>NC_136072.1:135449963-136664863 GCF_964261635.1 Lissotriton helveticus | reverse complement strand
ATGATCAGTCACTGATCTGTCATTCAGATATTGCAGCTTTAGAAAGGTGGGCGACATTGTCTCAAGTCATAACTCATTAAAATTGGTAATATCCATTGTTTCCTGGGCATAGAATAAAACTTGCAAAAAAACATAACAGGGATTGTCGACTGAACAGAAATATTGTCAGTTGGGCGTAGACAGAAGGTGCGGGACCAGTCGTTAATATTTGGGAAGGTAACCCTAGTGTGAAAAATGCCAAGTCGTAGGTGGGTCAATCTATCATATGCTCCTACAGTGTTCAGTAAGTATGGTTGTATCCCTCGTTGAGTTAAGAGTAGTTGGGGTGTATTCACTGACGGTTTTACAATATTACTGGATAGATTAATGGACTCCAGATAGTCCAAACATAATGATTTTAAATTATTTCTAGTAACATTGTTCAAGCTGTCAGGATTAGAGAAATATTCCGGATGTCCAAGACTCTCTAAACTTTTTTTTACATAAGTCAATCAGGAAATGAGATCAACCCATAAAGGGACAAACAATCTTTAATTAGGTACCTGTTCAAACCAGTAGAGATACCAGTCCAAACTTTATGCCACAGCAAGATGCGCTGCAATTTAATCAAGTCATTGGGCCATATGTATCATCAACCTGATTTGCGATTCTCAAATAGCGATTTTTAAGAAATCGCTATTTGAGAATCGAAAATAGGTATGTATATACAAAATCGCTTTTTTTTTTCGATTTCTTAAAATTCCTTAATTGCGATTAGCAAATTGCGAATCGCAATTAAGGAATACTTTCCCATTCATTTCTATGGGCCATGAGGCTCATAGGAATGAATGGGAAGTTAATCTCAATTTGCGATTCGCAATTTGCTAATCGCAAATTGAGAATAATTTCAAGGGTGCAGGGGTGTCCAAAGGACACCCTGTTGCACCCCTGAAATATGCATGGGTGCACATGTGGCGCATGTATGTGCGTCACATGGCACTTTGAGAAATGCAAAAATTTGCATTTTTCAAGGAATTCGCAACTTACCACCAACTAGAAGTTGGTGGTAATTTGCGATTCCTTAAGGACATTTTGCTATTTTAGCTTCATACATTGCAAATAAAGGAATCACAAAATTTGTGATTCCTTAAATGCAATTGCAAAATAAGGAATCGCAAATTTTGGCCATCCTTGTTTTGCACCAGATTTTGCTTTATACATACCATTTAGCAAATTCACATTCGCAAAGGCCGAAATTCTGCAAATTTCAGCCTTTGCGATTGCAAATTTGCTTGATACATATGGCCCTAACAGATAAGGCAATCCCAACTCAGAGTGGCATACGAATGCGGCTGTGCTTCTGGGTACAGACAAAAGATATCTCAGGAACCTGATTTCAACTATTCGCAGGCACTCGGCATTGGCATAACCCCAGATGCCTGCCCCATACATAGCAACAGGAATGCATTTCGCTTTATAGACTGTTATTAAGTCTGTAACGGGGCGCCTCCCCAATTTCCTTGCAAAGTTGATTATAGCACTAGTGGCTTTACAAAATAATAATTTCCTAGATTCAATAGCTTTAGCTCATAGACCCCTTTTTTAAAAAACAAAGCCCAGGTAAGAAAAATGAGCCGTGTGTTTGAGTTTCTTATTATCGATGACAAATTCTCTGCACTTGATACTGGGCTTACAACATTTCATTGTAAATGTTTTAGTTATATTAACATGAAGATCAAAATCTAACATATAGGCAGAAAAGCTGGTAATTACATTTTGTAGGCCAATGGGGGTAGGAGCCAATAAGACGGCATCGTCAGCGTATAATAAAGCTCCTATTGGTCGTCAATGCATGGCAGATCATGACAATCATTACCTAATTTTGCTCCCAGGCTATTAATATAAAGAGTGAACAAGAGAGGCGCCAACACGCACCCCTGCCTCACCCCCTTTTCTTACCGGTAGGGTCTTACCACCAGTAGGAATGTCCAACATTCGCCATCGGGACAGCCCCGAAAAAAAATCACTGATTTTGTCCACACAATTACATAATATCTAATGCCCTACGTTCAACGTCGCTTTTTAGCAATGCACTTTCTTGAATCCTAGTCATAAATCTTCATAAAGTTAATCGTTTGTATTATTTAAAAACTTGTTTCAAGAGTTAATATTCTTTTTTTAATCTCATTATATTATAGAATAGAACGGCAATAAATGTAATTTACAGTAATAAATTAGGTGAGGTGTACAATGATTTTGCTTATCCAGTTTGAGCAGCTGTCCCGATGATAGCTCTTTTTAACCAGCCAGAAATGTGTGCAGTTCTTTTAGCCAGCAAAGAAATGTGAGAATGTATTTTAACCAGCCAGAAATGTGTGAAGTGTCAGTACTAAAAGTTCAAATTGTGCATTTTATCGAAAAACAAACCCCTCGCAGGAGGTTCCTGCTCTAAACTGTCCACAAATCACTGACAGCAATGGGCTTGTTTCACTGAAAAGTATAAAGGGAAAATGGAATATCAATAAGCTAGAAAATGTCAATATTTCTATAGATTAACCTCTTTTGTGCTGGTGCTCTGCATTATAGGATTATATATTACATAATTAAAATTAGGCATCTCCTACAAAACCATGTGCGTGCACATTGCACGTTTGTGATTGGTTAATAGTGCATTTCATGAAACAGCTGAAATTCATTAAGAAAATGAGACCTCCATATTACATTAGGAATTCCCCTATCACCTCCAAAAATATTGAATGCACGTATGCATGTGTGTAAGGATGTGGTATTTGTACAGCAGAAACCTGGCCAATAAGAGGCCAAATTGAAAGATGCAGTCAGTGAGTGATTGGAGGGATAACCGAATTATGAGATACGTGGCCTGTTGCTTTCTTGTGATTGATTCAGTTAATGCAAGTTACTTTCAAGTTTGGGCTTGGGCATCCTGTAAGGAGAAATTCTCGGGGTATGAGGTTGGGAGTAGGAGAAGGGGCTACAACATTTAAAGGAGATGTCTCCCTCCTTGTTAAGGATACATGGTATCGGAGGCTGTTGCTGAAATGATGGGCAACAGTGCCATAGAAGTATTTCTACAACAGTTCCAACAGATGCACAGTGTATTGAGAATGTTCACTTCTTACCACCCGGCCTTTCAGCTTGTGCACATGTTAGCATCATACATAGAATTTCTCAAACTTTGTGTCACTTGCACCAATTAGAACAGTTTCAAGTGCTTGGGTACAAGAGCTCATTTCTTTAGGAGTCAATGATAAACATATCCATCACTGACCCATAGAGCCTTACACTCACGTCTCAAATTGTTTCATTTTAATTTTCCTGTATCTTTGCCAAAGAATGTCTAGAAATACGGTTTGGAAATCTATTTTAAAAAAATCAAAATATTTGAAAGGACAGAAAGCTGGGCGGGGAGTAGAATATGACGCTACATCATTCATGGAATGGTAAAGCCAAAAAGAAAGACATTTCAAGGCACAAATATTAATTTGCTAACTTGAGTTAGATTGTGCATCAGTCCAATTTTGTATTGATTGATGAAGGCGTCATTCCTTGCCTATTGATTATAAAGAACTTCACCTGTATACGAGATTTAAAAAACAAAAACATGGGAATGCCTGTTACAGAAAGGGGGTTCATCATGTCCCTCCAATCAGGTATATCAGAAGCTTTTGTGGAGCAGGCGGCCAAAACATTTGTTGGGCACCTCTTTATTTTCCGATCCAAGGAACTTCTCATAATTATGAAAAATACTTGCTAGGAAAAACAGGAATGGTGCCATCTAGCAGTGCTGCCGTATGATCAGTATAAGGAAGGAGCAGGTCAAGACTGCTTTATTTGTATTTTTTGCACAGGTGTGGGGGCCCCAAAACGTGGGTAGCACAGGGCCTAAAGCCCAGATGCCCTCCCCTTGTGATGTGTCTGTCTCCCAATCTATGAACCACCCAGTGGTTCCTTTTACTGATGTGGTAAACAGATATGAAAGCGGACATGGCCACTGGAAAGACTGATGGAGGAGGAAAGATCTCCTCTTTCCCTAAATGACCACACACTTTAACTCCTTCAGCATCCCACCCATTTCATTTAACAATTCGTTTTTCATGATTTCAAAGTTATATTCCACTGAAGCTGTTCAGGCCCACTGGCCAGTTAGAAGAATGGAGTTGGTTTCACTAGAACAAAAGTGGTTCGGCCATCAGTGATGGTGCTTCACTAGTGGGTAGACAATAATTAAACCCCCTTCTTGGCTGTTGTATTAGGGGAATCCTGAACATTCCATCTAGTAGCTTCAGAGAATGTATTGCTATTTTTTAGAATGTCTTGTGTTCCAAAGCAGTGTCATCCTATCCTATTGCCTTACCATTCCGCAGACAGAGAATATATTTTATCTGGGTCTTTACTGCTTAATTGTTGTATATGATGGTTGTCATTGAACATTTTAAATAACAGACTTCATAGGAAATGAGAGTCCTATCTCTTAAAAATGATTGGGCTTTGTACCAAAAATGTAAACATACATAAAGTAGGGGTAAAATGAAGAAAGTGCTCTTTTCTCTTAACTTTTCCAACTTTGCATGTGTACTGAAATGTATAGCACACATGCAAACTTAGTAAAATTTAAAAACTATGTCTAAGAAAAGTATTTTGCTCAAGAAGGGCATCTTTTCATTACAAAGACTATGTTAGAGACCACACACGATCCTTTTCATTATTGTGCACTTACACCATTCACACTCACTCTTTAGCTCCTTCAGCACTTCATTCTAAAGCGCACTAGCACAGGGGGAGGGAGAAGCAGCTCCATATCTTGGTGGACATGGATTACTAAAGAAAGAGGGAGCACCAGCAGCTGTTACCAAGTACATCTCCACTTAATACAAGTAAAGAACAGTGGGGGGTCAGTCACTGATAGCAGCCAGCTGTGTCACTAAATACATCATTTCTGCCACACGGTTAGTACTTAGCAGATATATTGCTAATGCAGTGTCTGTAAAGAGCAGAAATCAACTACCATGGGTGGCAAATGGACAAAGCACTGAAAAGTGCTTCTGGGACAGCTCTGACAGCCAAGAGTGGTAAAATGTGCTCTCCCAGCGAGATTCTTTTCTGAATTTCTCACAACCCATGCATCAAAGGGATGAGTGCCAGGGGCAGGCCTAGTGACAGAAGGTATGAATTTTTATTTTAAAACTGGCGCTCATTGGATGGCAGTTTTACAAAAAACTTTTTTTTACATGTTTATGGCATATAGAGAGAAAATGTAAAGTGTCAACAATTGTTAAAGAACACCAAGGACATGATTATCGAATGGTGGCACCTCTCGCTGCAGAAGAACATAGCCTAAGAACGTTATTGACTTGTTGAGGCATTGATTTGCAGTCTAAGGCAATTGATTAATGTTTACTACACAAATCCTTTAAGACTGAAGGAGCTGGTGGAAATTATGAAAATGTGAATAAAGGAACAGTCGGTTCTTGCTGGGACATCAAAGATTTGCACGTATGATAGTCGCTTCTGGTTAAGCTATCTTTGTACATATGAAGGGCACCTCAAAATCGCATTACAGGGTTGTTTTATAGGTTTTCTCTGTGGCTATCCACTGACCTGACTAACAATCCCTTTGAAATATGCAGTAATTCAGCAGGAGCTTAAGGTGTGCAGACGAATTGATGCATGGTGGTGAATAAGAAGGCACTGTACAGCCTATTAAATAAACAGTGCAGCTGTGTGGTAAAGCCTCAGTGAATATGAAAGTAAAGTGTACCAGACAACATATCAAGAGTGCCAATAATGAAAGTTTATCAACCAATGGTCCTTGGTTGTTGATGGTGATGGCGTTACAGTGTTTGAGAGGGAATATGATGTCCAGAGAAATAGATATCCAGAGCAAAGATTACCCCATAACTGGGGAAAAGTCGCTTTCACTATGGTTAATCAAAAATGGGTTGCATACATAGACAAAAAATAGCATGACTCCAGCGCTACAAGAATTGGAGCAACTAGAAGAGTGATGATTCTAGAGCTAGCAGAGCGATCCCTACTATGTAAGGAAGTATGTGTGTATTTATGTATTTGTATAGATACAAGTTTTTATGGAGCAAAAAACTAGCTTGAAAGCTGATCACTAATGAAGGGCTAGAGGTGCGTAATACAATTTAGGATTATTTGCCATGAACCGAGTTGTTCTTGACGGGTGATATTTATCATGTGAATGTGATAAAGGATATCTTTTTTAGTGGGTTTCCTGTTCAGGATCAGAATACATATGCATTATACCTTTAAAATTACATAAAATTGACCAAATCCAAAGAGCTTATTTAACTTTACAGGAAGGCCAAAGTACAGTAGCACAGAAGTGCAGCAGTGGTGTGGTAGGTAAACATCTCATATGGGGTACAGTGAAAATGTATTCCCCCATTATGTATGTCTGGGAAAGTACTGCTCCAGGTTTATCATTGTGGCCTGGCTGGTTGCAGTTTAAATAACTGCAATAACACCCAGGAAAAAAATCTTCTGCTGTGTAGAAAAGCTTTCATGCATTGGATGTCAACCTAAGTTTGCTTATTGCTAGGCGTGGGTGAGAAATTCTTCTGCTCGCAGAGTTGGAGGACTTCAAAACTCCACGCTAGGTGTGTAACTCAGAGTTCCCCCCAAATTCCAACGTCCAGCATGTGGCTGCTTTTTTTCAGTTGGCCCATGCAAGACTTGTTATGGTATGCTCTGACAAGTGCGATGAGACTTGCCGACCGTTCGCAGGTGCACGTTAGATTTATCGGCTGCTAGAACGCAGCTTCTGGCTGCGATCTTTTTCATGATGCTGGCGAGCGTGAGCAACTGTGGCTGCACCTCTAGCAGATTCTCTACTCAAGAAGCAGATAAATCTTCATGAAAAGATTTTTTCGAGTTAACAGTCTACACCGACAGACCATTCATGTTGTCTTTTAGTGTGAGAAGCCTTTTTTTTATTTAATTTTTTAACAAGAAGGAAATGTCCCAAATACTCCAACTTCCTGTTCCTGCCCAGCAGGCTCCTCCCAGTGCATTGTCCATCTCCTGGTCATTTTTATTTGAATTTGGAGCTGGAAGGATCACTCTTTTTATGTGCTACATATATACAATTGAATTTAAGGACTCTGTTATGTGATATCACTAGTATGTTCAAAAACTGCTGTATAAGGGTATTATTTGTTTAATGAAGTGCATGCACTAGACTTTATTTGTACTTTTATTTGATTTTTAAAATGTATTTTGGTGGGTGGCCTGCAGCTTTAGTAGGGGGCCTACATATTTTATTGCATTACATTTTTCCTCTTTTGTAAAGGAAAAACTTTGCACAGTTCAGTACATTTCAGGACATTTTCTCCATGTTTGTTACTACATTTGTAACATTCATTTATTTTTCATTGTGGCGGAGTCTGCCATGGGTCATCCAGTCAATAGGCACAGTACTACTCAGGGGTGCATGAAGCAACTGGTTCTGTGGTACATGTTGTTTTAAATAATCATTTAGGGTAGGGCTGGCATTGAATTAAATTAAATATATGTTTTGTTTTTTTATGGATTCCAAAATGTTTTTCTGCACAAAGTGTATCGGTGGGGTAATATGTGATTCCTTGGGAGGTTTGGCATTGCTGAATTAATTGTAGTGTTTTCCTCAGTGTTACCCTACCTTATTTGTCTGGCCAGTGTGTGTGTGAGTGTGTTTGCCATGGGCCACCATTTTCTATGATTTCCATGCCATGTGGCCAGGGGCCATTTTGTGCTGCCAGTGTCCATATTTCTGCATGTATTCTTTGAAGGTCATGCCTCTTTTCATATTGTTTGACCATGTGGCCAATGACCATTTTGTGTAGCCAGCCAGTGTGCTTTCACCATAGGCCGGCATTTGTTTTTGTTGTGGCCATGCCTCCTTGTTTGCAGTGGTTGGTTGATCATGTGGCTGATGGCCATTTTGGCTAGCATGCCAGTGTGCTTTTGCCATGGACCTGCATGTGTTCTTTGTTGTAGCCATGCCTCTTTTCTTGTTGGTGGTTGGCAATGTGTGGTTGGTGGGCATTCTGTGTAGCCGTGTTAGCCAGTGTGCTTTTCCCATAGGCCTGCATGTGTTTTGCACTGTTGTCATGCCTCATTGCTTGTTGCAGTTGTTAGATTATGTGGCCAGTGACCATTTTGTGTAGTCACCCTTTTTCCAGTTTTCAAAGCTATTTTTAGGGCGATTGACAGAAGAGAGCTATGCCTTTTTGTTTTGTTAATATTTTCACTTTTCCCTGATATCAGTTTAATAATATGCTTGTGGATCATTGCAGTATATCTATGTCATGGGTATGATGAACAGTATTTTCTATTGTATGATTGTTTTGTATTTTTTACCCGCACCTCCTTGCCTCCCAATAGGTTTCTTATAGTCCCCTAGAACACGAGCAATCATTATTATTTTATTTTTACATTTTCCCACTTTCCATCCATCCACCCCCTGCCCGCCATAGGTGCACAGTCACACAACAGCATAAATGTTTTAAGTATTATTCCATGTTCTCATGGACCTCTTGCCTGCCATAGCTGCAGACACACTAGCATTCATTTTTTAAAGATTATTAACTTTTCCCCTGCACCTTCCTGACTGCCACAGGTGTCTCCCTTATTTGCACATAAAGCAAACAGTAACATATGTGTGTGGTAGCTCCTAGTGTCTTCATATTTAGTTGGGAGACAGAACTCACCTTCGAGAGGACAAGTGCCTCTTCTTGGGTGGTTGCAGCTTCGGTTGGCTGGAGAGCTGCAAGTGAGTAAGCCGGGCTCTGTTGGTTCGGTGCCTGCTGTCTACAGGGGAGTAGCTCTTCTACTCCAAGAGAGTTATTGGGAAATAGGTAAAAGGCTGGAGGTCCTCTGGGGTTTTTAGAGAGCTCAGAGTTGCAAGACGAGAAAGCTCACCACGATGGTCGAGTCTTGAAGTGACAAGCAGGGTTTCAAACCCAATGTCCACAGCAGGTACTCAGTTCTCATTTTCAGCAGCTCTTTTTTGTCTGTTTTTTCTTTAGGTCCATAGAATCTGAAGTCAAGGGTTGAGGGGTGCCACCTAAACACTAAATATAGGGGTGGTACATGGAGTGACAAGTAGAAGCCAATAGGCTATTACCTTTATGGTGTTTACACCATGTATGTGCCCACTTCCTTTGGGAAGGGGGCACAACCCTGACCCTAATTGTCTAATTCTCTCCAACTCAAGATGGCGGAATATGAAAAGTAGGGTCTACATCACCTACCCTTAGGGGTGGTGCTGATTAATGTGAGCACACCTCCTGGTCCTACTAATTTTTATGCTTATCCTCCTGCCAAAAGAGGGGTCAGGACTGGGAGGTTGGCATCATCATCTAACTGGAGGAGCCTGGGTCGCATTTTAAAGGTGGCATTGCCTTTGAAGCTTCCTGCCTTAGAATGCAATTTCTGTCTGAGGAGGTATGAAGCACCTCCTCCGAGAGCAGGCATTGTTTCCGGCCCCAGAGAGCAAAGGCTCTCATCCTAGGAGGTCAGAAATATGTTTAGTGGTGTAGGCTTCCTGAGATCAGTCGATAGCCACACTAGTAGCTGGTAGGTTTTCAGGAGGCACCTCAAAGGTGTCCTCTGTGTGCATTTATTAACAAATCCACCACTGGCATTAGTGTGGGTTTATTAAGATGAGATGTTTGGTACCAAACATCTTAGGGTACCAGTGAAGCCATCCCAGAGCTGGGGTACTTGTAATGATAAGTGCCCAGCCCATGTACTCTCTATGGCTTCCCTGCACACTTACAGTCTCCAAGAATGGACTCATGGATTGTAGGGTCATATCAGCTCAGGAGAAATGTCCACATGAGGGTTGTAGTGCACCCTGCCTTAGGACTGTAAGGACTGTAGTAGTGGTGGCTTACCCATATCTTATGCAGTGTCTGGGGCATGGCACAGAGGGAGGTGTGCCATGTCGACTCTTCGGTTTTGTCTGCACCATGAAAACTAGCCTCAAATGATAGTTTGCATGATCTTGGTGAGGAGTACCCTTGGTGGCACAATGTGTGCTGCAGCCCTGGTAGACCGTCTTCAATCCCAATGCCCTGGACCCCAGGGGTACCACGCACCAGGAATTTACAGGGGGTTGAAGTTACTCCAATTGGGGAGCAATCGCACAATTTTGGTAAAGAGCTCTGGCGATGGGTGCCTGGTTAGCTGGTTTCAGTCGAAATTACTTCATGCCTGCCTCAGGTCATTGAGGCACTGGGAATGACTCTTGACAAGAACCTTTATATGCAGAAGCACTTTAGTGCTGCCACCAAAGGAGCGAATCTCCAATTAAACATCTTAAAAAAATCAAAACCCTTCCTACCCCCCCAAGGACTTCAACTCTACCATCGAAGGCCTAGTGCTTCCCAGGCTGGACTATGGAACCATAACCCTAGCCGGCCTGCCTAAAGCCAAAACTGCCCCCTTAAAGGCCTGTCTCACCTCTGCCGCAAGGCTCATCACTGGATCAAAAAGAAACAACCACATCACCCCTGATTTGAAATCCATAAACTGGCTCAATAAGGGAGCAAGAATTCAGCTGAAGATTGCATTCATGACCCAGAAGGTCCTGCACTTAAATACCCCACGTTATCTTTCTCAGAAGCTTTAAATATCTGGGGGCTCCAGATCTTCTAGAAGTTCCAGAACTTTACTGCTGAAACCACAGAGATTTTTGAAAAAGGAGACCTAAAAGAGAGCCTTCCCGGGCATCGCCCTGAGAATTTGGAACTCCCTCCCCACTGAAACCAGACTGAATCCCTCGATGGCATCTTAAACTACTACTCATGAATACATTTCTGCCCTAGATCCTTGGAATTCATCTCTCAGAGTTTGTCAGGACTCATCAACTTTGCTCATGATTATGGCTCACTTGATATGTTACTGTTTGACTTATCTGTCCTATCATTGTGGTGATCCTGCCCTAATGGGGGATCTCCCATTTCTTGCAGTGTTTTTTTCACAAATATTATAATATTGTTTGTATATGTCTCTGTTCTATAACTTGTGTAAAGTTCTCTGACACTCTCAAGGGTCTTGTTCACGCTTTAAAATATTATTCCTTCAAACAAATAAACAAATGTTCCAGACAAAAAGTGGGGGCAAACCATGTCAAAAGAGGCACTTTCCTAAATATAGTCCACATTGTACTGTGATTTTCCTTTAAGTGTGTGCCCCTTTCTCATCTTTTCATTTTATTTCACAGATGCAGTCACCACCACAAAGGAATGATTAACTGTGTTGATACAAAGGTGGAGCAACTGTGTAGCAAAGCTCACCAACTGCTCTCCACGAGCCATGTCTATTTCCACATTGCTCCTGCTGTCCTCTACAGCTGCATACTGTTAGATCTGGAATCCTTGGCATAGGTTACCCAGAATGTTACCTCTATCTCCTATATTTTTAACTGTGTGCTGGATTTTGTTTTTGCTAGCATAGGTACTCTGGGTACTTTGCCACTGCTGATCAGTGCCAAAGTGTATGTGCTCCCTATGTACATTGTAATTCTAATTGGTTATCCATGATTGACATATTTGATTTACTGGTAAGTCCCTAGTAAAGTGCACTGTGTGTGCCTAGGGCTTGTAAATCAAATGTTACTAGTGGGCCTGCAACACTGATGGTCAGGTTCCCCCGCAGAATAGTGGGGGGAACAAGGGTAACCAGAAGGAGTTCTCTAAACGGCCTGAATTTAGTTCCCAAGGTAAAGATTACAAGCCCCCCGTGGTAAGACTTTGTGGCTCTCTGCAGGGAAGCCTGCAGAGAGGGAACCCATAACTCCTTTGCATGCGATCCAGTGGGTCACCTGAGAGGTGAATCCAAGTACACACCAGCACCCACTGGTGCACTGTGACATGGGTTGGTTAGTGTAGTGCTGCAGGAAGAGTTACCTCAATGCTTCAATGTGAAGAGTGGAAGCCTGCTAACATGACCCTTGTCTCACTAGGGTACAGTGAGGTGGCCCTAAGCACCCTTGTGTCTTATAAAACTAAAAATTACAGGCAGTGGGTGATCCTCAATGGATGGAGGGTGTATGCTCCGAAATACACTGCGGCCAGTGTGACATCAGTCAGGTTTCAGCTGGTGTCTGAGGAGCAGATGGTACCCAATGTACTTCCCCCTGTAGTTGCAGCAAATAACTCTGAGCACCTGTGTAAGGTGGTGCAGGTTCCCTTTGAATGGAGGGGGGTTCAGGTACATTGAGAGTGTTTGTGAATCTAACCATGGCTGTTAATTGTGTGCTTGGCAATGACCTGGAGAGTTCCTCTTGGGAGAAGGTGGAACACCAGTCTCACCTGGAGATGTATCCCAAGTGCCTGTCATAAAGAGGAAGGGCAGGGGATAGCTGGAAACCCACCACTGAAGTCCCTATGGTCCAAGAGGAGGCAGACCTTAAGAGGGATGCCCTGCAACCTACAGGAGAGCAGGTGGCAGATCTGAGAGAGCTACCTGAGCTGGCCCATTGCCAGCAGGAGGGGGGTCCCACCAGGGAGAATTTCTGCAAGAAGCAGGTGGAGTGCCCTACTGATGTTGGTTTGAGGCAGCAAACCAGGCAAATGGTGATCAGTCTGGATCACATTGGATCTGCTGGGAGAACTGTCTTCAGAGCCTTCCTACTGGGTCTGCCTCATGATGTGCCCTTGGCAGGAAACTTGGGGCAGGACAAAACCTTTGACAGGATTGTCACCCACTTCTTTCACTCAAAATACGAAGGCACTCCGATACACATTGTAGGCCTTGTCAAAATTGCCAGGCAAGTGGGAAGGGTGGGATGCAAGCTAAGGCTCCACTCTAACCTTTTCCTGTGGTGAGCACACCTTTTGAGAGGATGGGAATGGATGTTGTGGGGCCCCTGGACCCAAGACAGATATACCCTGGACTTGGTGGACCATGCCACCCCATACTTGGAGGCTATCACTTTCAGAGCAATGATGACCCCTGTGGTGAGCTGTGCATTGATGAAGATCTTTTCCCACTTGGGTTTTCCCAGACAGGTGGTATCCAACCGGAGTACCAACTTCATATCCAAGTATATGATGTCTCTATGGGATGAGTGTGGTGCAACCTATAAGATAATCACTCCTTACCAGCCCCAAGGTAATGGTTTCGTTGAGAGATTCAACCAAACCTTGAAACACATGATTAAGGGTCTTGCAGAACCCATTAGGCATAAGTTGGATGTTCTCTTGCTATGCCTTTTGTTTGCTTATAAAGAGGTACCACAGAAATCCTTAGAGCTCAGCCCCTTTGAATTGCTGTATGAGCATCCTGTAGGAGAACCTCTTAGTCTGGTGAAAGAAGGCTGAGAGAAAGCTCCCAGTAAACTTGCCAAAGATATATTTAGCTATATGCTGGCCTTCAGGAACCAGACTGTGTGTTTCAGGAAGCTCGCACAGGCGAACCTAGAAGCCGGCTAGGATGAGATGAAATTATGATGTGACCAGAATGCCACCTGGTAGAGTTTCAACTTGGCCAGAAAGTGTGGGTCATGGCCCCAGGAGAGCCTTGCACTCTCCAGGACAAGTAGACTGGGCCTTTTGAGGTTGTGGATAGCAAGAGTGATGTCACCTATCTGGTGAACATGCAGACTCCAAGGAACTCTTTGAGGGTCCTGCATGTGAAGCACCTCAAACCTCACTTTGAGAGGTCTGAAGTGAAAATGCTCTTTGCTACAGACGATGGGGTAGAATGGGAGAGTGAACCTCTTCCTGACCTCCTGTATGCCAAGGAGCAAGATGGGTCAGTGGAAGGTGTGACCCTCTCCCCTGTACTGGCTCTTTTTTTTTTTTTAATGAAATCTTCAATGTATACATAAATGATAATATCAAGCACCAGCTAGGTGCAAGCATTTTATCCACTGAATTCGTACAAATAACGGAATGGTGTCAGAATCGTAAAGTGCATACAGATTAATTGGTAGTAGAATAACACAAATAAATTTACAAGGTTTACATAAGACAGTGCTAAAGTTGAGAGGAAACTTGTCAAAAGACAGAATGGTTTTCATTCCCAAAACTCATAAAATGCCCATGTAAAACGTTTTCTTGGCTGAAAAGAGTTTTCTTCTAAACACTGGTATTCAAATGACATCATATAAGGCCAACAAAAATGCAAATGCTACCCTGTGAAAGGCAACAAAAGAGAAAGATGGAGAAATTGACCAAGCTATATCCTCATTTGATAGGGAAATTATGATAAGGGCGTCCTATAAAAGTGTTTGGAGTACATTTAATTTAGCCAAATCGACTAAAGACTACTATCAAAACTGTGCAGTATCAACACAGGAGGTACTATTTAGAAAAACTGAACCGCACACACCGGGTTACGTGTACTTTTACTCTAAAGTGAGCAAGACATTGTGATATGATACATTAAATTTCCCAGAGTAGCTTTGTTTGAGGTTATTATTTTTTTATTTATATTCCATAAATATTTTGTCCTTTTTTTTTCCTCTTTTTTCCTCAGTACAAAAAAGTGTGTTGATATATTTTAAATTCGTTTTTGTATTTCAATCACACATTTATATCATAGAATATGATTATTATTTAAAAAAGTTCAAAAAAGATATAACAACTGATATGACAATATACAACAATTAACAAATCATGATTTCCATTTATAAATACAGCATATATTCCCTTCCAACGCGTTTCGGCTAGTCGCCTTCCTCAGGAAATCTGTATTTTCAATTATTGCAAGAACTTCATGCTACAATAATGAAAGATAGTAGTTTAGTAATTCATCTGTAGAATTTCAATCTACTAACAACGTCTAGCAATTACTTTACTTCTTATTTATCTACATCTTATCTATATCATGTAATCATTTCCTACTATCCAGAGATCTTTACCTACTGGGCCAAATTACACTCCATACATTTGTGTGTGTTGATCTATAAAACTATACATTTATATACAATTTATACAATTTTCTCATCTATATATTTCTTAAAACAACAAAAAAGATTTTTTATATACATATGTACAATATTTACAACCGTTTCATAGTCTGACATACTTTTAATGCTTGCAGATGGGAGCTAAGATCAGGTGAGAAGTATAGGCATAATGCCCTGGAAGGAGAGCGGGGAGGGTTTTTATTTGGCATGTCATGAGAGAGACATATATATTAGAGAGGCAAGAAAATGTGTTTTTATTAAAAGGCAAGGTGAGAAGAACATAACTTGAGGATATCAATTTTGTCGGTATTTTAATGGTAGACATTATATTTAAGGTCTTGGTTCAAAATTGTTTTAGACAAAATATGCTCTATCTGTGTTACGTGAATGAATTCTCAGGCTGTCTTAACCATCAAGTGGCGCATGATTCGGATTTTTTTTTAAAACTTCAATTAAGAGATCTTCCTAGAGTGGAAACAATTTTCCTTACTACATGGTTGCTTTATTTACGCTATAACTAGATACAGTATAATTAGACTGCAAATTTCTACCTGAATTGAGGACTTGGGTACTGTGACGTTCCGGTTCTACTTTGATCAGACTTATGATGCTATTACTTGATCAATCCTAAAGGTCCTCTGAAAAAAGGTGGTGCAAATATCAATATTAGTGGTCCATTATCTTGCACTCGGTCGCTATCGCTATTATGGAAAAACAATACAGCGGTATACCTTAATGTTCGCTGTTTCTTATGGTCCAATTTCATGTACGCCGATGGTGTGCCTCTATTGACGACCTCTATCAAATCCAGGGATACTATATATTAAATAGAAGGTGAAGGAATATTTAGGTAATAAATGGAGGGATTTGGCGATTATTACATTTTAAGGATTTTATAGTTGTTGACTTATCCATTCGCACCGTTCCATACCTTAAAAAGTTAGATAACAAAGCTCCATGGGGAGTCCTTGATTCTATGCAGTTGCTTAGACGTGTCAGTTATAGCCGGCTTCCTGATAGATTCCTCTTTAAATATAGTCGAATTTACTGTGAAGTATAAAAATATATTTACACTCCCATTATTGTCAATTCAATTAATTTATGGCAGTTTTTAACGCTCTAAGATGGCTACGCCAGGAATCCCATTTGGTCTTACCTTTTTTAATGACATAAGCGATGTGAAAAATGGATCCTTCAATCACGCAGTGTAGCTCCGCTAAAGTTGCTTACACCGACTTCCTTTTTATAATTCAATTTTGGCGCCACTACCAGCCACTATTTGAGTAGTCCATAATTCTGTGCAGTTGCTTTAACGAGTCCGTTCTAGTCAGCTTCCTAATATTTTCCTCTTCAGTTTTGTCGAATTTGCTGCGAAGCATAAAAATATATTTACACTACCATTATACTCCGCTCGATTAATTTATACGGCGGTTTTTAATGCTCTAAAATCGCTACGTCAAAGGTCCTGTTTAATCTTACCTTATTAACTGCCACGGACGATGTGGAAATGGGTTCTTCAATCATACAGTGTAGCTCCGCTAAAGTCACTTACACCGTCTTCATTTTTATACTTAAATTTTGGCGCCACTACCGACAACTGCTTGGGTAACTGACCCAGTCTCGCGAGATGGGTGTGTGCTAACACGTAGTCGCGTGACGATAATTTTGTTTACATTCAGCGCCTCCATCTTTAAAGTACCATATTTGCCCTGAAGCGGTGCCAATATATGTGGTTTGTATGAGTTGTGGCTACTATCCTCAGCGCCCATATACTTCTCGCTGTCATGTTATTTTATTTAAGATATTAAATGATTTTTTCGATCTGTTTAATTTGCCATTTATCAAAATTTAGCCGGTCCATTTTTATTTGACTATAAGAGTATTATTCATGGGACTTAATTTGCCAAGTATTTATATGAACCTTAAATTTGTAATCTTACCCGATTATTTATTCATGTTCACGCAATACTGCTGTGGATATGGCTTGTGAGATTTTACTATAAGGGCGCCATCTTTGAGTGTGTGTTTGTAGTGGCAAAATAAACAAAAGTTAAACCTTGCGCGGTATAAGTTGAGGGTTTAGAGGTCGCTTCCATCTGCAAACAATAAATAAACATAATGATAGCGAGAATACAAGTTAATGCAGTACATGCCTCTTTTCTCTATTTCTTCTTGAGGTTGATTATAATACATTGTCTCATTCATACTTCCTCAACTTTCCCCTAAATTACTTTCTATTTATAAAATTGCTTGCTCCCAAGGTATTTCAGCATTTAACCCATTCGTAGCTGTTCCCAGAAAAAATATCCAAAATACCTCTCTCATCTTGCGTATTTTATCTTGATCCTGTCCTGCTTTAGCATGTATTCTTTCTAAGATGAACCATGCCATATTTTCTGGTGTGTGGTTGTGTTCCACATAGTGACTCACCATAGGTGCTGTTAGCTTCTTAGTTCTTATTGCAGATCTGTGTTCTGTCAATCTGACATTAAGAGCTCTGCCTGTTTGTCCTACATAACCTTTCTCACAAGGACATAGGATGAGATAGATTACATTTGTGCTTTTGCAGTTATTTAGATCCACAGGTTGAATTAGCTGTTTATTAAAGATAAAATTCACTCCTTGTATTGCTGTAGCACAAGATTTGCAGCTTGAGCAGCTATAGGTTCCTACTACAGGTTGATTATTTACAACTGATAGTTGTGTAGTGGATTTTGTTGGGATCATTCTCGATTTAACTATGTGGTCCTTCAATGTTTTGTTTCTTTTGTACGCAAAGATGGGCTTGGGTAGCTGATCCTCTTTGGGAACATTTGCATTTAATATGTGCCAGTTGGCACATATGCATTGCCTGATTCTTTCGTTGATCATAGTATGTTTGGTTATGAATATTAGTTGGGAAATGCTTTTAGCTTCTTTTGGTTGGAGCAAGCTCTGACGATCATAAAAACGCGCTCGTTTGTAAGAGTCTCTTATTAATTTTTTCGGATATCCTCTGGCCAAGAACTTTGCTTTCATGTTTGTGGCTTTAGTGTCATAGTCTAGGATGCTGGTACAATTACGCCTGAGTCTTAAGAACTCTCCAAATGGTACACTGTTTTTCTGTATATGTGGGTGATAACTATCATAATGGAGGAGTGTGTTTCTCGCAGTTGGTTTGACAAATAAGTCAACCACTAGATTACCTTCTTGATGTTTAATTACTACATCAAGATAGTTGACTTGTTCCCTGTCCATAATATGTGTGAACCTGATATTGTTATCACATGCATTTATCCATAAAAGAAAGTCTTCCAACGTGTCTTCATTATCCGTCCAGATAAAAAACACGTTGTCTATATATCTAGACCAATTGACAACAGTTTCAAAAAAGGGCGCAATTTCATTAAATACAAACTGATTTTCGAAGTATGACATGTATATATTTGCAATAGTGGGGGCACAAGAAGCCCCCATACTGACTCCTTGTTGTTGTTTATATACTGTGCCATTAAATTCAAAAACATTATCATTTAAGACAATTTTGAGGCATTCTAGAACGAATATCGTAGGACATTGAATTTTGTATTTTTGAATGAACCAATGTGTCGCATGTAATGCTCCCATAATCGGAATGTTGCTGTACAATGCCTCAATATCCATTGTAACTAAAATTTGAGATGTGTTACAGTACTGTATATTCTCCACCAGGTTTATAATTTGCCTCGTATCTTGTACATGACCCGGGATCTTGGCCACATGTGGACACAAAATTGCGTCTATGTATTTTGCCAGTGGCTCTGTCACTGAGCCAATAGTTGTCACAATTGGTCTCAATGGAGGGTCTTCAATGTTTTTATGTATTTTTGGTATGCCATAGATACTGGCAAGTTTGGGATTGGCCACATTTAGGTATTCACATTCTTTTTTACATATTTCTCCGTCTCTGAGTGCCTTATTTGTTAGCTTTCTGATTTTGTTTTTAGTCTGAGTAGTGGGGTCATTGGTTAGAGGGGCATAGAAACGATTATCATGTAACATCTCTTCCATTTTTGACACGTATTGTGTTGTTTCATACACTACGATCCCCCCTCCCTTGTCACATGTTTTAACAGTAATACTCTTATTCTCCTTGATCTCATTCATGGCTTTATATTCCTCACTTGTTAAATTGAAAGGAGTTTTAGATACATATCTAGTAATGTTAGTAAATTTCTCATTCATAACCTGTTCAAATATTGCCACTTGAGGTGGTACTTGGTCAAGGGTAGGGGTAAATATTGATTGCGGCCTTAATCCTGAGAGGTTAGTTTCCTCTATTCTTTCTTCTTTGTTGTGAAAGAAGAATCTTAACCTTATTTTTCTTAAAAAGGTCTGTAGGTCTCTAAAAAGGTCAAATTTATTCAGGCCTGAATGCGGGGCGAATGATAAGCCTTTTGCTAAGACTGAGATGGTGTCTGATGATAGTGTATGAGTTGTCAAGTTAAATATGGGTAACTGATTCAATTCCTCCAATACTGGTTGTTTCTTGTCTCTAGATATTGGTCGTAACCCATCTGTTGATGTGCTGGGTACTGATAATCCTGTTGTGGGGCACCTTGGAACCGATGTTGGTTTTGAGGCCTCCAATTGGTGCGTCTCGATGGGCGCTGTCCTAAAAAAGGACGTCTACCCTGATATCTGGAGTTTGGTCTACCTCGTTGGTAGCTTCCATCATATTGAGCTCCCTCACTGTCTGACCCAGAGGATTCAGAGAATGTGTTAACCTTTTTTCCATATCTATTGGACCTATTATCCCAGTTGTCTGTCCCATCTTCATTGCTAGCATAATTGTTATCAGAAAGATAAGGGTATGTTGTCTCTTTTTTTAAAAACTTTATATCTTTCTGTAATTTATCAGTTTTTCTTTTTATAAGGTAGTCTGTGTAGGAATTGAGATCTTTTTCTATTTCATCTAGTGTCTTTTTCACATCCTCCACTATGCCGGATGTCTTGATCTTGTCTTCTAATTCCGCAATTTCCTTAGCTAGTTCTTCTAGAATACCCTTTGATGTTTCAACTATTAACATCATGTAGTCCCTGGAGCACCGGTTAGATATTAAAGACCAGCGCTCCAGGAACCCTTTGATGTGTGCAAATAAACCTGGGATATTTCTTACTCTTAAACCTTGTGGTATTACTCCGGCCTTCAAATATTGGAGCATGAATTGGCCATGCTGTTCAATCCTTTTGAGTTTCTTTCTTAGTCCTAGTAGTATATTAACATCCTTATTTTTATCTTGGCCTGTTGTTGTGGATTCTCCAAACGAGACTGAACTTCCCACCATATTAGCATATTGTTTATCTGTAAAGCCGAACGTAGATAGTTTGGCCATGTTTCAGAAATTATGTTTATTACTAAAAAAGATGAGGTTCTTATTAAAAAACAATTTATTTTATTTAGTACACAAATGCTAAGTTGCAATTAACCCTGCTGGCAAGACCACCTGTAAGTAGGGAGACTCAATATGAGATAATACAATTTTTTTTGACAGTTGTCAAAAAAGATTATATTGATATATCTATATTTAACCCCTCACAGACCTGCCGCGAGTATAATTATTTAAAACACAGGAGGTATTCAGTACAAAGATGAAAACAAATTTATTAAATTTAGAACTGGACTCGTTAAAAAAGTGCAGAAAAATGTATTTTCAATCTAACATTAAACACTGATCACGGTTATATAAAATAGTGGTTTCAGTAATGGTCCATTCAAACTGTTCTTCACTTTTTCAATGTATTTGTCCATATCCACAGAAGGATTTAAAGATGCACGTATGCAGATGTCGTTGGAAAAGAAAATCTTATGATCACAGTTTTCTGGCTAGGGTAGCAATATTTAATTACACTGATTGTACATTACATCAACACTTTATGGGTTCTTGGATCTTTTGATCAGTGATCTATGCCTGTATATTCGAGCAAAATCAAAAATACACCCTTAGTAACATTCTAAGGAATGGATCCTTTTTATTAATGTGGATCTTCAAGAACACAAACTTTGTTTTTTTCTCTTACACAAGAGCAATATCAGTCAGTCATATCTGGAAAAAATTATAACATTTGAAGTTCAAGAGGAGCTTTAGCTCCTACACTTTTCCAATGCCTGGTCTGCTCCAATGATCCGTGATGCTATTTATGTGAATTCCACTTATTCCATTGAGTAAAAACAGGAACACAGCAGTGAACTCACACCAGTAAGGCAAGGTGAAGCCAGTGAATGTCATATAATTTCTCAGGACAATTACAAATCCCAACACACCTCCAAAAGACAGAACAAATGATACACTAATGAGAAGAGATCCCAGAAACCATTCATGCCTTGAGTGAACATCTTCGCAGATGAGGGAGACCATCATAAGCTCAAGGCCGAAGATGGCACTGACTACAGCAAATGAGAGCGCACTTCTGCAGAAGATCATTCCCAGGCTTAGCCCTTCCACTTGAGCGAAGTCAATATCTGTAGTACATGTTGGGGCACCAAAGTCCAAAGAGGTTATCATGGGCAAGGAGCCAGCGGCCATCACAGACTGAAATGGATGACAGTATCATGGCTATAGCAGCACACAGAATTATTAAAACTCTAATAAATGTCTCAAAATATGATCTGTTGGATTTTCTGCAAGGAGGCAGCCTCGGCACATGTGGCACCCCTATAGCGGTCATTTAAAAATTTCGAGAACAACTGCAGCTAGCAGCCCAGGAGAGTCTCGACCCTTCCGTGCACGAGGCGAAGGCAGGAATCCGCACTACGGTTAAGGGTTAGACTGAAGTCCAGGTCACTGAAATACAACCATCTTTATTGGCTAATACTAAAGCAATTAGACTGCGGTAAAAGAGCAGCCACTTCTCACAAGCCTCTCTACTTGCAGAGTCAGCAATAACAGCATGTCCTTTCTCTATGTCTCTCCCCTGTTCTGACTCCTAAACAGCAGAGTGACAGTCACCAGCTGTTGGAGAGTTTGCCACTGGTTCCCCTGACCCCAGGTGTCACCCATTGGCGTACCCATGATGTGGACAAAGGGGTCAGCCCTCCGTTAAAACCCAACATTTACAGGTTGACTGACAGGGTTAAGGCCAAAATCAAAGAAGTTTCTAAAATGTTGGCATTAGGGGTAATTGTGCCCTCCAACAATCCTTGAGGCAGCCCAGTGGTCAATGTACCAAAGGTTGCTGTACCTGGTGCCACCCCTGATCTTGAGTTCTGCATGGACCACAGTGGGCTCAATTCCTTCTGAGTTGTCGCACACACCATTCCCAGAGCTGATGAGCTCATAGGTCAGTTGGGAGCTGCCAAGTTCCTCGATATGTTTGACACAGAGGGGCACTACCAGTTCGGGGTTATGCCCTTTGGGTTGAAGGGTGCCCATGCCACCTTTCAGAGGCTGGTCTACCAGGTGTTGGCTGGACTGCAGGATTTCAGTGCAGCCTACCTGGATGAAATTGAATTATTCAATTCAATCTGGGAAGATCTCTTGCAGCACCTTTGGGAAGTGTTGAAGGCTGTGGAGAAGGCAGGCCTTACCATCAGGGCCACTAAGTGCCAGATACGGCAGGGTTCTGTGGTGTACTTAGTGCACCAGTTTGGAAGCAGGCAGGTGACACTCCTACAACCTAAGATTGACACCATCCTGGCTTGGGAGCCCCCCCCAAGACCCAAACTGAGGTGAGAGCCTTTTTAGGCCTCATCATCTATTAGAGGAAGTTTTTCAAGGGATATGGCACAATTGTTACCCCCTTGACTGAGCTGACTTCCAAAAAGCAGCCAAGGAAAGTGATCTGGACTGAAGCCTTTTAGACGCCTTTTGAAATCTGCCATGTGCATGGCTCCTATGCGCAAGGCACCTAACTTCTCCTGAGAATTTATTGTGCAGTCACATGCTTCAGAGCATGGTGTGGGTGCATTTTTCTCACAACTGAACAATGAAGGCCTTGACCAAACTGTAGCCTTTAATAGTAGGAGGTTACTTCCCAGAAAAGAGGGGTGGAGTGCAATTGAGGGAGAAGCTTTTGCAGTGTTCTGGATGCTGAAGAAGCTAAGACCCTAATTGTTTGGGACTCACTTCAGGGTTCAGAGGGACCACAGGCCCCTCAGATGGTTGATGTAAATGAGGGGTGAGAACCCAAAACTGTTGGGTTCTTCCATTTCCCTACAGGGGATGGATTTTGCAATGGAACATTGCCCTGGTACAGAGCTTGCCAATGATGATGGTCTGTCCAGATACTTTCTTTTAGTGAAGAGAACTTCCAGGAGGGTGGGTAGTTCTGTCCACTTTTCAGCAGGAGGGAAACCTTTTTAGAGACCTAGCATCCATGGCGTGGTTAACATACTTTTTGCCTCTTGCTCCTGTATTTTTGACTGTGTGCTGGATTTTGTTTTTGCTGGTGTAGCTACTCTGGGCACTTTGCCACTGCTGATTAGTGCCAAAGTACAAGTGCTCCCTTTGTACATTGTAATTTTGCTTGGTTATCCATGTTTGGCATATTTGATTGACTGATATGTCCCTAGTAAAGTGCACTGTGTGCACCCACTGCCGGTAAATCAAATGCTACCTGCGGGTCTGCATAACTGACAGTGCCACCCACAACAGTAGCCTTTCAAATGTGTTCTCAGGTCTTCCACTGCAGTGTCTGTGTGAGTATTTATTAACTGCCATGTCGACCTGGCAAGTGCACCCACTTATCAGGAGCTAACTTTCCTTTTTCTTTCATGTCATTCACCCCTAAGGGAGGGCCAAGTTACCCCCTTAGGCAGGGTGTAGTGTAAGTTAAAGATAGGATATGAACTGCTGTATTTTACATGTCCTGACAGCGAAATACTGTGTATTTCATTTTTCACTATTGCAAGGACAAGCTATCCCATGGGCTGTCATTGGGAGCTACCTTATAACATTTTACAAGTGGAACTATAAATTTGGAACGGCTAAGTTTAGGCTCCCTGAACTCAGAATATAATAACACTCCTTTTAATGAAGGTGTTTTTAAATTGTGTGTTTGAAAATGCCTCTTTTACCCCAGACAATCACACAAAGGGAGTTGAGGTGTGCCCTGCATATGCTGATGGGCCATCCTGGGCTAGAGTTGTGGGAGCTGTTGTCACTGACACCTGAATAGGCTGTGGCTGCTTTGTACAATGCTGTCTTAATCTCCTGTAGTGAAACTAAACTAGTGAGAACATAACTGATTTTACTGAGCAATAGAGACTTCCTGAACAAAGACTACAAATGGAAAAAGAGGTATAAGTATTAGACCTAAAACCCCAGAATTTAGACTACTTCTGGAATTAAGGAGATTCACTATCAAGAAGAAGAGCTGAAGAGCTGTAAGGAGTGCTGTCCCTTTGCTGTGTGTTGCTTTTCTGGGATGGCCTGCAGTTGCTGCTTCTGCCAAGGAGAGGAAAAGTACTGTACTTTGCTGTTTTCCTCCTTGTGAAGTACCTCCGAGGGCGTGTGTGTACTTGACTCCTGTTCTGAAGTCTCTGGGATACACAGACTTCACCTGCAGTATACTTGTTCAAAGCAATTTTTACTTCCTTGTGGGGTACCTCAGGGCTCATCTTTGAGCCCTACGCTGTTCAATCTGTATGTCACCCCCCTAGCTGATGTCATCAGGCAGTTTGGCTTCTCACTAGTGTCCTATGCCGATGATACCCAAATTGTAGTATCCATCTCAAGCAATCTGGAGGAAATGGCAACCCGCTTTAATCAATGAGTGACCTGTGTGGAGCACTGGATGAGCACAAGCTGCCTGAAGCTTAATGGAAGTAAAACAGAGGTGCTTTTGCTGGGCTCAGACTCCACCATCTGGTCTCAGAAATGGTGGCCCCCCGGCCATGGGAATACTTCCCGCCCCAAGGCATAAAGCTAAAAATCTAGGCGTCATCTTTGATGACAGTCTTACCTTCCACCATCAAACTAACAATGTTGCCTCTCAGGTACATTTAACCTTAAAACTAATTCAGATGGTGAAACCTTACATTCCCCCAGCCACAGTAAAAACATTTATTACAACCTTGGCACTGGCCATGCTGGACTATGGAAACGCCCTTCATTTGGGCCTTCGGGAACAGCACCTGCTCAAACCTGCAGCGGGTTCAAAACTTCGCTGACAGGATGTTGATGAATATTCCTAAGTTCCAGTCTGTGTCCCAAGGCCTAAAACAATTACACTGTCTACCGGTGAAAAAGAAATCTGAATTTAAAGCCTTGTGCTTAGCGTTCAAGTCTCTTCAGGATCAGGACCCGAATACCTGAAACAGCATCTTCCAGGCAGAACACTTCGCTCAGCTCAGAGCAAACTCCTTTGGATGCCGAAATTCAGGAGAGTTCGCTGGGGAGGAAGTAGCTTTCTCGTCAACACTGTCAAACTATGGGACACACTTCCGTTACCCATAATAACTGCCCTACATTACTTTCCTTTAGAAAGGCTCTGAAAAATTTGTTGTTCTGGACCTAATTATATCTCTCATCTCCGGCATTTTCCTCCGCTGCAGCACCTAGATGCCCCTGGGCATTCGAGCGCTATATACATTTTAAATTCATTCATTCATTCACTTGAACTCTACTGATGAGAGTTCTGACATGCCTAGTGCCCTCAGGGGTTGTTCATGCTGCAATGATCTAAACAGATCTGAAGAAATGTGCAAAATTGATGCTTCGCTCTTCTTGTGGCTGAATTTTCCGATGCAGCACCGCCGTGTGGTAGAAAATCCTGAGGCACACCCCCATGCTGCTGAATAAATGAAAGCAGCACCTGTTATCAGCCTGAAGAATCGCTCCCAAGACCAATACCACCTCACCAAATCAGTGCAGCGAAAAGAATCAGCACATCACCAATGTGGGGCTTCACATATCGACGCTTTGCTTGAATGACCATTGTATCGACCCGTAGCGCCTGAACTTTCTCACTCATCGCACCTGTGCACCAAATGTTTCTGACACAACCCCACAGACCGGAATCCCCTTGGAAATTGATGTCTCACTTCCCCCTACAGACCGTATTCAAAGCTCTTTTTCTCCTACTTGCAGCAAAACTGTTGCCTCACCTCCCCAATGACTCAGGAACTGATGCCTTACTGCGTTTTCCAGTGTGTCCCCACTCTGCAGCTGTTTTGCCTTATGTATGTTGACGCATGTGAGGTACTTTGTGTAGAAATCACGCATCCATAAATTCTATTACCAGAATTGCTTGAAACCTTTAAAAAGTCTTATTCCAAGTTGTGTATTTTGGATTTCCATAGTTTTGGTCTTGTTTGGTCTTGTCTTGTTTGGTTTAGTTAAAGATACTTTATTTTTCTAAACTGATGTGGTGTCCATTTGAAGTATCTTCACTGTGCTACTGTCTGTGTTATGTACAAATACTTTACACATTGCCTCTGTGATAAACCTGTCTGCGCCTGCCAAGTTACCAAGGGGGTGAGCAGGGGGTTATCTGTTTATTTAGAGAGTTTTATATAGCGCACAGATACCCCAACGGGGTGTCCCGGCGCTCCTGTGAATACTGAAGCTATATCTCACTCAGATAGAACTAGCAGAAGAGAAAGGTTTTTAAAGCTCTTCGGAAGGGGAGTTCTTCCTGTATTGACCGGAGGGAAATAGGAAGCTTGTTCCAATGGGTAGAGGCACATACTTGGAATGTTTTGCCCCCGGAGCGTACTTTTTTGAATCTGGGGGTGGAAAGAAGATGTTTGGAGCTGGAACAGAGAGGTCTGGTGTTGCTGTAGGGACAAAGGCAAGAGGAGAGGTATGCAGAGCCCTTTCCCTTGACTGCCCGGTGGGCCAAAGTAAGCGCTTTAAATTCCGCCCTTCTGTGAATGGGGAGCCAATGCAGCTTTCGCCGATGAGGTGTGATATGTTCACGAAGGGGGAGGCCGCAGACCAGACGAACAGCGGCATTCTGGACTGACTGGATCTATGGTGTGTAATTCCCTCATTCTGACTAGAAGGAAGGGTCCCTACTTGGACTGGGTGCAAACCACTGCCAACTAGAGACCCCCATTTCTAACACACCATCACCATTGTTTGATCTTCCAGCAGCAGCCTCTCCAGCACTCTGCATCCGTGGACAGGGTCTTTGGAGGAGAGTATGATGGTTCATTGTGCTTTTTTGTCATGTTACCTATTATGATAAAACCACGTTTTTTAGGAGATTTACTCCTTTCGTAATCATGCTATACCATGTCTCCAAACATATTATCTTCACAGTTTACCATAATAATCAATATTTATGCCGCACACTGGTCTCCCTCCAGTATAGCTCCAGAGTCCCTGCATCTCACTGCCTCGGAGAGAGTCATGCAGCCACCATATTATGTCCTCTGAAGCCAACCCAGGAAAGCATCTCAACATTTATAGGCATTTTTCTAGCACATCCTCTGAGCATGTGGGACGTGAAATATGCTCTTTGAAACAAATTAAATAGAAATTCGAAAATTGTAGAAGACTGGGTTATTGATTGGAGATTCGGCTGAGACTAAATAATGTATGATTGGCTTCTCAACTGGGAACTCAATTTAATTTTCTAGCTGGTCGAATCCTACAGTAAAATTTCATGTCATTTATTTTGTGGTCTCTAGATGTAACTGTGTGTATGGTTTTAAATTCCTTCATGGGCTTGCACATTACATGAAATCATGTTTGCCCTTGGTTACTTAAAGCTTTGTAATTGAGCATACATCACACCCCTTCCACATTTTCAACTGAGTTTCATGCCTCTGGAAGTTTTAATGAACCATTCACTGTCTTGTCACTTGCTGCATTTGTTCATTGTGTTTGTTGTTTACAAAGGTGTGGGATCCAGTTTATTTTTCTGCTGTCAGCACTCAGCTTACATGCTTCTTGATAATTTGACAGAAGCACGTTATTTGTTTTTACATTGCAAATCTGCTACAACATGCAACACTAAATGAATGATTTTAAGCAAACAGACCTTGTTGATTACTAAAAGTTTAGCCTTGTACAATAAAAGGTGCAGTCAGCTACACTAAAAGCCTACCACCGGAATAGGGGCCTAAGCTAAAGGCAGGTTCAGTCAATTTTCCGCCCATGGGTTGTGTGTTCAGCAGCACCCGGTGGAAGGCGCGTACATTTACTTTGATATTTATCCTTTACAAAACAAATGTAATTTTTCCTGATGCTTACAACTTCGTGTAGATGCTGTCAATCGAACTCCCACCGGCAAACACTAAACATATCTGGTTTACACATACTAGCCCCCCATGAATTAATACTGTGCATACGATGCTTGTTTGTCAAGCAAATTATTGAGCACAGCCTTTGCATCCGTTAAGACATTAGTAATCACTTAAGAAATGTCCGAAATCTAAAAAGAAACAACATTTATTTTACTGCCCTTTTCCATTCATCAGTAGTATATCCAGGGCCACTGGAATTATGCAGCAGGAGAGAACCAAATTTTGTGGCAGAGTTAACTAAATAATGCGGCAAAAAGGGCAATCTATGTGGCACAATGTTGCACGTCTTTGAAGTAATACTTCACTTAGTCGTCTTTACCCCTGATTTTTGCCTCATTAGTACCATTTAGCACTCAAATACAATAATAAGCTACTGAAAGATGACCTTTCCACATTGAAGGTCTTTCCACTTCGCAGCAACGCATGTTGCTGCATTTTTAGTAACTTTTTTACCCGTTCGAACGAGAAACACAGGGGCATATTATCAAGGGGGTTTATCTCCGCTTTTTTGGCTTTAAAAGCCAAGAAAGCAGAGATAAAATTATCTCCCTATTACCTAGCTGTCGCTAACACCAGTGAGCGACAGCTAGTAGGAGATAGCGACCATCTTGGGCCCCGCTTTGCATGTCAGTGAAATTTATCACTAATGAGATGCAAAGTGGGCGTGCCAAGATGTTAGCGACTGGAAACAGTCGCTAACATCGCTATCTCCTATTACCAACTTTTGGAGATATTCGCGCTAAGTGCGAATATCTCCAAAAGATAACACCTGTCCCTGAGCAGTTCTTAGCCATGTTATCCAATGGGAGGTGGATAACATGGCTAAGAGCATTAGCTCGGTAATACATGAATATCGCTTACTTTTCAGCGATATTCATGCATTTCGGCCGATTTTTATCGCTTAGGAGATAAACCTTGATAATAGCAAGGTTCCTAAGCGATAAAAATCGCCGCAGCACGGCGATAAAAATATTGCCGCTAAGCCAACATAGCGATAATTATCGCTAGTTGTTGGTAATATGCCCCACAATTATTTTTTTTGTTAAAATCAGCAAATTAAGCAACAGATGATGGATTATGTGCAAACATGGCAACTCCTCAATCATGTCAAAAATGTTGCAGCTGCAGAATCGCTTAATTCCAGTGGTCCTGGGAATATCCTACAGCTTCACTTACATCACACATATGACATATGCATCTTTGTGATATGCATTTGTAGATAGGGTCTCAGCTCACCAGATCTGTGGCATTTTACACCTCGTAGGTTTCACAGTTCAGCGTACACAGCAAGGGATTAAGTCAGATGTATCCTCGATTGCAATCTCCTACTGGGGTGGGCAGAAGGTTCTTGAAAGAAAGGTCTGTTATTCGAAATGTCACATAAAAGCACGCATAAATGAGGGCCAAGTAAAAAGTTGTACTAAATCATCAGGCAATGTCTTTTTCCTGTGAAATTTTAGAGAAAGCAAAATAAAAACATCGAGGTAATTAATGGTCCCTTAATACAACAGTCCAGGTGAGGGATGAGTTAATATTGGCCATGATAATTACCTTCCCTTGAGAAGGCACTTGTTTGGGCTGGGATTACAATTGTAATTGAGTCGACCTTACCACACCTGGTAATTGCTGCATGCGAGATATTCACTACACTCACATTTTTCACAGGTACTTACCATCTTGCCTAAATACACTGAGAGTAATTGTATGGGAAATACAGAGACGTGCGGATTTTAATACCGGAAGCACCAACGTGCATGATATTCCTCATTCGATATGGGAACACTTGAAACAGGGGCTATTAAGTGCACTTGATAAATTCTGAACCATGTGGAATTAGATTTTACTAAATGCCCTAAAGATCCCCTACATTTCGAGGGCACTCATAATTAAGACATTAGTCCTTGGAAGAGGAGTGGCGCAGCGGCCAGGGTGCCTGACTCCGGACCACGGGGTTCATGGTTCGATCGCTGGCAGCAGGTTAGTCCAGCACCATGTGACCCTGGGCAATAGCTTGTTTAATCTTCGACGGCCCCCAGCGCCGGGAAACCTTTCCAGAGGTGCTGTGCACTTTACAAATGCTGGTATTAATTTCATTACTCAGGGCGTCGTAAATGGTGAGAGATTTACCCAACCTGATAAATGCTGATCACTATGAGTGCAGTATTTATAGAGTAAACACCTCAAATTGTGAGCTTCCCATTGGAAACAACATACAGAACCGGTGTTTTCTGCAGAATTTGTCATATATCAAAAGGTACTGCACGTTTCCCCAGTACATTATGGCTCAATTTCCCCCAGAATTGTGAAGGGAAAACTGGAAGGTGCTCCCTGCACAAACTCAAGTTTGTCCAGGGATTGTAATTTTCCACACTATTCTTAATCAGAAAATCTTACTAGGGAGAACTATTTACTGCAGGTTCTTAAATACGAATTTCTTGGGGGGCGGAGGAGCACTATTTACTAGGTGCATAAAAATCTCACACTCCAAGTTTCCCTTGAAAAAAGGAATTACCTGCACCTTTGCATGTACTGGAGTTTAGCTCACGTTTTCCTTCAGTATTTTTCTGCAGGCTTGACCGGCCTAAATGTGTCAGGGTAAATTATTAGTCCGTGTGGTAAGTAGTGCATTTTTTGGGAATTCCACAACTTCACAGTTAAATTATTTTCATAGGGCATTTAAAGTACATACTGGCTAATGTCCAGATCCCAGTATCATTTAACCATGATTTTATTTTTTATGATTTTTTTATGATAGACCTGATTGTTGAACGTGTGCATTATTCCCCCAGGGTGAAATAATTTGTTTTAGTTGGAGTACATGTACAATCGCATGTTGTAATCAGCTAAAAAGCAGTAATCTTACTCAAAAGTGTACATTTATCAAAGGCGTTTCATCTCAGCTCATTCCATTTTGATGAACAGTGAGTTAACACTTTTAGTGTAAATGATACCGTGAGCAGGGTCTTAGCTATCGATAGTGCAGCAGGTGTAGGGGCACCGAGCCCAGGATCTGAGGGGTCCATTGTGCACTTGCTACACTACTGGTCTAGAGTTTGAAGCACTGCAATGCCAGCATAGCTTACCATCAATAAGTGGTTAGAATTGTTGCTGCTAGTTCGTACCTATGTTCGTATTTGCTTCAATAAAGCTCTTTAAACAAAAACCCAAAAAGATACGTGGTTAGTACATTGCGTTTAGCTGAGAAATAATAACACCTGTTGTTTTCACTGCTTGGTCTTCCAAAGTCTTGTAATGTGTAATAATGTTTGGTTCGGTTTCACTACTTATCCCGAATGTAGAGAGTTTGGGCACTTCAGAGCACATATCGAAGTTGGCACTCATACATTAATTTACCAGTCATATTGGCATTCATAAGAACCAACATACTTAGTTCTGAGCTAGTAGCTTTGGGCGGAATACAGTACATAAAGAATGTGTTGATTTCTTTAAGCATGTTAGATATTGAATGACGCTTAATAAATATAACGCTGCTGAGAGACGCCATTTATTTAAATCAATATCTAATTAGGTTACTTAATAAATTAGATTTCCCCTAATATATGTAAAAAACTGAGCAATTAAGCGAGAAATCAAGTACCCTACAGCATTAATTTATTTCTGCAGGTTCTTGAGATTAATGAAATTGTCAAAAGCTTAATAGAAGTCCTATATTAGAGGGAGTGGTTTAGCAGACATTCGTCAATACCACCTTGTTAAAAGCAATATGCAGTAAAGGAAGGGTTTACAAAATCTGTCCCTGATCCACAATTAAAAGAGGTCCCTACAGGAACTCATGAGAGTAATATAATTGCTGTTATCAGTGACATAAAATTGTGGGACATTTGGGGTCAAAGGGTTACAAAATACCTCCTCACTACCCCTCCCACTTTCATCTCAGTTTCAATGCTAAATGGAACGCTTTGTTCAACATAAATACTATGTTTTTTACTTCCCTTGTGTTATTACTTCTCTCAATGTAATGTTAATATGAATATTCTGTTAAAAATTCAAACAGGATTCTATGAAAAAGAATCCTGGCCAAATACAAAATGTAATAACCTTACTGAAGTCTACTCTCATTTCAGAATCCTTTATATGGTGTCAACATGTTTGTTATTCTCTTTCAAGTGTGGTTACATTTGTAATGAATATACCTAAATATACCACATGTGACAGCTGTCTCTGAACTGTTAATGAAGTTATTTGACCTCATAGGCAAATGTACCCGTGTTGCAGTTCTTGGAACACTTAATCTCAATTACGGTTGACATCAATATAGCCTGAAAGATATTAAGCTTAATTAAATCAAATTGTGTCAGCCACTGAAATTAAGGAAGCCTAATCGTGCCAAAAATGCATACTCCTAAATTCTGTTTACAGCATGATAATGAACACGTCATGTTCTCAATAGGGAGTGTGTTATAAAGGCTTCTTATTACTGATATCCGATCTGTACATTCAGTATTACAATGTATTTAATATTTTTGTATTGACATTGAGCATAAAAAGATTAGACAGTATTATTAATGCCTTGAATTCAGCCATGTTAACATTTACAAATAACGTTTTGTATCACTAGTTAATCAGTTAAGTATCTACTTTTAGATTTTTTTGCAAACTGCACATAAGAAGTTCAACTCCTGGCATTGAGAACTCAGGGGCATATTATCAGGAACGGCGATAAAATTATTGCCGCTTTAGTGGAGGAAAACTGCCGCTAAAGTGGTGATAATGGGCTTGATAATATGCCCTGGAGAATTCCAATAGAAGCCCATGTTCACACCAGAACATAGACTTCTATTGGAATTCTCAAGGGCATATTATCAAGCCCATTGTCGCCGCTTTAGCTGCAGTTTTCAGCCGCTAAAGGAGCGATCATTTTTAGCGCCATCCTTGATAATGTGCCACTCGGTTCTTTAGCCTTCAGGGTTGATACATTGCCAATCAATACATTGGATGAAAATAGCAAGTGTTATTTACACTGCTTAGCAATGGGAAAATGTAGTGTTAATTGCATTATAAAAAAACTATTTATAGATAGATTTGGAATTTTCATTGCGTTAGAGCTCTCACAACAACGCAGTCTTTATCCTTGCTTAGTAAATTGAACATGTCAGACTTGTCAATGTCTCTAGCATTGCCTGTTTTTCACAATTGTCCTTTTCTAGGTTACGCCTTTGCCATTTAGGGTTCAAAAACAGAGTTTACCACCAATCCTACAAGTGTCAAATAATTTTAATGCCTTTAGCGCATTTTCATGATAGCATTATACCAAAACCCTAGTTAACAAGGGATTCTTAAACCTGAAGGGGCCAGTAAAAACAGTTATCAGGCTTACTGGAATAATGAGATCCATGGGAACAACACGGCACTCATAACGTTGACGTGCAGCTAAAATCTCAGGATAAAACTCTAGCCCGAAATGAGGAATTATGTGTTTGGAAAGAATTTTGGAAAAAAAATGTGAGATATAAAACATTGTGTCAAGAATATCAAGACAACAAAAAAATCATCGCCAGCAATATCGAAGGTAAACATATCAATGTTAGTGTTGTTTTTAATTTTGTTGTCAAGAAATCGATGTTGAAAATATTATATGTAATATCGTTGTGTTAATTGGTATGTGCTGTAATGTAGTGTCTTATTGTATGTTTTTCTTATTCTTTAGTTTGTAATAAGATATTATATTATTTATGAAAATGTTGACGTTTTCATTTCTAGTGTAATAATGTTAATATAATGCATATAAATATTTGCTGTATTTTTTTTCTAACAGGATATTGGGTTTTTGGGAATATGGGTGGGGAGATTCAAAAGAATTATATTACTTTTTTTAAAATAAAAGGTAACTATTTCAAAAATATGCAAATAAATAACTTAGATTTTTGTATTTACTTTTATGATATTAATATTTTGATATATTCCAATTTATTGTTCATTAAGATATATGTTAATGGTGTGTTTATATATATTAAGGTGTAATGGAAATTAAATTAAGGGAGGAATATTTATGTTCTTTTTTATGTGACTTTATAGTATGTCTTCAGTTTCTTTGTTTTGGGTTTAAATGGTTTATCTCGCTAAGTGGCACCTACTATGATAAAGACTCCAACTAGGAGTTAAAACCCATTGGTTTTTCCACTATATCGAGTCATAAATAAAGAATTTCCCAGTTGGAAAATCACCACAAATAAGCGCATTCTTGCTGAAAGTGACAGTTGGCTTGAGAGGTAAGCAGGATTCTAACCCGTGAGAAGCATTCTGCCTCTCTAGGGCAAGAGGCAACCAGAACGGGAAACAGCTATTTGATTATATATATATATATATATATATATATATATATATATATATATATATATACGTTACAGTTAGGAATTAGTATTTGAAAAACCTTGCAAATTCACTGAAAAAACCATAGGTTTCACACATGTTGTAGTTAGCTGGAGATTTCACTCATACAAAACCATTGACATTCCCCCGTTATAGTTAGTTCAGCTAACTATAACTCTCGCGCCACAATGCACTGTTGATGACGTCACATATTACATCACTCATGACATGGTCAGTGACATCACTCATGAGATCACTGATGGCATCTCAAATGGTTTTGTATGAGTGAAATCTCCAGCTAACTATAACATGTGTGGAACCTATGTTTTTTTCAGTGAATTTGCAAGGTTTTTTAAATGCTAATTCCTAACTATAACGTGGCTGAAACCTATGTTTTTTTCAGTGAATTTCAAAGGTTTAGTAAATGATAATTTTTAAATGTATAAATTATTACATTTCTTTCTTTTTATACTAATTTCTTACATTCTTATGAAAAATATTTATATTAATTTAATTTATTAATTTAAATTATATTTCATATTCTTAATGTAAAATATTAAAAAAACTAAATCCCACATTTTTTACAATTAGAATCTCTATAATTCCTTTTTCATATTTTTGGGGATAATCGCACCGTTAGCGTACAGTGATCACACCACATTTTCTACGGCAAATGGTCCTCTGCGCATACCCATGCACTCGTTACAGATACACTTTGACCTTGAGTATCGCATCAACGCTTCTCTGTGATGTCATATACGGCGCCCCGTAAGCATACGACGCAAACGTTTCTAATTGTTCAAAAACATATATTTATGTATTTAATGTACATATTAAGGGAAGACAGTATCTAGGACAAACATGAAAATACTTTTTTAAACTTTTAATAAGCAATTATTACTTTTAAAAGCAATTACGCAAATCGCAAAGGTGCATCGTACATACTCGCATCTTAAGAGCACTGTAAGAGCACTGTAAGCGTACGCAAAGTCATCTGACCATAAAAGGAGAGTTTTGATTAGTTCATAATACTTCCTATTCCAACTGTTGAAAGACCCCTCTCATTTTGATTATCCTACTTCGACTTTCCCAGGAAAAACATCTATTCTGTGGAGCTGTAGTCTTTTACAACCAAACTCTACAGTGGCTGCTCTTTTAAAGACTTCATCAGTACATTCCTCTCAGAAACATTTTGTTACTAAGCCACCTCAGAAAAAGAGAAAAGAAGCTTTCATTTGGAGGTTTTCTTCATTTCCGGAGGGACAGAAAAACGTGAATTTACTGAAAGTAACATGCAAGATCTGTGAGGTTACACTTTCCAGGGCTGACCCCACTCAAAAGTGCTCTTTCGGTACAGCCTCAATGGTTCACCATGTCAAAAATTTGCATCCAAATAATTATGGAAGGGTGACAACACAAAGGTTCCAGGAAAACCCTCAACCTGCAGTTCCTTCTACCTCAAAAGCACCACCACCTCCTCCGAAAATTCTGCATCCTATTATTGTGCCTCAGTTTGCAAAACTTACAATTCATTGTAAATTTTGCAGAGAACTCCTTTATTACGATGAGCAGTCTATTCACCTCATTGTGTAGAGCAAAGAAGAGCACCGTTGCCCAAAACAATATTATGTTTTTTTTCTATTTTCTTCCTGTTCCACAGTTTTTTTGTTTAAAAAAAAAAAAAAACTAAAAACTGAAACAATACAAATAAAATAGAAAACTAAAAATAAAAAAACACTTCTTTTCAGAACTACTTCCACTGGCTTAAAAAATAACTATATTTCGATATTAGTGTGTAAAACTTTGTCAGAATGAATGTGTAGTGCATAAATGAACAAATGAATTAGTAGTGCATGGTGAATGTGAAAGTGCAAAAAGTATAAGAGAGTGCTACAGCATAAATGTATAAGGTGTTTACCTATACTATACTGTAGTACCTCCGAAGCACTTCAATGTAACACATCCTTATAAATATGTTCGAAGTATATACTTCAATTTGCACTGCCAGTGATATTGCCTGGGCGAATTTGTATGTGTTAGGAGTGAATTTACAACCCCCTTGTACCTCTTTTACACATGTTTTCTGTCACTTTTGTGATGCTGCGATGTTGCAAAAGATGTCCCGTGGTACCTGATATTTACAATTTGATGCATATAAAAGGTGCATCATATTCTAAAGCCCTGTGCCAGAAAGAGACTTTCCTGCGCAGAGAGGGGGGGGGGGGTGAGAGTGTTCTAGCATAGGAACACCTCCTAAAAGTGACTGAGTGAAATCTATAATATTTCATTCAGTCACTTTTAGTGCTATGCTACATCAAAACCCTGCTCCTGCTTGAAACAGGTGTAAGGTTTGACACTTTGTGAGCATAGAACCCCAAGAGCATTGCTGGAGGTGCGTTGCACTTGGAACGCAAGTCAAGCAATGCACCACCATGACAACACAAATACATCACATATCGTTGCCGTTTTTGCTCCATAATACACTACATTGTAAATACGGTGCATCCATTGTGCTGATATCACAGTGCACAATAACTGCCATACCTCTGGGAATGTACCAATTATTGTACATCTCCTGATTACTGTTTCAATGTAGAGAATGGATTACTAAACACTGATCAATGAGTCACTACAAAACTATAATAGGAATGACAGAGTGTTTGCTGGAAGTGTAAGGATATAGACTGGGGAATTCAAAATATAAAAGGTAAATTTGCAGGTGCATAGAACAGTACATGCATAGTAAATAGGAGTTTGAAGCAGTCCATATACTAAGGCCTACTTTGCTCCATAAGTACTTGGGTACTGACTGCATGATTACAGTTCTGCAAAGAGAGTGCATGACTGAATTTATAAGAGCTTCAGTTTTACCACAGTACATGTATATGTAAATACTGCTGAATGGCTCACTACAATATTGAAACAGTAGAGTGAGAGTGATTGTGAAAGTCTAATGATACAGACTGGACAATTGAATGAATAAAAAACAGATGTACACCTACATAGAAGAGTGCAGGCATTCGCTATACAGGTTTAAAGCAGGACATGGCCGAAGGCCTACTTTGCACCATGATTACTTGAGTACTGACTGGATAATTACAGTTCTGCAACGAGAGTGTCTGTCTGAATTTGGAAGAGCTTCATTTTTAGCACAGTGCATACATAAGGGCATTCTGCTGAATACTTCAATACAATTCTGAATCAGCAATCACAAAGAGTTTGCTAGAAGTGTAAGAACATAGACTGGATAATAAAAGCTATAAAAGACAAGTTTGCCCTCGCATAGAGGAGTGCATGCATAGTGTATAGGACTTTGAAGCAGTCCATGCCTTAAGGCCCACTTTGCACCATGACTACTTGGGTACTGGCTGAATTATTACAATTCTGCAAGGAGAGTGTCTGGCAAAATGTACAGCAGCTTCACTTTTAGAACAATGTATACATAAACACATACTGCTGAATGGCTCACTGCAATACTAAAATAGCAGTACCAAAATGTTTGGAGGAAGTGTAAATATACAGATTAGGCAATTGAAAGTTTAAAAGCCAAGTCTACAGGTGCATAGAAAAGGGCATTTATTATTTAATAACCTTCCCAAAGCCCCAAGCGCCATCACACCTTTCCGAGGATAGGATTATAATCTACAAATGCTAGCATTTTTCAAATTAAGAACCATAAAAATAACAAATATTAAAACTTTTTTATTCTTCTAATGATAACAATATGTTTTTGATACGTCTTCTATTTAGATGCTTTTAGTCATGAAAATGCAAAGAACACAGTTTACCGAGTAACACTTTTTTAAACTCTCCAACGTATGTAGATAATAATATCTTATACATGTCACTATCAAAATCGAAACCTTTACAGCTTCACAGTTTGAAACTTTTCCGAACACGTTCAGACGAAAAACTGTTAAAACATGAGCACGTGTAAACTGCAAAACGTGCCATCTACATAGGCGGAGCCACATCTTCCTTCCATAGACTACTAAACAACAAAAAACTATATAAACCACACCTACAGTGCAATTAGTTTTGTTTTCCCGAGTTATTTCTAAATCGCCAATCTCTGTTGCAGGTTCCGTTCTCCAGCATTGGATTCTCTTTTTACGTCAACAAACATATTCCGGAGTTGTAAATTGTTTCAAGATGGCATAGGCATAGTACTTAGTTATACATTGTAACTATTTGTCAATATTTAAACATTTATATGTAGAAAAAAATGTTACTGCATGTTTTTCCCTTTTTCTCTGTAACGTCAGCAGCTTGTTCTTAGAAACAGATCTATTATAACAAATATTACTCATTGTCTGGCTCCTTTTACCTTATATATAGTGACTTTTTATATTATAATATTGATACCGTACTTCGCTCGAGAGGTGTTGGTGACCTGTCGACGCAAACCCTAAAAATTTACAATCAATGTCACCATCTTCCACTTATTATTGTGTTTTCCCCTAGATCACATACTGTTAATATGTATATTATAACATTAACAGTCTATCAGCCAGATTCATCAAGCGAAATGCGCTCGCAAAAGGGCCAGATTCTGAGAATCTGGCCCTTTGCGAGTGCAATTTTTGCATTTGGGATTCATCATCCCAAATGCAAAAACCGCTAGTAAAGAATTCGCAAATTTGCGAGGATTAGCATTTAAGGAATCTCTGTTAGAGATTCCTTAAATGCCATTCATGAAACATTTAAAAATTGCGAATTCGCAATTTAGGACCGCTATTTACCACGAAGTCAAACCTCGTGGTAAATAGCGAAATGCATTTTTCGAAGTTGCATGTTACACACATGTCCTTTAGACATGTGTGTGCACAACATCAGTGTAAATTCACATTTCAGGGGTGCTACAGGGTGTCCTTTGGACACCCCTGCACCCTTGAAATCGCATCCTTATTTGCGATTAGCAAATTGCTAATCGCAAATAAGGAATACCTCCCCATGCATTCCTATGGGCCTTTGGCCCATATGAATGCATGGGGAGTTTTTCCTTATTTGCGATTAGCAATTTGCTAATCGCAAATAAGGAACATGTAGGAATCGCAATATGTTTTGCAATTCCTACATGAATCCCGTTTTGCAAGTCCTTAATAGCGATTCCTTATGAATCGCTATTAAAGACTCTCAAAACGGGTCTTTGATTAATCTAGCTGTTGGTGATCTTAATGGAGTTCACGATCCGTCGTCACAAAGAGTAACGATAAGTAAGCAACGCTACCGACTTGCGGCTTTCAGTCTATTTTCCCCTTGTGATCATGTGCTGTGAGAATATATACACATTATTATTCTCACCGTCATGATCTCAGAGGAATTTATGACCCGTCGCCACGAAGATCACATTTTTTCACCTCCCGGAGAAAAGAAGTTCAGTAAATAATTACCGCTCAAAACTATTTCATTATGGAGGTTCTGTGAAATACATAACTTTATTTTCCTTTTCTTTTTACTGTAACAATGGTATCAATTATTATATTACAATAGATTGTCCTATTGCTACAGAAGAGGGATGAGAGATTTTTCAGCGCCATCTGTAATATAATTATCAAATATTTATAAAAACTTGATCAGATATTTTTTATATATATTAAAATATAGCTATCATGCATACTTTCTTACTTTAAATATTTAATAAACCCTAAATTTCTGAATGTTATTTTCTAATTTCTATTCTTATTTGTGATTCCTATTCACCTTCTCCCTAAAGAATATATAGGACCTGTACTATATATTGTAAGAGTAACATTCTATATATTCTTTGGTGAGTATGTGATTTATTAGCGGAACAGTCTGCAACTTGTAAACACTACGACAGCATGTTACTGAATTGTACAGAATACAAATTTTAAAAATAATAATGCATGCATTTCTATGTAATATGAAACAATTTAGATTTTACTGTTTTACTTGTTCTATTGATCTGAGATAATGTAGAGCGGGAGTGTTTGTTGTAGCACTTCTATTCTACTTTATCTAAAAGTAACTGATGCCCTCTTATATCAACAAGAATGTGGGGCTACACTTTTACAAACTGTAGCACAAAAATGAACTATATAGCCACGCTTAACTGATATTATATGAAATTAAATTTTTAATTGTCACCCCTTTCATATATACTGCAACAGTTTCTGAAGAAAGTTTATTCGTATTTGCTTAATAAAAACGGTTTCAAACCTAGACTGAATTTTTTGTCACGCAACCACACCTCCTCATCATGAAAGTAAACACCACATTGTAAGTAAATAGTAGTACTAAGAAGTATGTCACCTACAAACTTGATAAAAGAAAACAGCGCAAAACACTTTTATTTTTCTGCTGTGATTGATACACCACAGGGCAATTATATAAATGTCCCTTGAAACATATATAAAAAATAATTTACCTCATAATTCCTCTCCACCACCTTATGGGCACTGTACACAGTTAATAGTTTTCCTAACTTACCCTGTACTACATTCTTTCCTCATACTCCTTTGGAAAATGCATCACAATATCACTGACAACAGTGAACGGTTCGCACCCAATAAGGAGCAAACTTGTGTTCGTAACACTTTAGCTAAAAACATGTCCATGTTCTCCAAAGATGAGCAAGGAATGACTGCTAAGCCTTCTACTTTTAATACTTTACAGCCAATGAATATTAAACTTCGTAAAGTCCCGCTTGGAGCATGTTACCCTAATACTCCCCGAACAGGAAGGAATCCTTAATAAAACTTTTCCACAAACTTCTTCTACGACTAACGGTTCCTATGGAAAAAATAAATATAAATCTCCAGCACAGTAAGCATTTCAATTACCAACATATTGTGATGAACTTCTAACCTCTCTACTCACGCAATTGATCCATGAACTGTTACTATGGTAGCAGGCAGAAAGGTAGTGGCTGTACAAAAAAACGTTATATTTCCCTTGGATCCTCTACAAGACAGAAACAAAACCAAAATACCAAATTTGCAACACCTTTGCACAGTTTTTGTTAATAAAAAAAGGCCCCGGAGGTGGGGGAGGGGAGAGGGAATCGAGTGGGGGAGAAAGCGGTCCCCGGAACTCTGGGGGTCCATGAGTCCCCCTGCATACATATAGTTAAACATCTGGGGGGTAGCGATCCCCACGCAGGGGAGACCCTCTAGGCCCCCCATTATGAAAAACAAATAGCCCCAGAGATTTGACCCCTCCGAAGGCTAATTAACAATAAGGCGGGCTTCACGTTTTTTTTCTTTTTCACCCAAAACGCATACCCTGCGTCTTTTAAATGAAAAAAAAATAAACATCCCATGTGACGTCATATACGGCACCCCGTGCACGTACTCCACGTAGGATTCTAATTATTCAAAATCATATATTTATGTACATATTAAGAGAAAACATTAACTGGGATAATCATAAAAATAGTTTTTTTAAACTGTAAAAAAGCGTGTATTACTTTTAAAATCAATTACGGAAATATTACAAGTACATCGTAAGAGTAAAGATAGTTTGAAGACTTATACATTTTATAAAACAATATAGCACTGCACACTAAAGAAGAAAAGTCAACACAATTATTGACCCCTCTCCCAACATTTAAAAGCCCCTGGGGAGGTGGTAAATTAATCGAGACTGAAAGACTGAATACGTTAGTACAGCCTACTGTGCTTACGCTACCAGAAAAACACAACAACAGTACATAGCCCAGATTTCCATTGTAGTGATTTCTTAGTTGCAGGTCTAGTTGTCAGATCGACACACACTCTCTCATGGCTGGTATACACCCACACCACACCTATCCAGCACATCAGTCACTACACACGTGACCCTATGTATAAAAAAGACGGAGCGCACATGTTCTACGCCATTTTAGAGTTGTACCCAAAGCACTGAACAAGGGGCCCACTACCACATGCGTGGCCTCTTTGGTCACTGAGTTAGTGGTGCCCGAAGCAGTGAGCGGGTGAAGAACCTGCGATGATGATGATGGGAGAACAAATCTATTGTTAGCCATAGAGATATCATATATGAGACTTCTTTGTTGGAAATCGGAACTACCTCAGGAAGAAGGTGTCTTTTCCACGAAAAGGTGAGCAGTGAGACTTGAGTATGCATCGCAAGGAGTCAAAGGTTTGTAGCTGACTACATACAAAAATGCGACTTAGTATTTTAGAAAAACGCACTGCTACATAATGTTTTAATTTATATGTTAAATTTTTTTCCCCAACACGACAAGTTATCTGTCAAGGGAGAGAATATGTATATACAGCAGCCGCAAAAAAAACATTGGGCTAACGGGGCTTCAGCAAGGATGACATAGCTTCCTGGGCCCACACACACTCGCACCCGAGTACATGAGAGGTCTTTTAAAGATATTTTGCTTGTTAATGAGGCTTTGATAATCCCCCCGGCTTACAGCCCCTGCAGCTCCACTCTTCTTTTTGCTTGAACTAAAGCCCCCACCCCAAATTTTTTCTAGCCCCCCTACCCCCGTTATTTTTGACTGGTTGCGCCTCTGGCTTCACGTACCCCTCCCCTGTCGTGTGTGTTTCTCCCACGTCTTAATATCCTTTTTTCCCTTTTTCTTTCTTGCTCTCTCACATCATTTCTCTTTCTTTTTTAAAGATGTGGACGCTGCTATCTCCACTCTGCTGTATACAAACTTATCTGAATTGAAATGATTAACTCTCTTGATTACAGTGAAGGGTTCTTCCAAACGTAGAACACCATGTTTCAATCACGCCAATGGCACTAGGTGACAAACAATTTTGTTTCCGAAACAACAACAAATTATCTGTGAAAGGAGTGAGTGGGTAGTGTGCACCAGCTTCAATGTCTAAAAGGTTAAATTAGCTCAGAGCAGTGACAACACATTGCTTACAACAGTCTGACAAACAGATCTATAAGCTTTTTACGCCACTTTTGTGTCACTTTTAACATGGTAAAAGTGACGCAAGCAGCTTGTAAATATACGTCTGACTTTTCAGGAAAAAATCTCAACTCCAGACTCTGCGAGACAGTTTTAATGTTGTTTTCTCTCTCTTTCTTTCTCTCTCTCTCACTCTGTGACATCATTTCTCTTTCTCTTTTAAACTTATAGACACTGCTGTCTGTGTTGACGTCTAGAACAACAGTTGAACTCAAGTTGTGAACTCCGGTGGCCGCACTGTTTATAAAACGGTAAGCACATAGGCCTAGATATACAATGCCTTCATTACAATGCATTAGAAATAAGTCGGCATAGTTACAATCCCGTTCTGCCACTTTTGTGTCAGTAACGCAGAAGGCACTTCCATATAGACACCACTTGATCACAGCACTATAACAGAACTGAAATGTACTAGCACACTGCACACGTAAAACTTTAGTGTTACCTTCATTTGTGAAAAGAGACAGTGGGTAGTGTGCACCAGCTTCACTGTGTTGAAATGTATAATTACCTCCAAGCAGTGACAACAGATAGGTTACAACAGTTTGACAAACAGATCTACAAGCTTATTACGCGACTTTTGTGTCACTTTTAACATGGGAAAAGTGACGCAAGCAGCTTGTAAATCTACGTCTAACTTTTCAAGAAAAAATCTCAACTCCAGACTCTGCGAGATAGTTTTAATATTGTTTTCCCTCTCTTTCTCTCTCTCACTCTCTGTGACATCATTTCTATTTCTCTTTTAAAGTTATAGAAAATGCTGCCTGCTTTCACATGTAAAAGCAAAGAAGTCTTCAAGTTTTGAATTCCACTGGCTGCAGTGTTTATACAACGGTAAGCACAGAGTTCTAGATATACAATGCCTGCATTACAATGCATTAGAAATAAGTCGCCATATTTACAATCCCGTTGTGCAACTTTTGTGTCAGTGACGCAGTAGGCACTTCCATATAGACACCACTTGAATGCGGCACTATAACAGAAGTGAAATGTACCAGGCACACTGCACACGTAAAATCGTAGTGTTACCTTGACTTGTAATGCTTCAGCTCATTTAGTCACATCTACATAATTCTAAACTCTAATTTTCTTTTTTGTTTTGCAGATTACCAATCGTACATCTTTTGGAGTCAACTTCACAATTTGTTCATACTATTGTTTTTTAAAGTTATTTTTCTAGTTCTTTATTATATAGTTATCATTAAGTTTCGTTTACAGTTATTCTTTTAATAAAACGTAATAAAAAAAGTACATACTACTTTTTCTTTGTGGGGGGGTGACGATCCACAATAAAAATAATATTTAAAATGTTGAAGTACTATAGTAAGATGTTCAAGACTAGGATTGAAAAGTACTGAGTTATATTTTCTCTGGATACACTACAACATGGTAAAGAAATCAAACCAATACGAAACAATGTGTACCACATTTACAAAACACTTGCGACATTTCCCCATGCATTGCCTACCCCCCTACAAAATTAAGTGTGTGCGCCTCAATGATGCCCCACAAACCACGGAAACAATAACCCCACAAACACTTCTATTTTGTATGGGAGGGGCTGCGTGGCCCTCCGCCTGGTGCCCTGGAGTCCACCACGCCCAGACCCGGTTTCTGCAGTGTCCTGGGGGGAAACAGCCATTACAACGCCTGATCGTCACCACAAAGCCATTAGCACGCATATGGCATTACCACTCATGCTTTTACAACTAATATGCATTTACCACGCATGATAAACGCATAATCTTAAAAATGTCTTTTTGTTGACAAACACGCATTGTAATGGCTGTGGCTTACGTCCTTCAAATTAGTTTCTAGGTATGCGTGGACCAAGTCTGATAAGATCAGAGGCCAAGAACAAACAGGAAATCTCATCGATCACAGAGAAAATATGCAGTGGGTAAAATGAAAGTAACAGGTATAGTAAAAATAATGGAGGAAAACTACTAAAATGGTGTTGGAAGGAGTATGTAATCAACGTTTGGCGCCTCGACACTACATTTCAAATAAATATAGAAACAATATGTTTATTAATATATTACAAAAGTATAGTAACAGATGACACACACGACCCGGGAAAAGAAAGCGGCAAATTTAATACCTGAAATGAGGAGAGGTTTGCTTGGCGAACTTGAAGAAAAAGAAAAAAAACGTGGGCTTGGAAACGAGGCTGCGCATGCGTAGAGAGTGCAACTGGTACACTAAAAAAAACAGAAAGTTTTACATACTATCATAGAAATAGAGCTCTTTTTTTGACCAGTAAAGTAAGTTCTTAAAAATAACTTTTTATTTTTTTGTTTAGCCCCAAGGGCCCCATGATCGCACACGGCTCCTCGTGTCCTTCGTGAGCCAGCATTGCTTTATCAGGGACATCACCTTATATGCTGCTCTCTCTTTCGAAAAACAATCTGCTTTCTTGAAAGAGAGAATAGATTAACTTTTCAAATAGGAAAGCGGTTTCCTGTGGTAAAGTGAAAGCGGCGTCGGTACCGCCCTACCATACCAACCAGCAGTGTCCCGGAAGTACGCACCCCGAGACACTACAAGAAACGACCCTGGGAGATGGTGGACCCCAGGGCCACCAGGGGTTCCAGGAGGGGGGCAGCGCAACCCTCTCCCAACATTAAAAAACCCCGGGGAGTGCAGGTATCTGGGGCTGGAAGGTCGTTTTACATATTACTGCCCCAGGAAGGTGGAGGTCCCCGCGACGTGTACAGGGAGAGAGAGAGGGAGAGCTGAAAACACTTTTTAAAAAATATATATTTTTACAAAAAAACCTTGTTGAGGTGACGGTCCCTGAGACTGTGGGGAAGAGGATTGTAACCCCCCCGCATACTTCAAAATAAAACACAGAGGGGTGGCGTTCCCCGGTGCTCGGGGCACCTTACAAGCCCCCCCTATGAAAAAAAATGCCCCCGAACTTTGCCGCCCCAGGACCTAATAAATAAAACAGACTTCTATTTTTTATTTCCCTTTTCCACCGCATACATATACCATACGCGTAGCCCCCGATTTTTTATTTAAGAAAATAAATAAAAATTGAGCCTAAAGATCCTTGTACGACCCCCTGAGCAAGCCTAGAGTGCCAGGATGTTTCCACTCTGCCGCCTTTCCTTATTTCTCAACTTTGTTTTACTGTTTTCTTGTGAGTCGCTTCTAGCGACGAACAAGATGGCTGCCAACACTTCCTGGTTTGGAGTGTTCACTCACAGTTGACAGCCAATCAGCATGCAGCTCGTGCTCGTAATTGTACGGATTTCCGTACACGTGCTGTACTCCCTCTCTAGATATCGCTATGATTTTACTTGTAATTTTCTAAGGAACTACTGAACGGATTTACACCATTTAACAAAAAGTACAATCTGCGAACCGAACTCTACCTCTCTGCCAAATTTGGTGTAATTCAGTTCAGCCGTTCTGGCTTTAGCCCTGGCTGAAGGTCCCTACGGAAAATTACATGGGGAAAACACGTTTTGGGACCCCCTTTTTTTCTCGGCCCCCACTTGACAAATTCACCTTCCCACAAAAGCTCCTTGCTCCCAAACCGGTAGCTGCCTGAAAATGTTTGCCTAGGAGTATCCGAGTCAGTGCCTCTGAAGAAGTTGAAAACGAAACGCGTCAGGCTGACTTTCTGACACTGCTGCGCCCACCACGGAGACGCTTTACAACGCCACCGGTTTGGGATCAAGGAGCTTTTGTGGGAAGGTGAATAACATCTGTGATGTCGTGATGTGATGAAGCACACCCCACTGTGGATTAATTGAACAATATGAAGACTCCGAGGCAAGCAACTCACTTGAGAATGACAGGACACTACATATACCATGAGGCTTTGTGCTGGGACACGCCCACTGAGGCGGGAGATACATTTCTGTGTAGCTGCCTGAAAATGTTTGCCTAGGAGTATCCGAGTCAGTGCCTCTGAAGAAGTTGAAAACAAAACGCGTCAGGCTGAGTTTCTGACACTGCTGCTATATTTGCATCCATTTCGCAGGCTGCTTTCTACAAAGAATAAAAGCAAAATTCCTCACCTTGCACGTGGGCTTCTCTACTTTGCAGGCAAACTTTGGTTTGGATTGAAGCGGCATGCCTGAGCCGCGGAGGTAGCCCTGGGGCTGTCCCAGCCCACCACGGAGACGCTTTACAACGCCACCGGTTTGGGAGCATGGAGCTTTTGTGGGAAGGTGAATAACAGCTGCGATGTTGTGATGTGATGAAGCACACCCCTGTGGTTTAATTGAACAATATGAAGGCTCCGAGGCAAGGAACTCACTTGAGAATGACAGGACACTACATATACCATGAGGCTTTGTGCTGGGACACGCCCACTGAGGCGGGAGATACATTTCTGTGTAGCTGCCTGAAAATGTTTGCCTAGGAGTATCCGGTATCCGAGTCAGTGCCTCTGAAGAAGTTGAAAACGAAACGCGCCAGGCTGACTTTCTGACACTGCTGCTATATTTGCATCCATTTCGCAGGCTGCTTTCTACAAAGAATAAAAGCAAAATTCCTCACCTTGCTCGTGGGCTTCTCTAGTTTGCAGGCAAACTTTGATTTGGATATATATATATATATATTACCTACTGGCGGTCGCCAGTAGGTATATATAGTTAGGATTTTTTTTTATAGGGATTTCTGAAAATTCTATGTTGAATAACTTTGGCGTTGATGGACGGAATTGGCTGAAATTTTCAGGAAAATGGCACATTGTTTCTGAGCATCCCCTGAAAGTTTGGGGGGGTTCGTCAAGCGGGGGCCGAGAAAAAAGGGGGGTCCCAAAACGTGTTTTTAACATTGAGTTTTCCATAGGGCGGTTGGACTCACTTTTAACTCGAACGGCTGAATGGATTTCCACAAAACTTGGCAAAATTGTAGGGACTGGTAGCCCGATGTGCCTTTGCTATGTCTCAAGTATATGCTCCAGTGGTTTTTACGAAAATTAACTTTGAAAAATATATATTGGGCTACATTGGGCTATATATATTCCTCAGGACCAAACAGGAACACGGCCGTCGGATCTGGACGCATCACACGCCGCTTCTCCGCTTGATTGAGCTTGAAGCGCAAGACACATCGATAGCTACCACGGCAATAAAGTATACCTTATACCAATAGAGCATTACCCTACTCGCCGTGGGCAACCTATAAAGAAAATCATACAATTTTGATCGTCAAGCGGATACTTACTGATATACATTGAATAATAATTGTTCTCATATCGGATACTCGATCGGAGTATCTGTGGTCAAGGGCCCGGCTGGGTTGGAAATATCACCAGCTGAGCGACCTTCTGACTGGATTACAGCCATTTAGCCCTGAGGAATCGCGAATGCGATGAAACACGTGTCGGCTGGCTGTTTACAACATTAAAGACTCCAAGATCTACTCATTGAGAGTTCTTTTGTTTTGATAATTCTGTCATTTTGTCATGTGCTTGGTTGAATTTTGTTACTTAACATTGTATACACTGTCTTGAGTGCAACGGCAACCAATTCTCTTGGGCTATATATATGTTAGAGCCCAAATGTAGCCCAATGTAGCCCAATGTAGCCCAAAGATGGCCACCAGAGACAAAAAAAAACAAATGTAGCCCAAATGGTGCACAGACATAATATCGACTCCAAAATATCGTTTGGACAGAATATCGAGTTTGAAATATCGTTTGGACAAAATATCGACAGGACAGAATATAGACAGCCAAAATATCGTTTTTAAGGTAAGTGAAGTAATATCGACTGTAAATAATATAGAAAGTGAAAATATCCAAGTATATAATCTAGATAGTAAAAAATATCGTTTTTTAAATAATATTTAATTATTTATAGTGTTTTTTCATGTTATAATATGTGTGAAAAGTAATATTTTATGTTATAATTATTTAGAATTAATGATTTTTTTTAATTATTGTGTAATTTTATTCTGTAGCGGGTTGTGGGTTTATAGGGGAATAGGGTGGGAAGTAATTTAATTATAATTAATTAAATATGTACATTTATTTATTGGTAGTAATATTTAATTAATTGGTAATTAAATAATATTTGTTAATTATTTAAAATTTAATTGGTAATTAATTTAATTTTATTGATTAATTGCTAATTATGTAAATTTAAATAATTTATTTCCTGTAGCGGGTTGTGGGTTTATAGGGGAATAGGGTGGGAAGTAATTAATTTATAATTAATTAAATATGTAAATTTAATAATTGGTAGTAATATTTAATTAATTGTTAATTAAAAAATATTTGTTAATTAATTAAAATTTAATTGGTAATTAATTTAATTTATTTGATTAATTGCTAATTATGTTAAATTAAATTATTTATTTCCTGTAGCGGGTTGTGGGTTTATAGGGGAATAGAGTGGGAAGTAATTTAATAATAATTAATGAAATAATAACATTTATTTAATTGTATTTAATATAAAATAATTGTAAATTAAATTTTAATTATCAAATAAATAATTGCTAATTAGTTATAAATTAGTATTAATAGGTAACTAATTGAAATATTTATAGTTAATTAGTAATTTTAATATATTAATTATTATGTTATATTAAATAGTTAATCATTTTTAAATAAATTTATATTGATATTATTTTGTAATTTATTTATTAATATATGAAGTATTTACTTTCTCTAATGTTGCACCCACTGGAGTGGGAAAAGTAATTTTAACCCTTACGCTATCCAACGCTTTCCCTACTGTTGCACCCACTGGAGTGGGAATAGTAATTTTAACCCCTACGCTATCCTACGCTTCCCCTACTGTTGCACCCTTTGGAGTGGGAATAGTAATTTTAACCCTTAAGCTATCCAACGCTTTCCCTACTGTTGCGGGAAACATCCTTTACAATGCAACTTTTACAACGCACTACCATTACAACGAAACTTTTACAACGCAAAAACTATTACAATGCATGTTTTTACTACGCAGATACCTTTACAACGCATACCATTACAACGTAAGTATTGGTAAGTATATAATAATTTTTTTAATGTAAATTTTTGAAATTTTTGGGTAAAGGGGTATTTTTAGGGTTCAGGGTCAGTTTTTAGTTTTTGGGTAAAGGGGTATTTTTAGGGTTCAGGGTCAGTTTTTGGTTTGTGGGTAAAGGGGTATTTTTAGGGTTCAGGGTCAGTTTTTAGTTTTTGGGTAAAGGGGTATTTTTACGGTTCAGGGTCAGTTTTTAGTTTTTGGGTAAAGGGGTATTTTTAGGGTTCAGGGTCAGTTTTTAGTTTTTGGGTAAAGTGGTATTTTTAGGGTTCAGGGTCAGTTTTTAGTTTTTGGGTAAAGGGGTATTTTTAGGGTTCAGGGTCAGTTTTTGTTTTTTGGGTAAAGGGGTATTTTTAGGGTTCAGGGTCAGTTTTTAGTTTTTGGGTAAAGGGGTATTTTTAGGGTTCAGGGTAAGTTTTGGGTTTTTGGGTAAAGGGTTTTTTTTAGGGTTCAGGGTCAGTTTGGGTTTTTTGGGGTACAGGGGTACAGTGTAAAAATAAAGTAAAATTAAATTTACATTAAATTAATTTTATGAAATTAAATTAAATTAAAATATATTAAATTAATTTTAAATAATTTAAATTAAAAAAAATATTATATACTTACCAATACTTACGTTGTAATGGTATGCTTTGTAAAGGTATCTACGTTGTAAAAACATGCGTTGTAAAAACATGCGTTGTAATAGTTTTTGCGTTGTAAAAATTTCGTTGTAATGGTAGTGCGTTGTAAAGGTTGCGTTGTAACGTCATATATCCACTGTTGCACTCTTTGGAGTGGGAATAGTAATTTTAACCCCTACGCTATCCAACACTTTCCCTACTGTTGCACCCATTGAGTGGGAATAGTAATTTTTACTCTTTTGTATTTGTACATTAATAATATTGGCTAATATTTAATTACATTTTTTTACTATATATATATATGTTTTAAGAAATATGAATAAAAAAATATTATTTTTTTACTTTCATTAATTATTTAATTATTAAAAGTTATTTTAAGTATTGTTAAGTATATTTTAGTAATTAATTTTTTATATTAATGTAATTAAACATTGTTTTTATTAAAGTCGATATTTTTTACAACGATATTTTTGTAAACGATATTTTAAACTCGATATTTTTGTACTTACCTGTTTGTACATAGAAAGTCGATATTTTGACAGTCTATATTTTGTCAACGATATTCTGGAAGGTCGATATTTTGTCACTCGATATTATTTCAGTGATCCAGCCCAAATATCAGCCAGATGTAGCCCAACTATAGCCCAGTGACAGAATGTCCTAGAGTGTTCTAAAGAACAACTAGAGCGCTAACAGTCTTACTTATGACAAAAGTATGGCACACCTGAAGTCATCTTGATTGGAATAAAGTGTTAACACTTAAAACATTTAATTTGCAAAGGAACAAAATGAGGGGGTTCATTTTGCCATAGAAATTATGATTAGTGCTGAAGAAAGAAAAATTAGGGCACATTTTGAGTGACTTCTCAAATCCTCTTATATTTCATTAAAAAAATTCTGATATGCAGTCTCCCAAGATGGCCACCAGAGACAAAAGAGCCCAAATGTAGCCCAAATATCAGCCAGATGTAGCCCAACTATAGCCCAATGACAGAATGTCCCAGAGTGTTCTAAAGAACAACTAGAACGCTAACAGTCTTACTTATGACAAAAGTATGGCACACCTGAAGTCATCTTGATTGGAATAAAGTGGTAACACTTAATACATTTAATTTGAAAAGGAACAAAATGAGGGATTTCATTTTGCCATAGAAATGTTATAAATATATATATATATATATATATATATTACCTACTGGCGGTCGCCAGTAGGTATATATAGTTAGGATTTTTTTGAATAGGGATTTCTGAAAATTCTATGTTGAATGACTTTGGCGTTGATAAACGGAATTGGCTGAAATTTTCAGGAAAATGGCACATTTTGTTTCTGAGCGTCCCCTTAAAGTTTGGGGGGGTTTCGTCAAGCAGGGGCCGAGAAAAAAGGGGGGGCCCAAAACGTGTTTTTAACATTGAGTTTTCTATAGGGCGGTTGGACTCACTTTTAACTCGAACGGCTGAATGGATTTCCACAAAACTTGGCAAAATTGTAGGGACTGGTAGCCCGATGTGCCTTTGCTATGTCTCAAGGTATATGCTCCAGTGGTTTTTACGAAAATTAACTTTGAAAAATATATATTGGGCTACATTGGGCTATATATATGTTAGAGCCCAAATGTAGCCCAATGTAGCCCAATGTAGCCCAAAGATGGCCACCAGAGACAAAAAAAAACAAATGTAGCCCAAATATCAGCCAGATGTAGCCCAACTATAGCCCAATGACAGAATGTCCCAGAGTGTTCTAAAGAACAACTAGAACGCTAACAGTCTTACTTATGACAAACGTATGGCACACCTGAAGTCATCTTGATTGGAATAAAGTGGTAAAACTTAATACATTTAATTTGAAAAGGAACAAAATGAGGGGTTTCATTTTGCCATAGAAATGTTATATATATATATATATATATATATATATATATATATATATATATTACCTACTGGCGGTCGCCAGTAGGTATATATAGTTAGGATTTTTTTGAATAGGGATTTCTGAAAATTCTATGTTGAATAACTTTGGCGTTGATGGACGGAATTGGCTGAAATTTTCAGGAAAATGGCACATTTTGTTTCTGAGCGTCCCTTTGAAGTTTGGGGGGGTTTCGTTAAGCGGGGGCCGAGAAAAAAGGGGGGTCCCAAAACATGTTTTTAACATTGAGTTTTCCATAGGGCGGTTGGACTCACTTTTAGCTCGAACGGCTGAATGGATTTCTATGAAACTTGGCAAAATTGTAGAGACTGTTTGCCCGATGTGCCTTTGCTAGGTCTCAAGATATGTGCTCCAGTGGATTTTGAGAAATTAACGTTCAAAAAAATATATATATCTGTGACAGCGTCCCGGTTAGCGTCCCGGTTCGCGTACCAGACTTCGCGAGGAGAAGCGGATTGGCTCTCCGGTGACTGTCAACATTCTAAACAGTCCGGAGTGGCCGCCATCTTGTCTCTCGGTAGGATCGAGAGACAAGAGGTGGAAATAAACGAAGGGGGAAATGAATGAAAGGGGGCAAGGTAGACCCCTCCTGACCCCCTAGGATTGATGTGGGGGCTATTAAAGGGACCCGCGGGGCAAAAAAATAAAATATTTTTTTTTTCGATTTTTCGCGGTGGAAGCGCTACCCGGTACGCGAACCGGTTAGCTCACCGGTAGCGTAACGGGAGTCCGCCATCTTGTGTTTCGGACGAATTTAGTCACAAGATGGAGGATAAACAATTTTGGGAATGGGTATAAGGGGGCACGGGAGACATATCCTGACCCCCTAGGTTTTCTGAGGGTGGCTGAGGAGGCCCATATATGTAAAAATTTTCGCACGGTTAGCGCCCGGTCCGCGCACCGGGTAGCGTTCCGGAAAGCGTAACAAGGGGAAAACCAAGGGAAATAGTAAAATAATATTTTAGAGTGCTTTGAGGCAGGGTAGCTCTGAATAGAGCTGTTGTGTTGTGTGGGTGATGTAAGTACCAACATGTAGGTACCAATGAAGAGTCTAAAATTCAATGTACACCGTCTCCTCTGTAGATATTTTGTATGTTCTAATATGGGTTATTTAAATGTAAATGTGTGGAAAAGTACTTCATGCTTTAAAGCAATTGTATTTTTGAACTGATTGTTCTTTCCTCTTAGTCCTCCTCTTTGTTTTTTTTTCCCCCCACTCTCCTTCAGCATGATAGTTGATAAATTCGTTCCCTCAAAAAATGTATATACATAAAAAAATTATATTAAATACATATAAAATATATTTTTCCTTTAAAAGAAGAATACATTTTACAGCTTTTGATATTTGCTATTAAAAAACCATTGAAATTCACTGAAAAAAACATAGGTTATAGACCATATATAGTTAGGAGTTAGCATTTACAAAACCTTATTTTACTCACACAAAACCATTGAAATTCGCATATATAGTTAGTTGCACTAACTATATATCGCGCACCCGCAATCCACTGCTGATCATGTCACATATTACATCATTCATGACATGGTCAGTGACATCACTGATGACATCACTGATGACATCTCAAATGACATCACTGATGACATCACTGATGACAACATCCAGTGACTGTATGTTTCTGTAAAGTTAAAATATGTCTTACATATTGAAGAATGAGTGGATGTATAAGTGTCTGGATGAAGGATTTAGTAGGTGCATGACTGACTGTATGAGTGAGTGATTAAATGTGTCTCACTGAGTGCATGGGTTAGTGACTAAACTGTCTTAATTTGTGCATCATTATGTCTGTTGTTCTGTAAACTGCTGCATGTGTTGATCAGTAGCTATATGAGTAACTATATGGGTTATTGATTGGTTGCCCAAGTATTTTTATGGGAGACTGAGTGAGTGTGTGGGTGGCTGGGAGGTGCATGACTCTGTGCATAGATGTGTGAGCAGTTGATTCACTAGATGTATGGGTTCAAAAGTGCATGTGGAAACAGCTGTATGGGCGGTTGACTGTGTGCATGAGTGTATTGGTGAGTGAATGGATATCTCAGTGCTACATGTCAAAGTAAGTACATATGTAAAACACAGTACATGTGAGAGTTGACATATATAAATAACTGTGCATAAGAGCCAGTGAATGTGTGAGTGGCTGTATGGATCATTGTGAACTTGTATCAGGGATTGTATAAGAGAGTAAATATGTGTTAGTATATGTTTGAATAAGTTAGGTGTGTATAACTGTATAGTTGAGGAAATGGAGGTGTGAATGATTCTTTGCATGACTGGCTAGGTGTGTGAGTAACTCCATGGATGAGTGACAGTCTCTGAGTGTCTGTTTACACTGAGTGTATCCAAGGTTATATTAGAGTCTGAAGAGGTTCATCGTATTATCACATGAATGATGTCAACAGTGATGTGATCAGTAATGTCAAATGAGATGTCATCAGTGATGTGATCAGTAATGTCAAATGAGATGTCATCAGTGATGTCATCAGTGATGTCATTTGAGATGTCATCAGTGATGTCATCAGTGATGTCATTTGAGATGTCATCAGTGATGTCATCAGTGATGTCATTTGAGATGTCATCAGTGATGTCACTGACCATGTCATGAATGATGTAATATGTGACATGATCAGCAGTGGATTGCGGGTGCGCGATATATAGTTAGAGCAACTAACTATATATGCCAATTTCAATGGTTTTGTGTGAGTAAAATAAGGTTTTGTAAATGCTAATTCCTAACTATATATGGTCTATAACCTATGGTTTTTTCAGTGAATATATATATATGTGTATATTCACTGAAAAAAACATAGGTTTTACAGACGTTATAGCTAGGAATTAGCATTTAAAAAACCTTAGAAATTCACTAAAAAACACATAGGTTTCAGGGACGTTATAGTTAGTTGGACATTAGACTCAAATAAAACCAGAGAAATTCGCCTGCTATAGTTAGTTGAGCTAACTATAACTCGCGCGCCCGCCTTGCACTGGTGATGACGTCACATATTACATCACTCATGACATGGTCAGTGACATCACTCCTGACATCACTGATGACATCTCAAATGACATCACTGATGACATCATCCAGTGTATGTGTGTTTCTGTAAAGTTTAAATATTTTTCATACATATCTATGCCAAGGTGTATTGAAGAATGAGTGGATTTACAAGTGCCTGAAGGGATTGTTTACTAGGCACATGACTGACTGTATAAGTGAGTGATTGAACGTGTCTTACTGAATGCATGGGTTTGTGACTAAACTGTGTGTATTAGTCTCTCAGTTGGTGTGTAAGCGGCTGCATGGCTACATAGGTGTCTATATGGGTTATTGATTTCTTGTCTAAGTATCTGTATGAGTGCCTGTGTGGGTGGGTAGGAGGGCGTGTGACTCTGTGCATAGATGTCTGAGTGGTTGATTCACTAGTTGTATGGATTAAAAAGTGCATCTGTAAAGGGCTGTATGGATGACTTAGTGTGTGTGGGTGTGTTGGTGAGTAAAGGAATGTCTCAGTGGTATATGTGTGAGCAACTACATATGTTTTAAGGCAGTATATGTCAGTGTTGGAGTATATAAATGAGTATACATGAGAGTAAGCTTTTCGAAGTGTGGGTGTATAAATCACTGTCTGTTTGTATCAGTGATTGTATAAGACAATAAGTATGTCTTAGTATGTGCATATATAAGTGATGTGGTGTGTGTGTATAAATAACTCAGTTGGTGTATATAACTGTATACATGAGTAAATGAGTAGGTAATTCATTATTTGCGTGACTGACTAGGTGTTTGACTAACTCTATGGATGAGTGGTAGAGTATGACTGTATGTATAGGTGTATCAGTACATATTATAGTACTGTGTTGATGAGTAACTGTATGTGTAACACACTGGATGTGTGTATAGACCTAGGAAATAGTAGGTGCTATGTAGTATCTGGCATTCTTGTGTGTATGGTTTCAAAAATAGTAGTCTTTTTTTAGAGTGCGTGTATCATAGTTTATATTAGGGCATCAGTATGTGCATCAGATTATCATGTGGATGATGTCATGAGTGATGTCATCAGTGATGTCATTTGAGATATCATGAGTGATGTCATGAGTGATGTCACTGACCATGTCATGAGTGATGTAATATGTGACATCATGTAAATGTAGCAAATGTAGACGTAAAGCGCACTGATACTCCTGAGTGTCCTGGCCCTGTACTCATACCGCTAGGGAACCCTTCCTGGTTTTCCCCGTGAAATGTCCACTCCTGGGCATCCCCAGGGTGCAACCAGGCATCTCTAGCGCTGTAGGGGGCCGTTGTGGAGACTAAGCAAGCTATTGCCCAGAGTTGCAGCGTGGGACCCATGCTTAGATTAGGCACCGAGGCGAGAAATCAGGTCCGAGGAATTATGAGCCCAAGATCCGCCGAGACCAGTCAAGGCAGGAATTGAACCCTGGTCCTGGGCCAGACCTCTGCATCAGGGTCTGCCGCTCTAACCATTGAGCCACACTTCTCCACCGCCATCACCAGTACATTGAAGGCGGCGAGTTATAGTTAGCTCAACTAACTATAACAGGCACATTTCTCTGGTTTTATATGAGTCAAATGTCCAACTAAATATAACGTCCTTGAAACCTGTGTTTCTCTTGTGAATTTCTAAGGTTTTTTAAATGCAAATTTCTAACTATAACGTCTGTAAAACCTATGGTTTTTTCAGTGATTTTCAAAGGTTTTTTAAATGCTAATTTCTTATTATAATGTTCATTAAGCATATCTTTTTTTCTGTCTTTTTTAATTATCATCCCATTCTCAGCCTGGTAAAAACTGCAAATATCACCACTCTTCCATCGATACCTTCCGCCAACAAAATCACCACAAACCAGAGCCACAACTAACGCTAATAATATACAAACTAGGCGTTCAAGTGCAAAAAACACCACGAAAACACCACTTCCCCATATTTTCAACAACCAGCCAAATCTGCAATGCTACCTAAAAACAGATGATAGCCCCACTTACCAGTAAGAAATTAACATCAACCTTTAACTGGTGTAAGAAGGTCGACTATCTACTGCGTGAACTAGATCCAACTCACACCCACATCTATAGACCAACACCTGATAGAGGTACTAATCATGCAGCTCCGACACCCAACAAAGCCACATCACCCAGCGCCACCACAACCAGAAACTCCCCCGGACCTCTCCCCCCTACTACCACCGAGGCAGCGCAAAACAGGACAACGTACCTTCCCAAAATACCATATCCCCTCAACCGCGCAATAGCTGAATGTCCGGAGATGTGGCAACCAACTATTTGTGAAGGAGGCAACTCGCCCATCAACAATAGTTCACACAATCCCTGGTGTACCGGTGATTTGCTGTAGAGCAGTGGTTCCCAAACTTTTGACTCCTGAGGACCCCCATTGAGTCACCACTGGAAGCCGGGGACCCCTAAGCAATTTGTATGAGTTAAATTTCAAAATTTAAAACAGTAATTCGAAAAAAATACACACGTGTGCACACAAAACAAATACTCAAAGTACTTAGGGGCAGATTTACAATAAGTGATGCATCCATGCATATCAGCAGGGATTCGCCACTTATTGGGTGCTATGCCTCCGCCACCATTGATGCGCCGCATTTACAATGCTGCGCCTCATGGGGCAAAAAAGCACAGATGCATGACGCATCTGTGCCGTAAAGGTGGCGCACTGCTGGAGTTGCGTCGCAAGCGCGACACAGCTCCAGCAATGCTCTGGGGGGCCGAATCTTGTTAATGCTGCGTCAATCCTTACGCCTGCTTGAAGCAGGCGCAGGGTTTTGACGCAGCATGGGCCCCAAAGTGACTGAGTGAAATCTTGTGGATTTCACTCAGCCACTTTTAGGAGGCGTTCCTGCGCCGGAACGCCTCCTTCTGGCGCAGGGCTTTACAACGTGGCGCATCTCCCAGATGCATCACGTTGTAAATACCCTGCACCATGGCTTCTTTTGCGTCGCCGCTTCATCACGAAAGTGACGCAATGGCGGCGTAAAAGAGGCACAAGGGGCTTGTAAATCTGCTCCTAAGGATTTTGGGGCCAGATGTACGACCATTTCATTTAGCGCCTCGCAATTGGCGACACATTGCGAGTGGCAAATTGCGAGTCGCTAAATGAAATGTACAACAGTGTGTTTTAACACTGTTTTGGATTCCCAATGGGGTCGCAAATTGCGAGGTTCATTAATATTAATGAGCCTCTCGCAATTTGCGAGCCTATTGGGAATGCCAGCCCTCCTAGGTATGGTGCCTGCTGGGCACTGCAGGCCACCATGTCTGGGACTGCTTTTAAATAAAGCAGTTTAAAAAAGTGCAGCCCATTTACCATGCATTTAAAAAAAAGAAAATGAAACGCCTGCCCTTAAAAAATAATTTTGCATGCATTTCCAAAGGGGAAGCGGTCCACTGGGGACCCCTTCCCATTTGCAAATGCATTACCATCTACTTGAAGTAAGTGCGAGTGTTTTGCGACCGCAAAACATTTGTACATGGTTTTAAGACTCGCTATTTGGAAGGGAATGCCCCTTCCAAATAGCAAGTTGCAAAACCTATTTAGCGAGTCGCAAACAAATTGCGACTCGTGAAATAGGCAATGTACATGGCCCAATACGTTTTTTTTACATGTGAAAGCGGGTTCACGAACTTTTTCACGCATATAAAAACGGACCGTACATCTGGCCCTTAGTATTTTATATTGAAGTAATAGCCCCTCTGTCACATGTTTTTCATTTGTTTTATAGCATCTCTCATACCATTGTAGGATGTCAGAGCACTTTACATCACACACATATAGAGACATTGAATCGTACATGTAAATCAGTGTGTATATAAAATGTTTAAAGATTGCTTGGTCTGGAAAAGCACAAACTCAGAATTCAGAACATAACACAGTGGCTAGCACTGACTTTAACATTAAAAATGTATTTCCACCCAAATAAATCTTTTTAGCAGCATCAGGATAATGAATAACTGGGAAAAAACAAAAGTTACTAACTGGTACCATGCAGTTTGCAAGCAGCTCTTTGATGACAGTTTATAGGTCCCTCTGCTACATTACAATTGTCACTTATGAAGTGCACAGTAACAAAAGAATCTCTGTGAAAAAAGCAGTAACCACGAACCTATGCACATAAAATGCTGCTTTTTAAAATGCATGTTACACGTTCTTTGCAGTAGGCACATTAACCCTCTGTGCTACATTAGTTAAGTCAAATCTGCCACTAAACAAAACTCTCCTCACGCTCCAGCAGGTACATTAATCACTGGCTTTATCTTGACACTTTTATTGCTGCTGGAAAGCTGCTAATTATACAACAAACTTTTCTGTGCTTTTAAAACTGTTGCCTGCGGACCCCCTGGGAATGTGTCACGGACCCCTGGGGGTCCGCGGACGACAGTTTGGGAAACACTGCTGTAGAGAACTCACTATACAAACCACAAACCTCTCCATAGTATTGATATGTGTAGTGTACTGCACAGTGGATGCAACCATATTACCTCAGACACTGGAGAAGATCACAGTCATATAGCTGTGTTGTCCCCCCCTTGAAGCGGAAGTGGAGTGGGCTAGTCCGATGTACGCAACTCCAGCATTTGAGTATAAATACATAGGCCACTCCCTGGGCGTTGTTCACTTGTGCAAAAGAGTCTGCCAGAGTGGCGGCCCTCACCCTGGCAGGTGGCTGCCGCCATGACCGCGGGCCTCCTCGACACAAGCCCCCTGCACTGCGGACAGCAGGGTTCACAACTTGAATTCTGCCTTGATTTATTTATTACACAGGGAACTGTACTCTATGTCCTCGAATTTTGTGAAGAAGAAGTAACAAAAAGCAATGCTTGATGCCTATGCTAACTACTGCCCTCGATCTACACTGCGGACAGCAGGGCTCACAATTCAGATCCAGTGGCAATTGCAGATGACGCAGTCCAGTTTCCAAGACACGTTGCTCCCAGTGCGGGACCAAGCATCATTGCAGGATGCGCACACGCTGTGTGCTTCAGCTGCTAGTAACTCACTGCACCATAAATCAGAAGCACGTGGCTTTATCAAGTCAAGACATTGCTCCCACGGCGGGCCGCTGAGACCACGTACCATTGAAGTGTGCGCACACGCCGAGTACTCCAGGTGCCACTAACTGTGCATCTCTCCTCAATGCCAAGGGGCTGTGCGCCCTTCCTGACCGCTGCCTGTGCCCTACACTGGGGTTACACGGTTCATAATTCAAGATTAGTAGCGATCCAAAGTGTGTAAGGGACTATAAAGGATTAAGAAGACTAAATGATCCCAATCTGTGCCTGGTTCACTTATGGGAAGATCAAGGAGTCTACCAGGACGACGGCCCTCACCCTGGCACTTGTCTGCCACCATGACCGCGGGCCTCCTCCACACAAGCCTCCTGCAAACCCAGCGCCACAACACCGCAGACTTATGTCTGTACCAACTACTACGTTCGATATTCACTGCGGACAGCAGGGTTCACAACTGGAATTCAGCCTTTATTTATTAATTACACAGAAATCTGCACTCTATGTCCTCGAATTTTGTGAAGAAGAAGTGACAAAAAGCTTTCCTCGATGTCTATGCTAACTACTGCCTTCGATCTGTACTGCGGACAGCAGGGTTCACAGCTTGAATTCAGCTTTGCATCTTCACTACGGACAGCATTGAATTCAGCTTTGATTTATTAAATGCAGACAGAATTGTACTCTATGTCCTCGGATTTTATCAAGAAGAAGTAACAAAAAGCATTGCTTGAGATCTACACTGCGGACAGCAGGGCTCATATTTCAGATGCAGTGGCGATTGCAGATGACGCAGTCCAGTTTCCAAGACACGTTGCTCCCTATGCGGCCCGCTGGTACCACGCATCATCACAGGCTGCGCACACGCTGTGTGCTTCAGCTGCTACTAACTCACTGCACCATAAATCATCACCACATGGCCTTATCAAGTCAAGACATTGCTCCCACTGCAGGCGGCCAAGACCACTTATCATCGCAGGGTGCGCACATGCCGAGTACTCAAGGTGCCATTAACTGTGCAGCTCAATTCAACGCCACGTGGCTGTGCACTCATCCTGACCGCTGCCTGTGCCCTACACTGGCGTTACACAGTTCACAATTCAAGATTAGTAGCGACCCAAAATGTGTAAGAGACTGTAATTGGTTACGAAGACCAAATGATCCCAATCTGTGCAGCTCAAGTCAGCGTCACCTGCCTGTGGACCTTTGCTTACTGCTGCCTCTGGTCTGCACTAAGGAAGGCCGGCGACACGTGATGCCAACTAACCCTGTTCAACCCAAGCCGATCCCACATGTGTAACTGTGTCCTGAGTCCTGAACATCAGTGACCCCAACTCTGTATCAACAACCACAGCACCTCACTCCCTTCGATTAGTGAGGAGTATTTTCAGATTCAAGTCTGCCAACAAGCGGTGCCACTGAACCTGAACTACGCAAGCCGGTGACGCCACCAAGTATGCACAAGGCTGTACACCCTTCCTCATCGCTACCTCTGACTTACACTATGGTCAGCAGTCCTCACAATTACAATACAGTCCCGATTCCACATGACGCACTCCAGTACCCAAGACACATTCCTCCCAGTGCGACCTGTCCACATCAAGCTTCATCACAAGCTCCTACACTCTAAATGCTTCTGGTACCACTAACCCTATTTAGCACAAACAATTCCCACATATCTAACTGTGTCCTGAGTCCTGAACAGCAGTGACCCCCAACTTCGTGGCAGTGACCACAGCACCAGACTCCCTTCAGTCTTATTTGTTCTATTTTTCTTTAAATACATTTTCCTATATTTAAATCTATACATGACTAAGATCCATTTTTTTTCAACTTCACAGAGATACTTCTAGGCCCAAGAAGGTTGTTGGGTGTATGTTGATAATGTGAAAAAGGGTACGTTACCTACTAGTGTGGGAGAGGTAGCGTCCAAAGGGGTATCACACACAGAAAGAACACCGATATGTTTTCACAAATGCCTCGGACAGATGCCAGCTGACGGACTGAATCACAAAATAGTTTCTCAATACTTATGTAGTGTGAGCTATGAACAGTTCGGACCCAGGCTCACACACCGACAGCTGAGGCCCGTCTACTCGGCTCCCAGACGCAGTACTACGAGCCGTCTGCGTCATTGTGTCTATCCCTGCCCAGTTCCGTCGTACGTCATGCCACGCCACTCCGATTATGTTCCGACGTTGGCCCACATAGTTACATGTCGCAGGCATACTCGCTGTTGGTGTGCAGGTCAGAGGTCTAGTTCTCAACATCTCACGGCCACTCCCTGAGGACAGGTTTGCACACACACCACACCAATTTGGCACATGTAGCACAGGCCATGAGACCATGCAAATATAATAGATCAACATCGTCACATCCTTTATTGCATTTGCTCACTTGCTGCCAAACGGTCCACGGATCTCATCCATAAACACACCATGAAAACTTGCACATAACGTTAGTCGCACCCTCAACTATAAGGCCGTCAGCAGCCTACCATCCCCTTGGCGTGGACTTCATATACTGCCACCCCAAACTTATGTGGCCATCAGGAGCCTACCACCACATGCCACTAACTTGAGTTCCACAAACTGAGCTGCACCAAATCCCAAGGTGCTCGCCGCCATTGACGACTCATGACTCAGCAACATCTGTGAGATATGCCAGACCGCGCAGAAGTTCAAGTGGTCTCCACCATACACGACTCAACAACATCTATCAGATCTGCGAAGAAGCTCATGTGGTCTCCGCCATTCAAGACTCAACGACATCTGTAAGATGCCGGCACTATGTGACGTGGTGTCCGCCATTCAGGACTCTGCAACACATCTGAGATCGGCGGGGTTTTGACAGGAACGTGCAGTCCGCCCACTGCTGCACACTCGGATAGCACCAAGTAATTATTTGCTAATCGATGCGCAGAGGCAACAATCTCTCACACTCACTCTCTCTCTTCTCTCTCTGCTCTCTCTCACTCTCTTCCTTCCTTTCCTTCTTTCTCTCTCTCCCTTCTCCCTTTCTCACCTTCTCTGTTTCTCTCTCTCAGTCCTTTCATATGCACATTACACACGTCCTTATTTTGTGCTTTATTTTCCAAGCTCTCTCGTCGACATCCATGGTCCCCAGAGGAATCTTCCACCTTGTTGTTATCTATTATATTTGTAAGATATTATTTATTGCTTTATTTTTTATAAATATAATAATAAAAAAATAAAATTTGAGAATAGTTTATATAACATTATTAAAAAATAAAGTTTGACAAAAAAATTATAAACCTTTTAGATTTTTTTCTTAACTGATGTGTGACTCTTTCTTGTCCTTATTATTGTTATTTGGTGGTATCCACCATGATGTTAAATTTTAGAATACTTTACTACTATTAATTTCTCCAGTTTGCACCACCTTCTAAGTAGTGTATTACATTTATCTCAACTTTAGTTGCATTAAAGTGCTAATAATGAAATGCAGAGTAGCCATTCCTGTGCAAAAAGACACAAGGTACTCCTTTGCGATTTATTCTTAATATTAAAATCCTATATTGAATTGCACTGAGGTAGTCCCTCCACTTACAGTGTACACACAAAATCAATGAAGAAATCTCATTGTATTTATATTGATTACAAATAGTGCATCAGATGCTGGATCTTAACGGGATACACTACCCAGTCCGTATATTGTTCTGCACATGAGCAAATGCCATCACAACTTTCACAACTACAACGCAAAATTAATTATGGTAATAACCCACGTTACCAACAAGAATTTTACACATGCTTTATACTAGTGTTAAACAGGACAACTACCTGCAGCATGAAGAGACTCACCAGAACACCCACAGGTGCCATAGAGTCAATGATCATGATACAGGGATACCCATGAGGGCCACAAGACTCATCACAACAACCCCAGGACCACCAACGCCCACCAAACCCACATTTGAGCAAGTGTGCCTGTGTGCTTAATGTGTTAGCATGATAAGCAAATGCCCTACAACATCACAGTGTGCTGTCTTCAGCAGACGTTCCTATGTCACCTCAGCGTTAGCAGTGACCCTGGACATGTTGCTACCCACGCATCCTCCTGCAAGCACAACACATGTGTGCTGGTCCGGCCTACACAAGTCAATGAAGGGGTGTGCCTATCCGGCAAGGGAAACAGGGTGTCTCCCACATGTCTGTGTACAGGAAGATCGGTAAGTGTGTCTCTGTGTTCTGATGTAGCCTGCCACAAGGGCCGCAGCTTGCAATGTTATAAAGTGGCATGCACCACCTCCAAACGGCAGTGTCACCGTGTGGCTGGAATACTGCACAACATGCCGAAATATGCATTACAAGGCTGTGCCGTACGAGTGCACGGGATACAACAGCGCACCGTACAAAAGTATGGAGGCTAAAGGGAAGGAGGAGCAGCTGTTTGGCAACGGAACACACAATGAACCCGCCCATGTGCTACGTGCTGAACATCTCATCCATGATGACCACACTTGCACACATCCAACAACACCCAGGACCGGCCTTTGTACACATCCTATATGAATGTTGCGTGGTTTTCACTTCTATGCTCGTTCAGTGCTGTGATGTTGCAGAGTTCTGTGACGTGCTCCTTGTTGGTCTGTGTCATTGTGGCCATTGTTTGTCTATACTTGTGCTGTACTTCACTGTACATGTATGCCATTGTGCCCATCTCCCCTGACCCCCCACTCCCTGCTTCTTCCTCTTCCTGCGGCTCTTCTTTCCATAATTTTGCTCCTCCACACACAAATACAAATAAAGAATAAATTAGAATAGTTCATTGATTCTTTTAGGTTTTAAAACTTCTCTCTATTACTGTCTTTCTAATTTTCCATACAAACAGTTTTATTTAATGTTCAAGTACACATAGAACTCAGAAATGCAACGTATTCTATCAACACACTTTCTAGAACATTCTACAACACGTGGAGGTTAAAAGTTCATCAATTTTTTTAAACCTAACAATATATTTTTGCAACATTTTCTCGAACATTTAACAGCACATGCAGGTTAAAAGTTCACGATTGTTTTAAGTTCGAACAGTGCCTTCCAAATGTAAAAAGCAGGTGTGGTTGAGTTGAGCAAATGTTATCCTTTAATATGTACTCCACGTTCAAACTGCTTTTTCTTAAGCAATCACAAACAAGCTTTTCCACAAAACCAATGTGCACCCTACTTTTAAAAAACAATCCTTTTCATCTCCCAATCAGGTACCGTTTTGTATGCAAAAACAAACTAGTTCCCCATCTTGAAACATATCTCTTATTCTACAAAGAAACTGCATGACCTACAGACTTCTTTCCATACTTCTAGCCATACCTTCAAAATCTTAGTGTGCATTGTAGGACATAGCTATGTTTTCTGGTGCAAGAGGTATGCAGAACAAAGACGTATTGACTTAGACCTAGATTTACAAAATGTGAACATTAAATGGTTTGCACAGAGAGGATTGAAGTGGCACCAATTGTTGCCTTTGTTTAAAACCTGTTTGCATTTCCAACACCCTGACCTCGTCATGGTGGAAGCGACCTAGGCACATTGACTGGGATAGGTTTAGAAATGCTTATAAAGGACACCTTTGGACAATTGATGTTACTTTTGCATCAAACTGTCTTTTTATATTCCATTATATCCCAAAGACAAAAGTGGAAATGGTCCAAACAATTTTGTCCTCAGATTGAAAAATCTCGGAAGAAAGTGAACAAAGATGTGTCTGCATTCCTCAAATACCACAAAATTGGGTCCATATACAACAGCAACATACGTTTTGATATGGCAGATATGTACAGAAGTGATGGAGTACACTTCACAGACCAGGGAAATCGAGTTTTCCTGAATAACTTGAAGCTGTGCATCCGTACTTATATGTAGCTCCAACTAATGAAGACAAGGTCTCTTTTTAGAGCCACCCAATAACATACAGCTTAGACCCCTCATTTTAGGACCACATAACGGCAACTCCCGGACCCTTGCAAAACTTTTTTCTCCACACAGCTGTGGCGGAGCAGCCAGACCATCTCACTTTCCAGCACAAAGCTCTCGCTTTGATCCCCGGCTCTACTCATCCATAGCGGTGAGTAGTTTGCGCTTTACAAATACCGTATTGGTTTACCTTCGCACTCCCTACACAACACCACCTAAGCACCATATACAAGTTGGACAGGTGTGTCACAGTGCCCAGAGCACATGACTTCACAGCATAGTACACACAGTTTAGGCTCACGGTTTCATCCCCGACTCCAGCAGCAGCTCAATTTAACAGCATCACACTCTACGCAATACCTCACTTAATTTCCGTACCCCTCACTTTCGGACCGGTAGGGGTCAGTAGTTCAACAGCTTTACCCCGAGTCCGTCAGCAACTCAGTTTACTCCCCCAGCACCATCAGACCAATAGGAGTAGGTACATAGCACTTCACAAGTACCGAATTGATTTGATACGCGTGAATTTACCTTCGCACTCCCTCTGTAACACCCCCTAAATACCATACACAAGCTACAATATACAAAAAAAAGTTCCTCCAAGTGGCTATAACTACATGCTGGCATTACTTGGACAGATGTGGCACAGCGACCAGAGCACCCAACTTCACAGCATATGACACACAGTCTGGGCTCACAGTTTCACCCCTGAGTCCGGCAGAAGCTCAGCTTAGCACCATGAGACTCTACACAATACCTCACATATTTTCCGTACCCCAGGACGTTCAGACCAGTACAGGTCAGTAGTTCATCCTAGTAGGTATGAACACCTGCTGCCACTACCACCACAGGTATAGTGCAGTGGCCACGGCACATGACTTCACAGCATAAGACACACAAATTGGGCTCACGCTTTAATCCCCGAGTCCCGCATCACCTCACCTTAGCAGCATTAGACTCTACTCAATACCTCACTGAATTTCCATAGCCCAGCATTTTCAGACCGGTAAATATGAGTAGTACGCTTCGCACCCCATGTATACCACACCCTAAACACCCCACAGAGGTTACAGTGCTCCTACCCTCCTCTTTCCTACATATTGTGCCCTTTTTCCCCTTACTCGCTTCAACAAAATCACAAAATGGCAGCCAACACTTCCTAGTTCCATGAGACTCTAGACAAAACTTCACATATTATCCATACCACAGGTCTTTCACACCAGTAGGGTCAGTAGCTCATCCTGTCATGTATAAACACATGCTGACACTACTTCCGCAACTCTACTGCAGCGGCCAGTGCACATGACTTCACAGCATAAGACACACAGTTTAAGGGCAAACTTTAATCCCCGAGTCGCGCACCAGCTCACCTTAGCAACAATGCAAACTACCAATCCCTCATTTTCATTTCTGTAGCCCAGCACTTTCACACCGGTAGTGTCATGTATTCCTATCGGTTCTGAATCGATCCCCCTATTCCTGACCCTATTCTAGTTAAACAAACCAACAAGTTAACTCGCAGTCAGCCCATGAGGCAGAAAACCCCCATGATGCAGATACCGTTATCTGACGCAGTCACACTACGGCACAGGAACGTGTTATCTGATTAGGTCATAACGTTTGCGATCTAATTAGACAAGCGATATTCCTCCAGCCCCTGATAAGGCATACGGAGTTCTCATAACAAATCAAACCTATGACAACCTGGGCAAAACCCTGCGGCCATTGTTTTGATTTCACCGAGAACTTTAGTAAAAGAATGTGCTAACGAGCAAATCGTATGACATCTTTATTGACGTATCTATGTCCATCCTTACGTCAATCTCGGCACCTTAAAGGTATAAATATTACCGATCTTGCCATATGCAAACACACGCGTGGTGACGAGACGGAGCAGCCATACTTGCCGAAGCCGAGAGCAGAGCAGACCCCGCTGGCAGCAGCCCCGCCTTCCTGACGCGCTGAGAGACGCGCTGCTTTCTCCTGCCGAGAATCCAGCACCGGCGTTTCTGGGCAGCCCTCGCAGGCAGCCTGGAATATCGAGACCAGAGAGAGAGATACCATTCCTCATTCATCCTAACTTCCAGGTACAGAACTGAATAACCCCTCACAGAGAATTCTTTAGTTATTCACTTGGCAAAAAACAAACTTAACTTAAACTGTAACTTTCTATTCCCGCCCACGTATTAGGCTTAGGTCAGGTACACGGGGTAGGCGTATCTAGAAACACCAGTTGAGTACGTTTAGTCAAATGTATATGTGTATGTAATATATTTTATTCATTTTAAAACATCATATGGCTTAGAAACCATATCAATGTTTTTACAGTATTACTTTATACTATTGCTTTTAATGTATGCACTTTACTTAACTATAAGTATTGCAATAATATCGATCCATTTCTCCTGTATGAGAAAAGAGACTGATCAATAAATAACATCTTTTATTGAACACGCCCGTCTCTTCCTTTTCTCTACATTCTGATGAGACTAAGAATGCACGTACTGACTGAGTAAAATAATTTGCCTTTTGTTCACACGACTCTCGAGATTGACTCTTGATTAGGGGAGAGCAAAGTTGTCATGTTCTATGGTTGTCAGAAACTAAATCCCTTCTTGTCTAATCAGGGAAGTTAATTCCTCCTTGAACATTCGAGAAAGTTTCTAGCGAACTCTGAGCTACGCTGGCAAACCCAAAACTTAAGTCTAGTATCGACAGTAGTAGACCTAGTTAACGTCTGGCCTAGGCCTTTACTGCTGTAGGTATTATTCCAATGCGCAGAGCCTATTGGGAAGATAGGAACTACACTACATGGCGCCCAACGCGTTTGGAAAGGGCGATAAAACTAACGTAAGACATTTAGAGTAACTCAGTCGTGCTTTCTCACTCAGACCCCTTTTCCCAAATACTCCAAAGACGTCTGGAGTGGGTGAAAGGTAATATCCTCCAAGACCTCGCAGGAGGGAACTCCTATGCATGGTTCTTGGTATAGTCAACGTTGAAGGATAAACAGTTCCAAAATATTGTGTATCTAATCTTTGTTCCATAAGAAACCTGATCTGCAAACAAACAAAAAAACCTTATTGACAGTAAAATGTCTGACAATGAGGATGAAAGAGAGGCAGTTAGATTAGCAGCTGAAATAGCAGCAGCTGATACTGCAGCACTAGATGCGGACGGGGATATAATACTCATCCCGGTCACCAAAAGGAAATCTATAACCTTAAAACTTATAGAAAATGGACTGACACCTAGAGGTGGCACAGTCATATTCGTAATTGAGGCACACGAATATCGGCAGACAGAGGTATACTATACATGGATACATTTTCCAGCAGCAAATGCTGTAACAAAGTACTTCCACTATTACAAAATAGAGGTACCACCCGACATTTACACTCCTTTCGAGGAGGTGGAAGTACCACTCAAATTCCAAGAGCATTTGCTCTTATTTGATGGCGCCCTAATACATAATAATCACATCACCAGGCTCGGTCCTTTAGGAAGACCAGGAGCAACGTGGCCGGTCTTAGCCGGATACACACCACACCCAGACATTGAAGGGATGTCTACAGGAGAGCTGTTAATACAGCTAAAACAATTACTAAAAATTCACAGACAATTAGTCCAGTATGTAATGCGGACTTCAACAATTCAGCCAGCGATTAAACTTCCACAGCTGACCCCTCACCAGGGGAACACAAATAAAATTACACCACAGAACATCCAATCCTGCCTAGGTAAAGTACCGGCTAAACGGGAACAAATACCATTCTGGTTGGCACAGAAAATTACCCAAATAGAGGCGGTGTTTCCTGACACCACCCCGCTAGAAAAACACAGGATTCTGACTATCTGTCTTCCTATGGGAATCGCACCACACATAGAGGACTGTGACACTTGGGGTACAGTCTTTGCTTCCATCTACACAAAAACGCACGGTGTTCCATCCATTTCGGTAATACATGATGTGCTAAAACAAATTCAAGATGAATATGGTCCTGAACCTGCTTTAACTCTTGGTATGAAATTACTGAAAGACTTCAAGCAGGTCTCGGCTATATTATTAGCCAATATAAAAGGTGAAGCAGCAAACGTGGCGATCCGCCAGAGGTTAAAAGAGACAGATATAGCAGACCAACCAGCTGAAATTGACAGAATCATAGAAAAATCATATGAGGAACTAGGTAGAGATAGTTTAGGTGGAATACCAGTAAAACCGCAACTGACTGAAAGTCCAGAAAAAATATTTTTTAATAATAATTCACCAAAAAAGAACTGGGATAGAAACAAACAATCCAATCCTAAAGAAAAGAAATTCCAGTCCAGAGGAAGGTCTCCTAGGCGAAGAGAAAAATCTCCAAAGCGAAGACAGAGGTCACCGCAGAGTGACCCCTCTGGGAATAGATATAACCTTAGAAATAGGGATAATATTAAAAAACCTGATAGATATCAAGACATTGATATACGTCCCTCTCAATCTTTTCAGAATTCCTCGCAGAAATCGGAAAGAAGAGGACGATCAGAACAAAGAGAAGAGCACGCCAAGTCCAAAGACAAGGAACCTGCTCAGCTAAAAAAGAAATTACAATTTCTAAAAAAGAAGGTAGCCAGTATCAAGGTAGTTAACAATGCCGAGAATACTGAGGACACAACTGAAAAACGGAGAGTGGGCTCAGACAATGCTAGACAGCGCAGCAGAAGTGAGCATAGCTCGCAAAGTCCTTATGAATCATCTGGAGACAGTGGACACGAATGAATATCTTCAAGTGGAAACTGCAGACACCAGGGTTAGCAAACCCCACAAGATATACGAGATAACATTGCGTATAGAGGGTGATAAGACTAGGAAAATAAGGGGACTATTTTGGGATAATCTCTCCAAGGGCTATGATATCCTTCTAGCTGAAAAAGACTGGCCACCAGAGTTTGTCAGGGAGTGCCCTCATGGCGAAGAAGTAATTATGCCTGCCTTCTCAAATCAAATTCCAATTCATAAAAAATACACACTTGCTAGAAAGTGGGCAGTGGCTCTAGCACCTGCTTTATATAAAAATCACGTAGGATGGGATGAGGATTCTCCTCCTCACAAAATCTTGTTAAAATCACAACCTACTGCACAAAGGCAGTACCCAATTAAGCAAGAAGCTAAAAAACAGGTAAATGAAATACTAGATCAGCTAGAATACCAGGGGGTGATTGAAACTTGCACCTCACAAATGAACAACCCTTTGTTTCCGGTCTCCAAACCAGACAATTCATATCGTCTAGTTTTGGATTACCGACACCTTAACACATGTTGCAAAACTTTTGCAGTGCAAAACTCACACAGTGCTGCACTAATGAATAACATAGTGCGCAAAAAATACAAAACAACCTTGGACATCTCCAATGGATTCTTTTGTCAAAACATAGCACCAGAGAGCAGATATTTAACTGCATTCTCAGTAAATGGCACTCAAAAACAATTCTGTCGGTTAGCCCAGGGGTACAAGAACAGCCCAGGGGTATTCTCAGCGAGAGTAACAGAATTACTTCATCTATATGATGATGAAGCATTATCTTATGTCGATGACATTTACTTAACAGATGATGACTTGGAGACTCACTTGAAGAGAGTGAACACCATAATACTTGGGTTCGCAGCAGAGGGTTACAAATTCAACTTTAAAAAATCCAGAATTGCCCATCTGACAGTCCTGTTCTTAGGATATGAATTATCAAGTGAAGGCAAAAGCCTGGCTGACAATTTCCTAGAGAAATGTGCCGTACTCCAAGCACCTAGAACACTAAAAAACTTACAGTCGATTCTAGGATTCCTAAATTTCGGAAGAACATACATTGCAAATTGCACAGAAAGGGTCAAACCCCTTTATGATCTAATTAAACCAGACTTTAAAAGATCCAGTTGGACTTAAATACACATAGAAATTTTGAGATCCTTACAAACAGACATGCTAATTAAAACAAAATTAGAAACACGTGATAACACACGCAATCTTGTGATTCGAGTCATCCCAGGGAGATGCGGATTCACATACCTGACCTCTAATGAGGGAGAAAAGGTACCAATTGCATTCAAATCACACTTGTACACTAAGGCTGAAATGAAATTTAGCCCAACGGAAAAAATTCTTACAGCAACACAGACAGCTATAGCAAAAGAACGAGCCCTGGCACAAGGTAAACGAATAATAATCGTGACACCAATACCAGCCCTAGAGGCGGTAACAAAGGCGAGCATTCCAAATGCTAAAGCACTCCATCCGAGATGGATACAATGGGCTAATTCTCTTGCTGCAACAGACGTGGTGTACGAATTTGATCCTTACTTAAAAACACAAGAATTTCTCCAATATGAATTTGAATGTCCTCCGCCAACCGAAATTCTGCCTCTAGACCACTACGGCTGTATAATATATACAGACGGATCAGCACAACCCGCAGTGGGGGGTAAGCAAGCTTACAGTGCTGCGTGCGCGATCGTTAAAGGTCGCTGGCACGAAGGAAAATTTAAACCAGCAATCACTAAAACACAATCTTTAGGAGATTGTACAGCTCAGCGAGCTGAACTACTGGCGTTCAAGATGGCGCTTGAAAATACCGATCGAGAATTCCCCACACTCATAGTGTGCGATTCGTATTATTGCGTTCAATCTTACAATGAATACTTGCAGATCTGGCTTCAGAATGGTTTCAAGGATGCGAAAGGTGGCACAATCAAGCATAAAATGCTCTGGGAACAAGTAGTTCTTCTACAAAAAGAACTACCAAAGACTCACGTGATACATACACTGAGTCATCAACGTGATGGCGTTCACGTTGCAGGGGATTTATTGGCTGATGAGGCCGCGAAGGCAGCTGTGCAAACGGCTTCCGTAGCTGCCGTCACCCGGTCAAAAACAAAAATAGACAGCGAAATATTACAAGCTGTCAGCGCTTCAGAAAAGGATTCGATAGAACCACTCCCTAAAGGCTTTCCAGTAAAATACTCATACATAACTGATGCAAACAATGTTCCTTTTGCTCGAATCCCTGGAGTGGGGGATAGGGCAATTCCAAACATGGAACATAGGTTAGGACTAATAATAGCGGCACATGAAGGGCTTGCTTCTATTCATGCTGGCGTCTCAGCCACAGTATCATTATTAAAGCAGAGATACTGGTGGCCACAAATGAGAAGACAAACAAGGTACTATGTTCTAGAATGTGAAATATGTCAAAAAATGAAAGTATCAACGGTGAGACGTCCAGCGCAGACGCCCCTTCTAATCTCGGATAAACCATTAGCCTGTGTTTATCTAGACCACTGCGGTCCCTTGCAAAGGGATGGTAACTATAAATATATCTTGGTCGCAGTGGATTCATGCACGAGATTCATATGGATGTGGCCCCAGCGAACGGCTGACGCCAGAACTGTTATAAAAGATTTGCGAGTCTTTATCGGCACATACGCAATTGGCATGCTGCATTCGGACAATGGTCCTGCTTTTAGCTCTCGGGCTTATAAGGAGGCCATGGTCAGCATGGGCGTGCAATTGCGGTACTCTTGTCCATTTCACCCTGAGGGGAACGGAATTGTTGAAAGAAAAAACCGTGACATAAAGCAATCTATAACGGCAAAGGTATTAGGTTCGGGAGCTGGGTGGGTCAAACATCTAATAAGTGTCCAACGTAGTCTCAATAACTTGCCAAGAAATTCTCTGAAGGGATTCAGTCCGTACGAATTATTATTTGGAACTAGGATGTTGATCTCTGACCTTGATAGTCAGACTTCAGTGGTGAAAGAAAAAAGCTTTGATATCAAAGACCGTTTGGCTATTTTGCAGGACTTAAACAAAACAAGAAAAGACCTGAGCAACATAAAGTTGAAACAACAGCCAACGACCACTGAAGAACCACCACCTGTCCCAGCAAGACCTGTCTGGATTCCAAAAGTCGGGGATCTAGTCAGGGAAAAGATCGCGGTAAAGAAGGAATTTGGGCCTTCTTACAGAAAAGCAGTTCCTGTCTTGTCTGTCAACGGGACAAGATCAGTTGTACTACCGCCACTTGCTGGTAAAAAGGAGAACCGAGTTGTATCCATCGACCTGGTAAAACCACAACATGTGGCCGATAACAAACAGTAGGCCAAGTGGACTCCCAATAAGTAGCAGAACACCAAGGTTTGCTACCAGTACAGAGGTCCTAACGAAGAGGCTCATCACATTCGAAACGCCTACAGAAGAACAACAAGCACTATGCAACAATGCAATAGAACTCAGACCTCTGAAAACCCAAATAAAAACATTTAGCAGAGACACACCAATCTATAATGAGGTACCAAGTGAAAATGCAAGAAACAGAAATCCTGAAGCAATTGGAACAATTGACAGAACTGCATCCGGCTACTTCATCAACTTCGATGATTCCTCTGAAGGCTTCAGTGAATCAAAGACACAGCCATCATCAAAATCCTTTAAAGACAAAGCTAAGGAACTTTTGAATCAACTGAAAGAAACATATCTGATTTCTCCATGGATTGAATTTTGGGTGGGTTTTGGTGCATTTATCCTCATACTTTGGCTCATCATGGTACTTACTTTGGGACGCTTCATTGAGGGAAAATATGCTAAAATGGACACAGCAAGTCAGAACATCAACTTGATCCTCAAACCACACACATCTTCACACGTCGAGAAAAGAGAACTTTCTTCAGCCAACTTCACAGCCAATCCGATACCTGGTGGGGTAGCCTGGGACAACACTGACTATGAAATTTATGGTCCGGTCGAGATCCTGAAATATCCACACCAAATTAAGATCTCATTGAGTGACTTTGCAAAACCAAACTCATTTGCTGATGATTGGGACTTCGAAAGCATTAATAACATGATGTCTGATTTAGTAATGTCTGCTAAATTTACCAAACATGATTATTTGCAGGGTTCTACAAATTATGACAGTATGTATTGCTATAACCACTATGGTAATCACTTTTTACATAGATCTGCACAACCTAGAAATGTTTTAAATTATAATCAATGGGAACATTGTGCAACACCTCCAAAAGGGAGCTCAAGAACCGTTTACGACAAATATTCATATTTTTCAGGTTTTAACACAAGTAATGCTGAAACATTTTATTTTAAATTGTCAAACAAGACAGGAACCAAAACCATGATAACCAACACAAAATTGTTATATTCAGACTAATTTTTTGAACAAATGAATACTTTTGGATTTGATTATTGGGACAAAAATGTTGAATTGAAAAGTGTTTGGGGTACAAAAGAATGGCAAGTACAGGGTATAGAAGCTTTGTTTAGAGCCTGCATGATCCCAGAACAAATGATATTTTTAAATGACACTGTTCAACAAACCACCTGTCTTGGCTTAGCCAAAATCAAAGATTTAATTAAACCGTCTATTCCAAAGCCAACAATGTTTAGCAATAACTCTGATACAGATGAAGAGATAGACGTAAACCATATATTAAACCAAAACAGAACACATCCTGATTGGAAACAGTGGTTGATCTGGCCCACAGATACTAATAACTGTCAAGACAGATTCCTGAACAAAACACAGGGTTTCAAAATGAACAGGCCAGACCCTAGATATCCTCAAAGACATCACCCAGGGATAATAACCACCTACAGTGTGGGCAAATTATGCCTTCAATGGCTACAAACTTCCACACTGACAGAAATTAAGCAACACCTAACTTTACTTACTGATGGTGCTGACTTGCGTGATTTCACTTTGGGACCACGCAAACAGCGTCAAAAGCGTTTCATAGCAGCCTCTGTATATGCAGCATACAATGAGGCCTGGAAGGTTAATCAAATTGAAACAGCAGAGAGAATACGGGAAATTGACCGTATTAATTTGGAAAAATCGCTTTCTGTAGTGGACAATGGGTTAATGACTCTGTCCTCCAGAATTTTTTCATTGGACAGCATTGTGTCTTCAGCAATCGACATATTATCGCAAGACTTACTGTTATTACAACATGGTCAGTCACAATTGCGTTCTATTGTACAGCTTGGCTGGACGTTACAAAATCTGCGTTCAGGCTATGTGCCTTGGCGTTTAATCAACACAACGTCACTATTCCAAATCTTTAACCTTACTGATAGACAAATCGGTATGGCGCAAAAGGGTGCTGATTATACAATCTTGAGCATTGAAAAACTAGAAAGATTACCAATGACAATGTCAGAACGACCTGTCAGTGAATGGATAATACACGGAATCATAAATATTCCAATCTCAACCTTCAGGTTTCAATACTGCCAAAAATATATACAGGCTGGCATGTACGAGAAATTGGGAAAGGGGTACCTTAAAACAACATGGAACCTGCCCTATTCACATGCATGTGTCAGTAATAAAGGACAGAAAGTGTTTCTTAGTGGCAACAATTGTGCGATGTCACTAAGTGGCACACTTCTGTGTAACGGAATTAGTTTGCATGGAGCCTGTGAAGGGAATTCATACAACCTTTCATGTCACCAGCAAGGCGCACCTGCAACAGAAATAGAACCATTCTTTCAAAGACTCTATAATGGGAGTTACATTCTTATTGTAGACCGCAGATGTTGTAGTCTTATGCCCGGGACTCCTTATCTAGTCACTACGACTGCGAAGGTCAAGTGCTGTGGACGCTCATTGTTCCCCAGCTCCTTCCCAGACAGGGAGGCAAGGGCATGGCCCGATTTGAAAATTACTTCTATTCGAATAGATACTTTAAGCAGAATGAAAACAGTCCTTCTTCAGACGCCTACCAGGCTCTCGTCATCAAAAGAAACATATGATCTACAAGTCGCAAGGACGACTGCAGAGATACATACATTATTATCAACTAATTCCCCCGTACATTTCGCGGAAATCCTGTGTGAAATCTTAAATATTTCTGATACCAATGGGGTCTCAAATGTATTTAAGACAGTATTTTCGATGGCATTAACACCATTCAAAGCCATACTGGGTATTTTTCCAGATTTCGTCCATTCGATTTTTGGCGGACTTCCCCTGATCCTGGGACTAATTGCAGGAATCCTATTCTTAGTCCTTATTTTTCGTTATGGCAACCCATGTCACAGACAAAACTCTTGCGACAAGGGAAGAAACAATCCTAGCCATTGGATACCGGGACCGGATATCAAAAATCCTGGGACTCTCCCGGCTTAGAGACCTGAACATGACTTGGTTTCTATCATTTCGACCAATGTGGCAAAGATGTGTTTTACCTGTATTGAGGTGTCTGCTATGCGGAGAAGAATGCGTGTTAGACACCTGTCTGACGCTACAATCGGATGCGCCAATGGATGCAGAAACATTGTTGAGCCCGATCAAGGTTCATGCTTTGTGCTGCCCTCAAAGGCTACCAATCCTGATGACGGCATTCGTGGAAGCTTCACCACTACGATTGATGGGTAGTGAAGTTCAAGATGAAAGCAGCATCGAACAGGTACGACCTTCTGTCAGTAATGTAAATCAGAATGTCAATGGAGACAATCATGCGCAAGAATGCATGATTACACCTATTTCCGAGTTAGTGGAACTTTCCCAGGAAGCTGTTGACAGTTTTTTCGAAAGCCTAAATGATATGATGTTCTCACCCGAACAGAAATAGAGACTTTTGAGCAAGCTCGCACACGGCGTTCCCTGAATTCGGCCTTCAACTTTAAAAATAAAGTCACATGAACATTTTCGCTCCAGTTCACGGACAGCAGTTTTTTCAGCAGCCCCAAATATTTTTACATATTTTTTCGGGACACTATCTTCTGCTTAGAGTAAGAACTATTCTTAGAGAACTAAGGTTTCTAAATTTTAGATAGCTTATAGACATTAGCTGCCCGCTGGCATGTTCATAAAGATATTTTATTCTGTGATGGAATGGTCTCGAAACTTTTTTCTGTAAGAAATCATTTCATGTGTAATTCTCATATACCAAATAAGCAATAATGTATACAAATGCGATTAGTTTGGCTTTTTTCTACAGCTTGAGTGCATACTATATATACATGTCTGCAATTTTTCAGTATATTTGAAAATTTCAAAATGCATTTATGTATTTTGGGGTGGTAAGGTATACACACTACTCTATAATATGTTGTACTATGTTACACTATGCCTAGATTAGCAAATATGTCCATAGTTAGCGTGGAGTGGGTGTCATGTATTCCTATCGGTTCTGAATCGATCCCCCTATTCCTGACCCTATTCTAGTTAAACAAACCAACAAGTTAACTAGCAGTCAGCCCATGAGGCAGAAAACCCCCATGATGCAGATACCGTTATCTGACGCAGTCACACTACGGCACAGGAACGTGTTATCTGATTAGGTCATAACGCTTGCGATCTAATTAGACAAGCGATATTCCTCCAGCCCCTGATAAGGCATACGGAGTTCTCATAACAAATCAAACCTATGACAACCTGGGCAAAACCCTGCGGCCATTGTTTTGATTTCACCGAGAACTTTAGTAAAAGAATGTGCTAACGAGCAAATTGTATGACATCTTTATTGACGTATCTATGTCCATTCTTACGTCAATCTCGGCACCTTAAAGGTATAAATATTACCGATCTTGCCATATGCAAACACACGCGTGGTGACGAGACGGAGCAGCCATACTTGCCGAAGCCGAGAGCAGAGCAGACCCCGCTGGCAGCAGCCCCGCCTTCCTGACGCGCTGAGAGACGCGCTGCTTTCTCCTGCCGAGAATCCAGCACCGGCGTTTCTGGGCAGCCCTCGCAGGCAGCCTGGAATATCGAGACCAGAGAGAGAGATACCATTCCTCATTCATCCTAACTTCCAGGTACAGAACTGAATAACCCCTCACAGAGAATTCTTTAGTTATTCACTTGGCAAAAACAAACTTAACTTAAACTGTAACTTTCTATTCCCGCCCACGTATTAGGCTTAGGTCAGGTACACGGGGTAGGCGTATCTAGAAACACCAGTTGAGTACGTTTAGTCAAATGTATATGTGTATGTAATATATTTTATTCATTTTAAAACATCATATGGCTTAGAAACCATATCAATGTTTTTACAGTATTACTTTATACTATTGCTTTTAATGTATGCACTTTACTTAACTATAAGTATTGCAATAATATCGATCCATTTCTCCTGTATGAGAAAAGAGACTGATCAATAAATAACATCTTTTATTGAACACGCCCGTCTCTTCCTTTTCTCTACATTCTGATGAGACTAAGAATGCACGTACTGACTGAGTAAAATAATTTGCCTTTTGTTCACACGACTCTCGAGATTGACTCTTGATTAGGGGAGAGCAAAGTTGTCATGTTCTAAGGTTGTCAGAAACTAAATCCCTTCTTGTCTAATCAGGGAAGTTAATTCCTCCTTGAACATTCGAGAAAGTTTCTAGCGAACTCTGAGCTACGCTGGCAAACCCAAAACTTAAGTCTAGTATCGACAGTAGTAGACCTAGTTAACGTCTGGCCTAGGCCTTTACTGCTGTAGGTATTATTCCAATGCGCAGAGCCTATTGGGAAGATAGGAACTACACTACAGTAGGGGTGAATACTTCGCTTTGCACACCCTCTATAACACATCCTAAACACCCCACAGAGGTTACAGTGCTCCTACCCTCCTCTTTCCCTCTTTTTCCACCCTTTTTCCCCTTACTCGCTTCAACAGATTCACAAAATGGCGGCCAACACTTCCTAGTTGCAAACGCTCGCAGCGCTCGCAGCCAATCTGCATCAAGCTCATACTCGTAATGCCTCAGCCAATCAGATGGCAGAATTCCCAAATATGGATATCTGTAAATTTCGATATTTCTCAAAAACTACTGAACGGATTTACACCAAATAAACAAAAGTGTGCTTTCTAGACCAAGACCCTTCTCCCTGCCAAATTTTGGGTAACTCCATTCACCCGCTGACCTGTATCCTTGTCTAAAGTTTCCTGTTGAAATTAACATTGAAAAATCACGTTTGGGACCCCCCTTTTTTCTCAGCCCCCCTAACTTTGAACATAGGAGCTGATCTCAACAAAGAATTAGTTTTGAAAAGTTCGCAAAGATTCGTCAATCAGCGCCAAAGTTATTCGGAATAGATTGTTGCCATTTTCCTATGGTAACTAGGTCCTAACTATAACTACCTACTGGCGACCGCCAGTAGGTAATATATATATATATATATATATATATATACAGTTGACCCTCTTCTTTTTTACAAATTTAAAATCTAATAATCTTACATATGTATCCGGATTTTAAGCACTGTATTGAAACAGGTATTTTTTAAGACCTGGCTTAAGATTGCCTTGGTTGCCCGTGTATGCGCCTTTAAATGATTAATTTAACAGCTGTGTTGCATATTTCAATGTTTTAAGGAGCAACCAATCATTGATGTCGTTGTTACTGCACTAGCACTTTAAATTCACGCAACTCTTTTGGTGCACCATGTGACCAAGCCCTCTGTGTAGGGCGAAACGTTATCCTGCCATGGTGTGCTGTTAAATAAAAAACTCACCAGCACTCTGGGTATTCCGTGTTCTTGCTCGTTTGTCAGCCGAGGATTGATGGCGTGACGTTTAAGCAGGAGTACAAGTGCGGAAATATATACATATATATATATATATATATATATATTCACTGAAAAAACCATAGGTTTCACACCAGTTATAGTTAGGTGGAAATTTACTCGCATAAAACCATTGAAATTCCCACGTTATAGTTAGTTGGACTCACTATAACTTGCACGTGCAATGCACTGCTGATGACGTCACATATTACATCACTCATGACATGGTCAGTGACATCACTCATGCGAGTACATTTCCACCTAACTATAACTGGTGTGAGGGGCGCTAGAGGGCGCACAAGCGGAATGGCTGCTTAGACGAGCAGCTCCCGCTCCTTGGACGTTTATCCTTCAGTTATCCTCTGCCACAGGGTGCCCACGTACCATTTTCCCCCCGCATCTGCTGCAGGAGGCTGAGATCTGCACTCGACCCAAGTCTGGGGTCGCTGCGCCGTTCGGAGCCGGAGATATTGCTCCATTACTGCCCACCGGAGATTGCCCTGGAACTGGCGAGTGAGAAGGGCCGGCTGCGGTGACTCACGCGACACCGGGGACTGCCACGAGGGGGTGGGCCGCGAACTCGGACGGCCGCCCGGAGGTGAGACGGCTGCTGCGCGACTGCCCGGGACAGGGGCGAGAGGCTGACATCCCCTCCAACAATCGGGTCCCCCCCCCCTGCTTCTGCTGCTCCGCAACAGGTGAACCGGCCCTTACGCCTGGAGACGCGCTGAGTGGCGGGACGACCTCCTGGGCGCCCAGAGTGACTCGCGTCCAGCTGCTGCTCTCGGCGGTGGGGGCACGGAGCGAGAGGTGCCCGGACCTAAGAGCGGTAACCGCGATATTGAGCCCCGGTGGGGGAGGCTGCTGTGCATGGCTTTGTCTCTGGGGCACATGGGCCCTGTGTTTGGTGCCGAGCGCTCCCCTGTCCCATAGGGACATCCTGAAGCACGTTGGGAGCAGGGTTGAGTCCCTTGCGCTTCCGGATCTCGCGTTTCCCCCGCCGCTATGCTGAGTGGCTGGGATCTCCAGAGACGCCTTGATTGTGCTGGACTTGGCCTCCCCCTGGGCCTGGTGCTCGGGGTCCTCCGGCCTGCTGCTGTACTGCGGGGCTGTGCCAACGCTCTGCCGTTCCCGAGGAGAGACGCTTTGGCGCCGCTGCTGGCCAGGCCTCGCCACCCTTCACCGCCGAGGCGTCTGGGGAGCACGACCAGTGCTGCACCTTCCCGCTAGATAAAGGCTGCTCTGCCGCGGTGCCACCTTGCCCGACGACTGCTGCTCTGCGCCCTACCTGTGCGGTCATCACATCCGTACTGCCTTAGCGCCCATACGCTGGACTTCTGGGCCCAAAGCGCTGCCACGACACGCGGTGATCTGGTGCCGCGACCTGTTGCCACCATGGTGCGGCCTGAAAACCGCCAAATGAAGCTCAGTTTCGATGGCGCCAAAAAAGGCGCGAAATCAGTACCGACGGATCCTGGGCCCAGCGCAGCGGCCCCGACGGCCATCCCGGCCCCTGCTAAAGACATTGATTTACACAGCCTGTTTCAAGAGATGCGGCAGGGGTTTGCCACCGTTGTCGAAAAGGTCGACGGCGTCACTGCTCGCTTGGACGCCTTGGTTCATAAGGTAGACCGCCATGAGGAAAGGCTAACGGCTGCGGAGCAACGCATTTCTGACAACTCGGATGCCACCTCGACTCATACAACGCAACTAGCTAGGATGGACAATCTGCTCAGGGTAATAGCGGCTAAAAACGAGGACTTGGAAGCTCGCAGCCGCCGGAACAACATAAGCGTCATTAATGTGCCAGAATCCACGGATACGGGTAGGATGGAACTGTGTATTGAAAAACTGCTTAAGGGCTCGATTGGAGAGGACGCCTTTTCTCCCCAGTTCATCGTGGAGAGGGCGCACCGCTCCTTAGCGCCTATGCCCAAGCCCGGGCTACCACCGAGGCCGATTATAGCCAAACTATTGAACTATCGGGACCGTGACACTGCATTAAGGGCGGCCCGGACTCAACGGACATTACAGTACAATGGTGTCACCTTCTCCATATACCCGGACTTCACACCGTTGGTGCAGGAGGAACGGCGTAAATTCCTCCCGGTGAAGAAGAAGCTGCGAGAAGCCCAAGTAGATTATGCCCTCCTCTACCCGGCAAAGTTGCGGATCACATACCAGGGAACGCAACGTTTTTTCACCAATCCACAGAAAGTAGAGGATTTTTTGAAATCGCTCCGAAGGGCGCGCAGGGGAGATCGCGATGTCGCAGAGGAACGAGAGGACGGACGCATTTTTCCTGCGCCGAGCGATCACTGACTGCTTACACCGACTGCGATGGGCGCATCTCCTGCACTGTTTGAATTCTTGATGCCGCTCCGAGCGCAGGCACTGGGCTGACCGTACGACTTGGACCTGCACGGACTCAACGCTCCTGTGGTAATGTAACCCAAGGACCACTCTCTTGGCACTAGTCTCCATAGAGGGCGGTACAGAACTGGAGCTATGGGCCGAGAGGTGGCTGTGCGAACTCTATGCTATACCCCTACAGGGTGTTCCCCTTAAGACTGCTGCTGTTTTTGTTGTTGTTGTGGAAGTTGGGAGGGAGGGGGTGGGAGGTGGGGTACTGGGTGGGGCACAATGGCTTCTGGCATGATTGGGATGCTGGGGTGGGAGGGGGGAGGGGTTGTTCTATGAAGAGGCATTCATCGCTCGGACTATGTATACGAACTCTATACTGGTGGGTGCACCGATGTTGGCGGGGTGGGACAGACCGTATATCACTGCCTTGGTTGGCACCACTGCGACTTTTGCTGTATTATCTATGGCTGCTCTGAATGCTAACACGCACCTGACTTGCCTGTCCTGGAATGTTCGGGGTCTGAATGATGCTAAGAAATGTCGCAGTGTCATTGCCTATTTGGATAGACATCACGTTCAGGTTGCCCTGTTACAGGAGACTCATTTGCCACCGAAGGGTAACACCACCTTTGCGAGTAGATGGGCAGGGTACCACACCTTCTCCTCATATTCCACCTATGCACAGGGGGTTGTTATCCTTGTTGCCCGAGGGGTACCGTTTCAGAGATACGGGGAACTGATGGATAAGGAGGGGCGCTTTGTGCTGCTGTGGGGTAGATTGGGACGGGACACTTACACATTTGTCGTCACATATGCACCAAATGTCGATACACCTGCTTTTTTCACTACGCTGTGGGGCAACATCATGGCTACTGGGTCACGACACATCATTTGGGGTGGGGATTTCAACCTGGCGTTAGTGCCTCAGCTGGATAGGGCGGACGGAGTCTGCTCATATAAGCCTAGAGCGCGAGAGGCACTGGAGGGTATCATGGCGGAGGGCGGGTTGATGGATGCCTGGAGACACGTGTACCCGCATGGGAAAGAAGGCACACACTTTACCTCATACACGGGAACTTGGGCACGGTTGGACTACTTTTTGGTTACCAGAGATGTAGTCTCTGAGCTGGTGAGGGTGGTACACCTGCCAAGAACGTACTCTGATCACAGTCCTGTTCTGCTTCAATTCCGGCCACCTGGGTGGGATAACCCTAGGCCACACTGGAGACTCCGCCCTGACACCTTGTTGGACACTCTATTTCGCACTGAACTGGGGGAAGAGATAGCGGCTTTCTTTCCCAGAAATATGGGGTCAGTGGAATCGATTGAACACATTTGGGAGGCATTCAAAGTGACTGTTAGGGGATATTGCATATCTAAGAGCTACGGGGTTCTACGCGACATCCTTCACACACTTGATACATTGGAGAAGGAGTTGCGGACTCTGGAACTCCGTATGGTGACTGAGACTGGGCCCGAATCACATGCTGCTTTCAGAGAGGCATTGTTGAGGTATGAGGAGGAGGCTGCCAGGGAGGCTAAATTCCGTGGTAAACACTGGCAGGCCCGGAAATATTGCGAGGGAGATCGACCTGGGAAGGTACTCGCCATGCTCACACAATCCCCATGATCACATAATGTCATACTTGAACTCACAGACACTGCCGGGGCCGCAATCAGGGACTCGGATGAGATACTAAATACTTTCACAGCACATTACCACTTGCTCTACACTTCTACCACAGGGTCCGATGCGTCCTATGCTGAATACCTGAAGGACGTGGCGTTGTGCTGGCTCAGTGATGGGGACAGGGCGTTCCTGGCAGCGCCTTTCGAACTAGATGAGGTACGCGAGGCCATCATGTCCCTAAAGAACGGCAAGGCTCCCGGCCTCGACGGCATCCCTGCAGAGTTTTACAAAACGTACATTGATATCATGGCCCCTGTCCTTCGTGAGGTATATTCGGAATCGCTCTGTGACGGTGCTCTCCCATGCTCCATGCGAGAGGTGGTAATCACATCGCTCCTAAAGCCTGACAAGGATCCCAGCTCCTGCAATTCTTACCGCCCACTCTCCCTCTTGAATTGTGATGTAAAAATACTCGCTAAGATCCTTGCTACCCGCCTGTCACTGCTGATGACTAGAATTGTTTTGCCCGATCAGTCTGGCTTTGTTGCTGGTCGGTCCACTTCCCACAACCTCCGTACCCTTTTCTCTCTGCTTCGCGCTGTTCATCCCGATATACCCGTTGCGGCTGTTTTTCTCGACGCCTCCAAAGCTTTCGACTCAGTCGAATGGTCCTACCTATTCGCGGTCCTGGATAGCATGGGGTTCCCGAGACTGTTTACATCCTGGGTCCGCCTACTATATACTCGCCCCACGGCGAGAGTGTTGATTAATGGGCGCCTGTCGCAATCTATCGCACTTACCAGAGGCACGCGCCAGGGCTGCCCCCTTTCTCCCCTATTATTTGCCATAGCGGTTGAACCTCTTGCCTGTCGCCTGCGTCAACTACATCAAGATGGAGCGGTGCAATGCTTACAACGTCAAATAGATGTGTCTCTATATGCGGATGACATCACATTGTATGTTAAGCACCCTGAGACGAACCTCAATCCCTTACTCAGGGAGTTTGTTGCATTTGGCGGGATGTCAGGCGTGCATATTAACTGGTCCAAGTCGCAATTTTTCCCCTTAACGGATGCGATTACAGACTTTCCTCTTGACTATCCACTGGAATGGTGTCGGACTGATCTCCGCTACTTAGGGATCCGTGTCTCTCGAGACAGGGAAGAGACATTGCGGTCGAATTATGGAGTGGCAATATCCAGGCTGACCGCCTCTGTGGATCGCTGGATCTCCCTGCCGCTCTCTATGGCTGGGAGGGCATCCCTTATAAAAATGGTGATCCTCCCCCGTTTTCTTTATTTATTCCTCAACATTCCCTATTTCCCCGGCGCTTTCTTCTTCAAGACTCTGAAGACGGAGTTACCCAGGCTCTTCTGGGGAGGCAAAAGCCCCCGGCTTAAATGGTCCACGCTTACCCTCCCCTATGACAAGGGAGGTTTCGATGTCCCGGATTTTGAGGCATATTATCAGTGTGCGCAGGCACATTTTGCCTACCACTGGATGGCTCCTACGCCGTTTATGCCACACATCGCGGTGGAAGACTGGATAGTGCATCCTCTCCCACTCAATGGGCTGCTTCACTGCCCCGAATCGTCCATAACCATGCCGAATACGTCAGTATCGTGTACAATGGATGCATGGCGCCGCATAGCCGCGGGCTTGGCATGTCCCCTGCCCTACTCTCCCAGATTGCCGCTTACCTACCATCCTAATCTCACCCTTTTGTGGGAACGAGGATTCCGCAACCTATGTGTGAGGATTCATATCACCTGTTGGGGTGACTTGTTCTCTAACGGTCACTTTAAATCGGCGGAACTTTTTTTTGCGACACACAGCTATACCCCTCTTGAGCTTTTTTATTATATACGCCTGCGAGCTGGGATGAGAGACATCCTACCTGATTTCCCCGACGAACCCGACACCCTACCTCCGCTTCATTTCCTGTTGTGTTCACAGGATGGGGCCCATCTGGTCTCCGGCCTTTATCGCCAGCTCAGGGGCGCAGCTCCGATGCCGGAATCTAATGCTCGGATGCGCTGGACTACTGAACTGGCCACCGATGTTACTGATGAGCAATGGCAATATTGCTGTGCGCTCACGTCCCGCATCTCCGCTAGTAGTCGATTGAAAATCATACATTATAAATTCCTACTGAGGGTGTATTACACACCGGTGAGGAAACACAGATTTGGTTTGGCGGATGATGATCGCTGCGAGCGCTGTCGTGCCGCGCACGCGGATTTTCTACATTTAGCATGGGACTGCCCCCAGGTGACATACTACTGGCAGCAGGTGACGGATGCCCTCGCAGAGATGGCGAGGGAAGCGGTGCCCATGGATCCGTTGGTGACGCTTCTTGGGTATACTATGCAGATCCCTAGCTCCTGCCGTAAATTCGTTGACACCGCGATACTCTTGGCCAAGAGACGTGTGGCGTGTCGCTGGGGTCGGGGCAGAGCGCCCAAATTTAAGGAGTGGCTGACGGACTTGACCTATTGTCAGGAACAACATGCCACGTTCGCTGAATTATTACCCACTTCCAGTCGGCCCCGCGACATCTGGGATCCACTGGTGGGCTATCTGCTTGCACGTTCGGGAGACGAGGATCCGCCTGAAGAACATCCTGTCACTGTTTAATGTCCTGTTTCTTGAACTCTAGTCCCGGCCATTGTTTCCACTGATGCCTCCATATCTCCTTCCGATCGGCCCTCATCAGGACCTGCTACCCTCGGGCTGTGAAGCTTCGGCCTCTTTCCTTGGCCACCCATGGGGCACCAGGCATTGCCGGCCTCCCTCCGAGTGCAGTCCTTCTTCCCTCTCTGTCATTCCTGGGTTTCTTAAGCCACGATCGACGTACACTTGCACTTCCTTTATTACTTGACACAGGGGGACACCACACACATAGCTACTTCTAGCACTGATGGATGGGTGATGGGGTGGGTGTGATGCGGCTAATGTGACATGCCTGTACTTACCTGCCTAGACTGCCGCACCGGCTTGCTACCTGTTCTTCCTGCCGAGCGGATGTGAATTGCCTCTTAGGTTCTGTGCTGTTGGGGGTTTCAGTTAACTGTTATGGACACTGCCGTTACCTTTGAAGAAAAAGACTGTTCTACTGCTGCTCATTCTTCATTGCCCCACGACACCGGAAGCGTCTTCATCCTTACTCATAGTTATGCAATGCCGCCGGGCCTCCGGGATGCCGGTCAGGAGGCTGTGTTATGCTTACCTTACACTGCTGCCGGCCTCCGGGTTGTGGGCGCAAAGAGCTGTGTAATATGCTTCCTCTTATACAATAAAGCAGTTTTGAACTCAAAAAAAAAAAAAAAAACTATAACTGGTGTGAAACCTATGGTTTTTTCAGTGAATTTAATAGGTTTTTTAAATGCTAATTCCTAACTATAACTGGTGTGAAACCTATGGTTTTTTGAGTGAATATATATATATATATATACATATATATATATATATATATTCGTGCTCAGTGGGGTGTCCAACAATAGGCATCACTCGAATGCAGCTTCGCTTTTCCCCGTAAAAGCTTTTCTTTATTTATTGGCATGCGTGTCCTCAATTCTCAGTTATTTGCAGCATACCCCCGCAGCCTGACGCGTTTCGTGGCTTCACTTCTTCAGAGGCTGAGCGGGCGGAAGAGGCATTGCGGGTCACGCCTCCCTTTTAAACAACATCATACGCTGTCATGCAGCTGCTTCAATTAAGACTGTATGCAATGTTCTATGGGAGATGTAGTCCGCCTTTACTTCCACAGATGGATGCCCCCAGAGTATTTGCTGAATTCTTAGCTCACCTGGAGCCCCAAGGATCGGTGACACGCTGATCCAGAAGGTGCATTCCACAGTTGAGTCCACATTAAGACTCCATGGCTCCCTTCGAAGATGGGATGGTGCATGCCTAGCGGCAGGACGGCCGCTTATAAATTCGTGCTCAGTGGGGTGTCCAACAATAGGCATCACTCGAATGCAGCTTCGCTTTTCCCCGTAAAAGCTTTTCTTTATTTATTGGCATGCGTGTCCTCAATTCTCAGTTATTTGCAGCATACCCCCGCAGCCTGACGCGTTTCGTGGCTTCACTTCTTCAGAGGCTGAGCGGGCGGAAGAGGCATTGCGGGTCACGCCTCCCTTTTAAACAACATCATACGCTGTCATGCAGCTGCTTCAATTAAGACTGTATGCAATGTTCTATGGGAGATGTAGTCCGCCTTTACTTCCACAGATGGATGCCCCCAGAGTATTTGCTGAATTCTTAGCTCACCTGGAGCCCCAAGGATCAGTGACACGCTGATCCAGAAGGTGCATTCCACAGTTGAGTCCACATTAAGACTCCATGGCTCCCTTCGAAGATGGGATGGTGCATGCCTAGCGGCAGGACGGCCGCCTATAAATTCGTGCTCAGTGGGGTGTCCAACAATAGGCATCACTCGAATGCAGCTTCGCTTTTCCCCGTAAAAGCTTTTCTTTATTTATTGGCATGCGTGTCCTCAATTCTCAGTTATTTGCAGCATACCCCCGCAGCCTGACGCGTTTCGTGGCTTCACTTCTTCAGAGGCTGAGCGGGCGGAAGAGGCATTGCGGGTCACGCCTCCCTTTTAAACAACATCATACGCTGTCATGCAGCTGCTTCAATTAAGACTGTATGCAATGTTCTATGGGAGATGTAGTCCGCCTTTACTTCCACAGATGGATGCCCCCAGAGTATTTGCTGAATTCTTAGCTCACCTGGAGCCCCAAGGATCGGTGATACGCTGATCCAGAAGGTGCATTCCACAGTTGAGTCCACATTAAGACTCCATGGCTCCCTTCGAAGATGGGATGGTGCATGCCTAGCGGCAGGACGGCCGCTTATAAATTCGTGCTCAGTGGGGTGTCCAACAATAGGCATCACTCGAATGCAGCTTCGCTTTTCCCCGTAAAAGCTTTTCTTTATTTATTGGCATGCGTGTCCTCAATTCTCAGTTATTTGCAGCATACCCCCGCAGCCTGACGCGTTTCGTGGCTTCACTTCTTCAGAGGCTGAGCGGGCGGAAGAGGCATTGCGGGTCACGCCTCCCTTTTAAACAACATCATACGCTGTCATGCAGCTGCTTCAATTAAGACTGTATGCAATGTTCTATGGGAGATGTAGTCCGCCTTTACTTTCACAGATGGATGCCCCCAGAGTATTTGCTGAATTCTTAGCTCACCTGGAGCCCCAAGGATCGGTGACACGCTGATCCAGAAGGTGCATTCCACAGTTGAGTCCACATTAAGACTCCATGGCTCCCTTCGAAGATGGGATGGTGCATGCCTAGCGGCAGGACGGCCGCTTATAAATTCGTGCTCAGTGGGGTGTCCAACAATAGGCATCACTCGAATGCAGCTTCGCTTTTCCCCGTAAAAGCTTTTCTTTATTTATTGGCATGCGTGTCCTCAATTCTCAGTTATTTGCAGCATACCCCCGCAGCCTGACGCGTTTCGTGGCTTCACTTCTTCAGAGGCTGAGCGGGCGGAAGAGGCATTGCGGGTCACGCCTCCCTTTTAAACAACATCATACGCTGTCATGCAGCTGCTTCAATTAAGACTGTATGCAATGTTCTATGGGAGATGTAGTCCGCCTTTACTTCCACAGATGGATGCCCCCAGAGTATTTGCTGAATTCTTAGCTCACCTGGAGCCCCAAGGATCGGTGACACGCTGATCCAGAAGGTGCATTCCACAGTTGAGTCCACATTAAGACTCCATGGCTCCCTTCGAAGATGGGATGGTGCATGCCTAGCGGCAGGACGGCCGCTTATAAATTCGTGCTCAGTGGGGTGTCCAACAATAGGCATCACTCGAATGCAGCTTCGCTTTTCCCCGTAAAAGCTTTTCTTTATTTATTGGCATGCGTGTCCTCAATTCTCAGTTATTTGCAGCATACCCCCGCAGCCTGACGTGTTTCGTGGCTTCACTTCTTCAGAGGCTGAGCGGGCGGAAGAGGCATTGCGGGTCACGCCTCCCTTTTAAACAACATCATACGCTGTCATGCAGCTGCTTCAATTAAGACTGTATGCAATGTTCTATGGGAGATGTAGTCCGCCTTTACTTCCACAGATGGATGCCCCCAGAGTATTTGCTGAATTCTTAGCTCACCTGGAGCCCCAAGGATCGGTGACACGCTGATCCAGAAGGTGCATTCCACAGTTGAGTCCACATTAAGACTCCATGGCTCCCTTCGAAGATGGGATGGTGCATGCCTAGCGGCAGGACGGCCGCTTATAAATTCGTGCTCAGTGGGGTGTCCAACAATAGGCATCACTCGAATGCAGCTTCGCTTTTCCCCGTAAAAGCTTTTCTTTATTTATTGGCATGCGTGTCCTCAATTCTCAGTTATTTGCAGCATACCCCCGCAGCCTGACACGTTTCGTGGCTTCACTTCTTCAAAGGCTGAGCGGGCGGAAGAGGCATTGCGGGTCACGCCTCCCTTTTAAACAACATCATACGCTGTCATGCAGCTGCTTCAATTAAGACTGTATGCAATGTTCTATGGGAGATGTAGTCCGCCTTTACTTCCACAGATGGATGCCCCCAGAGTATTTGCTGAATTCTTAGCTCACCTGGAGCCCCAAGGATCGGTGACACGCTGATCCAGAAGGTGCATTCCACAGTTGAGTCCACATTAGGACTCCATGGCTCCCTTCGAAGATAGGATGGTGCATGCCTAGCGGCAGGACGGCCGCTTATAAATTCGTGCTCAGTGGGGTGTCCAACAATAGGCATCACTCGAATGCAGCTTCGCTTTTCCCCGTAAAAGCTTTTCTTTATTTATTGGCATGCGTGTCCTCAATTCTCAGTTATTTGCAGCATACCCCCGCAGCCTGACGCGTTTCGTGGCTTCACTTCTTCAGAGGCTGAGCGGGCGGAAGAGGCATTGCGGGTCACGCCTCCCTTTTAAACAACATCATACGCTGTCATGCAGCTGCTTCAATTAAGACTGTATGCAATGTTCTATGGGAGATGTAGTCCGCCTTTACTTCCACAGATGGATGCCCCCAGAGTATTTGCTGAATTCTTAGCTCACCTGGAGCCCCAAGGATCGGTGACACGCTGATCCAGAAGGTGCATTCCACAGTTGAGTCCACATTAAGACTCCATGGCTCCCTTCGAAGATGGGATGGTGCATGCCTAGCGGCAGGACGGCCGCTTATAAATTCGTGCTCAGTGGGGTGTCCAACAATAGGCATCACTCGAATGCAGCTTCGCTTTTCCCCGTAAAAGCTTTTCTTTATTTATTGGCATGCGTGTCCTCAATTCTCAGTTATTTGCAGCATACCCCCGCAGCCTGACGCGTTTCGTGGCTTCACTTCTTCAGAGGCTGAGTGGGCGGAAGAGGCATTGCGGGTCACGCCTCCCTTTTAAACAACATCATACGCTGTCATGCAGCTGCTTCAATTAAGACTGTATGCAATGTTCTATGGGAGATGTATATATATATATATATATGTATATATATATATACAATTTCTATGGCAAAATGAAACCCCTCATTTTGTTCCTTTTCAAATTAAATGTATTAAGTGTTACCACTTTATTCCAATCAAGATGACTTCAGGTGTGCCATACTTTTGTCATAAGTAAGACTGTTAACGTTCTAGTTGTTCTTTAGAACTCACTGGGACATTCTGTCATTGGGCTATAGTTGGGCTACATCTGGCTGATATTTGGGCTACATTTGGGCTCTTTTGTCTCTGGTGGCCATCTTGGGAGACTGCATATCAGAATTTTTTTAATGAAATATAAGAGGATTTGAGAAGTCACTCAAACTGTACCCTAATTTTTCTTTCTTCAGCACTAATCATAATTTCTATGGCAAAATGAACCCCCCTCATTTTGTTCCTTTGCAAATTAAATGTTTTAAGTGTTAACACTTTATTCCAATCAAGATGACTTCAGGTGTGCCATACTTTTGTCATAAGTAAGACTGTTAGCGCTCTAGTTGTTCTGTAGAACACTCTGGGACATTCTGTCATTGGGCTATAGTTGGGCTACATCTGGCTGATATTTGGGCTACATTTGTTTTTTTTGTCTCTGGTGGCCATCTTTGGGCTACATTGGGCTACATTGGGCTACATTGGGCTACATTTGGGCTCTAACATATATATAGCCCAATATATATTTTTTTCAAAGTTAATTTTCGTAAAAACCACTGGAGCATATATCTTGAGACATAGCAAAGGCACATCGGGGTACCAGTCCCTACAATTTGCCGAAGTTTGGTGGAAATCCATTCAGCCGTTCGGGCTAAAAGTGAGTCCTACCGCCTTATGGAAATTAACATGGGGAAAACACGTTTTGGACCCCCCTTTTATCTCGGCCCCCCCTTGACGGATCCCCCCGAAACTTTCAGGGAAGGAGCGGAGCGCAGCGAGGCAAAGTTAAGGAAAATTACAGGCAGATCCCTCATTCGGCGCCAAAGTTATTCCCAATAGAATGTTGCGGATTTCCTATGGAAAACGATCCTAACTATAAGTACCTACTGGCGACTGCCAGTAGGTAATATATATATATATATATATATATATATGTACACACACACATAATTATATGATGATGATGAGGATATATTTATAAAGCGAGTCAAATACCCTAAGGTGTCATGGTGCTGCGCTTAGCACATACAGATCTAGCTGGAGGAAGTTTAAGAGTTATGCCTTAAAAAGCCTTGGGGAATATTATCAAGGGCCTTATCTCCGCTTTTTTGGATATTAAAGCCAAAAAGCTAAGATAATCGTTTCGCCCTATTTGCAAGCCGGTGCTAACATGCATTAGCGCATGCTCTCCTATCAGCCGTTTTGCCGATGCCTCGCTTTGCATCTCTAATGAGATGCAAGGTGGGCTTCACTGGGAGTACCCCATACGGACTATCTTGTAATAATTGCTAAATGCACATTGTGATATTTACAAAGTGGCCCTCAGGATTTTAGCAGATGTTATTTTCGCCGAAAACTAACGTCTGGTAAAATCCTGACTATTGTATGTTGACAATGGGAGGTGGATTGATGTGTTACGACCACAGGGTTATTCCGTGCTAAACCGTCGATTTCCCCACTATCGCTGGATTATATATCGCCCTTGAGTTATGTGTTGATGATAATGCGCTAACTTGGCGATTTATTTCAGCGATAGCCAGCATTAGGGAAATCAGCGCTAGACACGCTGGGCGATAATTATTGCCCGTCGTTGTTGATATGCCCCTTCGTTTTCAAGCCCTTTCTAAATTTCAACAAGGTGGTCTCTTTTTTAAGTGAGGTTGGCAGGGAGTTCAACAGTTTAGCTGGTGTGGTAGTATACCTCCGGCCACCCCACCTAGCTCTACTCCATCAGGATTCAAGCAAGCCGGGCCGAAGAGGCTGAAATGCCAGAAACCGGTCCCCGGTAGCTTGTCTCCTTTCTGGTGAAGAATTGGCTTGGTAGTTTGGTCTGCCCTGTTCCCATGATGCACTGGGCCAGGGACAGACTAATTTGCATATAGCCAGGTTCTGAGCTGGGATGGGGCAGTGAGATAAATAATGGTGATGGATCAAGCCCTGATCTTTGGACTGGGTAAGAGTGGTCTGCTTAATTCAGACACTCTGTTCATCACCACCCCCTTTTCTGAATCGTTTTTGGCCACTATAGGTGTGGCAGGGTATACTCAGACATGAGTCCCTTTCTCACTGCTCCATCAGGATTCAAGCAAGCCGGGCCGAAGAGGCTGAAATGCCAGAAACCGGTCCCCGGTAGCTTGTCTCCTTTCTGGTGAAGAATTGGCTTGGTAGTTTGGTCTGCCCTGTTCCCATGATGCACTGGGCCAGGGACAGACTAATTTGCATATAGCCAGGTTCTGAGCTGGGATGGGGCAGTGAGATAAATAACGGTGATGGATCAAGCCCTAATTTTTGGACTGGGTAAGAGTGGTCTGCTTAATTCAGACACTCTGTTCATCACCACCCCCTTTTCTGAATCGTTTTGGCCACTATAGGTGTGGCAGGGTATACTCAGACATGAGTCCCTTTCTCACTGCTCCATCAGGATTCAAGCAAGCCGGGCCGAAGAGGCTGAAATGCCAGAAACCGGTCCCCGGTAGCTTGTCTCCTTTCTGGTGAAGAATTGGCTTGGTAGTTTGGTCTGCCCTGTTCCCATGATGCACTGGGCCAGGGACAGACTAATTTGCATATAGCCAGGGTCTGAGCTGGGATGGGGCAGTGAGATAAATAACGGCGATGGATCAAGCCCTGATCTTTGGACTGGGTAAGAGTGGTCTGCTTAATTCAGACACTCTGTTCATCACCACCCCCTTTTCTGAATCGTTTTTGGCCACTATAGGTGTGGCAGGGTATACTCAGACATGAGTCCCTTTCTCACTGCTCCATCAGGATTCAAGCAAGCCAGGCCGAAGAGGCTGAAATGCCAGAAACCGGTCCCCGGTAGCTTGTCTCCTTTCTGGTGAAGAATTGGCTTGGTAGTTTGGTCTGCCCTGTTCCCATGATGCACTGGGCCAGGGACAGACTAATTTGCATATAGCCAGGTTCTGAGCTGGGATGGGGCAGTGAGATAAATAACGGTGATGGATCAAGCCCTGATCTTTGGACTTGGTAAGAGTGGTCTGCTTAATTCAGACACTCTGTTCATCACCACCCCCTTTTCTGAATCGTTTTTGGCCACTATAGGTGTGGCAGGGTATACTCAGACATGAGTCCCTTTCTCACTGCTCCATCAGGATTCAAGCAAGCCGGGCCGAAGAGGCTGAAATGCCAGAAACCGGTCCCCGGTAGCTGGTCTCCTTTCTGGTGAAGAATTGGCTTGGTAGTTTGGTCTGCCCTGTTCCCATGATGCACTGGGCCAGGGACAGACTAATTTGCATATAGCCAGGTTCTGAGCTGGGATGGGGCAGTGAGATAAATAACGGTGATGGATCAAGCCCTGATCTTTGGACTGGGTAAGAGTGGTCTGCTTAATTCAGACACTCTGTTCATCACCACCCCCTTTTCTGAATCGTTTTTGGCCACTATAGGTGTGGCAGGGTATACTCAGACATGAGTCCCTTTCTCACTGCTCCATCAGGATTCAAGCAAGCCGGGCCGAAGAGGCTGAAATGCCAGAAACCGGTCCCCGGTAGCTTGTCTCCTTTCTGGTGAAGAATTGGCTTGGTAGTTTGGTCTGCCCTGTTCCCATGATGCACTGGGCCAGGGACAGACTAATTTGCATATAGCCAGGTTCTGAGCTGGGATGGGGCAGTGAGATAAATAACGGTGATGGATCAAGCCCTGATCTTTGGACTGGGTAAGAGTGGTCTGCTTAATTCAGACACTCTGTTCATCACCACCCCCTTTTCTGAATCATAATCTCACACTGGCCATCTGATCAGTAAGCACTTCAGTGTCAGGGTCAGTGGCATTTTACAGATGGAAGTTAAAGTCGCCTAACACTGAAAATTGGAATATTCGGCTTTACATGCAAAGAGGGGTCCTAAGTTTTCAATAAATTAGGCCTTTGGCCTAGGTGGATGATAAAATAGAATTCCATAGAATGAGTATTGACCATCTAATTCAACTTCAAATTCCAGAGCTTCACAATCCCCATTGTCCAGATTCACTTTGACACAAAAATGTAAAGCTTGATTTGAGAATAAGAGCTATGCCGCCACCTTTTCTTCCTCCTTTGTCAACTTTATGAATTTTTAAACCTGCTAGTGTGGCCAGAAGTAAATCTGAGTCTGTGGAAGCACCTGTGCAAATTTCAGTTATAAAGGCAATTTCAATTTGATCGGATTCTAAAAGCTCAGGGAATGCGATAGCATTCTTAACTAGCGACCTTGCATTAATGAGTGCACGTGATATTAAAAGTCTTGCTTCCCCATTAGGAGGAGTGGTGGGGATGATGGAGATATTATTAAGCAACGAGAGATGCTGGAAAGCAAGGCCACAGTGCGAGGAATGCAATATGCCCTGAGATGAGTGGGGTGCCAAAACATGGACCAGGACAGGCCTTACCAGACACTTTCAAGTTCATTAAAGTGTCTCTTGTATACTCAAGTTTAGGCGTCATGAGGGAGATGTCTGGATCAGAAACGGCAGCACCCTCTGTGCCCCTGGGTTTCCATCCCGTTTGAAGAACGTAACTGGAAATGCCAGAGAAAGGCTGGACCATCACCCTCCTACAACGGTGGTCAGCCAGAAGCAGAGGCAAGTAAACACCACTGTCCGCAACAAACGGGACAGCCCGCGGCGGAACAGAGAGCTCGAATAACAGCAGCAGGTAGGGACAGAAATATGTTTAGCTAAATACAAAGCTTTAAAAAAATTTCTTTTAAAAATTATAAAAACTTTTGCACTCTCCCCAGACTGTCAAGTGCTAGCATAAAAGCTTTCACCAGACAGCGGCGCCTTGCTTAAGATACGCATCCACTGAACACCTGGGTTTCCATCCCGTTTAAAGAACGTAACTGGAAATGCCAGAGAAAGGCAGAGAGAAAGGCTGGACTGTCACCCTCCTACAAAGGCAGACAGCCGGAAGCAGAGGCAAGTAAAAACTACTCTGTGTATTACACAGTGGCGGTCTCCACTGTGTAATTATATGTGAGTCAGAATTGCCATCGGTAGTGCAGTTTTTGTTTCGCTAATAATGTTGCCTCTGTTTGGCAAATCTTCAGAAAACACACCAAAAAAAAGAAGGTTCATCCACCTAATCTCCTTCCGGGATTGTTTTGGGGCGATCCGTCAAGTGGAGCCACGATAAAGGGGGAGCCCACAACCATTTTTTTAACCATTCATTTTCCATTGGAAAATTAAACAAGGTTACAAAGAAAACATCTGAACAGAATTACACCATATTAGGCATAAACATTGGTCTTTACCCAGAAACTGTGCTTTTTCTGATTTGGTGTCAATCTATTCAGTAGTTTTTGAGAAATTAAAGTTTAAATTATATAGCTAGAATGACCGTTGATTCCAAATGACCTCCGCAAGAGTACCACGGACTCCCACAGGACCGCAAATGAGAAAATTGGAGCAATGAGATTAGTTGGGCCAGATCGTTCTCATGGGATTCTTACCCTGCAGGAGTGAGCCATCTGAATGACTAGCTGCAAAGTGATGAAACATGTCCCCATGTCCTGAAAACTTTGAAATACAAATATAAAATAGGGTGGTAGGGTCAGGGTAGTAGTACCATGACCCTTTGGCAGGAGCCAGCAAAAATATATAATTAACTTTTCAAAAATAAATACAATATTTGTAATTTTATTCTTGTTATTTAAATTGTTTTTTACATTTAAGGTAATCAAAGAAAATATCAAATTTACACAATATCGTGTTTTTTAACGTTTTAAAGTTTTTTCTATTTTTTTATTTGTTAATAGTAATTAAAATAGTAATTTTCTAATTTAAAATATAAATATGAATATAAAGGTTTGTAGTTAAATTCTTTTTTTTAGATAATATTTTATTACATTATATACTATACAAAATGAGAGAATATGTAGTATTGATAGCCTTTGTAATATTTTTTATTTGAAATATGTTAAATGTTAAAACACTTAACATAACAATTGGATATTGTAAATTTGAACTATTTAGTGTCCAACACCTTACCCCAGCATGGTTAGATTGGAGTGGGTACAGTAAATGTCAACTCTTTAGCTTCCAACACCTTCCCTAAATTGGTTTATATTGGAGTTGGAATAGAAAATGCCCCCCCTTTAATGCAAACACCCCACTCCAATTGGTTTAGACTGGAGTGAGAATAGTACATTTCACCCCTTTGGTTCAAGCACCTTCCCCATTATGGCTAGATTGGAGTGGGAGTAGGAATATATATACTTAGAGTGCCTGGACATTTATTCTCAGAATGCCCTTGAACAAAAATAGGACCCAACTGCCCAGACACAGGCCTTGGTGGTTTTTATATGTTTTATATGGTACCCACCATGCCTTATTACACAGAACAACAAGAATTAATATTCAGGACTCCACATCCACATTTAGAGCCCTTGATATACCCAGTGATGATTTCAATTGAGAGTGGCTAAGAGGATATATTTCTTATGGTTCTGGGTTTTTCTTACTGTGTGCCCCCTCAACACAAGTGAGACATTAGCCCTCTTGTTTTGCCAACCTCTTACCGCAAACACCTCGATAACAGTAATTGAGATATATTGTAGACCTGTGAAATCCCTAACATCCGTGCAAGAGTAGGGGCCCACTGGATGCGTGTCATACGTGCACAAGGTACAGCCATTTCAATAGGAAGGTTCAGTGGCAGAGTTTCAATCTCGCTGGGACCTCATTTTGGAGGTGCAACATAGACACTGACATGGATCAGTATTGAGACACTGGGGTTGGAAGCATCGCCCGCACAAATGTTACCTTTTCGCTAAGAAATAACAGCCATGCTGATCCCTGTTTACTGAGACTGATCAGGTAAATCGCTATAACCATGCAATTTTCCTCGCTTTTACTTTTTCCTATTTAATATTCACTACACCTCACCACAAAGATTTCAATATAACAACTATTGGGACACACTGATAAAACTCTATTCTCACGTGTGGGACTGCTTGTCCCAGACATCCACACAAAAATAGGGACCCACATAATAGCGTCACATTTCACCAGCGCTTTCGACGCAAGACACAACCATTTACATAGGACGGTCCAGCAGTTGAGTTTCACTCCCCCTGGGATGTACGTATGGAGGTGCATCATACACACTGAGGTAAGCAGGTTTTGTAAAATGGGACCGTGACCAGTTTTGAGACACTGGGGTTAAAGGCATGCGTCTTAAGAGACCGATCCCACACAAATGTTACCTTTCTCGAAAAGAGGAAACAGCCATGCCAATTCCGGTTTTCTGAGGCTGATCGGCTAAATCGATATATCCTTGCATTGTTCTTTTCGAAAGATCTCAACACTTATATGCACTATACTTCGTCTTTTACTAAGAAGAAACAACCTTGCAGATTCCAGCTTTCACAGACCAATCGGCTAGTCACTACACTTATGAGAGTTTATTAAGGGATGGCAACACCTATATGTGTTTTTCAATTGCCTGTTGTAGTTACCTGTCTAGCCTTACTTAATGTTAAGCAAGACAATCAAGATGATGGATGGAATGTTGCACAATGGGAAAACACTCACGCCAGTCACAGATCTGGGTTTAATCCATCGTTATTTTGCTCACCAAGCCACCCCAGTTCAGACATGGCCATATGAAAATCAGTCTTGACCCTGTGCCTCATGGGAACAGTCCAGCCCGGAATCAAACATCCATCATCTTGTGTGTGTGCTGTTCACCCTATGTGGGAAGGGTATGCCCAGACGTGGGTCCCGTGCTCACTAAGCCACTGGAGTCAAGCTATCCTGGCTGAAGACGGCTGATAGCCAGAAACCGGTCCTAGGATGCTTGTTTCCGGTCCAGGGAAGACACGGTTGGCAGTTCGGTCTGGACTGTTCCCATGAGGCACAGGGTCAAGACTGATTTGCATATGGCCATGTCTGAACTGGGGTGGCTTGGTGAGCAAAATAACGATGGATTAAACACAGATCTGTAACTGGAGGTGAATGTTCTGCCATTGTGCAACATTCCGTCGATCATCTTTTGTGTTTTGCTGTTCACCCTATGTGGGAAGGGTATGCCCAGATGTGGGTCCCGTGCTCACTAAGCCACTGGAGTCAAGCTATCCTGGCTGAAGACAGCTGATAGCCAGAAACCGGTCGTAGGATGCTTGTTTCCGGTCCAGGGAAGACATGGCTTGACAGTTCGGTCTGGACTGTTCCCATGAGGCACAGGGTCAAGACTGATTTGCATATGGCCATGTCTGAACTGGAGTGGCTTGGCGAGCAAAATACGGATGGATTAAACCCAGATCTATGACTGGGGGTGAATGTTCTGCCATTGTGCAACATTCTGTCCATCATCTTGTGTGTTTTGCTGTTCACCCTCTGTGGGAAGTGTATGCCCAGATGTGGGTCCCATGCTCACTAAGCCACTGGAGTCAAGCTATCCTGGCTGAAGATGGCTGATAGCCAGAAACCGGTCCTAGGATGATTGTTTCTGGTCCAGGGAAGACATGGCTTGGCAGTTCGGTCTGGACGGTTCCCATGAGGCACAGGGTCAAGGCTGATTTGCATATGGCCATGTCTTAACTGGGGTGGCTTGGTGAGCAAAATAACAATGGATTAAACCCAGATCTGTGACTGGGGGTGAATGTTCTGCCATTGTGCAACATTCCGGCCATCATCTTGTGTGTTTTGCTGTTCACTCTAAGTGGGAAGGGTATGCCCAGAAGTGGGTCCCGTGCACACTATGCCACTCAAGTCAAGCTATCCTGGCTGAAGACGGCTGATAGCCAGATACGGGTCCTAGGATGCTTGTTTTTGGTCCAGGGAAGACATGGCTTGGCAGTTCGTTCTGGACTGTTCCCATGAGGCACAGGGTCAAGACTGATTTGCATATGGCCATGTCTTAACTGGGGTGGCTTGGTGAGCAAAATAACGATGGATTAAACCCAGATCTGTGACTGGGGGTGAATGTTCTGCCATTGTGCAACATACCGTCCATCATCTTGTGTGTTTTGCTTTTCACCCTATGTGGGAAGGGTATGCCCAGACGTGGGTCCCGTGCTCACTAAGCCACTGGAGTTAAGCTATCCTAGCTGAAGACGGATGATAGCCAGAAACAGGTCCTAGTATGTGTGTTTCTGGTCCAGGGAAGACATGGCTTGGCAGTTCGGTCTGGACTGTGCCCAGGAGGCACAGGGTCAAGACTGATTTGCATATGGCCATGTCTGAACTGGGGTGGCTTGGTGAGCAAAATAACAATGGATTAAACCCAGATCTGTGAATGGGTGTGAATGTTCTGCCATTCTGCAACATTCTGTCCATCATCTTGTGTGTTTTGCTGTTCACCCTATGTGGGAGGGCTATGCCCAGACGTGGGTCCTGTGATCACTAAGCCACTGTAGTCAAGCTATCCTGGCTGACGACGGATGATAGCCAGAAACCGGTCCTAGGATGCTTCTTTCCGGTCCAGGAAAGACATGGCTTGGCATTTTGGTCTGGACTGTTCCCATGAGGCACAGGGTCAAGACTGATTTGCATATGGCCATGTCTGAACTGGGGTGGCTTGGTGAGCAAAATAACGATGGATTAAACCCAGATCTGTGACTGGGGGTGAATGTTCTGCCATTGTGCAACATTCCGTCCATCATGAAGGGTTGAAGGGTTTTGTAAAGCGCTCTACTACCAAACGGTTTCTTGGCTCTGTCATCTTGTGTGTTTTGCTGTTCACACTATGTGGGAAGGGTATGCCTAAGACGTGGGTCCCGTGCTCACTAAGCCACTGGAGTCAAGCTATCCTGGCTGAAGACGGCTGATAGCCAGAAACTGGTCCTAGGATATTTGTTTCTGGTCCAGGGAAGACGTGGCTTGGCAGTTCCGTCTGGACTGTTCCCATGAGGCACACGGTCAAGACTGATTTGCATATGGCCATGTCTGAACTGGGGTGGCTTGGTGAGCAAAATAACGATGAATTAAACCCAGATCTGTGACTGGGGTTGAATGTTCTGCCATTGTGCAACATTCCGTCCATCATCTTGTGTGTTTTGCTGTTCACCCTATGTGGGAAGGGTATGCTCAGACGTGGGTCCCATGCTCACTAAGCCACTGGAGTCAAGCTGTTCTGGCTAAAGATGGCTGATAGCCAGAAACCGGTACTAGGATGCTTGTTTCCGGTCCAGGGAAGACATTGCTTGGCAGTTCGGTCTGAACTGTTCCCATGAGGCAAAGGGTCAAGCCTGATTTGCATATGACCATGTCTGAATTGGGGTAGCTTGGTGAGCAAAATAACGATGGATTCAACCAAGTTCTGTGACTGGGGTGAAAGTTCTGCCATTGTGCAACATTCCGTCCATCATCCTGTGTGTTTTGCTGTTCACCCTATGTGGGAAAGGTATGCCCAGACGCGGGTCCCGTGCTCACTAAGCCACTTTAGTCAAGCTATCCTGGCTGAAGACGGCTGACAGCCAGAAACCGGTCCTAGGATGCTTGTTTCTGGTTCAGGGAAGACATGGCTTGGCAGTTCGGTCTAGACTGTTCCCATGAGGCACAGGGTCAAGACTGATTAGCATATGGCCATGTCTGAACTGGGGTGGCTTGGCGAGCAAAATAACAATGGATTAAAACCAGATCTGTGACTGGGGGTGAATGTTCTGCCATTGTGCAACATTCCGTCCATCATCTTGTGTGTTTTACCTAATGTTAAGGCACCCTGAGTTTCTGGCTCAACGAATCACTTTTAATCTATACTAATGAGAGCCATTTGATGCTGTATCATGTGCATCATGTTTATATATGTGTGTGTGTAGATATAAAATATAACAAAAATGGGAGCTGACAGACAGAATCGATTTGTTGCCCCTTGGCAGACTTAATTAAACAGAAAGAATACACGAGTGAGAAGTATTTTAGTGTCCCTACAGTGGTGGGGAGCACTTTGTGTTCTTTAAATACCCCTCACACACCAAAAGGACCCTTGGTGTCATGCTTCATCATTGGGGTCTTCGCACCCCTCTACGGGATGAGGCGTGCTACTAATCAGCGACTACGCTGGAGCACTTTCAAATGCTGACTATGTGTGGTGTGTGTGAGGTTTTTGTATTTTGAATTTGTGAGTGGTGAGTTCTGAAAAGTGAGGTTAAAAAGTACCTGGCACGTTGGGTCCACAAAAACTTTAATGTGCCCTCATGCTGGTACTGTTAAAAGGGTGATGATGAGGTAATTTGTATGTTAATGTACAGTACCTCGTGTGTGCGGTGTCGACATGTTTTGAAGCTAGGCTTCTTCTTCAGAACAGGTTGCACAGGTCCCCACCTTACTCATGTCCTTCGAAAAACAATTTTTCGGTTGGTTATATAAAAGTGATATTACACAAAAAGGCTAATATGTGCCTACTTCTCTATTCCTGTAGTATCTACAATGAGAGACCTAGAAGAGAAAGGAAAAAGAATACAAAAGGAGGCCAAAATTGTGGTAAATTCCTTGTGAAAGAAACTTTTGTCAGGTTCAGTGACCTAAACAAAAAGTGAGGGCATCAATTTCAAGACATTAGTATGTCATCCTACTGTGGTAAAGTGCCCTGTGGAAAAAAGACACACACAAGACACACACAACATAAAACATAAAACACACGCTCTAGTTCATTGCTATAAAAATTGTTAATGGGATCTTGATCTGCGCACCATCTAAAGAGGAGGAACGTTTTTTTTAAAAAAACATACTTGCTGTAGAGGTTCTTTTTAGCATCATGAGCCTTCAAGAAGCTGGGGTATTAGTTCTAATTGCACCCTAGAAGTAACAAACAATATGGTCTAGTACTAAGTTGGACCAGTGTCCTCCGTTGTTTACTTACTTTGAGTTTAGAAAACATCAGAGGTTTTACTCACGACTGCAGGACAATGCCTCCGTCTTAATTCCCCCGTCCGAGGCTCCATTGATAGTTTTTGGAGCTCGGGTGCTAGCTTTAAGTACTGCCGCCAATAGACCTTGATTGTATGGTTAATTGGTCATGGCACGGGGAAGAAAACCAGATCTCCATATATGGCGCTTCCAGGCTGTCGGTATTTTCCTGTTCTGCTCTGGGGTCAGCGGTTCTTTGGTGCACATGCGTTGTATCGAAGGTGCCTACAAAACGCATGTGCGTAGCTGAGGCCACTGCTATTATGCATATGCGCGTAGCTAAGCCCACTGCTATTATGCACATGCGCGTATGATAGGTGAAGGTGCTCCAAGTTTAAAGTTGTCCGGCATCCTAAATTACTAAATTCAAGGAGGAACACCAAGGAATCGATGGAAGCTGTTCAAAATAAAATAAGTGGCACATAGACATTGACTGCGCATGGGCCATTACAACAGATTCATCAAACAACATAATGTGCTCGTGTCAAAGGGGTATCATTCAACTACATCTTTTAAACCTCCTGTTACAACACAATTGTGTGATGGGGCTTGTAGGGGAAAAAGCCGCTCACTTCAGACAAGAGGGGGTCATTCTAATAGAGGCGCAAGTGAGTCTGAGCGCCGGTGTGTTCAGTGTACAGCGCCTGTGCCCCTAAGAATAAATACATTGTGCCTCATGATGGGCACGTGACACGGCTGCCTGATCAAAAACACCCTATCAAGTGTAGATATACACATGTAACAGACAATTTTTGTGAATGCTTACCTTCCAGTTGGGCACTATGAGGCATACCTAGAGCTTGGAGAGCTGTTCTTTCACACCCAAATTGGTAAGATAGACTGATAACATACATATATTGTGTTTTTATAGAAATAATATTTTGTCAATGTGATGTCAGAGTATGATAAAACGTGGTATTATGATTGTACTTTGATTTTCAAGAAGATGAACCCCTAAGAATTACTACGCTCTGAATTTGTTTAGATTGGAATGGGTATAGTAAATATCACCCTTAGTGTATAACACCTTCCCACAAAAATGGTTTGATTGGAGTGGGAATAGCTATGGTCACCCCTTCAGTGTCCAACACCTTTCGCGCATAATGGTTAGATTGGAGTGTGAATAGTAAAGGCCTTCCTTTAGTGTCTAACACCTTACTCAAATCTGGTTAGACTGGAATGAGAAAGGTTTTACCCGTTTAATGTCCAACGCCTTCCCCAAATTGGTTATGATTGTAGTGGGAATAGTAAATGTCACACCTTTAGTGCCCAACAGTTTCCTCCAATATGGTGAAATCAGAGTTAGAAAAGTAAATGTCGCCCCTTCAGTGTCCAACATCTTCATTGAATTAGTTTATATAGGAGTGAGAATGTTACATTTTGCCTCTTTACTGTCCAACTCCTTTCCCAAATTTTGTATAATAAAATCATATCACACATTTTTCTGTTTTTCATTTGTTTCCAATGTATTAATAATCTATAGTTTTATGATTTGTATCAGATATACTTATTCTAAAATTAAGTTAAATAAACATTTTTTGAATAATAAAAAAAGGTAAATCATATTGATATACATTTGTCTGTTGTACATTTTCAACTTTTATTTTTCATTGTTAACACTTCTTTATCATTTATTAAGTTATTGACATATATATTTTTGCTATTAATTGTATTTGTTTTATTAGTGTACATCAATTAATTGTATATATTATATAATAATATTTTATTTAAACTTCACAATGTTTTCATGTTTTTATAACATTGGGTGCCACATTCCATATGTTTAATTTTCGTTATAATGTTTTTTAACATTGCTATCCTTTTACATATATATTTTTGCGTCTGCTTTATCAGTACATATTTCATAATTGTATATATTGTAAATTTTTATTCAATTTATACCTTACAATTTTTCAGAATTTCTTATAACATTGTTTCAAGCAAAGAAGGACCATTCAAGTGTAAGGAGGTAACCATGAGCTCACCTATGTGCGGGATGCACTTTTTCTACTAATAGTCATACGTAATTAGAAGGTTTAGAACAACAAAGTTTTAATCGCTTTGTGAACAAATAAAGTATTCCAAAGTTGGATTGTGGCATCATAAGTTGTAAAACATGAAGAAATCGAAAGTCAATTATTTCAAGTTCAAAATCTTGAATGTCAATGGTATATCAATGGGTGAATCTCAAGAATTTCAATAATGTCCCCGATGCATTTCGAGCCACACCGGCTCTTCGTCAGGGGGTTCGTAAGTCTATAAATGTAAACAAAAGGAATTACATGAAAAACATGTACAGGGCCCGAAACATAAAAAGATGTGAGTTAATACTCTGAGCAACATATGATATAGAAATGAGCAATGAACAAAAATATGAAATCGTACCAAGTGAGTGTACCGCAATCAAACAACTAAAACAATAAACAACAAACTAATACCTGGGTGCTGAGGGGAAAGTGTGTTAAAAACATGCAGAATCTATGAGGATGATGTGAGGAAAAAGGCTAGCGTAACCTGATAACGCGTGGAGCTGAGGAAAGGGGAAGGTGAATGCACACAGACGTAACGTGGAGCAGAATGTGAAAAAAACAAGGCACCTGGACTTCATGCTAAAAAGTGCTGGAAATTGAAGGAACGAACACGACCAGAGTGAAAATCGGTGAGCCGCCAAGAGTAACATGCTAAAACACGAGTACGAAGGGGTGCTGAAGGCTTACCGTTTAGGAGAAAATGTAGGGAAAAACGACGTGATATAGCACGAACGCCATCTCCAAACAGAATTAGTTAAGGTGACTATGTGTGAGTATGCGCATTAATAGGAAACGAATAAAAATAGAAACAAGACGATACATCCAAACAAACAGACACTGGGCTGTGAGGTAGGACTAACATAACAAACAAAAATAGAGGCAGACTCAGCCGGAACACCAATATGGGGCTAAACAAATGCACACTTAATGAAAGGGTTACAGAGGACAGTTTTACAGAACGAAATAAAAAACAAAAAACCGGGGTAAAAACAACGAAGGTAAAAGAGTATGACAAGTGGTACAAACAAGCATGCAAAGAGTAAGACATGTAAACTGCTGAATAGTCAGATACGAATAACAGAATGAATAAAGGCAAATAGTAAGGGCAGGGAGATGATGGTGAATGAGGAAGGAACCTCAATGAAAGTTCAACAAGGAAACCTATTGGGAAAATGATGGTGGTGTATACAGCAAAACCAATATAAGAAGCATGTAAAGAGAACGAGGCAGAAAAAACGTGGAGAAATGGAAAATGGTGGTGAGAAATGGACGCACAACATTGAAAAAATGTGCACAGAAAAAAAATGCAGGAATCATACAAGATAATTAGGAAGGAAATATAAATATGGAACAAACAACCCATTTCTTGAGTATGAAAATATAGAAAGGGTGAACTAGAGGAAATATTGGGATCAAGCATAACACAATGTTTGAGAAAACTAAAACAATATTGGATGAAAAAAGAAAAAAAGACAAAAAGGAAGGAAGACCCAAGAAAAAGGAATTGAAGCTGAGGCACATAAGCAACTAAAAAGTCTAAATGGTGCAGAATTAGAACAGTAAAGAAAAGGAAGAACTATGACAGAGTACACAGGTAATAGAAATGTGCCAAGAGAGATACAGGTTTACAGGAAACTGCTATATTCCAGTCTGTCATTGAGTCCTTTAGGATGCGCTGAACTCAGTTTGAAAATCCAGTAAAGTTCTCTTTGAAGTAAGAATTTGCGTGGGTCCATACTTGTGGGTTTCTTTACTGTCTCCAGTATCTGGAAGCGAATTTGACTGGGATTATGTTGAAGTTGTACAAAGTGTGCTGAGACACTAGATTTCAAGTTTTTATTTCTGATATTGCTCCGGTGTTCCGTTCGTCTGATTTTCATTTTTCGTTCAGTCTTGCCAACATATGTAGCATGTGCCTGCTGCTTCGTGTATGCAAATGCATGTGTACCCCCCCACCTCTCCTTCACTCTGGGGGCCCGCAGGGTCCCCCCAGAATGAAGACCGCATGCCTGAAACAGCCCATTGTAATATGGCTGCCGGTGTCTAATAGACACCGCCACCATATTAATCCTTTTCCGCCCCGGCCGCAAGGTGACCGGGGCGGAAAAGCGGCAGACGGTCTTTCCGTCCGCCGCGGTCCCCCCTGCCATACTAATATGGCGGGGGGAATTTATGTGTGGATGGCAGGCGGCTTGTCCCCGCCAGGCTGGCGGTGGCTACTGTCAGCCTGGCGGGGGCAATCCGCCCGCAATCCTAATGGGCCACCAAGTACTTGTGTAGTCTAGGAATTCTTCTGTCTGTCCCATGCACTTTTCCATTCACCCATCCAGCACTATCTACGTATCCTATCACTTCACCAATACCCAAGCACTTATAAATTCAGCACGCACTTTGTTTGCAACACTGAAATTGCTCGAGTTATTAGTCATATACTTAAGGAATAATGTAGTCACTAACACAAGTGTAGGTACAATATTTTGTACACTATGCATGCACACTTCTAACCAGCTAAAAGCTATTGATATGCTCTTCTAAATACCCAGTTAGTACCTTTGCAGTGTAGGAATCCTCCTGTCTGTCTCATGAATTTCTCCAATCACCCATCCAGCACTATCCTATTACTCCACCAATACCTAAGCACTTATACATTCACTCTACACTCTGTTTGTAATACTGTGATTATTGCAGTTATTAGTCATGTACTTATGGAATGGCCTAGCCACTAACACAACTACAGCTACAATATTGTGTTGTGCACTATCCATGCAGACCTCTAAGTAGCTACACATTACTCTTATAAATACCCAGTTAGTACAGTGTAGGAATTTTCCAGTCTGTCCCATGCACTTCTTTAATCAGTTATGTAGCAGTATCTATTCTATCACTCCACCAATATGTAAGTACTTTTAAATTAGGTGTTCACATTGTTTGCAACACTGTCATCATTCCAGTTACTAGTGGTATTCTTATAAAATGACTTAGGCACCAACACAAGTACACATACAATATAATGTGCATAATCCCTACAAATCTGTAAGGAGATACATACTATTGGTCCACTCCATTAAATACTGAAGTAGTACCCATGCAGTGTAGGACAACTCCTGTCACTTTTATGCAATTCTTCAATCACCCATCCAGCCCTATGTTCCTATTGTATTAGTCTGCCAATACCTAAGCACTTATGGGGCAGATTTACAAGCACACTGCCCCACCAGTACATCACTTTTTGTAACGTAGTGATGGTTCCACGCACTCCTTCATATTTACAAGGAGAGGAAAAGCCACCCTGCGTGGCTTTCCTTCTCCTTGTAAATACAACCCTTTCATACACAGCACTTTGCGTTGAAGGGGCGTTCCATAAGTATTGTTGTGGGTGTTCCCACACAACACTCATAGAACAAGACACATCTCCAGATTTATGAGAAATCATAAATCTGGAGATGTGTGTGAATGCTACGGCATGGTAGAGTTGGTGTAGCAAGGCACAACAAGGAGTATTGTTTTCATTCCTCCTCATTTTTTTCTCTTTCAATGCATACTGCATTCCACAGCATACATTGAAAGAGGAAAATGCCTTTATTGATTGTTTTTGTGCAGGAAAGTGTCCCTTTAGTCAATCATGCTCTACAAATATATCCAACCAAATTTTCAGACATTATCATGCAATTATAGTTCTTTTTTTAACCAGAGAAGGTAGTTCTGATAAGAACTTTTTTTTTCTTCTTTTGTTATTTTGTATTTTTTTGTATTTTTTAACAATTTTGTAGTTTTGTTGGTGTTTTTCTAAGAAGAAAACAGTAAAAGGAAATAAATAAACAGGAACTTTTGGAATTAAACAACATTCCAAAAACAAGACAACATTTTTTTTAGCATTTATCATTGCGCTGTGTTGCGCAAACAGCATCGACGGATTGTTCACTGTAACAGATGATAGCTTTGCACTTAGTGCAGTGCTTTTCCAGAACTTCAAATTCTGGACAAATGTCCATTGGAGGTGTTGATGTGGACGCTACAGAGGTGCTAGGAATGGCTGGTGGTGGATCTTGTGCTGCATGTCGCATCTCCTCTCGTGCCAGATTGCGTGGGTGGATGATCCGTAGATGTTTGTACATACTTGCCGTTCCGCAGGAGTATTTTTTTGCACTGCCTCACGACAGGACCCTCTGAAATATCAAGCATGTCACTTTTGTAGCATTTACCTTTTTTTGACCAGCAGGAAAGGAAAAAAAAACTTCCAGACCACTGACTTAGCTTGGGTGGATCTTCTTCCTAAAAATCTTCATCCTGAAGAATTATGAGGAGGTTGTAAACTGGCAATTCTTCCAATACAATATTAGAAAAACACCCAAAAAAAACTGCAAAACTAGCTCTGATGTAGAAGAGATGTCTCTCTTGAGTTGCTCTAAACAGGATGACTAAAATGGATGGGGTCCTTCAATAGTTACAGTGGGAAATGTTATGAACCAATCAAATCTTTTTTTTTGAGGTCACATGAGGTAGTACTTCACCCAGGGTTAGTCATGAATGATGTAATATGTGACATCATCAGCAGTGCATTGCAGGCGCGCAAGTTATAGTTAGCAGAACTATTTATAACAGAGGAATTTCTATGGTTTTGTACAAATGAAATGACCTGCTAACTATAACATCCCTGAAGCCTATGGTTTTTTCAGTGAATTTCTAAGGTTTTTTATAAATGCTAATTTCTAACTATAACGTCTCTGAAACCTATGTTTTTTCAGTGAATTATATATATATATATATATGTGTGTGTATGATATATATATATATATATATATATATATACATATACATATATATATATATTTTGTTTATTTTTTTATTTTTTTATTTATCCAAACACAAAGTTTGCCTGCAAAGTAGAGGAGCCCACGAGCAAGGTAAGGAATTCAGCTTTTATTCATTGTAGAAAGAAACCTGCGAAAGGGATATAAATACAGCAGCAGCTTCAAAAAGTCAGCCTGACGCGTTTTGTTTACCAACTTCTTCAGAGGCACTGACTCAAATACTCCCAGGCGAACATTTTCCATGCAGCTACACAGTAATTTAACTCCCGCCTCAGTGGGGGTGTCCCAACACATGGCCTCATGGTAATGTAGTGTCCTGTCCTTCTCTAGTGAGTCGCCTGCCTCGGAGTCCTAATATTGTTGAATTAACACAGTGGGGTGCGCTTCATCACATCTCGACCTCGCAGCTGTGATTGCCTTCCCACAATAGATCCTTGCTCCCATACCGGTGGCGTTGTAAAGCGTCTCCGTGGTGGGCTGAGACAGCCCCAGGGCTACCTCCACGGCTCAGGCACGCCACTCCAATCCAAACACAAAGTTTGCCTGCAAAGTAGAGGAGCCCACGAGCAAGGTAAGGAATTCAGCTTTTATTCATTGTAGAAAGCAGCCTGCGAAAGGGATGCAAATACAGCAGCAGCTTCAAAAAGTCAGCCTGACGCGTTTCCTTTTCCAACTTCTTCAGAGGCACTGACTCAAATACTCCCAGGCGAACATTTTCCAGGCAGCTACACAGTAATTTAACTCCCGCCTCAGTGGGCGTGTCCCAACACATGGCCTCATGGTATATGTAGTGTCCTGTCCTTCTCTAGTGAGTCGCCTGCCTCGGAGTCCAAATATTGTTGAATTAAACCACAGTGGGGTGTGCTTCATCACATCTCGACCTCGCAGCTGTCATCGCCTTCCATGAGGCCATGTGTTGGGACACGCCCACTGAGGCGGGAGTTAAATTACTGTGTAGCTCCCTGGAAAATGTTCGCCTGGGAGTATTTGAGTCAGTGCCTCTGAAGAAGTTGGAAAACGAAACGCATCAGGCTGACTTTTTGAAGCTGCTGCTGTATTTGCAACCATTTCGCAGGCTGCTTTCTACAATGAATAAAAGCTGAATTCCTTACCTTGCTCGTGGGCTCCTCTACTTTGCAGGCAAACTTTGTGTTTGGATATATATGTATATATATATATATATATATATATATATATATATATATATATATATATATATATATATATATATATATATATATATATATATATATATATATATATATATATATATATATATATATATATATATATATATATATATATATATATATATTACCTACTGGCGGTCGCCAGTAGGTATATATAGTTAGGATTTTTTTTCTATGGGATTTTTGAAAATTCTATGTCTAATAACTTTGGCGTTTGTGGACGGAATTGGCTGAAATTTTCAGGAAAATTGAACATTTTGTTTCTGAGCAGCCCCTGAAAATTTGGGGGGGGTCGTCAAGGGGGGGCCGAGAAAAAAGGGGGGTCCCAAAACGTGTTTTTGCCATGCAATTTTCCATAGGGCGGTTGGCCTCACTTTTAGCTCGAACGGCTGAATGGATTTCCACGAAACTTGGCAAAATTGTAGATATTGTTTGCCCGATGTGCCTTTGCTAGGTCTCAAGATATGTGGTCCTGTGAATTTTGAGTAAATTAGGTTTAAAAAAAGATGTATATCTAGAGCCGCGCCCGGTACGCGTACCGGGGAGCGCTTCGGGCGCGCCACGCGACTTGCGCACGGCAAGCTGATTGGTTCTCGGGTGTCTGTAAACATTCGAAACAGTCCGCAGCGGCCGCCATCTTGTGTCTCGGTAGGATTGAGACACAAGAGGTGGCAAGAATCAAAGGGGGGAAATGAGCAAAAGGGGGCAGGGTACACCCCCCTGACCCCCTACTTTTGATGTGGGGGCCATAAAAGGCTCCCGCGGGTAAAAAAAAAAAAAAAAAAAATAGATTTTCGCGGGGGGGAGCGCCCGGTACGCGCACCGGGGAGCTTACGGGGGAGCGTACCAGGAGATAAAAAATGACACTTTTTAAAAAAAAACAAAAAGCTTCTTTTTATAAATTGGAGGTAGTTCTGAAAAGAACTTTTTTTTTGATTTTGTTGTTTTATTTTTTTTTAGACTTTTTAAAACAATTTTATATTTTTTGGGGATTTTTGTCAAGGGAAAAACAAAAACAAGGATTCCAAAACTGCTCAACAGGAGCAAAAAAATTTGAAAATTTAGGGACTGGCAGAGCAGCGGTGTTGCTGTTTCTTTAGGGCAATGAGTTCAACACTCTGCTCCCCATAGCAGAGCAGTTCGTCACACTCCGTGCACAGAAATTTGATGCCTGCAAACACCGGCTGAATGTTAGGGACCATTCTTCCACGGGGTGGTCCCGAAGGTGTTGCTCCACCAGTGGAGGTGCTGCCGCCATCTGTGGGTACATTCCGTGCCAGCTCTCTGACACTCTCCCTGGCAAAGTTGTTAGGGTGTCTTCTTTTCACATGCCTGATTAAATTAGCATTTCCAAAACTATATTTTTTCAGAGGATTGCCTCTGGATAAACTACTCCCACATATTTTGCAGGTTACTTTGGGAGCGTTGACTTTTTTTTGTCCTTCAGGGATGTCATAAAATTTCCAGATGAAATGGGTTTTTTTCTTCTGCTGAGGAGGGTCCTCATCTAAAAATCCCTCTGAATCACTGCTGGATGACTCTCTTGCAGCCATTGCTGGAGATCAGAAAAGAAGGAGATAAACAGAGTACACAGAACAGCTCTTGCTCTCTCCAAGTACAAAGCAATAGTGAGAGAAATGGGTGGGTTTCACACAATTTGGAAAAAAAAAAGTTCTGAACCAATGAAAAGTGTTATTTTAAAGTCACATGGTTTGACGCGCTTATGCTACGCGCCCCGGGGCGCGTCCCGGGCGTGTATGGTAAGCGCATCGGGGCGCTTACGTTGCGTGATCGTATGCGCTTCCGGGTGCGCTTACGCGGTGCGTCATAAGACGCATCTCGCGGCTACGCGATACGCGTCTTATGACGCAAGGCGTGGCGGCTACGCGATACGTCACGATGTTGTTTTCGTTCGCGGCAATAGCGCTATCGGGACGCGCATCGGTACGCGCCCCGGGGCGCGCCGCAAGATTGCGCTTACCCGTGCGTTCACCTGTCCGCGCCCCGGGAGCGCACCAAAAAGAATATTAAAAAAAAATGACAGAATTATAAAATATAAAATTCGATTTAAAATGTATTATTTTTATAAAGATTTGCTATTAAAAAACCTATGAAATTCACTGAAAAAACCATAGGTTATAGACCATATATAGTTAGGAATTAGCATTTACAAAACCTTGAAAATTCACTGAAAAAACAATAGGTTATAGACCATATATAGTTAGGAATTAGCATTTACAAAACCTTATTTTACTCACACAAAACGATTGAAATTCCATATATAGTTAGTTGTACTAACTATATATCGCGCACCCGCAATCCACTGCTGATGATGTCACATATTACATCATTCATGACATGGTCAGTGACATCACTGATGACATCCCTGATGACATCTCAAATGACATCACTGATGACATCACTGATGACATCTCATTTGACATTACTGATCACATCACTGATGACATCATTCATGTGATGATACGATGAACCTCTTCAGACTCTAATATAACCTTAGATACACTCAGTGTAAACAGACACTCACAGACTGTCACTCATCCATGGAGTTACTCACACACCTAGTCAGTCTTGCAAAGAATCAATCACACCTCCATTTCCTCAACTATATAGTTAAACACACCTTACTTATTGAAACATATAATAACACATATTTACTCTGTTATACAATCCCTGATACAAGTTCACAATAATCCATACAGCCACTCACACATTCACTGGCTCTTATGCACAGTTATTTATATATGTCAACTATCACATGTACTGTGTTTTACATATGTACTTACTTTGACATGTAGCACTGAGATATCCATTCACTCACCAATACACTCATGCACACAGTAAACCGCCCATACAGCTGTTTCCACATGCACTTTTGAACCCATACATCTAGTGAATCAACTGCTCACACATCTATGCACAGAGTCATACACCTCCCAGACACCCACACACACACACTCAGTCTCCCATACAAATACTTGGCCAACTAATCAATAACCCATATAGTTAGTCATATAGCTAATGATCAACACATGCATCAGATTACAAAACAACAGACACAATGATGCACAATTTAAAACAGTTTAGTCACTAACCCATGCACTCAGTGAGACACATTTAATCACTCACTTATACAGTCAGTCATGCACCTACTAAATACATCATCCAGACACTTATACATCCACTCATTCTTCAATATATAAGACATATTTTAACTTTACAGAAACATACAGTCACTGGATGTTGTCATCAGTGATGTCATCAGTGATGTCATTTGAGATGTCATCAGTGATGTCATCAGTGATGTCACTGACCATGTCATGAATGATGTAATATGTGACATCATCAGCAGTGGATTGCGGGTGCGCGATATATAGTTAGTACAACTAACTATATATGGAATTTCAATGGTTTTGTGTGAGTAAAATAAGGTTTTGTAAATGCTAATTCCTAACTATATATGGTCTATAACCTATGGTTTTTTCAGTGAATATATATATATATATATATATATGTATATATATATATATATATATATATTCACTGAAAAAACCATAGGTTATAGACCATATATAGTTAGGAATTAGCATTTACAAAACCTTGAAAATTCACTGAAAAAACCATAGGTTATAGACCATATATAGTTAGGAATTAGCATTTAAAAAACCTTTTTTTACTCACACAAACCCATTGAAATTCCATATATAGTTAGTAGTACTAACTATATATCGCGCACCCGCAATCCACTGCTGATCATGTCACATATTACATCATTCATGACATGGCCAGTGACATCACTGATGACATCACTGATGACATCTCAAATGACATCACTGATGACATCACTGATGACTACATCCAGTGACTGTATAATTCTGTAAAGTTAAAATATGTCTTACAAATTGAATATGAGTGGATTTATAAGTGTCTGGATGAAGGATTTAGTAGGTGCATGACTGACTGTATGAGTGAGTGATTAAATGTGTCTCACAGAGTGCATGGGTTAGTGACTAAACTGTCTTAATTTGTGCATCATTATGTCTGTTGTTCAGTAAACTGCTGCATGTGTTGATCATTAGCTATATGATTAACTATATGGGTTATTGATTGGTTGCCCAAGTATTTGTATGGGAGACTGAGTGTGTGTGTTGGTGGTTGAGAGGTGTATGACTCTGTGCATACATGTGTGAGCAGTTGATTCACTAGATGTATGGCTTCAAAAGTGCATGTGGAAACAGCTGTATGGGCGGTTGACTGTGTGCATGAGTGTATTGGTGAGTGCATGGATATCTCAGTGCTACATGTCAAAGTAAGTACATATGTAAAACACAGTACATGTGACAGTTGACATATATAAATAACTGTGCATAAGAGCCAGTGAATGTGTGAGTGGCTGTATGGATCATTGTGAACTTGTATAAGAGAGTAAATATGTGTTAGTATATGTTTGAATAAGTAAGGTGTGTATAACTGTATAGTTGAGGAAATGGAGGTGTGATTGATTCTTTGCATGACTGACTAGGTGTGTGAGTAACTCCATGGATGAGTGACAGTCTGTGAGTGTATGTTTACACTGAGTGTATCCACGGTTATATTAGAGTCTGAAGAGGTTCATCATATTATCACATGAATGATGTCATCAGTGATGTGATCAGTAATGTCAAATGAGATGTCATCAGTGATGTCATCAGTGATGTCATTTGAGATGTCATCAGTGATGTCATCAGTGATGTCATTTGAGATGTCATCAGTGATGTCATTTGAGATGTCATCAGTGATGTCATCAGTGATGTCACTGACCATGTCATGAATGATGTAATATGTGACATGATCAGCAGTGGATTGCGGGTGCGCGATATATAGTTAGTACTACTAACTATATATGGAATTTCAATGGTTTTGTGTGAGTAAAAAAGGGTTTTTTAAATGCTAATTCCTAACTATATATGGTCTATAACCTATGGTTTTTTCAGTGAATTTTCAAGGTTTTGTAAATGCTAATTCCTAACTATATATGGTCTATAACCTATGGTTTTTTCAGTGTATATATATATATATGTTGTTTTTAATTGTTTGTAGTTAATGCTAATTTTTGGGGTGGTTCATTGTGTATATTTTAGACTTCTACATTTGTTGGGGTGAATGATAGATATTTTGTAGATGTATACATTTATATTTAATATGCCTATGTTGTTTTACTTGTTTGTAATTAATGCAAATTTTGGGAGTGTTTTATTGTACATATTTTAAACATGTAAATTTTTGGGGTGAATATTAAATATTTTGTAGATGTATACAGTTTTTATTTAAATTAAATATGTGTAGTACAAATTTTGGGTTTATTTAAATAATTGTTTTATGTCAAAAGTGTTTGTTTATTGCTTTGTTAATGGTTGAAAATGTTGGCAAAAATATTGTACTTAACATTATGTGGATCGACATTTTTGACATATTCTATGTGTATTTAAGGTAACAATATTTTTGTTTCTGAAATTTGTAGTTTTTGATGTATGTAAAAATGTATATTTGTAATAACAATATTTAGTTTTTTTATAGTTAAGCATACGGATTCAATATTTTTGCTATCAATGTTTATTTTTGGATATTTTTGTGTTTCAATATCTGTTGGATAGATATTATGTGAGTGACACAAGGAATTCATGGTGGAATTGGACTCAGACTTACTGTTTCTCCTGGTAATTCCTCATTTCTGTATGAACCCTCATAATATCATAAGTTTTTTCCTAACCCTAGAGAGTCTAGTACCCCTGATCTATTTATCTTCAGGGTTTGGGGAAAATGTGGTGTATGTACCTGGAAAGTGAAAATGATTTGTGGTTCCTTTTGAACGCCATTTGAGTATTATTATACAATCATAACCAGAACTAGCATTGTTTTCAAATGAACAGGATAACTTTGATTTACGGTATTTTTATCCAAAGGCCACCAGTATCTTCTTTTCACTGTACATTTTCTTTTCGAAATGACTGTGTCTCATCATGAGCTCGTGGTGAAAAACTTTAAGCATTTTGGACTCTATTTTCATCATTTTAGACCCTACGTGGACCCACACAAATCTCATTATAGTTTTTGGAGAAATGATACCCAGAACCTGTATGCATGTGTTGAATTAGTATGGACATTGACTTTAAAATTGGCAATGCACTACTGTCAATATGTGTTTGTCATAGTGTATCTCTTTTTATCTACAATAAATCAATAAATAGTGTCAAGAATATCTTATCCTTTTTAACATATCTGACATGATCTATCAATTAGTATTTTGGCTGACTGATTCCTCCTCCACAGATATCCTTGCATTGATCACTGAAGGTTCTTAATGTCTGTCATAGCGCTGCTCAATAGACAGCCAGCAGTGTCACAACCACATCACACAGGCAGTTCCAAAGCTACTGCTTCAATGCTCCTGAAAATACTGGGATTTGGATTTATTAAGAATTCACACAATGTCACGTGGCATCTAAAGGAAAGTAAAGTATGTAATATTGCTACATTGTACTGAGCGAAGGTCCAAGAACAGAACAGTGCACTATCTACTAAAATGTGGCACTGTTCTCCTCTCTCCTGAGCTGGTGCATTTTTGACAGCCATGTGCCAACGCAGACTCCCTTGAGCCACAGTGCGACAGTGTCTGTATTCTCTAAAGCATAGGTTTTGTACTGGAAGGGATCTTTACCTATACAAATAATATAGCTCAAGAAGGCATAGGATTTTTGTGCAAATTCATGTCTACAATATTTTGTAGATAGGTATTTGTGTCAAAGCCTATGGGTGGTTGCATGGCATTGCCTATGCACCCACCCTTGGAACACCCCTTTGAAATCAAGTAAAGACAAACAGTTCACAGTGTAACTTTTTGTTACTTTGGGATGCTATACCACACACATTTTTGTTTGCTTTGGATGGTGAATCTTACATTAACACTTTACACCGGGTTTCCATTAGTAATTCTAGGTGTAACTCCTTAGACTAATTACGGGGCACATCTGAGAATTCAGGCGAGCATTACTGTACAGTTCTTGCAACACACTAGGTTTCATTCAGATTGCTAATGACACTTCTCTTTCTTAAAACCATGCAGTAGGGGGGGGGGGAGTCCTTCATCCTCATAAGCCATATTAAGTATTGAACATATGTTCCATGCAAAGTATATAGTGTGTTTGTTGAGTGCAATAATTACACCTGGTAGTGGTTTTCAAGAGAATAACTTGAGAGGATCACACTTCCTTTCTTCACGGGCCTCTCAGCTGAGACCTCAATGCTATTTTGATATACAGGGCCTCATTTATGAGACTCCTTGTGCCTCAGGAACGTCCCTTTTTGTGACGTTCCTTAGCGCAGAAGCATGCGCGATATTTATCAGGCAGCACTAAGCCATTTTTTTGTCTCAATTCTGCCTGATAAATTTCAGTCCCTTTAACACAGTGTTCTGCATTGAAGGGGCATGCAATAGGTGTTGCTGGGGGCATTCCCAGCAACATCCATGGCTTTTTCACACTGCCCCAGATTTACGACAAACGGTAAATCTGAGGCAGCGCCAAAAGCTTCCCAGGGGAGGCGTAAGGGAGGCACAACGAGGAGAAATATCTTTATTGCTCCTCGTTTTTACTTTTTCTATGTGTGCTGCATTCATTCATAGAAAGAGGAAAAAGCCTCTTGTGATTATTTTTGTACAGAAAGGTTTCCCTTCCTGTACAAAAATAATCATCCCCGCAATGCAGGCACCCTGGTACCATGGTGCAAAGGTGCCAGCGATGGCGCACGGCAACCCATTGTGCACTGGCACAGGGGAAAAGGAAAGGAATGCACTGTATCTTATAGATACGGAGAATTCCTGCCCTTTTCTTTTGCTGTAGGGAAGCGCAGCAGGAAGACCTGCTGGGCTTCCCTATGGCAAAACCTCATAAATGAGACCCACCTTGTGGCCAGTTAGGATGGCCTGAATTCAGCACATAGAAATTAGCTGTTTCATCTCACAACATTCTGTGACTACTATAAAATATCGCTTATTTGTCATCATCTAAGGGCTTTCACGTGGCCAGATATCCAAAATAAACAGCTCCTTTGAGATCTTCTGCTATCATTGCAACCAAATATAAGGCAGACACACTTTTCTTCTCCAAAGAAAAATACCTGTCATCTAATTCTATGTGCTTTAAAGATTTGTTTTTTCAATCCATGTGATGACGCGTTCAACTGCCAGTTATGCTATGCAATAAGCCAAATTATGTTGACAGCACAATATTTATTTTTTTATCCTAAAATTTAATTTATGCAATGGATTTTGTATATTCAGACCATATGATGTGTCAGGCTTTGGTTTAGGTTGTTTGGTATTATTTTTACTTATGATCTTTCATTCTTTCTTTGTAACTTTCAATCTTTTTTTAAACTTTTTAATTCCCTTTCTATTTCTTTCTTTTTAGCTTTCTTTATTTTCACTTTCTTTAGTTTTTTCAGGTTCTGCATTCCTTCATACTCTTATACATCTTTATTCCTTGCATTTCTCTTATTTGTTCTCTTCCTCTTTTTGTACTTCTTTTTTCTTCATTTGGTCTTGTTTTCAGATATGTTAACACTAGACTCCAATATATGTTTCTTTTAGAACAGTTAATTAAAACAAAATAACTGTGGGTCATTATGTACAAGGTAATATCAGCTTTCTTATCCTGTAATTCAATTGTATCTTGTTCTGTAAATTCTCGCTCGTTTCAGTTCTTATTTGTAGTTGGCTGCAACAAAGTCTAAAAATGTCATAAATGTACTAAGAAGGAATTTCTTTGCAATATAAAACAGCACTTGCTTGCCTCCTTAAATGTACTTATAGTTGCTTCTATAAATAGAACTTGCAAAATGTTCTCTGTAAGTCTTAAAAGTTAGACAGACAGGGGGCAATTTATAAATCTAAGTTTATGACTTATGAATTCACAAAATGCCTTTACAATTTCTATCTTTATGTCCACAATCGTGCTCAATCGCTGCCCTGAGTGCGGACATAAAGCCAGTACTAGTAAATGTCCTTTGTGAATGGATGTTTGGTCTAAATTTAGACCAAATGTCTAAGTTTACATTTGCGAATCGGCCAACAGACTATTTGGTCCAAGGATCTGTCTTTATAACCTTAAACCTACATCATCTTGGAGCAATAAGTCATGATTTACAAGATCAGTCAACCTACTGTAATCGAATATGGAGTAGTCTAAGGGCTCCATTATGAGGTCGGTAATCCGACTGCCAAAGGACTGCATCCGCGACCACTAGCAGACCGCTGCACCCCTGGCCTTCTGTACGCCATAATACGAGTTTCCCGAGGAGCCAGTGGTTTGGCTGTGGTGGTAATGCGGCAGTGGGAAATGTATTTCCATGTAAATCGATGCCTGTGTGTACATTCTGACTGCATATGTGTCAAATGCTCACATATGCATGATATATGTGGAAAAATGCCACCTACCAACTGCTGCAGTACAACCCATTTGTTGGTAGTCCAGGAAATAGGTACATGGTACCGGAGCACTTACCTGTATTTTGCTGAAGATGGGGTTGTATTCCTTGGAGTGAAGATGCTCTTGTGTAGGATAGACCCGGAGAAAGGGATCCACGTTGAAACTGCTGGGAAGAACAGGAAAGGAGTTAGTATGCACCCCAAATTCTTCGTATTCACCGACCTTTAGGCGGCGGTCCAACTGCCACGGTCAGTTCATCAAGAAGTCAACTCATAATAATGACGGCATTGTTGTGCCTTTGTACCACCCATTGGAGCCTGCCTTCCCCTGGTCAGTAGTGCCAAACTCCTAATAAGACCCTAAATCTTAGGCATTTCATCTTTATTGCTGACTTTGTGTTTGAGTCAATATATTCTCCCTGTACTTTTGCCTATGAAACAGAGTCAGTTCAGCGAATTTTTGTATCAACAGTGTTAATAGATCTTTTCTCATAGTTCTTGTCCCTCAAAGTATTTATTAATGAGTCCAAATGCAGATGATTTTATACATGTATGACCTTTTCTATGCTGGATAAAATTAGCTGAAATTTAGTTTTTTACTTTTAACTTTAATTCTTCAAAATGTACTTCTTAAAGTTATCCACTTTGTCGCCACTACAGTCACAAACATAGTCGATCCTTACAGCAGTATAAAGAATAATTGAAGGACCGATTGCTATACCACAAAATATATTCCCATGCCTTTTCACTGATTTAGTTATAATATATGTCTGTTTTCTTGTGGAGATATAGTCGTCCAGAATAATGAGTTGTTGATGGTTACTCACAGATCATATTTTTCTACTTGGTCTTCAAGTTCTTCTCCTAATTTCGAGACTAACTGGTTGGTAACTTTACCAAAGGATATGACGTAGATTTTAGTTAGATTTCCAGTTAACCCATTTGCAGAGTTAATTTTATTTATTGAGTAGTATGTGTGATCACTAATGCCATATATTATCAACCGTTTTATGCAGATTTGTTGCAATGTTGGCCATGAGCACAAACTGTTTACCGGAGTACCAAAGGGAGTGTCAAAGGAGCCTATTCCCTGCGCTCTGGTTAGAATTAGATGTTTCAAGGCATTTATAAACAAAGCTCCCCCTTTGCGAGTGTGTAAAATTACTGTACAAAGAATATGAAATGAAGTGCACTATTGACAAATCTTGCTATAGAATGCTTTTATATGAAACACGTTTAGGCAGGATCCAATGGGCTCGCCTTCAAGCTTCAAGCATCCAAAGAATTCCTCCAGAAGAATGTTTTAACGTGTTAATGAAGCGGGTCTTTCGCTATGTAGATCAAATTAAAAATGTCCCATCTCCCCCGGAGGTTTTGATTATGGGTGATTTGAATTGTAAGATTTCTAATGTTAGTCTGGAGCTTTTCAGGAATAAGTCTAAAGAAGAGGCGCACTTTGTCCCCCAGGCTCTCTTCCCTGAAAAGTCAGTGACAAATAGAAGAGGGAAGATCCTGCTAAAAGAGCTAATGGCCGTCGACGGGCTTATAGTAAATGGGAGATTGCCGTCGGACGTCCCTGCAAAATTTACCCATAAGTCTCCCTTTGGGTCTTCCATCTTGGATTATGTCATTGTTGATTATGGCCTGTTTCCATCTATTCTTGACCTCAAGACTATACCTACCCCTCTGAGTGATCATACTTTATTACTGGTAACTATTTCCTTAAAAACCCTGCCCACTGCACCCTGGTCCCTTAATGGCAGCAATGCGGCCTTCCATGTTTCTACGGGAAGGTGCTATTGGAATTCCTTTGCCATCAAAGGGGTGCAGGAACTTTTATCCGATACTATTCTAGTTCTTAATGAGTGGCATGGTAACGAAATAGTATGCTTTGAAGAATTTTTGCGGAAGGTCATCTCTTGTGCTAAAAAATCTTCACGAGTGAGAAGAGGGGTTGAAGTTCCCAGGGCACTGTGTATTTTAAATAAGGAAATTAACAACCTTGTCCGGGAACAATATCTAGAAAGAGGCATTGAACGTGGAAGAGAGATTGCCAGGCTAAAAAGAAAGAGAAATAGACTTAAGCTAAAAATAAAAAAGGCTAAGGAAGACATTATCTGGATTGACCTGCGGGAATCTGTTATACATGGCAGGATTAGAGATTTTTGGGCAATAATAGGTAAGGGGTGTGGGTCTAGATTAAGCCCCTCCCCTATTCCCATAGCGGAAGAGGTATGGTCCATTTATATCCGGGACCTGTATGCAGGGAATTGTACGTCTGATACTATCGCCCCTGAAGTTATCATAGGTGATGTTGGTATCATTGGTCCTGATTCGGATGGCCTTACGAATTATCCTTCAGTAAAGGAAATTGAGATGGCCATAAAAAATATGCGTGTCTCTGGGGCAATGGGTCCAGACGAACTCCCCATGACGGTCCTCAAACAGGACCCGTTCGGGTGGAGTAAAATTTTGTACCCTCTGTTTAAAGTATGTTTTATGACTAAAAAGGTACCCGCCTCGTGGAGGGGGAGTATCCTGGTCCCCATTTTTAAGAAGGGAACTAGGGATTGCCCAAGTAATTATCGCTTGATTGCGCTCCTCGACTCAATCGGGAAGGTTTTCGCGAAATGCCTTCTAGGATCCCTCTCCGCTTGGGTTGAGGAGAACAATATCCTGCCGTTTGCTCAGACTGGGTTCCGCAGGAATCACGGAACCCTGGATAATCTTACCGCTCTGCATGTGGTTACGGACAAATATGTACAGGTGCGACGGGGGACGGTGTATGCAGCCTTTATTGATTTCTCCACCGCGTTCGATAAAGTGGACCGTGGAATGTTGTGGAGAAAGTTGGCTGCGCTTGGTCTCCCGCCTTACCTGTTGGAGCTGGTGCGGGCCCTCCATACAGAGACCTGGTGTAGGGTCCTGTTGGGGGGTGAAGGGGGGCTTTCTGACCCAATTCCATCGGGTAATGGCCTCAAACAAGGCTGTTTATTGGCTCCCCTTTTATTCTCCTTATATACGGCTGATTTGCCCGCCGCTCTGTCTGCCACAGAGGGCATCGCCCCCTTGGTGGGGGGGACCCCTATATCTTGTTTGATGTATGCAGACGATGTCCTCATCCTTGATCTAACTCCCAAAGGACTTTCAAATCGGCTACATGCTCTTCATAGTTATGCTGTGGCTCATTGCATGAAGATTAACATAACCAAGAGTAAAGTTATGTGTATAGTAGGTAAAAAGAGGTGTCGAGCAGCAGATTTTGGCTGGTGCATCGGGGGGCAAAAATTAGAGGTTGTCAAGTCATATATTTTTTTGGGGAAAATTGTTACGGCCAATCTGAGTGAGAAACTCCATATAGAGCACTGCTCGCGCAAAGCTCTTGCTCATGGCAAAGGTCTAAATTCACTATATCATGCAACGGGGAAACAGCACTTCCCGATTTTATTGGAGGTGTACAGATCTAAAATCCCGGCAACAATCCTCTATGGCATAGAGTTAATAGAGGTGAAAAAGTGGGACTTCTGCCATAGGATTGAGGGGAAACTTTTAAGATCTCTTTCCTCATTAAATACTGCATGCTCTCTGGCCGCCTGTAGGCTCGAATTCGGTCTAAGGAGCAGTTGGGTGCAGGGACTCTGCGCCCTAGTAAGATGGGTGGCTTGTCTTGCAAGAGCGGAAGTTGGGACATTGAGAGCATTTCTCAAAAATGAACTATTAGGTAATTTTAATGAGTTCTCCCGACTTGTTCGTAATTTCAGAATAGCCGTAAAGTTTTTAAAATTAGATGAAACAATTCTTTTTGTGTACTCCCCTACACAGTTAAAACTTGTTTTAAAAGCAGCCTCTTGGGACCTCTGCTTCCAATCGGACAAAAAATTAATTCATGGAAAGAGGAATGTAGATATCCTCTATGATACTTATCTGATGAAGCAGCCACAACCTTATGTGCGATGGTCCCTCCCACACGGCATACGAAGATTCTGGTTCCTGCTACGCTATGATTTAATACCCTTAAATCTCCTACTATCTAAATGGTATGGCTCCACCTCTCTGTGCAATCTATGTAATTCAAATATTCAGGACTGCATGCATGTTCTTTTGATTTGCCCGGCGTTATGTAAATGGCGCTCTAGATGGATAAAAGTAATTTGTCTCCGTCTTGGCATTTTAACCCTGAATGATTTTCTTCATGCACTGTATTGTCCTCCTAACGAAATGTTCTGCTTCCACATTTTTTATTTTTTTAAAGGTTTTTTAGCTATCTATTGATATTCCATGGAGATGCTTCTTGACTTGCCAATTATTTACTGTTCTGGTGTGTAAATTAGTCTGTATGTAAGTTAGGTACTTCTTGGGCGGATAACCTCTGCATTTGTATTGTTTTGTATTGTATTTCTGTATATTTTATGTGGCCCTCGGTCGAGAGCCAAAGCATAATAAAATAAATTGAAATTCAAGCATCCAATGGGATATTTTGCAGTTTGATATAAGGGAACATCTCTGCCTGGAAAAGAAAAGCAAATAATCTGTATCTATCACTAATGAAGGACAATTTACAGAATGGTATTATCTCTTTGGATACCATTGCACTACTGAGTTGGGAGAAGAGAGGTCATCAAATATAAGCTGCCCCCCCATGGGAAAGGGACTTGTTTCAAAGTTTAATGCAAGCACCTCAAAGCCAGTAGATCTCGCCGGTGCAACCTTTTTGGCATTGCCAAGGCATATTTTACTGCTGATCTGTGACTGTCTACAGAAATATATTGGCAAAGCTCATAGGTTTTCTGGACAATACCTATTGGCTTTGTTAATGCTTCTTTAGTCATTCAAGTTTTCCTTATAAATTCACCCAGAGTGATACACTGTGAAAATACCATGTACGACATCATTCATGGCTCAGGGTGTCTCCTATTCAAAAGGCATGTAAGAGTTTGTGAGAGTACTTGTGTAGTATGTTTTTATGTACTCTAACATGCTTGTGACAATATGCCCAAAACATTTAAAATGGGAATACAATTGGAATTTTAATGAAATATTCAAAAACATTTAGTACAATTAGAAAGCACTGTTACCTTGTTGTACTTTTATTAATAAGGAGTGAGATATTGCCGGGTCGTTACACAAAGGCAAAACAAAGTATCTATAAACTTCCACACTAGTACTACTTCATGAACTAATAAAGGTTTATTTGAATCAGCCCCTATGTATCTCTGTCATTGGAAGAGTCCATCAGAAATAACAGTATATTACTTTTATAGATAGGCCTTCAGTGCAAAAAGTTGCAGACGAAAACTTTGTCACATATCTTTCTTTAAACTTTATTTCAGTATACATGCCTTTAAATGTTTTCAGACATACATTCTCTTAGAAAAGGACAGAAAAATCATCATACTAGTACATTCTCCTAAATAAATAATAAGGGGTTACTGTAAAATTAAAGCTATAACTTATAGCTTTAATTTTACAGTTCTTTATAGTTCCTTCAAGGTTTTTTAAAAAGGTTAAAATCCAATGTTCATGTGTACAAGAGAGTAAAAGGACCAGTAATCACATTGCTAAATATTCATCTTTACAAAACGTTGTTCCTGAGCTCTTTTTAGGTCCTAGTTCCATTATTTTTAAATTGGAAAAGATTATAGCCAATGCTTCGTAGGGCACAAGCAGCAATGTAAGTAAAAGGAGCCAGCCCACTTCATGACCTTCCTTTATGTGCCTTTTTCCTAATGCTCCACATATGGGCAAGAAACTCAGCAACAGCACAAGGGTGTTTGAATTAGCTCAAGATAGGGTTCCAAGAAGCTTGCCTGTTTATGGATTATAAATTCTGTTGTAAGTTTCTCCCGATCAGTCCTACTAGATGGAATTTGTGTAGTACAATTCCAGTAGTGCCTCTTTACAATGTATTTTTTGAGTAGGGTTAGGTGAGAATTTTCCCAGGCTCCCGAAGCCCCATATTCGAAAAGAGTCTCCTTATGTTACTTAGCCACCCAACTTTATTGGAGGTGTCCAGGCAGATAACCTACGCCAATGCTTTGGCATATGTCAATAGTTCCAGGGTCCTACGACTCCTGGCCCAAAATAGCAATGGTCGGAGCTTGGCTATGTCGGTGATGGCACATCATCCCAAGTCTAGCATTAAAGTATGAAGTGGAGGGCTCTGGGGCAACATCACTAGATTTCTGAGGAATTTATGCTCTGATCTAGTGAGCTCCTCTGTCTCAATTAAGCCCCACAGCTCTGGCACGTGCAAGGCAGAACTAACTGTTTTAAAAGTCATAGACCTGCAGGGTGGCAGCAACTGGTCTACTGGTAAAGGAGCGATGTTCTTTCCCCAAGGCTTGTGTTTCAATGCCATCTTTATTACATAGGATTTTCAGCACATTTTGTTGGATAATTGTACACCCAGGTAGTCAAAGGTGCTTACTCTTTCCAGGGAAGCCCCTTCCAAGGTTGGCCTATCATTATAGGATTTGTGGGGATTAAAGACCATTACGACGAGTTTATTTCAAGGCTAGTATAATAGAAGAGTTTGAATCAATTCAGCAGTAACTGTAGTCCCCCCAGGATTTTTAAAACCAACAGGGTGCCATCTGCAAACAATATGGTCACTATCTTTTCCTCACCTAGGGATGGGGCGTCGGTGGGCTCCTGTGATAGAAAACTTACTTTGTTCATAAAAATGGAAAAGAGCATATGTGCCAGATTGCATCCCTGATGAACTCTCCTACTAACTGGGATACGGTCTGTAAATTGCCCCTGTGAGCCCCACCTTACACAGGTAGAATTATTTTCATGGAGTCGAACGACCAAATTGAGCACTGAATGTGGAATTCCCATGTCTTTGAGGAATTGTCACAACTTCTTTCTGGGTACTAGATCAAAAGCTGTCTTTAGGTCGATAAATGTTAGGTACACACTGCCCTGGCCGATGTCTACAACTTTCCAATAAAGGAGTAGGAGGCGAAAGGCCTGATCTATTGTCCCCGTCTTTTCTCTGAAGCCTGCTTGATATGGTGACAAGAAAGTCTTTTCGTAAGCCCCTGTCTGAATATTTCATAATACAGCTCAGCCAAAAACTTTTTGTAACAAAACTATTAGGCTAATAGGCCTATAGTTACAGGGTTGACCTATGTCCCCTTTTTTGTATATTGGGACCACCTCCGTCCCCGCCAGGACCCTGGGACCGAAGCAATGCTAGCTATGGCATTTGGGAGTAGTAGTATATAAAGAGCCCAGCTAGAGGTGTCAGATAAAAAAGATCCCCCGGAATGTCATCTGTCCCTGGGGCTTTTGCTTGTACTATTCGGCCAATTGAGACCTCAATATTGCTTAGGGAAAATATATTGTTACCTGGAAACTAGGAGGAAGACGGGACATCAGAGTCTGAGTAAAACTTTTTTAAATGGTCAGACGAGGCTTGGGCTGAGATATGGTTCAGAGGAGGGCCGGCCCCTGCTTCATTACCCCAGACAAATAAGCACCAGAAGATTGTAGAGCCTTTGGCAGCACATGCCTCCTTAATTAGCTGCCAACAATATACATCCCACTCCTTCTTTGCTTGTTGGAGAACTGCCTTATAGCTCTTTCTAGGAGCTCTGATTGGTCCACTATCTTTGAATTTTTTGGCATGGCCAGATTTAATCACAGGGTTCTGCATTCATGATTGAACCAAGATTCTGAGCCCCGTTTTGTGTTTCTAGGGTTGGAGTGATGCCCGGTTACAGTAAAATAAGAGCCTAATTGCTCAAATAGGTGAGAGTGAACAGTGTCCACTTCAGCTATTCTCCCAGTCCCTCAAGCAGGGACTGTAGTTCTAATGTGCCTACCACCAAATCCTGATGCATGCCTAGGAGCTTGTCTTCTCGGAGGATTACCTTCCGCCATTTTAATCGGCGGTTATCATTAGATGGGAGAACTTTCTTCGTCAACTTCTAAGCAGAGGTTTGTGTGCTTAGACCAACCCACACTGGCATCATCCTTAAACAAACGGGAATGTGGTCGCTATCAGTTATGTCGCCCACAGCCATATCAATAGCACTCCTCTCAAGCCTCAAATCTAGCATGATATAGTCAATACGGCTCGGACTATTTAACCTATTGAAGGTGTTTGCACCAATTCTATCTGATTTTGTCCTACTGTTTACTGCCCCTAACCCATACTCTAAGCTTAAGGCGTTTACTTGAAGCCAGCTGCAACCAGTTCTTAACCAGGGGAAGGGCTAAAGTGGGACTGTCCACTTCAGGTCTTCCTCATTCAACTCTGTTATAACAGCTTCATCTAGGGGTTTGAATGTGATAATAAAATCACCTGCTATGATTAGCATAGATTGCATCAGACTCTCATTTCAGTAGCTCCTCAAACTATAGGAATGTGGCCTACGATCTGCTCCCCCCCTTCTTCATCTCGCTTAAATGTTATATATCTCAATGGGTTTACCTGAACAACCCTTGATGTTAATCCCCAAAATATCCAGACTGTCAGTGCAGAGAGGTGCGATCCTGCAGCCCAGAGCAATCTTGACCCATATTATCAGTCCCCCTGCCAGTCGATCTAATCCCTTTGTAACTGCTGGGCAACAGTAGCAGACATTTCCAGCCTTATGTAGAGGAGCTATGCTCTAAGTTTCCTGTAAAATGCACGTATCAAAACCCTCTATAAAGTTGTTCCAGTTGGAAAGGGACAATTTGCTACTTAGCCCTGCCACATTCCAGGAAACTATTGTAAATTTGGGAGTAGGTCCTGGATTGGCAGGCACCACATTGCTCAGGCTCCCAGAGTGACTGTAGGTGGAGACTAGTACCACTGTCTTGTCTTCAGGGCTTGCACCTAAGTGGGCCCAAGTCTTTTTATGTACTCTACAGCCTCTAATTTGGCAATCCCTACTCATCCTCCTGTTAAAATGTGGTATCTACATGCCATCTAAGATGGAAAAAAGTATGGGCTTTGTCAATTTGGTAGGAGAATGCCTATCAGGCCGACAATCCATCCCCGGGAGTAATCAATGGCCCCCAAGTTTGAATCACGGCCTAACCGGTCTACGGTACAAGGGGAATTTACATTTGTCTGGGCTGAGGGCATATGTTGTTTAAATTGTATATTGGAAGCATTATTCAAATCAGGAAGGGGAGTAAATCTGTTCTTACAGTGAATCACTGGGTCAAACTGACTCAGTGGGCATGTGTCAAATGATGGCATACCCGGGCGCGTCCCGCACTGGAGGAGTGCTCCGGCGACTTTACAGTGTATTGGGTGGTCAGCCCCAACCTATTGTGATATGCTCGGTGCCTTGGGGGACTGTGTCCACGCCAGTGAGGCAGCAGCATACAGCAGCGAGAGAAACAGCAGGACAGTGGGGCCTACGATGGCCCAAAGAAGTATTGTGTACTGCGGGAGTGCTCCAGCACCTTTACGGCGTATTGGGAGGACAGCCCCACCCCCTCATGACAATCCCTTTGCACTGGGGGACTGTGTACCACCCCAGCGAGGCAGAAGTGGATAGCAGCAGGAGAAACAGCACATCAGTGAGGCCTCCTAAGGCCAAAAGTAGTATCCCATGCTCTGGGACTGCTCCGGCGCCTTTATGGCATATCAGAAGGTCAGCCCGCCCTCTCGTGACGTGCTTGGTGCACTGGGGGACCATGTCCCACCCCAGTGAGACAGCAGCGGACAGCAGCAGGAGAAACAGCAGGTCACTGAGGCCTCTGATGGCCAAAGAAGTATTGTCGCATATCTCTATTGTTCCATCCTTACTTTCCCTATTTCTATATTTAAGTTTACTTTCTGCGGCAGAACCATGTGTGAACTGCACAAATAACACCTTCCTGAATTCAGAATTGAGTGTCCTTTCAGAAACGCATAGGCCCACATGCATCAAGCATTTTTGTAGTCGCAAACGGTGCGATTCCTTAAAATCGGCCGTTTGCGAATGCAAAAGTGCTTTTTGGGATGCATGAAGCAATTTTAGAATTCGTAACATGTTTGCGAGTTCTAAAATTGCGGGTGCTTTTAAGAAGTCGCAGATGTGCGATTTCTTAAAAGCAATGCATCATTAAATTTAAAACTGTAAATTCGCAATTAGGGTGCCAAATTTAGAAAAAGTGTTTAAAATGCTTAAAATGGTTTTTTTTCAACATTCATGTTTCACACACACATGTCCTTAGGACATGTGTGTGTGAAACATGATGCGAAAAATACATTTCAGGGGTGCATGGGGGGGTCCTTTGGACCCCCCCTGCACCCATGAAATTTTCAAAGTGCCACTCGCAATTCCCATTGACTCCTATGGGCCAAAAGGCAAATGCAGGGGGAAATATTTTTTTGGGGCAGGCAGTGGTCCCAGGTGCTACTTCCTGCCCTCAAAAAATGAAACAAAAACGTTTATTTTTTATTTTTTTAAATGAATCCTGTTTTCTTTTAAGGAAAATGGACTGCATTTTGTTTTTAAAAACTGCTTTATTTAAAAGCAGTCCCAGACAGGGAGGTCTGCTGAGCCCAGCAGGCCACCATCCCTAGGAGGGTCAGCCATTCCCATTGGGAATCGCAATCAGTGTCTCAGACACTGTTGTACATTTGAAATTGCGACTCGCAAATTGCGAGTCTCAATTTCGAATGGTCGTACATCTGGCCTTACATTTTTTACAACTCTGCTGTTTCTAAAAGCTGTCAAAAGGGTAATCCTAAAATAGCTACTTTTGTGTGGATGTTATTTAAATAAAATCCCCAAACCCATCCTTGTGCACACTCTCATCCATTTTGTAACATTTCGGCTCTTTGCTCGGTTCCCTCCAGGGAAAACCACTAACCCCTGGTATCGTTAGAACACATGATGGACATTGTTCATGGATTGTCTTATGTGGAAAAAGAAAGAAAGGAGGGTTTAATTTAGACAATGTCAGATTTTTACAATAATATTTCTATTTAAACATTCCCTTACCACAACGCATAACATAACCAGGGCCAACCACATTATGCAATTCTGTGGCTGCAGCGTTTTTCACATAATAATTTTATTTGCTAGATGTCATACATAATGCAGCATCTACTGCATAATTTGCAGATTTTAACAAAAATATTGTTTCTACCTCAGACAGATCAAAAGTCACTAAAAAGGTAGTGATGCGTGTTGCTGTGCAGTGGGAGGCACTTCACAAAGGTTGACTGTTCACTTTTCAGATGCATATTTCTGTCTTTGGGTATCAAACTAGTACTAGTAAGGTGAAACCTTTGTCCATACAATAATAACAAGCCCAAATGTCACAATAATGCACTGATGCTATCAAAAAATTTGCCGTATTATTCCTCTTAATTAGCATTTTCTTACTCATAATTTACTTTTCCTTGCCATATAATATGGTTTTCCTTGCCCCAGAATTCCAGTGGCCCTTCCCATAACATAAGCATTTGTAAAGCACATTTTCACCCATTAGTATCCAACTTCTAAAAACCCATGGGTACTGTAAACCGGCTCAAAGTTACTCATTTTGTAAGTCTTGGGGAGGCTGAATGGACCTGCAGAGATTTGAATCAGATCCCTACAGTGGGTATGCTAATCCACTGAGCCATCACACTCGGCAGTGAAGTGTAAAGGAAGTGCAAATGTAACTAAAAAATGATGAATATGTTACCAAACTGTATTTTGCATGTTTTACTGCATTTAAAGATGAGTAGATAGTCCAGGTGTTTGCTTGTACTGACGGGCATAACTTTGCAGTACTATGATCTTTAATTACCTTATGTGATTCGTGGTAATATGAAATCACTTCAAAATAGCAAAATGATGTTAAATACTGTCAATGTGATTACTAAGGGGCATATTAGCATGGCGATAATTTAATCGCCTTCTCAGCAAAGACACGCTATTGCGTGTTTTGTTGATTTTGCACCCTTTTCAACAACGCCCAGCTTTACATCTCGAATGAGATGCAAAGTGGGCATTCCAGTGCAAAATAATAGGAGAAATGTCTCCTTTCATCAAGCTGCAAGCTAACAAGCAGAGTGTTAGGAAAAGTAGCGCTAACCACAGTTAACGCTACTTTCCTAACGCCTGCTTGTGACCTGACTTAGCCATGTAATCCAATGGGAGGTGGATTACATGGCTAAAATTGCCCCGCCCTATCAACAAGATTATCGCCATTTTCAATGGAATATCGCAGGAAAACCAGCGATATTCCATTGAAAACGGCGATAATCCCCGCTATAGCTGGGATTTTTATCTCCATTGCGTCAAGCGTTGTTAATACAAAGCTAACATGGAGATTATCACCAGCGATAGCGGGCGATAGATTTACTCACGCTAGCAGCGGTCAGCTATAATTATCGCTGCCGCTTGCTAATATGCCCCCAAGTGCTTCAACATTTTTTCCACGTTCTGAACTTCTCTAAAATGTAGGCACCTTCCAGTTCTGTGCCTGTGCTTCTCTGAAGGTATGCCCCGACCATCGAGCAATCTCCTACACTGCCCCAGTTCAGGAAGAACCTCAAGGCCTGGCTTTTCGGATGACCCCAGCACTCAACTGAGTCACCCTCCGTCCCCTCGGCGCCTTGAGACGCTCACGGGTTAGATAGTTGTGATTTATCAACTCCTGATTGATTGATTTATTGATCGACTTAAGATGAGGAAATTGTTAGGCAGAAATATGTTTATTTATATATAGTGTATATGTGAGGATGCCCATTACAATGCGTTTGAGGTCTATAATGCATATGCCTATTTCCCTTTCTAATGCATAACATTACCTATGCCAAACTGACCCTGGACTACAGTGAGTTAAACAGATTCTATTGCAAGACAAGTTACCTCGCCTGAAGCTCTCTGCTTCTAACTATCAATCGAAAAGCACATACTTCTAAATCCTGCTGACAGCATCCTTGGTCACCAATCAGAACTTTATCTTTGCAGACAACCGAGCACTGCAGGTTTTTCTGCTATCTGATGATTTACACTATCTACAGTATTTAATCTTCACTAAGCAAGGAGTATTGGATTTATAATCAATAGCATCATCAGTATTCAAGGCACAAACTTGCAACACTCTTGATTGTTTACCATTCACCAATATCCTTAACAGATGCACACGCTTTAATATGACTATATTGAAATGGTTTTACTTATTGAAATTTTACTACTTGAATATTTTCTCCAACTAAATGTGTTTGTGATGCGAGTTATTTTCGTGGATGTGTGCTGTTACTTTTATTCATAAAAAACATTATTTGATTGGGCGAATATAAGTAACACATTTTCACTAGAAATACACCATGTAAACTTAAAGGCATCAAAATCATGATGGGAGGTAAAAGTAACCTGCTTATAATGCAGCCGCATTTTACTACACGTTTTTTATAAAGGTGCCACAGGAAAGCATGTGACTTTCTGCATACATTGCAAAGAAGTCTGAGTACTAAAAATGAATTAAAAAAACGTGGGGCGGCAGAGTGAGCACACCCAGACTTCCATGGGCATTTGGGGAGGTTTAAAATGCCCCCCTCTCTTGACTACTGGCCACAGCATGGACATAATACTTTGGCAGCTGTTACAGGACTCTAGGACATGGTCCCCATTGAAAGGCAATGTAGTTAAAACCTGTATTTCAGGGTCACAACAAGGACCTCATGTGAAGGGTGAAAAGAGATTTTAGCAACAATGTAAATAGTTTGTTGGTGGTAACATAATGATTTTAGTAATTGTAGTGCGTTCTAGTGTGGTTTTACCCCATGAAAAATGCTGATCGTCTTTTAGGATTCAATGAACCACGTTTAAGTAAAACCGTTTTCTCTCAAGAGAGGTTATGGAAAGTGCTCCAGAATTTAAAATGCAGACACGTTTTCTATAAATTCACTCTACCTTCCTCAGCCATGTGAACATTATTCTGAATAAATCATGTACATCCAACAGCAGCAGTAGCCTCACAGATTATTCCCCAGTGTTCTGATGTGACTTCACCACAGTGTTCTAATCAACAGCTAGAGCTCTAACATTCTGTATTTTTGACAAAAGTGTGGCCCCCCCTGCTACTGTTTTGCCTTGATGAGGTGTGAGAACATGGCGGCCGCAGGCCAGCGCGGCTCGCACGCCCAGAATCAGCTCTTCAGATTCCACCTCACCCTGCCCTAGCGAGAACATGCCACAAGACGGCGGTTTTCAACCCGGAATATAATTTAAGGGGACGCGGCTATTTTGTACAACAGAAGCTGGACTGAAACTAAAAAAATAACGAAGTACGTGAAATATTTAAACTTGTGTGAGTAGCTCACCGCCTCCGGTCTTGATCGATGTGTCTGCCTGCTGCTGCGACCCGCCCTCTCCCCGCTGCGTTCCTGCCTCGGTGGAGACAAGCAGTCGTGGAGCTCAGGCGCGGCCGCACGGCGGCTGCACGGGTGCTCCGAGGATCCGTGGTTGCTGAGCAAGGAAGGGAGGGGACTGCTGATGGCCACGTCGCAGCCCAAAGTTCGGGTAAGTCAGCCTGCGTTCTTCATGCTGCAGGATTGAAGGGGTGTCGTGTATTTCTATAGGTTCTGAATCAGTCCCCCTATTCCTGACCCTATTCTGGTTAAACTAACTATCAAGTTAACTAACAGTCAGCCCATGAGGCAAGAAAACCCCCATGATGCAGATACCGTTATCTGACGCAGTCACACTACGGCACAGGAACGTGTTATCTGATTAGGTCATAACGCTTGAGATCTAATTAGACAAGCGACATTCCTCCAGCCCCTGATAAGGCATACGACGTTCTCATAACAAATCAAACCTATGACAACCTGGATAATCCGTGCGGCCATTGTTTTGATTTCACAGAGAACTTTAGTAAAGAATGTGCTAACGAGCAAGTCGTATGACATCTTTATTGACGTATCTATGTCCATCCTTACGTCAATCTCGGCACCTTTAAGGTATAAATATTGCCGACCTTGCCCTATGCAAACACACGCGTGGTGACAAGACGGAGCAGCCATACTTGCCGAAGCCGAGAGCAGAAGCAGACCCCGCTGGCAGCAGCCCCGCCTTCCTGACGCGCTGAGAGACGCGCTGCTATCTCAAGCCGAGAGACCCAGCACCGGCGCTTTCGGGCAGCCCTCGCAGGCAGCCTGGAATATCGAGAGCAGAGAAAGAGATACTATTCCTCATCCATCCTAAATTCCAGGTACAGAACTGAATAACCCCTCACAGAGAATTCTTTAGTTATTCACTTTGCAAAAACAAACTTAACTTAAACTGTAACTTTCTATTCCCGCCCACGCATTAGACTTAGGTCAGGTACACGGGATAGGCGTATTTAGAAACACCAGTTGAGTACGTTTAGTCAAATGTATATGTGTATGTAAATATATTTTAATCATTTTAAACATCATATGGCTCAGAAACCATATCAATGTTTTTACAGTATTATTTTATACTATTGCTTTTAATGTATGCACTTTACTTAACTATAAGTATTGCAATAATATCGATCCATTTCTCATGTATGAGAAAAGAGACTGATCAATAAATAACACCTTTTTATTGAACACGCCCGTCTCTTCCTTTTCTCTACATTCTGATGAGACTAAGAATGCACGTACTGACTGAATAAAATAATTGCCTTGTGCTCACACGACTCTCGAGATTGACTCTTGATTAGGGGAGAGCAAAGTTGTCATGTTCTATGGTTGTCAGAAACTAAATCCCTTCTTGTCTAATCAGGGGAGTTAATTCCTTCCTTGAACATTCGAGAAAGTTTCTAGCGAACTCTGAGCTTAGCTGGCAAACCCAAAAATTAAGTCTAGTATCGACAGTAGTAGACCTAGTTAACGTCTGGTCTAGGCCTTTACTGCTGTAGGTACTATTCCAATGCGCAGAGCCTATTGGGAAAATAGGAGCTACACTACAGGGGAGTGTGAGCAGTGGAACGCTAGTGTGTTTGGACGACACGGCAGACCCCCGGTCTGCAGACAACAAAGACAGCAAAGTGGCCAGAAGGTTTAGTACAGGATCGGACTCTGATTCGGAAGGGAAGAATAAGCCCTCAAGGTGCACCAGGAGTGGGATCAAGAAGGTGGTTAAGGGGTCCAGGGGGTCAAAAAAAAAGAAGCAGCTTCAAGGTTGCTCTGTGAAAACAGGGCAGAGTGTAACTAATACTGTTACAAATACCGCTATTGGGGAGAAGGAGTATAACTCAGCAAAAGGCAGTGCCCCCCGGGAGGTGATTAAGGGCATTAAAGACATTAAGCAGAAGGGGGCAAAAAGTCAACCCTCAAAGAGATCCAGTGGCATTACGCCATCTCTACGCACATTTTTTAAAGTGTTGCCCCAAATACTGAATATTACATCAGAGATGGCGACTGCTGTAGCAGGGGGCTCAGAGGCACAGAAAGAGTCGGTGTCAGTAGTGGTGCCAACGCCCACACTCCGGTCAATGGAGATAACAGCTCCTTTAGGGGTCTCACTGCTATTACCAACCTCTGTACCAGGCACACTAGCTAAAACAGCAGCAGCTGAGTTAGCTGAGCTCTCCGTGCTTGCTAATGACATAGAGGTCGATGCTGCAAATAATCAGCAATCCCAGCAAGCTCAGGAAGGAGCCCAGGGGTCCCAGGGGTCTCAAGGGTCTCAGGGGTCTCAAGAGAGGGTCGCACTAAATAAAGTAGCGACGTTGGATGGCGGGGGAGGTGATGTAGAGGACCCAGGAGTTGAGAATACACTGGAGGCTTTGGTAAAGTCAATAACTGCCATGAGGGAGGAAATACGTGCTGATTTTGCAGTTTCTAAGTCAAATCAAAACGAGATCAGAGCATCCTGTGAGATGCTGGAGCAAAAGGTGGATGGCTTATGTGCAAGGACAGAGGTGTTGGAGAGTTCTGTGTGATCACTGACATCAAATCTTGAAATGGCCAGATCTAAAATCCAAACGCTGCAAAGAGATGGGGAGAGTATGAGAGAGCGAGTGGAAAGTTTGGAAAATTATTCCCGGAGAAATAATCTGCGACTTTTAAAGATCCCGGAAGGAAAAGAGGGCACAAATCTTAAAAGCTTTGTAATCAAGATACTAAAGGACTCTCTTAATCTGGAGGAGTCAGTTGAGGAGCTAGACAATAACATCCAGCGAATCCATCGTGACCCATTTCGTCTAAAGCCAGGGAGAGACAAACCCAGAAAGGTTTTGATTAACTTCCTGACGTTCTCACTCAAAGACAAGATCTTGAACCTCGCACTGAAAGCCAGATCACTACAAGGCCCGGACTTCTCTTTTGAGGTGCGGTCAGACCTATCTAAGACTACTCTTGATAGGCAATGGGAGTTGGGGCAGCGCATGGAAGAATTTAGAGCGGTGGGTGCTACTGTTCAGATGAGGTTCCCGGTCTTCTTGCGTATCATGTACAATAATAAAGTGCATAATATCCGTTCACCCTTGGAAGCAGACGAGCTACTAGCTTCTATTAGAGATCATGCCCAGGCCCAGGCCCAGAGTAAAAGATAGTGGGTTTTGTAGGTTTGAACAGGTTAACTGCCAATATGGAACCATGACTGGTCTACATTAGTTCAGACCACGAATTTCAGAGTATTTTTAGACCAGAGTTAAAACGGGTAAAAATTTGGTAGGGGGAAGTAAGAAGCAAAAGGAAAGGAAAAGAAAAAAGTTAGAGAAGAGGGGAAGAAAAAAGAAAAAAAAAAAAGGGGGGGGCAGAAAAGGTAGATAGTAATGTATATAGTTTAATATAGGATAGATACACACGCATTTCATAAAAAGGAAAAAAAAAATATATATATATATATATATATATAAGGAAACATAACAAGTAAGCTTCCTTTTTTTTTGGCTTCTCCTGCCTCTTTTCTCAAAACTTAACAATGTTTATATATGTATATTCACATATATATGAATCCGGGTAGATAAGGTGTAGGTAGAGAGGAGAGCTGAAGATAATAATGGCAAGAACAATCCACGCTCTAATTTCTTTGCACCTAAATAAAGGTCCTACCCCTCCATAATCTAAGTTCCCCTTCAATACCCCTTAATATCCATACTGGTTTGGTGTCAGTTGACAGATTATACTAGTAGGGTGGAGGTAAGGATGAAGAGCTGTTGTGGGTGTAAATCTGGCCATCCACCAGGTCAGAGTAAGTAGGGGAGGGTTTTCCCGGGGAGGGAGGGAGCAGGGGGAGGAGGGGGAAAAAAACTAAAAATCCTCATAAGTCTGCCTCTTGTTTTATAGGATGTTTGTTCCTGATATCTGTCCAGCATCGGAAGCCTAAATGCCCAATTTTAAGATTTCCGCGGGAGCGGTTGTGGAAGGTAGATGTGAAGGGTGTAGTGGTGGCATCATGACAGTCCTCCACTATATGTCTTGGAATGTTAATGGTTTGCGAGTGAGAAGAAGGTGGGAACACATAATGCAGTACTTGAAGGACTCCCCTGCGCAGATCATTGTTATTCAGGAATCACATCTCCTTAAATTAGAGGCAGTTGAGATACTTAAAAAACAGAGATGGGTTGACAAATTTTGTTCAACTGACCATAATGCAAATATCAGGGGGGTTATATTTATATTTAAGAAATCTGCTAAAGCCCAAATCCTGGAGATAATAGAGGACCATCCAGGGAGATGGCTGATACTGAGAGTTCAGTTGGTGGGTCAATGTTACATTCTGGTGGGTTATTATGGCCCAAACTCAGATGACCCGTCACATATGGCTGTCATTAGGAACTACCTAATACTTTTTCAGGATCCTGTGATTTGGATGGGCGACTTTAATATTGTTCTGAACTCTAAGTTAGACAAATCGGCAAATTCGAGAGCTTGTAGTTCACCAAAGTCTAGGCAAACTCTCTCCGCAATAATGATTCAGCTAGGTCTGGCGGACCTATGGCGGGAAAAAGCAGGCAGTAAAATGGGGGTTTCCTATCGGAATAGTCGTTTCAAGCATGTATCTAGAATCGACTACGCATTGTTTACTTACAAGTTGAAAGACACCTTAATAGCGATAGATTATCTCCCGTCTCATCTGTCAGACCATTCGGCTCTTGTTTTTTCACTTAACACCAACAGTAGGAGGGAACATCCATCTTGGTCCTTTGACCGGACACTCCTACTTGATGAAGGGGAAGTGAATTTCCTGGTTACAGAAATAAATGCTTTTTTTTAAACTAATCTTGAGTCCTCTTCGGCAGTGGTTTGGGAGACCTTTAAAGCCTTTACAAGGGGGTGTATAACAAGTAGGTCTTCATATCGAAGTAAGAAATATAAAGATATGATATCCAGTTTGGAACAGGAAATGAGGGGCATTGAGTCTAATTTTGGACAGTCTTTAGGATCTCCTGAGGAGATGTCCAAATTGGCTGAGTTAAAGCTCCAATTAGAGAACATCCTACAAGATAGGGTTAATAAAAGATGGAAAGCAAGTAAGATCTCCCATTTTGAGTTCGGAGAGGCTGCGGGAAGAGTATTGGCGTGGAAAAAAAAAGCCGATGAAGCTCTGAAATATATCAGAGAAATTAAGGTGGAAGGGGAGGTGGCACTAAGGACATCTAATCAGGAGATAGGTAAAGCCTTCTATGATTTCTTCGAGGCTATCTACAGGGAAGAGTTACCGGATGACCAGACGGCACGAAACATGTGGCTGGGAGGAATAAGGCTCCCAACTCTATCAACATCACAGAGTAATAATTTAGAGATTGCAATAACGGAGGCAGAAGTAAAGGAAGCAATACGGCAGATAAAAAAAGGGAAAGCATCTGGTCCAGATGGCCTTCCTGGGGAGATTTATAAAGTTTTGGGGGAGAATATCGTCCAAGTATTGACAACTCTTTTTAACGGTATCCTTAGGGAAGGAAAGTTACCACCAAAATCGTGGGGGGAGGCCACAATTGTTCTTATTCACAAGCCAGGGAAGGACGTATCAGACTGTGGTTCCTATAGACCAATATTGTTGCTGAATAGCGACTATAAGATCTTTGCCACCATATTGTCAGCAAGACTGGGAAAGGTAATAGGCTCCATTATTCATCACGACCAGAAAGGTTTTATTAAGGGGCGCCATCTTTCAGACCTCACACATGACCTGGTAGGGGCCATCGATATTGCCTCGGCTTTTTCCCTTCCATTGGCCACCCTAACTCTCGACGCAGCAAAGGCCTTCGATAGAGTCAACTGGCCCTATCTAAATGATGTATTGAAAAGGTTTAACTTCGGGAAGGGCTTTCGCAGAACTATTACCTTGCTTTATGGAGCCCCTTCGGCTAGGCTTCTGAATAACGGAAGTTTGACAGAACCCTTTAAGATTACTAGAGGCACGAGGCAGGGCTGCCCACTCTCTCCCCTCCTTTTCAATTTATATATTGAGCCGTTTGCTCATGTTTTGCGAGCTGATGAAAATATACCATCGTTTAAATTTAAGGAGTAGGAGAGACGGACAGCATTATATGCTGATGATATCTTAATTTTTACCTCGGATCCAGTTTTGTCCTTTCCTGCTGTAATTCAAAGGATTTCTAAATTAGACGTGAGTCCCTTGTTCGCTTGGCCACTGGATTCAAGATAGCCTGGCTGATGAGGATTATGAATCCGAAACCGGTCCCAGGATGCTTGTTTCCGGTCCAGGGAAGACATGGCTTGGCAGTTCGGGCTGGACTGTTCCCACGAGGCACAGGGTCAGACTGATTTGCATATAGCCATGTCTGAACTGGGGTGGCTGAGTGAACTAAAGAATGGTGATGGATTAAACCCAGATCAGTTGACTGGGGGTGAGTGTTTGATTTGTTCAAACGCTCCGTTCATCATCCCCTTTTGTATCGCTTTGTTCGCCCTAAGTGTGGCAGGGTATGCTCAGACGTGAGTCCCTTGTTCGCTTGGCCCCTGGATTCAAGATAGCCTGGCTGATGAGGATTATGAATCCGAAACCGGCCCCAGGATGCTTGTTTCCGGTCCAGGGAAGACATGGCTTGGCAGTTCGGGCTGGACTGTTCCCACGAGGCACAGGGTCAGACTGATTTGCATATAGCCATGTCTGAACTGGGGTGGCTGAGTGAACTAAAGAATGGTGATGGATTAAACCCAGATCAGTTGACTGGGGGTGAGTGTTTGATTTGTTCAAACGCTCCGTTCATCATCCCCTTTTGTATCGCTTTGTTCGCCCTAAGTGTGGCAGGGTATGCTCAGACGTGAGTCCCTTGTTCGCTTGGCCACTGGATTCAAGATAGCCTGGCTGATGAGGATTATGAATCCGAAACCGGTCCCAGGATGCTTGTTTCCGGTCCAGGGAAGACATGGCTTGGCAGTTCGGGCTGGACTGTTCCCACGAGGCACAGGGTCAGACTGATTTGCATATAGCCATGTCTGAACTGGGGTGGCTGAGTGAACTAAAGAATGGTGATGGATTAAACCCAGATCAGTTGACTGGGGGTGAGTGTTTGATTTGTTCAAACGCTCCGTTCATCATCCCCTTTTGTATCGCTTTGTTCGCCCTAAGTGTGGCAGGGTATGCTCAGACGTGAGTCCCTTGTTCGCTTGGCCACTGGATTCAAGATAGCCTGGCTGATGAGGATTATGAATCCGAAACCGGTCCCAGGATGCTTGTTTCCGGTCCAGGGAAGACATGGCTTGGCAGTTCGGGCTGGACTGTTCCCACGAGGCACAGGGTCAGACTGATTTGCATATAGCCATGTCTGAACTGGGGTGGCTGAGTGAACTAAAGCATGGTGATGGATTAAACCCAGATCAGTTGACTGGGGGTGAGTGTTTGATTTGTTCAAACGCTCCGTTCATCATCCCCTTTTGTATCGCGTATTTCAAAGGGCAGCAGAGTTTGGTAAGATCTCGGGATATAGTATCAACTCAAGTAAGACCGAGGTCACGGTATGGAATATTCCGGATCCAAGGTTAGGCATAAACATTACCACCTCTATGCGGTATCTCGGGATCCGTATCACCCAAGATATTGATACCATTGCCCAAAATAATTTAGATCGAGTCTCCAGGGAATGTAAGGGCTTATTGAAATCCTGGACTCACTTGCCACTTTCCATAATGGTTAGGGTGAACCTAATAAAAATGTCTATCCTTCCTAAGTATATATTTATTTTTGGTGCTATTCCATTGGGATTTGATGTGAAGATGTTGGACAGATGTCAGCGAGAGATTAATTCCTTTATTTGGAATTACAAATCCACAAGAATTGCGTGGAAGAAGTTGAGGAGGAGAAGGGAAAAGGGGGGTCTTGAGCTACCGGACTTAGTATACTATGCATGGGCCTTTCAGCTGTGCTACTCTAGGATGTTACTAAAAATGCCATCTAATCTTCCAGAGGGGACAATGTATAAAGCCATGTTAACCGGAGCAAATCTACCAGTTGACGGACTTCTATATAAGTTTGGGAGCCAGAAATTTTTTAAGAAAATAAGGCTAAAAATTATACAGTCATGGGCCAGAGTTTGGCTAGCCATTAGACGAAGACTAGGCCTGTCCTACTACTCGGATTTCGCTCCCATATGGGACTCCCCAGGTTTACCGGAGTGCCTAAGGGACAGCTTATCCTCCCCATTAGAGGAGGCTGGGATTGTTAGATGGGGAGGGCTAATGGCATATGGATCGATATTATCTTGGGATGAACTACACGAACGTATAGGCCCAGCATTTTCTAGATTCAAATTCATCCAGCTGGAAAGCTGGGGGAGAGCCCAGCGGTGCAAAGATATATTTTTGGGGAAATCAAGCGCGCTGGAGAAACTGTTATTAGAAAGACCAATGGGTGGTAAGGAGGTGGCCTTCTGGTACTGGCATCTGCAGGAAGAAATTGATGGGGAGTTCACTCTTCCAGACGAGCTGTGGGAAGAGGCAACTGGCTTTCAGTGTGAGGAGTTATGGTTAAGATCTTTTTCGTTCCTCTACAAAGTGGTGAAACCAGCATGGCTGAGGCGCAACCATCTTTTCACAGCCCACCGGGCATACATAACACCGTTGAGACTTTCCAAATTTCTCCCAGATAAGAAATGTAACAAATGCAATTTATTAACAGCTTCAGACATTCACATGTTTATGGAATGCCCCAACATCGGCCGGTTCTGGGAGGAAGTGTTGGCTACCTTAAATTCCATCCTTTATATATCAATAGTAGTTTCATTGCCACTTATCATCTTTGGCTTAGAGGACAGCATTTCTGGCAAGGCAAGATCTTTTTTGTTCTATGCCATTTTGCTGGCTAGAAGACAGATATGCATACGGTGGGTGGAGGAATCTGCTCCTTTACACTCGGACTGGCTAACGTCCCTATATGAAACATCAAAGGTGGACATGGCGAGAGCCGGCAACAATTGTAACTTGGCCTTTTGGGATTTCCTGGTACAGTGGAGATAGTATTCCGGGGTCTTTTTTTTTTTTCCCCCGGGTCCTATGATTATGCCATGAACACTCCTTGGACCGGGTCTGGGATCGATACGGTTGTAGGTCCGTCAGGTTGAAATATACCTAGATGGAGTCAGCGCAAGACCTAAAAACCCCTCTTCCTTGTGGGAGTTTTCTTCCACCAATAAAGCATTTCGCGTTCCGGAGCCGGAGAGGGACATCATCTCATGGTTCTCTCTCTTGGTTGGGAACTCGTAAGATGGCTGGCATCTCCAAGGTAAGGGGTAAGGCAAATGAGGACAAAAAAAACAAAAACAAAGTGTGGCACTCCTGGGAAATCAATGATGTAAAAATGACTATGGACAATACTGCAGTAATTGCATAAAATGAGGGGTTTCTTTTTGTCATAGAAATTATGGTCAGTGCTCTGGAAATCTAAAATCAAAATACATTTTCTATAAATTATCAAACATCTTTTTGATCAATGTCAGAGAAAATTATTTTATTCTGAGTGAAGCATGTACTTCAGACACCAGCACCAGCGTGTCACTTGAATCCCCCATGTTTTGCAGCTTCACCGCAGTGTTCTAATGAATAACCAGAGTTTTCACGTGGCTAGGTTAGGCCCCGGAAGAAACACTGCCATTTTATATATACACATTTCTTAAGTTGTCTTCTTTTCTACACGTTGACATTAACATTCATTTTCTTGGGTGACAGTGCAGCAATGGTTTCTCTGAAACCATATGGCTTACAATCCCACTTCGTAAGTACACCATCATGACACCTTGAACATTTAGTACAAGGGCTGAACACATATTGTGCAAAAGTTGTTGTTTGGTGTTCTTCCGTGAGCGCAGAGTTGTGAAAACCTTTAAGTTGGCAAGCCTGGAAAATCATACGCTGGTGGCAAGATTTCTCAGTGCGGGCGGTGGCAGCAGGGCACTACTGCGCACGTTGAGAAACCTGCCAGTGGTGATGAGGAAACTACATCTCAAGTAGAACACCTACTCGGGCGGCAGAAAGAAACAACACCCTCTTACGTTGCACATGGTGCCGGCGTTAAAAATATTTGAGACTTACCTCACTTGGCTGATTGTGGAACTCCGTGGTGTGCAGCAGAGTCTTTTTGGCACTTCCCAGAGTTCAGTACAGCAGGACTTTGTGAACTCCGCCCAAGTATTAAATGCGACATGGCTATCACAAAGACAATAAACAATGTCAGCCTAGGTGAAGCATTGACACAGAAGCACGTATAATGTCATTATAAATACACACACTTTTCAGTGCTCAAATTGGAGGAGCACTGTGATGTCAATGCGGGGTCGTTGCTGGGTCGGAGACTCAACCAGCTGATTCCTGTTTACCCTCTGTGAGGAGGAAAGTCCTACTTGTGACCAAGACGGGGACCTACATACCTTGCCTTCAGGTAATGGGGAGTTAGATTATCCTGTAGGGGATTTTTGGCAGAACACCTGCCCTAGACAACTAGGTTAGGGAGCACATAGTATGAGTACACTATACTCAGCATACATGCACTATTTTAGCACAATGGTGCAATCAATTATCATTTTCACTGTTCTATTGCTTATTACTTTTATCTGTTTCTGACTATTAATCATTGTAGCACACATATTTTATACAAGAATCACAATGGTGCAAGTAATATTTAAAACAATCCTTTGTGTATTTCTTGTGTACCTTTCTGAGTGAGCACGAGTAACTTAGTGAAAAGGTTCTAGATCTGTTACCACAATTCCATTAGGAGTCAGGGTTGTCATGTTCTGAGTTACATATCAGGTTTAGGGGTCCTTATGGTGGCACTGTGAGCTAGCAGGTCTATAGGACAACATATCCTGAGGAAGTGCATGGAATCAGTATGGCCCCATCCCAACGTTTATGTTGTTCAACAAACGAACAGTTCCTACTGGGAAAGTGGAACCCGTGCACCAGTGTGAGAACATTCTCTATTTATGACAAAAGGTTGGCATACCTAAACATCATCTTAATAGAATCACAGCTATAATACAGAAAGCATTTCCTTTTGAATTGGACAAATTGAGGATGTTCACTTTGGCATAAAGTGCATGTTAAGTGTTCTAGTAAAATAATATGAGGTTAAAATTTCTATAAAATCTCAAATATTTTCCTATTCATTGTCAGAAAATATGTCTGGTGTTCGGAGTGAAGCGTACTTTTCACACCACCAGCAGACTAGAGTGGTAACATTTTGCATTCACGACAAAAGTGATGATGAACACCTTTTTTTGGAGTAGGAGCTGTTAAATTTAAATCCTTTTCTGGTGAGCAGTCCAAAAAAGCATTGAAATGTTAATGTGTAAGAAAGCAGTGGTAAAAATGTGAGGAAGCATAATGTATATTAAAAGAGCTAAAAATAATTAGAGGGAGACATATGCACAAGTACAGCATGCCCTTTCCACACCTGTTCACTCATCTTACACATCGTCTCAGTCACTTAACTGCTCCCTAATTTTAGAATAGTAAACTCTGCGGAACTCTCGCTCAAAGTTTGTTATTGCTAGATCACATAAGTATCAAGCAGTGAAGCTTGTGCATTCTCATCGTACTGATGGTGACACGTCAGTGTACCAGTGCAAAAAAAGGGAAAAAGCAATGTGAGGTGGGGTGGTGGGGTCTATAAGCAGTTGGCTGCTTATAGGAAGTTCCAGAGGGTCTGGACAAATCCCAATTCTGGTGACCATGTTGCACGCAGCCAAAGGCTGGGGCAAAGAGGGGGTTGGCTGTCCACAGGAGGGTTTGGCTAAAGGGTATGTGATCTCAGTGATGTGATTAGTGATGTCATCTACGATGTAATTTCAGATGTCATCATTGTTGTAATTATTGAGTAATTTAACATGCCATGAATAATGTAATACGTGAGGCCATAAGCAGTGCATGGTGGGGTGTACGTTATAATTAGGTTAATAAAGTATAATTGATGAATTTCGAATATAAAATAGATTTTTTGGTTTGCATATACCATTACTCCTGTTTGACCAATCTTTACAGAACTTTACCCCCAAAAAAGATCATCCACCTCAGCTCTTTCTTGGAAAGTTCGGGACGATCCTTCAAGCGGGGGTGAAAAAAAGAGGGCTTTCAAAATGCAAAATCTCCATGCAATCAAAAAATGCTTTATTCAACAATGCATGTCATAAAAGCATTACAGATCAAAAGGTAAAACAATACAAAAAGTTACGAGCTTAGATAAAAACTTTTGTGCAAAATGGCAAAATAGGCATCTCATTTCCCGATATAATCACAGGACATTAGTTCGTGGTAAAAACAGGCATAAAAACATACATTTCAGATGATCTCAATTGTTCAAGGTTCGGGCAGGGTTTAATCTGTAAATGGAGCCCTGAGAGTGAGGTGGAATCATGGCGCCTACACTCTTCGTGTGCAATCATCTCCCAATATATATCCTTGAGTGTGTCTTTCATCGGGAACAAAGAGCTAGAGGGACTATCCCACAGATGTGCAAGGCCCATTCTGTTAAAAAGGCCCTTCATATTAGGCCGCCAGCCGATTTTATGGAATTGGTCTGTGTCAATGATGTCCCTTAAGCCCTCAGCAAATATGGCCAGTTCTGGCGTGCACCATATCCTGCGCCAATACAGGATAGGTCGTAATCTGGTGAGGTCCACCATAGCATTCCTGCCCAGATCGCTCCTTAAGGGAACAGTAGGTGTACTTTGTGGTAAACTGGTTATCGCTCGCGCTAGAACGTGTTCTCAGTGATAGTTAGCTGTGACAAATTTTCTAGGCCCCATAGCTCAGCACAATAGTGGGCCAAGCTCACAACTTTGGTGTTATAAATTTGGAGCATCGGACTGAGTGGTTTTGTTAGGGAGGTTTTAAATTCCTTTCTTAGGACACCAGCTAACTGTTGGTGTTTTAGTGACATGGCATCAATGGCAAGCTTCCATCTCATATCCTTCTGAAGTTTGATGCCCAGATAGGCAAATGCATCAACCTGCTCGAGGGGGAGCCCATCCATTGTTATTCTGCTCTTAAAGGATCTATGTCGATTAAAGGCTTTTGTGGCCTGTAAAAGTAGACACAGGTAGTCATGTAGTATTTCCAAGTCTTCTTTATTTGTTCCATGTCCAGTTAACAACTTTCTTAGTCCAGCCAGCTCTGGTCAAGTACCAGCCCCACCTGGAGAAGCCTGCCTAGCTGCTCTGCCCATCTCTAACTGTCACCACTCATCCACACCCACGCCCAGGCATTCCATTCATCACAGCCACACCAACATTCCGTTACCATTTGTCACTCTGGCTGAGCAGCTAGGAGAAAACTAGGCTGGGTAAATGACAAGGTGAGGATATAACATTATCCCTTTCCTTTAAATAAAAACAAAAATAACAATACTAAAGGAGAGAACAATGAACAAGAAAGCAGTAATGTTCAGAACTCAGGGATGCAACATGAAGCAAAACATCACGAGAGAGTGAACAGTACAAATCAAGGAAAGATGGGCAAAATACGATATAAAAAAATATGAACCTCAATATCCCCCATCCTCCCCCATGAAAAATTATCAAATCATTTTGAAGCTTAACACCTTCGACGCTGATGACGAGCTCAGCTCATCATTAGGTACACCTCTCCTACGCTCATGACGAGCTGAGCTCGTCATGAACGCATAGGTTTCCGTTTGCGGTTAGCGCACAGCGGAAATATGCGCCACATCGATGAGGTTAAGCAAAACGTAAAATGTTAAAATTGTAACACTTTGTAAAATGTAAAATTTGTTACCGTAACGCAAAGGGCAAAGCACCCCACAAAACTAAAGAACATAAAGAAGAGAATAGCAAAGTGTAACATACCCCGCAGCACCAAACCCAGCTGAAAGCGAAAAAACAAGTACATTGGACTGTAACCCATGGAAAACCACCCATATAGGGATGTACGTTTGTACTGTGCACACCTATAAATGGGGTCTAAACCCACATCCCAACCCAAAGTAAGGGTAAACCTCGATCATATGGGTATATGGGAACTAACCCATGGCCCAACTCCCATGTAGAGGTCACATACCCTATGCAGGGGTAACAAATATAATGTAAGACTGTAAAATATAAATGCAGGACTGTGTCCCAAACCCATCCCTCCTTTAACCCCTTCAGTACGGCGCACGTTCAGCAGATGTCGCGTGCACTACTTCGGTAGTGCTGCGCACGTCCGCTCAATGTTCCTTCCCAGCCCGCGCAATAGAACATTCCGCACCAGCGCGGAACGTTCGGCGCAGCGGAGGGGTTAAGGGATCAACTGTGATGACCACCCACTTGAAATCTAGGACATCCCTTTTGTAAGAGAACCTAATATGTATTTTTATTTATTTTATTTTTATTTTAGTGTTTTATAGAGCGCGAACTTAACCCGTTAGGGTATCAGAGCGCTTTACAGAGTCACAAAGTAAACAATAGGAAGGATAACACAAGAATTCTTTAAATTAGGGGGGAGGGGGTACTGGGTACAAGAGGGAAAACACTATACAAGGATAGTCAATATTACATTTGTTAAGGATGGACTCCTGTTTCTTGGTGGGGCGAGGTCGCAGGATGGAGGCAGAAGTCTATGGGGTGGTTGTGGACCGGGATTAGTCAAGGAATTTACCCATGAGGAAGGATTTGGCCTCCTTTTTGAAGCGTGCCAGAGAGGGGATTCTTCTGATGGTGGGTGGGAAGGAGTTCCATATTCTTGGTGCAACCCCAGCGAAAGCCTGATTATAAGTTGTTTTTTTATTAACGCGAGCAGGCTAGAGTAGGAGGGCACTGGCCGATCATGAGTTTCTGCTTCCTCCAGATATCACAATTTCTGTGCAAGATACACAGGAGAGTTTGAGTGTAGGGCCTTGAGCGAGATACATGCCAGCTTGAGATGGATTCTAGCCTCGAGTGGTAGCCAGTTCAATGATTTCAGATGAGGGGTGATGTGATCAAATTTCCTTGTGCCGGTAAGTAGCCTGGCAGCTGCGTAGAGGCAGGCTTTTAAGGGTTCTAGGGAAATCTTGGGTAAACCAGAAAGGCTGGAGCAGCCATATTCCAGCCTAGAAATAACTAGGGATTGGACTGCAAGTTTTAGATCGGGACTGTCAAGGAATGGTTTCAATTTCCAAAGGTAGCTCTAGTGGAATCTGGCAGATTTGGCCATTGAGTTGATGTGGTCTCGCATGTTTAGGTTATAGTCCAAGGTGAAACCCAGAGATTTGTCCGAGTCCACAATGGTCGGGGGGTAGTTTAAGGCTGTGATCACTTTGATCCATGTCTGGATCTCTGAGTTGCTTTTAGGTGGGGAAATTAGGAGGAACTCAGTTTTCTTTGCATTGAGTTTGAGTTGGTTGGAGGAGTGCCATTGGATGGTCAGCTTCAGGGCCTCAAGATGAGGATCTCTTCAAGAGATGAGATTTTTATGTAGATCTGAGTGTCGTCTGCGTACATATGGTGGGAGATATTTGCAGTGCGAAGGACCTCGGCAAGGGGTTCTAAATAGAGGTTTAAAAGGGTGGGGGACAGCGTTGATCCTTGAGGGACTACCACCGTGACCAAGGAGGGAGCGGACAGGTTGCCGTTGATAAGGAATCTCTGAGATCGGTTTTGGAGGTAGAAACTAAACTAGTCGAGGACAGTGCCATCTAATCCCATCTTAAGTTTGAGGCGTTCGAGTAGCATCTCATGGTTGACCGTGTCGAAGGCCGAGGACAGAACTAGGAGGTTTAAGAGACAGGTTTTGTCTTGGTCAAGGGCTTGTAGCATCATTGACAATGTGGAGTATGGTGGTTTCAGTGCTGTGTCCAGGTCGGAAACCAGATTGGCAGTCATCGAGTAGATGGAAGTTGTTGATGTGGTGACTTAGCTGCAGTTGCACACACTTCTCCAGCACTTTAGCCAAGAGAGGAATGTTGGAAATTGGTCTGAAATTGTCTGGGGAGGCTGGGTCCAGTGACGGCTTTTTCAGAATGGGGAGGACTTGGCCCGCTTTCAGAGAGACTGGGATTGAACCCTGCTGGAGAGAGGCATTGATTATCGTAGTCCAGGTAGGAATAATGTATTGGGCAGCAGTCGCAAGGCAGTTAGAAGGGTGCGGGTCGTTGAAATGGTTGATCCGGTTTAAGGTGGAAAGGATTTTGGCGACAGAGCCTTCGTCGTAGAGTGAAAAGTTGGTCTAATGTGCTTGGAGTGAGAGAGGCTGCATTATGGTCCTGGAGAATGTCATGGATTTCCTTTTCAGTGAGGTCTAGCAGCTTTGTTGTGGTGAGGGAAAAGCTGCAGGAGAGGGGGAGGTCAAGGGTTTCCTCCTCTGATAGGCAGCTAGGGTGCTTACGAGGGCGAAAGTGCCTCAAGGATGTCGGTAGTGGGTGTTTGGGGTGCCCTGGGTAGGAGGGGAAGAGGAATTCAGCTGAGGCTTGAGGTTGATGAGGGAGAGTTCGGCAAGGTGAAGGAGGTTCGTTAGATCCAGGATGGAGAAGCGGATGCTCTGAATTATTTTAGTGGCTATCTGTGGAGGGGGGTGGGAGGGTTAGGATGGACTGTGTTAGGGGTCTTAGAAGGGGTGGAATGAGTGTTAGCGGGACTACCTAAACCTCCATCCGCAATATACTAAAGATGACGGAATTTTGGCATTTCCATTAGACGGTACATTTAATAGCAGGATTCTGTTCAATTTGAGAACCCGAATTAATGATTTACATCCCAGACCCAGACTAACGCAATATGAGGCTTTAGAAGAATGGGAAATAGAGGCTTTTGAGCAAGACAGACCCAGAATGGACAAAGGGTTAACTAAATTTTACCCGAAAGTACAGAAAGAGACCCGAGAAAAAATAATGAAAGAATGGAGACAGAACATGATGGTAGAAGGACTATACCCTGTAATTACAGTAGAGGAGCCCATGGGAGGGAAAAGGACAGAAAAGACCAAACATTTAATGACCAGTGGTGATTCAGATGATGATTATCTGGAGGAATTGTTAATGAAGAATCCACCACCCTGTAATGAAGGACCAAGATCCTTAATTGGGAGAGATACCTGTCTGAGGCCTCCTTATCAGGAGGAATCAAGACCCTTAAGTACAGGAAATCCATTCCTGAAACCTAAATATGGGGAGGGACCGAGTATGAGACACCCGACTGCCCCAAGTTTACGTCCTCCGTTAGTTCCACAAATAGTACATGAAACCACCATGGAAAAAGTACTGCAGAATAGAGAACAAGAAGCTTTAGTTAAACAAAGAACAGAATTAATTCAGAAAATCTCCCAACTGAATACAAGTCCTGAAGCTTTGACAATGCCAGTAACTATTGGTCCAGTTGTTCCTCTGTACGGGGATAAGCAAGGTAGTCCAAAGACTCCAATTAGTATCCCATCAATAGTACAGCCAAGAAAAGAGCCCTTAATTGTAGATGATCAGTCAAGTGAATGTGAATCTGTGATTTCCTTGATGGATTTGCCAATAAGGGAACCAGAAGGGGGTTCACAGAGAAAGAACACTCCTTTCACTTTGAGAAAAGTGCAGACTGAGTCTTCTACGGGTACTAGAAGTGCCACGGTAGTAACTCCTGAAGAAATTGAAAGATGGAGTCGAGATTTAGAAAAACAAATCCTCAGCCAAAACCATTGGATATATACAAACTGAGAATAGAATTGGAGGAACTAATGGCTGGAAATGTGGGTTTGGACAGACTGAACACCCTGACTGAAGAAGAATTGTTATTTATTTGTAAAAGTATCACCCGTAATACCTGAGTGCTCAATGAAAAATTAATGGACACTGCGGCTAGTATGGGAATAGATATTGGTAAATCTAAAGTGTTGCAAAAACCCTACAGAGCAGAGTTCTCAGACAAAGATTTGGAAAAAATGAACGTGTCACGGAAAATGTACAGATAAGAGAATTGTTAAACCTGTTACAAAAATGGGGAGAATTAGAAAAATGGAAAGCCAGGTGGGCAAAGAAAAAAGAGGAAATTAGATCCAAACAAATGGCTTCTGAGTATGTTTTAAAAGAAGCAGACAAGGCAGAAAAATGATATCCTATGCGAGAAGTGTCAGGTGGGGGATATGTACATGTCCCATGGTCCCGACAGAATATTGTGTCCTTTACCAATGACTTTCCAAAATTACGAGAAAAACCTGTAGACTGGTATAGACAGGTCGAGAGATTTGTGAAAGTGCAGAAATGTTTCCTGAAAGATCTAGATGGTTTCTTCGACATTGTAGTTCCTGTAGATTTGTGGACAGAATGTAAAATTGCTGTTGATTGGCCTAGTGATGAATTCCCGAGAAACCCGAAAACAGGGGCTCCTTCAGGGGAAGTCATGAAGAAATACAACCAGGTAATGTTGTATCTGAAAGGAAAGGTGCCTGCAAAGGAAACTGATTGGACCCGAATAGATAGAACTACCCAGAATCGAGATGAAACTGTGCATTCATATTATGAACAACTGTTACAGGTGTTCAAGACGTACAGTGGACTGGATAACATAGAGATGAAAGACGTGACCGACTTCATTTATGCATTTGTGTTAGGGTTATGGCCTGAGATTTCACAGTGGATCAAAGACAATAAAATTTTCTGGCAGTCTAAACCAATTGATGAAGTCCTGAAGTATGCTAAATATTGCGAGGATGAGCTGGCAGATAAACTGAAAGAGTTAAAGGAAAAGGTCATGTGGGCACAGGTAAAATTAGCAGAGCACCAGGAACAGCAGTTGAGTAAAATGACTAATAATCAGAATCAAGGCCCCGGGGGTGGGGGGAAGCCCAGAGCAAAAATGAGCCGAGAAGAGGCCAAAAAGAAGTTCCCCTGTCACGGGTGCGGAAAGATTGGACATTGGAGAGACGAATGTAATGCTGTGCAGAATGGTAATGTGCAAATTAATGATTTAAATCCACAGACGCAGAATGAAACTCCACGGAAGACCCAGCAGCAGGTAAAACAGAATCAGTTGCCTCGTGCACCTAGGCCAAATTATAGGAGCAAAGCACAACAGGGTGAAGACACCGAAGTTTGGGAAGGAAAGGAGGATAGAAATGCAGCAACTTCACAATTTCTGTTGAATGACACATTTCTCTGTGATGACACCTACTGACGGTGCCTGAGGGGGGAGGACGAGGAGTGCGTGCTTGGCGCCTCCTTGCCGGTGGACCAGTCAGGGCCATTCATTGAAGGAAAGGTTAAAGGAAATGAGGTCACCTTTCTGTTGGACACTGGTGCTACCCATTCTACTGTGAGAACAGCAGACGTTCCAAACCTACCGCACTCGGGAGAAGCGATCCAAGTAGTGGGCGTTTCTAATCAGCTAATTAGTACCCCAGTTACAGAACCCATGGACGTTAAAATTGGGAACTTTAAAGAAATGCATAGATTCGTTGTCTGTGATTCCAGTCCTGTAAACCTTCCAGGACGAGATTTGTTGTGTAAAATTAATTGTACTATCTTTTGCACTCCAAATGGCGTCGAAATTCAGACCCCAGACGAAGATGGAATTTATAAATTAATGTTAGCAAGACCAGACTCCGAAATTAAAAGACTGACAATGCAGGACTTACCTGAAGAACTCCAAGAGACAGTGAAACCAGAGGTATGGGATTTTACTGGAAAGGATGTAGGATTAATGGCAAATGTTGACCCAATTAAAGTAGCCATAAAAGAAGATGCAGTCTACCCAAATACTAAACAGTATAAAATGAGTGCAGAAGTAAAAGCAGGAGTTGCCATTGAAATAAAAAGATTGCTAGAAGCAGGAATTTTGAAAAAAGTGTTGAGCAGTCCTTGTAACTCACCAATAATTGGCATAAAGAAACCTAGTGGTAAGTACAGGGTAGTACAGGACCTGCGCAAGGTTAATAAAATAGTGGTTCCTTGTTGTCCTGTTGTGCCAAACCCTGCAGTGATTCTATACCAAATACCATGGAATGCTGGATGGTTTACCGTCATTGACTTATGTCATGCATTCTTTTCAATTCCATTACATGCAGACAGCAAATTTCTTTTCTCATTTGAGTTCGACAGTCATGTCTACGTCTGGAATTGTGTCCCTTAAGGGTACACAGAAAGCCCTTCAATCTTTATTCAGATTTTGAAAAAATGCCTTGAAACCCTAGGGCCTCATTTATGAGAATTGACGCATCGCTGCGTGAAAGCAGCGATGCGTCACTTCTCAGTGCGCACTCCTTGCGACATACCTGATGCGTCATATTTACTGTATGACGCATCATGTCGCAAGGAGTTACAGATACGTCAGTATTTCTGACGTATCTGTATGGCGCAAAAGTGACGCATTGCTGGAGTGTGTCACAAATGTGACGCAACTCCAGCAATGCGTCCTTTCACATGGGGCAAGCCCCATGTGAAAGGGCCTGTGTCAGTCTTACGCCTGCTGTGAGGCAGGCGCAATATTTTGACGCAACAGCATCCTAGAAGTGACGCAGTGAAATCTCATAGATTTCACTGCGTCACTTCTACGAGGCTTTTTGCGGAGGAACGCCCCCCCGCATACATTATACCTGACGCAGGTATAATGTAGCGCAGAGGTTTACAAAGTGACGTCACAAAAAGTGACGCATCAGAAGCACAAAACTGACGCAAGGCCTCATAAATGAGGCCCCTAGTATTGCCTGGAAAATCAGTCCTGGTGCAATATATAGACGACCTCTTGGTGGCGTCTAAGAGCAGAAACGACTGTGTTACTGACACCATTGCCTTGCTGAACCATTTAGGTGAAGGTGGACATAAAGTGTCACCAGAAAAGCTGCAATTCTGAACCACATCAGTAAAATATCTGGGGCACCAGATAGAGAGAGGTATCAGAAAAGTTACCACAGAAAGAATTAGAATAATTCGAAACATGGAATTGCCAAATACCCAGAAAGAAATCAGAATGTTTCTAGGAGTTGTAGGATACTGTAGGCAGTGGATTGTGGGATTTGCAGTCCTAGCAAGACCATTGATAAAAATGACAAAGAAAGGAGCAAAGGATCCTGTGGAGTGGGATGACGAAAGCATGACTGCTTTTGTAAAATTGCGAGAATGTCTGTGTACAGCTCCTGCCCTAGGAATGCCTGACTATTCAAAGGATTTTGCACTGTTCTGTGACACACGAGATAATTGTGCACTTTCAGTCCTGACCCAAATTCATGGTTTGACTCGACGTCCAGTGGCATACTTTTCTTCCACATTGGACCCAGTTGCAGCTGGATTACCTGGATGTTTGAAAGCTGTTGCTGCAACATGCACGAGTCTAGAACAAAGTGAGTCCATTGTTATAGGACATCCAGTAACTGTGTATTTTCCACATTCTGTTGTAATTTTGCTGACAAGAACAAAGACCCAATACCTCACGCCTAGTCGGCTGACTAAGTATGAGAGAATTCTTGTAGGTGCAGGAAACGTGACAATTGCTAGATGTAATATTCTGAATCCAGCTACCTTACTGCCTAGCTCATTCGCAGCAGAAGCGAGGGAAGAAACTGAACATGATTGCATTGATTTGACTGAGTCCAGTACAAAACCACAACCAGACATAAAAGAAAACCCTTTAATTAATGAAGATTATGAGCTGTTTGTAGATGGCTCCTGTATGAGGCATGAGGAAGGTGGCCTAAGCGCTGCCTACTCAGTGTGCACTCTAGGAGGTCCAGTGGAAGCATCCTATTTACATGGAGTCAAGTCTGCACAAATAGCTGAATTGGTTGCATTAACGAAAGCTTGTAAATTTGGGAGGAACTTGAAAATAACCCTATATACTGATAGCCAGTATGGTTATGGGGTTGTGCATGACTTTGGCCAGTTATGGATGCAAAGGGAGTTGCTGACTTCTTCAGGCACCCCTATCAGAAATGGAAAATATGTACAGGATTTACTGGAATCCATCCAGTTACCAAAAGAATTGGCTGTGGTCAAGAGTGCTGCTCACAAATCTGGCGATGACAAAGTGACAGCAGGTTATCGATATGCTGACCAGTTAGCCCAACATTGTGCAAGATACCGAATTTCAATCAATATAAAGGTTGGGGGAAACGGAAACAGCTGCCAACTTTTGATGTTAGAGGGAGTGAATAAATGGGAGGAAGTGAGAGACTTACAGGAAGCAGCAGAGCCACAGGAGAAACAAAGATGGAGAAACGTTGGTTGTCGAAGGAGAAGTAAAGATGGTATTGTTGTTTACCTTGATGATATGCCTGTGTTGCCAGACTGTCTGCTTGCTCCTATGGCTAGGTTGATACATGGAGACACACATATAGGCAGAGTTGCGATGATTTGCATGTTCCGCCAGACATGGTTCAATTCGAATTTCAGAAACATAGCAGAGGCACTCTGCCAGAGGTGTTTGATCTGTCAACAATTTAACCCTGGAAAGAAAACTGTGGTGTTACCAGGAAAGATTGGAAAGGCAGAAGGCCCTTTTACTAGATTACAACTTGACTTCATTCAGTTGCTCCCTTGTCGAGGAATGAAATACCTACTTGTCATTGTCTGCCTGTTTTCAAAATGGGTGGAAGCTTACCCTGCACGTAGAAATGATAGCATCACGGTAGCCAAATTACTAATCAGGGAACTAATACCTAGGTACGGTTTTCCAGTCACAATTGAATCAGACAGAGGAAGTCATTTCCAGAATGAAATAATTAGGCAAATCTGTGAAGCATTCAAAATCACGCAAAAACTGTACTGTGCATATCGCCCAGTGGCTTCTGGAGTGGTAGAACAATTGAATGGCACAATTAAACAAGATTGGGAAAGATGTGTGAATACACTCAATTGGAATGGCCAGATGCTCTGCCTCTTGTGTTGATGGGACTCAGAAGTATTCCAGACCAGAACACGGGCTTGAGTCCCCACGAGATCCTAATGGGAAGAGCAATGCGACAAGCATGGGTACCAGGATACAAATTAATAAGAATATCTGATGATTTGGTGCTAGAATACTGTAAAGAGCTGGCTGACCAAGGGCGTTCTATCTCTCACCAGGTTGGGGGAGACGCCGTCACCGGGCCAACGACTCCAGCACATGACCTGAATCCAGGTGACTGGGTCGAAATAAAGAAACATACTCGGAAAAGTTGTCTTGAACCAAGGTGGGGAAAACCACGACAGGGGTCCTGGTAACCACCACAGCTGTGAAGTGTGCAGGAGTACCTCGCTGGATCCATGCCAGCCACACGAAGAAAGTGACTGAACCTGACGAAACTGAGGCTGAAGGTTGTGCAGCTGAGGGGTCCCAAGATATCGGTCCTGAAGTAGCTGAAGAAGAACAACCAAGCTCCAGTCAAGATGATTGGGTCCCAATAATTGACCTGACAATCGACCCTATACGAACCAGAAGACAGATCTATTTAGATAGACAGTGGAATAGTGAGGACGAGACAGGTGAAGAAGAAGGTACTCAGATCATCGAAATCCAAGTCAAATCTGATTCTGAGGAGGACCAGATAGGGAAAGAACAGGTAATCGACACTCTACCTAGAACACCTGCACCAGAAGAGGGACAGATAGAAACTAGGGCGGAAGTTCAAGCAGAAGAAAATCAAGAGTTTGAAGAGCTTGAACAGGAACAGATAGGAGTAGACAATAGTGTTCAGGAAGAAGTCGAAACAGATCAAAGCCAAACTCAGCATACACCTGAACAAGGCCAGTTCAGGGACCAGGCAGAGGAAACCGATGAAAGACCTGGACCTAGTCAGTTAGGGAGTAATACTGAAGACAAACTTGATTCCAATGAGCCACAACTGAACGAAAACAAAAGGGTGTTTGAAGAAGGCCAAGACACAGTGCCAGTTGAAAGACCCAGAAAAGGTGACTCAGTACCTAGATTTGTGAAAAGACTGAGATTGCGTCTAAAGACAATAAACGAAGAGCCAGAACAGATAAATGAGGTCTCAAGTCAAACTGGTCCAGCAGTAGTAAAGCCTAAAAGAAGAAGTGCGCGTATAAAGAAGCTGAATAGCAAATACCCGAGTCCTGAGTGGACTTTCTTTGTACTGGAAGAATTTGAGAATCTGGAAATAAGTGACGAAAGTGATGAAGAATTGATTACTGACCAGGCCGAAGAAGAAGCAGAACCAACCTGAAAAGTTGCTCGAGTAAGCAAGCTGTGCAGAGTTACAAAGAGGGGTTGAAGCTTCTTTTAAGCCAAAATGTCTGATTCTTCTGTGAATGGGAGACCGAGACGAAGTTGTTTAAAAACATGCTGCCAAGTATGTTTATGTAGTGTAGCGATAGTATTAATACTTTGGATAGGACTAACAATAACTATTCCTTCTATGATGAGTAAAAACCCAAGTCTGTACCCAAATAATAATCTGCCGGACGATACTGTAGAATCACACACTAGAAGTACACCACAAAGAGAAGATGTACTAGACAAACCACTTAGCCTGAAGCAAACAAAATTAATTAGATTTAGAAGCACCAGATGAGGAAGGATTACACTTTAACAAAATTAAAAACACAACTCATTTAAATGTTTTCGCAAACCTGTTAGTACATTATGTAGAAGCTATGGAAATAGATGATTGTTATGTCTGCATGAAGCTACCCACTTCAGTAGCTGAAGGTGTGACTTACCACCACTTGCCCTTAACCTATGGAATTTCCTGTAGTATACTAACTAGTTTATTTTATAGAAGAGGACCTTTACAGTATTATTACTCAAATCTTGATGTAACGTTTTCTGAACTTCCTGTCCGAAGAAACCTGAACCCTGTACATACAACTAGAGATGTAGCAAAATACCTGAGTGATTATTTTCTAACTGTAGGTAAAATAAATATAGATGACGCACACAAAAATAACTTGACCTGTTCATTACACGAAAAGGAGAAAGAGTTTCTGAATATGGTAGAGAAAAGAAGAGAAAGTTTCCAAAAGAAAGCCAAAGACAAGAATCAGAAAATTCCTAAATGGGCAGAGAGTATAGGGAGCACCTCTAATGGTGGAGCTAACGCTGCCATGTTGCTGGATTTCGAAAAGAAAGGGAAACTTTGTCTTCATAGAGAAATGACTAGTTATTATAATAACATATTCATTGGTTCCAGTGAATGCGAACATAATTATAAGGTAATTGGGGGTTGGGGTTTCAAAGATGTTTCAGAGCCTGTGTTTCTAGGAATTTATTTTATATGTGGGAATAAGGCTTACTTCAAATTGCCCAACCATTGGTACGGAAGCTGTTACTTTGGTATTGTCTTTCCAAAGATATACCATGTGGGAAAAATCACTGGAAGCACTGAAAAAACGAATGAATTAGTACGCGTGAAAAGAGAAAGCGTTGCTGAAATAGTAGGTGATATTTTTAGTGCAATGATACCTACAGTAGGAGTGGCTCTGAACACACACAGAATTTGCAAATAGTCCACAATAGTAGATCGGTTATCTACTGACACTGCTGGAGGGTTCCTGATGGTCAATACCGGATTGGTTGCATTGAGATCAATGGCTTTACAGAATCGACTTGCTCTTGACACCCTATTGGCAAAAGAGGGCGGAGTCTGCAGAATGTAGAAAGCGCAACATTGTTGCACTTACATACCTGACAAAAGTGTGGAAATCAAAGGGTATGTGAGCAACATTACAAATTTGGAAAAAGAGCTCAAACCACTTGAGGTTGACGGTGCATGGAAGAGACTTACTGATGGTCTCTCTGCGGTAGGTCATTGGTTTTCTAACCTAGGTAAAAGTCTTTTGAGTAAAGTACTGATGAAATTGCGGGAATAGGTATAGCAGTATTCATTATAATAATCTGCTGCAAATGTCGAAAACACCAAAAGAAATACACTGTGAACAAGAAAGGAGTGAAACGAAATGTGGATGAACTTGAATTAGAAGAACAAAATAATCAGATTTATAAAAGGTTGAAAAATTCTCACCCTAATAGAGAGACTGAGAAAAGCTGAATCGAATGTTTGAAGAGATTGAATTGGGGAAAATGTGAAAAGTTGGCATCTGGTTCCATTAATTTGTGATGATATAAAATATCATCAAAGAGGGGATTGATGGAGCAAGGATTCGCACGTACAGCGACTTGCTTGGATCAAGAACCTCAAATAATATAATCAACATGTTCGTGTTACTAATATTGCATTTTCTACATTACACGGGGTGTCCCAGTGAAGCTTGCTTATGTGTTTACTAATCGTAATACACTTGCCACTAAAATGGCTGCTGCTACGCGGGAATTTCTTCTGCGCATGTGTCGGTCATACCCATGTGATGTGACGTACTCGCAGATCTGGTGGGAATCTGTTGCACTTGCGCTTTAGCAATAAAATGGCTGCTTTGTGTTCTCACATGCCGAAGCTTGCCATGCAGCTTTTTGCTATGCTGTTCGTTTTGCATTAATCCTAATGCTATAGTTATTATAAAATAAGAGGAGTAGTATAGTGATTCCTGGTATACAGTGCATTCATTTTTTTCTGTGCTCTAAAACTGTTCTTTTCTATTTTTATGGTACATTACGAAATATGGCCTGCTTCCCTTTGCCACTCTCCATCTTGCTCGATACCGAGTCTGCTCGAGATCTGCAAGTCTCCAGAGCAGAGGACCTTTGAATACTGCCAAGGAGCTGACTGACTGAAAAGATGCTCCTGGGAACTTCACCCTTCGAACCCTAGTCGAATACATTGTATTTGTAAATAGAACATGTATTGTTGTACATCATGAGAACCTGAAGTTCGATGGGCGGTCTCGAGAAATGCAAATATTGAGCTTGAGAAAGTCAAATCCAAGTTGGTGTGATGACCTGTCCTTTCTGTTGACCAATCGAAATTGGGGATTCTTACACTTGCAACATTTGGGGGGTGGTACACTGACCCGAAAACAGTATAACTAGCCTAGGTTTAGCTAGAGAATTTGTCTAACTTGTCCGAATAGCTGACCTGTCACTGACCCAACGCACTCAATAGCTGATCCAGAAACAGATGTTCTGCGGAGCACTCTGTCTGACAAACTCAGAGACCCATTCGGGGTTTTGAGAACCTTAAGTGCTGGCGGAGCACTTTGCTGAGGAATTCGATAACCCAATCGGGGTTTTGACTGATAGCTGCAGAGAGGGTGTAGCGCAGGCGTTGCAACTGAACAGCCGGTGCTGGTCTTACCTTGGTGGTCCTGTCCTGATCCTAATCTGGTTTTCCTATCCTGGGTTTCCATTCTGCACCTGCTGGCCTACTGGCGACTGTCCTTTCTTGGGGTTTTCTCCTGTCCTTAACTGGCCCGTGGCCAGGGTTGGTCTCCACACCGTTCTAGGTAAATATAAATCTGAGGGAACCCATTTTGCATTCTTTATTTCCTTGCTTTGAATAAAAATCGTACTTGCGCATTGTTCCTTTTCTTACCCTCCCTGTGCAGACCGATAATAAAGTTTTATACAGTCCATGAAATATAGATGTTCCTTTCTCTACCCATTCCTTTAGTCGGTTAAAGTGGTTATTCTGAATTGTTAGCGTGTTCCAGTTTTACCTCACCTATAGCTATATGGTATCTCTAAAGACCCCATAGTGCATATTAAAATTCCTTACCTTATCCACCTTCGAGGGATATTTCAACTGTGATATTTTAGCATGATCCTTGTTTTCCCATCCTTTAGACACTCCATATCAAGTCTAAAATCTGAAGTTTCTTACTAGCATGTTCCCTGTCCTTACCTTCCCTTTAGACTTCTAAATGGTTGGTCTTATTTTCTTCCTATATTGATATACGCTTTTTATAATCTTAGTTATTGATAATTTACTCACTGTGAACTTTATTCTTACTGACTTTGAAGAATATTAGATAAAGGTTTTCAAAACTTCTCGTGTCTCTGGTTATTATACGAGTGCAAATATAATAAATGGTATTGTATTTTGGTGACTGCCTTTCTTTTACAGCTAGCTCCCTGATCCATTGTGATCATTAGGTACCCGTAACGTGGATTGGTAAGTCGGGTACATTGGAAATAAATAGGAATGAACTGGGTTACTGGTAATAGAGAGTAGGTTACCCGATTATGGTGTAGTAAAATTTATGGGCCCAAGTGTGCATATGGTAAAATTATTAGTCGGGTGACCTGTGCGCTCTATCAGTACTTCCCATACCACCAACGATCTACGGTGGACTATAATTGAGCAAATCAATGGAGGCACCAACATTACTCGCAGACTTTTCGAGAAAGAACAAAGATGGGTGTACCGCCTGGGAACCCATGAACAGGGTCTCAATGACGAGATCCCATGGTCATCGATACTCAGATGAACTTTGTCCGAGTCATTACCAATGTATCTCTGTGGGCCATCATTAATCTTTAAAGTGCCCTTTCTTGACACTGAGCCACTGTTAATCCATGACCTACCCATATGAGCCAATACCCCTTAAAAAGAAATCTATGAGCCTTCACCAAATTGAAATAAGAAAAAATGTCTTGCTCATTTGTTTGTCCCCACTTGACTTATCGTGTGAGCCTACTGGCATTCCTGCGCTACGACTAGTTTATCTTACATACCCCCGTTCACTACACGATAAGCCCTAAGATGTCTCACTCTTCCTGGTGTGCTAATTTGGCATGTCATGAGAGCCCCCGTTTTTTGTTGTTTTTTACGTTTTTTTGCCATTTTAATTTCTCAGTGGCATTACATGTGCCGTTTAACCTATGAACCGGCCTTCTTTGCCATTGAATAACTCCGTGTTAATCTGCCAATTTTATTTTTATTTATTTTGTGCATTTGTATGGCGCGACAGCTACCCAGAGGGTTTCCCGGCACCTTGGATCTGATTGAGGGAACTGAGACTTTAAAAGAGGAAAGAGCTACTGATCAAAAAGCCAGGATTTTACTCCCCTGCGAAATTTGAGGTAATTCGATTCCAACCGCAGATCAAGGGGAAGGGCATTCCATAGGACAGGAGCCAAATAGGAAAATGAGCGTCCGCCCATGCGTACTCGCTTAACTCTAGGTACAGAAAATTTGGCTTGTGTCATGGATCGAAGAGCGCGTGATGGTACATATTTCAGAGCCAATCTACACAAATAGGAGGGGGCCTCATTCATACTGATCCTAAACATATAACAGAGTGCTTTAAATTTCAATCTGTTGGCGATTTTCAGCCAGTGCAGTTTCTTTAAATGCTCAGATATACTAGTACGCCCTGGCAGATGAAGAAGCACCCTAGCTGCAGCATTCTGTACAATCTGCAGATGGTTGATAGTATTTTTATTGGCTCCTAGGAGAAGGATGTTACCATAGTCCAATCGAGACCCTATTAAGGCCTGCATTACTGTCCTTTTTGCCCCATCAGGCAGTTGCCACAGGATTTTCCTTAACCATTTAAGGATGGCAAAGGAAGTTGCGGCCGTTTTTGTGACATGAGCACACATTGATAATTTATTATCAATAATTATACCTAAATTGCGGGCAGATTGAACCACGACCGGGGGCGGGCCCATTTCAACTGGCCAATGAATGGGGCCCCATAGATTCTTATTATTGCCAAAAATGAGTAGTTCTGTTTTTTCAGCATTCAATTTTAACTTATTATCATGGAGCCAGTTAGCCATTTTCAGAAGACCAAAGCGAAGGGGAGAGGGATCAGATTTTTCTGTGGATGCTAGGGAGAACACTAATTGCGTGTCATCCGCATAGGAATAAATAGTAAGACCCATTTCTTCCGCAACCTTAGCTAGTGGGGTAACATATATATTAAATAAAAGTGGGCTCAGTATGGAACCCTGAGGTACCCCATACAGAGATTTATGAAAGTCAGAGGAATTATTTTTAGAGAAGACTTGGAAAGTACGGTGTAACAAAAATTGTTCCAGCCATCTCAGGGCGTTCCCTTGTATTCCTATATCCTCCAACGCGCGGATCAAGGTCTGGTGGGAGATGGTGTCGAAGGCGGCACTCAAATCTAAAAGAATGAGTGCCGCCGTGCCCCCTCCATCTAATTCCTTTCGGATGGTCTCAGTGACCCCCAGTAAGGTTGACTCCGTAGAGTGTCCCTTTCTAACCCCAGACTGTGAGAAATGCAACTGATTGTTGTCATTGACAAATTTAGATAGCTGGTTATTAACATGCTTTTCCAAGACCTTCGAACAAATAGGTGGCAATGATATTGGTCGAAAGTTTGAAAAGATCTCTGGGTCCCCCTCTGCTTTTTTCAGCAGAGGGACAACCATAGCATGCTTCCAGTCATCTGGAATCACAGCCTCCTCTAGTGAAGCATTTAGTAAAGATTTAATTACGCCCAAAATAGAGGGATCCAACTGCTTTAGAATAGACGCAGGGATAGGGTCCTGAGGAGAGCCAGATCTGATACTGTTAAGGATATCTACAAAAGTCACCATGTCCACAGATTGCCAATCTGTTAGTACATTCTCCTTGATGATTACCTTATTAGTTTTCTCACTAGGGAGGGGGTGTTATTTGGGGGGACTGTGTCCTTTTCATTTTTACTAAACTGAGAATAAATATTTGTAATTTTCTCATTGAAGTAATTGGCTATATTGTTGCATTGCAAAGTAGATAAAATCGGCGGTTCTGGTTGGGAGGCTGCTCCTGCCAAATTTTTTAAAACTTTAAAAAGAGTGCCAGAATTGCTCTGTGCCGCTAAAATAGTATCTTTAATATGATTACCCGTAGCTATTTTGCAGGATAAATGGTAGGCATTGAGTGCTTGCTTTTAGATCTCCTTGTTAGTAGAATTATAATCTTTCCTCCACAACCTCTCTAATTTTTTACAGTTACTCTTTTCATCACGTAATTTTTGAGAGAACCATGGGGCAGGAGGATAACAAAAAATACGTTTACTTAATGTAAAAGGAGCTACAGTCTGTGCAGCGGTCACAAGCCAGGTATTGATGTTTTGTAGTCGCTGATTCTAAGATCACTTGGAGCAATGTTAGGGTTAGAGTGGATCAATTGATTATTCAAGTCACTTATGCTAACTCTTTGCCAATTCCGAAATCTTACTTCCGATCTGATCAGATTTTTAATACTGTAAGCCCAGATAATAAAATGGGTAAGAAAATGATCCGACCATACGGTCGGAATAGCGGGTTTATATACTATTCGATTGAAGTTGGTAAAGATCGGATCTAATAAATGGCCCGCAGAATGCGTAGGACCAATATTCCTCAATTGGACATTAAGTGCTTCTAAGTCCGCGAGGAAATTGAGAATCATAGGGCAACTACTATCCTCCAGATGCAAATTAAAATCTCCAAGAATGGAGAACATGGCGGCTTCCATTAAGAATGGAGCAAGCACGTCAGGCAGGGCTGCCATCCACTCACCAGCCGCCCCAGGTGGTCGATAAACCAAAACACCCGAAAAAGTGATTTGGGGGGTTAAGGTGAGTTTAAAAAGACCGGCTTCGCAATTGGACCAATCAAGATATGACCATTTGCATTGATAGTTTTTTTTAAATACTATCCCTATGCCACCCCGACTTGATTTACTCTGTCTTTCCTTACTATAGCATAATTTGGGGGGAGGGCTGAAGCAATATCTGGCCCTGAGCTAGCATTCAGCCAAGTTTCAGTTAAGAAAAGGGCCTCCGGCTGTACATCAGTTAAAAGATTAAAAAGATCCTCTTTGTGCTTAGGCAATGACCTACAGTTCGTGGTAAGGAAATTGAACTGTTTGTCATAAGCAGTGTCCAGGTCGACAGTTATGTTCTGTGCTTTCCCATTCTCCCCAGTAATGCCTAATTGCATATGGGAGGGGGAGTACATACAAGTCGGGCAATAAGCTGTGATATTGTCTAAAAGCAATGGCTCATGGTTCATACAGTGTTGAGGTCTGAGTCGAAGTAGCTCCTCACTTGAATAACTATGAGCAGGGGTAGACGAACAGGGGGGGTGGCCCCTGGCCCCGGTCGGGCGCGGACGGGCGCAGACGGGCTTGCCTTTGGCGCACCTTCGGCGCGCTGCCGGCGTGCCCGCTACGCTCGTCCGCTGCGCAACGAACACATGCCCGTTTAAATAGTGATTCTACAGGGTAGTTCCCGCCCCCCGACCTCTGCCCCGTGACTCGAGCCTAGTCCAGCCTACGCTCCCTCCACGTCAAGCGGGAGAACCCGTGGTGGAACGGGGAGCCGGCGGACTGGACGGTGGGCGTCAGAGAGGTGAGGTTGGACACATCACAACAATCAATAACAATTTAAAAGCTCGAGCAGCTTTTTATATTTAAAAATAGCAGTTTAAAAAGTAGTAGTGCCTCGGTAAAAGGTTTCAGTGCAGTTCAGGTGTGCAAATAAGCAGATTATCGTATCTCATACCCGCCGCCTCGCACCCTTAACACACAGCAAATCCAGCGAGTGCCTGAGAAGTCCACTTCTAAATAGTGATTCTACAGGGTAGTTCCCGCCCCCAGACCTCTGCCCCATGACTCAAGCCTAGTCCCGCCTACGCTCCCTCCACGTCAAGCGGGAGAACCCGTGGTGGAACGGGGAGCCGGCGGACTGGATGGTGGGCGTCAGAGAGGTGAGGTTGGACACATCACAACAATCAATAACAATTTAAAAGCATGAGCAGTGTTTTATATTTAAAAATAGCAGTTTAAAAAGTAGTAGTGCCTCGGTAAAAGGTTTCAGTGCAGTTCAGGTGTGCAAATAAGCAGATTATCGTATCTCATACCCGCCGCCTCGCACCCTTAACACACAGCAAATCCAGCGAGTGCCTGAGAAGTCCACTTCTAAATAGTGATTCTACAGGGTAGTTCCCGCCCCCGACCTCTGCCCCGTGACTCGAGCCTAGTCCCGCCTACGCTCCCTCCACGTCAAGCGGGAGAACCCGTGGTAGAACGGGGAGCCGGCGGACTGGACGGTGGGCATCAGAGAGGTGAGGTTGGACACATCACAACAATCAATAACAATTTAAAAGCATGAGCAGCGTTTTATATTTAAAAATAGCAGTTTAATAAGTAGTAGTGCCTCGGTAAAAGGTTTCAGTGCAGTTCAGGTGTGCAAATAAGCAGATTATCGTATCTCATACCCGTCGCCTCGCACCCTTAACACACAGCAAACCCTTAACACACAGCTGCCAATGTCTTTCACGCAGCTTGGTCTATGAGTGTACTTCACCCGTGTTCACTCCCTATCTGCTCAATAAAGTTTTCTCTTCCTCTCTCAGCCTTGAACGGTCCACGCTCTAGTCACATGCTCGTAGCTCGCCCATACTCACCCGAGCGTGTCCGAGGATTGCCTGACATGACGCCTCCTGACGTTAGCCACGCCCATCCCGGAAGTGATTGCTTTCTCCCTAGCGGCTTACTTTTACCGGCAGACGGCTCGAGTACCATCTTCGGGATCCGGTTACAGAGGGTAATTGCAGGTTTCCAGTGGGTGCCTGGCGTCGAGGGCGTAAGTCGAATTCCTTCCTCAATGACACACAGATCTAAGTACATATTGTTTGTAAAGAGCGCTGATAAGTTTCTTTCTATTCCCAAGGATGTGCCAATTTCGCCATCACCCCCCTCCCGAGATCCATGGTGTGATTGTTTCTCACCATTCAAGTGAGAATATTTTTTAACCCCCTTTTTTCCTGTATTTGTCATTGAGTTTTGGGGTCACTGGCCTATTTGGTCCACTAATCCCGCCACCCACACGCGCCTCTCATTTGGGTCATTGATTAAGTGTCTATCGCCATTTGCATTGTCTATTGATCGACTAAGCACTTATGTACCCACTCCTGGCGCAGACCAATACCCACATATCCCGGCTGGGTGTTTAATTTACCGCTAAATACCTAACAGGTGTTTTTTTACAACTAGAGCACAAAGTTACTTCACCTACTTTACCAAACTGATATACCTCTGAACAGAGAAACCTAATTGTTTGTTTTGTCTCTTCATGTATGTCTTCGTCACTTTCTTTACAGGTGCATTTAATTTTTGGTCTCCATAATTGCGAGTACCATACAGGGAACTGTGTGTGCACTTTTTTACATTCTTTTCACTTTCACGCCCCCAGGTTAGGGTGGGCTTTAGCATACCCATACCGCCGGGGTTTAGTCCACTATAGGTCCTGATGAATGCCAGGTAAAATTACACTTCCTATGGCAGAAACATGTTGACCCACTTGTAATTTTATAGGAAACAGCCAAACAATCTATTTGGTTCATTTTCCAACACATTGTTTTAATATGTCCAATTGATCAAGTAATAAATCATTTTTGATACAATTTAGACATTTTTAAATCTCACTACCACTACTAGCACTCATTATTTCACAATACCTGCTCCGCAGTAAATCTGGCGTTGTAGCACACTGGGGAGGCATACGGCCTCTCCCAGTGGAGCCCTATGATGAAGCATGTCACCAACCAGGTTGGTGAGTGAGGGCTTTTTATACAAACCAAATTGGTATTGTATCTCTGTCATTTCCCTGCTCTGGTTGTACTATTTAGAGTCTTTACACTCTTCTTTTGTTTGGAATAGTATATTTGGGTACTAAGAGTGTAATGTTACATTCTCCCTACCTCTCTTTTTGTTGAATTGCACCATGACAGGAAACCAGTTGAGTAGTTCATATGATTTTGCCTGGGTCGCAGCAATGTCTTGGTAAGGGCCCAGCAGGATTTGTATAAAAACTTGATCCTGTCTGGTGCTAGTCACGTGCTGATCACTGACAGAGCCAGACAGGCTGTTAAGGCATGAGTACGGTAAAAGGAGCCTGTCATGCCAATAAACGAGTATTTATATCCTAACAGTTACCGGCTGCATATTTAATAGTGATTTCAGACCGCATGCGGTGCCTAAGCCTTTTTTTCATGTTCATCAATTTTATTGTTGGGTGTGACTGAGGAATGGTGTCAGGGGAATATGCATGCAGTGCATGCATTTCTAATGGGAATAGAAAACAAAACTGGGGAATGCTTCACTCCACTAACTGTTTTCTGCAAGGCTGACAAGCACTGCAATTCAGAAATGGGTCGCTCCCATCCGCAGTTAATTTGACTTTGATTCTCCTGCAGGCCTCAAAATGCCGGGCCAATGGCATTCAGGGAAGTTCAGCTGTGCACAGACTGAAGAGTGGTCTGTTGCTCTGGTAGTGATTATTGAGCCAGGCCCGGAACCAATCCGACCGGCGGCACCGGGGTTAGTTCAGTCACTCTCAGCTGGCAGCCGCTGATGGCATGGTGATTGATCGGGTAGGTCCTGTTGAGGGATGATATACATTTTGGATTAAGCAATGAGCTGCCTGTGCAGCTGCATTGCTAGCAGCGATCAAACTTGAACTAACTCATGCAGGGCACGTGCCACAGGTGGCAGAATGTCCCGCAGCCTATCAAAGTTTGTGGCTGACAAAACTGTTCCATTGTTAGCAGCTAGAGCTGTCTGGGAGCAGCCTGAACCAACCCACAAGCAAGGCAGAAGCAATGCACATCACACAGCCATTCCATATTTCAGTAATGACCGTGCATAAGCAGCTCTCTGGCTTGACAGCTCAGTACGCGTTTATAATGCATGACTTTGTATTTCAGTGCGGTGATGTAGACCGTCACACTGAAATGCGTTAATCTAACGCCTGATGCATGCTACTTGTGCAAAAAGAACAATTGATGGACAGAATGCAGAACAATGTCATACATTCACCCCAGTAGATCTGGGCCTAAATCCATAATTTTTTTGATCCCCATGCCATTCCAGTTTGAACCCAGCCATATGCAAATCAATCTTGACCCTGCGCCCACTGGGAACAGTCCAGCCCAAAGTGCCAGGCAAGGTCCTGAATGGACAGGAAACAAGCATCCTAAGACCGGTTTTGGGGTTTCACTCCTCATCAGCCAGGTTAGCTTGACTCCAGTGGTATGGAGAGCATGTGACCCATGTCTGGGCATACCCCTCCCCCTCGGGGGTGACAAATGCAAAACGAACAATTGATGGACAGAATGCATAACAATGTCATACATTCCCCCAGTACAGAGATATGGGCCTAAGTCCACAGCTTTGTTTTGCCACTGGATATCTTGGCTGATGAGGGGTGAAACCCAGAAACCGGTGCTAGGTTGTTTGTTTCTGGTCCAGGGAGTACCTGTCTTGGCAGTTCGGGCTGGACTGTTCCCAGGAGGCACAGAGTCAAGACTGATTTGCATATGGCCAGGTCTAAACTGGGATGGCATGGTGAGCGAAAGAATGATGGATTAAACCCAGATCTCTTGACTGGGGGTGAATGTTTTGATTTGTTCTGCATTTCATCAATCAATTGTGTGTCTTTTGCTGATGCATGCTACTTGACAGGGCTGGGTAAGTCTGTTCCTTTTATAATGCTTATCAGTCTTTCTGGCAGATGCATCAACGTAGCCTTTTGCTATTCCTAAATAGCGATTTTTAAGGAATTGCTATTTAGGAATAGCAAAAGCCTATGCATTTAGGAATCGCTATTAAAAAAACGATTCCTAAAACTTCCTCAATGGCTACTCGCAAATTGCCAGTCGCAATTAAGGAATGCTGTACCATTCATTCCTATGGGCCTACAGGCCCATAGGAATTAATTGGAGATTGCATGAGCATTTGCGAGTACCAGTAGGTACTCGCAAATTGTTCATGCAATTTCAAGGGTGCAAGGGTGTCAAAATGACACCCTGTTGCACCCCTGAAATTGATCTCTGCACATATGTTGGGGGGATGTGTGTGCGCAACATGAAACTTTGAAAAATGCACAAAAGTGCTTTTTTCAAAGTTTTAGCAAATTACCATGAAGTTCAACTTCATGTTAATTTGCTACTCCTATTAGCGAATTCACTATATTTTTGACTTTTATGCATTGCATTTAAGGAATCTCAATTTGGGATTCCTTAAATGCAATCGCAATTTAAGGAATCTCAATTTAGAGATTCCTTAAAATGCAATTTTTGCATTTGGGATGATGCATCCCAAATGCAAAAATGCAAAAATACCGGTCGCAAATGGGCAGATTCTGAGAATCTGCCCATTTGCGACCGGTATTTACTTTGATGCATATGCCTGTTTGTTGCTTACTGGATCCTTGACCCCTTCCATGCGCATGACGAGCTGAGCTCGTCATGAGTTGCGCCGCTCGCATGCTCATGACGAGCTCAGCTCGTCATGTAACGCGGCTTTTTGTAAATAGCCGCACAGCGCGAAAATCGCGGCCGCACGCATGCGGTTAACACCCTTCAGCCAATAGATTTCTCTATGTCCCTAGTAATTACTATGGCTATGAGTTCATTAACACTAACTTTAAACAACCATCACTGACATTGTTGCACTAACACAACTGTATTAGATTACTCATAGATCCATTTCACTGTGAAAACGTCGAAAATCACAAATACCACCTGTTTATCGTCGTCGCCAACATTGAAGTAATGAGCTTCATGCTGATATAGATTAACCAAGGGAGTTTATCACAGAAAGAGGCAGATAACATATGTCACACGGACAGTGGCACAGAGATATCTGCCATCAGACTCATGGAACTTCTTTCCACGTCATTCAATTCTGCTGTTGTCATTGCATTAAATAAATTCTACACCTGATTGCAATATTAAGACATCGCCACACATGGCCAACATGTCTTCCATAAATGTATGGTTTCTTACCCACAAGGGCAACAGCTACACTATATAAATGATCTCTTTGCTTATTAAGGTCATATTCAGGTTTTTGTTTTTAAATTCATACTGGAATAATTTATTGTTTGCCCCATGATTCGCTTTCCCTAACTGTGTTTTCCAGTTTGTGTCAACCTGATCTTTATATCCAAAGTGTATCAGCATACATTTTCTATCATATGATGTACAAATTAAATCAGAATCTCATACAATAACAAACTGCTACCTCTTTATTTCCAAATCCTTTTCCATTCACCAGTTATGTGTTCACCTATGCTGACACAGATTTATGCACAGTCTCAAATGAGACATGATAGTACATGCCCTGTTTGTCACGTATTTGTCACATAATTCTTTAGATGTTTAATTCCTAGCATATTTTTCTATCATCACTCAAGCCCTCTTTCCTGTTTTCTTCGCATGCAATTTATGAAAACATGATGCATCAAGACACAACTGAAATATGAGCTTGTTATTTGTAGGAAGTGGGTTCTAACTCCCAAGCAAAACAATGCATTACAATGACAACCTGGATATTAAAAAAACAATATCTGCACATTCCCACACTTCAGTATTTCTGACTGTAAAAAAATACCTGCATGGCTGTCATAAGTAATATAAGAGCATTTAAAAAAAGAAAGTAATTGCAAATAATAATTGTGTTTAAAAAAACAAATAATCATAACTAAAAAAATAAGTAATAATGACAGTTAAATCTGATTGAATTAATTTAAATGACATATAATCTTTTTTGTCTCGCTGCAGTTTTGTGATGCTAATTATCCTCCACCAAGGAGCACTTTGAAGACATGGTAAGTAGTGTAGGCATTATATGACAGTAATGTGTTAATTTAGGTTTAAATAGGACAATGCTTAAGAGAAAAGTATACAGTACAAGTACAAGGGGAGTGTTAGTAATGTTGAAAGAACAAAAGGTAGAAGACTGAGGGGCATATTATCAAGGGGGTTTATCTCCGCTTTTTTGGCTTTAAAAGCCAAGAAAGCGGAGATAAAATTATCTCCCTATTACCTAGCTGTCGCTAACACCAGTTAGCGACAGCTAGTAGGAGATAGCGACCATCTTGGGCCCCACTTTGCATGTCAGTGATATTTATCACCAATGACATGCAAAGTGGGCGTGCCAAGATGTTAGCGACTGGAAACAGTCGCTAACATCGCTATCTCCTATTACCAACTTTTGGAGATATTCGCGCTAAGCGCGAATATCTCCAAAAGCTAACACCTGCCCCTGAGCAGTTCTTAGCCATGTTATCCAATGGGAGGTGGATAACATGGCTAAGAGCATTAGCTCGATAATGCATGAATATCGCTGACTTTTCAGCGATATTCATGCATTGCGGCCGTTTTTTATCGCATTTGCGATAAACCTTGGTAATACCAAGGTTTATCTGCGGTAAAAATCGCCACAGCTTAGCGGTAACATTTTCTCTCTAACCAAGCAATAGCGATAATTATCTCTATTGCTTGGTAATATGCCCCTCAAACCCTCATTATGAATCACCAAAAAAGTATGTACATGGGCACATATATCCAGTCAATTAACAGTAGACCTTGTTCCCAACCCATCTTTACTGGGCGCTAGATCACCAGACCCATATTTAACATGTGTTAAAATGCACTTGGGGTAGGTTTCCCCCAAAATGTTTTGCCTTCTCTCCTCCTGTGTTGCTGAGTTTGTTTTGGTTGGCCTTGGGACTCTGTGCAATTTGCCACTGAAAACCAATTGTAAAGTGTTTCTGATCACTTTCTTAACCATGGTACAATTGGCTTACAAGTGATTGGCATATTTAATTTACTTATAAATCCCTAGGAAAGTAGAATACTATATTCTCAGGGCTGGTAAATGTAATGCTACTTGTGGGTCTGCAGCTCTTATTGTAACATTCACTTAAGTCATTCCTAAAACATGTCCTAGACCTACCCTTTGCAGCCTAGTAGTACTGACCTGCTAAATTGACCTGGCAAAATGAACCATTTGCAAGGCCTAAAACTTTTATTACACATAAGTCACCCCTAAGGTAGGCCCTAAACAGTCAATAAGGCAGGGTACATTGTATTCAAATAATTGGAAATGCACATTAAGTTTCACATTTCCTGGTAGTGTTAAACTCAAAAAATTGTTTTTCACGCTTCCACTTTCCAAAAAACAAAAACAGTGTAGAAATCATTACCTTCGCACCTTGAAACAACTTTTTTCTCTAAGAGGGATTGATCCTCAATATAGATAGCAGCCAGATGAGTGACTCTGTTAATCACGGGAATATCAAAATACTTTAAATAGCTGTTCTTTATGCTTTATAGTCCACTGTAAGGCCATAATCTAATCTTTTTAGGGACTCTGGTGAGGTATAGAAAATCAGTAATATGTTACTCCTGAAAAACACTTTCAGGAAAAAATTGCCAAACCTGTACACTCTTGGAACTAAAAATAATGTACTATGTGCAAAAATTGGGAAAAAATATTTTCTTAAATCAGGGGGGGCTACACCCCCTTCTTTCACTGGCCTATATAATGTCGGTAATGACAATCTGGGCATTTTACTGGCCCAAGTAAAGGCTGAAAACATACCCTCCATGTCTTTAAAAAACATAATCTAAAGATCCCATGGGACAGCAGCAAAGGAGAAAATACACAGAGGCAAAACAGACATACAAATTAAAACAATACAGTTGATTATAGAGAGAGCGAACTTATTCCATTTTATGAATAACGCCTTAATCTTATTGATTAAAGGGATATAATTCACTGCAAATTAGTAATTTCCATTTTTGGAGAAATATACCCCTAAATAGCGCTTTGGGTAGAATTAACAAGAGGATGAAACTCAGTAAGTATAGTGTTGAGTGCACACTTATATAACAAAATCTCAGTTTTCAGCTTGTTTATCTTATAGCCTCCTAAAGATTGATACACGTGAAAGACTGCAAAAACCCTCTTTTGGTTCTCCATTTCAGGTTTTAAAAATAACACAATGTCATCAGCATACAGCTTAATGGTAGTCATCCCACTTAAAGCTGATAATATACTTAAATTTGTCCGTACATCTACAGCTAAAGGTTATATGAAAGGGGCAAAACGTTTGCCAACAGGGGACAACCCTGTCTCATACCTCTGCTTACCTCACAAGTCCTGATATTAGTGGAATTAATATTCTTTTGTGCTCTAGCACCTTTATATAGACAGCTTGGAAAGTCTGGAGTGACTTTGAACCCAGTATTAGGTATTTTACAAAGACACTGCAAAGGTCCTTCATGAAGATCAAATATTTTTTGGGGGAAATTAGATCTCAGTAGAATCCTGGCAGGTCTGGAAATAGTAGAGGAACAGGTAGAATCCAGAAGGATAGATCTATTAGTGCCTGGGTTTCGATCTTCAGACAAAAACAGGCTAAAACTGTAATGAGAAGGCTTTGGGTAAATGGCAGTCTAAAAATGTTTCCAGGTTTCAATAGCTACCTGAAATAAGAACAACCCCTTCGCTGCTAGGCCTTTTCCCCCCTGTGCTAGGCCTTTTTTAGGCTATGTGGGGTAGTTCGCGCTTAGGTCCCTGTAACTTTTTGACCACATAAGTTATCCATGCCAAATTTACGTCCTTTTTTTCCAACATCATGGGAATTCTAAAGGTACCCAGGGTTAATGGATTCCCCTAGGAGGGACCCAGAAATTAGCCAAAATACAGCTAAATTTTGTTTTTTGGGGGAAAAATTGGAATAAATTGCTGCAAATCAAAGCGTCTGTTTTTTTCCCTGCAAAGGTTATCAATAAAGGGTTTATGGGGCTGGAATCACCATTTTCCCTTCTTTTAAGAAATGACAGGCTTTTGCCATAAAACCAATATTTTTTACACAGTTTTGGCATTTTACCAGGATATAGTCTATTCCTGCTATTTTTTGTGCTTTCAACCATCTTCCAGTAAATGGTAGTAATGGGTATGAAATCAATAATGGACCTGGAAAGCTATACATTTTAGAAAAGGAGACAACATTATAAATTTATCAAGGGGTCATTTGTGTAGATCCTTCAAGGTTTCTGTATAGATACGGACAGTTAAATATAGGAAAAATTGAAATTTTTTAGAAAAAACAGCCATTTGTGTCAACGTTTTCACCTGTAACTTCTTCTAACTATGACAGCTGTTTGAAAGCAATATACTGTTGCATTTGGTGGATCTTTCTGGTTGTGGGGATATATAGGACTTGTAGGTTCACCAAAAAAACAGAACAACCCAGAGCCAATAACTGAGCAGCGTCTTGCAATGGTTTTTTATTATGTACCGGGTATATAGCAATTATTCTGGGAAAATGTATGCATGGAAAATTCAATGGAAAAGACACCTATGTATTTCTGAAATGGGAACAAAATCTAGAGTTCAGAAACAGTAGATATTTGCACATTTCCAAAAATGGGAGTACCCATACTACCGTGGGAATTAGAGGTAATTTTTCATAATGACTACTTTTGTACACATTGTCTTTCATCTGGAAGGCAGAAATACATCGAAAGTCAATAGATAATAACAGTTGCTGTACAATTCCGTGTTACTCTAAGTCTACCGATAAAAATGGTACCTCACTTTTGTGGGTGGGCCTAGTGCCCACAACAGGAAATGGCTCAAAAAGCAATGTGGACACAACACATTTTCACAATGAAAAATAAGCCTTTTTTTGCAAAGTGCCTATCTGTAGTATTTGAACACCAGCTCTGCCGGCATCTAGCAAAACTATACATTTTTGAACACTAGACAACCAGGGGAATCCAGGATGGGGTGACTTGACTGTCTCTCACCAGATTCGGTTACCCACAATCCCTTGCAAACCAAAACATGTATCAAAAAAACATGTTTTTCTCACATTTCTGTGGTGGAAAGTTCTCGAATCTGTGTGGATCCACAAAATTCAACCCACCCCGCATTCCCCAAAGTCTTCTGAGACAACTAGTACCTCATTTGTGTGGGTAGTTTTTGAACCATAGCTCTACTGGCAGCTAGTGAAACCTAGTAAACCTATACATTATTTAAAAGTAGACACCCAGGGGAATCCAGGATGGGGTGATTTGACTGGCTCTCACCAGGTTATGTTCCCCAGAATCCCCTGAAAACCTAAATATTTGTAAAAAAAAAACACATATTCCTCACATTTCTATGGTGGAAAGTTCTGGAATCTGTGTGGATCCACAAAATTCTACCCACTCCACGTTCCCCAAAGTCTTCCGATAAACATGGTTCCTCACTTGAGTGTTTAGGTCCAGTGCCCATGACAGGAAACGGCTCAAAAAGCAACGTGGACACACCACATTTTCACAATGAAAAATGAGTATTTTTTTGTAAAGGGCCAAGATGTAGTGTCTGAACCCTAGCTCAGCCAGCACCTAGAGAAACCTAGCAAAACTATACATTTCTGAAAACTAGACACCGTGGGAATGCAGGTTGGGGTGACTTGACTGTCTCTCACCAGGTTCTGTTACCCAGAATCCCTTACAAGCCTAAAAATGTGTCAAAAAACCCACTCCACATTTCCCAAAGTCTTCCAAGAAAAATGGTACGTCACTTGTGTGGGCAGGCCTAGTGCCCGCAATAGCAAACAGCGCAAAACGCAACGTGGAGACACCACATTTTCACAGTGAAAAATGACCCATTCGTTTGCAAAGTGCCTAGCTGTAGTTTTTGAACCATAGCTCTGCCGGCACCTAGTGAAACCTAGCAAACATATACATTTCTGAAAAATAGACACCCCTGGGAATCTAGGATGGGGTGAGTTGACTGGCTTTCACCAGGTTCTGTTACACAGAATACCTTGCAAACCTAAAGATTTGTTAAGAAAACACATTTTCCTCACATTTCTGTGGTGGAAAGGTCTGGAATCTGCGTGGATCCACAAAATTCTACCCACCCCGCATTCCCGAGAGTCTTTCAAGAAAAATTGTACCTCACTTGTCAGGGTAGGCCTAGTGCCCGCAGTAGGAAACGGCACAAAACGCAACATGGACACACCACATTTTCACAGTGAAAAATGACCCTTTTTTTGCAAAGTGCCTAGCAGTAGGTTTTGAACCATAGCTCTGCCGGCACCTAGGGAAACCTAGCAAACCTATACATTTTTAAAAAGTAGACACCAAGGGGAATCCAGGATGGGTTGACTTGACTGGCTTCCACTAGGTTCTGTTACCATGAATCGCCTGCAAACATAAAACAATTGACAAAAAAACAAATTTTCTTCACATTTCTGTGGTGGAAAGTTCTGGAATCTGCCGGGATCCACAAAATTGCACCCACCCCGCATTCCCCAAAGTCTCCAGAGAAAAATGATACCTCACTTGTGCGGGTAGACCTAGTGTCCTCGATAGGAAACGGTGCAAAACCCAATGTCGACAGATCACATTTTCATAGTGAAAAATTATCCTTTTTTTGCAAAGTGCCTAGCTGTAGTTTTTTAACCATAGCTCTGCCGGCACCTTGGAAAACCTAGCAAATCTATACATTTTTGAAAAGTAGACAGCCAGGTGACTTGACTGGCTCTCACCGGGTTCTGTTACCCAGAATCCCTTGCAAACTTAAAAAATTGACAAAACAACCACATTTTCTTCACATTTCTGTGGTGGAAAGTTCTGGAATCTGCCTGTATCCACAAATATTCTCTTACCAAAAATTCCCCCAGGTCTCCCAATAAAAATGGCACCTCACTTGCATGGGTGGGCCAAGTACTCGTGGCAGGCAATGGCCCAAAACCTATTGAGGCAACATCAAAATTACCTATCACAAACCAACCTAGTTTTGCAAGGGGGTTCTCATGAGTTTTTGGCGTGGGGCTCGGCGGCCAACTAGGGAAACCTACCAAACCCACACATTTCTGAATACTAGGCACCCGGGGGAGTCCAGCAAGGTATTGCTTTTGTGAGTACCCCAACATTCTCCTACCCAGAATCTCCTGCAAACCTCAAATTTAGCTGAAAAAATCACTTTTTTTCTCAAATTTCTGTGAGAGAAAGTTCTGGAATCTGCGTAGATCCACAAATTTCTTCTCACCCAGCATTTCACTAGTTCTACCAATATCAATGGTACATCATTTGTGTGGGTAGGCATAGTGGCTAGAACAGGAAATGGGCCAAATCGTACTGTGGAGACTTCAAAATTACCTATAACAACACAACCTGGATTTGACGGGGGCCTAGGGTTTTGGCCCTGGGCTTGGCGGCCATCTCAGGAAAGTACCAAACCCAAACATGTCTAAAAACTAGACACCTGGGGGAGTCCAATGAAGTACGGCTTATGTTGATCCCCCAATGTTTTCCTACCCAGAATGCCCTTTAAACCTAACATTTAGGTGAAAAAAACATATTTTCCACATATTTTTGGGTGGAATCACCGTGCCGGCACAGATGTCCTACCCCACAGCATTCCCCTGAGTCAGACAGAAATGTGCCCCCCCCTTGCTAAAGAAATAAATCCCTGGTGCCTAGTAGGGTTTTCTGCATCCCACCCTCCCGCCTATGGCAGAAAGGCCAAAAAAGGGGCAGATCTGTCGCCAGGAGGGCAGAAAAAACATTAACCAAATTTTACCCCCTTGGAAGCAACATGGTTGCTTCCATTACACACAAAATAAAATATCTGGTGCCTAGTGGATTTTCGCCCCCCACAAAAAGGCCAAAAAACAGGCTGATCAGCCCCCAGGGGGGGCAGAATACACACACAAAAGAAGTCTGCCTCCTGGAAGCCACCCTTGCCCAAGGGGTCGCTTCCATTTTAATTTTAAATAACTCCCTGGTGTCTAGTGGGGTTTTCTGCCCCCCCCCCCGGGGGCAAAAAGGCCAGATAAATGGGCTGATCTGCCCCCAGGCAGGGCTAAATACACATAAAAAAAATATATGTCCCCTGTTAGCGACCCTTGCCCAATGGGTCACTTCCAATTTCTTTATTTTTAAATCCCTGGCTCTAGTGGGCTTTTCTGTCTCCCCCCCCACCACAAAAGTCTTTAAAATGATGGGCCTAAAATGATTTAGGCCCATAAGAAAGCAACCCTTGCCCAAGGGGTCGCTTCTATTTAACATTTAAAACACTCCCTGGTGTCTAGTGGGGTTTTGGAGCAGAAAGGCCAAATAAACAGACCGATTTACCCCTGGGGGGGGGGGGCAGAATATAGTTTGAAAAAAATATGGCCGCTGGAAGCGACCCTTGCCCAAGGGGCCACTTCCATTTTTATTTTTAAAACCTCCCTGGCTCTAGTGGGCTTTTCTGCCCCTCCCTGGGGCCAAAAACACCAAAAAATGCAGGCTATCTGTCCCCGGAGGGCAGAAGAGTCTTTAAAATTATTTAGGCCCAAAAGGAAAGGGGTCGCTTCCCTTTAAAATTAAAAACACTCCCTGGTGTCTGATGAGGTTTTCTGCCCCCCCCCATAGGGGCAGAAAGGCCAAAAAAACAAACTGATCTGCCCCAAGGGGGGGGCAGAGTAAACTTGCCCAAGGGGTCGCTTCCAATTTAATTTCTGGCTCTAGTGGGCTTTTCTGCCCCTCCTGGGGCCAGAAACGCCCCAAAAATCAAGCGATCTGTCCCCAGGGGGGGCAGAAAATACTTTTCAAAAATTATTCCCCACAGGAAGGGACCCTTGCCCACGGGGTCGCTTACCTTTAAAGTAAAAAGACATCCCTGGTGTCTATTGGGGGCATTCCTACTGCACGATCGCGACGCTGTGCATGATCATGCAGCAGGAATGCCCTGCATTGAGACATCAGGGGAGAGGAAACATTCTTTCTCCCCCGATGCCTCAATGTGAAGAGATCTGCCCCCCAACCCCACCAGTGCACAAAAACCTACCTCCTCCTCGTCTGGACGCCTGGAAACAAATGGTGTCCAGGCGTACAGCACTTCCTGATAACGTTGGCGCGCGCTGTGCGTGCTGATGTCACAGGATCGCCGAAGGGTTTTGGGGGTGGCAGCGGAAGCTCTTCGGCTGACATCCCCGTTTGTGGCACGATGTTGGGCTGCCCATGGGGAGAGCACCAGCGCTTCCCCCATGGGTGGGTGCCATGACGGAGCGGTTCCGGCATGAGCACAGGCCCACCGTGGCTCATGACGGAACGGCTCCATCATGAGCACTGAAAGGGTTAACGAGTTTCATTTTACCTTAATGAAGGACGCAAATTTTAGGCAGATGCAATTCTACGCCAAATGACTGCTGTATAGAACCCCAGCTTTTCAACTCAAAATTAACCCTGATTCCAGTGAATAGATGTAGGTGTTCAATGGAAGGTGGGGATACTTGGACCAATTTTATCAGGGGTTGCACAAGAATGATGCAACTCACGACTGAGATTGAGAGGTATTGTTTTCATACTTTGGAAATGACACAGTCCATAGATGCCCAGACAGTGGTACTGGGGTATTCTCCTGATATTACTATAGGATCCATGCAAAGAAAAAGAATGTATATTATTGTTTTAATTGCTAGATCAATAATTTTTCATGACAGGTGTTCGGAAGTACTCCTGACATAACAACAATTGCGATCCACATTATGTAGAACTAAGAAACTGAAAAAAGTTATGCATTAAGGTCGGGTTCTTATGCAAAGTTTCTAGAGGGACAGCATGGAGAATGTGCAATATAAAATGATTTATTGTTTGTATTTTATCATGGCTTCTATGTGTACAGTTTTAAATCGTAGTATCCTTCTGGTTTTTGTCACCAAGATGAATAGTCTAAATATTCATGACTTTCAGTTTTTGTGAATTTTTGTGACTGTTGAACTCTTCCAAAAAATATTTAATTTTAAAAAAAGCAATTCACTACTATAAGGCCTGCCTCCCTGATAGGATAACATTGTGTCTCCCTATTACATTTAATAAGTTGTAACTTTTGTTTAGAAGCAGATAGATTGTCAAGCTTGGTGTATCAGGAACTGCAGTTTAAGATATTCTTTAATGATAAAGTTGGATTTTAAGTCACAATTCTAAAAATGCCCCTTTTAGAAAGTAGGCATTCTTTGTCCTTTTGATGACTGCAGCCTCCTTCCTGGGTCACGTGACTAGGTGTAGTTGGCAGCTGGCCTGTATTCTTCCCTCTCAGATAACAGCCACACAATAGAGGGACTTGGTGTTGGCAGAATGGGCCATCCAACTTCACACTAGCCCAGACAGACTTGGACCAGGGCAGGGAGGCAGGAAATTCCAGGCTCATCTGTGTGGGGAGAACTCAAAACGTTTCATACAGTTCAAAGGTGGCACCAGGTATGAATATAGGACCCTCAGACCCACTGTTCAGTTCACTTCTGGACCTGCAGAAGGACTCTCAGAGGACTCCCTTGCTGCCTGTGGCCTACTGTTTATTTGAGATTACATAAGTAGGTAACAAACCGAGAGGATTGCTTTGATGAAGGTATGACTACACACCCATCGACCCCTGTTGTTGACCCTGAGGCAATAGTATTGCCTAACTAGAAATACGGAGTATCATTAAGTAACCGTATGTATTTTGTGTATAGACATTAGGCATGCACGTCACTGTATCCTCATTATAGGATTTATTAGGAGTGGTATGCATGGGGCTGGACCCCGTGTAGTCCTGATGAAGAGCTTGTAGGGGACAGCTCGAAACATGTTGACACAGACGCAAAACTAGGGAACCAAACTCATTAAGGTCAGGTTTCTCCCTGGTATTAACCCCTGATTTTAACCATACCATCTAGGGGCGGGAATAAAATAGTAGCTCACTAGTTAGGTATTTTTAAGATTTGTTTTCCTTCCACTCCACATCACTGCACCTCACATAGTCCATAACTAAGTGCTCCTCCGTAGTTCGCAAGTTGCAGCACGCCTCAATCTGTAGAAGATTGAGAGGAACCCCAATGATGAAGCATGCCACCTAGGGGAAACCCTGGCGGGCGAGGGGTCTCTAGAAAAGGAGTGTTTTTTCTAGTAAGGTGAGCACAACAAACTTTCATTGAATCCTGGTTCCCCCACAGCTTAGGGTTTTTTCGATATATGCAAATTTTGTGCAACTAATCCAGAGGACTGCCCTGCTGTATCCAGAGGACTATCCTGCTGTGTGAAGCCTTTGTGTCCTCAGAGGACTGCCCTACTGCCTACGACCTGGTCCCCTACTTGAACCGAATACTTCAATAGTGACACCAAGGGCTAGTTGGATGGCCTCCTGCTCAGAGCCTCAAGGACAGAAAAGGCTCCAACTAACTTAACTCACACCTGAACCCAGCCTAAGTGAGTTCTGACCCTCCAAGCTGTGGCACTCCAATCCTGGACCCTTGCAAGTGGTGTTAAGCATGCCCAGATTGTCCCAATCCAAAACATGGAACTGAGAACATTTTCTGCCAAAAAGTGCTTCGAGAACCAAGAGGAAACTGGAACCTACTTGCTCGCTGATACGCCCAAGGTCCATACCTGATCAGCCTCACTTTCTGGCAGCTCTCGCAACATTCTTCTCTGCAGCAGCAAAACCTATACGGCAGCTTCTCGCAGATGGAGTATCGGCCTTGTGGAGACTGCAGCCTCATCCCACTGTAGATTTTTGACTTCCATAAATAGACTAAGGGCCTGGTTATGACTACGGTGGTGATACAGGCACTACCACGTCTGTGGTCCGACCCCTTTATTATGAGTTGGGCGGTCCAACCGCCATAGGACCGCTGCTACCGCCAGAGATCTGTGACCGCTGGCAGTCTTGCAGCGATCTGAGGCCTGCAAAATGCTGGTGTTGCCACTGTGGCACCACCAAGCATATTATGAGTTTCCTCCTAGCCACAATTTTAATGTCAGTGAGCCCACCATGAAAACTGTGGTGATTAGGAAACTAAGGGGGGCCTACATGGCCTCCTGGTGCCTCAGGGCATTGTGGATGCATGCAGAGGGGTACATGGTGGGCCCCCCTTGTATGATTGCACCCCCAGTTGTCGCACTGCATAGGCCTAACATGTCCATGCCATGCAGGAACTTGCTTTTGCATTACCATTTTGGTGCCTTTCTAAGACTCACCGCCTGGAACTGCCAAAGCACCACCCGCCAGACCAGGAGAAAACTCCTAATCTGGCAGGCCGATGAGTTTGGTGGTATGGGAGCGGGGTGCTGGCATGGAGCATCGCTCCCACACCACCAAACTCATAATCAGGTCCTAAGTTTGAATTCGTCCAGCGGCTCCCAAATGAAGACTCCACCTATTTGGACACGGCCAAGTGCTTTGCCCTACTGAACTTGACCTTCTCAGACATATTTCTGCAAACATTCTTCTAAGTCTGAAGGTAAGCAGAGACAGCCAAATGCAGTTCGCCTACCAGAATTGTTGGCCATTTCTTTTGAATTTGCTCTCGCACAACTAGAAGTACACCATTGGCGCTTTGATCGTTTAGGCACTATTTTTCACTTTAAACTTTGAAAATTCATAAGTCCGGTTCTCCTTGTTGGAATTGGTCATTTCAGTTTTGAATAATTTACAAAACATTGCACTATTTTTCTAAATTGGTGTGGGATTTTTTTTGTTTTGTTTTCACATTATTGTTGTTTAAGTGCTGCATAAATGCTTTACACATTGCCTCTAAGTTAAACCTGACTGTTTTTGTGTCAAACTACCAGATGGTTAAGCACATGTTAATTTAGTGACTTTTTGTGATTTACCCTGACAAGGATTGTTTCTGTTGCTTGAGAAGGGCTCACACCCCTCTCAACCAACAACCCCAATTTCTCACAAGCACCATGTAAACCCACAGAGGTTTCTATGGACAGTTTCTACCTTCTCAGAGCAGGTGTAAAATGTCCATGGAAATAGATCCACATTCAGAAAATCGCTCTGGTGTTTTCCCTGGCAATTCCAGGCCCTTTTGGTAATTCCCTCAGTTCAGGGCCTGAAATTCATAATGTCTGTAAAGACAGCAGCCAAAATCATTCATTCTGTGCATTGTTATCTTCCCACGTTGTCTTCTGTCAAGGAGGTGAATTAACTTATCCATATGAATAATTGGTCAAATTATAGCTAGCTTTGTTGGCACAATATACTGAACAAAGTTATCTGTGATACATGAATAAGTAAATGAATGCACACCTGATTGAGAGACAGGCTGAGTTATACCTGCTTCATTAAAAAAACATTTGCAAAGAATTTGCTTGAAAAGCATACATTCCTGATAATTATGAAAAACGTTGTTTTGCTAACATGTTAAGACCTATTGAGATTGACAAGTGTAGTTTTGGAATTCACTGAACTCAAAACACTTTTCGCCGAATTCAATCAATCAATCAATCAGGCACATTTATAGAGCGCTACTCACCCGCAAGGGTCTCAAGGCGCTGGGAGGGGGGGGCTGCTACTGTTCGAAAAGCCAGGTGTTGAGTTGCTTCCTGAAGGAGAGATGGTCATGGGTCAGTCGCAGGTGGGTGGGGAGGGAGTTATAAGTCTTGACAGCCAGGTAGTAGAAGGATCTTCCTCCGGTGGTGGTTCTACGAATTCGTGGGACGGTAGCGAGGGCGAGGCTGGCGGAACGGAGCTGATGGGTGGGTGTGTAGAACGTGAGGCGGTTGTTGAGGTATTCGGGGCCCATATCGTGGAGAGCTTTGTGAGCGTGGGTGAGGAGCCTGAAGGTGATCCTTTTGCTGATGGGGAGCCAGTGCAGGTCTCTCAGATGGGCAGAGATGTGGCTGTGTCGGGGGATGTCCAGGATGAGTCGTGCTTAGGCGTTCTGTAGGCGTTGGAGTCTTTTCTGTAGTTTGGCTGTGGTTCCGGTGTAGAGGGCGTTCCTGTAGTCCAGTCGGCTGGTGACGAGGGCCTGGGTGACCGTCTTTCTGGTGTCGGTGGGGATCCACCGGAAGATCTTTCGAAGCATGCGCAGGGTGTTGAAACATGACGACGAGACGGCGTTGACTTGCTTGGTCATCGTGAGGGAGGAGTCCAAGATGAAACCTAGGTTGCGTGCTTGGTCCGCGGGCTTGGGGGTGGCGCCCAGTGCAGGGGGCCACCAGGAGTCGTCCCAGGCGGAAGGGGATGGTCCCAGGATGAGGACTTCCGTCTTGTCTGAGTTCAGTTTCAGACGGCTGAGCTTCATCCATTCCGCGACGTCTTTCATTCCTTCCTGGAGGCTGGCTCTGGTGGTGGCGGGGTCGATGGTGAGGGAGAGGATCAGCTGGGTGTCGTCCGTGTAGGAGATGATGTTTAGGTTGTGTTGGCGTGCGATGGCTGCGAGAGGGGTCATGTAGATGTTGAAGAGGGTGGGGCTGAGCGAGGAGCCTTGAGGTACGCCGCAAATGATCTTGGTGGCTGCTGAGCAGAAGGGAGGGAGGCGGACTCTCTGAGTTCTGTCGGAGAGGAAGGAGGTGATCCATTCCAGGCCATACCTTGGATCCCGGCGTGTTGGAGGCGGCTTGTTAGGGTGCGGTGGCAGACTGTGTCGAATGCGGCCGATAGGTCGAGGAGGATGAGGGCAGCAGTTTCCCCGTTGTCAAGCAGGGACCTGATGTCGTCGGTGGCTGCGATGAGGGCGGTCTTGGTGCTGTGGTTTGCTCGGAATCCGGACTGCGAAGGGTCGAGGGAGCCGTTGGTCTTGAGGAAGGAGGTTAGCTGTTTGTTGACGGTCTTCTCGATGACTTTAGCAGGGAACGGGAGGAGTGAGATGGGGCGGAAGTTCTTGAGGTCCGTGAGGTCCGCGGTGGGTTTCTTCAGGAGGGCGCTGATCTCCGCATGCTTCCAGCTCTCTGGAAAGGTGGCGGACGTGAAGGAGTTGTTAATGATGTTCCAGAGTTGGGGTGCGATGATGGAGTTGGCTTTGTTAAAGATGTGGTGTGGACAGGGGTTGGCTGGGGAGCCGGAGTGGATGGTGTTCATCACGTGGGTGGTGTCTTCAGTGCTGACAGGGGTCCAGGCGCAGAGGGTGGTGGTGGGGGGCGTTGGTTCGGTGGTTGGGTGCGTGGTCTGGGTGCCGAAGCTGTTGTGTATGTTGGCGATCTTGTGGTGGAAGAACGAGGCGAGTGCGTCGCAGAGGTCTTGCGAGGGCGCGATGTCGTTGTTGCTGGCGCTGGGGTTGGAGAGCTCTTTAACGATGTTGAAGAGTTCCTTGCTGTTGTGGGTGTTGTTGTCTAGTCATTCTCTGAATGCTGTCCTTTTGGTGGTGCGGATCAGCTGGTGTTGTTTGCGATGGCGTTCTTGAGGGCTGTCATGTTTTCGGATGACTGGTCGTGGCGCCAGGCTTTCTCGAGGGTACGGCAGGATTTATTGGAGTCTTTGAGGTCGTTGGTGAAGCACGAGGTTTTCTTGCTGCCGGGTCTACGGGGAGGATTCTTCAGCGGTGCGAGGGCATCGGCGCAGATGGTGAGCCACTGTGTAAGGTTACTGGATGCTTCGTTGGAGTCCGTAGTGTTGGTGGGGGGGTTTTGGCTCATGGAGGTGGTGAGCTGGTCGGTGGTGATCTTGCTCCAGCATCTTCGGGGAGCCAGTTGCGGGTGGTGGTGCGTCGTTGTTTTCCTGAAGTTGAAGTGGACGCAGCTGTGATCTGTCCAGTGAAGTCCGGTGGAGTGGCTGAAGGAGATGTGGTTGCTGGAGGAGAAGATTTGGTCAAGCGTGTGGCCGGCGTGGTGGGTGGGGGTGTTCACCAGTTGCTTGAGTCCGAGGTTGGCGAGGTTGTCCAGCAGGGTGGTGGTGTTGTTATCGTTGTTGTTTTCCAGGTGGAAGTTAAGGTCCCCCAGGAGGATGTAGTCTGAGGAGGTGAGGGCGTGGGGCTGATGAAGTCTGCGATGGCATCGCTGAACTGTGTGCGTGGTCCTGGGGGTCTGTAGATGAGAGTGCCTCTGAGGGTGGTCTTGGGGTCTGTGTGTATCTGGAAGTGAAGGTGCTCGGCGGCGGTGAGGGTGTTGTCGGAGTTGGTCGTGATGCGGATGGTGTTTCTGTGGACGATGGCGATGCCTCCTCCGGTTTGGTTGATGCGGTCCCTCTGGGTGATCTTGTAGCCATCTGGGATGGCTATGGCAATGTCGGGGGCTGAGGAGGCGTTCATCTAGGTTTCTGTGAGGAAGGCGACGTCTGGTGCTGTTGTGTCGAGGAGGTTCCAGAGTTCGACGGCGTGCCTGTGGACGGAGCGGGTGTTGAGCAGGATGCACTTGAGGTGATTGTTGCTGGTGTCTGGCCTGGCGGGTGCGGTGCAGGTCCGAGGCAGGCGAATTTGCAGGCTTGGCAGGTGAAGGGTCCGTGGGTGCGTTTCGTGGTGGCTCGGTGGCAGGCGGGGTTCTGGCTGGTGTTGAGAGCGTGGAGGGTTGCGGCGTCGTAGGTCAGTCGGGTGGGCTGGTATCGTTGAGGGCCAGGGGTCCTGGTGCTGGGCGCGGTCCAGGCGCGGAAGTGCGCAGACGGGCTTGCCTTTGGTGCGCCTTCGGCGCGCAATCGGGCCGCCCGCTGCGCGTACGCTTGGACTCCGCCATAAATGGCGAAGTGGGAGGGAGGAGCAGCTGGGAGGCGGGAGCGGGGAGGCGAATGGGAGGGGGTACAGAAGAGAAAGGGGCGGGGCTGCAGGGGAGTAGCGGCGGGGAGCGGGGGGAGTACAGAGTGGGAAAAACGGAGGCGAGGGGGCAAGAACAATACTGTCATGGCAGCAATACAGACACAAAGTACAGAACACAGAATACTCAGCTGCCGGAGCAGCGGCGAACCACGGGCAGAAAAACAGGCACAACTCGTGGTAGCAGCGGGAAAGCCTGGGCACACTCACAGGGAGTCACGAAGAGCGTGGAGTGACCGGCCCTGAAGCAGGGTCATGGTCACAGCTCACCACTGCGTGAACTCCGCCATACATGGCCAAGTGGGAGGGAGGAGCAGCTGGGAGGCGGGAGCAGGGAGGCAAATGGTAGGAGGTACAGAAGAGAAAGGGGCGGGGCCGCAGGCGAGCAGCGGCGGGGAGCGGGGGGAGTAAGGAGCGGGAAAACGGAGGCGAGGGGGCAAGAACAATACTGTCACGGGCATCAATACAGACACAAAGTACAGAACACAGAATACTCAGCTGCCGGAGCAGCGGCGAATCACGGGCAGAAAAACAGGCACAACTCAGCTGCAGGGCAGCGGCGAACTCGTGGCAGCAGCGGGGAAGCCTGGGCACACTCACGGGGAGTCGCGCAGTGCGTGCAGCGACCGGCCCTGAAGGGCCCCCGATTCTGCCGATTGAAATACAAACTGGGATAATAGTTTTTGCAGGGATAAATAAAACACATGGGGTGACTTTCCACGTTCATATACGTCTAGGACAATCTTGCCAGAAAATGTTAGTTGGAAAAAACTGATTGGAAAGAGGAAAAATGTGTTGATTAGTACACAAAATTCAGATTTTGTGTGTTTTGCCTGCTGAGCATCAGGTTCGGACTGAGACAAAAAATAGCCTGGGCGCAAAAATGAAATTGCCCCTATTAACGAACTTGATAGCTAAAAAAGTGGTCACTTATGCATATCAAAAACACTGAACTTGTAAAGTCACCCTGTATATTTATATTTGCTGCAGGCAATGCGTTTACCCACCTGGTCATAAAACTGGCCCAGGCATTGATTTATAAGATTAGCACATGAGGCACTGACTGATTACCCTATAGGCCAGTCCGTCCCTGCTGAGCAGGACAACTCAAAATATGTATCTAAGGTTTACAATTCCATATCCTTCGCTATCGGTATTGATATTGGTATTTGTAAGTTTATTTATGGATTGGAGACTTGTCACCGAATGTATCTATCAGGGCTCTCGAAATGACCTGCTTTCTTAAGATGGACCGTACCCACAGTGAACATACAGAGAGGACTTTTACTGCATTCTTTCTCCTGAAGAGAAAAAAACATGCACACAGAGACACACGCTGACAAACACAAACGAGCAAACAGGCATATGTGCACACACACGCGCACATGAGAAAACAGGCAAACCTGCACACATACACAGACACACAAACACAAACAAACACACACATGAGAAAACAGGCTAACGGGCACACTCATACATCCAGAGACACTTTGGCAATTCTCTAACACCTTTCTGCCACAGCAAGCCCATGCGTACACGAAAATGCTAAAAAATTATCTTGTATAATTTTTGTATTTCTTGCTATGTAGGGAAAAACATTTTGAACAGTGTGTAGGAGCACTGAAAACACATGCTCTCCATTATGGGCACGAAGACATGAAAACCATGCTCTATCTCCACATAAACCAAGTAAACATAGCTCAAAGCTCAGAAATCCTATTTGCCAATGATTGATCATTATTAGGAGGAATTTAGTTTTGGGACATGACTTTAGATGCCTGACACTTTCATCTCCAATCAACCTGACACAGATACCCAACCAACTTGCAGTTAGTGTATTTAGATAACATATGGGGGCCCTACTCACAAAGGTACATTTCATCATGTAGATTTACTAAGAATAAGTTACTCTTACACTTTTGACTAATTTTACTACTTTTGGTTATTGACTATTTCCAAGTGTAAACATACTCAAAAGTGTATACTTACATGTCCTCAACCCCTGAATTTAGGGGGTGTAGCCTATTTGACAAGAGTAGAGTTACTACTTATCAATGTTCACACATAGTGGAGAGCAAGATCTCCCTATGGCATATGGAAAAGTAAAACTTTATTAAACAAGAAAATAGTATTTTTATATAAATATTAATATCATAGTTTAAAATATCTATTCTAAATGGTGAACAGAATAAAAAAAATCCCCGGCATTTTTAAGTTAATGTTGAATTAGATATTCAAATATTTTGAATATTTTACATTAAATTTAAACTATTGGGTTATTTAATATGTATTAATAATTCATAAAAGTATGAAAATAATTGATTTAAATTAGTGTAAATATTAAAAAAATGAAATGTTATTACTTTTTACATATAAAAGAGGTTAATAACGTGTTTTATAATAAACTAATAATTTTATGTATATATGTTTTTATCTTTAAAATAATTGTATTTATCTTTAAAAAAAAAGTAAAGTAATTTAATTTAATTTACCATTAGGTCCCATGGGATTGTATTAGAAGTCCCTGCATCCATTATTTTTTATAGCAGGGTGTTATAGCACCAGTGGATAGACAGGTATGGTGCTGGACTTACTGCTAGTCTGAGTGGGAGAACATTTACTACTTTCTTGGGGTCCTTTTGTGCTGTAGTAACTATAGAAGCGAAGTTTGCAGATACAAGTGGGCTTAGGGTGTAATTTATATGTTAGCTGTGCATATAGTCAGTAGCAATAGTGACAGAGTATACATGCCTGACAGATCTAAATGCATCTGGACCCTCAGTTTGGCCACAGTGGATACTACTATGTCTCCGCAGTGGCCAGACCTCTCCAACAGCCCTTTTCTTTCCAGATGGCTACATTTCCGTCTGCCCAATTTTGATGGTAGGACATGTTCTCATTTTTTACTGTTTCTTAACCGCAGATAAAACATTGCAATAAATAAAACAAATTACTTAATGCTATAGGGCTGTTTCTTGCTGACACAGCCCCATAGCATAGAGCAATATGTGTTGCCAGGAAACACAGGGATGGCAGTTCCTGACAGTATATGGTGCAGTGAGCTAAAAAACGGTGATGGATCAAGCCCTGATCTTTTGACTGGGTATGAGTGTTCTGTTAAACTCAGAAGCTCTGTCCATCACCACCCCCTTTTCTGAATCGTTTTGGCCACTATAGGAGTGGCAGGGTATGCTCAGATGTGAGTCCCTTGCTCACTGCACCATCAGGATTCAAGCAAGCCGGGCCGAAGATGGCTGCAATGCCAGAAACCGGTCCCTGGAAGCTTGTTTCCTTTCCAGTAAAGAATTGGCTTGGTAGTTTGGTCTGCCCTGTCCCCATGATGCACTGGGCCAGGGACAGACTAATTTGCATGTAGCCAGGTTCTGAGCTGGGATGGTGCAGTGAGCTAAAAAACGGTGATGGATCAAGCCCTGATCTTTTGACTGGGTATGAGTGTTCTGTTTAAATCGGATGCTCTGTCCATCACCACCCCCTTTTCTGAATCGTTTTGGCCACTATAGGAGTGGCAGGGTATGCTCAGATGTGAGTCCCTTGCTCACTGCACCATCAGGATTCAAGCAAGCCGGGCCGAAGACGGCTGCAATGCCAGAAACCGGTCCCCGGAAGCTTGTTTCCTTTCCAGTAAAGAATTGGCTTGGTAGTTTGGTCTGCCCTGTTCCCATGATGCACTGGGCCAGGGACAGACTAATTTGCATGTAGCCAGGTTCTGAGCTGGGATGGTGCAGTGAGCTAAAAAACGGTGATGGATCAAGCCCTGATCTTTTGACTGGGTATGAGTGTTCTGTTTAACTCAGATGCTCTGTCCATCACCACCCCCTTTTCTTAATTCGTTTTGGCCACTATAGGAGTGGCAGGGTATGCTCAGATGTGAGTCCCTTGCTCACTGCACCATCAGGATTCAAGCAAGCCAGGCCAAAGACGGCTGCAATGCCAGAAACCGGTCCCCGGAAGCTTGTTTCCTTTCCAGTAAAGAATTGGCTTGGTAGTTTGGTCTGCCCTGTTCCCATGATGCACTGGGCCAGGGACAAACTAATTTGCATGTAGCCAGGTTCTGAGCTGGGATGGTGCAGTGAGCTAAAAAACGGTGATGGATCAAGCCCTGATCTTTTGACTGGGTATGAGTGTTCTGTTTAACTCAGATGCTCTGTCCATCACCACCCCCTTTTCTGAATCGTTTTGGCCACTATAGGAGTGGCAGGGTATGCTCAGATGTGAGTCCCTTGCTCACTGCACCATCAGGATTCAAGCAAGCCGGGCCGAAGACGGCTGCAATGCCAGAAACCGGTCCCCGGAAGCTTGTTTCCTTTCCAGTAAAGAATTGGCTTGGCAGTTTGGTCTGCCCTGTTCCCATGATGCACTGGGCCAGGGACAGACTAATTTGCATGTAGCCAGGTTCTGAGCTGGGATGGTACAGTGAGCTAAAAAATGGTGATGGATCAAGCCCTGATCTTTTGACTGGGTATGCGTGTTCTGTTTAACTCAGATGCTCTGTCCATCACCACCCCCTTTTCTGAATCGTTTTGGCCACTATAAGAGTGGCAGGGTATGCTCAGATGTGAGTCCCTTGCTCACTGCACCATCAGGATTCAAGCAAGCCGGGCCGAAGACGGCTGCAATGCCAGAAACCGGTCCCCGGAAGCTTGTTTCCTTTCCAGTAAAGAATTGGCTTGGTAGTTTGGTCTGCCCTGTCCCCATGATGCACTGGGCCAGGGACAGACTAATTTGCATGTAGCCAGGTTCTGAGCTGGGATGGTGCAGTGAGCTAAAAAACGGTGATGGATCAAGCCCTGATCTTTTGACTGGGTATGAGTGTTCTGTTTACCTCAGATGCTCTGTCCATCACCACCCCCTTTTCTGAATCGTTTTGGCCACTATGGGAGTGGCAGGGTATGCTCAGATGTGAGTCCCTTGCTCACTGCACCATCAGGATTCAAGCAAGCCGGGCCGAAGACGGCTGCAATGCCAGAAACCGGTCCCCGGAAGCTTGTTTCCTTTCCAGTAAAGAATTGGCTTGGTAGTTTGGTCTGCCCTGTTCCCATGATGCACTGGGCCAGGGACAGACTAATTTGCATGTAGCCAGGTTCTGAGCTGGGATGGTGCAGTGAGCTAAAAAACGGTGATGGATCAAGCCCTGATCTTTTGACTGGGTATGAGTGTTCTGTTTAACTCAGATGCTCTGTCCATCACCACCCCCTTTTCTGAATCGTTTTGGTCACTATAGGAGTGGCAGGGTATGCTCAGATGTGAGTCCCTTGCTCACTGCACCATCAGGATTCAAGCAAGCCGGGCCGAAGACGGATGCAATGCCAGAAACCGGTCCCCGGAAGCTTGTTTCCTTTCCAGTAAAGAATTGGCTTGGTAGTTTGGTCTGCCCTGTTCCCATGATGCACTGGGCCAGGGACAGACTAGTTTGCATGTAGCCAGGTTCTGAGCTGGGATGGTGCAGTGAGCTAAAAAACGGTGATGGATCAAGCCCTGATCTTTTGACTGGGTATGAGTGTTCTGTTTAACTCAGATGCTCTGTCCATCACCACCCCCTTTTCTGAATCGCTTGCTAGGCAGGCATTTATAAAGTACTTTTCTCTGTCACCATGGTGGAATGGTGGGCTGTCGGCCAAGAAGTAAATCACCCCTCAATTTCTCTGGTTTGTACCATGTCCGTCCCTGAACTCTTCCTTAATGCTCCTAAAACCCTTACTAATCCTTGCTTAGTCACCCCCATTTAGTGTTAAGCATTCCCCATTTGAAGAACCCTGTCCCTCCCACATTTAATATTAAAATGTATACCTACATGTGCGGAGACTTCCACAGCTGAGGTGGAGATTACCCCTCATAAAAGATCAGAGATGCAGAGGCATAGACCTTCACATGTAGATTAGTGAAAGCAAGTCATATTATGTTAGTAGTATTATTGTATTACTACTAAACATACTACAAAATGCAGTTTGTGAATAGACTCCAATGTATTTGATATATATATATATATGTATATATACATATATATATTACCTACTGGCGGTCGCCAGTAGGTATATATAGTTAGGATTTTTTCTCTATGGGTTTTTTGAAAATTCTATGTCTAATAACTTTGGCGTTTGTGGACGGAATTGGCTGAAATTTTCAGGAAAATGGCACATTTTGTTTCTGAGCAGCCCTTGAAAATTTGGGGGGGTTCGTCCAGTGGGGGCCGAGAAAAAAGGGGGGTCCCAAAACGTGTTTTTAACATTGAGTTTTCCATAGGGCGGTTGGCCTCACTTTTAGCCCGAACGGCTGAATGGATTTGCACGAAACTTGGCAAAATTGTAGGGACTGGTAGCCCGATGTGCCTTTTGTAGGTCTCAATATATGTGCTCCAGTGGATTTTGAGAAATTAACGTTTAAAAAAAGATATATATCTGTGACAGCGGACCGGGCAGCGCTCTGGTTCGCGGACTTTTCGCGCAACGGAGCTTTGTGAAGCGAAGCTGATTGGTTCTCCGGCGTCTGTCAACATTCCAAACAGTCCGTAGCGGCCGCCATCTTGTCTCTCGGTAGGATCGAGAGACAAGAGGAGGCCGAAGCGAAGGGGCAAATGACCATAAGGGGGCATAGTACATTGTCGCTCACCCCCTAGGTTTGATGTGGAGGTTTTAAAAGGGCCCCGCGGGGCAAAAAAAAATAAAAAATAATAATAATCGAACAGCTGAATGGATTTGCACGAAACTTGGCAAAATTGTAGGGACTGGTAGCCCGATGTGCCTTTGCTAGATCTCAATATATGTGCTCCAGTGGATTTTGAGAAATTAACGTTCAAAAAAAGGTATATATCTGTAACAGCGCACCGCTTCGCGTACTTTTCGCGTTACGGAGCTTTGCGAAGCTGATTGGCTCTCCGGTGTCTGTAAACATTCCAAACAGTCCGTAGCGGCCGCCATCTTGTCTCTCGGTAGGATCGAACAGCTGAATGGATTTGCACGAAACTTGGCAAAATTGTAGGGACTGGTAGCCCGATGTGCCTTTGCTAGGTCTCAATATATGTGCTTCAGTGCATTTTGAGAAATTAACGTTCAGAAACAAGATATATATCTGTAATAGCGCTCCGCTTCGCGGAGATAAAATTATATGTGTATTACCTAGCTGTTGCTAACACCAGTTAGCGACGGCTAGTAGAAGATAGCGACCATCTTGGGCCCCACTTTGCATGTGAGTGATATTTATCACTAATGACATGCAAAGTGGGCATGCCAAGATGTTAGCGACTGGAAACAGTCGCTAACATCGCTATCTCCTATTATCAACTTTTGGAAATATTCGAGATAAGGGCGAATATCTCTAAAAGCTACCACCTGCCCTGAGCAGTTCTTAGCCATGTTATCCAATGGGAGGTGGATAACATGGCTAAGAGCATTAGCTCGGTAATGCATGAATATCGCTGAGTTTTCAGCGATATTAATGCATTGCGGTCGTTTTTTATCGTATTTCCGATAAACCTTGATAATAGCAAGGTTTATCTGCGATAATTTCTGACGGTAAAAAAATCGTTGCTAAGCATCGTTAGGGATAAATATCGCTTAACTTTGGTAATATGCCCCAACGTCTGTTAACGTTCGATTCGAAGGAAATCAGGAAGTGTTGAAAAACATTGTCTGCGCCATCTTGTCTTTTTTCAAATGCCACACTTTTGTCGTGCACGGCAGCCATTTTAGATGCCTTGACCAGACCCACTCTGTGCACGCTGTCGATCCTTAGCATGGCTCCCCACCCTCGCAAACATCTCCCCCAGGCAGTGGTCACCCCCGCTCTCTGTCTTATGCATGGGTAATAAACCTCCCCCATCTGCGCTGCTGTTCCCTGAGAATCACACCCTGTGCCCGCCCGACACCTCCCTTTCGCCCTATTCACTACCGCACCCTCTGACACTCCTTTTCCTCTGTGTCCGATTGTCCAGGCTGGTCCTAGGGTATCAGCTAGCCCTGCAGATGTAGTTTATGGCCACAGCTGTAAAGAATCACCCCTCTTCAAAGGAGTTATAGTAGATCAAGGCCCACACTCGATGAGATTCGTCACAGCAGAAGCGTTGCTATTATCTGAAAACCATCCTGTATTGTGATTGGGGAGGGGACCGAGCCTGAAGCGGAAGATTCCAGGGATGACTGTTTGTACATCAAAGTTTTTACAATTATGTGTCACATTAAAAATATATAGCACTCCGACAAAGTAGTAAGATTATAAAACTTTAATAATTTATAAATATATACAAGAAAACAAAAATAGTAATAACATATAAACATTTTTAGGGAAAAACAACGAAGTAGCGGTCGGCTGTGCGAATAGTCCCAACGCAGCACAACGTCCAGATTTCCGGCGTGGGGCGTCGCGGGGGGTGGGTCATCAGTAGCAAACTGTTGTGCGAATAGTTCCAAGGCAGCAGAACGCGTTGAAATCTAGATGACACGAAAGTGATGTCTAGTAAGTTGCCACCCAGCAAATAACGGCATGGGGCGTCGCGGGGGGTGGGTCATCAGTAGCAAACTGTTGCGCGAATAGTTCCAAGGCAGCAGAACGATGGCACCAAGGTGATGTCCAGTAAGTTGCCGCACTGGTTTTGGTATCCTACAATGCTGCTCCGAATAACGGCGTGGAGCGCCCCGGGGTAGGCGGCGTGAACGGGCCTCTCCAGGTGGAGTGTCATCTGTTGTAGTGGGGCGCCCCTTTACCGTTTCAGTTGCCATTCCGTCCGTTTTTGGTCCACTGTGTCAAAAGCCGCAATTCAGCTGAGTTGCGCCCACTCTTGCGGTGCAGCGATAGGCGGCTGTCACAGTACTCTCAAAATGGCGGCAGGCTGTTTCCTTTTTGGGCCTGGTCCACTGAAATGGCCCTGGGACACCTTGGAAATCGGACGCTTGTCTGCTAGGTCTTGGACCTCATTCTCGAAAGCGTCCCCTCCGCCTTGAGAATTCATCAAAAGTTTTGGGGGCTCCGACTCCTGCAGGCTTCTGGTGGGGAGCGGCTGCCATGATTGCTCGCGGAATGACCACGACTGAGCTACGAGATGGTGGTGCTTTCATGCTGACGCCAGCTTCAGTCTGAAACATCCAGAAACAAGGTGGGGCTTTCATCGTTTGGGGAAAAAAAAAAGTTTTCATCCTATGAAAAGTGTTGTTTTTAGGTCACATGATCAAGCCTTCCATCATTAGGAAACCAAAAGTAAAATGAACCAATGAAAAGTTTTATAAACAAGTCACATGACCTGTTATGCGGCATAGGGTGTAAAATTAGGAGAAAATACGTTGGCACGTGAGGCGGCGTCAGTAGCGGACCGATGTGCGAATAGGCCGAAGGCAACACAACGCGCCAAGATCTGGATGGCACCGAGGTGGTGTCCAGCAAGTTGCAGCACTGGTGTGGCCATCCTACAATGCTGAAAGTCGGCGTGGGGCGCCCCGTTGGCCTGTGAGTTTGCGTCAGTAGCGGACCGATGTGCGAATAGGCCGAAGGCAGCACAACGCGCCAAGATCCGGATGGCACCGAGGTGGTGTCTAGTAAGTTGTCGCACTGGTGTGGCCATCCAACAATGCTGAAAGTCGGCGTGGGGCGCCCCGTTGGCCTGTGAGTTTGCGTCAGTAGCGGACCGATGTGCGAATAGGCCGAAGGCAGCACAACGCGCCAAGATCCGGATGGCACCGAGGTGGTGTCTAGTAAGTTGCCGCACTGGTGTGGCCATCCAACAATGCTGAAAGTCGGCGTGGGGCGCCCCTTTGGCCTGTGAGTTTGCGTCAGTAGCGGACCGATGTGCGAATAGGCCGAAGGCAGCACAACGCGCCAAGATCCGGATGGCACCGAGGTGGTGTCTAGTAAGTTGTCGCACTGGTGTGGCCATCCAACAATGCTGAAAGTCGGCGTGGGGCGCCCCGTTGGCCTGTGAGTTTGTGTCAGTAGCGGACCGATGTGCGAATAGGCCGAAGGCAGCACAACGCGCCAAGATCCGGATGGCACCGAGGTGGTGTCTAGTAAGTTGCCGCACTGGTGTGGCCATCCTACAATGCTGAAAGTCGGCGTGGGGCGCCCCGTTGGCCTGTGAGTTTGCGTCAGTAGCGGACCGATGTGCGAATAGGTCGAAGGCAGCACAACGCGCCAAGATCCGGATGGCACCGAGGTGGTGTCTAGTAAGTTGTCGCACTTCTGTGGCCATCCTACAATGTTGAAAGTCGGCGTGGGGCGCCCCGTTGGCCTGTGAGATGGCGTCAGTAGCGGACCGATGTGCGAATGGGGCCAAAGGCAGCGCAACAATATTTTCTGATTTGAAGACACCACAAGGCGCTGAGATGCCAAGATCCGGATGGCACCGAGGTGGTGTCTAGCAAGTTGTGGCACTGGTGTGGCCATCGTACAATGGTAAAAGTCGGCGTGGGGCGCCCTGTTGGCCTGTGAGATGGTGTCAGTAGCGGACTGATGTGTGAATGGGGCCAAAGGCAGCGCAACAATATTTTCTACTATATTTTCGGAGTAGAAGACACCACAAGGCGCTGAGATGCCAAGATCCGGATGGCACCGAGGTGATGTGTAAGTTGCGGACGGATGTGCGAATGGGGCCAAAGGCAGCTCAACAATATTTTCTGAAGAGAATACACCACAAGGCGCTGAGATGCCAAGATCCGGATGGCACCGAGGTGATGTCTAAGTTGCGGACCGATGTGCGAATGGGGCCAAAGGTAGCGTAACAAGATTTTCTGTATGTAAGATACCACTAGGCGTTGAGATGCCAAGATTCGGATGGCACCGAGGTGATGTCTAGGAAGTTGTGCTACTGGTGTGGCCATCGTACAATGGTAAAAGTCGGCGTGGGGCGCCCTATTGGCCTGTGAGATGGTGTCAGTAGCGGACTGATGTGCGAATGGGGCCAAAGGCAGCGCAACAATATTTTCTGACTGACACCACAAGGCGCTGAGATGCCAAGATCCGGATGGCATCGAGGTGATGTCTAAGTTGCGGACTGATGTGCGAATGGGGCCAAAGGCAGCGTAACAATATTTTCTGTATGGAAGATACCACTAGGCGTTGAGATGCCAAGATTCGGATGGCACCGAGGTGATGTCTAGCAAGTTGGTGTGGTCATCCTACAATGCTGAAACTCGGCGTGGGTCACCCCATTAGCCTGTGAGATGGCGTCAGTAGCGGACCGATGTGCGAATAGGCCGAAGGCAGCACAACGCGCCAAGATCCGGATGTCACCGTGGTGGTTTCATAGTTGAGAGGCACTTCATCTGCAGTGGGGCGCCGAGATCCGGATGGCACCGAGGTGATGTCTAGCAAGTTGCTGTACTTGTGTGGTCATCCTACAATGCTGAAACTCGGCGTGGGTCGCCCCATTAGCCTGTGAGATAGCTGTTCTTTGGATTTGGGCCTGGTCCACTAAAATGGCCCTGGGACACCTAAGAACTCGAACGCTCGATTTTTTTTTCCTTTCCTGTACATGCAAAAAAAGGTAAATGCCCGGTATGTTACACGCTTCATCTGCTCTCCAGAGGAACCGAAAAAATATATAGTTGTGGTAACTATACCATGCATCGTCATATGGAGAGGTGGCACCAATTAATTATAGTGCTGCATAAAAGAGAGATTTGGAGGAGAACCCCTGACCTGCTAGTACATTCATCAAAGAAGTGGCACTGAGAGCTTCAGAGGCAAGGGAAACGGTCCCAAATATTTAGAAGAACTTTGGAAAGATTAAAATGACATGTTTAGATTGTGGTAAATTAATTTCATGTGGGCAGATGAGTGTTACTCTAATAAATACAGCATATGAACATCATCATAGTCGATGGTTGGTAGAGACATTTTGACTATATCCTGGACCTGCCCGTCCTCGCCCAAAATGGCGCCGGAATAAATGGGACTCGTAACTCCTTGTTGTGTACTGGTTGCAGAACCTTGAAATCACGAGATACGTATGCAGTTTTGAAGCACATGGCGGGCGGGGACGAGAATTGATTGAATATTTCGACATCCCTATTGATATTAAGTTCTGTTGTGTTATTGATTACTGTACTGTTGAAAATTCGAATTAACGTCACCCATGGTACTTGCCCGCAAATGTATATCTAGATAATTTTATTGTAACTGGCCCTGTCGTATTTTAATTATAAAATGTACGTCCACCGATTCCGTAACTGTTAGACACCTTAGTTTTTGCAACCTAATGGCCCGCCCGTTACGTTCCTCTACAGTGTAAATGTCTATTCATCATATACGATTACAGTTTGCTCTGTGGCAGGCCCACGTGGTTATAGGCTCGTATTTGTATAATGAAATTTTCACAATAAAGGTTTTTAAAAGAAAACATGATAGTAGTGTATACATTGGTAAAGTTTTTAATAATAGTCACTGTTTTAGAATCATTAAAAGGCAAGTGAAATAAAGCAGACCAATTACATGAAGGGTAAAAGGTATAATACGAAGGAACGCAGTAAAGATAAATGGTCAAGGGCTGTTGTGTTTTCTATTCCTGCAACATAAAGTGATCGATAAGAATCTCATATTCAGGCGTATCGGCGACTAAGACAGCAGGTCGACCCTCTTTTGCTCAACGGCTCCGTCATGGGACGAAGAAACGCTCTTTTTCTCGAAAAAAGAATATATTTTACTTGCAGGACAGTTGTAAAATTTCCGGGAAAGTACATTAGCCTGGAACATTATAACATATATTTAAGAGAAAATAATGTTCGGAAGTAATTAAAAGCGTAATTTTTAGGTGATATGACCAAGGCTTTCATCATTAGAATAAGAAAAGTAAAATGAACCAATGAAAAGTTTTATTAACAAGTCACATGACTTGTTATGCTTACGTTACGCGCTGCGCGCCCCGGATGACTTCCGGATGCGCTAACGCGGCGCGTCATATGACGCATTACGCGACAACGCAGGTCCAGAATATAGTCAAAATGTCTCCACCAACCAGCGGTCGGAACACAACCCCTTTCAGCAGGCTAAATAGTTCTGTTAAATGACAACAGAAAGGACAGGCAACAAGAACCATCAGTCAAAGAGGGGAGGGCTAGTTCTTCTCTACCGGGTTACATTGGGGCGCTACCGGAACTGATCGAATTGGTAGTCTACAGTGTTTCTGGATGTTTCAGACCGAAGCTGGGGTTAGCATGAGAGCAACACCATTTCGTAGCTCCGTTGTGGCCATTCCGCAACCAATCATGGCAGCCGCTCTTTATCGTTATTTTGGGCGGGGTGGGTGGCGGAGCCGAGCTGTTTTGCAGCCATCATTGTGTGGAGCTCAGTTCATCTCCCTAGTTTTGTATTTGTCATGAGGGGTTGTTCTTAATGTTTCTATTTTAGCGAGGTCAAAAAGAGATCCCATTAGTGGCCTACTGATTTTGCTCGATTCCTTTTCTTTTTTTTTACACGATTTTTCGTTATCTGCAAAGACTAAACAGAGTATTGCGACTCTGTGTTTGTTTGTAAATAGAGAATGAACCAAAGAGAACTAATTCTAAAACAGTAAATACTTGGATAACAATCAATCAAATGGAGAGAGAAGCAGGCACGACGGATTACAACGGGGGCAAAGGCCTGCGTTAACTACCTTTCACTATCTGCAAAGAGAGAGTACTCCTAATAGAAATGATAGAAATGAGGGGGGGGGGGCACCATTCAAAGCAGATCAGTGTGCATAAACACGAAAATGTTTTCACTTACCACGTACTTGACATTCGACAGCTTATGATATTTGCTATTAAAAAACCATTGAAATTCACTGAAAAAACCATAGGTTATAGACCATATATAGTTAGGAATTAGCATTTACAAAACCTTGAAAATTCACTGAAAAAACCATAGGTTATAGACCATATATAGTTAGGAATTAGCATTTAAAAAACCTTATTTTACTCACACAAAACCATTGAAATTCCATATATAGTTAGTTGCACTAACTATATATCGCGCACCCGCAATCCACTGCTGATCATGTCACATATTACATCATTCATGACATGGTCAGTGACATCACTGATGACATCACTGATGACATCTCAAATGACATCACTGATGACATCACTGATGACATCTCATTTGACATCAATGACCACATCACTGATGATATCATTCATGTGACAATACAATGCATCTCCTCACGTTTTAATATAACCTCTGTTTCACCCAGTGTTAAATACAGAGTATAATTTTTGAAACCATTGACACACCAATACTAGTTACTACATACGTACTCACTGATTCCTACGTCTACACACACATTCACTCATTCACCCATACAATCATTCATACATACAATCACTCATCTTTACAACACTATCATATGCACTCATACACCTATACAGACACTCACACTCTGCCACTCATCCATGGAGTTACTCACACACCTAGTCAGTCCTGTAAAGAATCAATCACACTTCCATTTTCTTGTCTATACAGTTAAACATAGAGCACCTTACATTTTCAAACATATAGTAACACATACTTACTTTCTTATACAATCATTGATACAAGTACACATTGATCTGCACAGAGTCACACACCTCCCAGCCAGCCACACACACACTCAGTCTCCCATACAAATACTTGGACAATCAATCAATAACCCATATAGTTAATTATATAGCTACTGATCAACACATGCAGTAGTTTACAGAACAACAGACATAATGATGCACAAATTAAGACAGTTTAGTCACTAACCCATGCACTCAGTGAGACACATTTAATCACTCACTCATACATTCAGTCATGCACCTACTAAATCCTTCGTCCAGACAGTTATACATCTACTCATTCTTCAATATCTAAAACATATTTAAACTTTACAGAAACACACAGTCACTGGATGATGTCATCAGTGATGTCATTTGAGATGTCATCAGTGATGTCATCAGTGATGTCACTGACCATGTCATGAATGATGTAATATGTGACATGATCAGCAGTGGATTGCGGGTGCGCGATATATAGTTAGTGCAACTAACTATATATGGAATTTCAATGGTTTTGTGTGAGTAAAATAAGGTTTTTTAAATGCTAATTCCTAACTATATATGGTCTATAACCTATGGTTTTTTCAGTGAATATATATATATATATATATATATATATATTCACTGAAAAACCATAGGTTTCACAATAGTTATAGTTAGCTGAAAGTTTTACTGTCACGTAAAACCATTGAAATTCCCGCGTTATAGTTAGTTGGACTCACTATAACTTGTGCGTGCAATGCACTGCTGATGACGTCACATATTACATCACTCATGACATGGTCAGTGACATCACTCATGACATCACTGATGACACCATCCAGTGAATGTGTGTCTTTCCGAGAAATAAATATGTGTTATATATGTATATGTAAAAGTTGATGGAAGAATAAATGTTTAAATAAGTGTTTACATGGATGGATTAAAAAAAAAAATGTGATTGTTTAACTGGTTTATTAAGTGTATCTTAGTGAATACATATATTAGAGAATAATGTCTAAATATTTAAATATAAGTTATAGTGTTTCACTTTGTGTATAAGTGGCTGCATGGGTTGCTGAGTAGCTACATGTGTATGTATATGGGTTATTAGATGTTTGTTTTAATATCAGTATGAGTGTCTATATGGTTTGGTGGGGGTATTACTTAGCACATAGATGCATGAATGACTGACTCTCTGTTTGTATGTGTTTTGAAGACAGCAGATGTGCAGGACTGTATGGGTGGATGAGTGTGTATATGTGTATGTTAGTTAGTGAATGACTGTCTCACTAGTGTCTTTATCAGTAACTACATATGTTTTAATCTAGTTTATGTGAATATTGATGTATATAAATGAGTATATGTGAGAGTAAGAGATTGTAAGAGTTCCTGTTTAAATAAGTATGTGTTTCTATAAGTGATTGTTTAAGAGAATAAATATGTGTAATTTTCCTTAGAAGTAAGGTGGTAGTGTGTGTATAGCTCTATATGCAAATAAATGGATGTTCAATAGTTTATTTGCATGTGTGAGTATGTGTGTGAGTAACTTTTGGATGACTGTCGGTGTGTAACAGGATGTATAGGTGTATCACTACATATAATGAGTGAGTATATGTATGAGTGACTATATAGAACTGTTTGAGAATGAGTGGATGTGTATATAGATGGTGGAATTACTGAATTGGTTGTTGTAACTGATATGGATATCTCATTTTTTTTGAAAAGTTTAGTTTCTCTTTTTGAATATGTGTTTCAAGGGTTACATTACAGTGAAAGGAGGTCTGTCACTCTGTCACAAGGATGGTGTCATCAGTGATGTCATGAGTGATGTCACTGACCATGTCATGAGTGATGTAATATGTGACATCATCAGCAGTGCATTGCACGCGCAAGTTATAGTGAGTCCAACTAACTATAACGTGTGAATTTCAATGGTGTTATGCGAGTAAAACTTTCAGCTAACTATAACTGGTGTGAAACCTATGGTTTTTTCAGTAAATTTAATAGGTTTTTTTAATGCTAATTCCTAACTATAACTGGTGTGAAACCTATGGTTTTTTCAGTGAATTTCAATGTTTTTTTAATAGCAAATCTTTATAGGTATAGAAAGTGCAAACTTTTAAAACGAATTTTATATTGTATGAATATGTTAAATTTTTTTCTTTTTTTTTTAACCCCGGGGCGCTCCCGGGGCCCGTACCGGTGAACGCACGGGTAAGCGCAATATTACGACACGCCCTGGGGCGCGTACCGGGGAGCGTCCCGGGAGCGCTATTCCCGTGAACAAAAACAACACCGTGACGTATCGCGTAGACGCGTGATGCGTCATATGACGCACAGCGTAATCGCAACCGAAAGCACGCAATCGCATAAGATCGGGAAACGTCCTGACGCGCTTACCCTACGCACCCGCGGGCGCGCCCCAGAGCGCGACTACGGGCGCGCCCCGGTGCGCGTAGCGTAAGCGCGTCGGGTCATGACCTGAAAATAACACTTTCTATTGGCGCAGAACAGTTTTGGTTTCCAAATGAGTAAAGCCTGGGTCTTGTGACCTGAAAATAACACTTCTGATTGGTTTAGGACAGTTTTTTTCTCCAAATGATGAAAAACCCCACCTTTCTTCCTTATTCTGACTTTGTCCTTTGACTGAGGAAGACCTGTTTCATCTATAGAGACAATTCTTTTGCATTTTGTAATGGCTACTGTAGCAGCAACAGCTGGAGCATCTGCACCACCACCACCAAGAGGACCACCACAACAATACATTGGTGGTGAAGAAGAGGAGGAGGAGGAAGAGGAAGAGGAGGAGGGGAGAAGATGGCTGCCTGAACAAAATACCCCATACAAGCCAAAATAACACATTGTATGGGAGTTTTTTTCACTTCCAGAGGGCAAGAAAAAAGTTAATGCGGCCAAGGTAACATGTCGAATCTGTGGTGCAGAACTCTCAAGGGGCAATCCAGACAAAAAATATTCATTTGGTAATAATACCATGATTCGACATATGACCCGGAAGCATCCTAATAACTATTCTCGTGCAGAGATCAGGGAACTGGCCAGTCACCTCCCCCAGTGTTCAAGGACCAGCTCCAAAAGAAAGCAACCCACTCAATCGGGACCAGAAACAACGGAGACGATGCCTTGTATTCAGCCACGATTTGCTGATTTTAGAATCACATGCTTTGAATGTGGCAAGCTCATCGCCTATGGTGAAAAGAGCGTAAAGCTCGTCGTCCTTGCTGGTGACAATCACAATTGCCCCCAAAAAAAGTAATTTTTTCCGTTTTTTGTTTTTTGCTCCAGTTGAGCCATTTACAATTCCCTGTTTTTTGTTCCTCCCCTAAAAAAATACAAAAAAAAATAAAAGTGTTCAGAAAAGCCAAAAAAAGTACAAAATGTTAAAAAAACATTAAAAAAATATAAAATAACAAAAAGAAGAAAAAAAACTGTTCTTTTTAGAACTACCTTTCATTTATAAAAATAAACCTATATTTTTAATAAATCTCTGTCAATTTTTTTTCTCAGGGTACGCGTACCGGAGCACGCCCCCCAAAAAAATAGAAAAAAAAATTTAATGAAGGAGTTAGCATGAGGGAAGAACACAAAGAGAGTAATGTTAAGAGAAAGAGAGCTACAGGATAAACACAGAGGGATTGTTTATTACATAGTAAAAAATAGAGAAGGTGTAATTGGATGAAAGTGAGAAAAGTAAAATGACTAAAGGAGCGAAAGAAAGGAAGAGAGAGGAAGAACACTAAAGTAGAGATAGTGAGAGACTGTGACTGGCTGTTAAAAGAAAAAGAAAGGACAGTAAAAAATGGAGAATGAAGGGTAGTGGCGGAACCGGGATAAATGAAGAACGATGAGTGAAATTGAGAAAAGACCAGGTAGTATAAGTAAAGAGGGGTGAAAGAGGGGGAAAAATTGAATTAGGATAAGACATGGGGAGTGACAAAGAGAAAGGACAAAGAGAGTAAAGGAAACAGTACCTGAATGGGCTTGAGTAAAATAGCAAAGAAAGATAACTAATGCAGTGTGTGTGACTTATAGGGAGTCAGTGGGTGTAGGTCGGGGTGTGGGTGTGTAAGGTGTGTCTGTGGGTGTGGCTGTGTGGGGTGTTTCGGTATGGGTGGAGGTGAGGGTGTGTGAAATATGTGTGAGGAGTGTATGAGTGTGGGGTGTGTATGTATTGCATGTATGTGTATGGAATGTGTGTGTGTGTTTGAGGAGTGTGTGTGGGAGGATTTTTTGTGTGTATGAGGTGTGTGTGTGGTGTGTGTGTGGGGTGTATGTTACAGGTGTGTGTATGTGTTGGAAGGGGGATGAGGTGTATGTGTAGGAGTAAGGTAAATAATTAAGAAAAAGAGAATGAGTGAAGAAGCAAAGGAAGGGAACAGAGGGTAAGTGAAGTAAAGAATAGGGATTGAAAGAAGTTGAATATGAGAGGGGAAATAGGGAAAGGGGAGTAAACATGTAGAATAAGAATACGTGAGGGAAGCAGAATAAAGACACAGGAGTGAGTTAGATTGAGAAAATGTTAGTGAGCTTAAAGCAAAGGGTGATGACAAACTACATTTTTTTAGTCATACTTACCATATAATAAATGTAACTTTAATTAATTTTTTTTACTACACTTTGTATCTGTGAAAGAGAGAGGAAAAAATAAGTTATAATTAGTAAATATGTATTTTAAATTAAAAGATACAAATGAAGAGGTTAAAAATCATAACACTCTATTTAGAAATAAAGTTACAGTGAAGGACACAGAAAGGGAAATAAAGTAAGGTAGAAGGACAAAAAGAGAGAAAAAGAAATAGAAGGAGAGCAAATTACAAAGAGTAAGGCAAATAGATTCACTGACAAAGAGAGAGAGAAGAACAGAGAAATGAACTGAAGGTAAGAAAGATACTAAAACAATGTGAGTTACCAAAACTAAATCAGGAAACAGAAGTAAGTAAAGCGATAATGACTGAGACAGAAAACAGTCTAATTAAGGATGCATTTAGAAGAATGAGGAATAGAAGATAATTGAGAGTAAGTGAAGAACAGTCATAGAGTGAAAGGATGAAGGGAGAGAGGATAATATACAACGATTGAGGGAAATGAACTGAGGAAGTTAGTAGGTAGACACACTAAGAGAAAAACTGAGTGAGGTGGAGTACAATGAGTGAGAAAAGGAAATGAGTAAGGGAGCAAAAAGAAGGAAAGAGAGGAGAAGACGACTAAAACAGTGGTACTGAGAGAAAAAAATTTGGTGATGAAAGTAAAGAGAAGGACATTGAAAGAAAGGAAATGAGGGATAGTAATGGAACCAGAGTAAAAGAAGTGGGATGAAGCACGATGAGAGAGGAGCAGTGAAGTTCTTGTAAAAGAAGTGATAGAAGGTAGATAAACACAAGTGAACACAACACAAGTAGAGTGAGGCACTGAGGACATAGAAGTAGTGAACGAAAAATAGAGAGAAGAGGTCAAAAGTAAGGAGCAAAAAAATATAAGCAAGGGAGAGTGGGTGATTTATAGTAATAGAGTGCAATAATACTGCTGAGTAAGTAAACAGGAATTACTAAAAGAGCAAAGGAGGAAAATACAGAAAAGGGAAGTAAAGCAGAGAGACTGAAAGCTGAAAAGTTATGCAAGGGAGACAGGGGATGCACACACTTGAAATGAGAATGAGGGGTTGTCAAAGAAGTGGAGTAAAGGAACGGGGGTTACAGAGAGTGAGAGAAAGACATTATAAGTGAGTAAAAAGAGCTGAAAGAGGATGGAAAAAGGAAAGTGAGTGTCAGAGAATGGGAATACAATTTAATTTACACAATCCAAAGTATAAAATAACTTGTACAACATGTTACATAGTTTATTTTTGCTGTTCTCAGAATATATTGAATTTCACTTAAAACAGTGAGTTCAAATTACTCATCATATGACAGCGGAAAAAAAAAAAATCTAAAAGATTGTGTTTTAAAAAAAACCTTAGATACTGACAAATGACAAATGTACGCTAATCTTTGATTGACTTACTTTTCCTTGAGGCCAAATACTGTATCATGGAGGTCCTTTTCTCATTGCAAAGTACTTTGCTGTTCACTTAAAAATCCATTTCATCGACTTTCTACAAGAAAAGCTCCAAGAACATCTGAAATATTTTCAATATTTTCATATACTCCTTTTTTTCAGTCATGACTCTTTACTCATTCCTGCACCTTTCCATTTGGCCAAATAGTGTCAGATGTATGAGTATATTTTCAAATTAATTCTAAGGCACTCTGAAATGACCTGTCTCCCGATGTTCTGAAAGAAAGGCTCTACAACATTTTCACAATATTTAAGTATTTGTAAAACCATCTCTGACTCACTCATGTTCATCATTTTGTATAATACTAATATCACTTACTATGAGATCCACTTACAGTACCTATATGACAAGTCAATTTTTTATATTGCCTGGATCACTTTTACTCAGAATATATTTTTAAACAGCAAAATAACCTTTATTAACTGCTCCCGTCTTCATAGGCCAATTACCTTTACTTAAATGTTGGCTGTAAAAACACTAGGTATGAATTTATAAAGCCAAAAGGCAAACGTTGTTTGAAAGTCAAATGAGTGTCGTTACATTGGGTCCAACCTTTAGAACTTTTTAAATAGCATGTGTAATGCCCTGATGTTGTAGAAGGACCGTCATGAAAAATAATAGCTACAGTTGCAAAGGTTCTTCCTGATATCGATAACTGAGAAGCCACGAAATTTTTAATAGAAGTTGTCAATTTAGTTCCATCAGGTCTACATCGTTGGAACATTAAAATGACATAGTGACCATAACTTTGTAGAAATAATGTGGACAGCATTGTAGACTTACATTGGGTACACACCATATTGTGATCCGCTGCTTTAACTAGATTATTAAAAGGCACTGATTTGCAGTCTGGTAAAGTCAAATATATAAATCTTTCAGAGTCTATTCTAGTAGTACTTGATGAAGCACAGTTATCACAGTCATGTTGCCATTGATAAGAAAGGTTAAAAAGATTTTTTTATATCTACTCCTCATCTTCCAATACATCAAACATATACATTAAAAATTCCTGACAATCCTGCTGAATTATCTGTGAAAATTGATTTTGACCTGAACGTATGTCTAGAAGATTTCTAATTTCTGAAACACTTTCTATTTTTGCTCTATCACTACTACATTTCTCTAACACAGAATTCAATAAACAGCACAATGTTTGTTCCCGATTTTCGACAATCTGTTTTTGTAAATTTTGAAGAAAAAAACAACATTAACTACTACATTAGCATAGCAGTTGACACCAGAACTGTTTTCAAACTGAAATCCAACAACATCTTCAATAGAATCCTTTTTCTTTCTCTTTACAATTACACTTTTGTCTACTTTTTGCCTTTTTGCTGGTACCTCACTGCAATTAATCTCATTTCTTCTTTTTCGGCCTACCACACGTTTTTCAAACAGAGGATATTGAGGCAAATGTGGAGCATACTCTCTTCTTAACCTATTGTATTCTTTAACACAATCTAGATCAGCACAAATCTTTGTTTCATCACACTCAATCAAGTACAATCCTAATAAAGTTCTGACTCGTGATAATGCCACATATGCCATACCCTCTTTAAACACAGAACTTCCAATGTTCACTAAAGAACTATCTACACTTAAACCTTGAGATTTATGAATTGTCACTGCATATGCCAAACAAATAGGAAACTGTTTTCGGCGAACATATAAGTCTTTCACAAGCAAAAATCTAGCTGAACAACGACAAATTTGTTCTATTTCATCAATGCCATCAAATTTAATGTTTAAAAATTTCAATTCCATCTCTATTTTTGTAATTCACAAAACCAACAACATGACCCATTGCTCCATTTATCAGACCTCTTTCAACATTTAAATTCCTTCTCAAAATGATACGCCAATTCAAACACACATTCAGAGTCTTTTCAAAATCAGCAGTTTTAGATATAGTCTTCTCTAATGAATCCAATTTTGATTTCAAATTTTCAGACAAAACTATTGTTGCTCCCATATGCTCTATTTTATCTGTAGCTTTCAGTTTCACTATCTCTTCATTTTCTAAATTTAACATTTTGTTGTTGAACATGGAACATTCTTTCAGAGTTGGCATCAAACATATGCCAGATTTCTTCTCGTTAATTTTCTTAAAAATATTCTCTGGAAGAATGTTTTCATTTGGGTACAATTTTCCAACTCTTACATCTTGTAAAATATTTTTATAATCTTCATCCTTTGCCTGCCGCATATTTTGAAGCAGTTCTGCATATTTGAAGTTTAACCATATATTAACGTTTCCAATGCTTCCTAGGCACTTCCTGGTATCTTCATGCGTGAGCATTTTGAACACAGGTTATCCTTTCACTGGAGTCAACTGCAGAAGATCTCCAAAAACAATAATGTTTTCCTCCAAATAAAACATCATAGTCTGTTCTAAGAATTTCTGGCATTCTCAAATGCACAAAAGCAAACATTAGATTTGACACCATGCTTACTTCATCAATGATAAGAAGTTTCATTTTCTTCAAGACTCTCGAAAGTTCGGAACACGCATCTCCAGATAGCTTGTGATATTGCAATTTGTTATCATGCTCCACTGGCAGCATCAGTAAACGATGTAAAGTAATCCCTTTAATATTATGTGCTGCCAGCCCAGTTAGAGCGGTAACAAGACAAGACAGCGGTGATTCAGTCCTTTTCTGCAGATAAGATGCAATTGCTTTAATCAGAAAACTTTTTCCAGTTCCCGCTTCTCCACTCACGTACAGTCGGACAGGCTTAAATGATGTACATGAGCACTCTTTTTTCTCATGACTCAATCCATGTTCAACCTGTTCTGTGACTTCGTCATATATCTGTTTCTGTTCAAGGTTTAATTGTTTCACCAAATCTTCTAAATTAATTACATCCTCTTGAGCTTGCTCCATAGCTCTTTCCACCTCATCCATGGCGTGGCAGCTTCATGTTGGATAATTGGTCCTCCTAGTGGATCCTGACTCAATGAAGCAGAACTCTGACTGCCTTGAGTACTGTCTCTCGCAATCTCTGCTTCTTGCTCTATTTCTTCATTCAACATTTGCAGATAATTTGGAAAAACAGGACATTCTATGATATCCTTGGTTGCATTAAAAGAGTCTTCATAACAGAGAAAATCGCCAAGTAGTTCCTCTTCTTCACGCCATGGTTTAAAGAGTTGCAAAAGAGCCAAATAGTAAAATTCTCTTTTATCTGGATTTTCACAACTCAATTTTTGATGATTAATCAAATGACCTTTTTTCTGTTTCACTAGACATCCTTCACATCCAATGACAGCATATATTCCATTAATTGATATCTTCTCTGATGTTCCTCTTATAAATATAGCTTTGCAGAACTTCATAGAGACAAGTGTTCTCAAGGTGAGGACTTCTATTTGGATAGTATGTATCCAACATGTTCGTCTTCAAAATATCTGTACTTTCTGGTTCTTTCTCCGCCAAATACTCTATCTCTTGTACAGATTTCAAAACTCGATTTCGTGTTGCAGCAAGACCTAGACTCACCCAAATGATGGTTCTAGATTTGGCATAGAGACTTGCTGACGACAATCGATCAGAACATTCATATGCTCCAATTTCTCGATGCGACAACATCTTCAGACTGTAACTGTATAATTTCTTGCTTAGGCTCTTTTCATGTGAAATTTCCTCCCACATTTCCTTCAGTTCTGTCTTTTCTTTTTTTGTGATGTAAGACGTCACATATCGAGCCACAGCAATAGAGTTGTCAGCAACGAATTGAATATCCATGTTAGCATTCCACATGGACAAAATCACTGGGTTGTAGTCGTTGATGTACTTGGACTCTTCGTTTCTTTTTAAATTGTATGTATTTTTTGGTGATTTTCTCGTCACAGTATGTCGCAGAGAAGACATCAAATTATTTACTCTTCCTTTAGAAATCACTGGTCGTGGAAAGCCGAAACGACATTTTGTGTAGAACTTGTCCTTGTTTCTGAATTTTCGACGACAGTACTTTCCACAACGATGGGATTGAAAGCGTAAAACTTGTTGCCTTAAACTGTTTTCTTCTGTAGTTTTCGGAACAGCACATGTTGAATACTCTTCAATGAAGCTCATCACTGTCTCATCCGAATCTGTTCCAAATTTGGGTGAATCTTTAATCCATAACAACATATGTATGTGAGGAGCACCTCTCGCTTGATACTCCTTTCTCCAAAAGAAATCCAAAACCTCTCCAAGGGGAGGATTTTTTTGTTGGTAATGAAAGACATCATAGCTTCAAATCTATGATTGAAATATCTGCATACATTCACTGGATCCAAAGAACACAGTTCTCCAGGTGTTTTGAATTCTATATTTTGTATATTTGCATTTGCCTCTCGTAGAAATTGAAGTAAGTCGTCCCATGCACACAGCTAAGAGTGAGGAACCATGTAGGAGTTCCTAAGTTTCTTAGCATACATTTCAATTCCCCATGACGACGGTACCAATACTCATTTGTACCACGCTGACATGCCATGAGATTGATTAGATGAGATTCCAAAATATTGTCTTGCAGATTGACTTTCTCCATAAAGTCCCTCTCCGAAACATTTTGCAGATGTGCTCCACTTTTCAGTATAGGGTTTACTGCATAAGAAAGCCCAGACAAGTCACTTTCATACAGTAGATGAAACAAATATGGGATGCATTGACGAAACCTTGGATCTTCAGCATATAATCTTAAAGTCCCGTATTCAGATGCAGGAATTTGAAGTGGTCGATCGTCATATCGTCCACCTCGACCTGTTGGAAATAAATGTGGAAAACAACGAGCTTCCAAACTTTCTTCCCATACACTAATGGGACTTCTTTTTGCTGATTTCATTTGAAACAAGTCAATTGCATTCCCCATTACTTCTTTGGAATGCAAAGGATGAACAGTATAATGTTCATATATTTCTTCACTTCTAGACACATCAACGTTTTCAATTTGGCCGGCTGAACAATCGCTGTCTTCTTCTGCAGCTGTTTCCTCTGCTCCGACACATACATCTTTGTAGTACTCATTGTTTTTGACCAAATACAACGTTGCGTTTTTGACTTTCCTAACATCCACTAAATCTTGCTAGATTTTCTTACTCTTTGTCGGAACCCCATTAACTAGAATAACCAGAGGTTCCTCTTCCACTTTCTCTACACCAATTGTATCAATATTTTTCTTGACATCTAGAGGCAAATAAACAACTCTTCCTTTTAATCCTCTCTGTAAATCTGAAGGAGGCAATTTCCCTATCTTAGGCTCCATGCGAACAATAGCCTGAAAAGGATGGACACATTGAATCAAAATAGATTCATATGTATTTAAATCCATCAATTCAGGAGGAATGTCTACCAACTCAAGATTATTATGAACAGCTCTAGCAGGCATTCAGTTTTCATTTAATTTATTATAACAATATTTACAAATACGCTGATCAGAAGTCAAATCAAAAGAATTCTCCACCAACAAAAAAGTTGCAAAATTCTTCCATTCACTATTATTTTCCATTTCACTTTCTGCATATAAATTAACTAACCTAGTCTGAATCTTATAATGAGTCCGTCGACAACACACACAAGTAAAATTAGGCCTTTCACTTGATTTCACTTTAAACTTGGTAATTTCCTGGTCAAACTTTTCTGTACTTGAAATCTGTACATTGTCTTCCACATTACTTTCTATTACTGTGTCAATTTCTACACTGTCCTCTTTTTCACCAAAATAACAAATCTCAATTTCCTCACAAATCTTCTTCACATCTAATTCAGTTCCATGCAAAAGAGTACTGTTTAATTGTTTAAGCTTAAGTGCTGGACTTTTTGAATAATACAACCTTCTCACTAATTTCCTCATTTTGTTATGATGCACTGCTAACATCCTAAAATGATGAAAAACACTCTGACATACTTTTCTAGAAAGACAAGCCAGTGAATGTCCTTGCAAACCTGTGTTTTCTCTCACTCTGCAAGGATCTAAGTCTTGCAACATCTTCATTTTCTGTTTTAGACTTTTCTTACTATATGTACGTAAGAAATTACGAAGCAAATCGATTGATTCCTGTCGCACACTACAAATACTACTACACTTCCAAGTGTACACTGGACCCTTAGTACGTCTCCCTAAAACTTCATCAGTTAACACCTCTTCTGCATTTCTAGGCACAAGTTTCTCTTTTTCAATCGGACAACCCTCTTTCACCTCATATGCTCGACCACTGGTGTCAACTGCATGCACCAAATCATTCTCCTGGAAGTAACTCTCCTCATTAAAAAATGGCTCACAACTTGAACTATGCATCCATTCTCCAGAAAAAACTTTACAAAAATGAGTCCGATTAATTACTCTTTTGCATCTACTCTTTGATTTGAAAACATCAATTGTCTTGTTAAGTGTCCTAATTCTATTGATTACTAAAATAAATACTTTTTTTTTAAGTTCAAAAGCCTGATCAACAATCTTCTCTACAGTTTTCTTTTTCTTATAAAAAGCAGCACTCTGTTTACCTTTTTTAATATTTTTCAACAAATTTAAAACCACCCTATTGCGAAACATTCGTTTACGAATGTCCCTAAATAGTTTTTGCCTTCTATTACTATACATATTATTCTCTCCTGCTCCAATAGTAACATTTTTGGGGGGCCTCTCCTTCCTTTTCAAATTTGTTCTCTCCTTCTGTTTATTCACATTCTCATCAACATTTTTTTTTTATCTACATATGTTCCGAAAGAAAGACTTAGTTGTCTTACCAGGAGCTTTATTCCTGTTTTTTGAAGTATTTGTTGTAGAGGAGTGCTTTAATTCCGTTGCTGTTTTTGATTTTTTACCGCTTGGCATCTTTTCTTCTCCTCTGCCTTGAGGGCATATTTCCTTACTATTGAAATCTTGATTTCAATCTGTGTTAAAGAAAAAAGATAACACATTTTAGACCACTATTACCAAACAACAAAGCAATCACAATAAGCAAACGATGTAAACACTAGTTTACAACATATCTACTTTTATATCACAGCAACTATGTAACTAGGAGTAAGACAGAGAAAAAGAGCTACAGGAATTAACACAAAAAGACAGAGAGAGTCAGACAAAAAAACAGGTAGAGTGAGTAAAACATAGAGAAGGAGTAAGACAGAAAGAGTGTATAATATGTTGTAAGACAGAAAAAGGATGTTATAAGGAGAGGGAGTCAGTCAAAGAAAGGGACAAAGGGAATAAGTAAAAAAAAGGATGTAACAGGGTGTAAGACAGAGAGAGGGTGTAAAACGATGTAAAACAGAGAGAAGGTGTTAGAAGATGAGAGAATGTAAAAGACACTAAAACAAAGAGAGGCTGTAAAAGGTAGAGAGAGAGAGTAAGTTTGAGAGAGGGTGTAAGAGGAAGTAAATCAGAGAGAGGATGTAACAAGGAGTAATGCGAAAGAGGGAATAAATCAGAGACATGGTGTAAAGGAAAGTAAGTCAAAGAGAAAGTGTAAGAGAGTGTAACACAGAGTCAGGATATAAAAAGGAATAAGTCAGAGAGAGGGTGTTAGAAAGGGACTGATGAAAAAATGGAGTAGGTCAGGAAGAGAATATAAGAGAGACTTATACATTCTTGACAATACTTGGTAAAGAAACCTTGGTGCATAAAAAAATTGTATTTTATAAATGAGCGACGTTTCAGTAGTGTAATGAAATGCTTATACATATGACCTTTTCTCTGTGCCCCTTGGACAGGCTTCAATATATTGGGTATAATTGATGGTAACAGGATGCAGATAAGGTGAGGCCTACCCAGGAGTGCAGATGAGGTGAGGCCTGTCCAGGGGAGCACAGAAGGTGAGGCCTGTGTCCAAGAGTGCAGTGGACAGGACTCCATAAAGCCTCTCCCCCACTGCACTCTTAGACACAGGCCTCATCTCCTCAGCACATTTCACAATCATGAAAGCCATTTTTACTTTCCTCACCTCCTCTGCACCTTTTGCAATCATGTCAGGTGTGTTTTCTCATATTAGGAATCACATTGTGGGTTTTTTATTGTTGCTTTCTGTTATTTTTTTCTTAATGCTTCGTTAAAATTTTCTACAGGAATTGTATTTTGTAAAAAACTAAGGTTTCAGTAGTGAAATGGAACGCTTGTACATATAACCTGTACTCAGTTTTCTTAATGTTAATATAAAAACGATTAAAGGGCAAATGAATGGCTTTTACATTTTTTAGAAGGAATAAATAGTGTCTGCATGATTAAATAAATATTTTTGAACCTTTCACAATGATGTCACCTTTAGGCCTCTTTAAAAAACGATTTAGGGTTGCAGATGAGTTAAGGATTGTCCAGAGGTACAGAGGAGGTGACACCTGTGTTCAAGACTGTAGTGGGAGAGAGGCCTCTCCTGGGGAGCATAGGTGCTGATGTTTTTGTCTAAGAGTGCACTGGACTGGACTTCATGAAGCCTATCCCCCACTGCACTCTTAGACACAACCCTCACCTCCTTTGCACCCCTGGACAGACCTCTCTTGCACTACACTCTTCAACACAGGCCTCACCTCCTCTGCACCCCTGGACAATCCTCACCTCATCTGCAACCCTGAATACACCTCAACTCATCTCCACCCCTAGACAGGCCTCAGCTCATCTACACCCCTGGACACGCCTCATCTCATCTACACCCTGTTACCATCAATTATACCCAATATATTGAGGCCTGTCCAAGGGGCACAGATGAGGTAAGGCTTGTCCAAGGGTCAGAGGAGGTGAGTCCTCTCCACTGCACTCATGGACACAGGCCTCTCCTTTGCACCCCTGGACATGCCTCACCTCATGTGCACAATCTACTTCCTATTCTGAGGAAACACAGGTGACATAATTGTAAAAGGTTCAAATTTATTTATTTAATCTTTCAGACACTATTTATTCCTTCTCAAAAATACAGAAGCCATTCATTAGCTGCAAAATCGTTTTTTAAATAACATTTATGAAACAGAGAGCATGTCCTATGTACAAGCATTCCATTTCACTACTGAAACCTCACTATTTTTCAAAATACAATTCTTCTATCTAGGAAATGTTAATACCAAACATTATCATTAAACTTAACAAAATGCAGCAAGAAAAAAGCTCAGTCTGCTCCCTAATCTAGAGTAACACAAGTGACATGATTGTGAAAACTGCAAATATATTTATTTAATCATGCACACACTATTTATTCCTCGTCAAAAAATGTAAAAGCTATTCATTTGCCCAAAAATCGTTTTTCAAATAATATTTTAGAAACAGAGCGCATGTCCTATGTACAAGCATTCCATTTCACTACTGAAACCTCACTATTTTACAAAATAAATTTCCTCTCTCTTGCAAACATTGCTACCAAGCATTATCGAAAACCATGACACAATTCAACAAGAAAAATGCTCAATCTGCTTCCTAATTTGGGATAACAGAGGTGACATCATTGTGAAAGGTTCAAGTATATTTCTTTAATCATGCAGACACTAGTTCTTCCTTCTCAAAAATGTAAAAGCCATTGATTTGCCCCAAAATCGTTTTTTGAATAACATTTTAGAAACAGAGCGCAGGTCCTATGTACAAGCATTCAATTTCACTACTGAAACCTCACTATTTCACAAAATACAAATCCTCTATCTTGCAAATTTTCATATCAAGCATTATCAAAAAACATGACAGAAACCAACACCAAAGAAGCTCAATCTGCTTCCTAATTTGGGATAACAGAGGTGACATCATTGTGAAAGGTTCAAGTATATTTCTTTAATCATGCAGACACTATTTATTCCATCTCAAAAATGTAAAAGCCATTGATTTGCCCCAAAATCGTTTATTGAATAACATTTTAGAAACAGAGCGCAGGTCCTATGTACAAGCATTCAATTTCACTACTGAAACCTCACTATTTCACAAAATACAAATCCTCTATCTTGCAAATGTTCATACCAAGCATTATCAAAAAACATGACACAAACCAACAGCAAAGAAGCTCAATTTGCTTCCTAATCTGAGGTAACACAAGTGACATCATTGTGAAAGGTTCAAATATATTTATTTAATCATCCAGACACTATGTATTCCTTCTCAAAAATGTAAAAGCCATTGATTTGCCCCAAAATCGTTTTTCCAATAATATTTTAGAAACAGAGCGCAGGTCCTATGTACAAGCATTTAATTTCACTACTGAAACCTCACTATTTCACAAAATACAAATCCTCTAACTTGCAAATGTTGATACCAAGCATTATCAAAAAACATGACACAAACCAACAGCAAAGAAGCTCAATGTACTTCCTAATCTGAGGTAACACAGGTGACATATTGTGAAATGTTCAAATATATTTATTTAATCATGCAGACACTATTTATTCCTTCTCAAAAATGTAAAAGCCATTCATTTGCCCCAAAATCGTTTTTTAAATAACATTTTAGAAACAAAGCGCAGGTCATATGTACAAGCATTCCAAGTCACTACTGAAACTTCACATTTTTACAAAATACAATTCCTCTTTCCAGCAACAACTTTTTATCAAGCATGTTAAAAAAACATGAAAAAAAGTCACATTAAAAAACCACAATTTGCTTCCAAATCTTCTCCATAGAGTATACAAGTCTCTATCTAGATTAAAAGAATCATTACTCACCTTTACAAATGCTTTGGGAGATTGAGAACAGTGTCAGATACACACACCAATATTTCTTTAGCAGAGCAAAAGGTATGTACTCCAGGCACTGCAACCATGAATGGCACAGACAATCTCTAATTCTACACACATATCCCTCATGTTAACCAATCAAAACTCTTCCCTCTCTATTTTCAAACCAACCCCCTTGCCCCCCCTCAGCCCTTTCTACCTGTTACCATAGCAACTCCCTCCCCACTTAGCTCTTAGGTTTAAAAGTTTATTCTACAATGTTGAAAATGAACTCAGCAAGGATGTTTGACCTCTCAATACACCAGCTTATCCGGTGCAATGTTTCTTTAAATGACTTTTTCTTAACCATTCAAATTACTTCTTTCACACAACAGAACCATGCACCCTAACTTTCAGTTTTCAACTATCTGAATCCACCAATCATTGCTTGTGATTCAAGAGCACTGAAACTCCACAGTTTGTTTTTTGCAAACTCCTACTGTTCCAACTTCCATTTCATTCCCACACTTCATCTGACTGCACCAGAACCTCCTCTCACCATGTATTCTGTCTGCATTATTGGACATAGCTACATCCACTGGGCTCAAAGGTATGCAGCTATCAGAAATTTTCACAATGTAGACATCAAGTGGATTGGCCAAAGAGGATTGAGATGTCATCAATTGATACCATTGGTGAAAACCTTTTACCATCTGCCACACCCTGACCTCATAATTTTGCACTGTGGTGGAAATGACCTAGGCACTTTGACTGGGGTAGGTCTGGAAATGCTTTTAAAGGACACCTTTGGGCAATTGATGACACTTTTTCCACAAACTGTCTTGGTATATTCCAATATATGCCAAAGACAGAAATGGAAGTGGTCCAACCAATTTTGTCCACAATTTGAGAAAGCACGGAAACATGTGAATAAATCTGTTTCTGCTTACATGAGAGACTATGGAATGGGTTCAATATACAACAATAACTTGCGTTATAACATGCAAGATATCTACAGAGGAGATGGTGTGCACTTCTCAGATGAGGGGAATAGAATATTCCTCCTGAATTTAAGACTGTGCATTGGAACCTACTTGTAGGTACCTAAATCAGCCACAGAACCCAAAAGCTCTTTTCAGGGCTACCCTACCTCTTATCACTAAAAATGATTACTTTACTCTAACTTTTTTCACTGTTTTTCACCAAACTACGCTCCCCGGTATGCGTACCGGGCGCTTCCCCGCGAAAAAATTTTTAAATTTTTTTCCCCCGCCTATATTGGCCTCCTAAGCCCCCCTCAGAAAACCTAGGAGGTCAGGGGGTGTCTACCGTGCCCCCTTTTACCCATTCCCAATGTTGTTTGTCCTCCATCTTGTGTCTCAAATCTACCGAAACACAAGATGGAGGACTCCCGTTGCGCTGCCGGTACGCGTACCGGGGCGCGCACCGCTAAGTGCTCCCACGAATTTTTAAAAGTTAATTTACATAAAAACCACTGGAGAGACTTTCACCAAATATAGAATAGGCCCTACTACATACCAGTCCCTACCATTTTCCCAAATTTGATGGAATACCATTGAGCCATTTGGGCTGTAGCCCTGTCTAAATATCCTGAGGTAAATTACATGACAAAACACATATGAAGTGTTAGAATTTACAACCAATTAAAATGTTACTTTCATTTTCTACTTTTATTTCCAGACATTTGATTGGTTATGTACATGAATATAAATGAAAAATGAGAGGGAAACACGGCTATTTTGACTTCAACTACCTGAGGTACATCTTTAAAGGATTTTCTCATTTATCTTCATCACCTTTATGTAAGGTAAGTTGTTAATTTGTAAGGGGTACTTTAAGTTAATTTGTAAAAACGTTTTCTGATAGTTATTTACTGTCCCTCTATTATAGTTATAGATTAAGATAGGCTTCTCTGTTATAGTTATAGATTAAGTTAGGCTTCTCTGGTATAATTATGAATTTACTTAGGCTTCCTCACATACACTTTTTTATATTTCTACTGCCCAAAGATAACTTCACTGTTAAAAACTCAGAAGTACCTCTCTGAACTTAAACGCAACAGTGCCCTAACTCTACTGATATAGTTATTTTTTATGCAATTTACAGCAAGAAAATGGAAGGAGAACAAGAAATCATCAATATTTCTTTTGAAATTACCGATGAGGAGATTGTTCAAGAAGATTTTGTTGACAATGATTTTATGGATGAGTCTCTGGACCAACAATTTATTGACTGTTTACAAGTAATTGAATCATGCAATTTTGAGGAGATTCCATATAATCTGATGCTGGAAGTTTTATTAAACTATGAAAATTCTAACCAATAAATGTTTATTTAATTATTAAAAATAGTTTGAGACATTATTCATTTTATATGTAATTCATGAAGTTGTACCAAAATGATTATAATATAAAGTGAGACTTACAGTATACTGTGCAATTTTAAAACATCATAAGGGAGCAGGGTAGACTACCCATGATCCCCTAGGCCTTCTCAGGGAGTCCTTAAAGGATCTGTTTCTGCTTTCCTGACAAACTATGGTATGGATTCCATATACCACAATAACTTCTGTAACAGCATGCAAGATATCTACAGAAAAGAAGGTGTACATTGAATTTAAGACTCTGCATTGGTACCTAAATGTTGGTACTTAAATCACCCACACTACACAACAACTCTATTCAGAGCTACCCTACCTCAAAGCACTTTAAATTATTATTTTACTGTTTCACTTGGTTGTCCCCATGGTACGCTCCCCGGTACGCTCCCCGGTGCGCGTACCGGGCACTCCCCCCGCAAAAATCGGAAAAAAAAATGTTTTTGCCCCACGGGGCCCTTTTATGGCCCCCACATCAAACCTAGGGGGTCAGGGGGGGTCTACCCTGCCCCCTTTTGGTCATTTTCCCCTTTGTTTTTGCCACCTCTTGTGTCTCGATCCTACCGAGACACAAGATGGCGGCCGCTCCGGACTGTTTGGAATGTTGACAGACACCCGAGAGCCAATCAGCTTTCCGCTCGCGTACCGGGGCGCGCTTATAGATATATATATATTTTTTGAACCTAAATTACTTAAAATCCACTGGAGCACATATCTTGAGACATAGCAAAGGCACATCGAGCTACCAGTCCCTACAATTTTGCCAAGTTTGGTGGAAATCCATTCAGCCTTTCGGGCTAAAAGTGAGTCCAACCGCCCTATGGAAATTAACATGGGGAAAACACGTTTTGGGACCCCCCTTTTATCTCGGCCCCCGCTTGACGAATCCCCACGAAACTTTCAGGGAAGGAGCAGAGCGGAGCAGGCCATCTTCTTGGAGAAATTCGCGAAGATTTGTCTACCGGCGCCAAAGTTATTCTCAATAGAATGTTGCAGATTTCCTATGGAAAACAATCCTAACTATAACTACCTACTGGCGACCGCCAGTAGCTAATATATATATATATATATATGCAGGTGTATTGAAGAATAAGTGGGTGTATAAGTGTCTGGATGGATGATTTAGTAGATGCGCGACTCACTGTATAAGTGAGTGATTAATCATGTCTTATTGAATGCATGGATTAGTGACTAAACTGTGTGACTGTCTATATCAGTCTGTCAGTTGGACTGTAAGCAGTTGCGTGGGTTGGTGAGTAGCTACACAAGTGTCTATATGGGTTATTGATTGGTTATCCGAGTATCTGTATGGGTGCCTGAGTGTCCGTGTGGGTGGGTGGGGAGTGTTTGACTCTGTGTATAGATGTGTGAGTAGATGATTCACTGGGTGTGTTGGTGAGTAAATGGATATCTCAGTGGTACATGTGTGAGCAACTACATATGTAAATGGCAGTATATGTGAGTGTTGGAAGAATGTACTAAGAAGACTCCAATGTGTACATAAAAATTCAAAAGACAATTATAGGGGTAGTTGCAAGGAAGGAAATCTAAACAATTTGTGGTTTGTATAAAATTATAAAAATGTTAATGATATTTTTAAGCATCCACACTATATAAAATTAATAATATAATACATCACATAAACAACATTACATGAAAAAACATTACGTGAAAAACATAATTCAATAAAATTACACAATCAAATAAATGAATGAAGTGGCAATTAATAATTTTGACGCGCGTTTCAGCGTTCGGAAAAAACGCCTTCCTCAGGAGCCACAATTTATATCTGAAAGACATAATAAGGAACTTAAGGGTGCAATAATCAACATTTTATAAAACAAAAATATTACATATATGTTATTCAATAAAATCAAACATCTTTATATATTAAAAAGTCTAAAAAGATTTCATATGCAACAATTCCTCCCTACTTGTTATAGCCATATATCATTTGCTAGACAAGTCACAAAACTGATTACTTCATATTTGAGCAGTTGTATTGTACCCAGATTCCATATTAAAGAGCCTGGGAGAAGAATTACCATCTCATGATATAAGGAGAGGGCACATCGTGGTCGTTAAACAAACAATTACCAGAGATCTTAGAAATGGTCAGGATTGAATAAAGCCATCACTTACTAAAAAACAGATCAAAACTTTAACAGCTTATGGTCTTTTTATCCATGACGATTCCCGGACCCATGGTTTAATTGATGCAAAAGTATGTTAACTGTTGATAAAAAGAGGATGAGGTATGTATTAAACAGGCCTATTTTATTCACTGAATCAGTGTCAATGGTAAGCACAGCGTATAAGAAGACTCCAAGGCAGAGCAAGAGCTTGTTGTTAAAGAGTAGCATGATGGAACAGGAGGTGAGTCATTAGGGAATCTGCCGATAAGAGCCCAGAGGTTTAGAGGTTCTAAATCTTCCAGGACGCAGCTTTTCTTGCAATTCTTACTTCCATATGTTGGTGCGCTTTGGGTCAGGAGATTATAAATTACAGTTTGTATGCAAACCTCCTCTCCCCCTGATGTGCCAAAAAAAGTATTGGTTTAGGTCCCCATACAAGATAAACTTTGAGATTTCCATCTCTATTGCCTGCTTTGTTACTTGGTCGATTAGCCTTTTTGAGTCTTTCACTTTTTGTTTTGGGTGAATGTATGTGTTAATTAAACCCACCTTTGTTTCTTCACCCTGGAGGGAGATGGTGATTTTGACTGCTATAGTAGCTGCTGAAGTCGAGCCCACAAACGCTGCTGATGGTATACTCGTCGTAGATACTTAAGTAGCAAGCCCCCCAGACCGGTGTCCAAATTTTCCACCTCATATGGCTGATGTGCCGAGGAACATGAAACCCTGGATGTGATGTGGGTCAGTGAGCCAGATTTCCTGCAGCGTGATTATATCGAAGGCGTTGACATATCGCGGGAAGTCTGTGTCCTCAATTTTTGTGGCTAAACCGTTAATGTTCAATGAGCATAGATGGAGTGTGGTCTCCTTTGCTAATCTTCCACCTGCGACCTTTGAATAGCATCAGTACCCATATGTGCATGTGGTTATAGTTCGGGTAATTGGCTCCTTATATGATGGTTGACTGAGAGAAGCCTGTGCTATCCGGAATCTTTCTTGTGGGTCCACCGATCCATTGGCCTTGTGTCGTGGAGATCTTCACAGTGCCCCTCTAAGCACAGAGTTTGCGAATGTGTGTTGTAGTGTTGGTACAGGACGTGTGTTGCATGCTAAGAGGGGTAGTGGCTACCCTGGTGTTTGGTAAGGTGTGATATCATTGCCCCATGCTTGGAAAGTGCCCTGTCCTGCTAGTAATTTCTCTGCAATTTTCGTTGATTTCCATGATGCCTTTGTGACCTCTGGCCTTAAAGTGTTTGCAGTGTGGATGAACTTTATAGAGAGTAGATCACTTGAACTCAGTCCAGCGAGGGTTGGAATTGCCTTCTTTAGCCTTATGATGTTACCTCTATTTAGAGTGTCCTGATGACCTTTAGAAGTGTACAAGGGGTGGAAAAGCGCGGCCTTTGTTTCTGGCTGCGTGGTTCTTGGTTGTTGCAATACCGTCGGATGATTAATAGGTATGGCCATTGTTTCAGAATGGCATGTGAGGCTATTGGCTTCTTTTGGTTAAGTTTCTGCTTGTTTGCTTGTTACTCTTAGTATTGTATACCATGGGTTTGTGTTGGCTGTTATTGGCCCAGAACGTGCCTGTTATGTGACTTGCATGCAGTTCTGTACCTCTTTGGCTGTGTTCCTCCAACTGAAGCGGCCGTTGGTCGATGCGGCCTGTTTTCCCTCTGTGAGCCCTAAATCCCAATTTGGCCTAGCATTGTTTCCTATGCATTCTCCACTCTGCCTATTGCTTTGGTTCTTGGCAGTTGCTTTTCCCCTTGTATCTACCGACCTTTGGTCCCCCAAGCATTCCTCAGTTGTGTATAGATGTGGGGGATGTTCAGGGGTTTTGGTTTAAATTTCACTTATTGGTTTTATCCACAGAAGGAACAAATGAGCCAGCATTGCAGCGACTGCTGGCAGCAACCCTGACGGCTTTTTGGAAAGAGGCTTAGCTGTTATTCCTTGGCCATTTTCTTCCCTATTTTCAGCATGTACCCTGACTATGTTTAGCGAGGATGAAGTTCCTCCTTGTTTCGAAAGTTTGTCAGGACTATTGGGCGGCCCTGGGGCTTCATTTTGTGGGCTTGATTTGCCTGAATTAGTGTCCCATTTATTATGGTTCTGTTGGTGACGTTGTTTGGAGTTGAGCTTCGGGTCTTGAGCTCCTTCTAGGTGGTCTTTCATCAATTCGCTGTGGGCTCCTTCATTTCCAGACCCACCTGTGTTCTCAGTGCCCTCTTGTGAGTAACCTTGGAGTGACTTGCTATTTGACAGGTTTGCTTGTTGACCGTTGGCCTTGCCCCGCGTGGTATGGAGATTGTCCTGGCAGTGGTACAAAAGGGGGTGGTGATGGACGGAGCATCTGAATCAATCAAACACTCACACCCAGTCAAAAGATCTGGGTTGAATCCATCACCGTTCTTTAGCCCACTCTGCCACCCCAGTTCAGACATGGCTATATGCAAATCAGTCTGACCCTGTGCCTCATGGGAACAGTACAGCCCGAACTGCCAAACCATGATTGTCCTGGCAGTTACTTGTGGATCCAGAGGTTGCTTGTTTTATGTCCTTTATCATGCTATTTAGACTTGAGGGAAGTGTGAATAGCTTATTGACTATGTGGCTGCAACTACAACTAAGGTGGACATCGGATTGCGCTCTCCTAATTAGGCCATTCAGATCTCCTTGTTTCTCATCGATGCCTGCCATGAAGAGTTACAAGTTGTTCAGTATTGAAAGCTGAATATCCATCTTTTCAGACTGGTATTGGAGCGCTTCGACGGCCAGTTGTATTGTGTTTACTAGAGAGGCCAAGGTGCTGACAGCTTGTTAATTCGAGGTTACACCCGCTTTTGGCTCGTTTTTGGTCAAGTCCATGGGGTCCCGTTGGTGCTCTCTCCGTAACTGGTCTGGTGAGTAAGTGGCGAGCATGTCCTCCCATTCTTGTGTGTTCAGGTAGGAGATGATTGCCTTCCAATCCTCTTGCTGGATTTGGTCCGGGATCCCTATAAATGGCCCTCCTGGGTGAAGAAGCTGACTTGCTTGTGCAAACAGTAATGGAGTGGTTGGTGGTTTGCATTTACTGGCTGTGTTATCAATGCAGTAGTGCTATACGTACTGGTCATCATGTTCGATATCGGGCTAAGATTGATGGCCATTACATGTTCCTCTAGCACATGCCCTGTGTATCCTATGGCGTCACTCTCGCTTTTAGTCATGATGGCACTAACCCCTATGCCCACCCCCAGACTGTAGGAACTGCATGTTTCTTTTGTGATCAGGATCTTCCTGGGAGGGGTCATCTATGAGAGACCCTGTTGGCTTGTTGTTTATAAGAGAGGCACGGGGCATGTGGGCCCTCTGTATGAAACTAAAGGGGGTGTTAGTGCTACTGCTGGTTCCGACGCTCTGGTCGTTGGGGCTCAAGTATTGAATTGGGCTTGTTGCCACTGTTGTTGTTGTTGTTGATCAGCCAGCATAGAGTATCCTAGGAGCCCTGGTAGCCGTGGTAGCCGCCTGGGGATCAGAATTATTTTCGCCATGGTAGGCAAGTCCCTTGGGCTACCCCGCTTCTCAGAGCCAGCCGTGCACATAGATCTCCTGGTGCCACCTGCCTCTTGAGCTGTTAAACTGAATTGTAAGGTGTGCTGGTTAGCTATTGCATTTGCAGTTGTGTTGCTGGGCACTAATGGGCTCTTAAAAAGATGAATTTTGTGTAGATTTTGGGTTGGCTTGAATAGGTTGCATGCGTTGAGCCATATCTTTTTGGTACAGGTCTGTCGCTATAAGTTGCGATTCGGCGTTGTGCTGAGCTTGTGAACTTTGATTCTTTTTTTTTCTCCTCCCTGTCCTGGGGTGATGGTCACCCTGGTCTTCCTGACCTCATCTACTTGGATGCGTAGTGCTTGAGGTTGCTGATGATTGCTGGCTGCTGATGTTTCAGAGGCCACTTCAGAGGTCCCTTCCTTAATGTGCCCTGGTGTCTCACAGACTTAATACCCTTGGCAGGGCTTTTGCAGGCTTGCTGTTTTACAGAAGCGGGACTGTGATATGGAGGTGGGTAGCCCAATTTTTGTTATCGTAATTATTAGGATTAGTTTGGCGCAATCCTTGTCCCCCTTGGACCTCCTGAAGGGTCTACACCGCTTTGGCTGCAGAGTCCGAAAGGTTACTGTTGACATTGTCGTTTGAACTATTGAATCCCTCTGCTTTCCTTGTACCCCCCTTTTTTCCCTGACAAACTGAGTGCTGGGGTGACAACCCGCCCGTCTACCTGGGTGGGTGGTGGTATGTGGCTGTGGCTAGGAATCTGCTGATAGTGACTCAAGGGAGCCTAGAAAATTTGAAGATCCAGGGAAATGCTGGGTGAGGCTGAATAAGACTTGAGCTTTTGTTGGCTTAATTCCAGGATTTTGTGTAGGATGCTGGTGGGATACTGATATAGGAGACCCTGTAGGAGCTCCTGTGCGGGCCTGCCCCCCTGCTTCTCCTTCCCTGTCACTCCACAGCCTCCAAGGATGGCCTGGGCGCTGAGTTGAATGGTTCTTTTGATCGGTGGCTGGCTGCCGTTGTCTGGGAGTTGAAGAGCCTTTCAGAGGGGGGAGGGGAGGGAGAAGAGGGCCCAAGCAGGAGCACTCAGGGACGCTGCAAGCCACGCCCGGCCTAGCCGTGGAGATCCAGGGCTCACTCTTCACACCAACAGAGGACTTAAGCAGGGATGTGTACTTGCTCCAACACTATTTAAACTGCAAACTGTAAACTGTAAACATCAGAAATTGGAGAAGAACTGTTGAAAGGTAAAACTTTCCCACCCACATTGGCCCAGACGAAACTTCCACAAATATAATACAGATACAACTTGGTTCTGAAGGATCAGACTTGCAATGGAATGAGGAGGGCCCATTGTTTCTTGAGGCAAGATGGCGGCCACATAGAGGTCGATAGCGGCAGCAGTGAGTTGTGGGCTGAGTTGTGGGCTGGTAACTAGCTGAGAGAGCTCCCTAATTTCAATCTACGCGAGCCATCCATGAACTGAATTGAGGTGGATAAAAATTCCCCCCTTCCGCCCCTCCCTTGTCCGATGCTGGGGTCACGAAGTGTTTGCAATGCGCCCTGGCTGTGCCGGTGGAGTATCGGATGACGCTTGATTGAGAGGGCGGTCCTACGATACCTGTGGCAGCTGACTCACTCTGCTGCTGGGAACCTCTGTTGCGGAGAAAGAATGGCGCCGAAAAACGAGGTGAACTCTGCCAGTGTGAAGGGGGCCGCCGCAGCTCGGAAAATTCGTGGGGAAGTACAGGCAGCCTCGGCTTCAGAGCAACAGGAGCGGGCGACAACCAGCCCGGGGCAGACTCCCTCACCTGGCGTGGCGAGACGAGTGAAGGGCGGGATCTCATCGAAGAGCCGAGCACCGTCCGCTTCCATAGCAGAAATGCTTACCCACGGTAAAGATCCACGAACACAGACCTGGACGGAGAAAGGGATGCCGAGAAGAAAGGACAACGAGGTGAGCGTGAGTGTGGCTGATTCCCCAGGGACCCCATCTCTAGTAATACCAATAGCCCCGGGTACAGACGGCCAGGAAGTAGATGGGGGCTGCGCCCAAATTGCAATGAATAACGGGAATGGCGGGGATAAATCAGAGGAGGCGGCTCTTCCACCGGCCACCCAACTCAGTGCTCAGACTGTAGAGAAAAGTAAGGACAAAGAGATGCCGGGGTTAAATGAAACCACTGCTAGTGAGGGAATCCATCTGCTGGTCATGGAAAAAGAAATAAGCGGTACGATTCGGGCTACAGATGTAGTGCTCACTGATAACAATGCACTTGAGGGAGATAAGGAGCCTAGCGATTGTTTTTTTTCACTCTCAGACGGAGGGGAATGGTCAGATCGGAGTTCTTCTCGAGGTACCAGCAACCTAGATTCTGATTTTGAGGAAGAAAAGGAAGGGGAACCTACCATGACGGCCAAAAAATATAACTCAACCGTTGGTCAGGGCCACGGAAAGAGAGACCTTAAGTGGGACTATTCCTCTACCACCCCACTGTCAGTTCAAGGATCGGATAATCCCCAGCCACAAATTAGTGGTGCTACACTGACACTTGAAGTGATACACCAGGTATCCTCTCCCATAGGGAGGAGACGCGTAAGGATAGCCGGAAAGCCCAGGCGGCGATGAGGAAGATTCAAGGGACAGTCAGAAAACTCTCCAAGCCCTCTGCTAACATAGAAAGAGTGTCAAACTTGGAGGAGAGAATTGTTAAAACGGAAGCAGAAGCCTCTAATGCGTTTGCCCAGGCCGACTCGCATACCTCGCAAATCAGGGACATCCAATGGAAGTTGTAAGAATCTGAGCACAGACGGAGGAGGAATAACCTCAGTGTTCTGGGTGTCCCTGAAGGGGATGAAGGGCAAGACACAAGATCATTTATAATCAATCTCTTTAAATCTGCCTTCCCCGAGCTGAGTGAATGGAACTGGGTGACGGAGGTCCAACTGACCCATCGTATCGAGTGCATGCAAAAGAAGGAGATAAACCCCGGGCGATTCTAATATTCCTAGGCAACTTCCTTTTAAGACAAGCCATATCAGAGAAAGCTAGGCCAGAAGCAAAGAGGTCAGCCGAGGGGGTCTCGTTCTTCGTCTGCCCTGATTTTTGCCACTCAACAGTGGAGAAAAGCTGGAGATTGAGGCAACTAATAAAACCATTTCATGACAAGAACATTCAAGTCTACCTCATCAATCCGGCACAGCTTAAGGTGGTTCATGATGGACAGACACGTTACTTCTCATTGGAGATTAAAGCTAAAGACTATTTGGATACTGTAAATAAATAGGAAAAGTACAATTTGAAATGGGACATATTGAAGGAGTATTGAGATCTAGGGCGGTTGGGGAATAGGAGTCCTTACTGATATGCTCCGCTTTCTTTCATATTTCCACTTTCCATTTCTTTCATATTTGTTTCAGGATATTAATGGCCTCAGTGATGGGAGGGACGAGGGGTAGGGGGTGAGTAGGAGGGTACGGGTGTTGGGTGACTTGCTTACCATGAAGTAATGGTTATATCGGGATCTAGGGGCTCGAGAATTAAAGAGAAGGAATCTATGTGCTCCCAGCTCGCTGCTGCTGTGCGCATCACATGCCCAGACCAAGGTCTAAGCGCCTCATTAGAGTAAGGGATGTAGGGGGATGGGAGTGTGGGATGGGGGATGGGGCGGGGGGTGACTTTAGGGGGATGGGGAGGGAATGGAAAACAAAAAGCAAAAAAAGAAAAATTCCTGGTATGCTTTTCATATAGAGATGCTTTTGTTCCTGTCCATGGGCTGGACGTAATTACGATATAGTTTGGTGAATCAGCAGGAAATGAACTAGAATTGGAGGATGCTTAAAATCTGCACAATAAATATAGGGGGTTTGAACGACTGGAAGAAGAGGCAAAACTTGGGGTATTTTGTCAGGTCAAATCAGATGGATTTGATATGCCTGCAAGAGACCCATCGCCCCTGGTCAAAAAAACATCTACGCGGTCTAAGGGGGTACGATCTCTTGGCCTGCTCTTCACAGACTTCAACGATTAGAGGTGTGGCAATACTGGCTAAATCCAATGGGGTTAAAGCAAGGCGCCAGTTGACGGATGGGTTAGGGAGATGGTCTTTGGTAGAACTTGAAATGGTAGGCACAGTTTGTACAATGTATGGCTCAAATCAATATGACCTGGATGTTTTTAATTTTTTGGAGATAGAATTAGTAAACTGGCCAAGGCCAATAATTTTATGTGGAGATTTGAATATCTCTGCTGATCTGACAAACAATACGATCTATGGTGGCCGCAAACCCAAGGTGTTTCGGGCCTTGAGCTTGTTGATGAAATCACATGGGCTGGTTGATGTCTGGGAGAATAAGGAGCCAAATAAGGAGGGTTTTACCTATTTCTCATGTCCCTATCAAAAACATTCTAAACTGGATTTTTTTCTTATAACCTCTACGGAATTGAATAGGGTTGGGATTAAAAAACTACCTCAACTCATTTCTGATCATAGCCCACTAATTCTGCAGTATGATATAGGCATTTCTCCTAGGATTTATTCTAACTGGACCTTCAAAAAAAAGCTGTTAGCCAATCCATTATTTGTAGATCATCTAAGGAAATGGACAACAGAATATTATGATATGAATCATTACAGTGCTAATAGAAATAGTGTCTGGGATGCATTTAAAGATGCCCTTAGAGGGGAAACTATAAGTTACGCCGCAAGACTTAGAAAATAAGAGCGCCAGGATAATGAGAAATTAACTGTTCAACTGGTGGAGAGTGATGAACGTCACATAGAAGATATTATTCAGGGTTTTGATACTCCTGAGAGTTGGCAGAAGATCTTGGCTATAAAAGCAGAGTTATGTAGGGGGATAGCACAGAAAGCGGCAGATGATTATCAGACCTACAAGGGTAGACTCTATGAGACAGGGGAACAGGCAGGGAAACTCTTAGCGCTGAGAATAAGACAGGGTTTTAATAGTAATATAATAACTGATATAGAAGAGGGCACCCGGAATTACACGGAGCCGGAAGATATTTTGAAGGTGTTTAGAAATTTTTATCAGAAGTTATACACTGAAGGGAAATAACCCGATCACCTGGATTCTGAATTTAGGGACGACGGTCCCCAGATGGCAGAGATAGACAGAATGCGGCTCAACAAGGATATAGATATTAAAGAGGTGATAGAGGCACTCCAGGAGCTGGCACCAGGGAAGGCTTCAGGGCCAGATAAAATCCCCCTCGAAGTGTGCAAAAGTCTGCAGAATGAGATTGTTCCCATACTGTTGGACTTATTTAATGGTATTATTTTTTCTGGCAAGGTACCACACTCGTGGGAAGAGACAAACATCATTGTATTTCACAAAAAGGGCAAACCTAAAGAGAAACCTGGCTCTTATCGCCCAATATCCCTCATTAAATCGGACACCAAGATCTATGCAAAGGTCTTGGTCAAGAGGCTGGGGGGGGGTCATTGGTCGTCTGGTTTCTCCGTGGCAGCATGGGTTCATCCCAGGTCGTGGGACCACGGACCATATTAGACGTGCCATCTCATTATTTGATGTCCATGCTGCCACGGGGGGGGGGATGGCCATGATCCTCCTCGATGCCGAAAAGGCCTTTGATCATGTTGCATGGAATTATTTGTGGAGGATATTGGGCCGAAGGGGCTTCCGCCCCAAAATTATGGGAGCAATTAAGGCGATGTATTCCGAGCCAAAAGCTAGGATTGAATTAATGGGAGGCTCTTCTGAACCATTTTGTATTTCAAGAGGGACAAGTCAGGGGTATCCCTGTTCACCCATTCGTTTCTCAATGTATATAGATCCGCTGGTACGCTACCTATTAGATTGCTCAGAAATTAAACAAGTGGTCAGTAATGGCTACGAAACAAAGCTGCTAGCCCATGCAGATGATCTGGCTATCATCATGCCAGAACCGGAGAAAGCTATGGTAGCGATTGCGGGTATAGCAAAGGAGTTTGGTCAGAGCTCAGGGTATCTTCTCAATGAAAGCAAAACGCAGATAATATGCACAAATAACATCTTAAGGGCAGATCAAAGATATCAGGATTCAGCAGTTTATCTGGGAGTCAGGTTTAGCTCTGTGATTACGGATATTGTAAAAACGAATTTTAATCCACTGATAAAAACAATAAACGCAGAGCTCAAGAGAATAGATGTCCTTCACCTCTCCATTATAGGAAGAGTAAATGTACTTAAAATGACCATGCTCCCTAAGATATTGTATCTCTTCCGCTGAATTGCTTATCTGATTGATGAAATTACGTTAAGAACCATTGAGTCCGTTTTTATAAATTTCATCTGGCAATATGGCAAAGTCAGATGATCGGTGCAATTTATGTCACTTCCTCAACAAAGGGGTGGGCTGGCAATGCCTAATATCAGAATTTATCAATGGGCCTGTTTGTTGAGCCAGATGGCGATACTATTCGAGCCTGCGACGAAAATATCCGATACTCGCTACGATAATCAAGACATACCAACTATATATGAGTTATTGCTGGGCAGAGAGGCCCTGGGTCTCCTGTTATGTAAAAATAATAGGCGGTATTACAAGAAGGTGCACTATAAGGTCTCTGAGAGTCTATGGGAAATCTGGACAAGAATCCGAAAGACATTAGAAATTCCTAAAATCAATTATTATACACCCCTTTGGAATTCTAGTATCTTTCCACAAATCAGTAATGATAGGATGGGGCATTGTGGGAGCAACAGGGGGTTAAAAGAATAGGAGATATTTATGAAGGAGATAATCTCATGAGCTTCCTAGAGATACAGCAGAAATTCGAAATTCCATCAAGTCAGGGTTTTAAGTTCTTGCAAATTTCTGGTCTACTGAAGAACATCAGACTCCAGGAGGTCAGATCAGTACAATCGATTATCTGTTAAAAGGTGGATCTAAAATTAAAATGATCTATGGTAATCTAGTTTCTAGCCTACATGACGACCTGGAAAAAAGTGAAAGGTCTTGGGCAATCAAATTAGTTGATCCGGATAGGGATTTGTACAAATCTCTGCAGTTCTCAAACAGGGTATTCTGGTCTTCAAATTTGAAAGCCCAACACTATAATACGCTTTTTAACCTGTATTTCACCCCTGCCAAATTGTTTGATTGGGGGAAAAGAGAGGACGATAAATGCCCAAGATGCCTGGAAGGTCCAGCTAATCTTTTACATAAGTTTTATTATTGTGATAAGCTAACTGTAATTAAGGGGGAGATCGAACATTTTTTGGAGGGGCTGCTAGGCTTTGAGATCGACCTATCCCCTATCCTGTTTTAATTGCTGTTTCAAGTCTACTTTTTTCTAAAGCACTATTGTTTTTTTAGCTAATATATATGATTGGATGAAATGTATATATTCTTTGTCAATACCAGGTCTTTTTCAAATAAAAAAAAAAAGGAATGTGGAGGGCCCTGGACATACTACATGTATACAATATACGTAATGTTCTCCAGGTGAATGTCAACAAAAACTAAAGTCCTGGTCTTCGGCCAAAGAACCAGACAAAGCCAGCTTAAATCGCAACTTAGCCCTTTAAAAATAGCCACAGCTTCCACATACAATTATGTTGGAGTTTGGCTGATGATTTCATCAAAACAGGCATTGCAGGTGAAGACACTAGCAGGAAAAGCAGCAAAAATCACATATGCACTATGAAAGTTATATCACAAACTAAACAGCCATGAAGAGTCTTTGGGGTCACATTTGTACCTGCAATAAATGATGGCCACCTTGCTAACCCTGCAAGGTTAACTGAGACATTGTAGCGGTGCCACACAGCCTCATATACTAAAATATTCAGCATGCCAAATATCACTCTGCACACCATAATCTGGTTAGAAGTTTATATGAGTAAGCATGGATATGGAGTGTAAAAAAGATATAATCAAACTCTACCTCCTGGTGATCTGGGCCGATCCTCAGCCCCTGCGGGGTGCCCTCAAGGCTATGTTTTTAGATAAGAAAAGCGTTTGGGCAAAATGCCGTGACTTAGCTAAATCAACACTAATATGGACCCAGCACACTTAATAGACCTCCCAATCACTAAAGCACAACTAAAGAATAAAGTAAAGATACACACCAGGAAGGTCACAAGGGAACAGGACATACATCGAGTAAAACACTCAGAGATGGTGAGGAGCTTGCAGCATCACATGAAGCCTTCCTCTGTCAACCATACTTGAGAGCAGCTAATGGAAAATATGCTTTCAAGACTATCTTAGCAGTAAGGCTCCTAATAACACCCTTAAGGGAATATAGGGCACAGTGGAAGAACTGAGCTCAGGGCTGCTGCGTTAGCTTAACACAACAAAAATGAAAGTACTTAAAGCCAATCTTTGTGCAGCATGGGACAAGAACATGTATCACTTATCTATATATCAGTGACTTCAAAAGAACTAGCACAGTTTGGCAAATTATTTGCGGAATCCGGCAGGCTTCTATGCGAGGTTGGACAAACAACAAGGGCTATCTGCCAGGGATTACTACTATATCTTAAATATTTTAAGGTGTTCTTTATTTGTATTTACCACAGTATAGTTTTATTCATTTTAACTTAATCAATTTACATAGGTGCAATCTGGTCCAGATATGATCATATAAGTGGATGAAACACTAGATTAGTTTACTGCTCCTTAAACTCATGAACGGTACAAGGTCACTCGCTGTTATGCATGGACAAAACTTACAATGAAATGCAGGCTATTAGTGTAGAGTTTAACATGGACAGTTCGTTCAATTGCTCATTTGCACACGTTTTTCTCTCAATCCAGATACGTTTACACATGTTGCACTGGCATTACCTTACACAGCTTTTTTAATGGACTTAATTATCAAAATAAATAAAATACTGTGGCAAAAGCACACTGGCTGGCTACAAGTAATGTCCACTGACCACATGGTCAAACAGCAAGCAAGGAGGCATGGTCACAACAAAGAAAACATGAATGCCTGTGGCAAAAGCACACTGGCTGGCTACATTTACTGTCCACTGACCACATGGTCAAACAGCAAGCAAGAAGACATGGCCACAACAAAGAACACATGCAGGCCTGTGGCATAAGCTCACTGGCTAGCTACACAAAATGTCGACCGACTACATGATCAAGCAGCAAGCAAGGAAGCATGGCCGCAACAGAGAACATATGCAGCCCTGTGACAAGGGAACACTGGCTAGCTAAACAAAATGGCCAAAAAACACATGGTCAAGCAGAAAACAAGGACGCACGGCTGCTACAAAGAACACACATGCAGGCCTATGACAAAAGCACACTGGCTGCCTACACAACATGGCCACCATCCACATGGTCAGACAACAAGCAGGAGGCATGGAAAACAAAGAACACATGTAGGCCTATGGCCACTGATTACACAAAATGGCCCCTGGCCACATACATGGGGCACAAAGACAAATGGTGGCCTATGACAAACACACACACCGGCCAGATAAAGGAGGCATTGGTAATACAGGAAAAAACAGCATTGATTCAGCAATCCCAAAAACGAAGGTTAACTGAGCGATAACATTTTACAGCAACACACATCCTCCGAAGTCTTCAAAATATTTCCCTACCTTTGCACCGTTTGCAGAAAAAACTTGAAATATCCCCCTAAAACACATTTTGTTATCTAATCCAGATGCCACAGAAACAGTTGTTTCATGCACATGGGACTAGTGGTTGGAAGTCTCATTGGCAGACTAGGCCACATAGTAAATTAAATGAATATTGCAAATGTATTCAAACAACATGGATAAAATGTACTGAGCTGTGCAACATTTTTCCTTTACAAAAGAAGAACAATTAAATGCCGTAAGTAACTAGACCCCTACTGAGACTGCAGGGCACTCAACACAATGCATTTTGAAAATTGACTTAAAATACAAATAAATCCTAACTTGAACTTACTTGTGAACTCACAAAACAAAGTCCTCAAATCCAACTATGCAGTAGACAAAGAGAGGGATCTTTCCAGCTCCTAATCCAAATGAGAAGTGACCAAGAGGTTGACAAAGCACTGGGAAGAACCTGCTGGGCAGGAATAGGAAGTTGGAGTCTTTGGGACACTTCCTTCTTGTTGGAAAAAAAGTAAAATGGAAAAAATGGTTCCTCTCACAAAAAAACAACACAAACCGTCCACTTGAAAAGTTTCTTAACTCCAAATTGTCTTCTCGAGGAGATTTAACTGCTTCTTGAGGGGAAAATCATCTCCAGGTTGCAGCCACAGTCCCTCAAGTGTGCTTGCCTACATCACAAAAGAAGTGCCGACGTCGCTGGTGTGATCTAAAGCTGTGCTAGTGGCTGCAAAATCTTGTAGGGGCTCTCGTCGGCTAGAAAATCTCATGGGCACTCGCGAGCTCCGAACAAGTCTTGTCAAGCTCGCCAGGCATGCAAAATGACATTACGGGGTCCATTATGATGTCGGGCGGATTTTCTCCGCCAGGCTGGCGGTGGCTACCGCCAGCCTGGCGGAGGAAATCCGCCCTACATCATCAGGCCAATTCCCCCCGCCAGATTTGGATGGCGGGAGGGACCGCGGCGGTGGGAAACACCGCCTGCCTGTTTTCCGCCCCGGTCGCCTAGCGGCCGGGGCGGAAAACCAGTAACATGGTGGCGGTGTCTTTTAGACACCGCCCGCCGTATTACTATGGGCTGTGCACAATGCATATCCGTGGCGGCAATGCTGCCACGGAAAGGCATGCGGAGACTCCCTGTGGTGGCCCCTTGCAGGCCCCCTGGGAGTCCGTGGCTTGGGGGGTGCACATGGGGGGTACCTATGGTACCCCCCTCATTTCAAAGTGCAACATGGCAGGCACCGCGCGGTGCCTGTCATGTTGCACTTTAAAAAGCACAACATGCACTTTCACCATTGCGGCGGGCGGAGATTCCTGCTCCGCCCGCCACAATGGTAAACATACAGGATGCGCCCGCCTGTGTGGCGGGCGCTTCCTAATGCCATTTTCGGGACACCCGCACTGTTAGCGGGCGGTCCACTACTCCGTTAGGGTGGCGGGCGGGCAAAGCCCGCCCGCCATCCTAATGGACCCCTACAAGCGCGCCAACATAAAAAAACTGCTCTGTTGCGGAGTGTCGAGTTTATATGTAACTACGCAGAATGTTTTACGCCCACGCCTAATATTTTTTTAGGAGTCTTACCTGTGGATTTACCACCTAATTGCTTAAGTGTTGAAAAGGTCTGAATATAATGTTGTGCAAAATTTGCTACCAACCAAAATCATATTTAGGTTAGGGAACTCTAAACTGAGACTTGTCTCCATTGTTTGTGCTCCAGTATATTCACTGGGTAGTATAGGCACCGAACATTTTGTTAGAAAGGAAACAAAACACTCATCGAATTTTTGGTAGAGTCTCACAATCTATTTTCTTGAAAAGGAACAGCCTGACTTTTTATTATGTGGTTCATGCTATCAAGCTGTTAACAGACACATTTTATCCAGATATTTTGTTTTGAAAATGAAACAAAGTATGTATTGTCATCGATTGTGAAGACATTTCTTTAAGCATTGAATAGAAACGATTAAATGCATGCGTCTGTGAATTTAGTTTTTAACTTTCCATGTAGCAACAAATAATTTTCCCTAATAAGCTTCTAGTTGGCATTTAAATTAGACATTTCAAATTATGTTAACTGTGCTTTAAAGTGTAGATTTACAAGCTCTAGCTAATGAATTCTCTTGTAAAACCTACAATACCTTAATAAAATGTAATTAAATGAATGTTGTGCAAATGCTATGTGACTTCTTAAGAGAACCAGAGTTCCTAATTACCTACACACTTGAGTATTTTTTTACTGTTTTAAAAGAACGCCAGCTATTTTTATGCTATGCAATCTTCTCCACAGTTATTCGAAATAAGAAGCTTTTTAAGGTATAATTTATTTTGTGAAGAGCTATGCTTCAAATACACTTTGTTGTTTAATTCATGTTTTATTACACATTGCGAGCTTCCAATAGAGTTATTTGTATGAATACCTTAAAACATTGAAACTATATGATCTTTTAATGGCTTCTGCAGATCACGCTCGTTGTTGGAAGAGTTAAAATGTAGCTCTTCATATATGTTTTATTTGCTATATCATGTACAGTCATGCTGTGATATCTTGTGTTCTTTTATCTCATCTTGTGTTATGTGATAGTATTATGGATTTCCACCTCTTAGCTTTCACAAAATAAATGGTCCCTTTGCACTTCTTGGCATGTGGAAGATGAAGCTGCAACTATAAACTTTTAAATGTTTCTTAAAGCCAAATGAAACTGATGAGATGCATGTCTATCAAAGCAAAATGAGTGTGGCCTTGATGTTTTATGCACATTCAATACAATAGTGAACTCTCAGCATTTATATTAGGCTCCTTTCTTATAGTAAGCTCCTTCTAGGCGCTAGGGCTAAAGCCTTTCCAGGCACTATTAGATCTGCTCACCTGCTGACCATTGAGCAAACTGTGTATAGAGGGGAAGTAGGATAGATGTTGTTAGCACCATGAATTTTGCGTGGGATGGTAGTGAAATCCATTGTAGGCTATCATAGGAAATATATGACGAAGGAGAGAAAGTAGAGAATTGGAATTTTCTCAAAGTGCTCTTTGTGGTTAGTTCAATTCGCATTTAGGTAACCCTAGAAAGTGGCAATTCACATTACCTAAATTCAAAAGGACTGAGAATCGATGTGGGTTTGACTGCAGGATAATTCCAGAATTCCTGTAAGGATCACTGGTCCATTCTTGTAGATAGGCCAGAAACTGGGCGATCAAAGGTGTGTATATTAGGTTAACAATGTCACCACCATCTTGGAAGGGCTCTGTTTTAGATGATTGGAGTACATCCATTTGTCAACGCTGATCATAAATGACACGAATATTTGTGGAGAAATGCAGTTTATCCTCTTGAGTCTCATCATAACTAAAACACAAAGCCACAGAAATGCTATTTATGGCAAACACATTTTTATTATCCTTATAGCTTGGGGCTACCATCTGATGTTATATGTATTCTGTTTCATTCTTAGCAACATCAACTCAGCCATTCATATTTCTCAGATTGGTAAACTGAGTGCCAATAAATCAGGTAGAAGTAAAATGTAAAATGCAACACAAGGAGTTGATGGACGGAGCACTGAAACTTATCAGACACTCACCCCCAGTCACAGATCTGGGCTGAGCTCATCATCGTTCTTTTTCTCACTTTGCCACTCCAGTTCAGATCCAGCTATATGCAAATCAGTCTTGACCATGTGCCCCATGGGAACAGTCCAGCCCAAACTGCCAAGCCAGGTCTTCACTGGACCGGAAACAAGCATCCTGGTACCGGTTTCGTAAATGTAAAGTGTACAGCATTTTGAATTGTCACTGGGGTCAAATGAAGCACTGATAGAGTCTGATTTGTCAGCTGCACGCACGTTTGTAGAGTGGGCATTAATCAGCATGAATTGCAAAGTATGATCAGTTTGTTGTTGGAAGAGAAATGGTGCAGGGTTTATTTGGGTTGTTTGATCTTTAATAATGTGGTTGACAGCAAAGCCATCTTTACATGAGATGGTAAGGATGGCACATGGAGTTGGGGGTACGATGCACATACCGTTTGTTAGAACTGGGGGTCTCTAGTTGGCAGGGGGAGGTACCACTGTCCAAATAGGGACCCTTGCTTCTAGTCAGGGTAAGGAGGAAACACTCTTCAGATAACCCCTGTTCACCCCCTTGGTAGCTTGGCACGAGCAGTCAGGCTTATCAAAGGCAATGTGTAAAGTATTTGTACCAACACTCACAGTAACACAGTGAAACCACCACAAACTGACTCCACAGCAGTTTAGAAAAATAAAGGTATTTAACTTAAACTAAACAAGACCAAAACGACAAAAATCCAACACACAGAGTTCAAGAATATGGTTTCAAAAGTGTTCTTAAGATTGCGTTAATATAATCCACAGTTGCGCAAAAAGTTCACAGTTGCGTCACGTTTAGCCAACAGTACCTTGAAATGCGACAAAGTTCCAAAACAGAAGCTGGTGCGGTGGAAAACAAGCGATGCGTCACTCCTGAGACCCTGAGGAGGCGATGCGACAACCCCACTGGAAGTAGCGGGCGTGTTGCGGTGGCTCCGGTCTGTATGGGGAGGGATGCGATACCTTGTATGGATTCCGGTGCAGAGGTTTCGTAGGAAAATGCTAGCAAAGGCACAATGCGATGATCTGTGGGGGCTGCGACGATCTCCGGTGTGACAAAGATATGTGGCTCGGCGGCGTTCTTCTCCTCAGGCAGCCCCTCGATGCGATGGCTCTGCGACAATGTTCACAGCGATGTGATGCAGTCCGCAAGCAAGCGGTGCGACGATCTCACCCAGTGACGGCAGGCTCTGCGATGATACTTGCAGCGATGGTAATCTTTTTGCACCAGACTGGTGCATCCCGCAAACGAAGGATGCGACGACTCTGGCAGCGGCAACAGGCGCTGCAACGATCTTGGCCTTCGTAGCGGTGGGAATTTCCTCACACTGACGGGGATGCGCTCCGCAAGCGAGCGATGCGATCAAACTTGCAGAAAGTCTTTAAAATCTTGCTTCCCAGCTTCCCAACACAGGTACACCTTCCAGAGGCACCACAACTGGCCCAAGCACTCGAGGAAGGACCGAACTCTCTCAGCAGAGTTCAGGGAAGCTGGGGGTGAAGTCCTTTTGTTCCTGGGACTTCTTAACTGGGAGACAGCTCTTCTCAGGCCCTTGGAGATTCCTTCAAACAAGGGGACACAGCACCAAAAGTAAAGTCCTTCCCCTCTCCTTGGCAGCAAAGCAACAGCAGATCAGTCCAGCAGAGGAACAGCAGGACAGTCTTCCTTCTTCAGTTTCAGCTTTCTCCTTGCCAGAGGTTCCTTCTTGATTCCAGGATGATCTAATTTTCTGTAGTCAGGGGTCCTGTACTTATACCCATAAAAGTCTATGTTCCCTTTGTGCAGGAGGGCTCTGAGCCCAGTCTGAACCAGTTCTGGGTGTTCCATGAGCACTTTGTTTTCCTGGTCTCTCCTTTCCTTTCAGAGAGAGGGGCAGGGTCGTCAGCCGCCCAGTAGGAGGTGGAGCCAGCATTGTGGAAGGCAGGCACAGCCCTATTCAGGCCCAGGTGCTATCCCCTCCCACCACTCAAGATGCAGATGCAGTCATTCAGCCTAGGGCTGACTCAGCCAGCCTCCTGGGGACTCCCCAGCCCCTGTCACTCTCAAACCAGACAGTCAATTCACAAACAGGCCGAGGCACACAGAAAGGTCAAACAAGAGAACAGCAACTTTCTAAAAGGGCTGTGCTCAAACACAGGATTTAAAAACCACCTTTCCTAAAAGATGTATTATTAAATTCTGAGTTCAGGGATACCATACTTTTATGTCCTACCTTGCTCCTATGGGAAGATATGCTGGTAGCCACTGTAGCCAGCATTTCCCATGATAGCCTATGGGCAAGGTAGCCTTACAATAGTGAACAACAAAAATGGCTGCCATTCACTACCAGAGCACGTCACCTGCACTAGCACATGCTCAACCTTTCACATACACTGCACCCTGCCCAAGGGGGCACCCTGACCCTTCCATTGGGTTGACCAATGTGTACAGAAAGGGAAGGGTTAGGCCTGGTCAGTGGGGACACTGACCAGGAGGACATGGCAGTTCACAAACTGCACACAGGCACTGCGGTGGCAGGCCTGAGACACCATTTTAGGGCTACTCATGTGGGTGGCACAATCAGTGCTGCAGGCCCACTAGTAACATTTGTATCACCAGCCCTGGCACACTCAGTGCACTTTACTAGGGACTTCTTGGTGATACCAATATGACAATCATGGATAACCAATTACAACAACAATTTACACAGGGAGCACTTGCACTTTGACACTGATCAGCAGTGGCAAAATGCCCAAAGCATCTAAACCAGCAAAAACACGTCACAAATACAGGAGGGAGAGGCAAAAAGACAGGGGAAACCACGCCAAAGATGCCAGGTCTAACACCGTTCAAATGTACATTGATGAGTTAGGCTTAACAGTTAGGAGTCACCATGTTCTTGCCACCCTTAGAAATAGAGGCACTTGATCCTTCCTAACTTAAGGGAGGCTAAGATATTTTTGTTGCTTCAAAGTTGGTAGCTTGTAGTGACTGGTGCTGGCTAGAAGTGAACTCTTTATACTCCTCCTTCTGGACAGGATCTCCTGTAGGTGGGATTCCCTCTGGGTGGGTCTACTTGCTAATTCCTTGTTTTGCTTGTAGTGAGATTTAAATAATTCTGTTTAAGGGCAATACGTTTCTAAGACCAGCAAGGGGTAGCGTTTCTTAGTTACATGAATGAAGGATCTACATTCTCTCTTCTTGAAGGAGAAAAAAAACTATAGTTCTGCATAATTATAAGCCTTTGCCAAGTATTTTGAGTTTTGCATAAAACTTTCTTATTCTGAAATGTATGATTTCCCACAAAAATGGAGTTTTCAAACCTCAGTAGATAGTATTCATTTTTTACTTCCTCATTAAGGACTTTAAGGATTCTCCTTCGTTTATCACGAAAACACATGCCTTACAGAGCCCTATAAGTGTACACAGGTGTATCTTGTCACAAGATGTTATGGATGCGATTTAAAGTAAGTGTTTCCACTTTTTCAAGTATAATTTTTTTTTTGAGAACTAGAAATATCTGACTTGTAGTTAGAAGTAAAAATACATTTGTGATTAAATTATATAAATAACAGTTCATTGTACTTAAAGGACCTTTTACCAAGTTTAATGTGTGGACAAAAGTGTTGCGGTTGTCTTAAAAATTGAAAAAATAAGGTTTATTGTGATTAAGATATAGATTTTGATGTGTGGGGTGGGGTGGTAATAGCATCAAACCAAGTGTTACAATCACCTAAAACCTTCAGGGAATAACATGCTGGAAGCTTATAACCTACAAAGAAAAGAGGGAAAAGTATAAGAGAAGATTTGAATGTAATGAAGAAGGTTGTTGTTAGATTTCCACAGGTTGAAACTATCCCTGTTTTATATACCAAACACCTAAAAAAGTCATTGAAGAATAGAGCAGCTGTATCACCTCACGTGAAAACATGTGTGTTGCTGATTATCTTATGGGATTTCGGAGGCATTTACATGATAGCCAGATTGCTGTCAGAAATCAAGGGCCATATTTACTATGCTTCCACACCTCACAGCAAGGGATCTTTCACTGCTGCATTGTTTGAAATGAATAGAGCAGAAATGTGCCATACCTATTAGAATATTCACACTTTTGATGTCTCCCAGCCTAGTGCCAACACAGGCATGCTTGCACCATGGTACAAAGGTGCCTACAGAGCAGGATTGTTTTTTTCTTCACTGTTTTTTTTTTTAGAAATGCTTTTTGAAAGCTTTTCTGTGGTCACAAACTATTAGCATCAGAGTAAGAAAAGCTGATGTAGCTGGTCTGATGCTATAACAGAGCTCCTTATTTTCTTCTCTTCCTGTATATAGTTATTCTTTACTTTAGCATGTCAGGAGGGACCTGGTAGCTGAGATCACACACATCGCTCTTAAGACTCTGATGGAGTCTGTTTGCCTCACTTGGGGAGCAAGGGGGGGAAGGGGGGGGAGTAGACGGGGAGGGGGGAATGTGGTTGGGAAGGGGGGGAAATAAAAAAAAATAAAAAATTCCACTGCAAAGAAAACAGTTCTATATTTACATGTGTATTTTTTTTAAACGCAGACAGCAACCAAGGGACTGGAAATAAAGGAACATTGTACAACATTCAATGGGGAGGATAACCGTTTGGAGCTGGAATGTTGCCGGGCTCCTAGACAGGGACAAACGGGGTCGGCTGGCCGAAGTAGCTAAGCAGCACTCACCGGACATTATTTGTCTACAAGAAACTCACCTCGCTTGGAACAAAAGGAGCCTATTACAAATTCAGGGCTATGATTATCTAGTAACCACAACATATACAGCTAACACACGGGGTGTAGCCATCCTAGGCAAAAGATACTTAGGCAAGCCGGTCCGGCAGGCCCAGGATATACACGGTAGATGGGCAATTGTGGAGATGGAGCTCGGCGCGACTATATGTTCGGCTTATGGCTCCAATCTGGACGACCCATCTGTATTTGAGGCTTTAGAAACTGATGTAGCAAGTTGGCCCGACCCATTAATTCTCATAGGGGATTTTAATATTTCACTCGGCTCAGACATCAATAGTGCAATTACCCCAAACTATTGTGGCCGTAAGCCCAGGGTTTTTAAAGCAATCAGCTCACTAATAACTAGCTATAACCTTGTAGATATTTGATCCCTAAAGCACCCTGCAGACCCAGGTTACACATTTTTTTCTCACCCTCACAATAAATATACCAGGATTGATTATATATTTACCACCAAAGATATCGCAAACAAAGCCACCATCACAAAATACCCGAAGCTGATATCAGATCATAATATTTTGGCTCTGATAGTAAATATATCTCCCTCAACTCGTAAGATCCGCAACTGGTCATTTGACCGGAGGTTGCTGACCAATGATGATTATATTTCTTATATCAGGACCTGGACCCAGGGATACTTTGACTTAAATCGATATAGCGCCACTAGAAATATAGTGTGGGACAGCTATAAGGCTGCTCTCAGGGGTGAAACCCTCAGCTATGTAGCGAGGGTTCAGAGGCAACAAGCCTCCGAGCACTCTAGAAAAATTTCAGAATCAGCCTCCCTTGAAACTGCACATATAACAGCGATCGCAGAGAACAGGGCTTTAGATGGGTTGCAAATACTTCGCCAGATTTTAATATGTAAAACAGAGCTTAATAAGGTATTAACTCAAAGATCGGCTGAATCCTTTAGATACCAGCGTAAAAATCTCTATGAGAATGGCGAAAAAGTAGGGAAACAATTAGCCCTGCGAACTAGACAGCAGGCCTCCTTGAATACAATCTCTTTAATAAAAGAGAATAATTTAGAATACACCCAAGTAGAAGACATACTCAAAGTGTTCCAGAGGTACTACTAGAAGCTATATCAGGAGGACCGGGTCTATAATAGCGAAGAAGCCAGAACATTTCTTAGTAGTTTCCTTTCCTGCCCTGATAATAATCTCGACAATCTTTCTAAGGACGAATTAGAGAGCGAAATTACCATTTCAGAGCTTGAAATTGCTTTGGCGGAATTGGCATCTGGGAAAGCGGCCGGCCCTGACAAAATCCCCCTAGAACTCTATAAAATCCTAGGTAATAAAATACTCCCACTATTGTTAGATCTCTTCCTTGGGGTTCAATGGAGCGGAACCCCACCAGAGTCCTGGAAGGTCGCCAGTATTATTATCTTTGCTAAAAAAGGAAAACCTGCTGACTCCACTGCATCATACCGCCCAATTTCTTTAATTAACTCTGATTCAAAACTGTACTCAAAAATTCTGGCCAACCGCCTGAGGAGAGTCATCGCACAACTGGTTAGCCCATGGCAACATGGCTTTATCCCTGAGAAAGGCACCACCGACCATACCCGCAGAGCAATCACAATATTTGATATTATGTCGGTGACAGGGGGCCAAGCTTCAATGATCCTTCTCGATGCCGAGAAGGCATTTGACCGGGTGTCCTGGGAGTATTTATGGGCCATCCTAGATCATTACAACTTTGGGTCTCTATTTATAAAATCAATCAAAGCCATGTACTCCAATCCAACAGCGAAACTTCAAATAATGGGGCAGGAATCAAATTTGATTAATATATCAAGAGGAACGAGGCAGGGGTACCCTTGTTCCCCAATTTTGTTCGCTCTTTATATTAATCCCCTGATTCTGAAAATACTTGCCAACCCTAGAATTTATCCAGTAGTGACAGGTATCTTTGAAACTAAAGTCCTAGCCTATGCGGACGACGTTGCTATCTTAACACCTGACCCAGAGGCAGCTTTAGTCGAAATAGAGGAAACTACACTTTTATTTGGGTCTTATTCAGGCTACTCCCTAAACAAGGATAAGACAGTAATTTTATGCACGCAAAACACGCTTTGCTCTGATTCTAGGCGGGTTTCGAAGGCCACGTACTTAGGAGTGCATATTACGGCTGAAACTCAAGACATTATCAAATGCAACTATGATCCCCTAATTGACACAATTAGACAGGACCTAGCCAGAGTAAATAGCCTTCATCTCTCCATCATAGGCAGGGGCAATTATATAAAAATTACCATTTTCCCTAAAATTTTATATTTATTTCGCGCCATTCCTCTTTTAGTAGACGACAAATTTATAAAAATTATTAACTCCCAGATTTCCAAATTCATTTGGCAATACGGTAAGATCAGAAGATCAATCAAATACATGTCCCTGCCGTACAATCATGGAGGTCTGGCTATCCCTCAATTACTCCTGTACTATTGGGCTGCTTATATGCAGCAATTCGCTCCCATGGTCAACATAACACAGAATGAAGCCGCGGGTGGCATTCCTTCAATTTATCAGCTGGCCCTTGGTCCTAAAGCCAGAGGGTTTCTACTTAGACATTATTACCCTGGCTACTATAAAAAAGTCAAATTCAAGATTGTTATAGGGGCTTGGCGAGTTTGGTCCAATATAGCAAAATGTATGCAAATTCCTAAATATAGCCGATATACCCCACTTTGGCAATCCCCTCTTTTTCCGCAAAACATTAACGATGGGACTTTTGCTAACTGGGAGAGCCTTGGACTTACCTCTCTTTTCGATCTTCTAGGTCCTGATAAAAAGCTCAATTTTAGTGTCCTCCAGACTCAATATGATATACCTAATAGGGACTATCTGAAATTTTTTCAATTGAGGTCAAGCATTGGTCACTTGCTTCCTAACATAAAGTGGAATAGAATATCCCTTATGGAAGACATCTAGAAACCCTCCTCCAGAATAGGCACATTATATAACACTCTTCTTGCCAACTCAGCCGATGACATGGAACATACGGAAACAGTCTGGGCCAGCAAATTAGATAACCCAGATGTGGACTTAGATAAGGTATTGGCACTGGTCTCCCAACTCTTACTTTCAACTAACTTAAAAGCCCAGCTATATAAAACAGTTTACAATCTCTATTATACCCCCGCTAAATTGTATACATGGGGGAAAACCTCTAGTGATCACTGCCCTAGGTGTAAAAGCGGACCAGCGACTCTTGTACACATGTTTTATGATTGTGACAGCTTGGGGCTCTTTAAGAAGATGATTTGGGAGTTCTGCAAGGAGGTGTTTGGATGGGATCTGCCGGAGTCTCCTACTATTTTTATGCTGGGATATGATTGCACTCTGAGATTGCGCCACAACGAGGAATCAATCTTATTTATTGGCACTGAAGTATACCGCATTATTTTGGCCGCTCGCTGGCAGGAGGAAGATCCTCAGAGCTTCCAAATGTGACTTGCTCGGTTTTTGGCTGTTTATAATTATGAATTAGCATGTTATGCTACCAGGGGGGTAACATCTAGGATGCGAGGGGAAAAGGTGTGGTCTCCCATTACTGCCTGGTCCACTCTATCCTCTTCTATGTGATAATCAAGATTCCCCAATTGTTTTTTGTAGACCCATACGTTCCGATATCTCGGCAGCACTGCTGTTTGATTGTTTTACTTAGCTCTAATATAAGCTGCCAATATATTATTGTCTCTTGTATGTAACATGTTAATTTTTGTTTTTTATAGGCTTTTTCCTTTTCTGCTTGTTAAAAAAATTTCAGTTGCTGTCTTTTATGGTTAAGTATTTGGATAACCTGTATTGGAATTGCTTTCACAAAAAAAAAAAAAAGAAGAAGAATAGAGCAGCTGTATCACCTCACGTGAAAACATGTTTGTTGCTGATTATCTTATGGGATTTCGGAGGCATTTACATGATAGCCAGATTGGTGTCAGAAATCAAGGGCCATATTTACTATGCTTCCACACCTCACAGCAAGGGATCTTTCACTGCTGCATTGTTTGAAATGAATAGAGCAGAAATGTGCCATACCTATTAGAATATTCACACTTTTGATGTCTCCCAGCCTAGCGCCAACACAGGCATGCTTGCACCATGGTACAAAGGTGCCTACAGAGCAGGATTGTTTTTGTCAAGCCCGGCCGGCACAGGTAAGAGCAGTGGGACGGGGTTGGGGGGGAAGTCAACAGGCAATGAGATAGGTAAAATTAAATAAAAACATTAATAAAACCCCTTACCTTGTTTTCACCCCATCGCTGAGTTGTCGATGAGTTGATGTGGCAAGCACAAGGTAAGTGGTTTATTTTTTTATTTATTTTACCTATGTCTTCCTCTGTAAATATGGCTTTAGTTTTAGCCAAACTAGATCATTGTAATGCCCTTTTTCATTAATATGCAGCATCAACATCTAAACAGCCTACAGGTACTACAGAATGCATCTACCAGAAATTTGACATGCATCCCTGAACACAAATCCATTGCACAGGTGATAACCATGCTACTCTGGTTGCCGGTCAGACAATGTGTTCAATTCAAGGCCCTATGCCTAGCCCATAAGGCCATGTATCGAACTAATTCTGACTTTCTGCAGCATGCCTTTAAATGGTACAGACCGGGGAGAAATCTTCGATCTATGGGTGCTCACTAATTGGGTGGTCAACAGATTCATGCTTAGCAACCATTGAAGCGAACCAGCGAAGTTATGAATTTTTCTGTGGTTCTCTCCCCGCACTTTACCCTTGGGGGTTCCCTGGTTTATCGGCCCCCAGGACCAGTGGGCGCTTTTCTTACGGCTCTGACTGAGCTTTGCACCCCCCGAGCCCTTAGATTCCCGTCCTTTTTGCTTCTGGGCGACTTTAACATTCATATCGATGCGGTGGGTCTCCCGGAGAGCAAAAGTTTCTTAGACTTTTTGGATTTCTTGCACCTGTCTCAGTGGGTTTCTTTACCCACACACTCGGGAGGGCACACCCTGGATGTGATCTGCTCCAATTTTCTCCTCCAGGCTGATGCCCCTGAACCTCTGACGTGGTCTGACCATCAGCTAATTAGGTTTGCTTGGTCATCGCTGGGGACTACCTCTGCGAGGATTAAATCATGGTGTGCCAATAAAATCAATAACGAAACTCTGGTGGCCACCCTAGCTGAGAATCGGCCTGTGTTGGGTAATGATCTTACTACAGCAGTGTCGTCCTTTAATGAGTGGTTGGTTGCGGGGGTCTCCGCCTCTTCTAAAGGAAGGGGAGGTAAACTGCGCTCCACCGCCTCACAACCCTGGTTCTCCCAGGAGTTACGTCTCCATAAACAGTCCTGTAAAAGACTCGAGCGGGATTGGCGTCAATCGTATTGTCCTCTGGCCAAGGAAATACTGCGTAAGGAACAGAAAATTTATTATGCAAGTATTAAAAAGGCCAAAGGTATCTATTACGCCAACCGAATTGCTAAAGCTAATAATAATAGTCGGGAGATTTTTTCAATTGTGAACAGCTTCCTGGCCCCCTGCGCTGAGCAGCGGATAGTTCCAGCTTCTAAGGAGTGGTGTGAGAGCCTGTCTGGGTTTTTTGTTGACAAAATAGCGGCTATCCAGTCAAACTTTGCTGCCTCCAGCCTGTTTGTTAACCCGCAGGACTTTCCCCTTCCCCGGAAGGTTCCCTCGTCCAAGCTGTCGGAGTTTGTTCCACCTTCTATCACTGACACTCTTGCCGTGATCAAGTCTTTAAAATCGGGGTCTCCTTCTGACCCCTGTCCTGCAAGAGTGCTGGCCGCTGCTGCTGATGTGGTGATTGAGGAGGTGACGCACTTAGTTGGCCTCTCCTTCAAAACTGCCAGTCTGCCTGCAGAGTGGAAACAAGCTAAGCTCCTACCTCTGCTGAAAAAGGCCGGCGCTGATCCGGCGGTACTGACCAACTATCGGCCTATACCGCTGCTTCCTGCCTTGGCTAAAATCGGTGAGAGGCTGGCCTTCCAACAGCTTAATGAGTTTGTGGAAGGATCTGGAGCTCTGCACGAGGCTCAATCCGGGTTCCGCACTGCCCACAGTACGGAGTCGGCCCTGGTGGAAATCTCCGAGGCGGTCAGGGAATGTTTGGATGGGGGCGGCAGAGCGGCTCTAATTTTATTGGACCTCTCTGCCGCGTTTGACACGGTTCCCCACCAACGCCTCCTGTCCAGGCTTGCCGACATCGGTATTTGTGATCTTGCCTTAGACTGGCTGAGCTCATTTCTGTTGGCTAGATCTCAACAGGTTTGGCTCCCTCCGTTTTCATCTTCGGCTAGGCCACTCCATACAGGGGTCCCGCAGGGCTCGACATTGAGCCCCTTGCTCTTTAATATATATCTGACCCCCCTGATTGATCTAGCTGAACATTGGGGAGCCAAAATTATTGCATACGCGGACGACACGCAGTTGTTGTTCACTTGGCCAGGTGAGGCTCTGGATACAAAGCAGATCCAAAATTGTCTGTCCTCAGTCTTCAATTGGCTAGCGTCATCTCAATTGAAGTGCAATGAGGACAAGACGGAAATCTTGCTCTATGGCCAGTTTCCCCCTGACTTTAGGTCACTATTGTGGCCAGATGGCTTCCCCATTCCAGGTACCTCAAACACCTTGGCTAAGAACCTCGGGGTCTGGTTTGGGGAGGACCTCCGCTTTGAGGGGCACATTAAGAGGCTCACTGGAAGCTGCTTTGGGACCCTGAAGTCTCTTAGAAGGTTTTTTCCGCTTCTGCCGGCCTCTGCCCGCGAGTCAGTCGCGAGAGCTTTAATTCTCTCGCGCCTGGACTACGCGAACGCTCTGTTCAGTGGTTCTCCGGCTTACTTGATAGGGCGACTCCAGGTTATTCAGAACGCCACTGCTAGATTGCTGGGGAATATCTCCAAGCGGATCAGCGTCAGGACTTACCTGGAGAGCTTGCATTGGCTCCCGGTGCAGCATCGAATTACCTTCAAAATCCTGACTTTGGCCCACAAAGCCATCAATGGGCGCGGCCCCGTCTATCTGATGAAACGATTTCTGCGGTACACCCCCAATCGAGATCTGCGCTCAGCTTCTCAACACCTCTTGCAAGTACCGCGTTTCCGGCGCATCCGGCTGGGTGGGCACTCTGTGACAGTGAGAGCTGCGCGAGCATGGAATGCGCTCCCAGTTTCTCTGCGCAGCACGGTGGACTTCACGGTTTTTAAGAAAGGACTAAAAACCCATTTGTTTAGATTAGCTGTGTAATTGTTATGTTACTTCAGTGCTTGGCTGCTTTACTTCTTTTGTTTTCCTTCTTTCGCGCCAGGATACTCCGGCAGTAATTGTGCGCGCTATAAAACAGCTTAACATAACATAACATAACATTGGGAGACGTTGTGTGACTTCAACTGCCCAATAATGTTATCTACTCCTTCGTCACTTCAGAGCCATGTCAAATTTGCTTATGTTTAGGAAGGCTCTAAAACATGGCTTCCTGCAAATTAGGAAACCAATAAAATGCATCAGTTTTTCTCAATTTGAACTAGCACCTTGACACCTATGAGTATTTAAAAAAAACACACAGGTAGTAGTGTTCCCTCACAGGGAAATATCCGCACATTCACTGAGCACAATGTAATCCATAACTATTAAGCGTGAAAAGTCAAATTGTTAAGATTTATTACAGCAACCGGGTGCTAGATCAGCCCTAAACACCTACTACCTAAAGGTGTTATCAGCACAAACAAATGTGCAACCAACTAAACAAAAAACTGAAGCTCTTTCAGCACACCATTAGATCAAATGTTAATCAAACATTGAAACGGTCTAATCTGTTAGACCCTTAGGTATGTACCACTATAATGAGAATTAGAAAGATACAACAATATTAATAAAAAAACAGAGATCCAGAAGGGTCATCGTTCATGCTGTTTAGCATTCTTTATCCGAGTTGTGTCAAAATTAAAGTTCCCAGCACATGATTAGCCGACACGTGTTTCGTCTTTACTTAGACTTTTTCAAGGCTGGAATAATAAACATAACACAATAAATACTCTATGTATAATAAAATGGAGTCATACAAGACCACTTGAGACAATAAACACACATAACAATTTTGTGACGTAGATATAAAACAAACATGTGATGATACTACATAAGAAGACAAACATGCATGCAATTGTAAATGCACTGATAACTACACTTGTATCATAAACATCTAGTGTTAGATGTATACGTGAAGAGGAGAACCCAAACCACCTAATAAGTAAAATCAGAAAAACAACTGAAAAGATCCAAAAAAGAAGAAGAGATCTCAGATTTCAGTTGAAATAGCAACAAGAATTGAGAATAGTATCATCCTAAACTGCCGAAACACTTGTGAGCATGCCCCTACCGAGTGCAAAAGTCAATGTAGAAAAAGGGTAAACCCACCATAAATGCAGTATTCGCAAAAAACATGTTTAAAGAGGCACCGTCTGTTCTTGCGCTCTAGTACAAAAACAAGAACCCTAATCCGGATATCCAGTCCACAGCTCAGCTCTGATGAATAAAACATAAACACAACATGTAACGGCAAGTAATATACCCTCGCGTCCTAGACCAAACCTTGTACACAGTTGCAGTATGTACGCCCTAATAATCATAATGCAGGTCAGGACAGTAGCCTGTTGTTTACAGCATGTCATTGGCAACCCATATTATGACTTACTGTCCTTATACTCTTAAGCACGCACCTAATTATCTTTGTTTAGAGTCTATGTAAATACAATCTTGTTTTCCATTCATAATGGTTGAGTGCAAGAGTAGTGCCTGAGTGATTGCATGAGAACATGCCTAGGGCCGGCATGATTCCATGAGTGCTGGGTAGTGCCTGTGTGATTAGAGGAGTACATGGGAAGGACCTGAGTGAAAGGATGACAGCAAGGGTGATGCCTGGGTCATTGGATGTATGCATGGGTAGTGCCTGAGAGAATGGATGAGTGCATGGGTAGTGTCTGAGTGAATGCTTGAGTGCAAGAGCAGTGCCTGAGTGATTGCATGAGTGCATGGGTAGTGTGTGGGTGATTGCATGAGTGCAGGGGTATTGCCTGAGTGATTGGATGAGTGTGTGGGTAGTATCTGACTAGAAGTATGGATGCAAGAGTAATGCCTGGGTCATTGGATGAGTGCATGGGTAGTGCCTGAGAGAATGAATGAGTGCATGGGTAGTGCCTGAATGAATGGTTGAGTGCTAGAGTAGTGCCTGATTGATTGCATGAGTACATGGGTAGTACCTGAGTAATTGCATGAGTGCATGGGTAGTGCCTGCGTGATTGCATTAGTGCAGGGGTACTGCCTGGGTGCTTAGATCAGTGCATAGGTAGTTCCTGCATTCAAGGATGACTACAAGAGAAATGCCTGGGTCATTGGATGAGTGCATAAGTATTGCCTGAGTGACTTCATGGGTGCAATAGTAATGTCTGGGTTCTCAGATCATTGCATAGGTAGTGCCTGAGTAAAAGGATGCCTACAAGAGTAAAGCCTGGGTCATTTGGTTGAGTGCACAGGTAGTGCCTGAGAGAATGGTTGAGTGAATGAGTAGTGCCTGAGTGAATGGTTGAGTGCAAGAGCAGTGCCTGAGCGATTGTATGAGTACATGGGTAGTGCCCGCATGATTTCATGAGTGATGGGGTAGTGATTAGATGAGTGCATCGGGAGTACCTGAGTGAAAGGATGACAGCAGGGGCAATTTCTGGGTCATTGGATGTGTGCATGGGTAGTGGCTGAGTGAATGCTTGAGTGCAATAGCAGTGCTTGAGTGATTGCATGAGTAAATGGGTACTGTTTGGGTGATTGCATGAGTGCAGGGGTATTGCCTGAGTGATTGGATGAGTGTATGGGTAGTATCTGACTAAAAGTATGGATGCAAGAGTAATGCCTGGGTCATTGGATGAGTGCATGGGTAGTGCCTGAGAGAATGAATGAGTGCATGGGTAGTGCCTGAGTCAATGGTTGAGTGCAAGAGTAGTGCCTGAGTGATTGAATGAGTACATGGGTAGTGCCTGAGTAATTGCATGAGTGCAGGGGTAGTGCATGGGTGATTGCATGAGTGCAGGGGTACTGCCTGGGTGCTTGAATCAGTGCATAGGTAGTGCCTGCATTCAAGGATGACTACAAGAGAAATGCCTGGGTCATTGGATGAGTGCATGGGTAGTGCCTGAGTGACTTCATGGGTGCAAGAGTGATGTCTGAGTGCTCAGATCATTGCATAGGTAGTGCCTGAGTAAAAGGATGCCTGCAAGAGTAAAGCCTGGGTCATTGAATGAGTGCATAGGTAGTGCCTGAGAGAATGGATGCGTGCATGGGTAGTGCCTGAGTGAATGGTTGAGTGCAAGAGCAGTGCCTGAGCGATTATATGAGTACATGGGTAGTGCCTGCATGATTTCATGAGTGTAGGGGTAGTGACTGGATGATTGGATGAGTGCATGAGGAGTACCTGAGTGAAGGGATGACTGCAAGGGCAATGCCTGGGTCATTGGATGAGTGTGTGGGTAGTGCCTAGGAGAATGGATGAGTGCATGGGGAATGCCTGAGTGAATGCCTGATTTACGACTAGTGCATGGGCAGTGCCTGGGTGATTGCATAAGGGCAGGGGTAGTGCCTGGGTGATTGGATACGTCCATGGGTAGTGCCTGAGTGACTTCTTGAGTGCAACAGTAATGTCTGGGTGCTTTGATCAGTGCATGGGTAGTGCCAGAGTAAAATAATGACTGCAACAGTAATGTTTGGGTCATTGGATGAGTCTATTTTATTTATTTTTATTTTTGTAGTTTATACAGCGCGCAGCTACCCCCGAAGGGGTGTCCCGGTGCTAGAACCAAAGCCTCAAGGGAAAAGGGAAGGAGAGGATAACAGCATAATGGGGATCATATTCTGGAGAACAGCCAGGTTTTTAATCTAGCACGGAAGATGGGTTCAGAAGGGCAAAACCTAAGATCGAGTGGGAGACAGTTCCACAGTTTAGCAGAGATAACGCTAAACCCTCGTCCACCCACTCTGGTGCGGCGAAAGCGGGGAGAAATCAGGAGGCGTAGGTTGTTAGATCTCAGGGATCTTATGGAATGAGATATAGACACTCGCTTTTTCAGGTAGTTGGGTCCAAGGTCGTTGATGGCTCGGAAAGCGAGAGTAAGGATCTTGAACTGAATGCGGCTAGCAATGGGAAGCCAGTGGAGCTCTTTGCGATAGGCGGTGACTGACTGACGGTAGGGGATATTTCCGATCAGTCTAGCCGCCGTGTTCTGAACGATCTGGAGCCGGTCGATCAGATACCGAGGAGCGCCAGCGTATAAGCTATTGGCGTAGTCCAGGTGAGACGTGATGAGGGCCTGGGTGACTGTTCGGCAGGCGTCCAAGGGGAGGTAGGGGAGTATCTTCTTAATCATGCGTAGCTTCATAAAACAGGCAGATGTGACCTTGTTGACTTGTGCTTTACATGATAGAGAGTCGTCGAACTGATAACCTAAGTTGCGAACTGAATGGACAGGGGAGGGAGCGGGGTCAAGTGCAGTAGGCCACCACCGTGAGGGGGGGATAGGATTTTTCTGGTTAAAAAACAGCACCTCTGTCTTATCCGCATTGAGTCTTAAATGATTGTTAGTCATCCAGATACGAATGCTGTCAAGACATTGGCGGAAGTTGGCAAACGTGGAGTCCGAGTGGTCTCTGAAGGAAAATATCAGCTGAGTATCATCAGCATAAGAGACCACTCTGACTCCGCAGGACTCTACCACGGCGGCCAGGGGTGCGAGATATACGTTGAAAAATAAAGGACTGAGGGCAGAGCCCTGCGGCACACCACACAGCAGGGGTTTATCCTCTGATTTAAAAGGCCTAAGCAACACCCTCTGACTTCTTCCAGTGATGAAGGATTCAATCCAGATGAGGGCAGTGCCACCGATGCCGACCTGCTTGAGACGGTCTAGGAGGGTGGAGTGGGAGACCGTATCAAAAGCGGCGGATAGGTCGAGGAGGACAAGCATGGCCTCCTCGCCCCTATCCACACACTCACGAATGGTCTCAGCCACTTCCAGAAGAGCCGTCTCAGTGCTGAAACCAGCTCGAAATCCGGACTGTGAGTCATGCAACAGAGTGTAGTTCTCCAAATATTCCGTAAGTTGCAGTTGCACGGCCTTTTCCAGGATTTTTGCGGGTTTGGGGAGGAGGGAGATGGGACGGTAGTTAGCGAATATAGTGGGGTTGGCGTCGGGTTTTTTCTGGATGGGGACCACCAGAGCTTCCTTCCACGTGGTAGGGAAGAAGCCATGATGGAGGGAGGCATTCCAGATGGAGAGAAAGGAGTTGGCCAGTGAAGGGGCCAAAACACCCATGAGTTTGGCAGGGATAGGGTCACAGGGGGCACCAGATCTACATTGGGTGAATAGCCTGAGTGCGGTCTCAAGAGTCAGCTTGTTGAAGGAATGTAGGGAGAAGGATACCGGGGATCTTGTGTCGGGGAACTGGTGGGATAACTCACTGGGGAATGAGGCACAAAGTTTATTTATTTTTTCAAAGAAATAATCTGAGAGTCCATCGCATAGTGCCTGACTAGCGGAGTTCTGCGTGGCCCTAGCTGGGGGGTTGATGAAGTCTTTGACAATGGTGAAGAGGGTTTTTGATGAGTTCTTGGCGTTAGCAATTTGTAGTGAGAAGTAGTCTCTCATAGTTTTTTTTTATGTTTAAGGAAATTTTTCAGAGCGGATTTGTAAATGACTTTGGCTTCAGGGTCATAGTTCTGCCTCCACTTGCCTTCGAGTATTTTACATCTACTTTTTTCCTCACGGAGGGTGGTAGAGAACCAAGGAGCCGAAGGGCGGGATCTGGTGGAGGAGATGGGTTTAAGGGGGGCGATGGAGTCGATGGCTTGGAGTAGTGCAGTATTGAGCCTGGAAACATTTCCATCAATGTCAATGGAAAGAGGGTCCGGTTGAAAGTGGAATAGTGGGTCTAAGGTGGCACAGGTGATCTTATGCCATTTTCTTCCCGGCTCTTTTGTGGGGACCAAAGGGGCAGGTTTTGAGCCCAACGCAAGGTCGAAAGGGATAAGATAGTGGTCAGACCAGGTGAGGGGGAGGGAAGGGAGGACTGTGATGTTAGAGAAGTTGGCAAAGATTAGATCAAGGGTATGTCCAGCAGTATGAGTAGGGCCCTTGACTAATTGTAATAGGTTCAGACTCTGCATAGTTTCCATCAGGTTGTTAGCTTTTGAGCAGAGAGAATTGTCTACGTGAAGGTTAAAATCACCTAGCACCAGAAAGTGTTGGTGCAAGAGTAATGCCTGAGAGAATTGATGAGGGCATAGGTGACCCCTGAGAGAATGTTTGAGTGCAAGAGTAGTGCCTGAGTGATTACATGAGTACATGGGTAGTGCGTGAGTGATTGTATGAGTGCATTCATAGTGCCTAGATGATTGGATGAGTGCAGGGGTAGTGCTTGGGTGATTGGATGAGTGCATGGGTAGTGTCTGAGTAAATGTATGAGTGCAAGGGTAATGCTTGGGCTATTCAATGAGTGCATTGGTAGTGCCTAAGTGAACAGATGAGTGCATAGGTAGTGCCTGAGTGACTTCATGGGTGCAAGAGTAATGTCTGAATGCTTGAATCAGTGCATAGGTAGCGCCTGAGTAAAAGGATGACTGCATGATTCATGTCTGGGTCATTGGATGAGTGCATGGATAGAGCCTGAGAGAACGGATGAGTGCATGGGTAGTGCCTGAGTGAATGGTTGAGTGCAAGTTTAGTGCCTGCGTGATTGCATGAGTACATGGGTAGTGCCTGCATGATTCCATGAGTGCTACCCATGCACTCATCCATTCACTCAGGCACTACCAATGCACTCATCCCATGACCCAGGCATTGCCCTTGCAGTCATACTTTCAATCGGATAAGTTTCTCATGTCTTTATTCCGCTGCGTGTAAGTCAGAACTCAACATTCTAGGCCTGCATTCAACGCATCCCTCCAGCGCTTACATCACAGGCCTACGGCATACTTTAGGAATTAAAAGAGTTTTGGTGTTCTTTTATTACAAGACACTACAGTCAGCACCCATGGAAAGAGAAAGTAACAAGGAGAAATTAAAATATTTCTTGTTGTTATGCCTTTCTAGGGTAGGTGCACAATTTTGAGGCAATCCCAGGTTTACTGGTGTTTGCAAATCTGGGGTTGCATCAAAATACATTGGTGAATGCACAGTAATGCCCATGTTACACCCATGTAATGCCTACCTGGCACAAAGTATTTCAAGGCAGCGGCATATGCTGTTGAGTTACTTTGTATTTTCTAAAAGACTCCCAAATTGTCTTTGCGCGACTTAGTAAATGCCAAAATGGACTGTGTGTTGGGGATGTGTCACAAAAGTGGTGCAACCTGACACAAAATCCTAGTAAATCTGGGCAGCAATTTCTGGTATGTTTGACCAACTCTAAGTAGAGAGATGCCAGAATTTGACTTAACCGCAGACATCTTAATCAGCAAAATAGCTTTAGGTTTCTGACTAATACATTATGGTATTAACCAAACTGAAAATTGCATTTGTGATTCAGCCCCAGAAATATTATAACTCCCGCTCAATCCAGCCCAGTCCAGCCCACATTATCCATGAAAAAGGGACGGTCTGCATCAAATGATAACTCTATCCTGCCTTGAGCATGCACAGGAATGATCTGATCACAGCTTACACGTATAGGCATGAATGGCCTTCATTGTTCCTTGAAGGCCTTCGTTGTTTCTTTTGCAGTTTGGCAGAAACAAGGAGCTCAATAAAATAGTTTTTAGCACAGTTCTAATGTGCAATGTAAACTGTGAAAGTTATATTTTACAGGACAAGCATGAGTCAATATTTTCCACACAAAACTGTGAAAGACCCAAACAGCAGATTTCAAAAGTCTGGCCTCAATAAATCAGCCAAAAGGTTAGTGGGCTTATTTTGTTCTGACAGTCGAATGCTACTAAAGGTAGAGTTTCAGCTGTACTGGAAGCAATATGCACCAAAAAGCTTCTGCCAACCCTGCCAGAGCACTTTCAACAAATCTGTAATGCTGTCTCGCTTTCCATTTCATGGTGGCTCATTCAAAAAAATTGTGAGTTCAGATGCAATCGACCAATTTTCTATGATTTTTGTAATGCTGTCACCTTAAATACGGTCCTGATTATAGAGGCTCAGGAGAATGACTGACATTGTGCACCTTTCCACACTGTGGAGATCTCTAATCTTCCAAGGGGTTGCTAAGGAATTGTATGTGTCTACTTAAGCATCCCTCAGACATCTTCTTTAATTGAAAATCCACCACTACCACTTTCAGCATTGTTTTGCTGAAGAATTAAACAAGGACAATGCAATTTGCCTCTTTTTTCCTTCTTTGTATTCGCTAACTTACTCACCACCCTCGCTGAGCAGGTAACAAACTCAATAACGTGATTCCTTAACTAATTTAAATTTTCTAAAATTCAATAATGATTTTACATCTACGAGCAAGTATTGATATGTGTTTTGATTGCACCTCTAGGTGAACAATTGTTTACCTTGCCATGAAAGCAAACCACACCTTAGCTCATAGTATTTCATTAGTGCAAAATTCTCTAAGGATATTTTAAACCATGAATATCAACTGTAGGTTAAAATGCTGAATTCTCCTAGGATTTTGAGAAATGACAGGTATGGGAAATTCCATGGCAAACGGTTTCGGTAATTGATCTAATCTGTGAAGATAACAAGAAGGTAGTTTTGAGTGCCAATGTTCTAGCAATATCCTAAACCTTACAGAAGTTAAAGACTGATTATGGACATATAGGCTCTTTTGAGAATTGTTGTAGGTGAGTGACATAAAACCAGGGCCCAGATTTTTCAAGAAGTCACACAATGTCATGCAGCAAGTAAAGTTGATGTGCTGTGCAGAGAAAAAAGAGAGAGATCAGATAAGCGCCATATCTACTTAGTTGTGGCACTGTTCTTCTGTCTCCCGCACTTTAGATAGCCATGCACCAATGCAGTCATCCATGTGACAAAGTGCAAGAGTGTCTGCATTGTCTAAATTCAATCCAAATGTATTCAAACGTTCGGTCTTTTAACACCATAACACTGTATAACTTCATTTACATTTCTTAAAACAACATCTAAAAAGCGTTAATAAAAATAATTTAAATCTTTGTTCATTGGTCTACACTTAATAAGATCAAGACCCGATTGTATTGTCCATAAAGTGCTGCATCTCTAACATCGTCCTCATCATAAAAAATCATCTTCATCATAAAACTGTGAATAAGGTAGTTTGATTTTCTTCTACAACTCTTCCTAATTCCTTTAGATACAGTTTTATGAATTCGACCCCCCTGCAGATCAGAAGAATCAAAGACCTACCTAACCAGGTGGTTACGGCTTCGCTGCATGTTCGTATGTTCATGTTAATGAATATTTCTTTCGAAAGTATCTTTCTTTCTTTTAATAACTTCGGACATGCACAGAGAATATGTCTTTCTTTCTTTAATCTTTATTTCGTTGTTTGACAACATAAAAGATAATCAATAAAATACAAATAACACATCAAAAAAAATCAATAATCAATACTACATTTCATCATAATAGGTCACCTTATTAGCAATTCTACATTTCATCATGTTTAGGGCACACTGTTATGGATATGAGTTATCACAGAAATTTCAATAAATATTTTTTTAAAATTTAGATTCAAGTTAAAAAAGCATTAAATTGAATTTATAACAGCCAGGACAAAAAAGATCTTAAAATCACACAACTTGACTAGACATAATTCATGGTTTAAACAAGTCCGTGTGATAGACGATATTTTAAAAGGAAAGAGATACTTTCTCTCTAATAAAGTTTACAGCCAATAAAAATTTACTAATTCCGAACACAATTACTTGACTAGTGTCCGTACTTAGGATTCTGCCAGCTTCCTTGTGGGAGGTGCAGCCAATGTTGTAACACAAGGGAGCTATCCATTTTTTCCTTGCGTTACCGTAGCTGGGACAAAAGAACAATATATGAAAAACATCCTCCCTTTGGTTATTGGTACACAAGGTACAGAAGTCATTGCTTATATTCCCCCAGCTTTTCTCAATAGTCTTTGTCCTCAGAGTCCCATATCTAAATTTTAAATACAATGTTTTGGCCAAAGATGGCTGGATCTCATCGAGAAATGGTTCAAAAAGAGCCTCACTTTTTGCCATTAGAAATTTTTCAGTAAGAGGACCATGTGTTCTTATATACACCGAGTCATGGCTCACATAGGACCAGAAGGACAATTTAACTATTTTCTTAGAGACAGAAGTTAAGGTTTCCGGCTCATTCCAAAAATGGATTAATCCAAGCTTAGTTAGCCAAGCTTTAACATGTTTAAACCAGAAGATTTTACTGCCACTATCTAGGTCCAGGACTTCTTTCAGGCCATGTTTATAATCAATCAGTTCAGGGGTTGTCCATAATCTGACCCATAGCAATAATGGTCTCAGCATTGCATGATGGTCAGTATGTTTGATATTTAAGTCAAGAAACAAAGGTATCAGTGGAGTATTATTAGGAATTTTTAATAGTCCCCTGATAAACTTATTCTCCTGTACTTCAAAGGACTTTCTACATACTGGACCCCATATTTCTGCCCCATACAGGGCAGCTGATTGAACCTTGTATCTAAAAATCTCTAGTGCTGGAGTAACTGCCTTGTTCACACTTTTATTGTATCTTTGTAGTATTGGAAAACAATTTTGTTTAAACACCAGTTTTGATTTTTCCAACTGTGGGCTCCATCCCATTGACGAATCTAGCAGGACCCCCAGATAAGTAAAACTATGTGCGTAATCTAATTTATGGCCGTTTGACATTATGTTTTTTTTAAAACTTTTGTGCGGGTTTAGTGCCATGTATTTCGTTTTTTTTATGTTAATTTCCAATCCCTTTAAGGTGCAATATTGCTGGAACCTATCTAGTAAGGTCTGGAGACCCCTAGGTGTTTGTGAAAAGAGAATCGTGTCGTCCGCGAAGAGGAGGGACGCTACTCGTTCCCCCCCCAATCGGGGCGAATCATTGTCACAATTCTCCATATAGGCTGCAATATCGTTAACATAAAGGGAGAAAAGTGTGGGAGCCAGTACGCATCCCTGGCGTACTCCCCTTTTTATGGGGATCGGGTCTGTAAGTTCCCCATTTGGACCCCACCTAACTTTGGCATAGTTCTCCTGGTGCAGCCCCATCACAAGTTTTAACAATTCACCTGGGAGCCCCTGCCTTTCCAGAGTTTTCCAGAGTAGATCTCGCGGGATTAGATCAAATGCTGCTCGCAGGTCTACAAAGGTCACATACAAGTGACCTTTGCGAATGATGACATATTTCCAATACAAGCAGCATAACCTTAATACCTGGTCAATGGTTCCAGTTTTTTCTCTAAACCCCGCCTGAAATTTAGATAAGATTGATTCGTCCTCCATCCACGTATTTATTCGATTTAAAATATGCCTGGCATATATTTTTTGTGTTATGTCTAAAAGGCTAATGGGGCGGTAGTTGGCTGGATCGCCACGATCCCCCTTTTTAAAAATGCTAATAATTTCTGCGCCATTCCATGTGTCCGGAATTTGGTCACCGGCCGCAATAATGTTAAATAAATAATTAAGGTACGGTGCCCAAACATCAACATTATACAGGTAAAGATCACCTGGGATTTTATCAAGCCCGGGCGCCTTCCCTTGCTTTACCGTAGCGATTGCTGTCTCAGTTTCCTTTAAGTCAAAAACTACCAACGGGTACGTCTTCTCTGACAATGCAACCATAGATTCTTCTATCAAAACTTCAGTAGAAGTTTTGGCTGCATACAACGTTGTGAAATGTTTGACCCACGTATCCTCATCCAGGAAAACCTCTCTGGAACCTTTTTCACGGTTGTTCCCCTTGGCCACTAGTTCCCAGAAGTGTCTTTGGTCCTTGTTTTTAGCTGCTGCTAACATACTAAGCCATAAAGCCTCATCCCAAGATGATTTTGCTTTTATTATTGTTTTATTATATGTCTTTCTTTTATCTCTAATTTCTATTGGACCTTCCCGTTTAACGGTATCAATCAATGCAGTTTTGGCAAGACGACATTCCTTGTTATACCAGGGATTTCCCACCGGTTTTGCATTTACCATGCCCGTCCCTTTTTTGTTTTTTTTTGTAAGAAGTTCTAGTAGTTTACTAAAAAGGGATTTATGTAGTTTGATGAATTCTTTGGAATCACATCCGTATAAGCAATATGCTTCAAATGTGTTTACAAAGGTACAGTAAATGTTAGCCAGTAGATCCTCTCTTTCCAATATGTATGCCCATTTTACAGCCCTACGATTGTTGCTGAGGACGATATTATCTGTAGTAGGTAGCGGTGCTAAACTATGACTACCCTCAATGTCTCCCGGCCCCATTATCAAACTTTGGAGAAAACCAGTTTCTAATGGATAATGATCACTGACAAATCTCTCCTTAACCTTTAGGTCAGTTGTAAATGGCCAAAGATCGAGAGAGACAATGACATAATCTAATTTGCTTTCGTACTCTCGCCTCTTAAAAGTGGGTGCTCTCGGACTGTCAGATGGCATGCGCCCATTGCATGCCCTCAAACCATGGGCTGTAAACAACCTTGTGATCTGGAGAGCTAATGTAGTACCAGCAACCGTTCTATCTTCAATCAGGGCAGGTATCCTGTTAGCAGCATCCTCATCTTCAAACAGTTGTGCTATACCTACAATTGGTTCAAAATTGCAGTTCATGTCACCACATAGGATTACACTTGCATCTGGTTTTAGTGTCTCCATGAAGGTCTCCAACCTCCCGATGCAGGGTGACTCCTTATAAGATGGATGAGGGCTATTATACACATTGAGAAGATAGATCACCCTATTACCCACTGTGGTTATTTCCAGACCGAGGATATCTGGTGAATCAATATTAAGGATCTTTATACCAATATTAATGGATACACTGATCCATATTAAAAGACCTCCAGAAGCACGGCCTCTAGGTGAAGGCACAGCCTCTACTTGGTAAGATTTATAACCAGCCCTGTGCATCTGAACCGTGGCCCAAGATTCTTGCAAAACACAGATATCAAAAGTATTCATATAATTATTCCAGTCTGGGTCACACAGGTTAGCACGCACCCCTGCTATATTCCATGAAACAAGTGAAAATGAGGGGAGTCCCTCAATTGTCCCGAAGGGCTCTGGGGGTATAGATATGGACGGGCTACTATTAGCCTTATTTCCAGTTACAGTAGTATGATAGTCTACCTTTGCAAGTCTCGACCCTTCTTCCTCCTTAGGCCCTTCAGTACACATAGTGTTTACATCCCCCTTAACATCCTCCCTGATCTTTAATCTTCAATCGCACTCCTCCAAACCACTAAATACATCAAACCGGTTTGATAACTCTAAAGGTGTAAATGGCATCAAATGAGCCATTTTGCTGTATTCCCCTGTGTTGTTACTAGGGGGTATGGTGTTCCACCCCGGTGTCACAGGAGTTGGAGCTAATTGATACATATAGGCGGGATTCCTAGCAATTTCCATATTAGAAAAATAGTTAACAGAAAAGGCTTTGTTGGTTGCATGTTGGGGAGGGAATACTGTAGATCTTGGGTAAAAGTATGTCAAAGGGCGTGGTACAATACAGTTATTTTCGTTGCCATGAGGCCAGTTCAAAATGTATTGTACAGCTTTTTTATCCCTAAAGTTTACAACTACAATATCTCCCCCTATGTCCTTAGATCTTCCACCCAACCATGGCAGGCGTCGGACATGAACTATTTCGCCATTTATATGGCTTGCTTTAGGTCTATATATTGACAACCAATGCATTATTTTATTTTTTAGTTGGAAAAAACCTTCCCGTTTGCTACTTGACAGTTCAGGAACACCAGTAAGTACCACCACGTATGGTACGGCTTCTGGCGGGAGTTCGATGGGTGGTCTCCTTCCCTGGCCCACTCTCACGTGGCTAATTTCATTCTCCTCCGATCTTATGGGTCTACTTGGAGGGAGGCTTGTTTCCCTTGCTTGAATATTAGCTGTAATGTCTAAAGTACTGTTTGGTATTGTAGTTGATCTGGCCATTGTTATTTTTGGTTGTTTTGGATTAGGATTAGAAGAGTTTTTGCTTGCAGGTAATACTTTTGTAGGCAAGTGGTTGGTACCAACCGAAGTAACTGATTTCAGGTTGTTATGTATAGCAGGGGTTGAGGGGGTTACTGCCACTACATCTGTTGAAGAGGTATAGGCCATAGTAGAGGCTTTGGGAGGCTTTGATGCTATTGTTGGCCCTATTGAATTGATAGAGTTCCCATATATTGCCAAGTCCTCCTCTATTTTCCCCAACCTTAATTCTACTCCCTTTAACCTTTCGGCTATAGCCAACATGTAGCTCCTCACGATGAGTTCAATGCTATCCAAAAGAGTTTTAGGGGGGTCTGATTGAGACCCTTCAACCATTATAGCGTGGTCGATATCAAGCTCCATAGCATGGTGGGGAGATGATAGTACAGATGTTAGAGGAGCTAGTGCTATTCCTAATGAATCTTTAACAGCTAGTTCTCCCATTGACTCGTTAGTAGTAATATTGGACTTCTTCCTGAACTCAGTATGACTCAATTTTGGTTTAGTAGGGTCCCTCCTCTTCCGTCTCTTCTTTGTTGGTGGGGGACCATAGATTTTGTGTTGCAATCCCATCAAACTTTTGCCTCTTACTACCTTCCCCGGCCTAGCTGTAGGTGAAATCATGACTTTTGACAAATTAAGTATGCTAGGAGAGTCATGAGTGCCAATGAAGGTTTCTGATTGTGTTGATGTAGAACCAATAGCGGGTGCTAAACATTCCCTCAGTAATGCGGGCACGCTGGAAGCTGGCGATGTAACCTCCAAGATGGTACTATTGTGCTCGCTATCTGGGGTGACAGCAGGGATGGGCTCAGAAAGAGTCCTATTCTTGATGCGTTCAATAGAACGACGGCGATCTGCCCGTCGCTCATCTAAAAATTGATCCTTGGATCCCTCAGACACAGCTTTAATGAAATAATTGTCCAGGGTTCGGTTTGACGCACCCCCAATTTTATCAGGACCAGAAGTAGCTGAACAGGAAGCGATTGCAGCCATATTAATGAATAGTCAATACAGCGCCAGTAATATAAGAGGATGCACTACTCACTCGTTGGATAGACAACAGTCATGGGGTCTGGCCCAGCCTAGCCTCCTCAGGCCTCTGAGGGCCTAAGAGGGCCCGCCCTTTGCCCGGGCTTAGCCCCGGGCGCTTCCGCGCGCTTCCACGACGCGGGGGTGACGCTGCCTTTATGCGCCGCCTGGCGCTATGTTCTTGGCGTCTCCCGGCGCTAAGCCTGGCGGGGGATGTAGTTCAGTGTCCCCCTCAGCTCGGCGGCCGCTGTGCGATGTCAGTTGCGGCGGCGGGAGGGGGGCACAAGCAGGCAAGCTGGCTCCGGGGTCCTTGGTCCACGGCAGAGGCTGGGGGCTAGGTAACTCCTCCAAGGTGGGTCGGGGCTCCTGGGCAATATTCTATCGCGTCAGAGAATATGTGAAAGGGATTCATGTTTGTAATTGCACAATCTGCAGGCTTGATTTTGATGGTGGTCTTTTCAAGAGGGGATCAGATCCCTTGTTTCCCACATACCGAAGCGTAAGTTCATAAATCGTTTTTTTTTTATTTGCATTGTCTAAAGTAAATGCTTTGTACTGGAAGGGGTCTTTTGTAGTACAAAACCTATGATTTAAGGTATTTCCCACTTTGCATGTGTTCTGTACAATGCAGCGCAAATGCAAAGTGAGGAAAAATGAAAACATTTCACCTCATTGCACCTGTCTGGAGGAGGCATACGATTTGGTGCAAATCCCTGTTTTCCAAGTTTGTGTATATAGTGATTTGTGTGAAAACCCATGAGTGGTTCCATGAGTACGCCCATGCACCATCCATGGAATGCCCCCTGATGCAATATTCCCAAAGGCCGCTTAATAAGCAACGTTGAGTTACTCTAGGGTAGTATATAGTAAATTACCCCTGAGCATTTTGCATTGCTTTTGCGCCAGAAAAGTAATCAAACCTGATGCAAAGCATTTGTAGATATGGGCCAAAGTACCTCACAGCCACATCTCAATGTGTGTGAGTTTTACGCCTGTCACTAGGAGCACTGTCACCTCAAGGCACACTACGCTATGACATAGTAATTACCAATGCACATTGCCATGCTCATGGGAATAAAATGTGGTATTCCTTCACGGGAAAATGCAACCAGAAACGTGCATGCCCCACAAATCCATCACGCATGCAGACGTATAGACACTATAACGCCTCACCCACATTCTCTTGGCATACCACCATTTCCTTAATATACGTTGTCTGTTCTGTTCGCACTCCTATTTTCAAAAACCTTTTTACAATTCACATCTGCCCTGAGCTAAAGCTTCTCTACTCTTTTTTTAATATCCGAGTCGATTTTCTCCACGTTCCTTTGGATGCTAGCACACTGCATGCACGCTGAGCTGGATTCCAAGTGGCGCGAGCCACTTGACCTATAGAAGGCACTCTATTTCTTAGGAACCATACATTATGATGGCACTTTATGGCAGAGAGGCAGGGGGCAATCTTCTCCTTCAATGGGCCCTTTAACATACTGCAAAGGTTAAGAATAGCGTGAGCTTGCTAAGCTAAGCATTAGACTTCCTTTGCAATTGGAAATTCAGATAATCCGGCCTTTATATCCTCCCACAGTGTTGCATATAAAAAAAGAATACCGACAGGTCACCAGGTCATTTGTGATGTCACTCAAATGTGCCTTTTTAAGCGACTTAGCACTATCGTGAAATGGATTTGACAAATGTAATCTTTTTTTTACCCAGCCAACAAAAGAAATATTATTAGTATTGGAAATATGAACCTTTTTTTTCCAAGCCAACTGTCCTTCTTGCAAAATAAAAATAAGCCTTTTAGGAAGGTTGACGAGCCCAATAGATCACAGCATATACATGATCAAATGCAAATGTGTCACTTTGTCATGAGCTTTACCTATTTTATTACTTTTGAAATATGATTGTCAAGCTAAGAATGTGTGCAGCATTGTGTTCTCTCTGTGGGAATATGAGCTCTGAAATGGATTAGTTTGATGTATACTGAACCACAAAACAAAAGGTTGATGCTAATTGATTTATTAATTCATATTTGTGGATTTAGAGTCATTATCATGAGGGCGTTCAAAAACATGGTTGCTTGCTGCCTTATGTCAGTCAACTTTTGAATCCAACTGCTGAGGCTGCCGCCTTTCACATGTATTACTTTTTTGCTTTTAAAATAGAAATGTGCATTCTGCATATGTCACAAGACGTGTCACACTAAGATGACACACACACACACACAAATATTATTAATATATGCGGATGTGCTGAGTGTATTATGACATTAATGAAAACTTTTGAGTGTGAGGAGGATTTGTCTTAGCTCAGGAGAGGTGAGCCTGTGAGAGGGTCATGGTGTCTCCTTGTCGGCCTTAGCACTCTGTACACTTTATGACTGCTAATCAGTGCTAAAGTATTTCTGGTCACTCTCCTAAACATGGAAAAATTCGCCTACACCTCATTGACATATTTAATTCACTTATATGACTCTACTAAAGTGCAACCACATGTACCAAGGGCCATAAAATAAATGGCACTACTGGTTTATTGTGCCACCCACTTAAGTAGCCTTTTAAAACATGTCTCAGGCCTGCCATTGCAGCCTGTTTGCAGTTTTAAACTAACAAACATGAGGAGTCGAAGGGGGAAGAAAAGGGGAGGCCGCCCCCACTCAATTAGATTCAAACAATAGAAGGCCCCACCTGAGTTGCACCTATCATGACTTAAACAAAGGAAATGACAGTGGTGTTGTCTTATTCTCCTCCTAGTGTGTTACTTTCCACTACTATGCTTCGGTCATGGTGCTCATTTAGTACTTAAAAACTGTCATCACAGGTCTAAACTAACTCGTGAAAAAATGTAGTGTGTGAAGAGAGAGTACCTCACAGTAGCAACACCCGAGGGGGTTACTGACCAATAATTGCCAGTCTACCCACTTCTCTTTATTGGCCACTCTCTTTTAAACTGCCAATTCAACCTGGCAAAATAAATACTTTACACATTACCTATAACTTAAACCTGACTGCGTTTGTGCCCAGTGACCAGAGGGGTAAACACAGGTTAATTTAGTGACTTTTGTGGTTTCATCCTGATAAAGATTGTGGTTGTTGCTTGAGTAGGGCTCACACCCCTCATTCAAAACCCAATTTCCCACAGACCTATATTGTAAAGGGTACCTTAAAAGGTTCCAATCAACTGAATTAAAAGCAGACTTTGGCTGGACAAATATTTGGAGTAACAACCTTATTTTTTCCTAGCTACAAGGTTCACCCAGAGCGCCTGGTCAAGTGCTCAAACGCTTCCTCAATTAATGCGGAACCCCTTTGTAAAACCAGTTAGCATAGTAGACATATTTTCCTCAGTATTGTCAGAATGATGACCCTTGCAATTTTTACAAAATTAAATGAGGAGTGATCTAGAAGGAGAATAGGAGCCCTAAAATTATTTATTTATTTTATTTTTAGAATTTATTAAGCGCGAACAATTGCCCGCAGGCGTCTCGGCGCTGTATTGTATTACTCACTTGTTTGATACTGAGGATGTTTTTCAGAGGTTAAACAGCCAGGTTTTCAGTTTCTTCCTGAAGGACATTAAGTTCGGACATGATCTTATGATTTGTGGGAGAGAATTCCACAATCTTGGGGCGGCAACTAGGAAACGTCTGTCTCCCCAGTTGACCAGCCTAGTCCGAGGCACTGCCAAGTCATTCTGTCCTGCTGATCGTAGCATTCGAGTGGGAATGTATGGGACAAGATGGTCGCGCAGGAATTGAGGTGCTTGTTGATGTAAAGCCTTGTAGACGATACAAAGTGTTTTAAATTTAATTCGGTTCCTGACCGGGAGCCAATGAAGACTCCTCAGGGATTCTTGTATTGGCTTAAATTTAGGAATGTTCAGGAGAAGTCTGGCTGCCGCATTCTGGATTGTTTGCAATTTCTTTATTATCCTGACTTGTGCGTTTGCAAACAAGCCATTGCAATAGTCCAGTGCTGACAATACCAGAGCGCTGACCAGTGTCTTTCCCACATTAGTAGGAAGAAAAGGAAGAATCTTCCTAACCAGACGTAGTTTGTAAAACGCCGTAGAGGCCGTCTGATTAGCATGAGCCAGAAAATGTGATTCAGAGTTATCTCCAGTAACAACCACATCTTCATTTTCATGAAAGTAAAGAAACTATTCTACATGAACTTAAAATGTGTCCATTTAGCCAGCCGCACTGATGACTTGCACAAGTGCTGGGCCACAAAGTACAGGGTCAGTCGATATGAAAACTTTCAGACTCTAGTGCCATTTTTGGGCTATTGACTAGTGAGCGCAGAGAGTACCAAAGTGATATTGAGCAATGAAAACTGCTAGAAGATATTTTAGAAAAAGGGGACCCCTATATAATACTTTTTCACTTGCTATACATAGGGAGAAACTGGGTTTAGAAAAGGTCTATAGCCAAGTGACAAAATAACCAAACATTTTTGTAATTAGATATAATCCATTCGTGACCATCATAAACCGGTAAAGTCCAACTGTACTGAAGAACCTCAAACGGTAGATATTTATAGATTTTATTTTATTGATATTTGATATATATTCAATATTTCTTTGTGGATACAAAATGTTTTAAATATAATATATTTTTTCTACTTTTTTAAAAAGATTTTCTTTTCTAGTGGTTATTATTACACATGAAAATAGTATTTTACTTTTTTATAACGTTCAGTTAAAAACCCATTAGAACAAGTGCATCATCAATAGACTTGAAATTGTACAAATTTGTTGAAGGCAAAGCGGTAGGTGTCACCAACCGCTTTGCCTTCGCCTTCAACAAATTTGTACAGTTTCAAGTCTATTGATGATGCACTTGTTCTAATGTGTTTTTAACTGAACGTTATAAAAAAGTAAAATACTATTTTCATATGTAATAATAACCACTAGAAAAGAAAATCTTTTAAAAAAAAGTAGAAAAAATATATTATATTTAAAACATTTTGTATCCACAAAGAAATATTGAATATATATCAAATATCAATAAAATCAAATCTATATCAAATCTATAAATATCTACCGTTTGAGGTTCTTCAGTACAGTTGGACTTTACACGTTTATGATGGTCACGAATGGATTGTATCTATTACAAAAATGTTTGGTTATTTTGTCACTTGGCTATAGACCTTTTCTAAACCCAACTGCTAGAAGATATACACAGAGCATTATCATGTCTGCCTACAGCACCTGATGGTCTTATTTCATCATTTTACAGGTCTGAACCAACAATAGACTCCACCCCAATATAAATAATAGCCACAAAAATGAACCAACGTTATTTAATAACATGTGTAACTCATATCTATCAGCTGCAATTGCCTTCTTCCAAGGTTTAGTCAGATCCTTTCCAATGGCAATTTACCATAATTACATGTGGCCAAAGTAGCCATCTCTGCAACCTGACCACCAATCTTCCAAAGTTCCATCTGAGTCCTCTCCATAAATGTTCATTTGGAAACCACTTGTGTCTGCTTTGGATCTTTTCCATTCCTTCATACACTTGAAATGTGAACACTAGAGTGCTTAATTTGATCCGGTGTTTTCTGGTACTCCGCACCGGCACCTTATTGTTATTAACTGGGCGTTCTTCTATAGTGGATAATTTTGGCATCAAAAATGTAATGCAGCTTACCTGAAGTGAGGGGGCACTGCTGTAAATAATCAAGAGGAGTCCCTCGTTGGTATGGATTGTAGTGTCAACCTCGTAATAGAAGAGGAAAAGATTATTTCTTTTAAATAGGCCTCACCCACCAGGGTTACCCCTTGGTGGCATGCTTCATCATAGGGTTCATCCCTACCCTGCTATGGAAAGGGGCGTGCTGCGACCGACGGATACGTGAAAACACTGGTGGTGTCTTTGCCTAAACACCTATACAGAACGCATAAATATCGGAGAGGGTGTTTATTTATATACAAAGACTATGTTAAAAATATCTGGCTAGTGGGGAAAAAACGTTATTTATTGGATCCCCTAGTCGGTAGGGTTAAAAAATGGTAATGGTGAGAAACTTCTGGGATAATGTCCCTAAGTTTCTCTGGTCGACTAGTTTCAAGCCTTATCCCAAGGCCTGTCGTCAGGATCTAGGGGGGTTACTCCTTTTTACAACTCCTTTCATTGTCAAAATATCGGATCACTGACATAATATAGAATGACAAAATATAGACTTACTAAAATATAGTCACCAAAATATAGAATGCCAAAATATCGAATTCCTATCTACAAACAGGTAAGTACAAAAATATCGAATCCAAAATATAGTCTGTAAAAAATATAGTCAGTCAAAATATCGAATTTTTTTAAATGTCTTAAAAGTAATTTAAAATTAATGAAATAATAAATATAATTAACTAAAACATACTTAAAAATACTCAAATAACCTTAAAATTAAGATATAATTAATTTAAGTTATTAATAAAAAATGTACAATATTTTACCGTAGGATAGCAGGAGGGTAACATTTAATATTACCACTCCTATGAGTGCAACAGTAGGGAAAGCGTTGGATAGCGTAGGGGTAAAAAATACTATTCCCACTCCAGTGAGTGCAACAATAGGGAAAGCGTTGGATAGCGTAGGGGTAAAAAATACTATTCCCACTCTAGAGAGTGCAACAGTAGGGAAAGCGTTGAATAGCGTAGGGGTAAAAATTACTATTCCCACTCTAGAGAGTGCAACAATAGGGAAAGCGTTGGATATTGGAAGGGTCAAAATTACTATTTCCACTCCAGAGAGTACAACAGTAGGGAAAGCATTGGATAGCGTAGGGGTAAAAATTACTATTCCCACTCCAGAGAGTGCAACAGTAGGGAAAGCGTTGGATAGAGTAGGGGTAAAAAATACTATTCCCACTCCAGAGAGTGCAACAGTAGGGAAAGCGTTGGATAGCGGGAGTGTGAAAATTACTATTCCCACTCCAGATAGTGCAACAGTAGGGAAAGCTTTGGATAGCGTATGGGTAAAAATTACTTTTCCCACTCCAGAGAGTGCAACAGTAGGGAAAGCGTTGGATAGCGTAGGGGTAAAAAATACTATTCCCACTCCAGAGAGTGCAACAGTAGGGAAAGCGTTGGATAGCGGGAGGGTGAAAATTACTATTCCCACTCCAGTGAGTTTAACAGTAGGGAAAGTAATGATTTAATATATTATTACAAAAAAATATATATCAATACCAATAAAACATTAATTGAAATTAATAACCAATTTATATTATGTAATAATTAATTAGAAATACAACTACATATTAGTTATTAAAAATTATTAACCTATTCATCATTATTTAACAACTAATTAATTTTCAATAACAAAAATTAATTAATAATAAACATTAATACCAATTAAAAATTAACAGTAAATAAATTATCAATACACAAAAAGTATTTTTAATATGTAATTAATTACAATTACATTACTTCCCACCCTATTCCCCTATAAACCCACATCCCACCACAGAAAATACATTAATACAATTATCATAATTATCAAATATTTAATTAATACAAACTAATTACCAATTAATAAAAATGAGTTGCCAATTAATAGAAATTAATTACCAATTAAAAATTAGTTAACAATAAATGTATAATCAATACCAATAAATGAAAATAATTATTTACTTAATAACAATTAAATTACTTCCCACCCTATTCCCCTATAAACCCACAACCCGCTACAGAAAATAAATTTAGAAAATTAACATAATTAACAATTAATCAATTAATACAAATTAATTGGCAATTAATAAAAATTAATTACCAATTAAAAAATAACACTACATTCAAAATGAATACCAATAAATAAATATAAATATTTAATTAATTACAATTAAATTACTTCCCACCCTATTCCCCTATAAACCCACAACCCTCTACAGAACTAAAAAGCAAAATTTAATTAAAAATTAATAATAATTGCTAAAAATTAATATTTAATTTAATATAGTTAAATTACTTCCCACCCTTTTCCCCTATAAACCCACAACCCGCTACAGAATTAAATTACGCAAAAATTAAATAACATAAAATTCATTATTTAAAATACATTAAACATACATTACAAAAATTAATATACACTTTTCACACATATACTAACATACAAAACACTTTAAAAAAATTGATATTATTAAAAAATCGATATATTTAATGCCTATATTGTATACTTCGATATTTTGACTTCTATATTTTGAAAATCGATATTACTTACCTTAAATTCGATATTTTTAACCACTATATTGTGTCCATTCGATATTTTGTCCATTCTATATTTTTACTTCGATATTATGTCCATTCTATATTTTGGAATCGATATTATGACTGTTTACCCAAAATATCATATCTTCAAGTGAGAGTAGAGATAGATCAAATATAAAAAAGAATATATACAGCACTGCACCTAGGCGGTCTGTTCTTATGTTTTCGACGAGGGTGTGAAAAAAGAGAGAATAATTTAAATTATACATGACCGATGGGCCTCCTTATAGCATTATGTTTTGTACATTGTGCACCATTGTGAGTAGATGTTGTCATAATTCTCACATAAGGGAAATGTGAGCAGGCTGTGAGGCACTGCTGTAAGCAACCTGCAGGTAAATCATGAAACTTGCCCGAGAACCAAAGATAAAGTGTACACCTTTCTATAGGAAGGTAGAATGTAGTCAGCAGAACCAAAAAGTGAAACTCCGCAGTTAGGTACAAAAACTGATTCTAAGCCAACAAACCTAATTGCAGAGGATGTCTGAGAAGCTGAAAATCAAGTATGGGCAAAAAAAGATCCAAGGGTAATCACAGGAAGGTGGGAGAAGGAACACTGAGAGAACTGTGTTAAGGAGAAACAATAAAGGTAAGGAAACAAAAATTTGAGTGTAAACTAAATATTCATCCCACAGAGTTAAAAAAACAACCAATGTTGCCAGACACTGTTTTCATCATCCACTACCTTGTTACAGTTCTCTGATCTGGAAGTCAAATTCCAGTTCGCAGGTGGTTGGGGCAAAGTGTTCCATACCCAAATCCAGAAGCCATTGTCCTCATGCTTGTAATCTTCACTGCCCTGGCTTTGATTTCCTCCATGACATACATTTCCTGACTCCCTTATGTGACATCTTGTGTTGAAAATTGAAAGGAACCACATAAAAAATATACATAAATGATGGAACAGGGCCATGCCTTTATGGTTGAAAAGGGAGAGAACCTAGACTAGTCAGATAAGGGCTAAACCTTCCAACAATTTACTAGTAATTAGTGACAAACTCCGGTTTATGCATGGATCAGAAACACTCCTCCACTTGGGTATAGGGCCTAAATAAATTATTTTGAGGTGGAAACTGTCACTTCTCATGGCTGAAATATGTAACATACCTAAAAACAAATAAAAACAAAGGGGCATATTAGCAAGAACCTCGTTAAAATTATCGCTGTTTTAGCGGCAGGAAACTGCAGCTAAAACGGCAATAATGGGCTTGCTAATATGCGTTATAGAATTCCAATAGAAGCCCAGGTTAGATGTCCTGCACATCTAACCTGCGCTTCTATTGGAATTCTTAACGCATATTAGCAAGCCCATTATCGCCGTTTTAGATGCCGCTAAAACGGCAATAATTTTAAGGAGGTTTTTGCCAATATGCCTCAAAATATTTATGTTGCTAGTAAATAATAGTTTAGTCTGCGGTAAAAGTCTAGTCCAAGAGCATACAAAGCATGATCCTCTTATTTAAGCTGTATGTAACCTCATTGCCTTGCCACATCATTTTCAGTACTCCTATATTTCGTTGTCAACATCAACCGGTTCCCAAAGTCAGTAATTAAAAAATCAAAACCAAGCAGAAGAGGCCAATTTAAGCCTTTTGCAGTCTCTTCTAAAACCATAGTGCCTCCTAGTTGATGTGCCTCCGCAGCTTTTATGTTTGCAGGCCTCACTTTTAGCTGAATTTAGTGGCAGACAAACACAGGTAGGAAAGACAATGCAAGCAAGAGGCGCCGTAGCACCACCCAATACTTGCCTTCCCTGAAGAAGGGGCAAACTGCTATGTTCAAGACCTATGTTGGAAATATGTTTAATGGCAACAATCTCTGAATTTCAATCTTCTTGTATATTTCTGCAGCTTTTATTCACCCAAACTCTACTCCTAAATGAAATCATGGGAGGTTAACCATGGGAACGAATAGTGTTACTGAGGGGAAACATAATTTACCCCTTAGTCTTTATAACGATCAGCCTTTACACTGGAATTAGTATCCCACATGCAACATTTCTATGTGTTACTTCAGCATTCAAGCTGTTACAATGACTTGCTGTAGGGGGCGCATTTTTGGACTGGTATTACGCCCAACACCTTTCCTACTGTTACATAGACTAGAGTAGGAATAGTACTTTATACTATTACAAAGTTCAGTGCCCCCTAAAGCAAGTCGTAATGACTTGCGTGCTATATAAACAAGTCGCACATGGGTTACTGACTGAGCTGTAAACGTGTGGCGGGCAAATACTGTGGGGTTCCATCATACAACTGTTGCTGGGCCTACAAGCCAAGCAAGATGTACCCATAGGTAACTCAATTTCTTCTAGGATTTTGAGTTCTGGTCGGGGGGGTTGGGGATTGAGCAGTTTCTTAGACCTCTCTAGGAAAAAAGTTAACATACAGCAACATTTAGACTTCCTCGATCCATTTGCAGGCTGGTCTCTAATGTTTTTTTGGTTTTCATTTAACACTCCTAGTAGGAATCAGTACAAGAGGAACAGAGTGAAGCCATTACTAACTGCCCTCAATGATAAATATTACATCTGTTACCAGGCTTTGTAGTCCCAAGTCCTGGGGTTATCAGACTTGAGAATGTGTGTGAACGAAACATAGGCAGTGATGTACTATAAAAGCATGTGGTGCACAAAAGGGAAGTTTGCTTTATGCATACACATTGAGATACAATAATGGTGTTATTAAGTTAAAACCTTACATTTCTCATCTTATCAACGTTAGTTTTAAAGGATAGTGCTGTCTGTAGGACAATGTCGGGTTACTAATGAAGTCTTCTGGACCTGTGTGGCTTAATTGGGCACTGGCACTAACTTTACAATTACAGCAAAACCGCTGTGCTTGTTTGGCTCTTTATGCTCATAGAGACACTCTGGCAGGTGGGGAGGCACTACTACCCAATCATTCTGCAATTGACCCATTCCATGAGAGCCCCATTTACACTAAAGCCGGTACCAACCTCATGCTTTACCCATAAGGAATATGTTGACAAATCGAATTAACATAAAAGAACATGGAAGGGTGAACTTATTTATTCTGACCAAGATCTTTTAGGGGCTGAACAAAGCAAAGGTGGTAAAATAGTAACACCTCATATTTCCCACTTACTATTGATACTAATAGAGGTTGCTTTTGTTAATGTATTCAATACATGAATTTCACTATCTTTTCTGAGGAAGTACATTTCCACTGTAATGCAAACTCTATCTTAATCCACGGGGCGATAGGGTTATCTACATATCCATAACATCACTATTCTATATGTACATCCTGATCGATTAGCAAATGAGGCTCTTCCACTGACTCAGAGGGTCCTTGCATGCTGAGAAATCACCAATCAATGGTCTGACATCTTGTGAGGGTGTCCAGTTTGTGTCCAAGATGGGGTCCTTCATTCTCTCCCCCACCAGGTAATTGGATTGGACCGTCCCTTGGAGGTTTCTTGGCTCTACATCTACACACACTCTAGGTATACTTAGAGTAGGGTCTGCATAGTAAGAGTGCATTTGATTACTGTCTTGTTTTATATGCCAGCATATATACATTGTTTTAGCACCACGGTTGAACTATATCTACTATTCACGCTTTTGGTGTTCATAATCACTTTTATCTGCTTCTGTCCATTAATCATTGCAGCACATGTATTTTATACAAGAATAACGTTGGTTCAATAGATATATTAAAAATGTCCCACTATTTATTCTCTGTATACTTCTCTGAGAATGAGTGAGCACAAGTGACTGAGCAAAAGGTTTTGTACTGTTTTGTACTGTTTCCACAATTCTTGAGGGGTCAGGGTTGTCATGGTCAGTGGTTACAAGAAACCGTTCGCTCCCTGGAAGGTTTGGGGGGCTTATGGTGTCACTGTGAGCTAGCTAGTCTTATAGTTCAACATATCCTGTGGGGGTTTCCGGAATCAGTCTTGACACCAAGCCGCAGTTTAAGTTGTCCAAACAATGTGCAGATCCTACAGATTAGTAGGAACTACACAACAAGGTACGCTACACATCTACTGTAGAATTGGGTTTGGGGTGGAATCATGTCACTCTTCGCATGTTACTTAAGCTTTATTTTCTGTGTAGTTCATTATTTTCTCTCAGCAATTAATAGGCATCGTCTAGCAATTCATTACAAGTTTATATTTTAAGTAGTATTATGTTTTGCAAAGGATGCTGACGTATTTCTGTGTTGACCGAAGTGTCCAATGTGAATCACAGCAATGATATTTCATACATTAACACCTCCCTGGCCAAAAGTATGTTTTATTCTACCAAATAATTTTTCATCATACATGTTGGCTGATCCCCTTTTAGGGTTACACTGTGGGGAACAGTGTCACTGTATTGGTTGACATTTAAATAGTAACTACCATCAAAAGCTATTTAACAGAACAATCTGTAACATGATAACTCCTAAAGCATGAGCAGAGCAAATACCTGTATACTTGCCGGTAAAACTAGGTCCTTAGAATACAGTTTCAGGATCATGTAGACGGCCACTGAGGTCAGTGGATGATGTGACCTCTGCTTCCGTAGAGGAGGACTGCACACCTTATTTAGAGAGCCCACCTCACTAACCAGGATCTGTAAGCTTTCAGAGCAATTAATATAAGGGCACTCTGCTGAGGGTTGAAGAGTTAGTTCAATTTGTGCAGACAGGACAGGTTGAAACATGGCTTCCCTCCATGTTTCTGAGCTGGTCTGTGGCCAGCTCTGCTCTGCAAGAGTGTTCGTTGGATGGCCCCGGCCCCTGATGTGATTAACACAGGTGTTCAGATTGCACTTTACATCAGTTAGTGCTCGTTTTATGAAGGTATTACTGACACAGAAGAAAGGTAAAAAGGGCAGGACTTGTTATTGATATATTCTAGGGTTTAAACCAGGGGCGGGCAGCATGGTTTGCGGGTAGCGGGTCGGGTGCAGGCGCGCAGGGAGGAAATGGTGCACATGGTAAAAAAAATAATAATAATAAAATACACACTTACCTTGCCGCTTGGGGTCTCACGTCTCTTCTCCCGCTCTCCTCGTAGGACTGAGGCACAGGAAGAACAGCCAGGCTCCCATGACCAATCAAAACGCTGCAATGCAGCTTCATGATTGGTTTTGAGTGTCCTGGTTTGACGCTCAACCAGGGAATGGGGGCCTGGGCATCTTCTCTATGAAGGCTGTAATGCAGCCTGCATGGAGAAGGGGCAAAGTGCGCATGACTGGTTTGGGTGGCCGGAGATGGCTGACCACACAGTCATTTTGCACTTAAGAGTGGGCAAACAAGTCCTCCCCTGCCCTGCTCTGAGAGCAAAGAAGTCCTGCCCGCCCACAAAGGAAACATAGAATGTAAAGTTATTATCATTTTATGTATCCTTTGCAGTTCCATAGCTGGGACGCTGCCCCTGGTGTATATAACTTGTGCACTAAGAGACGAAAAATGTAATGTGAGCCTTTGTGCCAATCAAGTGTGCAGACTGATGTCTAATCTCATCATAATTCACAGAAACCCAGCTGTAGCTGTGCAAGCGAAGGTGAGCAAACCGATTTATGCACAGGGGCACATTGTTAATTATATGCCCCTAAAACAGCTGTGAAGAAAGCATCCATTTCAGGTGTACAGCGCCCCCATAACTGCCCATGATATATAATACAAAAGCCAACCACTCAACCAACGAGGATCCAAACCACTCAGTGGTGCCAAGTGGATTTTTGCAGCATGTTTTAATGCGACATGAAAAACACAACATTGAAAAACAATGGGATAGCCTTGTCCTCATATAATGTTTCTTGACATGTTGTTCCATGACACTTATTTACATTTCTGGTGATCTGTTTCATATTTTGTTGCAAACGCTATTAAATTAAATGTGTGTTTCCAGCAACATGTGGTCCACACACTTGCTTTGACTGTTCCTTTTCAGTATTGATTCCTTAACTTTTATTGTAGAGAAAACATCTATAGAAGGTAAATGAATTTGAGCACTGTTTGCCGGTGGCAGATGGCAGACTGATATATCATGTATTTTGTCTTCCTCTATAATAGCCTGGCTGACTTTAATCAACTAGAACAGGAGTACACTTTAATCAGGTCAGCTTATATTTATTGGATCAATCCTGATTCAAATTCTGAAATACAGCTTAATCAAAGTTGACCTTAATACCAAATTGTTAAGGGTAAGAAAACACATAACTCGAAATCATAAAACGCTGTTTTTTGGTTACAGTAAAGTTGTGATTTATGAATGCATGGACTTCAGAGAGAATTCAACCTATTCATTTGTAAATGAACTCTTTCAAATTCTATAACGATACACATTGATGCAGCATGATTTTAGAAATCGTGATACATGACGTGTTTATATATACAGAAGAAACTAAGGGGCAGATGTACAACCATTTGCGTCTGCAAAAAAAGGTCAGCCCCATGTACAAACCATATTTTGCGACTAGCTGAGGGATTAGGGACTCGCACAATATGATTTGCGACTCGCTATTAGGAATGGGTGTGCCCAGGGCGTCCCTTCTTAATAGTGAGTGCAAATGGCATGTAAGATTGTTTTGCAACCACATTTGCGGTCGCAAAACACTTGCAGTTTACCACCCTTTTCAAAAGGATAGTAAGCCACTCGCAAAGGGGAAGCATTCCCCAGGGGACACCTTCCCCTTTATGAATGGATGCGTGTCACGGGGCGGGTCGCCATGATACCGACTTTGAATGGTGGGCGGCTGTTCCCCCCCTCTCATCTGTCTCTATTCCCGACTCACAGACTGCAGCTACCTGGCCAGAGGAGTGGATTTCTTTGGACTTCGAGACACGTGAGGAGAAAGGAGACGATGAGACGTACGGACCCTTTGAAGATCCCGGCTGTGTTGCCTTAGCCATCTCTGCGAGCCGTAAGGAAGCGCCTCCATGAATTGTTCCAAATAAACTTTGGCTAGTATGTCTTCTTTCGTACACGCCTCTGGCTTTAACCACTTATCAGCCATCATCTTTAACCGGAAGAACAGTGTCTTCGGATTCTCTCCCGGTAGGCCTTTCTCTTTTCTGAAACGTACACGATACGCCTCAGGGTCTAGACCCAAATGGTCTAAGATTACGTTTTTAATCAAGTGATAAGGTGCGGTTACTGCAGGGTTTGCCACCTGATAGGCAAACTGCACTTCTCCTGTCAGTAAGGGGGCTAGAAAGAACGGCCACTTGTCCTCGGGCCACCCCAACGCCCTGGCAGCGCGTTCGAAGTTCATGAGGAACGCATCTGGGTCCTCTTCCGGGACATACTTCTGAAGAGCGATCCCCGAGGGGTTTGGAACGTGTACCCTGTTTTCTCTCGTGACATTGAGCAAGGGATCTGCGGCTTTGGATTGGATGCTCTCGAAATGGGCAGCGATAGTGTTGGTGAACAGGTCTCTGTCGGCTTGAGCCGTGGTGATCTGCTGCTCTACGGCCCATTCCAGCTTCTCTTGTCCCTTCACCAGGTGTTGTATAAGGGCGTCCATCTCTGTCTTACAGACGGACTGGGATGTTAATCCCACTTCTGACACCAGTTGTTGGGGTTCGGGAATGGTTGTACCAGTAGGTAGTGAGTCAGACACCTGGAGTAAACTTTTTAAGGAAGGTTTTATTTTTAGATAAGCTTTGCATCTTCTGTTTGACACTCTCAAACGGGCAAATTCGTCCGGCTCAGTCTTGATGCCTCGGGGAAAAATGGGATGTTCCAGGATGTTTCTCCCACGCCGGGCTCCGGATCCAGCAGGCCGCTGCTTTTCGGGTGTGGATGTTGTGACCGGGAGATCCCTCTCGGGTTAGGCACATCCCATGGAAAGAACAGAGAGGAACAATTAGTATTCGTTCTTGTTTATGTACGCGTTGTATGGGGCCGGGGAGTGAAGGAAACCAGGTGCTCTAGTGTAACCCGCACACGTCCGGTCAGGTGCTCTCTGTGCTCGTGAGGGAAGGGGGTTTTGCGGATATTTTTACACTATTTACATCGGCACATTCACACGTTCTGTTGGCTACGTGTCACCCAGCCCGCCACTCTGCCCCGTACCTTGGAAAGCCACGCTCCTCCCGCGGGAACGTGGCTGGGCGAATCGCCGGGTTGTTGGCCTCCTGGCTTGTAGTCCTCTGCTGGGTTCGACAGGGTCTTCTCTCCCGCTCCGTTCGTCTCCGCTCTCCAGTCTCTCGCTCTCGCTCCACCTCCTGCTCCGGAACTGTTGTTCGACGTCTTCCGGGTCGGGCTGTCTTTTGGCGTCGTCACCGACCAGGGGGGCGGGGTTTCATCCACACAGCCGGGATTTTTAAAAGGTCCGTATGCCTCGTCGTCTCCTTTCTCCTCACGTGTCTCGAAGTCCGAAGAAATCCACTCCTCTGGCCAGGTAGCTGCAGTCTGTGAGTCGGGAATAGAGACAGGTGAGAGGGGGGGAACAGCCGCCCACCATTCAAAGTCGGTATCATGGCGACCCGCCCCGTGACAATGCGTAAATATTTTGAGGAGCAGGCAGTGGTCACAGGGTCCACTGCCTGCCCTTAAAAAATGAAACTGAAAAGCTTCATTTTACTTTTTTTAAATGCATCTAATTTTCTTTAAGGAAAACTGGCTGCATTAAAAAACTGCCTTATTAAAAAAGCAGTCACAGACATGGTGGTTTGCTGACCCCAGCAGGCCACCTTCCCTGTGAGTGCAAGCCATTCCCAATGGGAACGCAAATTTCAACAGCCTCATGAATATTAATGAGGCATGCAATTTGAGACCCCATTGGGAATCTCAAACAGTGTCTGGGGCACTGTTGTACATTCATTTTTGTGAGTCACAAATTGCGAGTCAAAATTGTACCCAATTTGTGACTCCGAAAAATAAATGGTCGTACATCTGGCCCCAAAGGTTGAAAGTACACATTGCACATGTTAGACACAATGCCACATGATACATAGACAACTATAGTAGAAGCATCATAAAAGCGTTCAAATGTGAGATAAAGAAAACACATTCATAAGACAACACTAAAAAATATAGACCAGTTGTGATAATAAAGCGTATTAGGTTATATTGATGAAAATTGTGATCCTAAGTGAGATGCCCTAGTGTTTTCCATGCTCTTTGCTGAGAATGCACCAGTTAGAAACGTGGTGCAAAAATGTGTAGCAATGAAGTACAAGCTTGATATTTTGAAATATTATATTAGAAACTCTATAGTCTATGAACTATTAAAAATGAATTTTGTAAGAATAAATTTGAAAAACAAGCATTTATATGAATATCATGAAAAAATGTGGTTGTAGGGAATTTCTAACTAGCTATTTTTAGGTAATAATATTTTGTGGAAGTTCTTTATATACATATACATTCAATATTTGAGTTGATTTAATTTAATTATATTTGAAGTAAAGTTAGAGCTCATGTCATTTAAACTTGCAATGCTAACTTAGGGACTCATTATGATGCGGGTGGGTTCAACACCGATGGCTCGTTGGTGTTGAACCCACCAACATCCGCCCTGATGTCCGCCTGCCGCATTATGATGCAGCAGGCAGAGGCATCGGGTGGAGGGATCGTCCGCTGTGCTTCCGATGGAGTGTCAGTAACCCCTACAATATGGGCGGTGATTGCTTAGGTACCGCCATAGGTAATACAAAGTGACTGTGGTCCCCTTCTCCCCTGGCCCTCCGCTGTGGGTCTGCCCCCCTAACCATCCCTGCACCATTTCTCAGGCACCACATGGTGCATGCCACACAGTGCAGGGATGTTTTTAGAGTGTTCATTTACTTTTAGGGCATGTACTGCGGACCGCAGCACATGCTGCAATAGAAAATATACACATTGTGACCACTGTGAAGGTGGCAGCATTGTAATCATGGCAGCCTTACCTGCTTCCACTACGGTGCCGGTCGAACGATTGTCCAACTGGCATCGTAATCATGCCCTTAAAGGCCTTCTCGAAAAAAAAAATCTCTAGTGCTGACTTTACCCCTGATTTAAGACAATGGACCATTCTTTACAAGTGAACTGCTACTTATTCTTCCCACACGTCTACACCCTGACCTTCTTGATTGTTTTTACAATGTGAAGCAAGAAAAATATTCCTGTGGGAATAGAATTTCAGCTATACCTATGGACAAACTACTTTATATATTTTTATTTGATAATAGTCTTGTGTGTACTCACAATTTTTTGTTTCTCATGACTAGCATGCAAAACCATCTTTATGTTTCAACTATCTTAGGTGGCACTATGTGAACTCGATGTGTGAAAACCTTTCAATGGCAGTGTGATGCCACACCACTGGGCCTTGCTAAAAACTCTATAAAAGAAGAAATTCAGAAGGAGGAAATACAACCACCATTCTGGTTTTAACTACTTGAAATCTGGTTACTATGCAGATCAAGCCTTTGCTTTGGACTGTTTGTCAATGTTACAATTGGTGGTTGATGGAGTGAGGCCTTCTTTGACGAACCATTTCTAATTTTCAACTTTCCATTATATTCATAGCTCTCAGCCAAAGGAATTACCCCTAATGGACTTTAAGGGCCTTATTACGACATTGGTTAGTGGCAGTGGGCTGCCACGCCAGCACCCCGCTGCCACACCACCAAAGCCATATTGAAACTGTCTGCCAGATTCTGACTGGAATCCAGGTCGGGCTTTCCTGCAGCAACTGGCCTGCGGTGGTGCAGTGTAAGGCCCATATGTCACCCGTAGCAATGCACCGCAATGGGAATGCCATTGCAAGATCATGCATGGCATGGACTGTGAAGTCCATGCCCTGCAGGAACTTGCGGTGCATGCATACTGGGGGGCACACCATGTGCCCCCCTGCAAAGGTTCCCTGGTGCAGTGGCAACAGGGGGCTCACCGCCATGAAAACTATGGTGGTGAGGAAGCTCCTAATATGCTTCATGCTACCGCAGCAGCACCACCAGCATATTGAGGGCCTTAGGCTGCTGCTAGCACTCCAGGGATCATGGATCCCTGGCGGCAGCAGCTGTCGGATGGCAGTCCGACCACCCTACTTGTAATAGGGCGGTCCGAAAACCAGTGCAGCGGAAGCCACACAGCCACTGAGGGTTTGGCAGGCCATCGGACCCCCAAACTCATAATAAGGGCCTCAGTCTGAACCTTTCCCCATTTTCCATAGGACTTGAGCTGTTAGAAATCTGCAACCAAATTTTCAAGACACTAGATAATGATTTGCCTAAATGTTTTGTGCTTTAATGCAAGCTGTGATTGTCTTGACTGAAGTCCTCATTTTAATTAATTATGATTCTTTAACATAATAACTAATTAATCTAAATCTTGTCTGCATCTATTATAAAGCTCAGTTGGTTCTTCCATTTAAACTGTGCTACTGTACTGATGTTTTAAATGAATTGTAGGGAGAATCAGCAAACTCTATCAGAATATCAGGTTTTACTTCTTTTATTCTGTGTTGCTATAGTAGAGTTTTTGGATTGCATAATCCTGACTTGACTTAACTTCTTTAGAAGGTTGGGTCTTCCAGTTTCTATTTTCTATTTCTACAGCATGGTGGTAAGAGTGGTGTACCTAAATTTGATTTCTAACTCTGGAGTTGGCTGTCAATTAATAGTCCTCATTTGACAACTAACATGGAGTTTGGTCACCGTGACTTCCACCCCCTTTTATTTCTCAGGTAACATGTATACATAGTTTTTTTATTTACATTGAAATGTGCCCTTTTGGCCAGTGGGTTATCAAGGGTGTTATGGGAAATAATGTAAGCAAAAAAGACTGCCTCGGTCCTCTAGTAGAGTAGTAAAAAAAAGCAATGATTTGGTGGAGTGGGCAACTGAGAACTCTGAGCCCAAGTGCCACTGCGCTTGAAGTACCCTTTCTGTACTAATTTTAGCTATGGCCCTGCTTGTGGGTGTAATTACATTTTACGCTTTGATGTAAAGAAGGTGTTTGGTTTTCTCATACCAGATATTAACTCTGTAACAGTAGAGAATCTCCTGTATTACTAATAGCAGATTACCTTTTTTTCTGAGGGAAGGAAGAAAAATGGTATATGGTATTAGGTGAAAACACATGGTCCTAAATGGAATTTCAAAATTCAGCAGATCTTCTATTAGCAATGTGGAATTTGTAATATAAAAATTGAAAAGAGGTCTGAAATAATCTAGTGCACTAATTTATAAAATGACAGAAATGTGCAAAAATAGCTGTACTGCCTGTACTGTGAAATGTAGGTACCACCATGAATTCACTGTGTTTGCTTTTAAATGCCTGGTAATAAAAATACAAAAATATAAGTCTAGTGTAAATCATTTGTTTATTAACATTTAACGGCTAGATGAACTAACATTTTCAGCTGGTTTCAGTTACAAAAGTGAAATTGTTGCAAAATGTTTCTTATGAATGAATACTTTATTGTTTGATTATTCAAAACCATACAATATACATATAAAATATCGGCACTCAAAAAAAATGAACACACGATGACAAAACAGTGTAATTTTCATTTTGTAACATTACAATTCTTATTAGGGGTTTCCTACTATTCCCACATCTATAAAAACATCCAAACAGGGGCCTTATTTCTTGTTTCCGGCTAATATAAATACAAGAGGATTTTTTCCCAAATTCATTTTTGCCAATAGCATGAATTTAACAAAAGCAGCATTCAAATCTGTATCTTTAGAATTAAAACATTTTATGAGTGCTTGCACACAAGTTTAAATTCCACAAATATTAAATTTATTCCGTAGGAGCCTCCTTCTTTCTTCCTTTAGGTCTGTACATATGCAAGTTAAATGATTGATGTTTGCATGCGATGACCCTGGAAAAGGGCCAAGACGAGCTTTAGTGAAAACATTTTTTTGTTTTAAGGTCCATGGTGTTTCTTAGTAAATTTGGGACTTAGCTGTTTATATTCATTAAATATCAGCCATGCGTGGTTTCGCTTTGATAAAGATTCATTGCCCTGTATTTTAGGACTTGCTTGTGATTCTTTCATAAGCCATTGACACATTGAGTTTGATGCGTTTGATTTTATTCTGTTCCGCGCTTTTATATACTGACCCTTTTTTATAAGCTGATTAGATAACCCAAAATCTAACCTGATTTGGACTGAGGACACAAAAAAGGAGCTTAAATGTTTTTGAAATGGCAATATTTAAAGCTATAGAGTCCCTACCACACAGCGCCTCACTACCATACATAATAGTTGGCAGTAATTTTGCATTTATTACCTCTGGGAGCAGAAGGTAACTGGGTCCACCCAAGGACTTTTGCAAAGTTTGAAATGCCATGATTAAGGTGTTTCCACCCAAAGACTTTTGCAAAGTTTGAAATGCCATGATTAAGGTGTTTCTTCTCCTTTCAATATCCTTCTTATGCTGCTGAAAAGTGCCATTTTCATCAAAAAGCACACCTAAGTATCTATGTCTATGTCTTCACTAACTTTAATTGTTTATTTTGCAAAAACCATTTATGTTTATACATTTTCCGTTTCCTGTTGTTTACTTCCATTATCTTAGTCTTGGCATCATTTATTTCCATATCATTTTCCAATAAGTAAACTAAAAGTGTGTTTATAAGCCAAAGTAATCCGTTCCTGGTTTGGGTTAATAGGATAACATCATCGGTGTATAGCACGTTTGATATATTTTTTCCTACTAGTTGGGGGGTGGGGGGGTGAGCATTCTCATTATCCAAGCAGTGTATTAAATCTGCTAGAAACAAACTAAACAGATATGGTGCGAGAAAACATCCTTGTTTTAACCCCTGGGAAATAAGGATTTGCCTTGAAAGGTTTAAAGCATCACCTATTTGGACTCTAATTCAAGTGTGGGTGTACAGTGATTGAATCGTTTGAGAAGGCTAGCTGGTATTCCCTGTTTGTCCAGCTACCTCCATAGAGTCTGCCGATGCACATAATCAAAAGCTGACTTAAAATCCACAAAGCACAGATATGGCGGTTGATTCATTATTTTATATTTATCAATTAAAATATAAAGAACTAGAAAATTAGTCACTGTTCCCAGCACATGCATAGATCCTCAAGAGCGTTCCAGCAAAAAGTTTGACCTCTGTATCTTGTACGGTAATTAGACAATAATTGCTAGGTTAAGTCCAATCCCCACTTTTATAAATAGGTGATATTATAGAGCCTTTCCATGACTCCAGCAGAACTGATGATTGTATGACTTTGTTAAAAGATTTTGAGAGATATTCTGACCAAACGATTGGACTTTCTTTATATAATGCAGAAGGGATTCCATTTGAGCCTGGTGCCATATCTTGCCTCTGTTTCCTAATAGGAATATATACTTGATCTTTAGTTATAAATATTTCATCATTTATATTTTTGTCTTCCCCTCGTCTGTTATCCGACTTATATTTTTGTTTGGAATCTTTGCTGTTGTTTAAATGAGCTGTCTAAGGCTTGGACTCGGGTCGGGAGCGGCAAGTGTGTGTTACCTGGGGAGGCGTGCAGGAGAAGTACAGGAGTGCTCTTGTCTCTCTCCCGCTGCATTGCGTAAGACGCACTGAGTCCTCGAGCGACCCAGACCTGCCCTCACCTAGTGGTACCTGCGCTAATCACGTTGATTGGCCCGTTGTTATTCCTGCATTACGAACTGCCGGATTATGTGCATTGAGGATTGAATTATTCTCGCATTATGAACTGCCTTATTACTTGCATTAAGGAGTGTGTTATACTTGCATTACGAACTGCCTGATTACGTACATTGAGGATTGCATTATTCTTGCATTAAGAACTGCCTGATTAAGTGCATTGAGTGTTGCATTATTCTTGCATTACGACCTGCCTGATTACTTGCATTGAGGATTGCATTTATATTCAATTATGAACTGCATTGGTCTGACAATACAAACTGCATGACGAACTGCATAGCATTGCATTAAGACTGAATTTGAACATCGTGCCCTGCTCATTAATACCGCAAGAACCTACAAGTGTTTGTTGGACTAATAACCGCCCAAGTGAAATATTACAAATACGCATATGCTGGATTTTTATCGTTTGGTCTTACCATATTTTTTTTCTTGATAAAGATACCGCTATTTTCATACATCAGTGTGGTATCCATTTGTGTGGTTATCACTGTGTCACTGGGAGTGTGGTTGCACATACTTTACACATTGCCTTGAAGATAAGCCTGGCTGCTCATGCTAGGCTATCAGGGGGTGAGCAGGGGTTATCAAAGAGGGTGTCCTTCATTTCCCTGACAAGAAGCAAGGGTCCCTATTTGGAATAGGGCAAATGCCTCAGCCAACTAGAGACCCCCAGTTCTAACACAGGACATCTGTCCAAGATCTGTAGATGCTGCATATGCCCAATGTTTGGTCAGACAATCTCATTTAGAGCTGAAAACTCTATGATGGTGTTTCCAACATAGGAGAAATGGAGCCTTAGCTAGCTCTGAGAAACACTCTCCCATCTGCCTGAGAGAATGGCTTTGGAAGGGCCATACTGTTTCTGAGTGCCCCTCTAACTTCATTACTGTTACCTTTTTCTCATTCTTGGGACTGCTATATAGGTATGCATAGTCTTTGACATGAAAAATGTTCAAATGTCCGCCATAAACCAGGAAACTCTCAGCTTGCCAGAAACATTGATTTGATGTTTTGAAATGAAAATCTCCTTTTGGGTGCTTACTTTTGAAAAGTAAAACAGATTGTACACTGTTCTGCCATGGTGTATTTTACTTTGCAGAAGTACTGTGGCCGTATCAGTGTAAGCATCTTCAGCAAAGATTCCCCCATCAACAGATACTGAACTTCAAATAGGTATGATGTGCACTGCTTTATCTGAATACTGACTCAAGAGTCATGTTATAAAATAACAATCCCAGTGCATTACATCTGGCTCACAGCTCAGAATCAAGTGGATCTACCCAGAGAAACTAATTACATTTTTTTCTGCTGCTTTTAGAAGAAGCTAGAAAAACTGACAAAATGGAATGGGCCTCATGAAGAAAGTATTTAAAGCTACATAGAAATAGTCCAGTTGAAGTGATGAGAATGACTTTAGACCTTCACTCTTCAAAAACATAAGCCTCATGCACCTATTGAAATTGATTGGATCATATCCTTAAAAGGGTTGATATACAGCTGCTGTTCAACAAGGACTTCCTTCGACTTAAGATATTTCCGGAATGTATGTGTTGGGAAAATATCATCAACTGCGTGAGGAAGGTCAAAGAGAATGCTGCCTTCAGGAAGCAAAAATAAATAGATTCAGTGAATATGTGTTCAGCAAGCATGTTGATATAGATTCCCCAAATCTGTGCCATTACTACTGGAGCACATGCTGTGACTTTGATATAAATTATCCTTACATCAGAGAGCAGAATTACTGGTTTTATGGATTTTCAAAAATGTTAGTGCCTATGTATTTGGGAACAATTTGTTGTTTTTTGCATACTCTGCCGTGAAGGAAACATTGCAGGATATCAACTTTCCCATAATGAAAAGATAGGCAATGTTCCTTAGCAGGGTTTCCAGAGAGATATCAAGGCCTAAATGTTGAATCTGTTGAAGGAATAGATGCTATTCATCACACCTGATAAAATCCAATACCCCGGGGCTCGGATTTTATCAGGTATGGTACATAACACCTATTCTGTAATTTTAGGAAATAACGTGGATTTTGGTGATTAACTTATATACTTATGTTATGATAAATACAGTACTGTGTTCTCATACTAAATTCTAGCACATTTGACTTGCTGAAATTTAACAAAGATTGAGGTAGGTAATACACCCGGTAATTATCAGGAGAGGTAAATATTACCCAACTCAGATTTCTGATGCCTGTGGAAACAGAGGTTCCAGCAGGGGTAGAAAAACACTGGTCAACCCAGAATCAGGGCCCTAGTGTTACAGAATATATGTTGGATTTTATCCTGGCAATTTTTATTCTTGTTCCAGATTTTTTTCATGAAGAATTCTACTCACTTTGGGCTAAGCTTACCCTCCAAGTTGTGTTCACTGCTGGACCAACAGTTCTATCAGACCATCAAAAGTTCAATAGCAGTGGAGTGACCTGAACTCTTTAAGCTCCATCCACCATAAATCCATCTGAATCAGGAGGCAGGCTGCAAGACATGTGACTCAGACAGGGTGACTGCAGCAATATTCCGCACACTTATCCACTGCCACTAATTAGCCATGAATACCATGTGCCAGTTGCGTATCCCAGGATGCAGCCTGTGTGGTGACTGCTAGGCTGCAGATGTGGACATGGTGGGAGAGGGAGCAGAAATGTAGCATTTCCAGCTCATTGTTAGAAGGAGCTAAGCAGCATTCCTGTCACTAGGGGGCATGTTTGTGGCTGTCCCAGGGGGTGGAGGGGGAGTGTAACCTAGAGATGTGCCATCCTGATGAGAGTGCAACCGCTGGGGATGCAGCAGAGCAGTGATGAGTCTCGGACCAGCGAGACTGGGAGTGGCAGAAGACTGAACAATCTCAGGAGTGGAAGACCACTTGGCCTGGAGGGAGAGACTATCAAGAAACCTTGTGAAGCAGAGAGGTAGGCTGAGGCAGAAACTGTGACCATTCGGGTGGGGGCCCTGAGGTCAGTGGACCTGTGTGGGGCAGCCCTTTAGGAGAGATTAGGCCCACCTGCACTGAGGCAGCAGGGAACAGCTCCAGATGGTATTCGGGGGCAGGGGAAAAAGCCCCTATTGGGATCATTATGGCGGGACATAATAGAGAAATCACCGGAGTGAGACTCAACAATGTTCCAGGGAGGTTGGGGCTCCAAACGAGGTGCGGCCTGAAAACAATGCAGCAAGCTACCATCCTGACTTGGTGCTCTAAATGGCTCCCATCACTACTGGCCAGAGGCACTGAGAATATAGGAATCAGGGTATGAGTAGCTACCCTTCCACGGAGACCAGGGCACTGTTGAGTTGCACATAAGAGCCACTGTGGGGTAGCAAATTGGACTTCTGCCTTAGGAGGCCTGGCATAGGGCCAGACTGCTGCGGCAACACATCAGGTTTCCTCACAAACAGGACAGGTACACCTTCCCAACCCACACTGGGGCCTGAGAGGCTGTCACTGAGGGTCCAGCCATAGACAGGCCAGTGTAAGATTTAGATAGGACACGACATGCCGGTGGATGTCACACAGATTGGCCCTGGAGGCCTGTGCCAATGTAGGTTACCAACGATCTCTCAAGAATGACTATTTCTGCAAATGCCAGCTTCTGCACTGGGGGGCCTATTTACAAGCAGAATTTTGTCGCTCTTGCACGACGCAAGGTAATGCAAGAGCAACTCAAGTCCTAAATAAGATTTCTGAAGCCATGAAAGCCCACCTTGGATGCCCTGAGTAGCTCCATATATCTGGAGTGAAGCAATGCAGTGCAAATCGGTGTATTGCCTTACTCTGCGCAAGGGAGGTGTTCAATAAACATTGCATGGGTGTTCCCTAGCAACTCCCAGTATTTTTGATGCATGCCCAGATGTACCCTTTCCTAGAGAGGGCTAATGAAGAGAAATATCTTTATTTCTTCTTGTTACTTCCTCTTTCTATGTGTGCTGCATTCTGAAACACACATAGAAAGAGGAATATTGCTATTAGGATTGTTGTTTGTGCAGGAAGGTGACTGTTCCTTCACAAAAACAATCCTCTATGCAATGCAGCTACCCTTGCACCATGATGCAAATGTGCCTGTGTTGGTGCTAGATTGTCAAATGGGCGCCAGTGCAGGAGAAAAAACAGGAATGCACTGTATTTCCTTAAATATGACTCATGCTTGCCCTTTTCTTGTCATGTAGTGCAAGGTGACTTGCTGCGGTTCACTGTGTGACAAGGTCATAAATAGACTCCAAGTCTACAGAAGGGCGTTATGACCTGCAGACAGGGGAAAGGTAAACAGGTATTGCCTACGGGCCAATAATGGATAGATTGATTCATGAAGCTCACACAGAACCCTGAGGATGATCTGCCCGACTGGCAGAACCACCCTGAAGAGCCCTCTCTTGACTCAGAAGCTGTGATTCTACAGGCAATTTAGGACTCTAGACCCTCTTGAGATGGAAAGATAAGAGAACTCAGTGTCAACCTCTTCCATATTTGCCAGGACCTGCGTAATAATGTGGAAAGGTTCACCAAAACAAAGTCCTGTATACCCGAAATTGAGAAGACTGTCTGCATGCTGCAAGAAAATGTAATCTACAGAAAACAAAATTTGTACTCAATAAATGAGTAGAAAATATCAAAGTGTGCTCGTCTGTAACAACATCAGCCTGTTGGGCTTTCCAGAGGGCATAAAGTGACTCATAAACTTGATCTCCAAATGGCGGTGTTTCTGTGTACTATCAGATGGCCTGTCACGGTGCTCGTGGAGAGGACCCGCAGGTCCTTCGCGCTCCGGAGGCCGCCGTGAGACTGGTAATAGCATTCATCCTCAATTTCAAGGACAGAGACGCAATACTCTGAATGGCCCACAAGAAAGAGGACCTCCTCCACAACTCCTCGAAGATCATGCTGTTCCCAGACTACACAATGCAGGTACATCAGCAGTGCCGCTGTTTTCTCAGCATGAAACTGAAATTACGTGCCATGCAAGTACAATACATGCTCCTTTTTCCAGCGCATCTACAAGTCATATTTGCTGCCAAGACTACCCCGACTGGGGGAGAAGAGACACAGACAAAGAGGAAAGGCCTTTGCTAGGAACATTGTAGTAGCACTGGTCACATCTGCAGTGTAGGAGCAAGAGAAACAAGAGGCACCACTGCTCAGCAGAGGTTGCGACTGGCAGGCCAGAACTCCGCAGATTGTCCTCTGAGGACACTGTCTTGGTGGCGATGGGGTTGGACAGTCAGTAAGACACTGGTGTCTGCAGCCCCTCTGCCAATTTTATCTTAGAATTTGAACCATAGACTTCTAAAAGATCTCTTTTCACCTATCCTGGAAGGAGGGGACTGCCTGCCCCAATAGATGTTTTAGTTGTTTATGGGATGTTTTTGAGGGGAATCTACATGAGAGCTGAGGAGTAGGCACGGGATTAGAATTCAAATGCCCAGTTGGCAGTTGTCCCTACCATTTCCCGTGACAGATACTTCATGTTTCTGAAGTATTGGGACATGGGTTTACATACAAAATCCAAGATACTTTTGTCATTCAGGAACCGTTCACAAAGTTTATACAACATGGTGAGACATTCTGCCCGCACTGACTTAGTGAGGGGCATCCACCAGTAGCTCACCCCATGACGACTCGGAGATCCCCCCTCTGTGAACAAGGTCGAATCTAGCTCCTGACCTAAAACATCAGTGGGATACTAGACAAAACCAAGACAGGGGCAATTCTTAAAGCTGCACAACACATCGATCCTGCCATACTCCTTCTTCAGGACTCACCTGGTGGTTGACCAATATACCTTCTTTGCTTATTTAGGATTCTCAAAGATTTTCCATGCTGGCTTCATACAGGGCTCCCATAAGTGACCGTCTTGCTCCCCTTTACTGTCCCATGCTTACAAACGCCTGTCTGAAGAGACAAGAGGTGGCTTTGGGCCAGCTTCATGACAGGCTGGTCTCCTTTATCAGCATATAGCCCCACCTCCACTATCTGCAGACTTTCTCTGCACACTCTAAAGGTCCTGACACAACTTAACCAGGGGATGGGGGTTCTAGGGGTTGACCCTAATGGGGTAGGTGACCTGGTCCTAGATGGGTCTGCAATTTTAGCCACACCCTAACCTAGGAATCTGCCTGGCCACCTTCCTTGACAATATGGCACTGACAGATGGGAAACAACCTTTACATCACAACTTTTACAACGCTCTACCATTACAACAACATTTTTACAACGCAACATCCATTACATCGCATGCCATTACAACGCAACCATTACAACGCATGACACTTCAATGGATACCATTACAACGCATACCATTACAACGCATACAATTACCATCCAACACTTACCCTACTGTTGCACCCCCTGGAGTTAGAATAGTAATTTTTACCCCTACACTATCCAATACTTACCATACATGCAATGTAATGTTATGCATTGTAATGGTATGCGTTGTAAAGGTAGTATGCGTTGTAATGGAATGCGTTGTAAAGGTAGTTTAAAAAAAAATAATTGCAATGGCATGCGTTGTAATAGAACGCGTTGTAATGGATGTTGCGTTGTAAAAAATGTGTTGTAAAGGTATGCATTGTAAAAGTATGCGTTGTAACGTCATACAACCCTGGCAGATGTTTGGAATTTCCATCACCCCAACACATGGGGCTACATTTATTTTTCAGGAGTCCTCAAAGTGTTCTCCCGTCTTGATTACTTCCTCCTTCCTACCTCCGAAATCCAACAGAAAACAGGCACAAGAGTACTATAAATATGCCTGTCTGCCCACTCCCCAATTGAGCTTATTTTGCAGTTGGGCACATAACAGACAGACTTGGGATGGCCATTCAATGGGTGGCTACTCAAAGACCTGAGAGTGAGAGAGCATCTCCAAAAAAAAGTAGATAAATACTTAATGCACAACACAGGTTCCATTACCGCACCGGGAACACTGTGGCGGAGTTCAAGCCCACACAGAGAGGGGTCATCATCATCTTCCAAACTGGTGAGAAGCGGCGCAATCAAAAATAGAAATGGAAAGACGATACACAGAGGGTATGGAGGTGGCCCTCCTTTGAAACATTATACACCCAATCCTTAATTTGACAGGCCCATCTAGATAAGTAAAGGTAGGCATGGCTGGTGATGATTCTCCATCACAGCTGACTGCCGAAGGGCTTGGGAGGAAAACCTACAACCACACATGACCAGACTATATCAAGACTTTGACTTTGGGTCCATGTTTCCACTTTCGTTCATGGGCAGATCAGTAATCTATAAAATGGTTGTCCTCCCCACCTATTATATCAGCTGCAAAACTACCCATATTTCATATGTAAAACTTACTTTACGCATCTAAATGAGGCTCTGTAGTGCTTTCTTTGCATGTGCTGGCTGCCCAGTATTGCACTCAATGCTACAAGTTAACCATTTAAGGTAGCTCGACCATGCCAGAAACTCTATCATACCACAGGATGGCACAACTAGTGGTGCTTAACGAGTGGTGGCAAGGGAGTGGGGACTCCCCGGCCTATGCCTAAGAAAGATGGGCTATACAGGGGAACCCGATTGCAAACTACCTATATGAAGGGCCTCTCCCACAGATGGTCCCCTCGGTGACACATGTAGTCTAAAAAGTCTTGAGTGATAGTCTGCATTAGCAGGGCTGGAGTAGGTGCCTTATGGGGGAAAGATCGTTGTGGACTGGGTGTCGGCTCCCTTAGGTGTCATCCCTGGAAGGTTTCAGAGAGTGGAACATACTTGGAATCAACACACTGGGAGACATCATGACTGGAACATCTATTAACCCCTTCCACGCTCATGACGAGCTGGGCTCGTCATGAGGTAGCCTCCTGCTACGCTGATGACGAGCACAGCTCGTCATGGAACATTTGTTTTTGCATTTTCCAGCACACAACGGGAAAATGCACCGCATCGATGCGGTTAAGACCTTCTTGAGATTGCAGTGGAGCGTGAGTTACAAAGAACTCATTTCTGCTGATACCTGAAAATCTGAGATGCTCTTCAGCCCTACACCTCTAACCTGAAGGAGCTCCAGGAGTTTAGTCCCCTAGAGACTCAGGTGCGAACTAACCCTCCCCATCTGACACCAACTGTCCAAGTTACAGAAATCACTGGTCATACACACTGCCGATTATTTTCCCGAGCTGCGAGTCACCTGACCAAAGGACTTTGAACATATAGATGATGACGATTGTCAAGAAGCCCTAAGCCCCCCCAGAGACGCAGCCGTACCTGCCCAATATTTGTGTCATACAATTCAAGCGCATACATTGAGTCTACATCACATGCTCCAAACTATGGCGAATGGGAGCAATCATCCCACCTTTGCTCCTGCGCTCCACAACCCACAAGATGGGACTTCCTCCACATGGTCTGGAACTGACCGAATCTTGCCCACTTCTGGATGAGAGTTTCATCCTATTTGGGCCTCAGGCCACTGACCCTAAACTCACACTGCTACACATCTCAGAAGACATTGAGGGCAACAGGTACAAAGGGCTCTACTATGGATAGGACTAGTAGTGGCAAATAGATATCACCAGCTTCTGAAAGTCAGAAGATGCCCTACCACTAGGAAGATAGGCCTGGACAGATGCATTGCCTTAAAACAGCCTGTTTATGCGGCATGGGGATGCCCCAGAAACATTGGAGGGTCTGGAAGGACTGGGCACACTACTGCTGGATTGTACTCGAGTCACTCACTGACCAGACAGGAGAGTGGGCCTATGGAGCGAGATAACACAGACCAGGAGATGGTTCACACTGTTGGAGGGAGACAGATGTTGGATGCAAACCATCCAGAGGGGTAGGGCAACAGTGGTGTCATTATGGCAATGGTATTATTTCTAGTGCTTTGCTAATGGGGTGCTGTTTGGGATGGGTATGGACGCAGAACTGCATTATGTTTCAGTTTCTTGGTCAGAGTGTCCAATAAAATAATGTTCTTGACAAATATATTCTGAAATAGTGAGAACACGCAATGATGCATAGGTATGCAACTACATGAATATCCTCTTGGGGATACACAAGTCAATTATGTTTAGCAATTAGGATACTACAATAAATCGAGAGTGGGCACAGCCATAAATGTTTCATATATTTTATTTCCGTTAATGCATGTTATCCATATTGTCGACTGCCATGTCTAGGTTGGTGGAAATGAAAACTGTTAGCAACAGTCTGGAGACTTTCTTGTGTATTTATTTTAAACAAATTCATACATAACATGCACAAATGTATCCTTTACTGAATATTAGACTGGTAAAATTATTGTCTATATTTCAGGAAAAACTTCGGATCCAACAAGGTTAAAAGAAACAATATACACAGCACAAAAGCACTTTATGCCCCACGGACAGCTGGACTTTCAGGTAAATTGCAGAATGCATTTTATCACAGTTTTATAACGGCATACTTTCCTTTAAGTGTTTTTACTCAGTGAAGAATGTCACCTTACTGTGATTTTATAATGATATAATTTCCTTGTAACGCCTTATATTATTTTACTTCTTCAGTGTCTATCTTGAGAAGATTTTCATTTTTCATGCGATAAAAAAAAGAATTACAAAAAGGGCATCCTTTACCCTATGCTTTCCGGTTTGTCCCCCCTTGTCCAAATAGGTCAACTCTCTGCTCCAGGAAAAAAAATGTTTGCAGGAAATTAGATCCTTACTCGCTGTAATGATGTCATGTACCAGTTCCTGAATTAAACTGACCTCAACTGGAGAAATAAGATTGTTGACCATCCTAAAAATTAATTTGCCACAGCTGAGAAAACCATATCAGGTGCTTACAGGCCAGTGGAAGTACATGAGAAGAGGCATTCGTTATTTAATCAGTTCTTTTTATTGATTAAATCATGCCCATATGTATTTATTTAGGTGCATTATTGAAGATTTGTTTGCTGGTGTGATGTAGCAAAGGTGTGATCTCCAACCGAAATCCCATTCCTATATTCTGTCAGGCCAAAAATGTATTTATGAGCCATCTCAACAAGAGTGAGCAAAGTACTGACCTGAAATGATCAAGGTCAAGTCCGTAGACACATAAAGAATACTTTCCAGTCACCAGGGCATGTGCCCTGTACAAAGGAGAACAGCTTTAGTCCTGATAAGAATGCAGTTAAGAGAACGCCCTTGAGGGTTCCATCTGCATGTTTTGCTGAATAAATACTTTGTAATGATCACACACAAATGACATCTTGCAACCTGTTGTTTTACTGTTTCCAGGGCACCATTAGGCTGCGGAAAAAAAAGTGTACAATAGGATAAAAATACAGCAAGCCTCTTCCATCTATGCATCCAGGATTTGGAACAACATTCACCTTCTTATCAGTACCATCCTGTCACTTTTTCAATTTAGGAAAGAGTGGAAGACTCATATCTTAAAAGCAAAAGACACACAGATGATGGATGGAATGCAGAGTAAATCAAACATTCACACCCAGTCAAAGGATCTGGGTTAAATCCATTGTTCTTTTGCTCACCATGCCAACCCATTTTAGGCCCAGCCCTTGCTCTCCATGCCACTGTAGTCAAGCTATCCTGACTGATGAGGGGTGAAAGTCCGAAACTGGTCCTAGGATGCTTGTCTCCAGTCCAGGATGGACCTGGCCTGGCAGTTCGGGGTGGACTGTTCTTATTGGACGCTGGGTCAAGACTGATTTGCATATGGCTGGGTTCAAACTGGGATGGCATGGGGAGCAAAAAAAACGATGGATTTAGGCCCAGATCTCTGTACTGGGGTGAATGTATGACATTGTTCTGCATTCTGTCCATCAATTGTTCTTTTTACATCTGTCACCCCGAGTGGGACAGGTATGCCAAGACGTGGGTCCCATGCTCTCCATGCCACTGAAGTCAAGCTATACTGGCTGATGAGGAGTGAAACCCTGAAACGGGTCGTATGATGCTTGTTTCCAGTCCAGGGAGGACCAGGCCTGGCAGTTCGGGCTGGTATGTTCCCATTGGGTGCCGGGTCAAACTGGAATGGCATGGTGAGCAGACAAACTATGGATTCAGCCCCAGATCTCTGTACTGGGGTGAATGTATGACATTATTCTGCATTCTGTCCATTAATTGTTCTTTTTGCATCATCTCTTTAAAGAACACTACATCAAAATATATTAACCAACCACAACCAAGAAATCTCTCCTGTTACTCATTGAGTTAAAGCTTGTTTTTGACCATGTACAGTACTCTCCTGCCTTCTGGCTGGTTTGCACTATGTACATACATAAATACATGCATACATGATTTATTCTGCACAGTTCTGCTGGCATTTTGCTTGTAAGACAGGGACTATGGGTATGAGGAAGATTTTAGCTAAGCACCTGCTTATGAATATATCCAAGGTCTCTCTCCCATATATATTTTATAAATGGTAACAAGTCTTCCATATTGAGCCAATTGAGTGTTTTTTGAGAAGGATATGTGTGATAATTTTTAGTCACAAAATTAGGAAAGGACTAACATCATTCTTCTAAATCCTTTAACTTTCTGCTTTTTCGGGGTATATAGTCCCAGGAAGGAAGAAAATACCATATTAGTCTAAATAGCACAAAAACATGGCTCATGAATGTCACTCAAGAAGTACAGCGGAAGGTCTAAGAACACACAAATTAGGTATGCAAAATCCATGTAAAGTGCATCTGTTAAATTACGCAAAAGCAAATCCATCATTTAGTCCTATATTTTGGCATGGAATACATCCTCACATCCAGTACTGGGAGCAACTGTCACTCACATTCTTTTGGTTTGATTTGTTCCTAAACTCCTGCCCTATATTCTATTGTGAGTGGCTAGTTGGGTGAAGGAGACCTCAGTTATAAACCAAACATCCACTTTACTTCTTTACATTCTAGTTAAGGCCCTGTAACCACAGAACTTACACAAGTGTAACCCTTTGTAAGAAACTGGGGTACCGGTTTTAGGGGGCAGCAAACCCACTGAAGCAGCAATCACAATCCTTGTCAGGGTAAGGCAAAAGCAAATTCTGAATTAACTTGTGCTCAACCCTCTGGTGGCTTTGCAAAGAGAAGTCAAGCTTAACTTAGAGGCAATGTCTAAAGTATTTTTGCAACACGTCAAACAGTACTAAAGTGAATACCCAAAACCAATACAAACCCACACCAATTAAGAAAAATGAAGCAAAACTTATTAAACAAAAGAAGACCAACACAACAAAAATCCAATCAGTAGAACCGAGTTATGTTTTTTTAAAGATTTCAGTGTAAAATTGCACCAAATTGACAAAGTGCCAACCGCGGCTATCTGTTTGCATGAGACCATGAGAAAATCACATGTGCAGGCTGACCACGATGTATCAAGGGTCAGATACAGGGACCAGGTTAGTCTCACTGTGAAGTTACCTTCTCTGTCTAGCACAAAGAGTCCTGGTAACAGTATAATGGGCCGCAAATAGCAGGGACACATCAAGGATGGTCATCGATGTAGTGAGAAGGGCAGGCTGGGCTTCGCGGGCAGACGTTGCTGTAGCACAGAGATCCTTTTATAGTCGCGAAAAGTCAATGAAAACAGTCCAGCCCGAACTGCCTGATCAGGTCCTCCTTGGAAACAAGCATCCTTGGACTGGTTTCAGCCAGGATAGCTTGACTCCAGTGGCATGGAGAGCAGTAGGCCCACATCGGGGCATACCCGTCTCACTCAGGGTGACAAATGACTGTTGCCATGAGGCACAGGTTCAAAACTGATTTGCATATGGCTGGGTCTAAACTGGGATGGCATGGTGAGCAAAAGAACAATGGAATTAACCCAGATATCGTGACTGGGGTGAATGTTTCGATCTGTTCTGCATTACGACCATCATTTATGTATCTTTAACTTTCCAAAAGTGCATTTTCAAAATTGTACTTGAAAATCTAACTTCACAGTGAGAAAATATTTTTCATTACAATTCCAAAGACATCAAACATGAACTGGTTACATGCTACCATTTGGAAATTACAGCTTATTAAATGTTATAATATGGGAGAAGTAGCCCATGCAGTAGTGAAAAAAGATTTTTAAGAGTTTTTCAGTACCAGAACACATAAATCTAAAAATTACATGCCTACATTTTTAAATAAACTGCATCTTGCCATCTGAGCTCTCCAGGACCTACTCTAGGGCAGACATATATTAAAACTGACTTTTGGGCCTGGCAAAAGGTTTACCTTGACAGGACAAAATGACAGCACACACAGGTTGCAATGGCAGCCCTGAAACATGGTTAAATTGATGCTTAAGTGGGTGGCACAACAAGTGCTGCAGGCCTACTAGTAGCCTTTAATGTACAGGCCGTGAGCACAATTAGTGCACTTTACTAGGGACATGTAAGTAAATTAAATATTCCAATTGGGCATAAGCTAATGTTACCATGTTTTAAGGAGGGCACACATGCACGTTAGAACTGATTACTAGAAGTACAGTGTACAGAGTTCTAAGCCCAGCAACAACTATCTTCAGCAACAAGTGAGGAGAAAAGCAAAATGTTAGGGAGTGACCCTACAAAGAGGTCCAGGTCCAACATCCTTTGGTTTGTTCATCTTCAAGGCCATTGATGTGGCCTCTTTTAGTCAAGTGTAACTTCCCTTCTTTTCAAAACTGATCCGGTTTAACCCCTCAGTTACTCTGTCCTAAATCTCAAACCTGTGTTCAATTTGGCGACACACCTGGAATATTTGATAGGAATTGACAATCATTAAAAAGAAAAGATAACTAACGTGTCTACTTAGACCTATGAGTCAGTGCTAACATGCATTCTAAAAAAATTTGTGTCAGCTTTAATAAGAACTCCCAGAAGGAGTTAAGGGCACATTGCATGCCTTTTATGTTAGCCCACTCCAAATGCAATGTGGCAGGTATTTCCATTTCATATGCAAACTAATCTTCTTGCTTGAAACAGGATGGCAGGTCTAATGCAAATTGATTCTTCCCACGTGTTTCACTCCCAAATTTTCCCAGGTACAACCCTTTGAAAAGCTGGAAGGTAATATGCGGAAAATATCAGTTTACAGGGCTTAGAATAGGGGAATTAGAAACAAATTAGCCCTAATGCTAGATGTATGATCTTCGCCCTGTATACAAATATGTAATAATACCCTTCTCTGAATGGAAATTCTTGTCTAGAAGCACCAGCAACACATGTGGAAAACTAAGAGGACATATTCATTGTTTCCTAATTGTTCATTACATTTAAATTCGAAGTAATAACTGAAGTTGCCATTTCAGTAAGGCAACCCTCCATACTGCAATGCACAGTTAGAATGTCAGTATTAAGTAAACACTTTGATGAGCAGAAGGAAATTGTTACAATTTATGTGTAGAAATTAATAGGAGTGTCTACAAGGAATCAAAGGCCTGGGAGGTGTGGGTTTCTTGTTGAGGTTTTAGGAATTGCTCAGTGCAAAAGAGGAGTTACATTTATGAGATGATGGCAAGAATAGATTTTAAGGACAGGGTTTTACTGGGAGATAAAATGGACATACGCACCAAAATAAAACTGGACCTTGATAGTGAATCAGATTGCTAAAAAAAAAAGGTGGCTCACATTTGCAAATTTGGACAGTTTTGAACATATAAAGACATACTTTATAGGTATTTTGCAGGGTTTGGGATCCTTCATACATTTCTGCTTGCTTCTTGAAATGTTTGTTGGAATATCAGGGAAATAAGCAGTGAAAGATCTGTCCACCAGACCATAAAATAGGCCCCAAACAGCCAATACCAGGCCTACACACTGACCTGTCAGACCAGCTCTTCAGGCACTGCTAGACTGCCCTATAGGCCAGTGTGACCCACTTAGAAATAAGATACAATGCTTGCTTGAGATTTAAATTTAAGCTCTGAACATTTGAGGATGATTTGTTGACAAACCTACTTTGCCTGAGTTCTTAATTAGTTACTGATAAATACACATTGCTGGAAATGAGGACAGCACTGTATAAGACCACACAACTGAAACAAATTCTTGTTATGCACGTCATGTCTGAAATGTATTAAAGGCAGTACAATTCAGAGTAACAAGCTATGGCAGGCTGGGAGGTCGGAGCTGGCACAGATCTAGTTACACTTAAAGAGGCTGTGTCTTGCCTCCACACAAAGGGCTGCATACCCCCTTTAGTTAACCCGGAGCAAGGGCAGGGTAGGCAGGAAACCTGTGCACTTCAAATCGAAAACTGTAGAAGTTTTTCTCACTGAAATGAAAGGCCCAGGTACAAAAATTGGACCTCAGACTCCAACTCTTAAGTACACTTCTGGACCTGTTGAGACTCTGCCAGTAAGTAAGACTGCTGTGCTGCTGAAAGGACTGCCATTATGTTGGACTGCTGCTCTTTAGGACTGCTGCCCCGCTATGCTGACCTGCTGCCCTCCTGCCTATGTGTGAAGGACTGGACCTGCATCTGTTAAAACCCGGAGCTACTCCACAGGCTAGTTGGCTGGCCTCATGACTAGAGCCTCAGGGACAGAAGTCCCAAACTACCTTTAACCCTGCACATGAATTCTGTAATTTGTTAGTCCAACCCTGGCAAGTGGTGGCTCCCCTGTCAGCCCATCTGTGTATAGAGCAGAACCATCACATTTCTTCTGGTGCATGGCACAACTCACAATTTAGTATTTGCTTTTGACTTCACCTTGATGCGGATTGTGGTAGCTGCTTGAGAAGGGTTTCTCTCCCTCAACCAGTAATCAATTTTCTTACACTCCTCTTTAAAGAATACTTCATCACAATTCATTACCTGTTCAAATGTGAGTGACATCTTCTATCACTCATTGACTTTATGCTTGCCTTTGACCCAGTTTATTACCTTGCTGCCTTCTAATTAGGTTAACACTACATTCATACCTAATTGGTACCCAGTCTCAATCTCCTTTTAAGAGTAGGTAAAGCTTTACAGACTCACAAATTGGGATTCATTGATAGGAAACGGTTAGTATATTTGGCCAAGTCTTCCTTCCAATATTGAAAATGAACTGGATTTCAAAATGTTGGATCCTATGTTGATTGTCAATGATTCTTGCAAATAATGTTTGTGTAAAACATGCTAAAACTAGATTCTCTCTCTGAAAAATGTTTCCTACAAAACGTTTTGTGCGAAAACATGACATTTTGCAGTTGTCATCCTACTTTTTGCCCCGATTTACACTACTAGATGCTGGTTTTCTGACTCTGATTGTGATCTAGGCTCTGCTAACCAGGCCAACGGCCAGTTCTCTGTTTAAAAGGTACACAGTAATTATGTGTTATTGCAATTGGTGCTGACATCCTACCTGTAAGTCCCTAGTATATGGTGGGGCATATATGGTTTAGAATACACAGAGGATTTATTGTACATACGTATGCACTGATGTTGTGCTTGCTGTCATTTTAAAGCCAGCCCAGCTTTGCAGGTTGCTCTTAAAATAAAACCATGACCAAATTCAACGTTGGAATTAAAAGTAATTCCAAAGTCTTAAACTACCTTATGTTTACACAGAAGTCCCCACTAAGGTCTGCCCTAGGTGCCCTCAGGCTAGTATTCATGGTAAAACAAGCATGGACATTATAAAAGCCATTGTACATGCCCTGGTGAGAGGGAAACTGTTTTGTCTTTTCCCATTGTAGATTGCTAGCTCCTCAGGCTAACATGGAAAGGCTTTATTAAACTTTTATAAAGTGTAACTTTTGACAGGAGTGAGCTAGAAAAATAATTCAAAGTATGAAAATAGTAGTTGCAATAAATCCATCAATTTTCCCAGGTTGGACTTATTCTAACTATGGCAAGTAAAAAGGTATAGAACTGCTTTCCTAAAGGTACCAATTTCAGCCCTGTAGAGGCCTCTTCTGTTTGGCCAGCCTTTGACACACTGGGCCTCCTTCATTAGGTGTGAAGTGGCCTGGGCTGTTTCAAAGGAGACATCTGGCGGGAGGAGATCTGCTGTTCAGATGCCAGGACAGGTAGAAGGCTGGGTAGCTAAACCGGTCTTCAATAGGAGAAAAACTGAACTGTAAGGATAGGAACTAAGCTCATCCCAACTTCCTGCACCCCTAGCCAAATTGGAGCCTCTGTAATTAAATTAGAAGACGGTCTGGAAGGGGAGTGTAGTGAAAATGTAGCCATGCCTGTGGGATGGGTTAGCCAGACCTGAAGCTCCGGTAGAGAGTTTCTCCATTTTGAATTTTGTTGAAAATTGCTTTCCGGTGCAAAAATATGTCACAGTTCTGAAGAAGTTGTCAGGACAGAGGGTGACACCCTGAACCACATTGGACAGGGGTGCCCCCTATTGCCAGCACAGAAACTGAAAAAAATATTGGAGAACTGCCCAGCAACAAGAAAGAACCTCACTCTGAAGAACTGCACCTGCTGCACACTCTGTGCTTCATAAAAGAGGACTTTGCCTTGATTCAAAGGATTAAGGAGTGGACTCCCTGAAAGCAACAGGTACAAATGAGCTTCAAGAAGTCACCTGCACCAACTCCAAGAAGATCCAGTGTCCAGTGGACTTTTAAGGCTTGGACCAGGTGCATTGTGGGAATTGTAGTCCCAAACCCTTAAGAGGCAAATCAGAGCTTTGGACCCTTGACTAGTGTTGTGGACCCATCAAGATCCCAAATGGACATTCTGGAAGAAGATCCGGAAGTTTGAGATCATTTTGAGAATTTCTGGTAAAAAGCTCAATAGGTTGACAGACCCTGAGAGTCAAGCCGGTGATGTAAAACCGTGACTCAGCCTAAAAATCCAAGTTTGCCCCACTAAAAGCTCCAGAGCTCTTCAGTGGCCACTACAAGAATGAAGACCACAAGTAATCAATAAGGGATTGCGCTGAAGCAGGCTGCTGTCATTTAACCCCTTCGACGCTCATGACGAGCTGGGCTTGTCATGAGGTAGCCTCCTCGCACGCTCATGACGAGCCCAGCTCGTCATGTAAAGTGCGCTTTTTAAAAACCCAGCGTACGGGGGGGAATCATGCCGCACGCATGCGGTTAACCACAACACGGCTTGCTGAGGAGAATTGCTCAACGTCAAGAGAAAAGGATGGAAAAATGTGACTAAGTGTGAAGGTAAAATTTTGACTGGCCCCAACCACCCAATGTATCCGGCCTAAACTCCATCATGGTCGGCCTGATACTTTGACTTGATTCCAGTCGATGGCAACCAGATGTCTCCGGTAGACGATTTTTGCTTTTGAGCAATAGAAAGCACATGTTTACATTTAATCTGTAAAAATTCATATCTCCGGTTCCGTAAATTAGATTTTTGTCATTTTCATATCATTTTAAAAATACAAATATTTCCTATCATTATAAATTGGCGTTGGATTTTTATTGTCTGTTGTGTCTTATTTACTGTTTTGCTGATGTTAAATGCATTACACACCTGTCTCCTAAATCAAGCCTGACTGCTCAAGCTACCAAGGGTTGAGCAAGGATGAATTTATTAAGACTTGACTGGACCTTATTTGTGATTGTGGTGTATTACTATCTGTAGGTACCTACCTGCACCTACTAATAAACCACCTTCCAACATGCTTCCAGGATCTTGCCTTTAACAGTGAACAAGGTGTAGAAATAAAGGTTCACAAAAGTATGCAGAAGAAAAACCTTCAACTCTGTACACACCTAATAAAGACAGTATCTCCTTTTCTTTACACAACTACTACACAAGACATGTCATACTAGTTTAGAAAGATATAATCACTCGTATTGCTCTCCCTTGGACATAATTATTGCTAATTTTCCTTAAAAGTAATGATTTTTATTTTTCGGTACATTAAATATACGACTGGACATGCTTCAATTGTGTTGGGGAGAGTGAACGGAGTAAACACAATAATAGGTGAAAAACAAAACATGTTGGTGCATCGTCCATTAAAAAATATATTATTTCGACCTGAATGTGCACTGGATTGATGACAAAAAATATTAATGCAAGTTCTAACGTATGCATTTAAAAACAAAATAAGGGAAAAACTAAGACTAACGCAATTCATATGAAAGTGTGTCTTTCTTCTCTCTCTGTTTTCTGAATGTTTTCTTTAGTCTTTAGTCTTGAGTCAAACATGCTTATTCATCGAAAACATTGTGCTTGGTGTGAAATATTGATAAAATATTGATAAATATGGTCACTATCTCGCCTAAACGCATTTGATATTGTGAAGGAAACTGGTAGTAATTTTTCCATTAATTTGCTAGGCGCAGCACAAAGTGCGCGCGCTTTCCACTGTCGCTCCCAGCTTTTCAAACGTCGCTGTCAGTTACTACACACATTTCAATTTGAATAACTATGTTCAAAGACCTTTGGCTTGCTTAATGAGCTCAGCACACACAATTAATCAGTTATTATTAATAACGACCCATTAAAATATCATTGTTACGATCGTGACTTTCAAAAATTAGACTCATTTTAATGGAAATCATAATGATTATGTCCTCTAGGTTGGCCACCCTCGCCAGCATTTACAGCCATGGAGAGATCCAAGCTTTGCCTCGGGCCGTTTAGAGACAGCTCAGTCATTAACTGGTACTAGAATATACATTTTAAGGATTTTATATAATTGCATTATTCATCTCTGACTAGGCATAAAAAAGTACCGCATCAGAGAGAATTATCGTGCTGCTGGAATATGCTGTACATTGTGCAGCACTGGCAGAGACTGTGTTATCCTAAAATCTAAGATACCGTACATGTATAATAGGAAATATCATTTTTAAGCACCACAATTTTGCAGAACCTTTTGCACATTCAGATCCAGGCAAATTAAAATAGGAAAATGTGTGTGTGTGTGTGGAGGGGGTTAGATTAGTTGTATAATTTCCTGTTTGACCCTGTGAATGTCATAATATAGTGTACCAATGTATAGCAAATCAATGATAAAACATGCATTGGCAAAGCCAAAAGATCAGGCCTTGTCTGACAGCATACTGACCTTACCAATGACGTGATGGAAATGATGAAAAATAGAGGGCCCTTGTATACATGTGCATGTCCAAATATATACAGTTATTTGTTTTATGTTTTTATATAAAATATTTAGGAAAATATCAAAAAGTGACCTCTCATACATGTGTATACATGTATAGAAAAAGCACAGGTGACTATTGTATAATAATTGGAGTTCATTTGAGATATCATCAGTGATGTCATCAGTGATTTACCTGACCATGTCATGATTGCTGTAATATGTGAGTTCATAAGCAGTGCATTACAGAGGCATCAGTTATAGTTAATTCAGATAACTATACCTGCTGCATTTCTATAGTTGTGTACATGTGAAATCTGAGCCTAACTACATTGTTCCTTTCAGTGAATATCTAAGTTTTTTCAAACTTTATTTCATAACTGTAACCTGATCACTTTGAGAGTAGGTGTGTGAGTTGCTGTATAGGTCAGAGAGTGGATGTGTTAGTGGCATGATGGTTCCATGAGTAAATGTGTGTGGCTGTATGGGTTTGTGAATGGGTGCGTGAGTAGCTGTATGGGTCTGTGAGTGGTACTATGTGTCTGTGTGTGAGTGGCTGTGTGGGTTTGTAAGTGGGTGTGTGAGTGGCACTATGGGTCTGGCATTGGGTGTGTGACTGGCTGTGTGGAGCTGTGAGTGGGTGTGTGAGCGTCTGTGTTGGTCTATGAATGGTTGTTTGAGGGCCTGTGTTGGTCTGTGACTGGGTTTGAAAGTGGCGCTATGGGTCTGTGATTAGATGTGAGTGGCTGTATGGGTCTGTGAGTGGATGTGTAAGTGGATGTATGGGTCTGTGAGTGGTGCAATGAGTCTGTAAATGGTTGTGTGAGTGCCTATGTGCATCTGTGAGTGAGTGCCAGTGTGGGTCTGTGCGTGTTTGTGTGGGTGCCTGTGTGGGTCAGTGACTGGGTCTGTGGGTGGCGTTACGGGTCTGTTAGTAGGTGTGTGGGTGGGTATATGGGTCTGTGAGTGGGTGTATGAGTGGATTGTGTGGGTCTGTGAGTGAGTGTGTGAGTGTGTGAGTGATGGCAATTTGCTTTTATTCTGCATTTATGTGTTGATGATTCTAAGCCTTTGAAAAGAAACATTTATCTGCAATTACCGCCTTTTGTTTTCTGTGTAGCTGTTTGTGTGTGGTGCAGTCTATCCAATCCTACAAACTCATTTGCAATTGCAGTGTCTGCATCTGTGTGTACCTGTGTATGTTACAAATCTCCCCATGTGAATGGACAAACATTGCAGCTGCAGTGCCTGGATCTAGTTGTGTGTGTTCCTGTTTGTGTTTTGCAGCAAATTGCTATTTTCAAGTTTCCTAGCAGATGTTTGTTGAAGCAATGCATGCCTCTAGTTGTGTTTGTTGTTGCTGTTTATACCTGACACTGGACACATGTTGTGGCTTAAGAAGAAGCCGATGGTTATGTGTGTTTCTCATCAGTCCGACACTATTAATGTGTACATCAATAACCAGTATGCCTACAAGTGCATTAGTGTTACAAATATATGCGCCCAGTGAGATCAGGATACTACCTCCATATTATATTATTATTATTTTGCCAACCCTCTTCAGTTGTGGCATTTCCACAGATCTAGCATTCACCCTGTGAGACGTCTATATTTTATTGATGCCACCTAAAAACACCATTCTGGGAACAAGCATTGTTTAAGTTGTGTTCATTTTACTGCTAGTGACGAAACTTATCTTGGTGTATTGTCATATAAGCAGAACCTCCTGATGGGTTACTGCCATAATTCTGTTATCCATCAGTCCATCTGTCCAGTTGTCTGCTTGTCTGTCCTCCCATTGTATAACCAGGGCAGGCTTAGAATGGATGAGTTGGACGTAGGGTGCTGACAGACAGAGGGGTGAAAAGGTCGGTCTGCATACACATCGCGCAGCAGATTCCAACCCACCTCATTCCAAAGACATTTGTGTTTGACATCTCCTTCTCTGGGACGCCTGCACCCCAAACATCTCGCAGCTCCACACTGATGACTCGGGGATAAGAACAGTATTTGGCAGTTTCACCCTAAACCACGCAAAGGGTGAGCGGAATATTTTTCAAGGACAAGAAGTGGGATGGGGGCCATTATATTAGAATATGCCCAGGATGCTACTTGAATAAAGGCAAGCTGTGATATAACTAACCAGAGTGCGCCAGAAATCTAATATATCAAGGTTATTCTCAGTTATTCTTACGTGGACACCAATGTTGTGTGCAGTTACTTGATTTGATTTGATTTGTGAATTTATAAAGCGCATGATTGCCCATGGGCGTCTTGGCACTGGGTAGATGTAAAGCAGGATTCTACCGAGAATGATGTTCTAACAGGAGGTGAACAGCCAGGTGTTTACCTCTTTCCTGAATGAAAGCAGAGATGGGCTATTTTTGATTGAAATAGGGAGAAGGTTCCAGGCCTTGGCTGTCTGTAGCAGGAAACGTCTCCCCCCCCCTAGATTCATCACAACACGGCTTCAGACCCCTACACTCCACGGAATCAGCTCTTATCATGGCCACAGAAAAAATACGCAAAACCATGGACAAAGGCGGGCGGTCGGCCCTGATACTATTAGACCTAACCGCGGCCTTCGACACCGTAAACCATTCTGTCCTACTAAAAAGTCTTACCTCCCTAGGCTTCACCGGCCCTGCCCTGGCCCTCATCGCCTCCTTTCTACCCACCCGCACTAACCAAGTGATCTGGAATGGACTACAATCTGATGAATTTTCTCTTCCGGGCGGGGTCCCACAAGGTTCGGCACTGTCACCGACACTGTTCAACCTATACGTCACTCCCCTAGCTGCCCTGATTAGATCCCATGACCTACAACTGGTGTCTTACGCCGACGACACACAAATTATTGTGTCCATCTCACAATCCATCGATGCCACGGCGGAGTGCTTTAGGAACTGCCTTGCTCAGGTGAAGAACTGGATGAGCAATAACTTTCTTAGACTGAACACAGATAAAACTGAAGTCATCGAGTTCGGTCATAAACCTTCTATCTGGAATGACCTATGGTGGCCCCCCGAAGCAGGAGTTTGCCCTCTCCCCGTAGACAAGGTCAGAAACCTTGGCTTCCTATTAGACAAAAATCTCTCATGCAAAGCCCAGGTGAATCAGGTGACTTCGGCCTGTTTCCACAGCATCAAGGTGCTCAGGAAAGTCCTACCCTACATCCCGGGCATGTTAAGAAAGACGGTGATGGGAGCCCTTGTAATGTCCCGGATAGATTATTGTAACTCCCTCTATCTGGGAGCAGGAGAAAAACAACTGTCCAAACTACAGGCAATTCAAAATGCGGCGGCCAGAGCCTTACTGAACCTCCCCAGACGCCACCCTACGTCCAAAGCCATTCGGGAGCTGCATTGGCTCCCGGTCAGACGTCGCATTCAATTCAAGGCTCTTTGCCTGGTACATAGATCTCTACACGGCAAGGGACCTGTCGACTTCAATAACCTACTGCCCCGATACGTACCCTCGCGAACACTGAGGTCAGCCACCCACGACCTAGTCTGCCAACCCAGAATAAACAGAGCCCGATGGGGAGGAAAATAATTCTCTTACCAGGCGGCTAAAATATGGAACTCGCTACCCCCATCACTTCGTGCCCAAAAATCTAAAATGAGCTTCAGGAAGGATCTAAAGACCTGGCTCTTTACCTAATCCGATCTGCCCCACTGCTTTCCCCTCCTCTCTGTATCTTTCAGCGCCAAGACGCCGCGGCATTCCTGCGCTCTACAAATACTTCAGTCAGTCAGCCATTTCGGAGTTGCTTGTCAGAAAGCATTTGCCTCACAGAAAGTAGACGTGCTTTTTAAAACCACTACAAAGTGTTGTTAACCTGCAGCTTTAGAAAGGCACCGAAGCCCATCCCTCCCCTGAAAGTCTACCTTGAGCACTGGACAGAGAATTAGACATGTCCTGCTCATGCAGAATGCCCCATAATTAAAAAAGTCCCCTAATGTCTATGGCAAGTAATAAACATGATTCAGGTGGCAGGAGACCAACACGCGAGTCTCCCGTAGCCACTCATTTGCTAGAATACCCATGCCCTTCTAACCTCACTGTTGCAGAACGAAGATCTACGGGTGCAAGCTTCATCATGAAATCATCTGCTGTCCCTGTGTTACTACACATTGTTCTGTGCTATGCTTATCTGGACGTAAGCAAAGACACAGGCACTGGCCAAGCTCACATCTCACTGGTCAATCATCCCTCAATCCAGCTAGCCATTCATCCATCTACCCACCCACCTGCTGTTCTGTCTGTATCTACCCATCCGTCTATCCATCCATCCATCCATCCATCCATCCATCCATCCATCCATCCACACAATTGGACAGAATCATGTACAACTTAATAAGTAGCCCTCACAGACAAAGACATAAACACACATCCTTACCACAGCAGTTACACACACACACATGCACACTCATAAGCAAAGGCAGACAAAAACATATCCTTACAGTTAATAAACCTATTTTTTGCATTTACCTGTACCCTTTCATCAGTATAGCTTGTTGAGAGGAATCTTAGGGTAGCAATGCAGCCAAAGCTAGCATCACAACATTTAAATTACATACTACACACCTATCCTGTAATTGTGAATCAGGATCCACATTGTGAGATTTAAACTTGTGTCCCAAAAAAGATCTATGTAGGGTTTAAGATGGATGTACACAGGCTACACAGGCAAATAAACATGGAGTATAGATGTGGTAGAAGCACGTTGAGGAATGGATTAAAGGTGCCCACATTTATTTAGACAAATAACTTTTATTTGATGTACTACTCACATGCAGCTATTATTAAGACACCTTGCACTTTGAAGTCACAATGTGAACCTTTGCCTTTCACTAATTCCCATGTTTTCAGAGCCCAAGATGACCGAAATTAGCCTTTCTGGGTTCAATCAGTTTGTCACTGCTATAATATGTTCTTTAAAATTATTGCATTTATGTAACATTTTACAAGTACATAATAGGCAGTAAAAAGCAACCTAGCAGAAGCTAAACAGTCACTGATGGTGCAAGCAGGAGGTATGAGGAGAGGATACAAAGCTAAGCAATGCTCGCAGGACCATGACAAATATGGCAGACTTTGGTATCTCATGCTTAGTAATAATAAAGTGCTTCTTGTTTCAATACACTACCACATGCCCCCGAGAACTGGTCTACCTGGGGGATATAGTGTAAACAAGCATGGGAGACTGTAAAACAGTTTGTTTGCCATGGCAGGGCCCCAGGGGGACCACAGGACCAGGGCGAGAGGGTTTTCTTTTTTTTATCATGTTTTTTTGCAATTCAGCAGACCCCAGGACCAGTCCAAAAATGGCTGCCAAACATCTTGGTTAAAGAACCACTCCGACACACATACAACCACTCCCACACCCATACAGTCAAGTCACTCACATACTCAGTCACAGATACACTTGAAGAATTCTGCACTCAGTCACTCACTCATACACCCAGAGACTCACACACCCACTCAAAGACTTGCCCAGATAAGCATGCACCTACTCACTTATCCACTCAAAATCTCACACATCTACTCACAGACCCACCCAGACACTTGCCCTCACAGTCACAGGCCCACTCATATACTCATTCATGCACTCATTCACCTACCCACTCAGAGAATTATACTCTCACTCACAGTCCTTTGAGACACTTATACACCCACTAAAAGATCTACTCAGACACCCATGTGTTATGTTATGTTATGTTATTGAATTTTGTTATGCGCACAGCTGCTCCAGCGAAGGAGCGTCCTGGCGCAGTGACAAGGTAGGACACAACATAACAGAAAACTAGACAGGAAAGACCACTAGGACGACAGATTAAAACAATAGGGTTTTGATAGCTTTCCGGAAAAGCATAAGGTCCTCCAACAGGCGAATTTCAGCCGGGAGGGAATTCCAGATGGTTGCGGCTTTGACACTAAAAGAGCGTCCGCCCGCCCGGCAGAGCCTGAATCGAGGGACAACAGCAAGAGCCTGGCCTTGGGAACGGAGGGTACGTGTAGGAACGTAAAAGGACAGGAGGCTAGACATAATTTGGGGGCCTATACCCTTCAGAATTTTAAAGGTCAAACAAAGGACCTTGAAATGAATTCGCTTCCTCACTGGAAGCCAGTGCAGGGAGCGGAGGACATTTGACACAGGACAAAATCTGGGCAGGCCAACAATCGCTCTAGCCGCAGCATTTTGTACCCGTTGTAAGCGGGTAATTTCAGCCAGGTTAGCCCCCACCAGGAGAGAGCTGGCATAATCCAGGCGGGAGATGACAGTGGCCTGGATTACCAGCTGCCTGGTTGGGGCATCAAAAAACTTAAGGACAGGTCTTAAGCCCCTAAGGAGGCCAAAACAGCACGCTGCTGTTTTCTTAGTATGTCCCACAAAGGTAAGACCAGCATCCAGCCAAACTCCCAGATTTTTTAATTCCGATACCGGAGTTGGAGTTGGTCCCAGCTCTGCCGGCCACCATTGGTCGCCCCATAGTTCCACTCTCTTTCCGACAATCATAACCTCTGTCTTGATGGCATTAAGCTGGAGACAGTTCCCTGTCAACCAGCTGGCCACCGCCTTCAGTCCATTCTGGAACCTGGGGGCATCTTGTTCCGCATCCCCGCTGAGAGTAACCGCCAGCTGCGTGTCGTCGGCATATGAGACCAAGGTCAGGCCCCACTGCCTAGTGACCTCAGCCAGCAGTCTCACGTACAGATTGAATAACGTGTGCCCACTCACATTATCACTCAGAGACTAACTCACCCATACAGTCACTCACACACCCACTCACAGACCCACACTGAGACTTATGCACACAGTCACTTATCCACTCAGGCACTGACACATCCACTCACAGTTCTACTCAGAGACCCACGCATCCATTCACTAAACCACTGAGAAGCTTATGCTCCCAGACATTGACCCACAGAGAGACTCATGTACCTACTCACAGATCCAGTCAGACAGTCATACATTTACTTTCAAATGCACAAAGGCACTCATGCACCTACTCGCAGATCAACTGAGAGACTCATGCAACCAATTAAGGAACCATTGAAAGACTGATCTCACAGATCCACTCAAATACTTATTGTTGGAACTGGCCCTTTTTGCACGGTTATCCCCAAACTTTTTGCTTCTTCCGCCCCTATTTTTCCTGACATGTGGCTATTGGCAATAGGACTCTGCGCGCTTTACCACTGCTGATCAGTGCTAAAGTGCATATGCTCTCTGTGTAAATTGTTATTGTGATTGGTTATCCATGATTGGCATATTTGGCTCACCAAGAAGTCCCTAGTAAAGTGCACTGAGTGTGCCAGGGCTGGTGATGACAAATGCTACTAGTGGGCTACTAGTGGGCCTGCGGCACTGATTGTGCCACCCACATGAGTAGCCCTAAAATAGTGTCTCAGGCCTGCCACTGCAGTGCCTGTGTGCAGTCTGTGAACTGCCATGTCCTCCTGGTCAGTGTCTCCACTGACCAGGCCTAACCCTTCCCTTTCTGTGCACATTGGTCACCCTTATGGAAGGCCCAAGGTACCCCCTTGGGCAGGGTGCAGTGTATGTGAAAGGTAGAGCATGTACTTGTGCAGGTGACATGCTCTGGTAGTGAATTACAGCCATTTTCGTTTTTCACTGCTGCAAGGCTATCTTGCTCCATAGGCTATCATGGGGGATGCTGGCTACAGTGGCTACCAGCATATCTTCCCATAAGAGCAAGATAGGACATAAAAGTCTGGTATCCCTTAACTCACAATTTAATAACACATCTTTTAGGAAAGGTGGTTTTTAAATCCTGTGTTTGAGAACAACACTTTTAGAAAGTTGCTGTTCTCTTGTCTGACCTTTCTGTGTGCCTTGGCCTGTTTGTGAATCGACTGTCTGGTTTGAGAGTGACAGTGTAGTGTAGTTCTTATATTCCCAATAGGCTCTGCGCATTGGAATAACATAAACTATAGTCTAGACGTAGGACTGAGGTCGACTAGGTCTCTATTGAATATGTTAGACTTAATTATGAATGCCAGCTAGCTCAGAGGTCACTAGAAACTTTCTCGAGTAAACAAGAAGGTGTTAACTTTCCTGAATAGACAAGAAGGGATTCGTTTCTGACAACCGCATAAACATGACAACTTTGCTCCCTCCAGAATAAGGAGTATATCTCCAGAGTCGCGGAAACAATAGACAGCTATTTCACTCAGTCAATCGTGCATGCTTAGTTTCGCCAGGAGTGCAGAGAAATAGAGAGTCGGGCGTTTTCAATAAAAGTGGTTATTTATTTAGCAGTCCTCTTTCTCATGCAAGAGAAGTGAATTGCCACAATTGCAATACTTGTCATAAAGTAAAGTGCATACAGTAAAAGGAGTAATATAAAATAATACTGTAAAAGCATTTATATGGTTTCTAAGCCATAAGATACTTAAAACGGATAAAATACATACAATGATAAAAGTTGACTAAACGTGCTCAACTGGTGTTTCTAAAATACACCTACCCCGGTGTACCTAACCTAAGCCTAGTACGTGGGAAGGAGTAAGTGAGTTGCAGTTTAAGTTAAGAAAGTTTTTGCCAAGAATCTGAATCAAGAATTCTCTAAGGATCTAATCAGCTCCGTACCTTGGTTATAGAATGAAGGAGGTCTTGTATCTCTTTCTCAGGACTCGATCTCGCAGCAAACCGCAAGGGTGACTGGAAACACTGGAGCTGGATTTTTCGGCAGGAGAAAAGACAGCGTCTCTCTCAGTGCGTCAATGGGAGGGTCGGCTTCCTTCGGCTCTCGTTACAGCTGGGCTTCGGGTAAGTAGATAACCGATCTGCTCCAAACCACCGTGTGTTTGTTAGGGCAGCTGCTGGTATATTTATACCTGGAAGGTGCCGAGTTTGACGTAAGGTTGGACATAAGACGTCACTAAGAACTTGCAGTTCTTTTAGGACTCCAGGAGTTCTTGGACAAATCAAAACAAAAATCAGGGGGAATTCCCGGGCTGCTGGAGGCTTGGTTTGTTTAAAGAACGCGTTGTACTTTCTAGGAGTCTATGGGAGTAGCCTTCCGTATTTGGACTTCATTGGCTATGACTAAATATGGATATGATTCTTATGCCTTTATAAGGATATGATTTGTTATAACCACATAAGGGCATGAATCGGGAATATTTAATTATGTCTTAGATACGTTCACAACAACAGGGGCTGGGGATTCCCCAGGAGGCTGGCTGAGTCAGCCCTAGGCTGAAAGACTGCATTTGCAACTTGAGTGGTGAGAGGAGATAGTACCTGGGCCTGAATAGGGCTGTGCCTGACTTCCACAATGCTGACTCCACCTCCTGCTGGGCGGCTGACAACCCTGCCCCTCACTCTGAAAGGAAAGGAGAAGCCAGAAAAACAAAGTGCTCAAGGAACACCCAGAACTCGTTCAGACCGGGCTCAGGGCCCACTTGCACAAAGAGAACAAAGACATTTAGGGGTATAAGTACACTAAGTACAGGACCCCTGACAACAGAAAATTAGATCATCCTTGAATCAAGAAGGAATCTCTGCCAAGGAGAAAGCTGAAACTGAAGAAGGAAGACTGTCCTGCTGTTGCTCTGCTGGACTGACCTGCTGTTGCTTTGCTGCCAAGGAGAGGGGAAGGACTTTGCTTTGTGCTGTGTCCCCTTGCTTGAAGGAATCTCCAAGGGCCTGAGAAGGGCTGGCTCCCTGTTATGAAGTCCCAGGAACGAAAGGACTTCACCCCAGCTTCCCTGAGTTCTGCTGAGAGAGTTCTGTCCTTCCTGGAGTGCTTGGCCCACGTGTGGTGCCTCTGGAAGTTGTATCTGTGTTGGGGAGCTGGAAATCAAGCTTTTAAAGACTTTCCTACAGAAAATCTATTGCAAACCCGGCCGAGCGAGAAAATTCCTGCCGCTACGAAGACCGAGATCGTCACAGCGCCTGTCACCGCTGCCTAAAGACGTTGCGCCCTTCGTTAGCGGGAATATTTCTGCCGCTGCGAACATCGTCACAGAGCCTGTCATCGCTGAGTGAACTCAACGGATCATGTTGCTGCGGGAATCGTCGCAGAGTCATCGCATCGAGGAGCTGCGAGAGAAAGATTGTCGATGGACCGCGCATCGTCACCCCGGAGATCGTCGCAACACCCGAGAATCATCGCATCGTGCCTTTGCGGGAGAAAACTTCCTACAGAACCTATGCACCGGAATCCATACAAGTGGCCTTCTTCCCCATACAGACCGGATTCATCGCAACACTCCCGCTGCTGCAGCGGGGCTGTCGCTAACGCCTCCCCAGGGTCTCAGGAGCACGGCATCGCTAGTTTTTCACCGCTACAGCTTCTTTGTTTGGAATTTTTTATCGCTAACAAAGGTACTGTGGCTAAAACGTGACGCAACTGTGGATAACTTTATTGCTAACCTTAAGAATATTAAGAACTCTTTTGCAACCATATTCTTGAACTGTGTATGTTGTATTTTTGACGTTTTGGTCTTGTGTAGTTTAGATTAAATACCTTTATTTTTCTTAACTGTTGTGGAGTCAGTTTGTGGTGTTCTCACTGTGTTACTGTGAGTGTTGATACAAATACTTTACACATTGCTTTTGGATAAGCCTGACTGCTTGTGCCAAGCTACCAAGGGGGTGAGCAGAGGTTATCTAAAGAGGGGTTCCTCCTTACCCTGACTAGAAGCAAGGGTCCCTATTTGGACAGCGGTACCTACCTCTGCCAACTAGAGACCCCCCAGTTTTAACACTTATAGAGTGAATGAGTGACTTACTGATAGAATGATGTATGCAGTCACAGATTCCACTGAAAGAGTCATAAATTGTGTTATAGAGATATTAAGAGAGTTACACATGCTATTATAGAGTCATTTAGATAGTAATGTATTTAGTGTGTTGGTTATAATCCATTTTGCAGTTATATGTTTTGAATGTGGTGGTGGCTGAAATTCACTTAAAAAACCAAAGGTTAGAGGGAAGTTATACTTAGAAATTAGCATTTAATTAAACTTAGAAATTTATTTAAAAAAACAAACTTTAGAGGGACGTTATAGTTAGGAAATACATTTTAAAAACTGTAGAAATTCACTGAAAAAAACAAAGGTTACAGGGACGTTATAGTTAGGCTGACATTTCACTTGTAGAAAACCAGAGAAATTTGGCAGTTATAGTTACCTGAGCTAACTATAACGTATGCCCCCACATTGCACTGTTTATGACCTCACATATTACAATACACATGACATGGTCAGAGACATCACTGATGAAATCTCAAATAGCATCACTGATGACATCTGAAATTACATCACTGATGATATCTTCCAGTGATTGGCAGTGTTTTCTAAAAGTTACTGAGTTTTAAACACAGCCATTGCAGTGGTCGGGATTACAGAGCCAAGCCTGAGGCATTCCGTCTGTGGCTTTATATGTTTATCACCGGGCTGGCGGTGAGCCAGCGGTAGTCTTGCGGCAGGGCATGCATTGGCTCACAGAGGGACCCTGAAGGCAATGTTGCCTCACTTCTGTGCCCGCACTGTCATGCTTACACTGTTGTCATGCGCCATGTTGTGCATGGCAAACAGTTCTCACACAACAATGCCGGCATAGGGGGGCACAACATGTGCACCAAGCCAGACTTTCCAACAGGCTAAAGCACATGGGGGCCTGTTTTGGGGCCCTTTCCTGACTTTTCACTGGCCTATCCATGAAATAGCCATGAAAAAGTTGTCAGAAATGCAACTTGCAATTCCAATGGCAATGATTGAATCAGCACCACTGCCATACCACACTTCTTTCCCGACTGCTGCTATGTGATCCATGATTCTGTCAATGTTGGCAATCTTGCAGCTGGCTTGAGACAGTCTAACTGCCCTACTTGTAATGGGGTGGTCTGTCCAAGGAGTAGGTGGCGTTAGGACCACCACCAGCAAGGGTATGACAGTCTTTTGTGTTTATTGACATGCTTATAACTATGGTGCCGTTTGACTAATCTTCACAACATTTGCCCATCTAATTTTAGTTGTGCATGGAAAGTTTTGGGGTGATCTTTAAAGCAGGGGCCACGAAAAAGGGATTAAATAATTTTTATTTCCAATGTTAATTCCCATAGCAATTTTAGACACGTCTACAGCCTGAACTGCTGAATGGAATTATACCGAATTTGGCAGAAAGCTATATCTTGATCCAAGATTCAAGATTCTAGATTTGTATTTGATTTGATTTAGTCCTCTACTGAGGACAATACATTTGATTCAGAAAGTGGCCTTTTTGTAATTTGCTGTAAATCCGTTCAGTAGTTTGAGATATTATAGAAAATTAAAATGGATTCATTCAGGATCACGAATATTGACGATCTTGTGCAGAGATCTGATTGACTGGCAACACTTCAGCCAGGAAGTGTTGGCAAACATTTTTAGACTCAACTGAGGCCGAGTTCCCCAAAAAACATAAAGGTAAAGAAAAAGGGGCAGGGTATGAACATCCTGGCCCCCTAGTTCTGGTACTGGGGTCCCCCAGGGACGACACCAAGGCAAGAAAGCCCTATTTTAAAAAAAATATGGTCTTGTGCGCTTGTTCAATTCTTAGCCTCCTGGTGGGACAGGTCCTGGGGGCTTCTATATATCTATAAAATGGGGAGGAGGGTGCATGCTGTCCCCTCATGGGCAATCTTGGCCTCGGGACTGGATTGGAGGGGGGTCTTCCTGGGGTCTTTAAGAAACAGGGTACCACCTTCTCCCCAGGGTTTTATAAAAAAAAATGGAGAGGTGGCCACATGGACCCCCCTCCTTGTGCCCTTAAGCACCCCAGGGACCACCACCTCCCTGTGTCCACAAATTAAATTTAAAGGGAAGGAGGCACAGCCCTCCTCCTGGGACATTCTCAGTGACCACCATCTCTCTGGGCAGGCTCTTGAAAATTACAGGACTGGGCTGTGCGGGCCCCCCTCCTGTAGCCATTAATTGTCCTGTTGCCCGTCACCCACCACGGCTGACTCCCTATGCCCTGGGTTGCCCACCACCAGGACATTGCTGTTTGCTCTCACTTAGGTTAGAGCTTTGACAGCTCCCGCCAAGCCTGAGCAAACCGTACGTATTCTCCCAGTTGGGGAAGCAGGAAAAGTACTCCCACTTGCTGGGAGCAATCTTTTCATCTCTTTTCCTGGCCACTGTCAACAAGGCAGGAAAACAGATGAAATATTCCTGGTGCACCCAGTGAGCAGTAATTTTGTCTGCTCCCTACATGCAGGAGAAATGCCGGCCTCCACTGGAGGTGAGGAGCTGGCAAGGGCTGCGGGGGGCATTGGGGCTCTACCTGTGGTCTTCAACATAGTAATTTGGGTGCCCTGGGTGGGCTTCAGGGCACCCAGGAGGAAGAAATAGACCAAGTGAGGTGTGCTGCTGGACCTCTTCCAATAATTGGCCAGTCCCCGGGGGATGGGATGCCCGGGACAATAATCGACCAAGGGAGGGGTGTTGTGTGGTCCCCCTCCCTTTCCAATAATTGGCCAGGCCATGGGGGATGGGGCCTCCAAGAACAAAATCAGCACATCTATCCCATTCATTCAAGGCTGGGCCCTTGGGTAATCTATAAAAGGCGAAGGTGAGTGTGTTTATCAGCAATTCTACATTAAAAGATGATGTGAAATGCTTCATGGAGTTTAATGCATCATTGATCTAAAGGAGTGCAATCTATAGTGACTTACCAGCAAACGGGGGGCTTACCAGCAAACAGGAGCAGGGGGCTTCTGACTGCGTCAGCATCAGCAGCCACTGGGGGACCTCTGGGTGATTGCCAGCAACGCCGCCACCGCCACTCTGTGACCTGAGGCGGACGGCGAAAACTACACTACCCAGAACGCCCTGCGGCCGGACGCCGCACACGGAGCTTCCGCGCCCGCCAGCGCTCAAAAGTGAGCCTGCACCTCGGTGGAGCGGGGGCTTACCAGCAAACAGGAGCAGGGGGCTTCTGACTGCGTCAGCATCAGCAGCCACTGGGGGACCTCTGGGTGATTGCCAGCAACGCCGCCGCCGCCACTCTGTGACCTGAGGCGGACGGCGAAAACTACATTACCCAGAACGCCCTGCGGCCGGACGCCGCACACGGAGCTTCCGCGCCTGCCGGCGCTCAAAAGTGAGCCTGCACCTCGGTGGAGCGAGGGCTTACCAGCAAACAGGAGCAGGGGGCTTCTGACTGCGTCACCATCAGCAGCCACTGGGGGACCTCTAGGTGATTGCCAGCAACGCCGCCGCCGCCACTCTGTGACCTGAGGCGGACGGCGAAAACTACACTACCCAGAACGCCCTGCGGCCGGATGCCGCACACGGAGCTTCCGCGCCCGCCGGCGCTCAAAAGTGAGCCTGCACCTCGGTGGAGCGGGGGCTTACCAGCAAACAGGAGCAGGGGGCTTCTGACTGCGTCAGCATCAGCAGCCACTGGGGGACCTCTGGGTGATTGCCAGCAACGCCGCTGCCACCACTCTGTGACCTGAGGCGGACGGCAAAAACTACACTACCCAGAACGCCCTGCGGCCGGACGCAGCACACGGAGCTTCCGCGCCCGCCGGCACTCAAAAGTGAGCCTGCACCTCCGCGTCGCGGGACCGCGCGCGGGCATTGCCGGGCTGAGCCCGGGCAGGGGGCGGGCCGTCTGAGGCCGTCTAGGGACGACGAGGGAAGGGACGGGCCACTCCCCTAAGCCTCATATTCAAGCATGGGTAAGCGAAAGTTACAAACATCTATTACTGGGGGTACTGGGAAAATAATGGGACAAAGAATGGGAACTGGGGATTGAAACTACACCACCAGCTACTTTGGAGTCCCTCCCACAAAATAGACAAGTTGTCCCCTTGGAACCTAAGATTCATATTATCACAGCTAAGGATATTATACCCCAAGCCCAAGGCACATCTGGCCCTGAAAAGCCTAATCCAATTAACGAAGCTAATGAGCAAGATTGCACACGGGAGGTGGCAAGTCCGGTCAATAAAAGAGCTACAAGGTTGAGAAAAAGGCTGAAAACGCAAACTTTGCAACACCATAAAAAATTACGTTATATCCCAAGTATTCTTGAAGGCTCGATAAGAGACATGGTTGAAAGGGTGCTCTCAGATAAAATAGAAACCACCCTTGTTCAGATCTCAAATGACATTATTGACACCCTAAAAGAATGTGTGTCTGAGATATTGGGCAAATGTGATAGGATTAATACATTGTTATCAACAAAAATGCCTGAACACTTGCCCTCTAAGATACCTGGGACCTTGGATCTTCAGGCGCAACCTATGGAGGTGATAAGAAATGTATCATCAATAGCTTCCCATCTCCTCCCTGCCCCCCAATGCTAAAGCCGCCTACAATAAGCACGCCAGCTCTGTACACTACGGGCCCAAAGATACCTGGACAGAGTATATTCAAACCCAGTATCCCTCCACAAAGGCTAATGGGCAAAATGAAGGAGATCTACATGGGGGAAAAAGACAGCGTACAAAGCTCCGGGTCAACTTACCTCCGGAGGCTACCCCTTTTGTTGCCGTTTTGGTAAATGTTCCCGCTCTGAAACCAGAGGAGGTAGAATCCCAGGGTACTTTACTGGAAAACATTAAGTCAAGGTGCAATATAAACTGTACAGGCCCAAGGAACATATCCTTGAACATAAGTACAGGGAGAAGAGTTGACTGGTTGGGCAATACGGAAAAAAACTTACCTGAGGATTGTCTTATAGTAAATTTCAACAGACCCCATGTGTGTACTCGATTATTTTGGGATGCCACTGAGGTAAAGAAAGGAGAAATCCGAGCTGTACCCTTGGGTTTCTTCTACCCATCGCCCAAGCATCATAATTATCCTCATGTCTGGAATGGACATCATACTATCTCGAGACACAACACTTATCTATCATCTTGGGTGACACAAACACCAGATTTTACTCCAAAACCCATTAAAGACATTGCACCAGTAACTAGACCTGACTTGGAGCTATCAAACAGATTCACAGCCCTATCACAATTAGATAAAAACGATTGACTGACCTGCCCTGCGAGCTCGGAAAATCAGATACAATGTAGCCCCACTAATATAGAGGTAAGAGGGAAAGTTGTGAAACTTATGAGCTGGAACATTGCTGGTCTTCGTTCAAAAAGGGAAGATAGAATATGGCTCGAGAAGTTCAAGGGCTGTGATGTTGTAGCTTTACAGGAGACTTTGGACACTGAATCTAATTTCTGGTTAGATGGCTATGTATCTTACTTCCTAGCAGCCCAAGCTTCAACCGCAGGGAGAGATAGAGGAGGGCTTATGTTTTTAATTTCTGTTAGATATATGGGGGTCATTAAGGTATTAAATACCACCTCCCCTAACTATATGGCTTTGGAAGTAACTATGCCTAATAAGCATAAAATTGTGTATGTTAACTTCTATAATGCCCCACACGGCACCTATGGTAATGAGAATATTGACTTACTTGCTAAATTTTTAATTGATTATAAAGAGGGTCAAACCACTTTTGTTCATCTCATCCTTCTTGGAGATTTTAATACACATTTATGTAATTTGCACTGTCAATATGGAGTCTATGTAGATGCGGTTTATCTGCCCCACTCTCATTTTGAACACTCGGCAAAAGGGGTTGCCCTGGAAGAATTATTGACAGACATAGATTTGTCCGAGCCAGAGTTTATTGACACTAATGATAGAGTGGCAACATATAGTGCTAGGGGCAGTAATACTATAATAGACTTCATTTTTGTATCTCCAGGCTTGTTACGCAATGTTATTTCTTATAATGCTATACATGCAACATTCAGCGACCACAACCCGGTGATCATGGAACTGATCAACAATAACCCAATCCTATTAAATGAAGAAGTTAATAGAGATTACCCCTTAAAGGTAGGGGTATATGACCAGGGAAGACGGGTAAAGTGGAGCAAAATTATCCCAGATGACTTTTTTGATGAACTTTCTGAAAAAGTGGGTAAAGAATTAAATACCTGTCGAGACCCGTTAAAGTATGGAGGGAATGTCACTATTGCCTTTGAAATAATTTGCCAACAAGTGGCTCTAGATCTATTGTGTAAGCCGAACCATAAGGCACAAAAAGTGTATGGGTGGTTTAACATGGAGTGTTCCAAAGCCCATAAAGACCTAAGGGAGTCACTAAAAAGGGTACCTTGAGATACTCAGGAAGTGGTGATGTTAAGGAAAAAATATAAAACTACGGTAGAGACCCGTAAAAATTAAATAAAGACTAATGCATGGGAGTCCCTTTTTGAAAGATCAACCTTGAGGGATAGTGCTAAATTTTGGTCGATTGTTAATACACCTCTTTTAATGGTAAATAAAATGACAATTTAGAGCTTAATATCACAGAACGGCAATGGTTGGACCACTTCGAGAAAATCTATGGTAGTAATATCGCTGTAGAGCCCTATACACCCAAAATACCTGAGCGCTCAGAGCCCCCTCTGAGTTTTTCAGTTAAGGAAGTGCAGAAGGCTATAGATGACACGGCGGGACATAAGGCGCCGGGCCCAGATGGGGTGCCGGCAGATATGTATAAAGCGAATCCCTATATTTGGTCCCTCGTCCTTACAAATGTCTTTAATGTAGCCTGCACAGATAACACTAGATTGCCTACATCTTGGTCCCGGTCCATTATAATCCCTGTCTTTAAGAAGGGCCAAAGGGGGGATCCAAGGTGTTATAGGCCGATATCCTTAATTGATTCATCCTTTAAAATATTAGGGAAAGTTATCCTGGCAAAGATTTCCACATGGGCTAATAACAACGATATCTTGTGTAATGCGCAGTATGGGTTCAGAACTGGGAGAGGCACAGAAGATCAGTGTCTAAATTTGCATCTTATAATCAATAAATATACTGTTGCGTCTAAGGGGTCAGTTCACCTGGCCTTCATGGACTTGTCCACAGCTTTTGACCTAGTTAATAGGTCAAAGCTGTGGACAATGCTCTTGGATCTGGGTTTGGATCGGGCCCTGGTGAACTTCCTGGCAGAACTCCACAGAGACCTGAAAGCGTCAATACGCATGACACAAGAGGGGAAGTGTACTGCTGGCTTTAAGTCGGGTAGAGGTGTGCGCCAGGGGTGCATTTTGGCTCCAATGTTATTTTCTATTTATATCAACTCACTAGGAAATACCTTGGCTACAGCTACCGTTGATGTCCCATACATGGGGGGGGGGCCCATTGCCTGTTTTATTGTATGCTGATGATACGGTCCTGAAATCAAGGACTTCCATCGGCTTACAACATCTTCTTAACTCCTTTGGGGCTTTTATGCACAAAATAGACCTTGTGGTAAATATGGAGAAATCCCATGTTATGTCCCTGGGGAAAGGGAAGAATAATACTAAAACACTCTCCTGTAATGGCTTTGTATTATCAAAAGTTAAAGTCTTTACCTACCTTGGAGTGGTGTTTGATGACATGGGCTCCTGGGCACCCCAAGTCTCTAATAGAGTAGCTGCCGTGAGAAGATCGTCGGCTGCTATATTAGGCTTCGCAAAAAGACTGGGTGGGAAACCAGCAAAGGCCATACTGGCTATATATAGAGCTAAAACTATAGCCATAGCAAGGTATGGAGCAGCGATATGGGGCTATAAAGACTCTGCCCAAATACAGAGAGAGGAATACAGAGAGAGGAAAATAAATTCCTGCGTTCACTCTTAGGGCTGCCCCACTCCACGTCAACCTTTGCAGCACATATGGAACTGGGGCTGGGTTACATTGAGGATACCCTTAACATTTATCAAAACATGGTTGAACCCAAACCTTACACTAAACCACAAGATCATTAAAGACTGTATGGGACGGGATAGAGCAAAGGATATCCAGTGGCTGTCATTTATCAAAGCCACAGCAGTGCAACTGGGTCGGCCTGAATTATACCTTAATCCTGAAAACCTAAGCAAGGATGATATTCCATGGGTAAAGAAACACTTTGTTGGTAACAGAGAAATAGAGCGTGAAGCCCGAGAAATGGTTAAGCCAACAGTAAGGGTACATTATTCCCTGATTACAACAATGTCTATACAACCTTACTTGACCATTGTCACAAGACCCTACCACCTGTGGCTTTTAACAAAATTTCGTTTTAATCAGGCACATTTTTTGCTGGGCTATTACGTGAAGTGGTGTAGACCAATGGAGAATGAACCATGTAAATGCGATAGTTTCTCTGACCAAGATCTAATACATTTTATGTTTTTTTGCCCTTTTTTTGTGGAAGGACGGAAAAAGTATAATGTACCATTGCTAAGGGATAAGGGGTTTATACAGTTAAAACCTGCACTGCTATATTTACAACTTATGGAGTCCCCAGTAGTGATGTTTGGGGTTGCGAACTTTTTGATAGCATCTATCCGTGCTAGACGGAATAGACTAAAGGATATTACATCATTGGAACCGAAAAATGTTTAATTGCCACAGCTATCATAAATGAACTTCCATGTATATAATAAATTAATAACGCTACAAATTCAGAAAATATTTGTTATTAGATAATGAATACTTTTGTAAAAGAAAATTCTCCTAGAACCATGTATATAGGCCGCTGCTTTTATATCCATGTACTGTATTGTTTTTATCAAATCGTTTTTATATACTATATAATTCTGAAAGTCATCATGTATAGGTATAGCATACTTTTATGATTTTAAAATAATCGAATAAAGTGATTTTGACTCTGAACTGACTCTATAGTGACTAACCCTCGGCAGGAACTCTGCTCCACTGGCGCAGCTTGCGGATTTTTGCATACTCCACGTTTCGCTGAGAACGTGAAGTTTGCTGTGGTCCTGCACAATCCCCTATGTCAGACTTACGTCATCGTAGGACTACGCATGCGCGTGCAGTCCTTCACAACGTACGTCTGAAGTTTACGTACTTACTTTGTAATCCTAGGAGCTATTGTAGAGATTAACAGATTTTTTGTCTGTGATTTCAGTCACGGAAAGTGACACTTTCCAGCAGCGGTGACTTTGTTTACAGCAGTGACTTGAACATTTTTGTTTCGTTTTTACTCTGTATTTCAATAGGAAAAGTGTTTCTATTTCCTAACTGGTTTTATGTTTAATTTCAATGATTGCAGTATTACTAAGGTTATTATTTTTTGTTTTGACCCTGGCCTTGGAAAACTCTGATTATGCGTTTTTGTCACTTTTCATATATGTTTAGTTAATATTGGTTTAATTATATAGATATATGATTTAATGAATTTATAGTTTACAATATGTTTGCTCTCTTGGTTTTGGTCCTGTTCCATTTGTTTTAATGCGTTGATCATAGCATAATATTAATTTTATTGTTCAGCAGAGTATTCCATCCGCCAACCACTAAATCAGATCCAAACTCTTATCATTGGGGTTACTATCTGTTGGACTTGATCCTTTTTGCAGGGTCATCCCAGAACTTTTTGCCTTCATCCTGTATTTTTTCTGACTTGTTGTTGGTGGTTTTAGGACTCTGAACACGTTATCACTACTGATCAGTGCTAAAGTGCATGTGCTCTCTATGGTAAACGTGGTAAGATTAGTCTACACCTGTTTGGCATATTTAATTTGCTGTAAGTCCCTTGTACAGTGGTATCCCATATACCCAGGCCCTGTAAATTAAATGCTACTAGTGGGCTTGCAGCACTACTTGCACCACCCACCAAAGTAGCCTTTCAAACCTGTCTCAGGCCTCTGCCACTACAGAGCCTGTGCGCGCAGTTTACAGCCGCTGTGATGTGGCATATAAAGTGGTTGCCACATCTGCAACTCCCTTTTACTAGATATCAGCCATCCCTAAGGTAGGCCCCAGCTATCCCAATGGGCAGGGTGCGGTGTAGGTAAAAGGTAAGGCATGTGCCTTCACTGTGTGGCATGTCCTGGTAGTGACAAACTGCCTATTTGATTTCTCACTGCTGTAAGGCTGCCCTCTCATAGGAATGCATTGGGGATTCCCTAATATGTCATACAGTGGTAATTCCTTATCTGATAGGGGTAGCGTGATCAAGTTTGGTATGTTTGGAATAGTAGTGAGAAATCCTGCTTATGGGTGAGAGCAGATTTATTATTAATATTTTAGAAATTCCACTTTCAGAAGTGGGCATTTCTGTGTGCTATTGGTCTTTGTACCTGCCTGATATGTATTGACCGTCTGGTTCTGACTGACAGGGGAGAGGGGATGTGCGTTCACTTCAGCTAGTCCCTGGGAGGTTTAGGTGTGCCTTGCCCTGCCTCGGTGACTCAGCGCTAGGCAGAATAGACCTTGGCTGAATTTAGAGTAGCGGGAACGGTTCCCCTGGCACCCAATTAGGCCTGATCTGCATTTGGAATGGTGGGAGGAATAGCACCTGCACCTGAATAGGGCTGTGCCTGCCTTCTATAAGGATGGCTCCACCCCCCTGTGGTGTGTCTGGAGTCAAGGCTTACACTAACAATGGAGGTGGTGGTGCACTTTTAAGGATATTCTAAAGTGCCCCGAGAACCGGTTTGGACTGGACTCAGAGCCCTTTGCCAGGGAGGAGAACAAAGACATGAGGACTATAAGTATTGGGACTGAAAGAAAAGACACTGCTGGACTGCAGTGTGCCAGGAGGAACTGCCAGTGGGGACTGATCTGCTATCTGCTGGGTGGCTGAAAGGACTTCCACTCTCCTGGGTGACCCGTTGTGCTGGCTTGCCCCTGCCCAGCTCTGCCATTGACAATTCTTGGAAAAAAGCGCTGCCTGCCCCCTGTTTGTGTCTTCAGGTGGGAGACAGGCTGAGCGCTTTATTTTCTTTTTATTTGCCCACTAAAACCAGCACGTGGTGAGCACTTCACTTCTGGTGCCCTGAAGTGCCTGGGAGGGGCATTGTTGCTGGAGCAGCGTGGAGAGCACTCCAGGATTTCTGTGCCCTGGGGTTGGAGCCCTGATGTGGGCTGATGATGGCAAATCAAATGGCAGAAGCAGAGAGAGTAATCACGCATTGAGGAGAGGATGTCAAGGGAGAAGCTCCTGCAGCTGCCGGAAGTCAGGCAGGAGACACCTGTTTGTGGGGAGGGCCCAATGCAGCGTGAAGTTGAGTGAGAGGAAGCAGAGCCTCCCATCAGCTGGGGGCCGCTGGCGGGCAGCAAGAGAGAGTGGAGACTTCGCTCTGTGTTTCTCGCTGAAGGGACACCTAGTCTGGCACCGCAGCACTGACATTTGTGTAGCTCAAGGCTGGTGGGTGAGTGCGGAGCCCCTAACTTCTATTTCCTGTATTGAACAGCTGCCTTGGCTAGTTGGGTTTTCCTGTGGAGGAGAGACTAAGGCAGTTCCTCCCCTCCCCCTACCTTAAGGGAGCGTTTCCGACTTCGTAGAGCGGACGGGAAGGAAGCCTCCATGGAGGTCCCAGTCGGGCGGAGTCGGGTGGAGCACCAAACTGATCGTAGGGGCATTTCTTTTGAGTGGCATCATGGGACAAGCCCGGTAGTGTCCCCGGATTCAAAAGTAGCCACGATATTTCCACATTTTTCTAAACAGGGGAGTGTATATTTACTGCCTCACAAGACAAGATGGCCACTCCGTGAGTATTACTGACAGGACATGGTGACCTCTTCTTCGTGTGGCTTGTATTACCAACAGTGATGCTGGCTAAGGGAGGTTATTACTGCATGGTGGTCCCTGTGTCCAACCAGCCTACATTTACTTAGGTTCACTGCTTGTGTTGCCATGACGTGACCCGATTGGCCAAGTGATTCATGAACTTTGTGATGTCATGACAATGGCCTGATTGGTCTAGTGATTTATGTAATTCCTGTGAAGTCATGACAAGTGCCTAGTGGCACAGTGTAATTTTTGTGATTATGTTCTAATGTTTTTTATGGATAATACAAAGGCTATTTTTATATAACTTTGTGGTGTGCCTAGTGTGTCGCTGCTGTGTGAGTGTGTTGCGCAAACGCTTTACACATTGCCTCTGAGATAAGCCTGAATGCTCTGCCAAGCTCCCATGGTGGTGAGCAGGGGTTATCTTCATCATGTAACTTCCTGCCCAGACTAGAGTGGTGGGTTCGGCCTGGCTTAGGTGCACACCCTAGCAAACCAAAAACCCCATTTCTAAGACTATCCTAATATCTGGATACCATCATCATTATTGTGTGTTTTAAAATGATGTTATTTACAACAATAAAATCCTTCTGGGGTCGGTGGGCTATCGGATGGCACATTGCTTCACAATGCTCATGATGGCAAAGAGAAAGACCCCCTCAAAATAATTGTGGAATTTCAGTAAATAGGATATTGTTCTAATGTTAGCATGTACTAAATAACTGTGGCATTTAATACCTTGTCCTAGAGCAGAGGTCTCCTAACTATGGCTTGCGAGCCACATCCAGCCATCGACAAGATTGTATTCGACCCTCAGCAACCTTAGCATTAGTAGGCTAAAATGAAATTTCCCTATTGTTTTTTCAAAGTTCCAGATTTAAATGATCAAAGGTAAATATTTATCCAATTCCTTTGGAAGCCTGTAGGTGGCAGAAGAGCCTCTTGAATGTCCCCTATTATTTAAAATTAATTAAAAAAAGGAATAGCCTGCTGTCCTTATCTACAGTTAAGTATATGATTAATTTGTCAGTGAATTTGCTAATATTTTACATTTGTGCTCATCATATATCATGGCTCATTTTAAGCACTGAATTGATTCTTCGTAATTGTCACATTTCTATTTTTTTATGAATTATATCATACTGATTACAAAAAAGATTCAAGTAAACCTTATTCATTCATTTAAATCATATTCATTCATTTATAAAAATGTATTTGCTTCGGCCTGCAAATATTGTCAAATATACAATGTGGACCTCATACAGATATGTTTGGAGACCCCCGTTCTATAGTTTCACACAGAATTTGGGACATATTAAAACATCTGGTATGCCATATTGTGTGCTAGGCAGAACTCAACAGAATGCACAATGGGTGCCCCATTATCACCTTGAGGTGATGATGTGTGCTTTCAGTGTTGTTCCACTCTGACCATTGACTGCCCTGAAGAGCGTTCTGCCAGTACTCAATTATGGGCAACAAAGGCATTTTGTTGTTTAAGGGTGTACTATAGTCTTTAACATTGAGACAAGTCCCCTTCAAGTGTCAGGGGATAGTGTGCTGCACACAAACATGAGTTGCATTGATTTCTCTGTTTGGGCTTTGGCAACTTCCACCTTGCTTTCATGAGCATACAGGATCATGGAAGATGGGTTGCACTGAACTTCTCCTTGCATGTTAAGGGTTTGGCCAGGAAATGTATCTTGTTCCCTGCCACAGTGAATGTGGTGGTGTTTGCAGGCAAACCCAAGGGTAATCTACCTTACTACTTCTGCAGCCTGGAATGGGGTAGATGTTTAATAATGTGGGGCCTATTTTCTGACCCAGTTTGCATCACACTTGCACCACGCAACGTGGTGCAAGAGCAATGCAAAACGTACATGTGATTTATGAAACCACGCAAGCCCAACTCTTCATGAACCTGAGCGAATCTATTAATCTTGAGTAAGACAACAATATTGCTCAGGTTCGAGGTCCCTATGAATATGTAGTCCTGACAATAAATAGATTTGAACTCCTCTCCACATTGGAGGCTATTGATTGACTGCAATCTTCTGAAGAGCGTAATATGACTCCATCTACTCCAAAAGGGGGGGACGGAGCTACGGTATGCAAGAAGCCAGGCAACATACCCCTAGTACTGTTAGCAGGAGAGGGGCATAGGAAATTGGGGGGTAGGTCAAGAAGGGACATGGGTAGGGTTAATTACAGGGGTCCACCTGACAATTCTATGCAGGAAGCAGCTGGTGTTGCTGGGATGGCGACTGATTTTTGTGACCAATTAGGCCATGGTAATAATCTCTGTGATGCAATAGGTGGCAAGTTAGTTTCCTGGAACATTGCAGGGCTTTCTCAAAAAACAATCTCTGCAGATTGGTCTAAATTTGTTGAGCAGGCTGACATATTGTGTTTTCAAGAAACATGGGCTACCGATGCAGTATTTCGCCAAGGCTATTTAAACTTTGCGAAAGCTTCGGAAAAAGGACAGCGTGGCAGGCCCAAGGGTGTATTGACCACTTGGGTCAGACAGACTGAGCAGTACTCAGCACAGGAGCTCCATATTGATTCCAGGGCCATTCTAATAGTAAGGCTATCAAGAGTAACTGTCCCTGATATTTTACTTATTAATGTCTTTTCTCTAGGTTTGCAAGGAGGGAAAGCTTCCCCTATTGTTACCTCTGTAGATTTCTTTTTATTACATCACAGAGATGGTAATAATGTCATGTTAGCTGGTGATTTTAATTGTACGTTTGAACCTCTGGACATTCACGATGTTAAGCTTGGCTCTAAGGAGGATGCCAAGTAGTCCATCCCCAGTTAGACATTCCCGCTATCAAAAAATGGTCAAGTACAGCTCTCCAACTAAAAGTATTCTGTTTGGAGAATGGGATAAGGGCTGCCAATGGATGAACCAAGTCAGATCAATTAGGTTCCCATACTTTTAACAACGGTTTACGTACCAGCAGAATTTACTTTTTTCTGTTAAACAAGGAGATCTGGTGTAACCTTGTAGACATGGCGGCCTATGAAAGAGCCTATGAAAGACCTGAGAGTGACCATTACCCCCTTTTGCTCTCTGTATTAAGTTCAACATCAGTATGTGGAGCTAGTTTAACTACACATACTAATTTTGTTGAGGCTAGACTGACCAATGACACTAGGCGTGTCAAGTGGGCAAATGTTTTCCAACACGAAGAGCATTTGGTTGAAATGAAAAGCCTGTTAGTTAATGCCATTGGCAAGTTACAGACCTGTGTCACGCAGGGGGAGCTGAATGGTAAAATTGAACAGGTCCACGAGGAATTGTTTTTAAAGCTTAAAAGTTATTTTATTAAGAGAAGCAAGAATCCCAGCCATCATATTGATCTTAAAGCAGCAGCCTGGTATGGCACTTCATGCCGCCAGGCATATAGAAATCTTGCGGCAGCAATTAGATCCAAGGACAGGGCTGCAATTTGCAAGGCTATGTCTGACTACAAGAGTGCTCAGTACTATGCCAAAATGGCCTGGGATGAACAGCATTGGGGGGATTTGCTGGAAGCATCCCTAGGGAGGAATATATGTGTGTTCTGGCAAATGGTGAGATGGGGTAGCTGTGTTCCTAATAATGTCCACCATAACTATGTGGAGCCCGACAGGTGGGTCTCCCATTTTACAGCACAGTTTTCAAGTGCAGAGGCTAATCCAGAATTTTAAGTAATTCCACCTCCGGATATTAATCTACACTTTACTAAGCATGAAGTGGAAATTGCACTTCAGTCAGTACCAAGAGGAAGGGCTCCGGGGCCCGATTGCATCCCCACTGATCTCTTCCTCCATGACTTATCAAACTGGGCGGAATATATTCAGCTCCTAGCAAATGCAGTGGCTAGTGGTGCACCAATGGCAAGTACGTGGGCAGGAGTGGAAATTTTACCTATTTATAAAAAAGGGGATCGTACAATTCCAGGGAACTATAGGCCCATCAGCCTATTAGATTGCATACAAAAGGTCCTGGCAAGAATGATTCTAAATAGACTTCAGTCGTGGCTGGAGGAATCCAACATTCTGTCCCACCTAAGGCGGGCTTTCGGTCTTGTACAAGCACCATAGACCAGGTGTTCAGATTTATACTTGTCTACTGGTGCACTGTGGTAATAGGGGGAGGCACCTTATATGCTGCCTTTGTCGACTTGAAGTCGGCTTTCGATCTTGTTACCCGAACCAAGATGTAGCGCTGTTTTTTGCAGCTAGCATATAGCCATGTCTGAATTGGGGTGGCAGAGTGGGCTAAAGAACAGTGATGGATCAAACCCAGATCTTTTGACTGGGTGTGAGTGTTTGATTGGTTCAGATGCTCCGTCCATCACCACCCCCTTTTGTACTGTTTTTTGCAGCTAGGCATGCCACCTGAGATCCTAGTTCTTTTGGTCAAGCTACATACTGCTAGCTACGCGCAGGTGAGATGGGGTGTACAGGGAAACCTCACGTATATGTTTCTGATAGAGAAGGGGGTTAGGCAGGGGTGTGTATTGGGCCAGAAGCTCTTCTCGCTATATATAAATGGGGTGGTGAGTTATTTCAAGGACTTCCCTACCGATGCACCTTCCCTAGCGGGGAGTAGGATCCCCCTATTCATGTTTGCCGACGACACCCTCAGCCTGTCAAAAACAAGCAAGGGCCTTCAAAAGGCCTTTCTAGATTTGAGGAGTTTTGTGAGGACCATGAATTAATTGTCAATGTGGACAAAACAAAATACATGGTCCTGCACAAATGTAAGATGACTGTCGGCAGAGTTGAAATGAGGGACGGTGCATTGGAACATACCGATATCTTTTCCTACCTTGGGGTTCATATTGATTACAATGTGAGTTGGAAACCTCAAGTAGAACTCCTCACAGTTAAGCACGCCCAATTGTCAGGTGTATTGATTAAAGAGCATAGATCCTCTTACACAAAACTGATAGCCCCGGTCCTCCAAATATACCATACCAAAATTGGTGCCTCAATCCTCTTTGGGGCTGAGCTGTGGGGCTACGCTAACCTGGATTTTTTGGTTTTAGCTCAAAACAAGTTTATGCGGTCTTTAATTGGGCTCCCACAGTCAACCCCACTGTTACCATTGTTTTTGGATTTGGGCTGCCACTCAATTAGGGATGTTGCACAGTTTAGGTCAGTTGCTTATTGGAGGAGGATTTGAGTGACTCCAGATTTACAAAACTACGCACTGGGATGTCTCAAACAAAATTTCATGGTAAAGGTGTGTGAGGAATACACTTAGTGAGATGGGTATGAGTAGGTTATGGACCAACCCAGGGGATATTGTTTTTCCGTCCAAGGCAGAGTTTAAGGCAGCATACTGGAACATGGCTGTAACCAGGCACTATGCGGTCCTTACTGTGCCTTCTCTGTCTAGAGCATTTCTTAACCTAAAACAAAAAGACAAGTATGAAGGCTATTGGGACCTAATTACCACCCCCAAAGAAAGAAAATTATACCATCAGTTTAGGGTGGGTTCTCTGCCCACAAAAGTATTTACATTGAAATGGAACAGCATGAATACTAGTGCCTGTCCCCATTGTCTAGATGTGGTAGAGACAGTGATCCACATTCTAATTGCTCGTCCAGCCTATCACAAACCTAGGCATAGATGGTTGAAACCTGTATGTCAGAACATGGGAACTAGGTCGAGCAATGAGGCTGTTAGGATTCTATCTACATCATTGGAAGAGCTGGTAGTGGACGCTGTCGCTAAGTTCTTGGGATGGGTATGGGTTATTCGTTCGAAATCTATTAGCCCATGTTAGATGATAAGACCTTTCTTGTACCTGTTCCTTGCACTATGCACTTTATATTATTATTTGCACGGTGCTTTTCAAATGTAGTATTGGTAGTTTTTCTGGATTGCTGCTTGAGAAACTAAATTTTTTAAACGGTATTTAGGTCTCGTGGCGATTACAGCGCGCAGCGCTGTCTCGCCAGAGATCTATTATTACAGACGCAGCTTTCCAGGAGACAGCACCTGGCCACGCGCATTTCCTCTCCAAGGAGGCGATCTGAGCGGGCCACGCGCACGCGAACGCGCTCGCTGTGGCCAGCTGCTGTCTCCTCGGAAGCTCCATGAACACAAACGCATGCGCATACACAGAGACACATACACGAGCCTCCATGCACGCACGCACACACCCATACATACATACAGAGAACCCACCCCCGCCGTCGCATACACACACGCTCGCACACACACACAACCCCCCCAACAAGTACGGGACACTTACCGCCACTCCAGACTTCATCCGCCACCACGGGGCAACTCCTTCGGGCATGGGAGCCTCGCGTCACAAGCACTGCTTCTCTCCATGGCACTCCGTGGGCGCGTGCGCGGGCTTCCGAAAACGGAAGTCCCGCCCCACGGAAGGTTTTGGTTTCGCTCACGTTGCTGAGCCACAAGAAACCTCACAAGACAGGGGACTATCGGCCGCCGCGGCCCCGCGCACACCCCTCACCCCCGCAGACCGAGCCCCAGGAGCTGTGCAAATCCGGGACAAAGCTTCAGTACCTGCCCGCCGCCTCCCCTAGGAGCGGCGGCCCCGCCGATCTGCTGCTGTCCACTGACGAGGGGGTCGACCCCCCACCCCATGCTACGCCCTCGCCTCCCCGCATCCCCGGCATGGAATATCCCTTCGGTGGCTTGCCGGAGCCGCACAGTCCGGCGCCTGCCGCAGGATCCTCCGCAGCCAGGCTTCGGAACTCCCTGTTCTGTGCAGACCTCCTCACCACCACCGATGCAGCACCCCGGAACGGCGGAGGTCCACTGCTGCAGGAGTCGCAGGACGTCTACTACCCGCCGCCCTCCTCCTCAGCCGGACTGAGTCCCGCAGCCTTCTTCCAGAGCTTCCCGCACAGCGCCCTGCAGGCCCCGGACGGCTTCGGGGGACCCTTCTCCGGACCGCAGATGAGTGTTTCACCGCCGCAGAACCGGCGCTCCCCGGCTAGTCCACAGCTGCAGCAGCAATAGCACCAGGCAGCGGCCGCCTTTCTGCAGCAGCAGTGGAACAACTACAACCAGCATCAGGTGAGTAACTGTGGGAAGTGGGTGGCAGAAGATGTTGTGGTGAATACAGCCACCAGCATGTGAAGGGCAACTAGAACGATGAGCTACGTTAGTGGGTGGAGGCGAAGGGGTAATCCGGTTCCGTAGGGCAATTACAGCAGGGATCTGCGAGTCCCAGAACCAGCTGAGGGGTGAGTTATGGGGGTTGTTGTAGGCGAGGGAATGGCATCTGTTAGACTATGGATATAGCCTGGGGCACCTGCACCCCAAAACACGCACACACCGAGGGTCAGCAGCTTCAGTAGGAGTGGGCGAGGGGCTGAGGCGTCTTGTCACTGTCACCGGGAGACAGAGGATCAGAAACGGTTGGTGGATTGGCTGTTCGAACTCAGGGAGAAAGGTGGAATTGGGGGAGAATGGTGAAAATACATTTATTCTGGCAAGAACTAGGACGCCTTCCCTGTTTAAATAAGTCGGTGTTGTGTGTGTGTGGGAGGGGGGAGTGGGGGAAGCTATAGCGACAGAACCCCCCTCAGTATAGGGGACACCCCTTTGTTCGTTTACACAGGTGGCCCCGTCCCCAGAATATGACAGTTGGCGTAGCCCGTCCACACGAGCTGCACCTCACGAGTCACCGCGGCATGCAGCACTAGAATATCTACATATCTCTTATGTAACTATGCCCTCTGTCAGTTCCAGATATTTCCTCCTACACCTGTATTTTAGTTGCCCTAATCTCCTATATTGTAATGAGGCTACCACTACATAAGCCACCTCTAGTTCGCTATTTATGCCTTTGCTATTGAAGTTTGGTATCTTGAAGTTGTGTCTGGGGTTTAACTGTCCCATGCAATATGTAATGCAAAATAGTTTTGCATGAACGTCTCTAATGTGTGTCTGTAACTACCATGTGTTCTCATTTTTTTAACCCTTGTGCTTGTTCAAGAGTCCCTCCTCCCCTGTCTCTGAGGCAAACATCCTGCCAGGATGTTCTCCTTCCCTAGATCTCTCAGCCACCACCGTTTGACCCAGAAATTTAGCTCCCCTTTTCACAGCGGTTTGAGGGATCTTGATTTGTTTTTTTGGGGGAGTTTCGGGGGGGGGGGGGGTTTCTGCCGAAGGGTTACCCAGGCTGCCCTTTCACCACTACTTTCAGGCGGTTTGTCAAGTGGGGCAATATCTAGTTCAAGTGTGTGCAATTGTACCCTCAATGAACACCCCATCCTCCTCTGGTGCGTGAGGTGCATCATCAGAGCTGTGTGAATAATAACTGCGTCAGCCCCGTGCGTGAGGTGCATCATCAGAGCTGTGTGAATAATAACTGCGTCAGCCCCGTACGTGAGGTGCATCATCAGAGCTGTGTGAATAATACCAGCTGTGAGCCCGTGGGTGAGGTGTCACTGGTATGCAATTAAACACATTTTGTCGAGTTACACTCACTCCTGTAATCTCACCCCATCCACATTGCTCACGTCACCCAAATTCCTGCACTCTCTACCACACTGCTTTCAAGAACAGCATACTCTTGCACACACTGTCACTGCTCACCAATTCAAAGTTTGCTAAAAATGTTATGCAACGGCATTGTCATACACAATGCCAATAACTCAAACTTTAATGCTGCGAGACCTATTGCATTGTAAATGCTTGTTATATATTGGGGTTCTCCTTCGTTTTTATATGGTTTTAATGTGTTATCTGTATATTTACATCCATTTTGATTAATTGTCTAATTTGTAGAAATTGATGAATAATTGTTATGTATTGAATTTCTAGAGCTTTTTTAATCTCACCGCTCATGTGTCATGCATCAACTTTTGTGATTTTTAATCGAAATAACGTTTTTGAACTGAACTGAGTAAGACAATGCAGCACAAATCACTGTGTTGCCTTACTCTGACATGGGAAGGTTTTCTATGGGTATTGCGTGGGTGTTCTCATGCAACTCCCATGGTTTTTATGCATTCTCAGATTTACCAGAACTGGTAGACTTGGGAATGCGCCAACAAGATATGTCTTCTCAGGTGAAGTGTTACGAGGAGAAATAGCTTTTTTTCTCCTTGTTTCTTCCTCTTTCTATGTGTGCTGCATTCTGCAGCACACATAGAGGAATATGCCTTTCAGGATTGTTTGTGCAGGAAGGTGTCTCTTCCTACTCAAAAATAATCCAGCATGCGATGCAGACACCCTTGCACCATGGTACAAGGGTGTCAACATTAGTGCTTTACGGCACCAGCACAGGGAAAAAGGCAGGAATGGACCGTATTGCCTTAAATACTGGAATTTCTGCCTTTTCCCTTTCATGAGCTACAGCGCTGCAAGGTGACCTGCTGCGCTGCACTGTGTGACAAGTTAGTAAATTGGCCCCTGTATATTTTCTGTCTTTTAAGCTGCAAAACACAACCATTCGTTTGTTTTTGTTCGCAAAATGCTTACAAAGGATGAATATGGTGTCTGTCAAATGTTCACACAACTTGTAATCATAATTTCATCCCAAAGACAGGAGGACTGACCCAACTGTAACGAGGGCCGAATGAGAAGTTGGATTATTAAAGATAGGTATATTTTGGGCAAATCAAAGAAAATATGATATTTAAAGAAAGGTGCATGGGCATGTTGGACGGCTTAACCCAGTGAACAAGCTGAAATGCATAAGACGAAATAAGAGTGTCCTTTCCTCCTTGAAGCACTCGGCAGCATGGGATTTGCATTTATATTTGAACAGACGTGCTCTGACATGACATATGTTGCTGACCATTGTCCTTCAATGGAATGAAATGATAATAACATTCGCTATAACTTTGAACTCTTTGATGGGCTATTAAATGCATTGCTATAAAGGCTCACTCCCTGCATCTGCTTCCAGCATAAAGCAGAGACAGCTACGCTGGATTCTTTACTATTTTGCTTACATTACCATAAATGCATTAAGTTAGTGTTGAACTTCAGGTTGTGTATTGTGCTAATATGTCACAGAGCTGCAAAATCTGCCAATAACATCTAAAAATAAGTGAAAGTATACAAATATGTCTGAACCTAAAAAACATTTTGTTCGAAATGATCATTCAATAAATTTTTCAGCATAACCAAATATTGATCAACTTCCCCAAGTTCACACACACATGCACACATGTGCATGCATGAAGCCATGCCAGCATGAATGACTCACATACATCTGCATGCACATGCTTGTATAGTTTAAACAAACAGTTATGTGTAGTAAATGTCCTCTCCACTGTTCTTCTCTGGATAGACTGTACTATGATATCTGTGACATCATAGAATGCCTGGGTGTCCCTCTGGCTCACAGTGCCTCTCTCTAACTTACTGTGGCAGTTGGTCATCTGAGGCTGAGCTGCAAACAGCTGGCTCCTGGTGGGGTTTACTTATGATCTTGACCTGTCTACCTGACTTGGAAGGAACTTGCAATAAAGGATCTTAACTTACAAAGTGGACTCTGCATCATTCATTTACCACAGTTTGGCGACGTTTTGAAGAGGATGAACCTACGTGTGAACTATGGACAAAGGCCAACTAAGAGTTTAAGCAACTATAAGAAAAAGAACCTAAGAACCTAAGACATTAACTTTCAACACGACAAGTGAAAATAAAACGTAATGCCCAGCTGACCCCACCAGTGTCCTGTTCCACCTGGACAGCCTGCACCCTGGGCGTGTGTCTTTAATTTGATGTCTGTTTGTGTCTACACAGTCTACAACCTGTGTGTTTGTGATCTCTGCTGCCATCTGGAATACTTCTGAAGAATCCAGCAACATTTTGTTCAAGTACATTGGCAGCGCTATTCTGAGTCAACGCATTCAGGGACTTTGTTTTCATGTGAGTGAACTGTTTTCAGTTGATGTGCAGCGTGTATGGACAAGTGTAACAACGTTGAGGAACAGTCTTTCTTGTAACTTCGTGCACTCTTTATCATTACCAGAAAAACTTGTTACTGTCTGCGCAGAACCCTTGTATTTCACAAGCTGAGTGTTGGAGTATGCTACTGCATGGCAACTCGTGTGGTTAAGCTTACTAAAATATTGGTTGTTTTTAGCAGTATGTAAAGACTGGACGGCCTCAGCGTTAGTCTACTGGGTGTTACTGTGCTTTACCAAGTTCGTTTACTCACCGTCCTGGATGGCGATGACGGTTGGTCGACGGTTGGTCAGCAGCGATCTTCCCTCATTCCCTGCTGCCGTCCAACTGATGACGTGCTTAGAATGCATCTAGGAGTTAGCGAAGGTCTTCCTCCGTAGCGAAGCCCCTGTGACGTCAGGCTTTCTCTCACACTGCAGCTTTCCGGTTGTCTTCGTTCAGCACGCTTTGGTTGTGAACCATCCGGCGGAAGCGTAACAGCGTGCCACCATCTTGCTCAGGTTCAGCGTATTGTGTTCTGTGTACTCTTGTCTGGTGCTGCGACTTGCAAATTGAAGCTCGAAGTATCCATGTGGTGCTCCCAGTGGGGCTTCAACTTAACTCACGCACTGTGGTCTTCAATTTCCTGGTGTGAAGGTCATGATTTGTGTCGGCACCTTACGAACCTGATCATAATGATGGTCCTTATACTCATCTCTGCCGCAGAGCCGACCGGAGTTGGGACACTATCACTGCTGGTGATCTCCGATTCAGAATAATTTTTGAGACTGCAAAACTCCTCCACAATTGAATGGAATGACCTTCTTGCGTTAAAAACCCGGGTGAGAAATCGGTCGGCTAATGTCATTTATAAATTTTTGTAATATCAACATGTCTCTGCAGGGTTGGGTTTAGTGTTTAACAAGTTTATCCTATCTAAGGGAGGTTGTGTGCTGTGTACTTAGTCTGTGATCATTTCTGTTTTCTAGGGTGTTCTAGGACCTTATTGTGTACCCTATGTAGGGCATATTGGGTATTTGCATGTCTGTTGTCATTCCTCCATTTTGCTTCTAGGGAGATGTTATGTCTGTACCCTACTTAAAGGCGGTTGTGTATCTGTTTGCGGGTAGTCCATGCCCCTTGTTTATTCCCAGGATTACTACCCTGCCGTGTACCCTTTGAGGTTGAGTACTTACGGGTAGTCCATGCCCCATCGTTTGTCCCAGGGTTATTGTCTTTATCCTGCAGCATACCCTTCTCAGGGGAAGTTGGGTGTTTGTGAGTAATCCATGTCCCATCTTTGTCCCAAGGTTATTGTCCTCACCCTGCGGTGTACCCTTTTCAAGGGAGGTTGAGTATCTGTGGGTAGTCCATGCCCACAAGGGTGATTGTTTTTTTTGCGGGTAGTCCATGCCCCACTTTTATTCCCAGGATTATTGTCCTGCGGTGTACCCTTTTCAAGGGAGGTTGAGTATCTGCGGGTAGTCCACGCCCATCTTGCGTCCCAGGGTTATTTTTCTTATCCTGTGGTGTACCCTTTTCAGGGGAAGTTGAGTCTATCCGGGTAGTCAATGCCCAATTTTATTCCCAGGATTAGTGTCCTGCGGTGTACCCTTAACTGGGCAGTTGAGTGTTTACGAGTAGTCCATTCTCCACACTCTGCGCTGTCCCCTGCTTTTAGTGGAGATTGATTGTGCACTATGTTCTTGTCAGAGTCTACCTTCTTGCAGCTACTGGCCACGGCTTCATTTTGGTAAGATTTTGAGCTGTGAATTTATCATACGTTTAGTGTCAACATATCTTTATCAGGGATAGGTTTTTTTTTTTTGGGTGAATTCTTGTTAAAGGGGTTTGCTCTCTTGGGTTATCTTAAATGAATCTTACCCCTATTGTGTCTCTCCCAGTCTACACTAATTTTTGTTTGTAGGGTGTTTACCCTGTGGTGTACCCATGTGTGGGGAAGTTATGAGTGTTGCCAGCTAACTTAGCTGTTTGTCTTGTTTTTTTGAAATCTTTCTGTTTCATTAAGGGAGGGGGATGAGGCATATAGTCACATGATATAGTTTTCTTTGTTCATTTCTCTGCTAATGATATCTCATGCTAACGTCATCTCATGTCGTACATAATTAATTTTGGTTCATCTCAATTTTGTACTTTCCTGCTGATGTTGCATTTGAGGTATTTTTGCCGATCATTTCCTTATTCTGTTTTTATTCCATAAGGGAAGAGGATGTGTAGTAAATGTCCTCTCCACTGTTCTTCTCTGGATAGACTGTACTATGATATCTGTGACATCATAGAATGCCTGGGTGTCCCTCTGGCTCACAGTGCCTCTCTCTAACTTACTGTGGCAGTTGGTCATCTGAGGCTGAGCTGCAAACAGCTGGCTCCTGGTGGGGTTTACTTATGATCTTGACCTGTCTACCTGACTTGGAAGGAACTTGCAATAAAGGATCTTAACTTACAACGCGGACTCTGCATCTTTCATTTACCACATTATGCATATACAACTTTTGCCTTTATTGGTGCCTGGAAAAATATAGTGTAACACTGATCCATGTACAGCTGGTTCCCCCACTAAAATGGAACTTTTCAATAGCATGATGCAGTGTTACTGTAAAAGGGCTTATAGGCATTGGTGTATACCGAGGGCTTAACTCTGAGAGCTCTGCATCACTTTTGCACCATAAAGTGGTACATGCATGGCACAATGCTCTCATAAAGATTTATGAATCCCAGCAGTGCCAACCTGAGTGACTTTGAGTGGACTCATAAATCGCGAGCAAGGTGATGCAGTGCAAATCACTGCTTCCCCTACTCTGCTCCTGGGAGGCGTTGCATGGGTGTTGTACTTGGTTTTCCCAGGCACCTCCCATGGAGTTTGCCACTCCCCCCAGATTTACAAAACCATATAAACCTGGTGAAGCGCCAAATTCGTACGCCTCCTAATGTGAGGTGTAACAAGGAGAAATAACTTCATGTGTCCTCGATTTTTCCTCTTTCCATCTCTTAGGATTGTTTTTGTGCATGAAGGTGCCACCATGATGCATGGGTGCCAATGTTGCTCTAGGCTGCTGAAACGGTGCCAGGATAAGCAGAAAGGACAGGGATGCACCGAATTGGTAAAATAGGGGTTCAATCCTGACCTTTCACTTTTACTTAGAGCAGCACAGCAAGGTGCATTGCTGTCCTGCCCCATGCCAAAATGCCATAAATAAGGCCCTCAATGTACAATACTTGGGATTCTGATATCCATGTAAAAACATCAGTCTCGGATTTCCTTATAATGGGTGACTTGTGATGCTTGCAGTCTCTGATTATAAATGAAAAAAGTCATAACTCGACTACTATAAGTTATTATAGTCAAGTTCGGGCGTTACAATGCCTGTTTTCAGGGGCCAGCAGCCCAGTTGAAAGGCAGGTCAGGTAATGGAGCATAATGGAGTCAGCTGTTTAAAGTAGCTAAAACATAATGTTAGTTTTCTTTCTTTTGCTCTTTTTTATTAGTTTACAATGGCAAGCAGAGTGAATATGTTTATTTTTTGCACTTTTTAGGGAAAAGATAGAATCGTTCTGCATGTTTCTTCACATTCTGAGCTACCTCAGCTTTTTTCCCGTTTTAATAAAATGAACTGTTTCTAATATTTGCTTGTTTTTGATGTGCTTAATTTTACACTATAGGTTTTACATTTATTCTTCATTGTTGCAACATGCTTGCTCATTTTTAGGTGGTTTGTGGGAAAGGTGATGGTGTGACCATGGATTATATGGGTTTAAGTATCCCTTGGCGTTCTGGGATCTGCCTTCCCTTCAAGTGATCTCAAAGAGCTTGCTGGATTGCCTCATGTTTTCTGTAGTCTCTGGGACACAAAAGACTTCCTGCAATTCTTCTGGACTCTCCGCTCTGTGAGTCCTGCCCTTGCCTGAGGTGCACCCTCTAAGTTATGGGCCTCAGAAATGAGTTCTGCAGCTGCCTTCTTCAAATCCGACTCATCATCACCACTGAGCTGAGTGGAACTGATGAATCACCGTTTGACGCAGGCAAAAAGGCTGTTTGACAACAGTGATGCTAAAGATTGTATGGTTGGATGAGGATACTCTGTGTGGTTAGGCAACAATGCATTTTCTTTACTTCAGCATAGCGTGACAACGACGCAGTGACCTGACTGCGTGGAAAAGATTGACGCATCCAGCCCTTAGCATTGATGCTTTGCTCCATCCAAGGTACTTTGTCAGCGGGCCATGTGTGGGTCCTTTAGCCATTCTGGTTAGCCTAAACTTTGGATAGGCACCGGTCCCTCAAAACCTCAAGTAACCTTTTGACCCTAGTGACTTCTAAGAATTCTTTTTACATGCAATCTTTAAAAATTAATATCTCAACTTTTACTGGTTAGATTTTTGTTGTTTTGGTCTTATTTTGCTCAGATACATATTCTCTAATTTGCTGAACCTGTGTGGAGTCTTTTTGTGGTGTATTCATTGTGTTACTGTGTGTGTTTGATACTAACATTGCCTCTTTAGATAAGTCTTACAGCTCTGTGCCTATGTTCCAGAAGGTGGGCACAGGTTATCTTTTAGTGTGTATCTAGCATACCCCTACTAGAGTGGTGCTTCCTGTTTGGCCTGAGTGCATACCTCAGCCAACCAGGAATCCCATTTCTAACATCGTGTTATTCTTTGAATGCTGAACCAACTTGATTGACTATTAATAGTGAACACTGCTAATACTCAGGCATGTACTGTCTCCTCCTGACTCACTGTTGTTGACACATGTCTTTCTGACATCCTTCCAATGCTATATGATTGGAGCAATGTGATGATCCGTAGTATGACTTTGGTGGCTGGCCTTTTGTTACTGCTGTTGGTGTGCCGCTGCTGAGGGCTAAACCAGTTGGTAAATGCCCTGAATTGTGGCAAGGGCCTATAATGATGGAGAGGGCCTTTAACAACCGGTATAGCCCAAGGAAGGAGTGGTATAAGGCTATTAGAGCATTTCACCCACTAAGAATGAAATCTTCTAAATTAAATAGAAAGAAACATAAAGACATACATTGGAATGCTGGTGCTCTTTACACCTGCTATTATAAGCCAGCTGCTCCATTGCCTTTAATGGAGCTCTCAACAGTCCATCGTTCAAATATAGCTTGATAGCCGATAGTAGTGGGCTATACCAGTCATTAAAGACCTGCTACAGTGTTAAAGACCCGAGCCGAAGGCCTCATGGAGGCCGAGGGGATTGAAGTCCTCTTGTGCTCAGTGAGACCTTTGTTCACAGCAACAGCTGTGAATGACAACTTTGGAATATTGGAACTCTGTGCTTCTAACTGCCATAGGAAGCCCGGAGCATTCCATTGTTTTCAATGGAGCTCCAAACAATTCAATGTTCCAATAATGGATAAGGTTGGTGTCATTGGCCAGTGAGATGGAATAATTCAGCATTGCCTCTGCTACCTGTTGCTTTTCTGCATGGCAAAGTGATCGAAATTCAAATAGATGTTACAGATGCAGGCAATACCTGCAGTGCTGTTGGCACTTCTGATCACAACTGTGTTGTTTATCAAGCAGGAGTTGTTTTAGTTCTAGGTACAGTTGTGGGAAACCCTCCAATCATAAGTGGAACAATTCTTGTACACTGTGTTAGTGGCTCTAACAGCTTTCTGGGTTTCTGAGAAAATTAAGGATCGAATTAAGAGGGCATCAACAAACAAAAAGCAAAGTCAGTGTCCCATGTAGTCCTGCGCGTAGCACAAGTTATGATCCGTAGTATGACTTTGGTGGCTGGCCTTTTGTTACTGCTGTTGGTGTTATTATAGCATTATAGCCCGCTGCTGAGGGCTAAACCAGTTGGTAAATGCCCTGAATTGTGGCAAGGGCCTATAATGATGGAGAGGGCCTTTAACAACCGGTAAAGCCCAAGGAAGGAGTGGTATAAGGCTATTAGAGCATTTCACCCACTAAGAATGGAATGTTCTAAATTAAATAGAAAGAAACATAAAGACATACATTGGAATGCTGGTGCTCTTTACACCTGCTATTATAAGCCAGCTGCTCCATTGCCTTTAATGGAGCTCTCAACAGTCCATCGTTCAAATATAGCTTGATAGCCCATAGTAGTGGGCTATACCAGTCATTTAAGACCTGCTACAGTGTTAAAGACCCGAGCCGAAGGCCTCATGGAGGCCGAGGGGATTGAAGTCCTCTTGTGCTCAGTGAGACCTTTGTTCACAGCAACAGCTGTGAATGACAACTTTGGAATATTGGAACTCTGTGCTTCTAACTGCCATAGGAAGCCCGGAGCATTCCATTGTTTTCAATGGAGCTCCAAACATTCCAATGTTCCAATAATGGATAAGGTTGGTGCCATTAGCCAGTGAGATGGAATAATTTAGCATTGCCTCTGCTACCTGTTGCTTTTCTGCATGGCAAAGTGATCGAAATGCAAATAGATGTTACAGATGCAGGCAATACCTGCAGTGCTGTTGGCACTTCTGATCTCGACTGTGTTGTTTATCAAGCAGGAGTTGTTTTAGTTCTAGGTACAGTTGTGGGAAACCCTCCAATCAGAAGTGGGCCAATTCTTGTACACTGTGTTAGTGGCAGTTCTGAGAAAATTAAGGATCGAATTAAGAGGGCATCAGCAAACAAAAATCAAAGTCAGTGTCTCATATAGTCCTGCGCGTAGCACAAGTCATGAAGTTAATAAAAAGTCCAAAATGAGTTTTCAATCCATTTTGTATTTAAAGAACAGGTGTAGGCATATTGTGGACCATTCTAGCATAAACAAACAAAATAAACTGCTGTTGATTTGCTGCACTGTGGGTTTGCAAAATACCCCCCCCCCCCTCGTCTGAGAGGGGTCTGTGGTCATTATTTTTTATAAACTGCAGCATTGTGCTGTTTTTTCCATAATTTTATTACCGAGTGCATTTGGACTTTTTGTAGCTACAAGCCAACAGATGCATTTAAAAAATATCCTTTCCCGAGGAAGACAGAAGATTGTATAAAAACAGGTAAAAGCAAATGAAACTACCCGTCAGATCGAAGTTTGGAACAAGGTCCATTTTACAAACATCCACGCATATTGAACATCAGGAAACTTCATGTCACACTTTTATTATAGCATAAGCTCACAGCTCACTTGCATACCGCAAGCGGCAGTTATTGCATTAAGGAATTACACAATGATGAATGGATGTTTGGAGCATTTGATAAATAACTTATTATGGCCATTTCTGTGTCTCCGTCAAGCATGTGCAGAAGATTGATAGATAAAAACAATATACCCTCCTCCTGTTGCCATAGCAATGTTCCTATCAGCCTGGCAGATCTGAAATGGAGTCAGGTTTCCTGTATTTCCAATCTGTCTAGAAATGTTACACTTCCTGCATTTGGCAGGCTATCTGAAAGATTTTAAAGTGTTACAAGAAATGTGCTGGTACAAGGTGAACCGTATTTCAATACAATGTGCACACACATTTTACTGTAGAGTCGATAAGAGAAATGTATGCATCAAGGGAAAACGAGATTAACAATAGCTGAGCATTCAAATGACCTACCTTCTAGGAGAAGGAAGTACTAGACTGGAGTTTATTTAATGCAGAAGACTAAGATGTTGTTTTGGTATGCATGATGTAGAAATGTAGGCTCATGAAAATGTTAAGGTGTGCTAGCTTTTTGAGGATAATGTAAAATTTAGCTGTGAAGGCAGGCATGGTGTGTGTAGCCCTCATACAAGATTTCTATAACCATGCAAATAAAATTGAGATTTTTGGTTACTTATGAGACCCTCTTCACTACAGGTGAGAAACAGCACTGCATTTGCAAAGGCATTATGTTGTATTTCGACTGCCTTTGTAAATTCAAATATACAACTCTCTGGATGCATAGTAAGGCGCGGAATTATTTACTAGCAAATGTATGCTAATGATGTGGCCTATGTATGGATTTATTGCATACATCCATCTTGCCCTCTACCTGAGTATTACATATCTTAGTGCTGTGGAGCAGATAGGCTAGTTCTTGCATATGGTCCTAATACATTTTATTGCTCTGAGTCTTCAAGACGATGATTTGGTTACTAATACCATGTCATTTAAATAAAGAATGTGTGAATAATACATATATTGCGAAATATAATTTACTTAACTATGTGGTACCAGGTTTATATCTGAAATATCACAGATACTTTCATGAAATACAATTATCCACATTTCTCATTTGCCTCCCAATTTCGTTTTATGTGTGATTAACTGAAAGAAAGTGGAATCTGATGAAAACAAAATAATGGCCCACTTCTTTGTCTGTTACGTGCACGCAATAAGAGGCACCCTAAAAGAGTGCTTTAAACATCAGATGAAGAAAACACATTCATAAGGTAACACGACTGCACATAAACAAGTCGAGAAAATAAATTCTAAATGCACATGTTGTTTATTAATGTATATTGATCAGAATTATGATGCTATGTGAAGTGGCCTAATTATTTCTATGCGTTTTGCTGAGAATGCACCAGTTAGAGAAAAGTTGTGCAAAAATGTGTAGCAATGGAGTACAGGCTAGAGATTTTGTGAATTTATACTAGAGACTATGCCGTTTATGAAATATGAGAAACTATTTTAGTAGAGTAGAAATTTAAAAAAAAATGTATATGAATATCGAAAATGTTTGTGGTAGTAAGGTAGTTCTAATGTTAGGTATTTTTATGTAATAGTATTGTGTGAAATTTAATTTAATTATATTTGAGGTAAAGTCATAGCTTATTCATTTAAAAGTGTAATGCCAACTTACAGACCTTCACAAAATGATTTTCTAATGCTGACCTTTCCCCTGATTTAATACAATGGATTGTTCTTTGCGAATATATTGCTGCATATTTTGTTCTGTAAACATTTACACTCTGACATTCTTCAATGCTTTTTAAATGTTCACAGTGAAATATTCCTGTGGAAATAGAATTTCAGTTATGTCTATAAGTTGTAACTTTGTATTTCTTCTTTACCAGGTCTGTGATGACTTGCAAACATTTATTGCTCATGACTAGCATGGGAAACAAGTATGATATTTCAAATCATATTAGGTGATTTAATGCGAACTGGGACATATGATAGTGTAAGCCACTGGCCTTTGCGAAATAACTTATAAAAGAAGAAATCCCAAAGGAAGGGCAACACTATTGATTTTTGCGTCTCAACGACTGCCATTCTGATTTTACCTACTTGGGATCCGAATACTATGCTGATTGATCTTTTCTTTTGGACTGTTTGCTGATGCTACAATCAGTAGCTGATGGACTGAGACCTTCTTTGCTGAACCATTTCTATTTTTTAAATTCCTATTTTGCCTTTAAGTTTTTAGTTATTGGACTCACCCTTAATGGACTTTAAATCTGAACTTTTCCTATTGTCTCGTAGGGCCTGAGCTGTCTTGCCTTAAGCTAGTAGGACTTTGTACTCAGAATTTAATAACAATCCTCAAAAGATTTGTCTAAGTGCTTGGTGCTATAATGCAAACTGTGATTTTCTTGACTGATGTCCTTAACACCTTCAGCGCGGCGCAAATTTTCGAGCTGTGCAGAAGGTTCTAATGATCCTACCAGCTCATGACGGAACGGTTCTGTCATGAGCACAGGCCAACCGACGCTCATGACGGAACCGTTCCGTCATGAGCATCGAAGGGGTTAAGAGATTGCTCATTCTGATGAATTTAAATTCCTTAATACAATAAACAAATTAATCTAAATTTGTCAGAGTCTATTATTGAGCCATTTTTTCCTTCCATTTTGACAGTGATTAGTGTTTAAATGTGTTGTAGAGGGAATCAGCAAGCCGTATCAGAACATCAGGTTTTACTTCTGTTTTGTGTTGCAATTGCTGAGCTCATCGTTTGCAGAATTCTAAGCATGGGCGTAAAATCCGTTCCGTTCGCGGATTTTGCGGATTTTCGGTAAATTCGCAATCCGCGAACTCTCGCGAATTTACCGAAAATTCGTAAATCCGTGCGAAGCGGATTTTTTTGCTTGGTCGCACTTGCCAACTAGAATACTATACAATTTCGCGGGAGTAAACACTTGCGAAAACATAGATGCGGCGGGCAGCGACAATCTCGCAATTGCGAGATTGCTAAATTTGCAATTTCGCACAAGAAATCCACCAGCAGGCAGCATAAACCTTGAAAATTATGATTTTTATCAGAATAACACCTCAGGTTGACATTTGCCTGCACTTTTTTTTGCAAGGAGTCCAATTTGGGGGGGGGGGAAGGAAGCGCCCCACAGTCTCCAACTTCCTGTTCCTGTCCAGCAGGCTCCTCTCAGTGCTTTCTTCATGTGCTGGTCACTTTGATTTGGATCTTGACCTGGAAGCACTCAGCAAGTGCAAAAGTTCAATCTTATCATTAGTAACCATTCCCTGTACTGCCTGGAAGGATTACTTTTTGTGGATGCTGCTGGATATTTGGATTTTTGCAAAACTGAAAGCACTCAGCAGGTGCAAAAGTTCAATCTTATCATTAGTAACCATTCCCTGTAGTGCTTCCTGAGGGGCCCCTTCAGAGTTCAGTTGCCTACTTGCAACTATTCTATGACCCTGCTCTGACCCTCACAGCAGGCTCAGAGAAAGCAATTACAGATAAGGAAGCAGGTTGCAGCCAGGAAGTTCAAATTCAGTAACACATTAATCAGCCCCTAATTCATTTATGTCAGTTGAGGCAGGGCAGGTGTGCTTTTCCACCCATAATCTATAGTGATGAACTAGAGGGTGGCATGGGTGAGCCAGAGGGTGGCATGGGTGAGCCAGAGGGTGGCAGTGGTGAAACAGATGGTGACAGTGGTGAAACAGAGGGTGCTGTGATGAACCAGATGTAGAAACAACATGTTCGCGACCGTTGCTATCCGAAAAGTAAGTTCGCGTTTGCGAACTGGTACAAAATCCTCGCGAACTGGCAGAAATCCTTGCGAACACAAAAAAATTTAAAAATCCGCAAATTCGCGAGAGTTCGCGGATTTTGCGGATTGCGAATCCGTAAATACGCAATTTCGCAGATGGCCAATTCGCAAAATCCGCCCATGCTTACAGAATTCTCACCCGACTTAACTTCTTTTAGAGGTTGGGTCTTCCAGTCGCTATTCTTAAATTCTACAGCATGCTCCTAAGAGTGACCTGTCTAAATCAGATTTCAAACTTTTTTGTTGGCTGTCAGTTATTGGCCCTCATTGCACAATAAATCCTTCTACCAAAGTGATACCTGATGACAGATGTCCGAATGAATCTGACAAGTTTTCCTCGCTCAGCCTGTACATTTGGCAATACATGTCTGTACATGTGTTCGCACATAACCTGTGTTGAGACTCAGATGTGGAGCAATGTACCCTATTTCAAAAGGTTTTCCTTGGCATTTACAACTCAAAACCATTTTAAACAGTAGCTTACAGTGAGTGAAGCTCAAATAGGGAGACTTACTCAGAGCACAGGCCCAAATGCAAACAACAGGGGATCCAATGGGTCAGAGACTGCTTCTCTACAGATCGTTATCTACTATAAAGATTTCAAATGATGCATGGAAACAATGTTACATATATAATAAAGGGACTGGATTTTGAGGTCATATAAAGTGTAAGAGAACAATTCTCCAGATTAACGCGTTTCACAACACATTGTTTCATCAGGACCCAGATTTTTGGCAATAACTGAACACGATTTAATTACAGATCAGAGAGAATCAACCATAAATAAGAAAAGAGAAAAAAGGAGAAAGAAATATCGATACAGCAAGACGTCAAAACATGGGGGATTTTTATATAAAGAACTTAATTACATTCAAGAAGTGATTAGCTAAGAGGAACAAAACGTGAAAAATCTAAAAAGATCCTCAAAGTTAATTTTGTAAGTTCAGAAAGAAACCATGAGCTCAAGAAGGAGTGTTGAATGGAGGGACTAAAAGAGAATAGTTATTTAAAACAAAACAGCATATGGCACTAACATAAGGATACATTATTTAAAGAAATTCTAGCATTGAAGGATAGAGTGAAAAAGAATATTGAAACGTACAGAAGCAATCCTAATGTAGTTGCATGCAAGCCCTTGCCATCATCTGTGCACACAAATAAAACACCCAGTATAACCAAGAGAAACATTACAAGACAAATTTTGTCCCCATTTTATTTAAAAAAGCCAGTGCGAGAGTGATCAGATGATGTTTCAAAGTTCAAAATACGACTTGAATTATACATGTGAACAAACAGGTTTAAACAGCAGTGGCCGCCATAAACAGTGGGTGGTAGGGCGGGTGGGGTCATGCGAGAGGCGCCGCGGTGGGGATGGGGCATTTGGGGTGTTAATACAATATAAAAAAACTTACTTTTTGCCACCGCAGACGGCCGCCTCCAGTGTCGAGTTCGCTGCCTCTTCTCTTCTTGGGTCCCTGCAGCCCCTGGGACCCAAACTCCAATCCAATCCCTGTGCACAGGGATTGGTATGAGCTGGCAGGGAAGATGCCCTGCTCAGACCAAGGAGTCTGTGGGATTTCTCCAGCCTTGCTACTCAAGTCAAGTCATAGTCAAGTCATACCATTTATATAGCGCACTACATACCCAGAGGGTTTCAAGGCGCTTAGGAAGGGGAGGTGGATTATTTGTCAAATATCCACGTTTTAAGTAGCTTTCTGAACGCAAGGTGATTCTGGGTGAGGCGAAGGTAAGCGGGGAGTGAGTTCCATGTTTTGGCAGCCAGGTATGAGAAGGATCTGCCTCCCATGGTGGTCTTGTTGATGCGAGGTACAGTGGCGAAGGCTTGGCTGGAAGAGCGAAGTTGGCGGGAGGGGGAGTAGAAGGAAAGTCGAGAGTTGAGGCAATCGGGTCCGATGTCGTAGAGTGATTTGTGTGCGTGGGTAAGCAGTCGGAAAGTGATCCTCTTATTGACGGGTAGCCAGTGGAGGTCTTTAAGGTGACCAGAGATGTGTTCGTTGCGTGGGATGTCTAATATGAGCCTGGCTGAGGCGTTTTGGATTCGTTGTAGTTTCTTCTGGAGTTTAGCGGTGGTACCTGCGTAGAGGGTGTTTCCGTAGTCCAGTCGGCTCGTGACTAGAGCGTGGGTGACTGTTTTCCTTGTTTCGGAGGGGATCCAGCGAAATGTTTTTCTGAGCATGCGAAGAATGTTAAAGCAGGAAGAGGATACGGCGCTGACTTGTCTGTTCATTGAGAGTGAAGAATCCAGGATGACGCCAAGGTTCCGTGCGTGGTCTGTCGGGATGGGTGCATTTCCGAGGGCTTCCGGCCACCAGGAGTTGTCCCATGCAGAGGGGGATTTACCTAAGATGAGGACTTCTGTTTTATCTGAGTTCAGTTTCAGACGGCTTTGTTTCATCCATTCGGCGACTTCTTTCATTCCTTCGTGTAGGTTAGTTTTAGCGGTGCTGGGGTCCTTGGTGAGAGATAGGATCAGTTGAGTGTCATCCGCGTAGGAGATGATGTTGAGGTTGTGTTGGCGGGCGATGGCCGCGAGGGGGCTCATGTATACGTTGAAGAGGGTGGGGCTGAGTGAGGATCCTTGTGGTACGCCGCAGATGATTTCAGAGGCCTCGGACTTGAATGGTGGGAGGCGGACTCTCTGGGTTCTTCCGGTGAGGAACGAGGTTATCCATTCCAGTGCTTTTCCTTGGATTCCGATGTTTCTGAGGCGTTGTAAAAGGGTGCTGTGGCAGACTGTGTCGAAGGCTGCGGAGAGGTCGAGGAGGATGAGGGCGACTGTGTCTCCATTGTCCAGTAGAGTTCGAATGTCGTCTGTTGCTGCGATGAGGGCGGTCTCAGTGCTGTGTTTGGCTCGGAAGCCGGACTGTGAGGAGTCGAGGGATTTGTTGGCTTCGAGGAAGGTGGCGAGCTGGTTGTTGACAGCTTTCTCGATGACTTTGGCCGGGAATGGGAGAAGCGAGATGGGGCGGTAGTTTTTGAGTTCGGTGGGGTCCGCTGTTGGTTTTTTCAGAAGGGCGGTGAGTTCAGCGTGTTTCCAATCTTCTGGGAAGGTAGCGGAGTTGAAGGAGCAGTTGATGATGTCTCGGAGGTGCGGAGCAATGACGGAGTCTGCTTTGTTGAAGATGTGGTGGGGGCATGGGTCTGTGGGGGATCCAGAGTGGATTGAATTCATCAGGCGGATGGTGTCCTCAGTGGAGATTGGGTTCCAGGCGTTGAGGGTGTTAACGGGGGGAGGATGGTCAACTGATGGTAGGGTGGGTTGGCTTCCGGGTTGGTTGTCAAAGCTGTTGTGGATGTCAGCAATCTTGTTGTGGAAAAAAGAGGCTAGGGAGTCGCAGAGGGTTTGAGAGGGGGTGATGTCGTTGGAGTTGGCCGAGGGGTTGGAAAATTCCTTGACGATGTTGAATAGTTCCTTGCTGTTGTGGGCGTTGTTGTCAAGTCGATCCTTGAATGATGTTTTCTTGGCTTTTCGGATCAGTTGGTGGTGAGTACGAATGGCGCTTTTGAAGGCATCCTTGTTGCTGGTGGATGGGTCTTTCTTCCAGGTCTTTTCAAGGGAGCGGCACAGTTTCTTGGATTTCTTGAGGTCATCGTTGAACCATGAGGCCTTCTTGTTGCCAAGTTTGTGATGGCGTTTTTTCAGTGGTGCCAAGGTGACGGCGGTGTTGGATAGCCAAAGGGTGAGGTTGGAGGCGGCTTCGTTGGCATTAGAAGAGAGGGCTGGGGGGTTTAGAAGGAGCGATGAGGAGATCTGGTCGATGGTGATTTTGTTCCAGTTTCTTTGTAGAGTTGGTTGGAGGTGGATGATGGGTTTCGGCTTGTTGTATGTGAAGTGAACGCAGCTGTGGTCAGTCCAGAGGAGATCTGTAGTGTGGCTGAAGGAGACGTGGTTGCTGGAGGTGAAGATGGGGTCGAGGGTGTGACCTGCGATGTGGGTGGGGGAAGTGACCAGTTGTTTAAGTCCGAGGTTGGCGAGGTTGTCTAGGAGGGTGGCGGTGTTGCGGTCGTTGCTCTTTTCAAGGTGGAAGTTGAGGTCTCCCAGAAGGATGTAGTCTTTGGAGGGGAGCGCGTGTGGGGTGATGAAGTCCGTGATGTCTTCACTGAATTTTGCGCGGGGTCCTGGTGGTCTGTAGAGGAGGGTGCCTCTGAGTGTGGTCTTGGGGTCGATGTGGATCTGGAAGTGAAGGTGTTCAGAGTTGGCGAGGTTGGCATCAGAGCTGGTTGAAATGCGGATTGTTTTCTTATGGACGATAGCGATTCCACCTCCTGTATGGACGGTGCGATCCTTGCGTGTGATCTTATAGTCCTCAGGGATAGCGATGGCGATGTCAGGGGCGGAGGAAGCGTTCATCCATGTTTCCGTTAGGAAGGCGACGTCAGGAGAGATGGTGTCTAGTAGGTTCCAAAGGTCAATGGCGTGCCTGTGGACCGAGCGGGTGTTGAGAAGGATGCATTGTAGGTGGTTGCGGTCGGGGATCTGTGGTGCGGTCGGAGCGGAGATGTTGTCAGTACCGCTAAATTTGCAGGAGTAGCAGGAGAACGGTCCATGGGTGCGTCCAGGAGCGGCTTGGACGCAGTTGGGAGCGCGACCGGGGTTAAGGGCTAGAAGGGTGGCGGCATCGTAGGTAGCGCGGGAGGGCTGGGGAGCGCGAGGGGCAGGGGGTCTGGCGTTGGGCGCGGTCCAGGCGCGGACGGGCGTAGACGGGCTTACCTTTGGCGCACCTTCGGCGTGTACGTAGCGCGTGGACGCTGCGCGTGGGGGCATTGGCCATAAATGGAAGGTGGGGGGAGGGGCGAGGGCGCTTCAGCTGGGAGGCGGGGCGGGCAAAGGACGACGACAACAACAACAAAATGGAGGTGGGGGGGTCAGGGCGGCAGGAGCGCTAGGGGGCAAACGAATGCTGAAGAGATAAAGCGGCGAGGTGAACACACAATGAGCAACAGAGTCACGCTAGCACAAACGCACTTAGAATCGGCAAATCGGTAAATACAATAATTAAAATGCCAAAGCGGCAGTTCCAGCAAGCAGCGTAATGAGGGCACACAGCAGGCAGTAATTGTAAATGCAGACCAGGTCAGGGCTTAAGCGCTGCAGAAACGATACCTCAGCAGCAGCAGCAGGGGAGCGACCACTCAGCTTGGAAGCAGAGAGTGAGTCACGGCGCTTCCTGGTGTGGGCGCGCTGTTTGTTGTCTGTGGGAGGGCGCTTCAGCTGGGAGGCGGGGCGGGCAAAGGACGACGACAACAACAACAAAATGGAGGTGGGGGGGTCAGGGCGGCAGGAGCGCTAGGGGGCAAACGAATGCTGAAGAGATAAAGCGGCGAGGTGAACACACAATGAGCAACAGAGTCACGCTAGCACAAACGCACTTAGAATCGGCAAATCGGTAAATACAATAATTAAAATGCCAAAGCGGCAGTTCCAGCAAGCAGCGTAATGAGGGCACACAGCAGGCAGTAATTGTAAATGCAGACCAGGTCAGGGCTTAAGCGCTGCAGAAACGATACCTCAGCAGCAGCAGCAGGGGAGCGACCACTCAGCTTGGAAGCAGAGAGTGAGTCACGGCGCTTCCTGGTGTGGGCGCGCTGTTTGTTGTCTGTGGGAGGGCGCTTCAGCTGGGAGGCGGGGCGGGCAAAGGACGACGACAACAACAACAAAATGGAGGTGGGGGGGTCAGGGCGGCAGGAGCGCTAGGGGGCAAACGAATGCTGAAGAGATAAAGCGGCGAGGTGAACACACAATGAGCAACAGAGTCACGCTAGCACAAACGCACTTAGAATCGGCAAATCGGTAAATACAATAATTAAAATGCCAAAGCGGCAGTTCCAGCAAGCAGCGTAATGAGGGCACACAGCAGGCAGTAATTGTAAATGCAGACCAGGTCAGGGCTTAAGCGCTGCAGAAACGATACCTCAGCAGCAGCAGCAGGGGAGCGACCACTCAGCTTGGAAGCAGAGAGTGAGTCACTCAATGCAGCTGGGCTGGAGAAAACCTAAGTTGCCATGTGTGTTTTGGTCAGCCTGAGACGACCAGCCAAAACAAATATGCACACTTTGGGAGTGGAGTGCATGTAACACTCCTCCTGCCTCCGCCCATGCCTAAGCCCCGCCCCTCCCAACACTGCTGGAAGAGTTGGCAAAGGTAAAAAAAACAATGCAAAAGCATTGTTTTATTTGACATTTCCTGGCTCTGACCCAGGAAGTGGGGCGACGCTCATCCGCCATTGGGGAAGAGCCGCCACTGGGTCTGAAAGTACAAAAACATTGATTAATGTCTATTTGAATATATACAATGGATTATCCTATAGAACTGTACTGAGAAGTAACATACTTACTATAAAATAATATATATTTTTTTATAATTTATGTAGAATTCTGTAATACTATGCTAGTCAGAAGAGGTAATGCCATGGAGCATAGTATGTCAACAGGAGAACTGAAAGATAGGAAAGGAATTACCCCTAAATGAAAAAGACTCACAATATAACCTACAACAAAAGTTGTTAGGTTACTAAACTAAAAAATGGGATTCATTATTTATAATTATTCAGAAGAGTGTTAACACTAAAAATCATCAAATAGGTGTGACTCGTGCTAGAACACAGAGGCTGCATGGAGAACAACATTTTTCAACCCTGAGTTTCAAATGCAATTGGAAAAACATTCTCATGTGAAAGGGAAGAAGCACAAATCTAACAATAAACTCTGAGGCATGCAGCTAAACAGACCACAGGCATGGAACCTAATAAGAAATTATTTCTGTGTGTAGGTTTCTTAAACATAACAAGTGATAATACGCTGGAAAATGATTACATGACTGGCGTTTCTCAAGTTTAAGAGTGGTGCATACTCGTAATTATAATTGCATTAAAACAACTGTGTGAGGACAGCATGTTAGACTTGTTAAACGTTAATGCACTTGCTCATAAAAGTTGAGCTGCTTGCTAAAGACTACATAAAAACAACATGCTACAAACTGGCTAGTTCAAGCAAATGAAAACATTTATATTTGAACTCAAGCGTTGTATCTTGGATAAAGAAACAAATGTTAAAGATCCAAATTCAGACACCAAGGGACCTATTAAGCAAAGGGTACGCCCTGTTACATTGACTGCATTGCCCTGGGGGAAGTCACCTACTCATGCTGACCTGGGGCAGCGCATTCAGGTGAAAATCAGAGCTGCTTTAAAACAGTCACTCCATGTTTCACTGTGGAGGCAGCAACCTGCCTGAATTTTTAAAAGGAATTAGAGATCCCCTTGCGGGCAGGTGCAATGAATTGCTGCACCCACCTGCATTGGGATGTGTGGGGGTCCATGGCATCCCCTTTCTCCCCTCCAGAGGGCTGCAATCAGGAGGTGCAGTGACAGTGTGTCCTACCTTTTAGGTGGTACACTGTCAGTGCACCTCCTGACAGCTTCTTTGCCTTTGCAACTGCATCTATAATAATGTGTGGGCGCAGAGGCAAAGTTATTCACTCATTTGCATGGGGCCTCACCCCTACGCAAATGAGGAAGCACCCTCTAAAGATAGTGCTGGCGCTTTATACGCATCAGTTCTATCTGTATTGCAGAAGAGGTCACACAAGCGTCTGGTGCCCCTTCTGTAATACCAAAGGACCCCAGGGGCATGCAAAGCAGGCGCAAATGCCCCTTGCGCCCTCGTGGTGCTTCCATAATATGGCCTCAAATGTTGAAGCATTCGCACACTAAAGCTGAATGGTTTTGAGAGTGCAATCAGTAAGAATTAGAGACAATGTTTCTCATATTGATAGTTAAGATTCGCTTTTCTTGTTAAAGAGACTCGCCAAGGTCCTTTGTAACAAATATTAAAGTTCAAAGTAAATCAAGGCATCAAATGGTGAAGAGTTTGCATGCTCCAGCCGAAAGAGTTCGAGAGTTTGATCAATAGCAACTAGTAACAATGTATCACATATTAATACTGAAAGATAAGATCATTCTCTTATAAAAGAGACTTGCTACCGCTGCATGAAAAAATCAAAATGCTATATTGTAGCTTACTTTACAGAGGAGATTGTTAAAAACATGAAAGTGGTATGCTTTTGTTAAAAGAACGGAGCAATTTGCAATAACTTCTAAACAGATGCTGAATTGTTAACAACACAGAGCTGTCTACTTACTGGTGTGATAACCTTCTTCGGCTACCAAAATGACAGGAACTGGCTTTTGCGCTATTACTAGGTATCATATAGTTTTTAAACCATGTAATAACCATGGTGAAAAGGAAAAAGTGGAGTGACACAGTATGATAATAATAAACACCACCGTTTACAGAAAAAGGGTATGCAGCAATCAAGATTTAAACACATGTTTCAAAGACAAATGAAAACTCAACTATGCCCATTTTAGGTAAAAGCAAAAATACTTCTGTGAAAAGGAAAAGCTAATTTGAGTGCAATGAAATCACCTCCATTGTCGCTGTTTTAGCATGCCACTTATTGAACAAAGTGCTACAGCAACAAATGATGGACGGAATACTTAATGCATCAAACATTCACCCCCACCCCCCAGTCAAGAGATCCTGGTCAAATCTATTCTGTTTTGCTCAATACCACACCCCAGTTTGGACCCACTCACCTATAGTTGCCCAATATTAAGTCAGCCGGACAGTGGAGAAGAATAAACACGTAATTTTATTAGGCCACAAACTCCCATATGAGAGGGCCCTGTCCGACCTCACCCAAGAGAGTGCGCCGAGAGGACTGACTCATATCATTACAGTAACACATTATAATATGAAAAGCAGAGTAAAACACGCCCATTGTGGAAAAGTACTGGACCCCTAAGATGGTGAACAATGGTCTCATACAAGAGGCATCTGCACCTGGAATAGCAACATTTCGTTATCTCACTCCAAGGACACGGAGCCAGGCCTTAGCATCTCCAGCACATGAGAACAGAGTGATAAGGGGTTTCGCTAGTAGTTTCAGTCACAGTAAGCTGAGAAACAAAACTGCTGACATGTGGAATATTCCTATTCCTACGGGAGGGGGATGAGCAAGTGCAACTCGCACGTAGAGGGAAATGCTTCAAAATGGTGGCACACAGGCTAAGCTAAGAATAACTGTAATAATGTCACACGCATAAATGAATAACTAATATTAGAATGTAAACGTAAATGCATAAATGAATATATCAGTAGTTAGACACATTCTGCTAACTCATAAGCATAATATAGGTAGTGGGCGGGGCATGGAAAACTGAAACCTATCAGACCCTCCTTTTAGCAGAGTGTGGCTAACATAGACGTTACCTTTATTAACTAAAAGGAGAATCTTTACATCAAAATCTAAGGGCCGGCATAGCATATTAATCAAAAATATCATCATCAATAAGCATCAACCAGTGAACGTCATAAAGCTCAACATCATTGGAAACAGGATACTGTCTAGTTCGTCTTTTAGAAACCTGCATGTTGCTGGCACACATAGAACAACAGGGGGGAAGGCAATAAACACAGAGGCAGCAAGTCAAAAGTACACCAACTATCCCCACAATACCCATCAAAATTTTCCAACCCCAGGAAGAGAAAATACCCCACAACCATGTCTGTAATGACCAGGTGCCGGTGTCCTGATGGAGTTCGACCGCTAACCTATGGAGTTTCTGTACAGCTAAATTAACCGTCGGGGCGGAGTCAGGGATATATACACAACAAGAAGTTCCGATGACGTGACAAGCTCCACCCCTATCTGCAAGGATGACGTCGAGCACCATTCTGTTCTGGATCGTAAATAATCTCATAGCCTGCATCTCAAGATACATATTGGCTGCAATATCAGCCTCCGTAGTCACTACCTTCTCCATTACCCTCGACAGACGCCTAATGGCTCTACTGTTAAAGATAGGACCCCAGAATGGTAATAAACCCTTCAAGAAATTAGTGAATTGCTGCCCAGAAGTGTCAGTCTGATCGACATCCTCAACCTGAAGGTCCCTCCTTTTGCGCTGTCCCTGCATGATGGCAAACCTCCGGTGAGTTTAATGATAATCGGAAGGTGCCACATAAACAGGTGGGAGTAAGTATGCTAAGTAACATGTTCCACCCCAACACTCAGGCAACCACAAATACCCATTGTTTCCACATACAAAATAAATATTAGGGGGAGTAACTAGTGAAGGACTAAGGGGCAGGCGAATCGAGGCAGTCACATTGCAAAGGCTGTCGCCCACTTTAATCGGACCTCTTCCCTGTATACAAAAGTAAGGTGAAGGTCCAACTGTCGCTAGGGGTATCAGAGAATGACTACTACTGTTTGTCGCAGGAGGGTGTCTGTAGGCTAAGGAAGAGTTCAATTGCAGGAAACTCTCCCGCACTTTGTCAGTGTCGTTGGGTGTCACAAATCGTTCTACCTTCTTCGAACAAGTTTCTAAGAAAGTTTGGTCAAAACGTCCGTCAGTAAACAACCATCCAAGGGATAGAGGGGGCAGAGGGCGTACTCGCATCGTCAGTGTCGATCCTGTACCAGGGAGTCGGGGAGTCAGAGAATCAGGCTGCTGAAAGAACTTCACCATACCAATCAGAGTGTACCAGCCCACACAGCTATTCACAGGAGTCAATTGAAGTGCCAGTAACCTGTCCTTCTTATATGCAGCAGAAGGAAGCAACCCACAGACCCAGCAATCTGTCACATTATACACAGCATGAGTATGATGTAAAGTTTTAATGAAAACATTATCACGATAGCCCTTTCTCATGCATTGTTCACCATAATCAACAGTAATCATATTATGCTCTGGCAAGGGAGAAGGAGTAGGGGACAAGTTTGTGGACAGGGTAAGCTTCATCTAGGAAGAACAGTATTCCAAGAATTATCAAAAATATAACAATGAACACCACAATAACCACCATTTTTCCTTTTCGAGGCAGGGCATGCCATGGTGAATCTGGTTCTGATCTGCAGGGAGCAGCAAAAGGCTGTTCCTCTTCTGGAATAGGACGGCCAAAGGGATACATTTCACCTAATGAACGGACCAAGGGATACTCTAAAAGTTCCAGACACTAAGGGGCACTTCTAAAAAGTTCCAGACACTCCAAAACCGGCCGGAGGGGTTCTTCACCCTTCAAAAGGGATCTTCTCCCTGTGTCCGTTAAAGCCTCACAGGCAGGCTTTCAGTCTCGTAAACCCTAATCCCTCGATGGAGTCGCACAACTGCAGCAACTCAGGAGCACTGAACCTGGGCCCACACACAACCCTAGCGTCCCGTTCAACAGTGTCTCGATAGTGCACCAGGGCTCTTCCAGCAGTCCATCCCTATTACTAGGCTAACCTGCTCAATATAGTCCACCTCTAATCCCTACCTCAGCCCTTCTTCCGGTGCTCAGTTCTTTTGCCTCTCTTTTCTGGGCCGCAAGTTGTAACGAGTGCTCCCTCGCACTTCAGGATCTGTGAACAGAATGGGGGAATCAATAACAGGAGAGGTATCTTCCGGTATTTGTTCACTGTGACCAAGAGAGGCCTCACGACTTGTACTCAGGGCTGGCCTCCATTCGCTCTCACTCTGTTCCTTGCCCGTCAGCAAGGCATCCGAGAAAGGAATATAACAAAGAATTGTTTCGGTCTCATGATCTGCAACACCACCTCTTACCCATTCATCATAAGGCAGTGGAAGGGGGACCTTTTTTACGTGCGAGGCATGGGTCTACGCCTTCCGACCCTCCACTCGAAGTGCGGTGCGGGTGGTGAGGAGCACCAACTTTGGCTCCGACCACCTAGGCTCCAAGCAGAACTTCCGCTGATACTTCTTGATGACCACCCAGTCCCCTGGGTGTATGTCGTGTCCAGGCCCCTCAGGCAACGGCTTCAGGGTGTCTGCTACCTGCTGATGAATAGAACGAAGATCTTTAGTCAAAGCATGTAGATAATCTATCAACAAAGGGTATTCTATCTCTGAGAAACATTTAGGTCTAGGAACACCCCACACATTGGCGGGCCTGCCAAATATAACTTCGTGGGGAGAAACACCGGTCTTGGAATTCACTGTCACTCTTGTAGAGAGTAAGGCAAGGGGAAGTGCATCTGGCCAGTGCAGCCCTGTACTCTCCTGTATCTTGGCCATTTTGAGTTTCAATGTACCATTAAATCTTTCAACGACACCCGCAGCCTGTGGATGTTGGGCTGCGTGGAATTTTTGAGAGATTTGTAATCCCTTACAGATCTGTTTCATCAGTTCAGCATTAAAGGATGTGCCGTTGTCGCTCCAGATCACCCTAGGCAAGCCATATCTGCTGAAATACTCCTTAATCAGCATCTTAGCTGTCGAGATGGCTGTACAGTCCTTAGTTGGAAAAGCCTCCACCCATCTACTAAATGAGCATACCACCACAAGGACATACTTAAGGTTGTTTACCCTTTCCATTTCAATGTAGTCCATCTGTATCACCTCAAAGGGATAGGATGGGGGTGCAAAATTACCTACAGGGAAGGGTGTTCCCTTCCCAGGATTATGTCTTAAACAGACCATGCACTGCTGTACCAAATGTGTCGCTACCCTGGACATGTTCTTATTGCTCCACACTGGATCTAATAATTTGCATATCCCCTTTGCCCTTATATGAGCTGGTCCATGAGCCATCATCACTACTGGGAGGACATATGCATTCGGGAGCAACCATCGCCTTTTGTCTGACACATCCGTCTAACACTCATCCGAGTCCAACCGCCCACCTCTATCCTTCCATTGTTTCAACTCCTCCTCAGTCGCTTTTTCTTGTATGTTCCGCACACTCTGTACAGTGTTTGCAAACATGTTGACATCCGGTACCCACCTAGCTGGTCCTGCCACAAACATTCGTGGGAGTTTTGTCCTAGCAGTTTCTTTAGCCGTTTGGTCTGCAAATGCATTTCCCCTCCCCATATCATCCATCACTGCTTTGTGTGCACTACACTTAATCACAGCTAATCGTTTAGGAAGTGTCAGAGCTGTCAACAGTCGTAATATCAATGGGCCATTCTGAATCTTCTGTCCGTGTGATGTCAAATATCCCCGTTCTGCCCACAGTCGCCCATAACTATGGGCTACGCCAAAGGCGTATTGGCTGTCGGTGTAAATGTTCACATCCAGTCCTTCACTCAATTCACACGCTCGCATCAATGCTATTATTTCTGCAGCTTGGGTTGAGTTGTACAGGACCCTAGAAGTCTCCACCACTGTTTTTAAAGTCGTGACTGTGTATGCTGCCGTTGTGGTACCATCTGCTAATTTAAAACAGGACCCATCAACATACAGCTCTCCATCAGGATTATCAAGAGGCTTGTCCGTCAAATCTACTCTTCCCTTTGTTTCCTCCTCTGTCCGAAACAAGCAATCATGGATCTCATTGTCTTTCTCATCTGAAGGGAGAGGTAATAGCGTGGCTGGGTTCAAAGTGGCACATCTTTTTATCGTAACACGTGGTGCAAATAATGTCATCTCGTAACCAGTTAGACGAGCACTAGTTAAATTTTGCATCTGTGTCCTGTTCAATAAAATATCAACAGCATGTGGTACCATTACTGTAAGGGCTGAACCCAGTACGATTCCTGCCGATTGTCTTATCGAGACCGCAGCAGCCGCTGTAGCCCTTAGACAGCTCGGCAATGCTCTTGCCACGTTGTCAAGCATAGCAGAGAAGTAAGCGCAAGGTCTCTGTTTCCCACCGAAACACTGAGTTAGGACAGACAGCGCGCAACCTTCCGCCTCGTGCACGTAAAGTACAAAAGGCTTCTGATAATCAGGTGTTCCCAAAACAGGTGCAGAACATAAAGCAGTTTTTAGTAACTCAAACGCTTCTTGACATGCTGGAGTCCAAGGTAGGGGTTCGCGCACTTCCTTAGTAGTCAGATACAGAAGGGGTTTTGTTAGTAAAGCGTAATTAGGTATCCACTGGCGACAGTACGACGTTATGCCCAAGAATGCGCGCACCTCTCGCTGCGTGTTAGGTACAGCCATGTTAGTTATCGCCTTAATGCGCTCTGGCGTCAGCCTTCTCCCCTCCTTCGATAGGAGATGACCGAGGTAGGTAACCTACTGTCGGCAGTATTAGAATTTAGGAAGGGACACCTTGTGTCCTTTACGAGCCAAATGGTGTAACAATTTAACAGTAGACTCTCGGCATCCGTCCTCAGTGTCTGAGGCGATGAGAATATCATCCACATATTACAATAAGACATTACCCTGTGAGAGTTCCAAATCATCCAACTGTGCTTTCAAAGCTTGACTATAAATGCTTGGACTTTCCGTATAACCTTGGGGAATTCTACAAAGTCTAAAACTTCGGCCAGCCAATGAGAATCCGAAGAGATAACGGCTATCTGGATGCACAGGAATACTAAAGAAAGCATTCTTAAGGTCTAGTACAGAAAAATACTTAGCCGAGGGAGGTATCATTGTCAAAATTGTAGTAATATCAGAGACCACTGGATACTGAGGCTCAACCACCTTGTTAATGTGGCGTAAATCAATCACAGAACGATAGACATCAGGTGTACCCTCGCTGGCATCACATGAGGGCCTCTTAAGGATCGGAAGAATGGGGCTATTGCAACTGTTAGAATCCGTTTCCTCTACTACCCCGGACCGGATCAAGTCCTGTATTATTTGCAACAGAGCCTTCTCTCCATCCCTAGATATTTTGTACTGCGGTATCCGAGGTAGCTTGGCTCCCACCTTAACCTTTATTGACACTGGGGCAATGTCCATTTTTCCCACATCAGTATCACTGCTAGCCCACAGACTCTCAGGAATCCCCTCCAACTCAACCGGGAGGGGCTCATCTTTTGAGAAGCATTGCTGCGCATGCGCGACAGAAGGACCCAACGTGAGATACACACCGTCTGGGGAACAGTAAATTCTAGCATGCAATCTTTTCAACAAGTCTAAACCCAGTAAATTCTCACCACAATTTGAAATTAAAAGGAAGGGAGAGTCAACAGTGAAAGGGCCAATCGTAAGTGCAAGAGGCTTTTAAATGGGGCTAACCACCGGGGTACCTGAAAACCCCACGGAGATATTAGTCTTGCCAGACAGAGCCGCCCCTGGGACCTGAGAACGTGCTACTGAACTTTTCGTAGCACCTGTATCCACAAAAACTTTCTGAGGGGATCCCGACAAGTCTGCCGTTACATAAGGCCCACGTTGATCAACATCCACAGAAACAGGTCCTGCGCTCTGTCCTACGCTGTCCTAGTTATTAGAAAATCCTGTCAGGTCATCCATAGCATATGCATAATTGTAGTACTGACTATCTCTGCAATTGTCATCCTCCTTCTGAAAGTGTTGCCTATCTCTTTCCCCGTCAAAGTAATTCCCTCCCGGTCTCCTGCCTTCCTCAGACTGCCTACCATCCTTGCCTGTTTCTCCCCGACCTCGTCCTCTGCCTGGCCAGGTAGCGGACCGGAGCTGTGGACAGTCTCTCCACCAGTGCCCCTCCTGTTTGCAGTTGGCGCACTGGTTCTGTCCCAAACGCTCTCTTTTCTCTCCCCTTCCGTAACTACTTCCTCCTCGACCAGCCATCATGGGCGGAGCACCAAGTCCCCGACCCTTCGCCACTTGCTGCAGAAACACTCTTGTCTTTAAATCCTTTGCCTTCTTTTCTTGTCTGTCCTTATTCTCATTCTCTCTATGCTCGTAATACTGGGCCATACTCAAAATCCCAGAGGGAGTGGATGTCGTCCACGTACTCTCTGATGCCTGCAATCAGGCTGATATTTCTGGCAACAAATTTGTTACAAATCTGTTAACAACACCACCGCCGGCACCAACGACATCACTCCCTCTCAAGACCTCTGCGACTCCTTATCCTCTTTCTTCCACAACAAAATCGCCAACATACATAACAGCTTCAAAAACCAATCCGAGGATCAGTCCACTCCACTCACCTCCAAACCAAAACAGCTCTCTCACAACCTTTGCACCTGGAACCCAATCACCACTGAAGACACCATCCGCCTGATGAACTCCATCCACTCAGGTTCACCAACCGACCCTTGTCCCCACCACGTTTTCAACAAAGCAGACTCCATCATCGCACCCCATCTCCGCGATGTCATCAACTGTTCCTTCAACTCCGCTACCTTCCCGGAATGCTGGAAACATGCAGAAATCAGCACCCTTCTAAAAAAAAACACAGCAGACCCCTCTGAACTTAAGAACTACCGCCCCATCTCACTCCTCCCATTCCCTGCCAAAGTCATCGAGAAAGCCGTCAACAGTCACCTCGCCACCTTGGTTGAATCCAACAAATCCCTCGACCCATCACAATCCGGCTTTCGAGCCAAACACAGCACCGAAACCGCCCTCATCGCAGCTACAGACGACCTTCGAACGCTTCTAGACAACGGAGATACAGTCGCCCTCATCCTACTCGACCTCTCCGCCGCCTTCGACACAGTCTGTCACAGCACCCTCATACAACGCCTCAGCAATGTCGGAATACAAGGAAAAGCTCTGGACCAGATCATCTCGTTCCTCGCCGGAAGAACCCAGAGAGTCCACCTCCCCCTTTCAAATCAGAGGCCACCGAAGTCATCTGCGGCGTACCACAAGGATCTTCACTCAGTCCCACCCTATTCAACGTGTACATGAGTCCCCTCGCATCCATTGCGCGGCAACACAACCTCAACATCATCTCCTACGCAGACGACACCCAGCTGATCCTCTCCCTCACCAAAGACCCAAACACCGCCAAAACCAATCTACACGAAGGAATGAAAGAAGTAGCCGAATGGATGAAGAACAGCCGTTTAAAACTAAACTCGGACAAAACAGAAGTCCTCATCCTAGGACCATCACCCTCTGCCTGGGACGACTCTTGGTGGCCACCGGCCCTGGGTACAGCACCCATACCTACAGATCACGCACGTAACCTGGGCTTCATCCTGGACTCCTCCCTCTCGATGACCAGACAAGTCATGGTCAAAAAAATCTTCCGTTGGATCCCCACCGAAACAAGAAAGACGGTCACCCATGCACTGGTCACAAGCCGACTGGATTACGGAAATACCCTCTACGCCGGAACCACTGCCAAACTACAGAAAACACTCCAACGCATCCAAAACGCCTCAGCCAGACTCAAATTGGACATCCCTCGTCAAGCTCACATTTCCGGTCACCTGAAAGAACGCCACTGGTTCCCCGTCAACAAAAGAATAACGTTCCGTCTCCTCACTCACGCTCACAAGGCCCTCTACGACCTAGGACCTCAATGCCTCAACACAAGACTGTCCTTCTACACACCCACCCGCCAATCACGATCATCCAACCAAGCCCTCGCCGCAATTCCACGCATCCACAGATCCACCATGGGAGGAAGATCTTTCTCCTACCTAGCGGCCAAAACCTGGAACTCTCTCCCCACGCACCTCCGCCTTACCCAGAACCACCTCTCGTTCAGAAAGCAGCTAAAAACCTGGCTTTTCGATAAGTAATGCACCCTCCCTCCCTCAAGCGCCTTGAGACCCTCTGGGTGAGTAGTGCGCTATATAAATTCTTGAACTTGAACTTGAACAAAAAGTCGCAACCCACCATCTTGAGAAATATCCTGACCGCTAAAATCCATGAACGTTTCCTCAAAACGAGTAAAGAAATCTGAAACTGCCTCATCCTTCTTCTGTCTGCAAGCCGTCAACTTATCCCAATCAACCTTCTTAGGGGGAATGAGTGAGTGCATGTATTTTATTATACGCCCTGGCAACGCTAGAATCTCAGCCTTCGGCTTCTCCCCTGGCTTCCACTCCTGGTCCCAATCCTTGAATGCCTCCCATGTACCACCCAGCTCCTCTGTATGATCTGAACCCTTCACCTGTCTCCATACATCCACAGGGACCAACAACCCAAAAAACAATTCTATATTTTCTAGAGTCATAACTGTCGAGGACGCTGCTTCTGTTAACTCTTTGTAATAGGCTGTCGGATTCTTCCTTGAGTCGGGTAACTGAGCCTTCAAAGCTAATACCTCGCTCCTTTTCCAGGGTGTATACACCCATTGTTCCTGGAAATGAGCATCGACACGAGCTCGGGTCACAGTATTTGTTGTCGGGTCTATCACTTCAGGTACCTCAGGGTGAAAAATAGGGTGCACTTCACGCATCGGGTGTACCCCAGGGAAATGGGGGTCTCCCACTGCTGGTAACTCATTTCTATACTCTAACAAAAACTTCAGACTGCGGAACACATCCTTTATTCCAGTATTGGCCCTATAGGCATTATTCTTAATATCACGAAGAATCGCCGTGCCTCCCCACCATATCCCTGCTCCCACAACGCTATCAATGTCGTCGACATATGCCACAAAGCATGCTGCTGCATCAAAGGCTCATAATCTTTCATCGTAGACCAAATGTCTTCCAATGAATAGATGTTATTCCTGGCCCATTGACAGGCTTGATTAGCTACCATTGTCTTCTCATCCAACCCAACAGCAGAACGCGTAAGCAGCTTCCGTACCTGAGTAAACAACCCGCCTCCCGTTCCCCGGATCGGGGTCAGGAACGCACTCTGAGGGGTAGTACTGGCCGAAACAGTGGGAATAGCAGAACCAGTGGGGAGCGCCGGGGAGAGCAAAGAAGGGGCAAGTGGACTCGTCGCAAAAAGGGGAAGCAAGGGTGCGGTGACAGAGGAAAGTGGTTGGTCAATCACAGAGGAAGCAGAGGCACCGGACGAGGGAGGGGCATCCATTTGGGGAACCGAAACCGCAGAGGAAGCGGAATCCGTTAACACAGGGTAAAGTGGCTGCGGAGCATATGGGGGAGGGGGTCGAGTATTCAAAATATCCTCCATCTCATCTTGTTCCTCTTCTCTCGCTACATAGCTTTTATTATCCAACAGCCTGAAATGTCTATCTGCGCGCTCAATCCGCAACTCATTCTCTTTCTTAGTGTGTTCCCTGGCTTTCTGCGCCATAGTTTGTGCCGCTCTCTTCTGAGCCACCTTCTCCTCCCTTATTTGCCATTCTCGTACCTCCTTCTGCCACATCCGTAAAGAATCGAACATGCTCTGGCGACTGCGCCTAGCAAACAATCTATCTTGTAAGTAATCTAATTTTGCTCCATCAAAAGAGCCAAGCAGAGGTCACTGTAAATCTACATTATCCTTCGTATATTTATGCCACAAAGTAGAAAACAAAATCGGGGGTAAACCATGTTTGACGTACATTTCAAAATTTGGAGAGCCCTCCACCGGGGCAGGTTGGCTCTCAGCCAATCTAACGTCTGAGACATCACCACAGCACCCTAAACATCGTAATTTACTGAAACACGGCATCCTGCTCTCACACAGTCACGCACCAACACAAAAACTCACACTTGCACACTTGCTCACTTACCGGTAGGCCACACACTCACAATGTCAATGTACATTACATCAAATCCTTACCAAAACACGTGTTACCAAAATGGGACAAGGCCCGTCGACCAAGTCCTGGGGAACCTGGACCCTACCGCAGACCGAACAGCACATCCGCTATTCCGAGACCGGGGAACACATCCGTCTCCTGGGTGATGCTACAAATCGGCATGCACTACACCGTTTGGGGTCCGGCACCCATTCTCCACGAGCCACCACCCTAGGGGCTCGGGTGAGTCCCGGAATCCTTCCACAGCAAGCCACACGTCAACTGCAGTATCACCCAGTTGGATGACTTCAAACCCACATTCACGCAGTCTCCGCCAAGTCTGTCAGAGCCCCACTCGCACTCTGAGTTCCCCGGAGCACACTAGCCCCAGGAGCACGCCGGCTCCTCTGTTCGCCAAAGACACACCGGTCTCTCGGAGCACTCCGACTCCTCCAAACAACAGTCGGATCACTCACCTTCCGTATGCGGTACCGACCTCTACCGTTCTCCACCTCCGGCTGCCAGGACCAACACAGTCAGCTCCAAAGTTCCAGGCTCCGGCGTAGGATCGTGGACCGGGACCTTTCCCGATCGGCAGGGCGGGGCAGCGCTGCGAGAACCAAGCTCGGCATCAAAATGGGTACCCGGGACCACCATGCCGACCAGGGGGTCTCCGTCCTTCTGCTACCCACTTACGGGTGAGAAAGGTCCTAATCGCGGAGTCCCTGTTCAGGCGCCATCTGATAAGCGTGGCTCAAATCCACCCGAGTGACTTACCGCACTCACCTATAGTTGCCCAATAATAAGTCAGCCGGACAGTGGAGAAGAATAAACAAGTAATTTTATTAGGCCACAAACTCCCATATGAGAGGGCCCTGTCCGACCTCACCCAAGAGAGTGCGCCGAGAGGACTGACTCATATCATTACAGTAACACATTATAATATGAAAAGCAGAGTAAAACACGCCCATTGTGGAAAAGTACTGGACCCCTAAGATGGTGAACAATGGTCTCATACAAGAGGCATCTGCACCTGGAATAGCAACATTTTGTTATCTCACTCCAAGGACACGGAGCCAGGCCTTAGCATCTCCAGCACATTGGAACAGAGTGATAAGGGGTTTCGCTAGTAGTTTCAGTCACAGTAAGTCGAGAAACAAAACTGCTGACATGTGGAATATTCCTATTCCTACGGGAGGGGGATGAGCAAGTGCAACTTGCACGTAGAGGGAAATGCTTCAAAATGGTGGCACACAGGCTAAGCTAAGAATAACTGTAATAATGTCACACGCATAAAGGAATAACTAATATTAGAATGTAAACGTAAATGCATAAATGAATATATCAGTAGTTAGACACATTCTGCTAACTCATAAGCATAATATAGGTAGTGGGCGGGGCATGGAAAACTGAAACCTATCAGACGTATGCAAATCAGTCTTGACCCTGCCCCTCATGGGATCCCATGCTCGCTGTGCCACTGGATTCAAGCTAGCCTGGCTGTCGAGGGGTGTTACCCTGAAACTGGTCCCTGGATGCTTGTCTAGGGAGGACCCAGCTTGGCAGTTCGGACTGGACTGCCCCCATGAGGAGCAGGGTCAAGACTGATTTGCATGTGGCTGGGTACAAATTGGAGTGACACAGTGAGCAAAAGAAGGATGGATTTAACCCAGATCTCTTGACTGGGGTGAATGTTTGACTTATTCAGCATTCCATCCATCATTTGTTGCCCCAGAACTTTTCACCCTAAGTGGGATGGGTATGCCCAGATTGGGGTCCCTTGCTCACTGAATTTAAGCTAGCCTGGCTGTTGAAGGGTGTTACCAAAAAACAGATTCCAGAATACTTGTTTATGGTCCAGGAAGGACCTGGTTTGGCTGTTTGGGCTAGACTGCTCCCATGAGGAGCAGGTGCAAGCATAACTTGCATTTGGCTGGGTCCAAACTGGGGTGGCGTAGTGAGCAAAAGAGCGATGGATTTAACGCAGATCTTTTGACTGGGTGGTGAATGTTTGATTCATACAGCATTCAGACCATCATTTGTGGCTGCAGGACTTTTTGCCCTATGTGGGATGGCGGTGCCCAGACGTGGGGCCCTTGCTTGCTGTGCAACTGGATACAAGCTAGCCTGGCTTAAGAGGGGTGTTACCCGGAAACCCGTTTCAGGATGCTTGTTTCCGGCACACAGAGGACCCGTATTGGCAGTTTGGGCTGGACTGCTCCCATGAGGAGCAGGGTCAAGACTGATTTGCATATGGCTGGGTCCAAACTGTGGTCGGTTAGTGAGCAAAAGAATGAAGGATTTAACCCAGATCTCTTGGCTGGTGGTGAATGTTTGATTAATTCAGTATTCCGCCCATCATTTGTTCCTGCAGCACCTACTGAACAAAAGCAACAAAAAAAATGTCCTAATATTTAAGGAGTAAGTTGTTTGGAGCGCAGTGAAGCCATCTCCATTATCACCAACATAGTGACTACTGCGAAACTTCAATATAAAAAAAGTTTTATACAATAAGTTTGCCAAACTAGAGAAAAGTATTTTAGGGAGCCGCATTTAAATAAGAAATCATATCTCGTAAAGATTTACCAGAATCAGATTAATAACAGCCAAATTTGCTGCAAGACCATCCCTAAATAGGGAAATATATCACAATCCAATAGTACAAAGCCTGAAAAAAATACCAAATGCAATTAAATATTTGCCAATAAAAAGAAACCTTAAAAGACCCATGGCTTATTTACACTTACTAATTTAAATAGTGGGTACACTACATAGCTACGAATACTTGAAATCTCAACTGTCATAGCTCTAGATTATAGGTCATGTAAGTCGAATGATCAATGTCTAAAAATCCAATACTCTCCCTCACATAACCATTAGGCTTGATCACCCCCTCTTCTATGTAGTTTCACAGTTTCAATGGCTACAAAAAGAATATCTTTTAAGAAGCGTCCACATGCAGAATCTCCGAGGTTTATTTAAAAAGGGTATTTCTCATTAAGGTTTCTAAAAGCTCTTAAAGTTCCTGCCATCTTTCTTTAATCAGTCGAATGGTTGACCCAACATTAATTTTCCGGCAATAACATGTGATAAGATAAATGCAAAATTTAGTATTGCAATTCATACAATCTCTGATAGTGAAACAATGTTTCTTTACTTGACTAAAACATTCAGTTTGTTTACCTAAAGTACAGTCACAATGGATACATTTGCCATATTTAAAGAAGCATGGTCGATCAATTAATGCTGTTTTCTAGGCTTTTTGTTTAGAATAGCAAGAAGTGCCACTGGGGCAGAGCAAATTTTAAAAGATTTGCCATTCTAAAAGGAAAGTTCAGGATTTACATTTATATGCTTTCACATTTCTCTGCCTAGGCTCAGCAAATGCCAAGTATCAAGATAATATTTTTGAACTTGAGTGCTTTCCTAAATTGTATTTTGTAATGAATTTTCTATTGTCCCAACTTGTTGTGTTTTTCTTTGTACAGTCTGTTGTTTATAAAGTAATATATTTCTAGTGACCGGTTTCACTTTCATATAAGCTTTTTGTATCACCTGTTGCAAATATCCTATCTGAATAAAATGTTGGAGAATATTATTAGCCTCTTCTTCAAAATCAGATGTTTTACTACAAATTCCAGGTGCCCTAAGCAATTCACTGTAGGGAATATTGTGTTTTTGATGAACTGGTTGAACTAAGCTTGAGAGTAAAATACTGTTCACAGAAGTAGGTTTCCTAAATATCTTGCTGAGTATTTTACAGTAGTCTTCAATATATAGTAAACATTCAGGAAAATTGATCATAGTGACACTGTATTCTAGCAAAAATTAATGTTGCAAGAATTATGGTTTAAAGCAGTGTGAAATTGTAGCAAAGTGGACATAACACCTTCCCCAATGATAAAATATCATAATAGTACATTTTCATCAAAAACCTTTGAAAAGGGCCCTCCAAAGATTTAATTTTCAAATTCAACCATAAACAAAGATGCTTATGAGGGTGCGAAATGCAAAACGATTGCGGTTCTGCCAAATTGGTGACACAGTGCATGATTTCTTTCTGAAATAACAAAATTAAATTTGAGCATCTTTTTAGGTTGCTCATATTTGGTTCCTTTTTACTATTCATGCCTTAATTAAGTTGTTTTAATAAATATTGTGTTTATTCTTGACAAATAGTTTTTTGCAAAACAAAATTACCCTATGTTTTGACATCTTACTGTATCTATATTTTTTACTTCTTTTTTCTCTTTTGCTTACTTCCGGTTGTTTACTTTCTGATCTTTAATTAAATTGTGTTATGTTATTGCTAAATATATGGCCAAGATGAAGCGGTGTGTGTTGTAAAACACGTGTTAATCTTGTGATTTGTTTTCTAAAATGTTTATGGCCTCAAAACCCAGTCTTCTTTTGTGTGCATTCCCGATGGGTTTAGAGGGATTGATCCAGCATTTTGTTTTAGGTCCTGGTGCCATACTTTCTGAAAGAGACTCACTATTCCTAAATTGTTTTTAGTAAACTGCTACATATATCATTAATAGTTTTTAAATCTCCAAAATGTATACTGGGAAGCATAAGGCTATACTAAATCTGAACCATCATGCTTGCAAGTGGCGCAGTCATGTGGTGATGGAAAGGAATTTTGTATACAAGATACCAAGTAAGTAGTGAAAAACAGATAGCTCCCATCAAATGACATTACAGCACTTTTCAACAGTGGCCACACCATTTTTAGCAGATGCCTAAATCCATTAAACTGAATGGGGCAGTACTTTTTTCCACAATCAAATTCATAACCTGCCTAGAGGCGAACAATTTGAAGTGTCAGTTCCAGACACAAGAATAATTTTTTAAGTGAACCAAGCAATGCTGCTGTCAAAGGTTTATTGAAGTCACCATGATCTCTGGCATTATGTAATACTTTGTTGAACTATATAGTGGTTTTGTGGTCAGTGTCTAAATGTTGCTAGACATTTCTCTCACAACCCTGCCCACCATCAAACCATCTGCAAGATATAGGGGTTAGAGCCTGAATTTAACCCCTTGCACGCTCATGATGGAACCATTCTGTCATGAGCCACGGTGGGGCTGTGCTGGTGATGGAATGGTTCAGTCCTGGCCCGGCCGCCGCGCCTGCGCTGCGCTGATTTCACGCCTGCGCGGCGTGTTCTATTGAGCGGGCGGGGCCATGACCGAACCATTCCGTCACAAGCACAGTGCCACTGCGGCTCGTGACGGAGTGGTTCCGTCCTGAGCATGGTGGCACCACGTGGCCCCCCTAGCGCCGCAGCAGAATTACCACCGCAGCCAAGGGGTTAATGAACCTACATAACAATAGTGCTGTGGAGAGTGCTCCTTTCCATGAATGTACCCTTGATTCAGTAGCCTTTGAAGGGAATGAAACTAAGATCTGATGGATCAAGAGAAATCTTTGGAGCAGCAGAGCAAGGTAGTTTTCAGAATACATGAAGAGAAACCGTGCAGCAGTTCTTCTTGTAAAGGACACTCTTAACAGTTATATGCTACTTAAGCAATAATCCAGATCAGTGGTTCTTAACCTGTCATCTGCAATGCTTACTCAGGTGATCCGCTATAGTTTAAACATTTAGTAATATTAGCAGATTAATGAAGTATAAATTCATTGAAAACAATTGAAAAACGTAAAACACTGTAAACACTTTGAAATTCAAAGGTGCAATGAAAGTGAGGTTTCTTATCTTAATTTGTGAGAGAAGCGCACACTCTGGTATGGAATGATAAATGAAGAGCATGTATTAGGAGCAAAAAAGACAACCTTAGATGGTAGATTCTAGCATATCATTTCATATTTTAGAAATCAAATTAAACTCTGAAAAGCCTTAACCTTCCCATTAAAATAACTGATTTCATTTTGCAGGTTTTTTGTTTGTGAACTAAATAAAATATTTAATAATATGTAAACTGCTTTCCTTTATATAAGGTTCAGTATTTTTATGTATTATTTCAAGTTCACATCATAGAAATTGTTTAGGGAGGATGTCCAGCTTCCCATAGTGATTCAGTGGTGGGCCACAGATGCCGAATGGTCAATATTCTCTTATGTAGACCAATCCAGATGCATGTATACATGCATGTGTGTGTGTGTGTGTGTGTGTGTGTGTATATATATATTCACTGGAAAAAACATACGTTTCAGGGATGTTATAGTTAGTTGGACATTTCACTCACACAAAACCATAGAAATTCCCCCGTTATACTTAGTTCTGCTAGCTATAACTTGAGCCCCCACAATGCACTGCTGATGACGTCACTTATTACATCATTCATGACATGGTCAGTGACATAACTGATGACATCTCAAATGACATCACTAATGGCATCACTGATGACATCATCCAGTGACTGTGTGTTACTGTAAAATTTAAATATGTTTTATATATATGCCAAGGTGTATTGAAGAATGAGTGGGTGTATAAGTGTCTGGATGAAGGATTTAGTAGGTGTGTGACTGACTGTACAAGTGAGTGATTAAATGTGTCTTACTGAATACATGGGTTAGTGACTTGACTGTCTGAATGTGTGTATCAGTATTAAGCCTGGGCGGCCAGCTACGCTCCGTGCACGGAGTGCCGCCTCCTACGCATTTTGCGTAGCCGGCGTAGCCAGGCGGCACTACGCGCGCTCCGCAGACGGAGCGTAGCCGGCTGCCACCCGCCTCCCTCCCGCCCTCCCTAAATACATAAATAAATGTATAAAAAGCTTTTTAAAACACTTACCTTGTCTGCCGCGTCCCTGGGGCTCCCTCTCGCCGTCCCGCGATGCGCGTCGCCATTTCGGATCCTAATGCGCATGCGCGGGCGGCCGCGCATGCGCATTTCTCATGAGGAATGCGCATGCGCGGCCGCCCGCGCATGCGCATTAGGATCCGATTCGGTGGCGGCGCGAACGGCGGGACGGCGAGAGGGAGCCCCGGGGACGCGGCAGACAAGGTAAGTGTTTTTAAAAGCTTTTTATACATTTATTTATGTATTTAGGGAGGGCGGGAGGGAGGCAGGCGGCGCGGAGTGGGGCTACGCGGAGTGCGCGGGTGGGCGTAGTTGTGCGCCCACTTCGCGTAGCTCCGCGGAGCCCCACTCCGCACACTACGCCCAGGGTTAATCAGTATATCTGTTGTTGTGTAAGCTGCTGCATGTGTTGGTCAGTAGCTACATGAGTGTCTATATGGGTTATTGATTGGTTCTCTGAGTATCTGTATGGGAGACTGAGTGTGTGTGTGGGTGTGTGGGCGGTTGATTCACTGGGTGTATGGGTTCAAGAGTACATGTGGAAACAGCTGTATGGGCGGTGAGTGTGTGTATGGGTATGTTGGTGAGAGATTGGATTTCTCAGTGGTACATGTCCAAGTAACTACATATGTAAAAGGCAATGTATGTGAGAGTTGGAGTATATAAATGACTTACGTGAGAGTCAGTGATTGTGAGAGTGGCTATATGGATGAGTGTGTACTTGTATCAGTGATTGTATACGTGAGTACGTTTGTGTCAGTATATGTTTGAATAAGTGAGGTGGTGTGTGTATAACTGTATAGGTGAGGAAATGGGAGTGTGATTGATTCTTTGCATGACTGACTAGGTGTGTGAGTAACTCATGAATGCGTGGCGGTGTGTGAGAGTCTGTATAGGTGTATGAGTGGATATGATAGTGTTGTATTGATGAGTGTTTGTATGTATGAGTGATTGTATGGGTGACTGAGTGGATGTGTGTGTAGACCTAGGAATCAGTGAGTGCATGTGTAATAACTGGAATTGGTGTGTCAATGGTTTCGAAAATGGTAGTCTGTATTTTACAGTGGGTGTATCAAAGGTTATATTAGAGTGTGAGGAGGTGCATCAGAATTTCACGTGGATGATGTCATCAGTGATGTAATTTGAGAGGTCATCAGTGATGTCATCCGTGATGTCATGGACCATATCACGAATGATGTAATATGTGATGTAATCAGCAGTGCATTGCGGGGGCGTGAGTTATAGTAAGCTCAACTAACTATAATGGGGTATTTACTATGGTTTTGTACAAGTGAAATGTCCAACTAACTATAACGTCCCTGAAACCTATAGTTTTTTTAGTGAGGTTCTTTAAATGCTAGTTTTTAACTATAATGTGCCTGAAACCTAGGTTTTTTCCAGTTAATTTCAATGTTTTTTTTAAATGCTAATTTCTAACTATGCCTACAAATGTAGGACATGTGAAGAAAGAGGAAGAAAAGCGCAGAAAGAAGCAAGACAAATACAGAAAGAGGAAACAGAAGTCCAGAAAGACGAAGAAAAGTGCAGGAAGAAGCAAGAGCTGTGCAGAAAGAACCAACATAGGTGCAGAAAGTCCTCCTGTGCCCCCAACTTTTTACTGACGAGCACTGGTGGTAACTGACTGACTAACCAGGACGGAGCCAGTGCTAGGCTAAAAGACGCATAGAATACAGTAAAAACACCTACATACACAAGGGAACACTATGTGTTGGGGTACCCCTGTGATTAGCCTGACCTCCTCTGTATTTGCCATGAGTTAGTGCCTGGGTCATTGCATGAGTACATGGGTACTGCGTGGATGATTAGAGTACTGCAAGGAGAGTGCATTGTGAATTTATAAGTGCTTGGGTTTTGTCGGAGTGATTGGATAAGTACATGGTGCTGGCTGGGTGATTGGAAGAGTTCATGGGTAGTGACAAGGAGATGGCTGGACTGCATCAGTCGTGCTAAGGAGATTGTATCAGTGCATGTGTTAGTGCCTGGGTCATTGTATGAGTACATGGGTAGTGACTGGATGATTAGAATGCTACAAGGACAGTGCATGGTGAATTTATAAGTGCTTGGGTTTTGGCAGAGTAATTGGAAAAGTACATGGTGCTGGCTGGGTGATTGGAAGAGTTCATGGGTACTGACAAGGTAATCGCTGGACTACATAGGTAGTGTTCAGAGCATGTGTTAGAGCCTGGGTCATTACATAAGTACATTGGTACTGATTGGATGATTAGAGTACTGCAAGGACAGTACATGGTGAATGTATAAGTGCCCGGGATTTGGTGGAGTGATTGGATAAATACATGGTGCACGCTGGGTGATTTGAGAAGTGCATGGGTAGTGAGAGGGTGATGGCTTAACTGCATGGGTACTGCTTAGGGTATTGTAGCTGTGCATGAGTTAGTGCATGGGTCATTGCATGAGTGCATGGGTAGTGACTGGATGATTAGAGGGCTGCAAGGAGATTGCATAATGAATTTATAAGTGCTTGGGTTTTGGCGGAGTGATTGCATAAGTACACACATGTCACATCAGGCCCGTCCCCTCCCTTCACCACGGTGCAAATGCACCCCCTGGCAGTTTTTAAGTTGGGGGATTAATTCTCCTTGAATCCTGAGGGCCCCTGGTGGCCAAGTAGCCCACCATGTACCTCCAGTAAGCGCCACAGTGCTGCGTTGCAGAGAGGTGGTTTGAGGCCACGCCCCTTTTTACACCTCTCTGCAACACAACTCCGTGGCGCTTACTGTACATACCTGGTGGGGTAGTTGGCCCCCAGGGACCCTCAGGATTCAAGGGGACTTAATTCCCCAACTTAAAGCGCACCACAGGGTGCCTTTGCACACTTGTCACATCAGGCAATGCCCCCTCCCTGCACCACTGTGCAAACGCACCCCTTGGTGCTTTGTAAATTGGGGGATTAAGTCCCCTTGAGTCCTGAGGGTCCCAGGGGGCCAACTACACCATCAGCTACCTCCAGTAAGTGCCACAGAGCTGTGTTGCAGAGTGGTGTAAAAAAGGGCATGACCTCTGAACGCCTCTCTGCAAAGCAGCTCCCTTGTGCATACTGGAGGTACCTGGTGGGCTAGTTGGCCCCCAGGGACCCTCAGCATTCAAGGGGAATGTAAGAACTGGGGTCACCCATTTTCACTGTGGTAGCTTGGCGTGAGCGGGAAGGCACCCGAAACCTAGGTGTAAAGCAGAAGTGCAGCACACACTCACACTGAGACAGGGAATCACTCGCAATAAAATAACACCACACCGGCTAATCGGTTAAAACAAGACTCTTTTATCTAGGTTTGTCTCATTGCAGGTAAGTAATTCATTATCGTAAACTAAACATCAATTCATCAGGCAACATTTCATTATGTAGGCATGGGCATCCACATTGGTCCTAGGCAGGTTCAGAATAGCAACATCTCATAGGACACTTCAAGATAGAACATTTCCTAGTTGCAATTTAGAACATTTCATAGTTCCCCTATAGAACATTTCTGATAAAAGGGGTTCCTGTAAGCAGCTCAACCGGGGCCTTAATGGTGTACCCGCCACCTATGCAGGGGCAGCTACAAGAACATTCCCCTAACAAGGGGTTAACTTTAGGCACGAAACACAGTCAATCGGTACAGCTATCACCCAGTTCAGGGGGCCTTAGTAACTTCTCCCCCTATTCCCGACCCTCGCAGTACTAGTTAGGGCCACCACGGGGTTCATCCGGGCCAACAGGGCCCAACTACAGTCTCTGGCAGGAGGGGGCCGTCACGGGGCTGCCTCACTACCTACACAGGCTCCTCCGCAGCCCCGCCGCCTCCGTGGTCTCTGGCCCTCCCCCGAGGGTGTTTACCTTAAATTTCAGTCCTCTTTCTTAGTGCGTGAGCCCGCGCTGGCTAAGCGGGCTCCCCACTGCTCTTGCACCAAGTTCCGGCTGCCCCTAGTGGGTCTGGGGCCGTTCGGGGGCTCTCCCTTGCCTGGAAGCCCCCTGTCCAAAGCTGAGAGCTGGTCCCGGGCCTGCCGTTCCTTCCCGGGCCCGGGAACCAATCAGGGTGCTTGTTGCTGGTGGGCGTGCCCGTAGCCGCCATTGGCAGCGCGGGTCGCGGGTGCGCCGCAGCCTGGCCCAATGGCTGCACGGTGCTGACGGGGGCGTGGCCTGTGATGTGGCCGATGCCCCATCACGTGATGATGGACCGGTGGGTCTATGCAAATGGGGTGAGGGTCGCGGCGGTGATGACAGGCCCCCAGGCGCCTCCGGGTGTTGTGGACAACTCCGGGCTGCGGCCGGGAACAAGCGGGCTCCAACTGACAGGTAGGTTTCCCTCCTTTTCCCTTATACCCCTAGGTCAGGTGACCACTCTCTGAAGGCGGCATAGTGTAACCCCTCCCCTATTCCGGAAGGTACCAGGAGCTTCCACATTCTATGCTATGGGCACTGCTACTGTATCCTAATGTCCCAGCCTGCTCCTGACTACTAGTGCATGTTTAAAAAAGCCACTCCGCAGTAGCAGGGGCCTGTGGCAGCCATGTTGTTAGGAGAGAGCACCTGCACCTCAGCACTGTTTGGCAGTGGTAAGGTGCCCAGAGACCTAGGTCCAACAAAAAAGATGGTGGAAAAAACAATGCAAAGGGCAAAAAAATGGGGTAAGACCACCCTAGGGCTGACAGGTCTAACAGGGAATTAATTCCCCAACTTACAACGCGCCAGGGGAGTGCTGCAGGGAGGGGGTGGGAACTAGCCTCAATGCCGGCTTTTTAAAAAGACAATTAAGAAGGGGGCTGTGTGGCCCCCCTTCTCTTTCCTTTTTTTGGGCCCTAGCGACCCCATCCCCCAGGGTGTAACCCTTTTAAAAAAAAAAGAAAATATGTAAATGGGAAGGGGGCTGCATGAGCCCCCCTCCCGTGGCCAATTCATGCCCCAGGGACCCCATACCCCGGGGCATGGCCACATATATATTTTACCGAGTCACAAGATGGCTGCCAATGCCTCCTGGTTTGGGGTATTGACAGCCAATTAGAATAAAGCTCATGTTCGGGAGGGGTTGCGAACCCACCGCTGCCCCAGATATCAAAACCTTTATTTTTTATTTTCTCAGCAACTACTAAATGGATTTACACCATTTAAAATAAAGGTCGCTTTCTAAACCAAGCACTGCCTTTTTGCCAAATTTGGGGTAATTCCGTTCAGCAGTTCAGGCTGAAGCCTTGCCTAAAGTTTCCTATGGGAAATTGATTTTTTGACTCTTATTTTTTTAATTTCTCAGCAACTACTGTACGTAATTCCATTCAGCAGTTCAGGCGGTAACCTGGGGAAAGCGCATTTTGGGACACCCCTTTTTTCTCAGCCCCTGCTTGACAAATCACCCCCACATTTTCAGGATAGGAGCTGATCTGGAAAGACTTTTTTTTTGGTGAATTGCGCAAAGAATTGTCAAACAACACCAAAGTTATTAGCAAATCAAAAAATGCTTTTCCTATGGAAACTAGGTTCTAACTATAACTACCTACTGGTGACCGTCAGTAGGTAATGTATATGTTATGTTATGTTATGTTAATTTTATTTATACAGCGCGCAGCTGCCCCAGCAAAGGGGCGTCCTGGCGCTTGAACAAGTACCAAACATAACACACAAAAAAGAGAACAGACAACTAAGCAGGAAACAGGAAAGTTTTAATTGCACGCCTAAAGGCGGCCAGATTGTTCAGAGCTCGGATATGCAACGGGAGAGAGTTCCATAAACCAGCGACAAGTACTCGGTAAGAGCGGCCACCCATCCTGCTAAGTTTAAAGCGGGGGCGGACTGTGAGTTGAAGGGTCTCCGATCTCAAAGATCTTGAAGGCACATAAGGGATGAGTAAATTGGCCAGTGCCGGCGGCGAGGAGAGCTTCAAAATTTTAAAGGCCAGACAGAGCGCCTTAAACTTAATTCTCTGCCTTACTGGTAACCAGTGAAGGGCAGAGATAGTGCTAGAGGTCGAACAGTGCCTGGGAAGGCCAACAATGGCCCGCGCCGCTGCATTCTGTACCCTTTGCAGCCTAGATGCCCCAGCCTGGTTTACCCCCAACAACAGCGCGCTACCGTAATCCAGCCGAGACAGGATTGAGGCTTGGACCACGAGCTGCCGGGTGGGGGGATCAAAAAATTTGAGGATTGGCCTTATACCTCGCAGAATGCCATAGCAGGTGGCAGCAACCTTCTTCGTATGGCCCGTAAAAGTGAGAGCCGGATCCAACCATACTCCTAAGTTCTTTACTTCTGAAGTAGGAATGGGGGTGACGCCCAATTCTGACGGCCACCACTGATCTCCCCAAAGCTCCGCATGTTTCCCCAGAACCATAACTTCAGTTTTCTTGGCATTAAGTTGTAGACAATTAGTTTTTAGCCAATTTGCCACTGCCAAGAGTCCTGCATGGAATCTGGGGGAATCCACTTCTGGGTCTCCGCTGAGTGTCACCGCCAGCTGCGTATCGTCTGCATATGAGGTCATCGTCAGACCCCACTGTTTGACGATCGCAGCTAGCGGTTTCACATAGAGATTGAACAAAGTTGGGCTTAATGAGGATCCCTGTGGGACCCCCAGGTTCAGTGGATGGAAAATGGACTGGCATGGTGGTATAGCCACCTTAAAGAAACGATCAGTAAGGAACGAACGGAACCACTGAAGAGAAGAACCTGCTACTCCAGCTTCCTCTAGGCGCTGGATCAGGATACGGTGAGACACCGTATCAAATGCGGCGCTTAGGTCTAATAAAAGAAGCGCCGCCGTCCGCCCAGAGTCAAGCACCAGACGCAAATGCTCGATCATGTAGAGCAAGGCAGTCTCAGTGCTATGTCCCGGTCGAAAGCCATTCTGACTTGGATCTAGAATATGATTATGAGCTAGATGGTCAGTCAAGATGGAATTGACATGAGCCTCGGTGATTTTAGCTGTCCAGGGGAGAAGAGATATGGGGCGATAGTTCTCAGGCAGAAGCGAGTCTGCGTTTGCCTTCTTTAAGACAGGGGTGACTACCGCCTGCTTCCATGCGGAGGGGACCGATCCCGTAGACAACGACAGGTTGATCAGAGTGAGAATTGGAACCCGACACAGGGGGGAGAGCAGTTTAATTTGATCCGGCTTCAACGGATCCAGAGGCGAGCCCGATTTAATCCTGAGACTTAGTTTGTCAAAGGCCTCCAGAGACAACTCAGGGATGGAAGTCAGAGTCTCATAATCCAGGAGACTCGGGTCCGCTGGCTCTGAATCCGACAGAGACGGGTCAAATCCTCGGCAGATAACCTGCACTTTCTCCAAAAAAAAGGAGGCAAGACTCTCACAATGAGAGTCAGCACAGATTTTTGCCGAAGTGGCTCTTTTATTCATTAGGTCTTGGAGGACCTTGAAAATTAATTTAGAAGGGTTAGTGCTAGTTTGGAATTCATGGGCATAGAAAGCGGCCCGAGTTCTGCAGATTGCCCTATGATAGGTCTTCAATTTGGCAAAATAAGAGGACTTCAAGTTGGAATCATAGGACTTCCTCCATTCCCTCTCAGCTTTCCGGCAGAGTTTTTTGAGCTCGGCAAGTGAGTCATTATACCACGGACTGGGTGCTTTAGAGTGACATTTGGACCAGCGCTTAGGTATAAGGGAATCAAGAGCGTCCGAAATCCAATTGCAGAACAGGTCGTACCCTTGCTCCACATCCAAAAAAGGACTTAAAGGTTTCTGCTCCAATATCTTATAAAATTCCTCAAGCTTGAGCTTGTGCCAATGTCTTTTGAGGATCAGCCTATCCACCGGTTTGAATGGTACGATATCAATGGGGCAAAAGACTTCCACCAAAAGGTGGTCGGTCCAACCAACCAGGATCGGGTTGGATACCTTCATCCTCTCGAGAGTGGAGAAGAAGGGATCGAGGATGTGTCCCCCAGTGTGAGTAGGAAACGCAACAAGTTGAACGAGTTGCAGTGCTTCAAGATCTGCAAGCAAAGTGTCTATGGCTGTAGATGACACGCTATCAAAATGAATGTTAAGATCGCCGGTGATGTTGAAGTTCGCACAACTAGGTGCTAAGGAACTTACCATGTCCGCAAGGGCAGACTTGAAGGCTGTGTCATTGCCTGGAGGGCGATAAATAAGAATGCCACTCAGCGTGAAATGATGACTGAAGGACACTTTAAAGAGAGCACTTTCACAGGCAGGCAATCCAAGAGCTTTCCATTCCGCTGGGAAGCATGATTTAACCGCCATGGCTATGCCACCTCCTCTTGTGGCACGATTCAATGTAAAGACCGTATATTCCTGAGGAAATGTAAGATTGAGAATAGCGGCGTCCGAATCCTGGAGCCAGGTTTCAGTAAGTAGAAGTAGGTCGGGGGAGTCCTTTTCAATGAGGTCATGTATATACTGGTGGTGTTTGACCAGTGACCTCACGTTCAAGTTCCAAATCCGAAGTACACGGGCGGCGATGTTATTGCTCGTGACCGGATTACTCCCTTCCAAAGATCGAATCCTGACCGGTCTATCAAGAGACCACCCCCTGCAGTCACAAGTGAAAGGACCGGATAGGGGGTCTACAGGGTCGCATGGACCTGCAACGACCCCATTCCTGAGTATAGCAGAATGATGGAATAACAGGCATAATATTAGTAGACCTAACTTGCATCCAGAGTCCTACCGCGACTCGTGCTTCCTCGTCGCTGACGGGCGCAGACGGGCAGGACTCTGGCACGACTCCGGCAGCGCGACGGCGTCCCTACTGCGCGTCCCCCGCTGCGCGGGGAGGAGCGACTTTAAGTAGGCGTCCCGCGCTGATTGTCAGAGCGCTAGAACGCTCAAAATGGCGCTCGCCGAAGTAGGATCCTTGTCCTGATCCAAAATGGCGCCCGCAAACCACCAGCCCCGGGAACCGGACCCACCCAAATGGCGGTGAAACACCAAAATTATGTGCAGTAAGTGAGCTCCCGATTAAAAACAAGGTAGAAGGCTCCAAAGCAAGAAGAAAACAAATGGCAGAACAGGGTAGATTAAAAATAGGCGTGAGCGCAACAGCGGTCAGCGCAGCAGCGTGCCAGCGAGGTAGCTTGTTCACAGCTTGTTTACATATGTAAATGTATGCATGTACTTTTGTATGTATGTGAGATTTTGTATAGCGTGAACCTAGTTGAAGAACAATGGAGTGCTGTCCAGCATCAAAGGCTTACATCCAGTGAGTGAATCTAGGCTGGGACAGTAGTCTGAGAGGAGATGTGGTTTATTTATTGTGTACTTGCATGCCTTTTGTGCGGTAAATGGTATTAACAAATAAACATTTCAAAGTTATTTTGCACTGTGGCATAAATAACACAGAGGCTTGGTTTTGAAAAAATATCTTTTTGAAAACATTTACTAATATCTGCTGTTTTAGACCATCTGTGTAAATATCGGTGAATATATTGGTGAACTGGTTAAACAAACATTGAGGTTCATCAGGTAGAAAAGGAAAACATATATCTGGGACTACCAATATTTGAACCAATGTTAATTGAAAATCATACCCTAAACAAAAAACGTCTGTATAACAGCTTAAAATATCATCAAATAACTTTCTGTGTATAAGCTTCAACACCATAAATAAATCACCAATGGAAGCAATCATACATAGCATCAAACCCTGCAAACCCACCTAGTCCTCACTCCACAGAAAAGTGTAATGCCATCAACCTTATCTTCAGTGAAAAATACACATGATCTGACAGCACATCAACAACACTGTTGGAAGGTGATTTATTGGTATGTGCAGGCATGTGCCTACAGCTAGTAATAACACCACAATAACACATAAGGTCCAGTTAAGTCTCAATAAATTAATGCTTTCTCAACCCTTGGCAGCTTGGTAGACAAGCTGTCAGGCTTAATTTAGGAGACAGGTGTGTAAAGCATTTACTATCACAAAAATAATAAATATGTAAAAGAAAAAACACACAATAAAAATCCAATACCAATTTATAAAAATAGAGAATATTTTTATAGTTAAAATGACACAAAACAATGACAAATATCCAATGCAGGGAAGTGTAGATATGAATGTGCCAAAAAGTGACGCTCTGATCATGGCTATCTGGTCTTGCTGGACAGGGACAAAGTTGAAATTTCAGGGCGACTGTAATGGAGCCTGGTTGGATACGATGAATGGTTTGGCCTGGTCAAGTGTTTGCTTTCTTACTTAGTCACTTTTTCGGGAGCTTTTTTACTCAGTAATGAGTGATCGAGTCTTCTGAGCCTGATTTCAAGTCGACGATGGTGGCCTGCTGCATTGCAATGCCTCTGTGAACCCTAGAGGTCTTTGTCTTTGACAGAGAAGAGCTCCAGAACTTTCACGGTTCAACTTGCATGGTCAGACCGAGTCACGATTCCACGTTGCTGGCTTGACTCCCATAGGTGATAACAGTCTTTCCTTGACGTTTTTATACCAAAAGTGGTCAAAAGTTCCCATACTCCAGGAGTTCTTCTCTGAAGGTTCCTTGATGTAGGAAAGGGTTTCACAACACCAGCCAAAGGCTCAGAAGCTTTGGTTGGGATCTGGGACTCCCACTCCCACAATGCTCCTGGCCAGTCCAAGAAAATCCAGATGAAGCTGGTCATCTGGAGTTTTCCTTGTAGTGGATGTTACAGGTGGCTTAATTTCAGCACTTTTCTACCTGTTGTTGCTCTGGGGGTCCACTCCTTACCATATAGAAAGGCAAAGTACTTCTTGTGATGAGCCATAGAGTGTGGCAGATGCAGTCATTCTGATTGCAGTCCTCTGTTGGGCAGTCCACGGTTCTAGCAGGGCAGTTCTTCTTCTCCAGATGTTTCAGACAGGTATCTGATGGGCTACTGCAGATCTCCCACATTTTTCCTATTCTAGGCTGTGAAGAGTGTAGGACACCCTAACCAATGTGCCATCCTCAGCAATGACAACTTCCTGGGAATTTCTGGCATATAATTGTCCCAGAAAGCACTTTTTCCTCAAAAATCAAAATTGAGACAATCTCTCCTTATAGCGCAGGTCTGGTTAATCCAACCCACAGGTGTGGCTAATTTTTCCCTACACTGAAAATAGAAGAAACGACACCCTGCCACAATAGAATAGAATGCCGGATTAGAATAGGGGAGCATAAATCCAATATTAGAAACAAAAAAACATCGCCCCCCATTGTTGCCCATTGGATCAAAGAATCACATTCCGAACAAGATCTTTGCTGGTTCATATTGGAAAAAGTAAAAGCCAGACCAGGAATAGATCCCGTCAACCTCCACAAAAAAAGAGAGGTTTTTTGGATCTTTATTATGAACTCAGTTACTAAGGGCCTCAATGAAGAATGTCCTTGGCACAATACCTTCTTATAATACCCTCTCCCATGCTGACATGGTGTTTATCAAGTGGATGATACCAATAGAATCCAGGTTATTCTGACACAGGAATAATATCCAGGAGCTGTGTACTCCAGGCCATATGTCAATCTGAGTTATTGGATTTATACTCCATCCTATATTACCTTACTCTGTTCTCACTGATGCTCAGACTTGTCAAATCCTATTGGTCGGCGGACTTACCTACCCTCCATCTCCATGAACCTATGTTATATTGATCATATCCAAAAAACGAACAGAGATATATGTACGCCATATTAATTTTGTTATTTGGCCCCTAGATAAATAGTAACCTATTTTTCCTCCAAATAACCATTTATTTACGACTCTAGATCGATCTCATTTTGTGTTATACTGGAGTTGCCCTTAGCATTCCTCCACTCCAAGATGGAAACCCGGGCCGCCCATCCTCCTCATATAGTAGATCGAAGATGGCGCCTTACATCGGGAACCCTAGTCCCTTTTCAATGCAACTATGAATAGTCAACTTAAGATGACACCCCATATGAGGCATCCTAGTCCGTTATCAATGACACACATCGTTATCTCAGCTGAAGCCGATTGCGCGAACCTGCCTTTAAAACTGCATTCACTATAGCAGTCGTTTATTTCCCTCCATCTTTTTGCTGCTATCGGACCAGAACGAAAGGACGCTTGCTCTCTGAAAGCACTGCGGCGTCGAAAGACTTTCTCGGTAAATGGCATTACGACGCATCCCCAAAAAAAAAACCCTTGACTCTGAGCATTAATCTTATTTGACTCATAATAATACACACTCCGTTTTTTTATGTAGGGACTCCTCCAACTTGAACCTACAATTTAACAACAAAGGATAATGTAAAGCACTGCTAATCTCCATTCCGTGGAATCCAGAAACCACGATTTTTCACTAGCTATCATCAGGGGAGCACCCTTATCTTCCCTGAGACCTTTAGAATGTGCCTCCTCATTCAGGGACATATTTCCGTCGTCATACTCGGAGTAGTAACACAAATGTTATCCATCTGACTGTACATCTGACTGTACATTACTAGGTTTAACGTTTGGAGAAAAATACTTTTTGACACAAGTACATTCCCCGTTTGTTAAACAGTGTCTGAATGTTTACCATCTGAATCCCGGCAACTAAGAGGATGGATTCTAACTCGTACTGGATACCTTCTCAGATATTTTGAGATAGGGAACCATGTATTATCTTTTTAAGTTAGGCTACCTATTAAACCAATCCCACTACACTATATAGAACTATTCAGGTGTTCAGTGATGATCATCCCCGGGGGGGAATTACGATCATGGCCTCCATGCTCACGTGAGCTATCCTCTATGATAAGAACCCGTCTTTAAATTTAATTTCAACCTCCTCTGTTCTAGTGGGAGACCCATTAACGGAATCGTTTGTTTCATCTGTGAATGTTGGAATGGCGGATATATAAATCCTCTATATCTTTCTTGTTTCTAACCCGAACAGAAAAGAAAAACAGGTTTTCTCTTCGGCCGAATAGAAATCCCCTGATATCTAAGTCAAAAAACCTGGTCCCTGTGAACCTTCGTGTCGCCTGAAAGTTTTCTGAACCTCAGGTAACATCTAAATCCCATTTTAAACACCACGGAACTACAATACGTTGATGGTATGCTCGTGAATAATCGTGCGGGAATGAATGATTGTTTGTTTGAAATATAGAGCAATGAATTTTTTGTCTTCACCTAGGCCTTTAATTGTGTTTGGCCATAACTCTCCGAATGTGGGGAGATGTATCTGTGGAGCCTCTATAAGATATCAGAGTCCGAATACTTAATATCTACAATATATATCATAATATCATAAGCAATTTTTATTTCCATTAATCATGTGGACTACAAAAATGAAACCATTCTACTGTCTAATACTAGGAAATGTTTTTAATTTTCAGCCTGTTTGTTCCCCTCCTTGGCGGTACCTGCTTGCCCTGACGAAGGTGTCTTACACCAAAACGCGTGTCGGCGCTCTTTCTAAGAACGGCAGTATTTGAGTCCTTCGGACAACATTTTTTCATCTAATCTGCCTTCTCATTTCAACGCCCTCTTCTATGCAATTATTATTTCACCCTTCAGTTGCAGGCATTGTCAGCTACCCCCGGATTAATTGTCTGAGTATAAGCTAGACTGAATGGCCCCCTAAAAGTATGAATGTTTGTGTGAGTTGTTAGGATTGCCCTGGAGTGTTTGGAACTTTGAACAGTGTGAATATATCCTTGTCGCTATGTTATATGAAAAAAACACATTGACCTCATCTGCTGAATCCCATGTATATATCTATTGAATGTTTTTTTAGAAATGTCCTATTGTATAAAGACAAATAAATATATATTTTCTATCAAAATGATTGACTGATTGGTGTGTATTTGATGGCTCTGATGCATTGCAGAGATTGCTCACCTTATAATTTGTGAGGATCCTTTAGAGGACCTCAGGTATCTATTGTGGCAGGGTGTCGTTTCTTCTATTTTCAGTGTTCTAAATCCCCTCCCTTCCTGCCCACATTATTCATCGTATTGGGGAATCCCCTTCTATTGTGTAATTTTTCCCTGCGCTCTCATTTCATCCCCTCTCCTAATCTAATTAGGGGTCTCTTGATGGGTGGGGATCAAGGAAGTGGGTGCTGGTCTGGGTTTGGGACATCTGGGCTTCTATTTTTGAGGTTCAGTTTATCTCCCCAGTCCCCTCTTATACCTGGTTTCTCCAGGAAGGAAATCTCCTTTCACCAAAAGGCTGTATTGTTTTAGACCCAGGCCTCTTCACACCTACTCAGGAAGCAGCTTGCCTCAGGTTGTCAGAGACGAGTCAATAAGAAAAGGGGGCTAGAGGGCTCCTTTAAGTAATTTCAGGATGATGAGTTATAAAAACGACTTTCCTGCACTCATTGTAATAAATCCAGCAATGGCAAGTGGTTGGAATTATTGTAACTGTTATTTTGATACTGTGAATTATATTGCCAGTTACTGTCAATCAAAAGTTAGACTTTATTCAAGTTTAACAAAGCCTCCCCATGTTAGCCCTTAGAGGATCACTTATATGTAATCAAAAGGTAGTTTCAGACTTTGGAAGTACTTTTAATTACAAAGTCGAATCTTAGATACAGTTTTATTTTAAAACTAGCCTGCACGGCAGAGCTGACTTTAATGGGACACCAGATACCACTGCATTGCACACTTAAGTGCATTAAGTCGACTGGGATCTCTAAACCTACATGCTCTACCATATAATAGGGGCTTACAGGTAGGTTGTCTTAGTCAATTACACCTCCAGAAATTACCATATACCTTTTAAGGAGAAAGCACTGGCCCTGGGCCTGGTTAGCAGAGCCCATGAAACATTCAGAGTCAGTAACCACCAGTATCAGTTAAAAAAATGTGGGTGATCAGGGCAAAAAGGATGATTTTCTGACATACGACAACCTTGATTTGATCCCAAACTAAGCTAAATGTGTTCAACTTTTAAATTAAATATATACAATTAACATACATTAATATTTAACATAAAATATATGTAAGGAAATCGTATTCCTATTGTATTGTAGTCTGAACAAAGTAGACACACTCTGTGATTCTGACTACAGCCCTACATAACATTTGTAATTATAACTGTTTTCTTCCCTGACTAGACAGGGCAACTCCAAAATGTTTAAGAACATCAAAAGCATTTATAGATAGAGCAAATTTCAAAACTTCGAAAATTAATTGCAATTAACTAACAAGTGCTAATTTCAATGTTGAATAACACACATACACTAAACATTAACAACAATGTTTAGTAGGCAGTTATATTAAGGCATTAAAAGCACATACATGAATTAACATATTGTAATGACTTAAGTTAGCCTAACTACTGATCCCATATTGAATGTCGACTTTACATGTTAGGAATAAGAGGTCTGGTTTCGCATTTAAACTGTTGTTTTGTACACAATGTTTTCTCTTTCCACTACAGATGCTGTTAGCTAATGAATAGACATTTGTTATGTATTAGACAACAGATAGGTTGTCACCGAGAGGAAATTTGACGCGTGGGAAGAACTGTTCAAAGTAATAAACTAAGGATATGATTCCATAGCTCATTGAAGAAAATGTACCTGCTTCCAGAGTTTGCTGGAGGCTAATTGGTTCATGTGAGTGGGGAATGTTAATTTGTTGCTATTAATATTTTGGTAGAGTTATATTAATATGTGTTCCTTAGCTTAGAGAGGTTTTCTTTCTTTTTGAGGTCTTGCCTTTCACTCACAGAGATTAGGTACAGAGAGCTTGCTGCCGAACATAAGAAGCATAACTTAGAGATGCTTGCTGGTTTAAAGCCTAGCATACTTTCCAGCTTCTACTAATTTCCACTGCTTGAGTGCCAAGGCTTCTTGCCTATCGATTTTTATTCTCTCATCAGAGCCCTTCATTTAGGTTTCTGAAACTGACACATACCTTGTTTGATAAAATTAAATGCCCTTTATATCCATTTCTTAAATTAGGTTAGGGGTTTTCCTTTACGGAGGCATTTGCTGCTTTTTCTCAATTTTAATTTGCAATTCTTACTAATGTGTCTTTTTGCCTTATCTTGAAATAATCTTACCTATATATTATTTGAATTTGTAACAATGATGACTAAATTGTAATATTTACTAAATAAATTATTTTTCCTTGAATTAATTTGTTTATTAAACTCTTTAAATTCACACCAAATCTCTTTGTGGCTTCATGTGAAGCCCAAATTGAACTTAACTCTTTATGATAATTGATGTAAATGATTGCTCCTTATAATCTCTCCTTGTCGACTAACAAAGGTCAATATGACCATTGGCGGGGTTCATTCAATGATTATACTCAATGACTAAGGCTCAAGAGTTCCCAGTCCGACACTTGTAGTTTCCCAATGGTGAACAGAAGAGGAGTCGGGGCAGGCCTGCCTTGTACCCCTCTCCACATTAAACACCACTGAGATTGTGGGCCCTGTTTGAACCCTTCGGTCATTACTTTTAATTTTGCTGGTATGAGAGGGAATACTTAACCCCATCTCTCACAGCTTGTGGTTTGCTTCTGTAAAGGAGACTCTTACTTATTGCACTCCATCAGTGAAATCTGGAAATATCATAATCCTTTGATTTTCAACTACCAGGTGCCCTTTTGCTCATTTCTGCTGTACTATATAGTCCCTGTCTCTATGTGGTGGAGTAGTTAAATGAGCAGAAAGAGATGATGTGCCCTAGGGGAAAGCGGCATTGCAGTGACTCTGTGGACCCAATTGGAGAGAAGAATGGTGACAGCTCCTTGGAAGCCTTTACTTGTCAGACCCAATTCTCCATGTCAGTACCCATACACCTTCCATCAATGCACTCTGGCAGTTCAAGTATGCATATATTATTTCAACGAGCACATCCCTCCAAGTGTTCAACTGTGTATTCCAGATGCACCACCCGACCCTTGAGGTCCCATTTCAGTCTCTTAAGTTCTTCTGTTGCCAGATTGACGTCTGATATGGCAACATCTGCATTGTCCCAACATCTTGAAGTGATCATTCTGCCGAAGACTAATGATCAGTGCTCCTTTCTGAAATTGGGTCACTAGTTGGCTGGGGTATGAGCCATCGTCAAGCAACAACCTTAATCCTAGCAAGAGTAAAGCGCAGGCGAACCCTAAATTAGCCTGTGCCCACCCTCTAGTAGCTTGGCACAGAGCAGTTAGACTTACCTTAGAGGCAATGCGTAAAGTATTTGTGCAAAACCTCAAAGAGTAAAATGGTGAAAACAACACCCAAAAAGATCCAGTTAGAAAAATAGTATTGAATAAATAAAACAAGATCAAAATGTCAAAATATCAAATTATTAAAAACAGAGATATTGATCTTCGAAACTTATAGTGAAAAATAGCGCTAAAAACACAAAGCGCTATTGGGTATATCTGGAACCTAGTCACAAGTTCAGGCCAACCGTGATGGAGTGCAGGCCACCTACAGGGATGCAGATAGGCCCACTAATCAGAGTACTTTTAAATCTTGGTTGTGGGGTGCTGTTTGGCTGCACATCGAAGATGCACCATGCAGCAGAGGCAATGCATCAGTTCCAAGATGCAGTGAGGCTGCGCTGCGAGGTCTTGATGTATCAACGTCAAGGATCCTGTCAATAGGGCTTGAGGTCCAAAGTCCGATGGCGAGGATGTGAGGCACAGCAGAAGTGATGCATCAATTCCAATGAGCAGTGATGATGCAATGCGGGGTTTCATTGTCAAGGCTGTTAACGGCGCGGGAAGCGAGGAGCTTGCACCAGCAAAAGTGTCATGCAGCAGCAGTGCCGTTTACGATGGTCCCAAGATGCAGTAGGCAGCTCCGATGCTAGTGTTTTGTGAAAGTTGCAATTCATGCAGCAGCAACAATGCATCAGTTCTGCCCAGGGATGTGCAACTCAGCCGAGGACATGTGTCAGTTCTGCTTGGGGATGCGTCGTTCAGCAGAAATGTGTTTGTTCCACTGGCAAGCACCTCAGGCCCACTTCCAAGGGTCCAGGACTGAGGTAGCACAACTTGGCAGGGTAGACTGACAGATGGCACAGTCTATCTGTCAGTCTACACACAAGCTCTGTAATGGCAGGCCAGAGACATGTTTGAATGACTATTTGAGATTTTAATATAGAAAGCTGCCTGATATCTGATTCCCCGATTTGTGAAGTAATTGACTGTAATGGAGATCCTATTACTCACTCTAGTCATATCAATTATGGTAATGTGTTAAATAGGATTTTATGGATTTCGAGCTTAGAGGTAAAAAATAGAACAAATCCATAGACTGGATTGTTGGACTGTACTTTCCAAACCACATCCAGAGAATCTACAATTGACTACATAATTACTTCAAATGATTTGTCAAACACTGTAACAAATATACAGATTAAGCTGATGGGCTTTAGCGATCATGTCCTGCTCTTCTGTAATTTAGACTGGAGAGTCGTTAAAAAGGTAATAAAGAAGACATCGCCAAAGCCAATTCTAGCAAGGAAAAATGGCTACATCCTCAAATGGGAAAAAGTAGATCACGAAAACGTATTTATTACAATACTCTCCCCAAATAATAAGTTTTTCTGATGTACTTAGATGAGACGGCTAACCCTAAGCAGGTGGAGGGGCTTTGGGGGAACTTTTACTGGGAATCTGGCAGCAATTAACCCGTCCGTGGGCCCGATTCACAGAATGAACTTAAGACTCAATCCTAAACGTACTACTATTTTGGTATTCACAGAATGCACTTACTACTTTTGGCATTCACAGAATGAACTCACTACTTTTGGTATTCACAGAAGTTAGGATTTTGTCTTAAGTCTGTCTTAAGTCTGTCTTAAGTTTGTCGTAAGACAAACTTAAGACAAAATCCTAACTTCTGTGAATACCAAAAGTAGTTTGTTCATTCTGTGAATGCCAAAAGTAGTAAGTGCATTCTGTGAATACCAAAATAGTAGTAAGTTTAGGATTGAGTCTTAAGTTCATTCTGTAAATCGGGACCCATATTCTTTAAAAAAATATCATCAATTTAATGGTTTGATAAGAACTGTTCAGTGGCACTAGCAAGTCTCCGTAAAGCAATAAAAAGAACCCCTGAGATAATGCCTTTATATGAAATCTCCATATAAATTATAACAAAGCTAGAGATACCAGGAAGAAACAACATAGAGAAGAAGCATGGCACAACTTCAGAAACGCCGCAGCAAGAAGAGACAGTAATTACTTCTGGATGGTGCTTAACATCCAGTTCCTTTCGGAAGTGGGAGAACCATCATTAAATGTACATATCAAGAAGGACACATGGGTGATTCATTTTCAGAAGATATTCCAAAATCAGAATAGAAATTCTCCAGCTATAGTTTGGAGTCCTCTAGAAGTTTCTCCAAATGTATACTTTGATTTGGAGGAAATAGACCTTGTCCTCTTGCAGACATCTTCTTGGAAAGCTGCTGGTCCAGATGGGATTCGTGCTGGCATTTTCTTTTAAATAAATTAATGTGGGCTCCTCTGCTGACAAATGTTTTTAATGCAATAGGTGAAGCAGGTTCACTGCTATCTTGGAAACAGTCTTTAATTATTCATGTATTCAAGAAGGAGATGGTCATAGCCCAAAAAATTGTAGACCGATCTCCCTAATCGATAGCACAGCCAAATTAATGTGCCAGCTACTGATAAATAGGCTCGAAGAGTGGGTAATGGAAAAGAAGTCCCTCTCTATGGTCGAGTATGGCCTTAGAAAGGGAAAGGGCACAATAAAATAATGTTTGTATTTGACCGTGGTGTCTGTAAAATATTTTATAGCAAAGAGGGGCCAATTATGTATGGCCTTCATGGATCTGTCTGCAGATTTTTATTGTGTGGCACACAGTACACTGTGGTCTATCATGGAGGATATGAGAGAAGAGCCCCCGATAATTTTATTTATAAGACAACTATACTTGGGAGCAATAGCTACTGTTCGCTATGGGAAACAAGGAGATTGCTTGAAGTCTTTTAAGATAGAAAAAGGTGTAAGACAGGGCTGTGTGCTCATCCCCTTTTTATTTGCTCTTTACACCAATAAGCTAATTTTTATGTTTTGTTTTTTAAATCAGGTTTTGATGGAAACCGACAAGGATACCGTACTTGTCGAATCCCTTCAGCTTCCTATTCTTCTCTATGCAGATGGCAGAACTCTTATTAGCTAGAACCCCAATGGACTTGCTGGCTCTCACAGAAAAGTATACCTCATTTAGGGCTGAACTGGATTTATACATAAAAGAAACAAAAACCTGTGTAATGGTTGTAGTGGATGATTCAAAGAAGTGGGTGACATTCCCAATAGGGGAAAAAAGAATAGAAAGGGTGCCTAACTTTATGTACTTAGGAGAGCAAATCTTATGGAACAAAATATAGCTGCTATATTTAGGTTTTCAAAAAAGCTAGTCTCTAAACCGGTCCAACAAATGGTAAAAATCTATCTATCAAAAACCACATCTACTGCAACCTATGGGACAATGGTTTGGGGTATTGCAATGCGTGTAGGATGCATTTAATAAAATAATAATTCCTGTGCCACCCGCTTGCTCTAACTCTGTTTGCCACACAGAATTGGGACTACCTTATATTAGGGATACTATCAAACTGGCCCTGCCCCCTTTGGTGTGGCTCTCAATATGGAAAAATAATTCAGTTGAACTAAATCAATTAGTGGTAAAATACATACTGAAATTAGAGCATACAATTAGAATCTCATGGGTGCGGTATGTTCGTTCAACCCTAATCTCCCTATGTTTAGGTAAACTTTATGACATCCCAAGCTAATGTGGTTGCTACCCAAAATTAAAGCTGAAAGAGACTTTCTTGACAAAAAGTAAAAGTGACAGGAGTGAGAGAATCAAAGGGAAAAGCACTTTAATGGCATACCTGGAATTGCCCCCGTCATGTATGGATCCAGGTCTTATTTATCATTTGTTGAGAATCCTCAGGATCGTTTTATTCTACCAAGGTTTCAATTAAATGACATCCCACTTATGTTTGGCTATCCAGCAAACATTTATTCAATCACTTATCTCCCCTCGTGTCCATGTGACAAAAAGTCCATGCAGACAACTTTGAACATTTTATTTTTTGTTCTTTTAATGCCCTGGAGCTGAAACAATTTATTGTCTTGCTATTGGAAAATTCTGTCTGAGACATCATCTTGTAGCCTTATAATTTCTCAAACAATTGGAAACCTCGTATGTATATTATGTGATTGTATCATTTTTAAGAGCAGCTGTAAAGAATCAAGAGTCTATGCGATTAGTTTTAAGATAGCTTTTATACTATAAATAAGTTAGCTGTGACCAGGAATTTTAAGGTTTTAGATAATACGTGACTAACTGGTAAAAAAGAGTTTTTACATGCATTGTATATTCTGTTTTTAAGCCTAAAGATTTGAATTCTTTGAGATTGTATTAATGTTTGGATAGTTGTCTGTGGATAAAAGCATTCTTAATACTATGACCAATTATGTAAAGCAAGGGATGATTTTAAGTGCTTTTTATATGTACTTTTATCCGTTTTAAGTAATACTAATAAAGTTTATGATCACGATGACTACTTAAGTGGGTGGCACAATCAGTGCTGCAGGCCCACTAGAAGATTTTAATTTACAAGTCTTAGGCACATGTAGTGCATTTTACTAGGCACTTATAAGTACATTAAATATACTGAAAACGTGGCTATTTAACTAGAGTTCTGCCGTTCTCTTTCTTGGAGGGGTCCGTAGGTGCTGGAAAATCTCCGGGTAGCTGTTGCGCCATATAAATTTAATTTAATAGTAATAATATGCCAATTGGGTTCAAGCCAATGTTACTGTGTCTTAAGCAGAGAGCATGTGCACTTTAGCACTGGTTAGCAATGGTGAAGTACCCAGATTCATAAGGCTAGCAAAAGTGAAGTCAGCAAAAACAGGAGTTTTAAAGGCAAAAAGTAAGGGGTAAACCACGCCAAGGATGCCAGGAATAACAGTGCCTCATCTATATGTAGTATTGTAGGATTCTTCTAATAAAACAAGGCTAGGATGAGAATATTAGCCCCATCAGTAGTTTAGTCTGATGGCCAATGACACACATACACTCTCAATTTATGACCTCAGCAATCTTTTGTTTGAAAAGAAATTAAGTCCTGAACAAGACACTTTAGCTCAAATCAGTGTATGTCATTAAAGATATACATATTCCTGACAAGGAAAATATATATTTAAAATTATCCTTTTGAAATGTTCCCACTACTGAAACATGCACTTCCCCCAAAAATTATTACTTTAGCTTCTGCCCATCTCCCACTTTCTCTGGCTTGGTATGTAAAAGTTAAAAGTTATTTGGGAGCCCAATTCACAGAGGGGGCTCCCAAATAAAGTGAATTACTGTAGTCCAGGCAAGAGAAAATGACCTGGAGAAGCAACCTTTTCAAGGTAGAAGGAAGATGGGGGAGAATTGAACTAAACTAGGAAAATGTGAACTAAACTAGGAAATGTTGGTCAACTAGAATGTAAACTAAGTACACACATTTCATTTTAGTCCCTGTGAGTTGACCAGGAAAACACTCTACAATGATCTCTGCCTCACGTACAGGTGTGATACATGGTCAGTCATCACACACTGGGCTGTTGGGAGACCTTGGTGATGCACTTAATAATAACTCAATAAAAGGCTCACAGTCTTACATTTTGAATGATATATCAGCAGTATGTGGGGTGTGTCTAATATCCCTGTTGTCATTGTCACTTATCTTCATATGCTCAGATATGGCTTATAGGAGTATACTACTTCATAACATGTTGGCAAATGAAAAGATGACTCTACATTTATGTTAAATTAATACAGTATGTACCAAATTGCTTATATTGTCTCATCTAAAGAGGAGTAGCCACAACTGGGTTGGAAGTCGATCTCTATGACATATACATGTAAATTATTCCCATCGCACTTAGTATTGAAATATGGATGCCTGGGTTGGAGGACATTGATTGACAGTTTAGCGAGGAGTATGATTGCTCCGGCGCTCCGGAAAAGGGTGGGGTACCTGATAGTCCAACTCCTGTTGTTCAATTGATCACTAATCCAGAACAGAACCTTCCTCCAAAGGGTCTGGTGTGAGTGCATTCATGGTGGAAGGTGCTGCAGATTATGCATTTATACAATTTTTAAGCTGGAACATTGCAGGTGTATCCTCCAAAATTTGGATTGAAGGCTGGCAATCCTTTATCTCAAATTATGATATCGTTTGTTATGCAGAAAACCTGGGAGCTGAATGGAATAGCATTTGATGGATATATGTGCTTTAGTTTGCCTCCGGTTCCATCTCCAGCGGGCAAAGCAAAAAGGGGCTGACCGCAAAGTTCAAAGTCAATATTGGTTGCTCTATTCTTCCCCTTTTTCTGGACCAGGGTGAGGTGCAGGTATTCTGCCTTAGCAGGAATGAAAACATTAAGATCTACATGGTGAACGTTTGCAGTAATATTTTTTTTTGTAACGGAAATTGTAATTTCCAGGGACTCTTTGCAGTATTTGATATGGTTGTGTTGAAAGTGGCTCGGGCTGAATGCCCTCTTAATATGATGGTGGAAGGTAATTTTAATACCAAACTGTGGTACCCGCCATCTCTATCTCCAACCACTTTTGATTTATTTGCACATGAAGCTGTTCGCAACATGATGGATGCTAGGTGACGGGTCCTATTTTCCCTTCTGGCCAAATGGGGTCTGGCCAATAAATTCCCTAACTCTACTGATAGTAATATCCCAACTTTTATAGGGTGGGGTGATGGGAGCACCAATAATTATATGTTTACCTCGTGTAGTATGTATCCAATTATTAATAACTGTGAGGTTCTCACACCGATTTATAGTGACCATACCCTATTACTGCGCAGTTACTGTTGCCACATGTGGAACACAACTTTAAGCTAATGTCTCCCCAGGATCTAACTAGTAAGGATGCAGAGCTCAGACGGATATGGCGAACTGCGAACTTGAAAACATTTATGTCCCAGGTAACTTGCAATGGTAAAGCACTGGTGAACTGCTGCAACCTGGTATCTTGCAATCCGGCTCGTATTTGAACTAATTTCTCAAATTTTCTATTGTGGATAAAAGGGATGCTCTTAGACCTATTGCCCAGCCACGCCTTCATCCCAAATCATGGTTTGAAAAGTATGTAGAGCGGCTAATGATTCCTTACACAGGGCCTTAAAGCAATCGCTCAGAGACCAGAGTGCCATTATAACAAGAAGGAAGACATACCAGCAAGCAATAAAGAGTAGGAAATTTGAGGAGAAATGGGAATCCATCATTGGAGACTGTCAATCAAAAGACCCACAAGCTTTTTGGAAAGCTATGCGATCTGTTTTATCCCCCATATCACCCCAAGATAAAGTAACAGTTCACATTTCAGCCGAGTCCTGGTTGGCACATTTCTCTGGGTTGCCCTCTACTGATAGCAAGGCTAATGATGCATCCTTGCCAATGACTCCACTGTGTCCTAACCTCGTGATTAGAGAGGGCGAGGTTTTTAAAGCGATTGAAGATAGTAAATGTAAGAAGGCTCCAGGACCGGACGGTATTCTGCTTGATTTATTCGGGGAGGAGCCAGGGTTTTAGACTTTGGTACTCACTTCAGTATTTAACTCTGTCTGTAGCCAAGGCGTGACCAGGTTGTGGGGCTCATCAATAATTGTCCCTGTTTTAAAAAAAGGAAATGTGCCCGATTTCCGACTTAGACTCTACAGCCATAATTATTGGTAGAGTAGTTCTGGACCACCTACTTGACTGGATTAATAATAGTAGTATATTTGCCCCAAGTCAGAATGGGTTCAGAAAGAGGCTTGGGACTAATGAAAGGTGCCTCAATCTCCACCTTATTGTGGCAAAATACAAATACGGCAAGAGAGTCTTTGGGGCTGGTTTAATAGTTTTGGGGCTTCTCCACCACCACCTCACAGCAACAGTTAGGTTTGGGAGCACTGGGGAATGCACAGAGCCTTTCAGCATCAAGCGTGGGACGTGCCAAGGTTGCGTCCTTGCCCCAATCCTTTTTCTACTCTATACAAATCATTTGGAGAAAACTTTGGTATCTGTTGGAGAAAAGGGCTGTGCCCATACTGTTATATGCTGACGACGCGGCCTTCCTGGCAAGAATGGCCAATTGCCTTAAATGACTGATCTTTAGCTAAATCAGTTTCATGAGAGACCTTGGCCTGGAGCCAAATTTTAAAAAACATTTACTATGGTATGCGGCCCAAGAAATACTAAAACCTGTACCCTAAGTATTAATAGTAAAATCTTAGATAGGGTTAGTTAGTTTCCCTATTTAGGCCTGGAGTTTGATGAAGGATGTACTTGGCTCACTTGTCTTTAAAAACAGAACATCCCAATATACCAAAGTTGTAGGTACCACTTCCTCGCTTGCTATGACTATTGGTAAAAAGCTTATTGCCCTTATTTTAGAGATATATAACCGGAAATGCCTGACGATTTTAACACATGGAATGGGTTTCTGGGGATGCAGGTATGCACGTGTGATGCAGACAGAGAATAGATTTTATCACTGGCTACTAGATGTTCCTCGCTCAGCCCTGCATTTCTACCCACAACTGGAGCTAGGCTCGGAGTAAGTCCAAGATACCATCAATACTGACACTTTGGCTCTCTGGTGCTCAATGTGGTCTAATAAAGAAGCCAAACTTAACCAGGCAGTCATTAGAGGCTGTTTAATCTGTGCTCACGGTTTGACCATCCCATAGCTACAATATATTAAAAATTGCTTCTCGACTCTTGTCTGTGCCAATTTGTTCGAGCATCCCAAGTCCATCCAAAAAAAGGACACAAATTGGGCCCAGGACAGTTTTCGGAAGCACAAACAAGCCACTAGGGAACTAATGGAAGTGAGCAAACCTTCAGTCAGAGATTACTGTATTATTCAAGCAGACCCAACAATTGCCCCGTATTTATTATACGTGACCAACATTTTTGAAAGAACACTATTGGCAAGATTCAGGCTAGGTTCCATTCGCTGGCTAATATGTTTCCCCTTAGGCAAGTACTCTTCAGACACTACTGCTATCTGTCCATGTGATGAGCAATCTAGCCAAACCATTTTACACTTTGTTTTCTTTTTTCAATTGTATCTGCTGTTCACTAGGAAGTTTTTATTACCTTTGCTACGCAGACTCAAATTCTCGAAGTGCAAAGTCGCCCCATTCCATTTATTGCAACTTAACAACTGTAATGTTTGCTATGCAGTTGCTATGTTTTTGAAGTGCACTTTAGCCAAAAGAAGGAGTTTGCTATTCTGATAAAAAAGTTTTTACATCCTCTTTTAATAATTATTATTGACCTTGCACCTTTAAGTGAATACTGTTGCTCCCAACTTTTATTCATCAGGCACTCTGTTACACTAGATATGATGCTCCTGGAATCAAATCACTCACACTGTCACTTTATTCAATGTAAACCAACATAATGACTTTTTCTTGGCATATGTGGTTGCTTTTAACATGCATGTTTTATTGTTATATTAGATTTGATGCTCCTGGAACCTAATGTTGCACACTTTTATTTTAAGAAACGTAATCTACATTATGAATTCCATCTTTTAAACACATGGTCGTTATTCTTAACATGTGTGTGCATTATGTAGCATGCTTTTTTATCGTGTGTATCTTTCATGATCTGCCTTTGGAAGATCAAATAAAGACAATTGAATTGAATTGGATATGTATGACACATTAGAGCAGCTGTCAGGACTATCAAAGTAATACAAAGTACACCATTCAGGGATTTCGAAGACATTTTGACAGCAGCAGTCAGATCCACTACCGCCCATGCGTCAGGTAAGTGTGCCAAATAGTGTTGTAAACTATTGATTCCCAAATAGTTCACAATAACCAAGTCCTTGTGAAAGCATATTAGCTGATATTAGCCACTTTTTTGCAGCATCTGCAGTTGGCATGTGAAATGTTCCATTTAATTTTGCATATTCACATATAATTCATGCTCAACAATAATTTGGTGTTGTTTCCTTCTGGAGTTCCTAGATTGAGGACCACATCTTCCACCACATACTCTAAAAGCCAGGTTCAGCAGATGACATCACTGGGGAATTCCATACCACATAGAGCTGTGGCTGGAGCTGGTTGGTTTGAACGTTCATTGCACCTCAATGCTACAGTGTGAGCTGTCACATGTAGGTGTACACAAACCAGGTCACATGTGGAACATTAGATGGATACAAAGATTATTTGACCCAGCCCTTGTGTTGTAGCACCTGATATACTATGGAAAATACATATCCTGTTGCAAGCTCTGTCTCTCAGGTGGTGAGGACAATGAGTCACTTGAGGAAGCTGATCCATCCATCAGTGGAGGGAGGTAGGCAATCTGAAAGGAGAACCAAATCATACTTCAAGCTGAAATGTTAGCTGCCAGCACCACTCAAGAAGAGGAGGATAAGAAGAAAGAAGATGAGGATGAAGAAGATGATCATTTGCTAGTCATGGAGGAGGACCTGAATGACCACAAGCACACTGTTGGCCCACTGGGAAAACACTGAAGACTGCAACAGGTCTTGCCAGCATTGTACCTCCCACTTCACCTCTGAGGATTGCCTATTCCAAGCAGTCACCCAACCAGCCACAGCATTCACCTACCCCAACACAACCATCAATGCTTCACAGCCCTTACCTCCAGGGTAGATGCGTGGCATCTCCTATTCACTCCTCCCATGACAGCACATCCTTAACCTTCTCTCAAGCATCTAAGGGCCTAACACTCCTAATAATAGGCAGGTATCCTCTAGGTACAAATTTCCTCCCCACAGCTTCCCATGTGCCATCTCTCTCCATGCTGGTGGACCTGACGGTTGTATCAGAGGCCGTCACATCAAGGAGGGGTTGACAGATGGTCATGGTGGCCAGTGAGAGGATGAACTTTTCCAACAATAGGCTGTTGTGAGCCAGGATTTTCAGGTCAAAGGGGCAACTCTGACTGACATTTTATACTCACTACAGAGTATACAACAAATCCCTCAGATAAATTTGAAGAACACCCACCAATGTCGACTTCCATATTTCGACTCCAGCATATATAATGAACAATATATGACAGAAATGGTGTTCTAGGAAAATATTAATATTTTAGGAAATAAATTAAATAACAAAACTGTCCATTGGAAAGAAAGGAAATCAAACACAAGTCTTCAGGCAGAGTGGGTAAGAGAACTTGGAGGGGGTTGGGCAAAATAAATAAAACATATCAGGAAACGTCAGGGGACCAGTCTATGCACATAGGTTAAATGTTAAGTCCACAGTCCTACATAGTTCAGACGCAGACCATCCTGACTGTCCACCTTATCCACAATGTGGAGATTCTCTGCTGTGGTCTGTTCCCGATTCAGAAACAGACACTTCACTGGAGCAGGAAGCATGAAGGAAATAAGTGGCACCAGGGGGAACAGTGAGAGAAGACGAACTGGAAGACACAACTACAGTAGTCTGGGTAGGTCATTGGGCCAATGCAGACAATATAGCCCCATACAAGGAAGTATTGGAGGCACTGATGTTGTTAATTTCTCTGGAATGTGCCTCTTTGTGCACACAGAGTTCATACTGGATCTCCTGTAAGACCCAAGAGGACACATTCTGGTCAGCATCGGATGCTACCATCACTTCCTGGGATGCCGCCACAGGTGTTTTTCACACATGAGGGGGTTTGGGTAGAACATGAGGGGAACATGAGGGGTGTGGGGTATTGGAGAATGTCTTCTGAGCAGGCAGTTGGAGCGGGACCACTTGCAGGCAGTGCAGCTGGGAGCCCAAATTGAATGAGGGCCTCAAGTGTTAGGGAGGGGTAGGTGGTAGGCTCAGATGGTGATGGGGACTGCCCTGGGGACACCATATCCAAGTCAAGTTCAGGTGGGCCAGGGTTGGAGCCACAGTCCTCCCACCAGATGCAGGTGTTCCAATCAGAGTCCCACCACTCAGTTTCTGTAGCCACCACCTCAGCTATTGTTCTGGATGTTGGCGGCTCCTTCCGGGTGGGCGCTCTACCCCTGCCTGATTGTTTGCGTCCTTACTCCTCCTCACTGGTGTTATCCAGAGGACAGCAAGGATTTCCCATTCTGCCACTGGTCCACTGAAATAAAAGGAAAACAAATATGTAGTTGGTGTACAGTCTTAACAAGGGACATGACTTCATAAAGCAAGTGCTGACTTGGCATTTCTTTCATCTCAATAACAAATCATATGTTTCTTGGACTCCAAAGTTTATGTATTATCATTGTAATGTCCATAATGTACTCTCACAATAACATCTTCTCTTTTTAGGGCAAGATACTCTTCAGAATTTCAGAACCCTCACCTTCAGTATTGGTACAATGTGTATTTCCTGACATTGAGAAATAGTTATCTTTCAATATAAGTCTAGAAGTGGAGATGGGACACAGTCCGGATAGATGTAGCCACACCTAAATATGGATCCAGAATTATCCTTTAATGTGCAGCCTCATCAGTTTTACACCTACTTTCAAATTCCATCTGTTGTATACCCTAGATAAACACAACATACATGCAAAGTTGGGTGTACATATATACACATGGCCTAGGAATATGATCTTTGCAAAGATGTTATTCAAAATAATGCAATATTGCAATATACCTTGACAACATCAGACACTCTACATGGCAAGTGCCACATTTAACATGACAAGCCAGCTTTGTACTGTTCTCTGGTAATCACATGTGCATAGTTAGGACAGATACACAGAGCCTGATTCACAAAGGTGTTCTGCACTTGTGGCAGAGGCCCCGCAGTCAGGGAGAAGTCTCTGCACTTTGGGGGGGGGGGGGAATCTCCTCAAGGAGATTTTGCCTCAAGTACAGAGACTACCCCACAACTGTGGGACCTCCACTACGAGTGCCTAGCCCCTTTGTGATTCAAGGCCCTAGATATTAGATATGACTGATGTGCCACTGTTGGGAAGGTAAGTGTGCTTCTTCCCACTTGGATGTGTTTCTATCATTTTAAGTGAGACAGGTATCACAAAGTCAGCCTTTACTTCATGGTACATAAATATTATATTTGACCTAGAAGACAAATGCACAAAAAGCATGCATGATACTGCTTCAAACACCCAAACTACCTCTCATACCAACATTGGACAGTGTTCAAACCATTCCTTCAAAACTCCATGCAAAAGTTATAAGGCCCTTAATTCACTAGCCATGATGATGTAAGTGCATCTATTAATCAAAATGCTACTGTAAGGGTAATTTAACCAATCGTGCGTAGGCCATCAGAAATCAGCATTCCAATTGCTCCAACGGTACATAGACCTTATAAGTACTGCAGCCATTACTCAGATAAAGTGAAAGGTGACGTAATACACACAAAAAATGCATGCATGATACAGCATCTATCACCCAAACCCCTCTCATACTAACATGAGCCATTGTCCAAGCCATTCCTCCACCATTGCATACAACAGTTGTAAAGCCTTTAGTTCACTAGTCATGATGATGTTTGTTCATTTATTCATTACAATGTTATTGTATGGGTAATTTACCCAGTTGTGTTTAGAGCCCTGCAAGTCCCAGAATGCCCTCAGAAATCAGCATTACAAGTGCTCTAATGACACATAGACCTAATAAGTACTGCATTCATAACTTGGATAGGGTGGGGGCGTGGCTAAGGCGCCAAGGAAGATGGCCGCAATACCGGAGAGCTCCGTTGCGACGTGAAGCGACGGGAGCTTCACCGGGCGACTCCTCTCTTCTTCATCTGCCGGACCAGCGCTAAAGTGCGTCGGAAGGTGCGCGGCGCATTTTCAAGTGTCCGCCAGCCCGCGAGCAGCTCTATTTACCGGCATTTCCCCTTTCTGCAGTTCCTGACGGCTCGCTCGCCCTGCGGCCGCCATTTTGCGAGATGTACCGCGTTTGCGAGGTGACTTCTTGCTATTCCTTGACATGCTGAATTTTGTACTGTTCTATATTGGGTTTTGGACATTGGCTACTGTTATTTGACTATTCTTCAGCTTTTGACCTCTCATGTTGATTTAATAGCATGTTTGGTTCTCTCCTCAAGTTTCGGCCGCCATTTTGTTTTTGATGTTTTCCTCACTGTGCTCTTGAGGGATTATTATGCTTCTCATGGCTTCTTCCTGTTTCCTGTAGCCCTTGGTTTTGCTCCCTGCTGCTGTCATTCAGACCCAGGCGTCCTTGCTGAGTTGCTGCTGAGTTTTCAGGACCTTTTATTGATATTTCTCCTCACTTTAGCAGCTGCTTGTGCTGGGCTCTCCTTTTCCACATAGTGCATTTTTCAATTGACTCTTCACTACAATGGCTACGTCCCGCTCAAACCGTAATGTTCCTCTTCAGCAACGCTCTGTCTCTCATGCGCCTTTGGCAGATAATAACCCTTTCAATGTGTTGCAGGACTCATTTGATGATTCACACTCTGATTCTGCTAGCATCAAAGGCTCTAGTACTCCTAAGTCGCGCTCCACAAAGCCACTTTCCAAAGCTGTCTCTCCATCGTCGAATCCCAACTCAGGAAAGAGGTCTAAAGCTAATCCTCCTTCTCCTACAAATATGTCCAGCGCAATTTCTATGGAACTTCTTTTGGAGGAGATTCGAGCCCTTCGACCATACATGTCAGAGACCAACTCCCGCCTCCAGAGTCTTGAGGATAATTGGTCTCACACACAGCAGAGAGTGGTGGATATTGAAGATTCCCTGGCTTCAGCTCAAACGGTCATTGTCCAGGTTCCCACTATGCAGAAGGAGATTGCTTCTCTCAAGCAGCAGGTTGAGAATTTGGAAAATAGAAATAGGCGCAATAACCTCCGTATTTATGGCCTTGCCGAAAATCTTGAGGGGTCCACTCCAATTTCATTTTTTCAATCTTTTCTTCCCACTCTCCTCAATATTCCACCTTCGCCTCCTTTGAATATTCAACGTGCTCACCGTCTAGGTCCAGTATCTCATTCAGCAAATGTCTCCACTTCTGTAAAGCCTAGAGGTGTCATACTGTACTTTCTAGAATATACTGACCTCCTTCGAGTTCTTCAGGCTGCCAGACAAAAAGGAAAAATTTCATTCAATGGCTCTAACCTGTTCTTTGCTCAGGACTATGCTAAAGCTACTGCAGACCGTCGTAAACGATTTTTGGACATGAGACCTGCTTTACGGGCCCTCAATGCCCGCTACGGACTCTTTCATCCTTGCATCTTTAGGGTCACTTATAATAACAAGACGACATCTTATGAAGATCCTGTTCGCTTGCAGCAGTTCCTGGATTCCTGTCACGCCGAAACGATGGACATCCTGCAACCATGATGATTTTTTGTTGCCTTTCTTGTTTTTTCCTGTGATGTTCCCTCTATTTCCTAGTGTTGGTTGTTCTGTGTAATTGTTATGTAGCTAATGTGTTTCATCTCCTATTTTGTGCTCATATTTATTATTTTTTCTCTCCCCTTTTCCTTTAGTTGCTGGTCTTGTGGTCCTTACCATTTGTTATCCGTTTATTCCTCCTCATTTGCCCGGTGGTTCCTCCCCTTGCCGCGTCTCCGTGGAGTCTTCGGTCCATTGTGCTCCCTTCCTTTATGGCTCCTCCATCCCCAGTTCTCTTGTATTTGTACGGTATGTGTTTTATTATCACATTGATTATTGTTTTTCTCTTCTTTTTGTACTCACTTTTTCCTCTTTTTCTTCTCCTTCTCCTCCTTTCTCCTCTTTTCTTCTCTTCATTTTTTTCTTTTTTATATCTTCATATATTGCGTCTTCCCTTTTCTCTTTTCTCAACTTTCAGCAGTTCCTTGCATTTCTTCTCCCTTTTCTTCATTTGCTGCACTGTTACTTTTATGCATGATTATTTATATATTTCGGATGTTTTTTAAACTTTTCAATGGCAATTAATATTATCTCTTGGAATGTTAAAGGTTTGGGGTCTCCTATCAAGAGACAGCGTGTTCTTTCTCACTTGGCTCATCTGAAAGCAGATATAGTGTTGTTACAAGAAATACATGTCAAAGATGTTGAAGTTTCTAAGCTACTACGTAATTGGGTGGGTCATGTCTTTGCTTCTCCGGGGACGGGAAAGCGTAATGGGGTTGCTATTTTGACTCATAAACGTTTGAATGTTCAACTTGTTCAACAAGATAATGATACGGAGGGCAGATGGGTTGTTACATCATTACTGGTCAACAAAATTCCTCTCACCATTTTTAATGTATATGCCCCTACCATTCCTGATAAGTTGTTCTGGCCACAAATTCTCTCCTCCATGATGCAGTATACTGATGATTATTTTATTTTTGGTGGGGATTGTAACACGATTATGGACCCTTTCCTGGATCGTAGATCTCACTCCCGATTTTCCCCATCTCCAATCCATACTCAATTCACCTCCTTTATTGACCAACGATCCCTAGTTGATTCATGGCGACTTTGTAACCCTACCCTACAAGAATTCACGTATTTTTCTCCAGTCCATTCTTCCCAATCCCGTATAGATTATCTTTTTATTTCCAAAGCTCTTTCTCAACTCATTACTCACTCAGATATAGGTTCCATTTTAATCTCCGATCATGCCCCAGTTTCCCTTCAGCTGGATTTACTTCCTCCTAGTAAGGGGACTAAGCGATGGAGATTCAACAATTCCCTACTCCTCGACACTACATTCTCTACATCCTACCTTCAATTTGCCTCTCTTTTCTTTAAAGAGAATGAATCCCCTCAGACCTCCCCCCAACTGATATGGGACACATTTAAGGCTGCCTCTAGAGATTTCATCATTTCTTATGTTGCCAAGAAGAGGCGTCTACACACACAGTCTATTTCTACGCTTACCGCTCGTATTAAACATTTAGAACAAGTATATTACTCCTCCAAATCTCAATTTGATCTTAATAATCTTGTCTCCGCCAAATTATCCTTCAATAAGTTATCCACCGAATCTGCGAATTTAATTTTACTTAAATCCAGTGCTAAGTACTATTCCTCTCAGAATAAAGCTGGTAATATGTTGGCGAATTATCTTAAAGTTAAGAAAGAACGCACCAAAATTGAATCGATTGTCTCCTCCACTAATACTATTCTTCATAAGGATGAAGATATTCTGGGTGAATTTTCTAATTTTTATCAGAATCTTTACACTCCTGAGTCTCCCCCTGTCCCCTCAGTCATTGATCATTACTTATCTTCTATTCCTTCTCCTTCCGTTTCTGATGTAGATTTCTCCTCTTTAGACAAAGACATTACGTCTGTAGATATTTTAGAAGCCATTCGTGTCCTTAAAAGAGGGAAAGCTCCAGGTCCAGATGGTTTCTCTATTGAATTTTATTCTCATTTCTCTGCTTTTCTTGTGCCTAAGTTATTTCAATTATTTTCTTTCTTTATTTCTTCCCAAAAGTCTGCAGGTTCTTTTCAAGAAGCACTGATTTGCCTTCTCCCCAAGGATAATAAAGATCATACTTTATGTAAAAATTATAGGCCTATTTCTTTGATTAACCTTGATTATAAAATTTTTGCAAAAATTTTAGCTTTACGTTTAGACAAAATTTTACCTCAAATTATTAGTAAGGAACAGTGTGGATTTATCAAAGGTCGACATCTATCAGATAACACACGTTTATTTTTTGATGTCCTTACTAAATCGCACGCTTCCCCTCACTCTTTGGCTGCTATAGCTTTAGATGCTGAAAAGGCTTTTGACAGAGTTAACTGGCCCTTCCTTTTATCCTCTCTTAAATGGTTTGGTTTTGGGTCGCAGTTTCTTTCTTACATGTCTTTGTTATATTCTTTTCCTAGGTCTTTTATTTTTGCTAATGGCCTTGTTTCCTCTTCTTTTCCTTTATTTCGTGGAGTTCGTCAAGGCTGTCCTCTTTCACCCCTTCTTTTTATTCTTGCTTTAGAACCTTTCCTAACAAAGATCCGACTCAATGCCAATATTTCAGGTTTCTCGTATGGAGATAAACAAATAAAGTTGTCCGCCTATGCTGATGACATTCTTCTTTTTATTTCTAATCCTCAAGTTTCTGTTCCGGCGTTCCTCTCTGAAGTCTCTGATTTTGCAACCGTCTCAGGGTATAAATTAAATGTCGATAAATGCGAGATTCTTCCCCTTAACAAATTCTGTTTTCATGCGGATTTTTTTATATCTTCTTTTCATTGGAATCCCTCTAAGATTAAATATTTAGGCCTTTGGTTCGCTCCATCCATTAAAGAGACAGTGGCTCTTAATATTAAACATTTACATACTACTCTCACAGATCTACGTCACGATGGCATCCGTTATTTTTATCTTGGTGGGGAAGGTTGGACTCAATTAAAATGATGCTGGTTCCTATTATTTTATTTTTTCTTTCTAATCTCCCTGTTAATGTTCCAAAATCTTGTTTTAAAACTATTTATTCTATTTTATCCCGTTTTTTATGGCAAAATAAAAGAGCTAGAATGTCTTTTTCTAAACTTCGCCGCCCCAAACATTTGTGAGGTGTTAATTTTCCCGATTTTTCCTCTTACCATACTTCCTTTTTTCTTTCTCACTCAGTTTCTTTTCTGTCTCCTACTTTACTCGATGATACTTCTCTTCCCTTGTGGGTTGATGTTGAATCCACCTTTTTTCATCCCTTTTCATTTAAAGAGTTTATTTCTTTGCCCCGTATCCCACAACAGTTGTCTCTACCTACTCTTACGACCTCCAGGAAACTTTTTCTTCCATTGTTTCAGACTACCCTTGATAGCCACTCACGTTTTTTACAGTCTCCTCTTTGGTATAATCCTCTTATTAAGATCAAAAATAGGACTCTTTTCTGGAAGGCATGGTATGATCAAGGGCTTTTTTGGGTGCATCAAGTTTTTCAACATGGTGCTTGTATTCCTTTCCCTACTCTTCAACATCGTTTCTCTCTTCCTCCTTCCTTCCTCTCTAAATTCACTCTTTTGACTGCTGCGGTTCAACTAGGTTATGATTCCCTTCCCTCCTCTACCTCTTGTTTTTCCTCTTCTTCTCCTCTTACACTCTCTTTTCTCTTATCTTCATCTTCCGCTTCACAGATTTATAAAAAATTACATGATTCGTCCCCTACCCGAGATAAATCAACCGTTGAACTAGCATGGGAATCAGACTTAGGGGAAACGTTCTCTACCTCCTTGTGGCAAAACATATGGAATAAAATACGGAAATCCTCTAGAGCAGCCAACACTACCCAAACTTTATTTTTTCTTTATAATCGTCTTATGCTCAATCCTGCACGATTACATAAAGTGGATGCCTCTATTCCCTCTACATGCTGGTCTTGTATGGAACCAAGATCGGATCTCAAACACATGCTTTTCCTCTGCCCCCTTGTTCGTGCATTTTGGTCCAAAGTTTGGAAACAAATTAATAATATTTTTTCTGCTAATTATCCTTTTTCCTTTACAAATGTTTTCCTGGGTAGCCTTTCCGACATATGGTCCTCCTCTACCTTCAACACCTCTATTATTGATCTCCTTCTAGCGATAGCGTTCCAGCAAATCACCAAAGCGTGGAAAGACACCTCATCCATATCGTATCAGGCTTGGTGGTATGGTGTTTGTTTTAACCATAGATTAGATAGAGCTTATGTTTATCCTATTACAATTGCTATCAAACGTGATTTATTGTGGTTGCCTATCACCTCTTTCTTAGACTCCTCAGCTGCATCCTCTACACTTCATTCCCCTCGTACTGAGGAAGTGCCCAAACCCCCTTGAAATGTTTTTTGCTTGCTTTTTTATTACGTTCTCAACTCGTTTAATTGTTTCCTATAGTTAAAATGGTTACGCTTATTTTATAATGATGTGCCTTGAATACTGCAATTGTATTTTCTCTGCTGACTTTTTGCCTTTTCCCCTTTTTTCCTTCCCCTTCTCCCTTCCTTTCTTTCTTTCCCTCCCCCCCCTTTCTCTCTCTTTCTTTCCTCTTTCTCTTATAAAATTATCTAGCTTGCTTGAGTTGTTTCATATCACATTTGTTATTTCTTGTACGAGATGCATTCTTATACCCAATAAAATTGTCTTTAAACTCAAAAGAGAAAGGAAGATGTAAAGAAAGACAGCAAGAAAGAACCAAACAGAAAAAAATGAATGTTAAAACCATTTACTGTTACTAATAACCCCCTCAGCATCATATATAACATAATATTATAAAACATTAACAGCAAACAAAAAAAATAACAAAAAAAATAACTTGGATAGGGTGAGAATTGACAAAAGAAACCTGATGGTACATCTCTTTCACCACTCACATCATACGAATCACTGACAAATTATCGATTTCAGTAAAATCGACCTACAGAAATATCGTGTCTCAAATATCGATGACATTTACATCGACACCCTATATTTATTTAAATAACTACAAAAACATCGATCAAACAATATCGATATACAAAATTATCGTCAGCACAAATTTCGATAGCACTTTTATCGAAATATGAAATATCGACTTTTAGATTTAAAAATAGCACTTTATAATAATATCGATTACACAAATATCGACAGCTAATATTTCGACTATATCTAAATATCGACAACTCTAAATGATTAAATATTTTTTTAGACATACTACACATTTAATCTATTACAAATAAAACCATAACAATATATTTTAACATACAAAACACATTTATATACATATATCTCCCTAAAACATTTACTTAAAACGAACACATCAATAAAAAACATTTATACACACACATTTAATATATACACATTTGCAAATAAATATTATACTTTTTTACAACATATACAAATTTCAAAAGCTATTCGTAAAATACTTACAACTACACTACTTCTCAGGATAAACATTTAACAGACAACTAACTTAATAAATTAACTTAAAAAAATTCAAACTAATCAATACCAACACTTTTAAAGGTATGTAACCAGTCAGAAACAAACACTAATTAAACATACTCTATATAAAGAAGCTTAAAACATACTCTAAAACCAGCAGAAAATATTCAGCTTCAAGCTAGACTGCAAACTTTTCAACTACCTTCAAGATTCTTCTATCAAGGAAAAGACTACAAACTACAATAAGTAAGTAATTTTATGAGTCTGAAACAAATGTAACCTACTAATCATAGTCAAAACGTATTAACTGATGTTGCTTTCTATCTCTACATTTTTCCTCTACAGATTCTACTTTAAAAAACAGATAACATTTTCTACAGAACTACTACAACATACTTACAACGTAAGTATATGAAAATTACTTTATAAACACTGAAGAAAAGCTAAATTAATATCTAAAATGATATAAACTTGTAATAAAATTCCACTTAACTATCTAATGTTTTTTACTTAGTAAACACAGGTTTAAAAGACACTAAAAATGATATACATATTTTTTTAAATGCAACTTAAATTATAAATACTGAACAAATTATCATTCACACAATTTTTTTTTCAACAGATAACTGAAAAACAAAAAGCTGCAATATATCAACCAAGAATATACATTCAACAACAAAGAATTAACACTTGGTAAGTATATAATACATGCACATGTACTATTTTTTAGCTTTTAAAAAGCGACAATCTTAGAACGTTACTTTATTAAATTTTATAAAAGTATTTTCACTAAATATTTTCTAATTTTCTTTAAATAAACATAACTTTTTTATAATAAAAGATAGCACCCTACCAAATGTGTAACCAAAATACACATATAATCATTACCTAAAATATTCTTCACTTTCTTTCAACAGACCAGTGAAACCTACAAAAGCATCAGGCAAAAAACTCTTCTACTTTCTAAATCTACAATTTTACTATTGGTAAGTACCTAAAAATTGTACATAAATAAATATATACTCTTTTAAAGTTTATACTTTTCCTAATAATATTTAATACACCCTTTCTAGATTTAAGAAAACAACAATGACAGAAGAAGCAAGATTTGTTACATCTCAGAAAGGAACATTTTTGTTGTGCTACATGGGGTATACTTATACTCAAGAGAAACAAAAATACCTTAAAGTTAACTGGAAATGTACTAAGTACTATTCTAACAAATGCTATGGGCGTGCAACAACCAGAGAAACCAGTGTTATTAATACTACTGAACATAACCATCCACCTAACCTCTCAGAAATAGAGGTTAGATCTACTCTAGACAATATTAAGGAATTAAGCAAAACCTCTGACCTACCAACTAGTGTAATACTTAAAGAATTAATACCTAGAGTACCTAGAGAGGCAAGAGGTCAGTTACCAACAATAGCCGCAATAAAAAGAACCATAGCTAGAACCAAAAAATCCAGTAGACCAACAATACCAATACCTAAAACTTTTGAAGAAATCATAATTCCACCTGAGCTTACCATAACTCATAATGAAGAACATTTTATCTTCTACGATAACAACAACAAAGATAAAAGGATAATAATGTTTGCTACAAACAACAACCTAAAAAAATTAAAAGAAAGTCAAACATGGCTGATGGATAGCACTTTTACCATATGCCCTAAACCATTCTATCAATTATATACCATACATGGGCAATACCATCATACCTGTATTCCATTCATCTATTGTTTGTTACCAAACAAACAAACTTCTACTTACACAGAAATATTAAACAAAATAAAAGAAGAAACATCTGACTTCGTTCCCCTAAAAATTATAATTGACTTCGAACAAGCAATGATTAATTCCATCCTTAAAACATATCCACACACATCCATACAAGGATGTTACTTCCATTTTAACCAATGTCTATGGAGACATTTGCAAAAATCTACACTTAGTGTTGAGTATGCAACCAATATTATCTTTGCATACCAAATAAAACACCTAATAGCCTTAGCATACGTGCCAATCACAGATGTGGCTGAGCACTAAAACATTTTAATAGAAAGTCCTTTCTATACACAAAATGAACAAAAACTAGCTCCACTTTTGGATTATTTTGAGGACACCTGGGTGGGAAGACTACACAGGTCAGGCCACAGACGCCAACCAAAATTCCTAATACCTTGGTGGAATGTATATCTACCAACCCTAAACAAAGAAGCCAAAACAAACAACGCAGTTGAAGGTTGGCATAATGCCTTCCTATCTTCAACTGGCCGAACAACTCCAACACTACACAAACTCCTAACAGCAATCCAAAAAGAACATAGTTTTCAAGAATTAAGAATGGAGCAATCTGTCTTACAATTAAAACCCAAACTATCAAGACAAACTGCCCAAATGTACCAATATTTACAACAACAAGTACAACTTTACCCTACATAAAGAGGCCTAGAATACTTGAAAATGATAGCCAAAACACTCAACTAAAATCACTAACTATATAAGAAGTTCAAAATCCTAAAAAATCATGAAATATAACACCACACATCACCATAAAATATTATAAGATATTTATTTTGTCTAATATATTTACTTATTTTTTAATATATAGACAAAATAAATATCTAACTAAAAAAATATGTTTAATAATAACACATTTCCCAACCCACAAAAAGATTGTCATAAAATCACTTACCTTTCACAGGAACGTACTAGGCAAATCCAATTATCCTTACCAATCCATGTAGTAATAAATCCACAACATAAAAAAAGGCCCAATAAAATGAAAAAATACAACTGTGGTAAATCCATCGAACATCCAAATAAATCGATAATTCCGAATCCAACAAAAACCCGAAAATGGCTTAAAAATGTAATAAACGCTCCAGGAAACCCGAAAAATAAAGGAAGTGTAAAATACATCTCAGTTAAACAACTGAAACAAACTTCCTTTAAAAAAAAAAAGTTACAACTCGGAAACGGAAAAGGCTGTATCCAAAAACCTATAATAGAAAAATAAACATTCCCACCCACAAAATACTGAAAAGGACACATGATTAATAACCATAACATACATATTTTAACCAAAAGTCAATAAAATGCCACAAACACAATAACTCCAAGGGCGTGAAACGACAAAACGCTAAGAACACGGGAAAACGTACATAAACAACTACATACTACCTAAATCATAATATAATAGTCCACAAACCCTAAATAACAAACTACTACCTTCAAAACGTACTTAAAATAGTTAAAATATAATAAAAACCACTCTTACCTGCTCAGACGTGAAGTAGCTGCCAACCGCGAGCTTTATCTTCAAAAATGACCCAAAAAGACAATGATCGGTTACAAAATAAAAGACCCAAATAATAGTATAATCACAAAAATAGTGAAATAAATGTCTAAAAAAAGTATTTTATTAGTAAAAAATTTGTAAAACTGTTATAAATTGTTTTGCAACATTAATACAATTTATTTATCTTTGTTCCAATAACTATTTTATTATAATCATATTTTTTATTTCTTTAACATTAAATAATATTACTTTTTAAATTTTAATGTTATAATTATGAGAACAGGTTTTGTTAAAAATTGTGAAACTAAATGAATAATTTTTCTGTATTTATGTTACTTTTTTTACAAATATTTTTAATTTATTATTATTAATACTATATAATTAATAATAAAAAATGTAATATATTTAAATGATATTATAATTTAAAAATGTTATTATATAAATGTTTATTGTATGATATGAAAACTTTTGAATATCAATGTTGCTATGTAAAAATATATAAATCTATATAACATAATTTGTACAGCACATAAATATGTTAACATTCATTTACATTTCATTTAATAAGAATGTATAAATATTTTCATTTATCTCTAAATGTATGTACTCGCCTATTGTTATCTTCAATCTATTTTCATGTACTATATTATTTTGATATACAAAAAATTTACTGTACTGAACAACTATCAAAAAATTTATATTTGAATTTTACATTGTACTTATAATTATTTGTTTAAATATTATACATGCCTTATTAAATCATTTCTAGATTAATTAATGTACTATATGAACAAATAAAGAATTTTTTTTTTCAAAAAACTGAGTGATGTTTGTCTACTACCTATTATAAAATCATGACTAACACTATATAAAAGAGATTTAATAAAAACATTATATATAAAAATATTATACATTCAAATAAATAAAGCAAAATATTTAAATCCTTTTAATATTCACATTTAAACCTAAATTTAATGTATGTACACACTACAAACTTAACCTATTTACTTTACTATTCCAATTCAAATTTACATTTAATTAGGGTAGGTGCTGGACACTGCACCTATTTAAATTACTATTCCAACTCCAATCTACATTTAATTAGAGTAGGTGATGGACACTGAACCTATTTAATTTACTATTCCAACTCAAATCTACATTTAATTAGGTTAGGTGCTGGACAATGAACCTATTTAATTAACTATTCCAACTCCAATCTACATTTAATTAGGGTAGTTGCTGGACACTGCACCTATTTAATTTACTATTCCAACTCCAATCTACATTTAATTAGGGTAGGTGCTGGACACTGAACCTATTCAAATTACTATTCCAACTCCAATCTACATTTAATTAGAGTAGGTGCTGGACACTTAACCTATTTAATTTACTATTCCAACTCCAATCTACATTTAATGAGGGTAGGTGCTGGACACTGAAGCTATTTAATTAACTATTCCAACTCCAATCTACATTTAATTAGGGTAGGTGCTGGACACTGAACCTATGTAATTTACTATTCCAACTCCAATCTACATTTAATTAGGGTAGGTGCTGGACAATGAACCTATTTAATTAACTATTCCAACTCCAATCTACATTTAATTAGGGTAGGTGCTGGACACTGAACCTATTTAAATTACTATTCCAAATCCAATCTACATTTAAATAGAGTAGGTGCTGGACACTGAACCTATTTAATGTACTATTCCAACTCCAATCTACATTTAATTAGGGTAGGTGCTGGACAATGAACCTATTTAATTAACTATTCCAACTCCAATCTACATTTAATTAGGGTAGGTGCTGGACACTTAACCTATTTAATTTACTATTCCAACTCCAATCTACATTTAATGAGGGTAGGTGCTGGACACTGAAGCTATTTAATTAACTATTCCAACTCCAATCTACATTTAATTAGGGTAGGTGCTGGACACTGAACCTATGTAATTTACTATTCCAACTCCAATCTACATTTAATTAGGGTAGGTGCTGGACAATGAACCTATTTAATTAACTATTCCAACTCCAATCTACATTTAATTAGGGTAGGTGCTGGACACTGAACCTATTTAAATTACTATTCCAAATCCAATCTACATTTAAATAGAGTAGGTGCTGGACACTGAACCTATTTAATGTACTATTCCAACTCCAATCTACATTTAATTAGGGTAGGTGCTGGACAATGAACCTATTTAATTAACTATTCCAACTCCAATCTACATTTAATTAGGGTAGGTGCTGGACACTGAACCTATTTAATGTACTATTCCAACTCCATTCTACATTTAATTAGGGTAGGTGCTGGACAATGAACCTATTTAATTAACTATTCCAACTCCAATCTACATGTAAATAGGGTAGGTGCTGGACACTGAACCTAGGTAATTTACTAGTCCAACTCCAATCTATATTTAATTAGGGTAGGTGCTGGACACTGAACCTATGTAATTTACTATTCCAACTCCAATCTATATTTAATTAGGGTAGTTTCCTATTCCAACTCCAATATACATTTAATTAGGGTAGGTGCTGGACACTGAACCTATTTAACTAACTATTCCAACTCCAATCTACATTTAATTAGGGTAGGTGCTGGACACTGAACCTATTTAATTTACTATTCCAACTCCAATCTACATTTAATTAGGGTAGGTGCTGGACAATGGACCTATTTAATTAACTATACCAACTCCAATCTACATTTAATTAGGGTAGTTGCTGGACACTGAACCTATTTAATTTACTATTCCAACTCCAATCTACATTTAATTAGGGAAGGTGCTGGACAATGAACCTATTTAATTAACTATTCCAACTCTAATCTACATTTAATTAGGGTAGGTGCTGGACACTGAACCTATTTAATTAACTATTCCAACTCCAATCTAAATTTAATTAGGGTAGGTGCTGGACACTGAACCTATTTAATTAAATAGTCCAACTCCAATCTACATTTAATTAGGGTAGGTGCTGGACACTGAACCTATGTAATTTACAATTCCTACTCCAATCTACATTTAATTAGGGTAGGTGCTGGACACTGAACCTATGTAATTTACTATTCTAACTCCAATCTACATTTAATCAGGGTAGGTGCTGGACACTGAACCTATTTAACTACCTATTCCAACTCCAATCTACATTTAATTAGGGTAGGTGCTGGACACTGAACCTATTTAATTTACTATTCCAACTCCAATCAACATTTAATTAGGGTAGGTGCTGGACACTGAACCTATTTAATTAACTATTCCAACTCCAATCTACATTTAATTAGGGTAGGTGCTGGACACTGAACCTATTTAACTAACTATTCCAACTTCAATCTACTTTTAATTAGGGTAGGTGCTGGACACTGAACCTATTTAATTTACTATTCCAACTCCAATCTACAATTAATTAGGGTAGGTGCTGGACACTGAACCTATGTAATTTAATATTCCAACTACTATCTACATTTAATTAGGGTAGGTGCTGGACACTGAACCTATGTAATTTACTATTCCAAATCCAATCTACATTTAATTAGGGTAGGTGCTGTACACTGAACCTATTTAATTAACTATTCCAACTCCAATCTACATGTAAATAGGGTAGGTGCTGGACACTGAACCTATGTAATTAACTATTCCAACTCTAATCTACATTTAATTAGGGTAGGTGCTGGACACTGAACCTATGTAATTTACTATTCCAACTCCAATGTACATTTAATTAGGGTAGGTGCTGGACACTGAACCTATTTAACTAACTATTCCAACTCCAATCTACATTTAATTAGGGTAGGTGCTGCACACTGAACCTATTTAATGTACTATTCCAACTCCAATCTACATTTAATTATGGTAGGTGCTGGACACAGAACCTATTTAATTTACTATTCCAACTCCAATCTACATTTAATTAGGGTAGCTGCTGGACAATGGACCTATTTAATTTTCTATTCCAACTCCAATGCACATTTAATATTTTGTAAACACTCCCCAACCTTATCCCGTAGAAACCCTACATCCCACTACTAAAAATTAAAATAATGCAAATTTATAAAAAATTATTCTAAAATCAAATTTGGATTAATTTTCAATTTTCAATTTTTTTATTCAAAATAATTTTTCGTTTTCAATAAAAATAAATTAATCTCTCTATATATTTTTTAAACACTCCGCACCATTATCCCCTATAAACCCTACATCCCGCTACTAACAATTATTAATAATGTACAATTTCTATTTATTATCTATTTTAACATTTCTAAATATTTTCTCAATTAAATTTTTTGTTATTATTTCTATTTATTATCTAATTTCAAATTTCGAAATTATTTCTAATTTCAATTTTTTTTTCTATTTTCTATTTATTATCTAATTTCTAATGTAGAAATAAAATCTCTTTACAAATTGTTATTGCTAATTTTAATTTAATTTAAAAACATTAAAAAAATTCTCTATATATATTTTTAAAACACTCCCCACCCTTATCCCCTATAAACCCTACATCCCGCTACTAACAATTATTATTAATGTACATTTTCTATTATAAAATTGCTAAATATTTTCTAAATTTACATTTTTTACTTTCTATTTTCTAAATATTATCTAATTTCAAATTTCGAAATAATTTCTAATTTCATTTTTTTTTCTAATTTCTAATTATTATCTAATTTCAAATGTAGGAATAAAATTTAATTATATATTTTTTTCTAATTTTGACTTAATTTTTGAAAAATAAATAAATTTCTCTAAATAAATTTTTAAAATACTCCCCACCCTTATCCCCTATAAACCCTACATCCCAATAATAAAAAATATAATTATTTTAAAATTTCAATTCATAATCTATTTTCAGTTTTCGAAATAATTTCTAATTTTACATTTTTATTTCGAATTTCTATTTATTAGCTATTTTCAAATTTTGAAATATTTTCTAATTTCAAATTATTATTTCTAATTTCTACAGAATTGTTTTTAAATTTATATAAATCCCTATATATATTTTTAAAACACTCCCCGCCCTTATCCCCATAAACCCTACATCCCGCTCCTAAACTTTTACATTATTTTTAAATTTCTAATTTCAAATCCATATTCATAATTTTTTATCTTCAAATTTTTACTATATAACTATATCTTTTTAAAACACTCCCCACCCATATCCCCTATAAACCCCCTATAAACCCAACATCCCGCTCCTAAAAAAATATTATACATTATAAAACTATTTATTATTTCTATAAACTATTATAACAAAAAATGTACACACTTATTATTTTTATTTTTATTACAAACAACACTTTTTTACATGTCGATATTATTACTTTTCGATATTTAATACATCGATATTTCTTATCTCGACATGACTTAAATCGATATTATTGTCATTACACAAAATTCGATATTTAGTACTACGATATTTCCTAGTTCGATATTTCTTACCTTCGATTTTTTAGACTCGATATTAGTGCTATTCGAAATTATCAACTCAATATTTTGACTGTGTACCACATCATACTACCAGACACACAATGCATTTCATGCTCTTACCAGGTCTCTGCTCCTCATACTCCTCAAGCTTAGCACAGAGCGTCAGCCAGGCAGTCCTAGGAACCCTCCTCTACAGTGGGCTAAGGTGGCCCTCTGTGAGTGGAGCTAAGAGGGCATGTCCAATAAGTCTGGGCCTTAATTTGGGCCCAGTGTTGCGGGTCCCCCTAGGACATGTGACACATCTTGGTCCAGCTGATGGTACACACCCATTGCAGTGAGCTGCGATATCTTGCAGAATCTGGTCCACGCCGCAATACTCAGCTGTTCCTCTAGTCCCCACAAAGCTTATCAAGCATCCCCTCTGTTAGTGTGCTCAATTCAGTTCCACAGAAAAGGGGTGCCTTTCCCTGAAGTCCCTCAGCCATGTTGGGGGCAGGTTAGGTAAACAGAGCAGCAGGATGGCAGAGGGTATTGCTTGGAGTTGTGGATGACTCAGAATGACTAGAAAATGGCTGCCAGACACAAAATAGACTGTGCAACGATTGGTGCAGACCTGAGTAGGCTTTATAATATTAAAGGACATTCATACATAAGTCAGTAGGGTTTAATGGAAAATTTTGTAGTTCTACGCTGTATTATACATTTAGGTGAAATCTGGCCGAAAGTGCAGCTTCACTCCACGTAGGCTTACGCATTCCAGCAAGATGTCAAACTGAGGTAAGACATGCAACACCAAGTTTGATTTTTCAATTCCTACCACACTAAATAATCATCTTTATTTAACTTGGCCCACAAGGGGAGGACAAAGGTCTAGAATCTGATTATTAGCTTAATCAGAAAAATTTGACAATTTCTGATTAAGCTAATAATCGGATTCTAGGCCTTTGTCCTCCCCTTGTGGGCCAAGTTAAATACTCTGGTCCCCAGCAGAGGGAACAAAGGCTTTCTCACACAGAAGACGCAATTATAAGTGATTAACCAGGTTCCTGGCAGAGGAAAGGGAGCTGGGGAATATCTGCACTTGATAATTAGCTTGTCAAACTGCACATGGGTTGGAACAGCCAGGTTTACTGAGCAAAGTAAAAGGTTGACATACCAGGGCCTCTCCGTTGATGTTTTGGAGGGAAGGGACATGGCAATGAAGTCTGTCAGCTACAGATGGAACAGAGACCCTCAGAGAATCTGTGTTGTGTTCGGAGAAAACTTGACAGCATCAATTTGGATTGTCTCAGAATGCTGTGCAGGATAGTTGGCAGAGGGGTGGAGGCGTGATGTGGCTTCCTAGGATGGACTAGGGGTGTCTGCCATCTCAAACTTTTCACCCTCATTTAAAAAACCCATGAACAAGGGAGAGAGAATTGAGAAGACTCTGGACCGGGAATAGGATGACAGATGAGGAAGGAATTTCTGGAAAGGGAAGCCATCTGATGCCCTGCTGGAGATGGTATAAGGACTTTATCAGCAGTTGTCCTTCTCCCAAGAATAGAATGGGTCTCCAAGGGGCCAATGCCGCAGCCCTCTTATGCTCCAGGATAGCTGGGGCAAGACCTGAAATTCAGTGAGCCCCCTGGGTGCCCTTTGAGACAGCCAAGAGTCTAATGGGCCTGGGACTGTGAGCAGGGGGGTGTTCTACTGGCTGGTAGTGAAGGGGTTGCTCAAAATGCCCTCACCAGCAAAAGAGGAGCACCGGGAGTCTGGCAGAGGTGAAGGCTGGTACAGGAAGTCAGGAAATCCAGCTCCTTGAAGAGTGTGCCCCTTTTAGCGGTGAGGTGGCATATTGAAAATGCCCCCGGTGGCTAGCCTTCACCACCAGAAGCAAAACATGACAAAGGACAACAAAACTGGACCAATGGAGCTATATGCAAGCGCTTTCAAAGGTCAGTCTTTTTAAAACACACACCAAGGTGTAGTGTAGTTCCTATATCCCTGATAGGCTCTGCGCATTGGAATATTATACACTATATTTGTGGCATAGGACTGAGGTCAGTATGTCTCTATCAAGTGTATTAAACTTAATTACTTGTGTGTGCCAGCTAACTCAGAGGTCACTAGACTCTTCTCAAATAAACAAGAAGGGATTTGTTTCTGACAACCGCATAAACATGACAACTTTGTTTCCCTTAGAATCGGAACAGTCTCAGATTCGTGGAAACAATAGATAACAGTTTTACTCAGTCAATCGTGTATGCTTCGTTTCTACAGAGTTTACACAGAAATTGGTAGACGGTTGTTTCAATACAAAGTGAATGAACCCCTAAGGAATAGATGTTCATGCATAATAAATGAGTTCTTGGAGAAATCAATAATCCAAGCAAGGGGAAGTCCTAAAGGCTTAAGAGTCTGGTTTTCCAAGAACTTGTTGTGATGTGGATAGACGGATGTAGGTGGCCATGCCTTTTTTTGGTTAGCATGGATAATACCTAAATAAGGGTTGGATTTCTATGGGCAATGCGAATTGTGCCTATATAAGGGCGTAAATCGGGAAACCTATATATGGTATCTAAATCGACACACAACAAAAGAAACAAGAATTATTACCCTCAGGTTGACCATGGCCCAGGAGTAGGTGGATCTTTAAATATTCAATTGAGAAGAGAGGGTGGTGCATGTGGACACACTCCCTAAACCAAACTTTGTACCAAGGGACCTCAACCACCTGGAGCCCGGCATAAGTACATCGTTCTGAGGACCCCATCCTGAAGGACACCCTGAAGTCTTGTCTGCCCCATGCCCATGTCTGAGGGCAAGAGGCCCCACTGGCCTTCGTCTGCCCTGCCAGTGCTCCTCTCTGGCTGGGGAAATCTGCACTGGTTCCGCTGCTGGTGGGAGCCAAGAAAAGAGGCTGCTTCTGACTGTGGAGCACAAAAAAGCTGTTCCTGACGCCTGAGCGGCCCAGAGGACTGGGGCTGTGTGCGGGAGCCTGCAGTGTTACTGGGGTCTTAAGGCTCCTCCCCTTGGCTGTCGCTGAGCCTTCAAGCTTTTGGGAGCCCAGAGTGAGACCCAGGACCAAAAAAGAAAACAACAAGGCTCAAAGATACCAAAATAAATGGAAGAGCCGCTCATTATCCATTCTCTACTTCCTTGCCGGTAGTGTTCCATAAGGCACTGCGAGGGGCCTATTTTCATATTTTCCTTCTCTTTGGTGCTCTATGGAGGGGAAGCTTTCATTTGTTTTAAGCACTTTTTGAGCTTGAGTTTTTGCTCTTTGGTTCTCTATTGCTGAGACACATCTTCGTGCTTGTTTTTTTTAATGGTTTTTGAAAACATTTTGTTGACAATGGTTATATTAACAAATATTGCAATTAATATGTTTACTGATTCCATTGATATTAATGGTGAATCCTAACGTGATTACTGTTTTATTAATGTGGTAACCACTTGACAAAGCCAATAGGCTTGTCATATGTTCATGTGCTGACTTTATAATAAATCCAGTGGGTCTGTTGTATATACTGATGTGGTGACCCCTTAGCAAAGCCAGTAGGCCTGCCTTATTTAAAATTACATTCCCTTATATTACGATGTTATCCTCTTGTATAGTTTAAGGGCATTGTGATGATGGCATTGTAGACCCACTAGGGGTGAAATTTAAAATTCAGGTGTCACCAAAGATCTTACCCTCTACCATACGTATATATGTGTAGATTAATCCTTAGCATATAGTAGAGTGTGTGTAATAAATGTCATTTTCTTATTTTTTTAAGTAATTGACTGGACAACAATTTTTTGTGTGTTGGTGTTGTGTGCCATTCAATTGTGATAGAGTGCCCACACCACCTCCTTTGAGTGGGACTTGGACTGCTCTGCTTCGCTTCCCTGGAAGAGTCAACAACAACAGTGGGGTACTTGGTTCCCAGTAAGGAAACCCTTCTGGGCCTATTACTTGAGAAGGACTCACATCCTTCACAAGGAAGGACCCAATGTCTTACACGAATGAACAACAAAAACATTTGTTTAATCAATGTTAAATGTAACTTTAAATAAAGGCTTGTAACAGAATCTAAAAAGCAATAGTTCAATTTATACCAACAAGATGATTTAGGACTACATAATGTATACACATTTTAATGTCTATGACTTTCCACAAACATTTCAAGATGCTGATGAAATCATTTCTGAGTCATTTGCTTATAATAGGTGCTTGATGGGCAGATGGAGAGTGATATATGTGCTCACGTTGAGAATGCACGAACCGCAACATGGACTGTGATTGATTTGTGCCTGAGTCCACTGAAAGACAGTATCAAATCTTCCTTGCAGCAGCGATAAATCTTGCTTTCGCATGGCACACACTGTACAGGACACTAAAGGCAGAAGCTGGGATACTTCAACAACTGATATATCTCAAAATAAAGATCAATGCAGTAATGATGCTGCAGCCCAGAAGATAGTTGTGAATGAAAATATTTAATTTGCTGTAGTTACATAAAAATGATATAAAAATAACATGATTCATGTGTAGAGTGATGGTTCATAATAGATTTTCCTGTAAATAATTTTCACAAAAAACAGTTGAGGGTGCAGGAAGAGGCAGTTCCCTAATCAAAGTTTATGATGATCAATAGTATTGCTACTATATTTTATAAGGCACGCACTATTGAAAATGAATGAACAATATCACCTTTACATTTTTTATCCACATTTGTTTTATTTCACTTTCAATCTGCCATTCTTTTCTTGTGTCTCTCAATCCAGATCCAGTAAAGGAGATTCAAATAAGAGAGCACGAGGATATGCCATTTTGAGAATTAACTATAGGATTCGAATATAATTGATGAAATGTGTGTATTGAGCATAACAATAGTCACAGTATAAGTAATTGAAAAATGGGTAATACATTTGCATGAACATTTTAATTTGTCTAAAAAGTAGCAAGGAGTAACATGATTAATAAGTCAATTGCCACTTAAAATAAATGAGCTTGGCGTAAGGTCAGTAACTGTCCCAGATACACGTTGGTCCTCATTAAAGATCAGGTGGAGTGATATCCTCAAGTGGGAACCTGCTCAGCTTGGTCACGGCTGGCCCCGCATTCTTGCGCCTGGATTTCCTGGTTTTAGAAACAACGGACGAGATTTTAGAAGCTCATAAATCTGGCCCATAAAATTGCATGAGGCTTTGACTAAACAGCAGTCAAGCCCCTACCCAACCAATTCAGATTCTCCATTAAACCCTAATGACTTATGTATGAATGTCCTTTAATATTATAAGGCCTACTCAGGTCTGCACCAATCCTTGCAGAGTCTATTTTGTGTCTGGCAGCCATTTTCAAGTCATTCTGGGTCATCCACAACTCCAAGCAAGATCCTCTGCCATCCTGCTGCTCTGTTTACCGAACCCCCTTGCACCAACGTGTTTCTTTTTATCATGGGAGTCATGAACACCAGCTTTAGGAGCTACAGTGGGGGTGGGGTTATTATGGGCCTCTTATGTCTGAAACTTGGCAGACACAAGCTCATAACTAACACTATATGAAGAAAAAAAGATGGTTCAATAGAAAAGAGAAAAAAGAACAGAAGGCTGAAAGGAAGAAAAGATGAAAGAAAAGTAGGAACGGTGATAGGTTGGCGGAATGAGTAGGTGAAAAGATTGATGGGTAAAAACATGGGTGACGGGATGGTGGTAACTGACTCGGATTGTTCCTTGGGCCCTGCTAACCAGACCCAGGGCCTGTACTCTGTGAAAAAGGTATATGGTAGTTAGGTGTAATTGCAATTGGTCTCACAACCTACCTGCCAGCCCCTAGTATATGGTAGGGCATGTAGGTTTAGAGGTCCAGTAGAGTTAATGCACTTAAGTGTGCCCTGCTGTGTTGCCTGCTGTCATTATAAAGGCAGATCTGCTTTGTAGGCTGGTTTTAAAATTAAATTATATGCAAATTCAACATTGGAATTAAAGGTACTTCCAAAGTCTTAAACTTCCTGATTTCTTTACATACAAGTCTTCCCTACAGTCTCCTCTAAGTTTCCCGGAGGTACGGTGCATTGTAACTATAATCAGGCACTTTTTAAAATATGTTTTATCTGCTGTGGTGAGGGAAATACTGCCAATTATATGTTTCCCCATATTCTTCAAAGTATTAAAATTATAGTTAGAATAAATACAACTACTTGCCATGGTTAGATCTATTATAAGTATCAAAGAAAATAAGGTATAGAACTTGTTTTTCTGCTGAACCAAAATCCAGCCTTCCAGTGGCCTCTCCTGATTGGCCAGCCTTTAACAGACTGAGCCAAACTGCTCTGATGAGGTGCAAAGTGGCCTGTATAGAAACAAAGGACATCTGGTGGGAGGAGATCTGCAGAGCATGAGGCAGGAAGGAGAAAGTGTACCCAAACAGGTGTTTAAAGAGGGACTGACAGGACAGGACACAGGCTCATCCCTTCACCCTGTACACCCAGTGCTTTCTGGGACAAGAATATGCCGTACTTTGGAGGAAGCTGTCATGCTTTTGGGTGGCACCTTGTACCCCATTGGTCAGGGGTGCCTCTCTGCTTGCCTCTCTGCTTGTCACCCAATAGCACTGGAGACATATGGGAGAGCTGCCCAGCAATTCAGATCCCTGCCTGATGGTACAAGGAGGACTGGCCTGTTGGAAACTTGGCCTGCACCAAGAGGATTGCACTCTGAATAATTGCACCTGCTGCACACTTTGGAACTTCAGCCCTAAGAGCTTTGCCTTGCTTTGAAAAGTGAAGGAGTGGACTCCCTGAAATCAACAGGTTAAAAGAGCTCAACTTGCATCATGTCCAGCAAGAAAAAAAAGCTGACTGCCTTCAGCAGGACTTTAAAGGATTCAGCCTGATGCATTGTGGGACATCCCAAGGAGCAACTCAGAGCTTCTGGAACCTTGGATTGGTGTTGTAGACACTTTGGAACCTCAAAAGGACCTTCTGGAAAAAGATCCAGAAGTTTGGAAAACTTTTGTGAAAACGTTTCATACGTTGATCGACTTGTCATCAAGAGTCAAGCCGGTGACGTCGAACTGCAACTTGATCTGAGATTCAAGTTTGTCCTGCTTAAGCTCCGGAGCTTTTCATCATTAACAAGCCTTCCAGGCGTTGACCGAGGCATCGTGCTGAGCCAAACAGTCATCGCCAAACCCAAAGAAGACCTGCAAGGAACCTCACTTGGCACCAAGGGAAAAAGCGACAATAACATGACTAAGTAGAAGGTGAAAAATTGATCGGACTCTAACTAAATCTGACCCATGCACCATCGAGGTCAGCCTGAAACTTTGACTTTGTTCTGGTCAAGCGTGACCATATGTCCCTAGGTGGTGCTTTTAGCTTTTAGACAGTGTTTATTATTTAAAAATTCATGCCTTTGGCTCCTTACATTTAATGTTTGTCATTTTGGTGTCATTTTATCCATGAAAACACTTCCTATTTTTATTAATTGATGTTGTATTTTTACTGTGTGTTGTGTTTAATTTATTTAATGTATTGGTGTTTTTAAATGCTTTACACACCTGTCTCCTAAGTTAAGCCTGCCTACTCACAGTCAGCTACCAAGGGTTGAGCAAGGGAATAATTTATTGAGACTTTGACTGGGCCGTCAATTGTGAATGTGGCCTTATTACTAGTGCTAGGTAACCTACTTACCCCTGCTTACTAGGCTACATTCCAGCACCATCAGAGCCTAGATTGAAAATGGGGGTATCCTAATTTTCTGGCTACTCCCATGGCGATAATGCTCCAGTTATAGGGAAAACCATGTAAAAATCCACCAGATAAAACCGGGTCCACACAGTTATTTCCCATATAGTAATTTTAATTTCATGTACCGGGGTTAAACCCCACAAGTATCGTGCAATTTATAATGAGAGTCTTTGTATTTAATAGCTCTAATGAGATAGACTAAAAAAAATGTACAGAGTATACAACCTACAGTGAGTATTGAGCCGACTGTACCAGGCATCTGATTATTGTTACCTTTCTTCTGACAACATAAAACAGTGTGGCAATGAGACAAAGGGAAAAAATACAGGAAAAGTTATGCTTATTTCTGTCTCTCTAGAAAAGTTTGAGTGGGACACTAGAAGAAAACATGAGTGTTGAGTACCAAACAAGTTGGCACTGCACCTACACTCGCTGAAAATGTATTCTTCAGACTGTTGAATAATCATTTGTGGAGTGCTCTCACCATCCAGATTCTTTAGTTTTTTTCTCACCTACAAGTGTTTTTCCTAACTCACTTATTAAGTTCGAGGTGTATGGGTTAATCATTTCTATAGCTACAATGAATAATTCATTTAGATTATATGCAAATACCAGCTTTGTGCATATACTTAAAGACAAGTGTGCTCTTTCACTGAATTAGGATAATGGGAAAATGCAGTTTTCCTTTATCCATATTTCTTGCAAAATTTCAAAATATACAAAGGTTACTTTAGTTGTTTTTTTGCATGACTCTAGGGATGCTTGTGATCCATTGGTATGCAGCTGTAATTGTATATACTGTTCACTTGCAAAGGTTTGATCACTTGAATAACTACATATCCATCAATTTCAATGGGCTTACTACCAGAGTAGGGCAAGGAAAAGTAGTAAATTAAGTGAATGTGTTTCTTGCATGATAACAACTTTGCACACAGAACAGATCAAGAGGGTTAAGTTTAATACAGTGTATCCAGTAGATGATTCTATATCATGTTGAAGGATTAACAATATTGGGCCAGAACTATATATGGAGAGCTGTAACCCCTTGGAAGGATAGTAAATATACACATGCCATGATTGCGCATTGAGTATGAAATGGAGGATGAAGTCCTAAAATATATTATCTCAGTAGAGGTGAAAAATCAAATCTAACTGCCAAGTGCTGTCTATATATTGATTTGCAAGCAAGGCTACTAGACTTTCTGCATGTAGAGTCCTGTTGCATCACCAATAACCTACCAGCACCATAAGGAAGCTGATTCTGACCCATGAGTATTCCTAGCGTTATTTTACTTTTAGACCTTTTTTTGTTTTTTGGACCTCAGCTCTAAGTGAGTACCCTAATGAAATCTTACTCAATGTAACCTTCTGCTAAATATGGATTTGAGCTGTAACCTCTAACACCTCATTTAAAATCAAGTCTGCTGCTGCACAGCTGGCATAAGAAGCTCTGTGCAGTTATGTGTAAATATGTGTAAGAATCACTTTTGTCTGGCTTAGCTTGACATGTGCCCACAGGTAGCAAAGTGCCAAATGAGACTAAGGCTAAATTGATTATTGTCTCCTTCTCCTTCGCCTGCAGACGGTGATTGCTGGGATTATCTCTTGTGCCTCCCGAGACCGACGCTACTGTCTGCCGGACCCGCTCCGCAGGTCCCGCTTCATCTGGAGCCTTGAGGGTGTTCGTGGCAGCATACAGGGCTGCGAGCATGACGGCAGGGACTCCAACAACCAGGAGTCCCTGCGAGGCCAATCGTTGTCACCTGGCCCGCTCTCCCTTTAGCCACGCCCACACTGCTCACGTATAAACCCAGCATTATTACTGCGCAATCGGAACGCGCGCGGGACGCCGCCGGGCGAAGCCCGGGCCAAGGGCGGGCCCTATTGTGCCCGTTCGTGACCAGCAGTGACCAGACCCGTGTAGTAATTCTCCTGCACGTATTACTGGTTCACATGGCTACACGGGAAACCCGGAGTAAGTTCTCGCTTACAGGAGGTTCTATAACTGGAGGTATGGACACATTTCTTATCAGGGCTAATACTATTATTGATACGGAAATTAACCTCCTTGAAAAACGTTTGTCCAAAGAACTGACGTCCATTAAGAGATCCTCCCTGGGGATACTTGCTTACGCTAAATCACCTGTAAGATCACTTGACCCCGCTACCAGTATAGTGGAAGTTCATCCCCCTCTTTTTGAAGCAGACAATCAGGCCCCCGTGGAACTTGATATTATTGGGCACGATATTTTATCTGAAACTAACCAAGTACTAGATACTAACAATGTTTTCATTGCCTCTGTATCCGATGTCATCCTCAACAACAGTTCTCCTTCACAGGGGGTGAAACCAGGGGCTACTGCCAAAAGGAAAAGATCATATCATAAGAAAGCTGGTAGAAAATCGAAATCAGCCAAGATCCAACACGATTCTACCCCACCACTTACGATTCTTTCGACAGTCTCCTCTGCTAATGGGGTATCTATTGAAAGTCTGGCTACTTTATTTAAATCAATTCTGTTTCCCCTAGAGGCTAACATAGAAAAGATTGAACTTAGGTTGTCTAACATCGAGAAAACCACTGCCTCCATCCTAGCGAATGTTAATAAACCCAGTACTTCCAACACCCTCCAGATTACTCCTCCCCTCCCTGTTACCCAACAAGCTAAGGTAGCCCCACATCCTACCATTCACCCTAAGGGACCTCCCCCAGTACCTCAGAATTCATCCCAGTGTAATAATGCCCCCCATAGTCATCTCCTGTCCTCCAACCAAGTAATTTCTGTCCATCTGGACCAATGACTGACGGAACAGATGGTTCTCCAACTAAAGACTCTAGAGCTCGTAGACCTCGTCTGCCTGACCTACCTCCGGAAGCAAACCTTTTATATGGTGGTTTTGGCTGGCGCCCCTGCCCTGGAAACTGGAGAAACCGAAACCTCTAGCTCCCTGAAAAGTAAAGTCGTAAAATGGCTTAACTGGAGACCCCTCCCGGCCCATCTTCATAATGAGATTATTATGGTAAGGAGGGTACCCTGGATAGGCAAGACGGCCAAGTCTATTAACGGGGATTGTATCACGGTCAGCTTTAGAGACCCTAGAACGGTATCTCATATTTGTGCCGGTTACAATAGATCCTTTGAGTCAACCATACAGACCCTTCCAGTGTCGTTCTTTTTTCCACCTACTCATGTAACCCACGGCAGAGGAGGGCCTGAATGGTTAAGGGTTGAACGAAGGGGAAGATCAAGAAATTACGGTATGAGACCAGCTATCCCGCCCTAGTACACCCCCCAGTATAACCCTTATTTAGATTATAATCTGTATAGTTGTCTAGATGGCTTGGAGGGAGTGGACTGACTACATCCAACCTGTGTTTTAATGTCTTCCCAATCAGAGTTGGGCAATGGTCCAGTGGAAAAGGTAGATATGGTCAACGAACTATGTTTAGATGAATGTTTGCTGCCCACCGAACCATCTAAAATGTTGTCTATTGTATCCCCCCCCATTTGGCGAGAACGGATCTCCCCAAGCCGCCTGACGCCCTGGGCGCATCAGAGGAGTTGTTAATTACCTTGGTTTCCCCAAATAACTGTGTGCCTACCGAGTTGGTAGTGGTGTCTAGCCACCCAGGTTACCATTTGGCTAGTTGGAACATTGCAGGCTGGCGACAGAGGATGTCAGCCCTGGGATGGAAGGAGTTTATCTCCGGATTTGACATCCTCTGTTTCCAAGAGACCTGGTCCACGTCCGACATTCACCAGGATGGCTTCACTTCCTATAATTGTCCTGCACAAGAATCCGCCATGGGAAGGGCAAAAGGTGGTCTGTTGATTTTATTGTCTGTGCACCTCCCAGTTCGAGTGAGGTCCCACACTATTGTGGGCTCACACTCTCAAATACTCAGGTTGGAATACAGAGGGGGCCGGAACATTTTGCTGGTCAATCATTATAACAATCTATTTGACTCCACGAGTACCCATTTCGTAGATGAGATAGAGTCAGCTATAAATAAAATTTGTAATGGCTCCCACAAGTCATATGACCTTATCTGGGGGGAGACTTTAATATTAAAACCTGCCCCAACTCACTTACTAACGTATGTGGATAGGATGGGGACAATGGGGAGAATTTGGCCCATTTTATTCATACCCCCTACGGTGATTCCCTTAATACCCTCCTGTTAAAATACGATCTGGTTATCCATCAGCCCGCCCTGGACCATGAGGGTAATATTGTTCCAACCTTTACAGGGAGAAATTCCACTTCTGTTATTGACTATTTGTTGATAACAACTCAGTTGGTCCCCCTTTGTTCGGTCCCCATTATTGTGGATTATGGAATTAGTGACCACAATGCCATTACTCTGTCAACCCTCATCTGGGGCCCTAAGATCCGTTATGAGGGAAGGATAGCCGACGAGATTATACCCTGTAGAGAAAATGGCATCCGGATTAAGTGGGGTGGAAATAATTCCAACCAACTACTAAAGAAAATTGTGAACGCAGGTCAAGAGGTGATACTCCGTTGCCTCCAAGTTGATGCTACCCCAAGTTGTATCATTACCGACTTTGAAGTACTTGGTAATATAATTAAAGGATGTATGACGTTACAACGCATACTTTTACAACGCCTACCTTTACAACGCGGTTTTTACAACGCATACCATTACAACGCATAATGCTTTTAGGCGCTGGATAGTGAATAGTTTAATTTACTATTCCAACTCCAGTCCCCGTGGATAGTAGGGAAGGTTATTGGATAGTAAATTAACCTATTCCCTATCCTAGAGCGCCCCCAAGAGCAATGCGTTGTAATAGTTTGCGTTGTAAAAGTTGCGTTGTAATGGTAGTTCGTTGTAAAAGTTTTGTTGTAAAGGTTGTTTACCATAATTAAACAGTCCCTTACCATTACTAAGGGCATTACCAAGCGGGCCACGCTAGGCTGGTTTGAAAAAGCTTGTACTTCTGCGCTCCAAAACCTTAAGAGGGCCCTTTCCAACCGCCCAAGAGATAGGGAAGCAGTAATTCTACTAAGGGCTACCTATAGACACGAGCTTAAATGCAGGAAACAAGAATTAAAAGAACAAGCCTGGGAGGACCTAACCAAGGCGGCAGCACTCCGGGATTGCAAGCTATTCTGGAGCACCGTTAATAGCCCTTTCCTCCGGAAGGAGGATTTCCCAGTTTTGACTGCCCAAGTAAGTGAGGACAGTTGGGTCCAATATTTTACTGGGATCTTCGACCCAACCTCTAGGGCACTGGATAGTCCTAGTGTAAACCCCATTAATTTTAATGAATGCTTGGGGATTACCATCCCGGAAGTTGATCTGGCAATCCGAAGTAGTAAAGGAGGGAAAGCCCCCGGACCGGATGGGGTACCGGTCGATCTGTATCAATCAATCAAACATTTATATAGCGCACTACTCACCTGGAGGGTTTCAAGGCGCTGGGGGGGGCGGGAGTTCGCTACTGCTCGTACAGCCAGGTCTTGAGCTGCTTCCTGAAGGCGAGGTGGTCCTGGGTCAGGCGGAGGTGGGTCGGAAGGGAGTTCCAGGTCTTGGCGGCCAGGTAGGAGAAGGACCTTCCTCCTGTGGTGGCTCTTCGGATGCGGGGGATGGCGGCGAGGGCGTGGCTGGTCGATTGAAGTTGGCGTTTGGGAGCGTAGAAGTTGAGGCGGCTGTTGAGGTATCCTGGGCCTTGGTTGTGTAGGGCTTTGTGTGCGTGGGTGAGGAGCCGGAAGGTGATTCTCTTGTTGACCGGGAGCCAGTGCAGGTCTCTCAGGTGTCCGGAGATGTGGCTTCGGCGGGGGATGTCCAGGATGAGTCGTGCTGAGGTGTTCTGGATCCGCTGGAGTCTCTTCTGGAGTTTGGCGGTGGTTCCGGCGTAGAGGGAGTTGCCGTAGTCCAGACGGCTGGTGACGAGGGCCTGGGTGACCGTCTTCCTGGTCTCGGTGGGGATCCATCGGAAGATCTTACGAAGCATGCGCAGGATGTTGAAGCATGACGAGGAGACGGCGTTGACTTGTCTGGTCATGGAGAGGAAGGAGTCCAGGATGAAGCCCAGGTTGCGTGCGTGGTCTGTTGGTTTGGGTGCGCTGCCCAGGGCGGGGGGCCACCAGGAGTCGTCCCAGGCGGAGGGTGAGGATCCCAAGATGAGGACTTCCGTCTTGTCCGAGTTCAGTTTCAGGCGGCTGTTCGACATCCATTTGGCTACGTCTGTCATCCCTTCGTGCAGGTTGGCTCTGGCGGTGGCGGGGTCGTTGGTGAGGGAGAGGATCAGCTGGGTGTCGTCGGCGTAGGAGATGATGTTGAGGTTGTGCTGGCGTGCGATGGCTGCGAGGGGGCTCATGTAGACGTTGAAGAGTGTTGGGCTGAGCGAGGATCCTTGAGGAACGCCGCAGATGACTTCGGTGGCCTCCGATTTGAACGGGGGAGGCGGACTCTCTGTGTCCTTCCGGCGAGGAAGGAGATGATCCACTCAAGTGCCTTCTCCTGGATTCCAACGTTGCTGAGGCGTTGTACTAGGGTACGGTGGCAGACAGTGTCGAAGGCCGCGGAGAGGTCCAGGAGGATGAGGGCCGCTGTTTCTCCGTTGTCGAGCAGGGCTCGGATGCATCGGTAGCTGCGATCAAGGCGGTCTCGGTGCTGTGGTTGGCCCGGAAGCCAGACTGCGAGAGGTCGAGGGAACCGTTCGTCTCGAGGAAGGCGGCCAGTTGCTTGTTGACGGTCTTCTCGATGACTTTTGCCGGAAACGGGAGTAGCGAGATGGGGCGGTATTTCTTGAGGTCGGTGGGGTCGGCTGATGGCTTCTTTAGTAGAGCGCTGTGTTCGGCGTGCTTCCAGCTCTCCGGGAAGGTGGCGATGTCGAAGGAGGTGTTGATGCAGGTGGGGTGCGATGACAGCGTCGGCTTTGTTGAAGACGTGGTGAGGGCAGGGGTCTGTCGGAGATCCGGAGTGGATGGAGTTCATCGTGCGGATGGTGTCTTCGGTGCTGATCGGGGTCCAGGCGCGGAGGGTGGTGGTGGGGGGCGGTGGTTCGGTCGCGGCGTGCGTCGGTTGAGTGCTGAAGCTGTTGTGTATGTCCGCGATCTTGTTGTGGAAGTAGGAGGCGAGGGAGTTGCAGAGGTCTTGCGAAGGGGTGATATCGTTGTTTCCGGCGTTGGGGTTGGAGAGCTCTTTGACGATGTTGAAGAGTTCCTTGCTGTTGTGTGCGTTGTTGTCCAGTCGTTCCTTGAATGCGGTTTTCTTGGTGGCGCGGATCAGTTGGTGGTGTTTTCGGGTGGCGAGCTTGAGGGCAGTCATGTTGTCCGGTGTTGGGTCTCTGCGCCAGGTTTTCTCGAGTGCTCTGCATTTCATCTTGGAGCTCTTGAGTTCGTCGTTAAACCATGGGGCTTTCTTGCTGCCGGGCCTGCTCGGCTGGGTCTTCAGAGGGGCGAGGTCGTCTGCGCAGTCGCTGATCCATTTCGTGAGGTTGGTGGCCGCTTGGCTGGGGTTCGTTGTGCTGGTGGGAGGGTTCTTGCTCAGGGAGGTAACGAGCTGGTCTGCAGTGATCTTGTTCCAGCTTCTGCGGGGAACCTGTTGCTGGTGATGGTGGAGCGTGGTCCTTCTGAAGCTGAAGTGGACGCAGCTGTGGTCCGTCCAGTGGAGTCCCGTGGCATGGCTGAAGGAGATGTCCTTGCTGGATGAGAAGACGGGGTCGAGTGTGTGTCCGGCGTAGTGGGTGGGGGTGGTCACCAGCTGCTTGAGTCCGAGGTTGGCGAGGTTGTCCAGCAGGGTGGTAGTGTTGCGGTCGTTGTTGTTCTCCAGGTGGAAGTTGAGGTCCCCGAGGAGGATGTAGTCGGCGGAGGGGAGGGCGTGTGGACTGACGAAGTCGGCGATGTCCTCGCTGAATTGTGTGTGTGGTCCCGGGGGTCTGTAGATGAGGGTGCCTCTGAGGGTGGTCTTGGGATTGACGTGGATCTGGAAGTGCAGGTGTTCGGCGGGTGCGAGGGTGTCGTCGGTGTTGGTTGTGATGCGGATGGTGTTCCTGTGGATGATGGCGATGCCTCCTCCTGTCTGGTTGACGCGGTCCCTCCGGATGATCTTGTAGCCGTCCGGGATGGCGATGTCGGGCGCTGAGGAGGTGTTCATCCAGGTTTCCGTGAGGAAGGCGACGTCTGGGGCTGTGGTGTCGAGCAGGTTCCAGAGCTCGACGGCGTGTCTGTGGACGGAGCGGGTGTTGAGCAGGCTCTGTGGAGTCCCCTAATAACCCAAGTGTTTAATGCCGCTGTCAATGACACTACCCCCTCTACCTGGAGCGAATCCGTTATCTTGCCTATCTATAAGAAGGGAGATAGAGGAGAGGCTAAGAACTACTGCCCTATCTCCCTTCTGGATTCCTCGCTAAAAATCATGAGTAGGGTATTGTTGCTACGACTCGAGGAGTGGGCGGATACCAATAACATCCTTGCAGATTCACAATTTGGGTTCAGGAAGGGCCTTGGCACTATTGAGCAGGGTATCAATTTAAACCTCATCATCGGAAAATACACCAAAGCAAAGCAGGGTACCTTGTTCCTCTGCTTTGCTGATCTCTCTAGTGCTTTCGATTTGGTTGACCACACTTTGTTATGGTCTACCTTAATCGAAATGGGTGCTCCGGCAGCAATAATCCATTTTTTGGCAAGACTGTATAATAACTTATCAGCTCAGATTCGCTATGGTCAAGAGGGAGAGTGTACAAGGAAAATCAGGGTAAAATCTGGCATTAGACAGGGTTGTGTCCTGGCCCCTTTACTTTTTTCATTATTTATAAATTCTATGGAGTCTGAATGAAAAAATATGCAAGCTGACGCTCCGCTAGTCAAGGGACAATCAATCCCGGTGCTGCTTTATGCAGATGATACTGTTTTACTTTTGAGAACCCCATTAGGCCTTCAGAAACGTATGAATTGTTTTTATGATTTTATACAGGGGAAGAAACTAAAAATCAATAATTCAAAAACTTATATCATGGCATGCGGAAAAAAGGTGAATAATCTCAAATCATTCTATTTCAAAGAAAACCGTATTGAGGTTGTGAATAACTTTTGTTATCTGGGCATTACTTTTAATAGCGGTGGATCTTGGGCCCCCGAACAAGTTAATGTTAAATCTAGGATGGGCAAAGCATCTTTAAGTGTATTCCGTTTTGCTGCTAAACTAGGAAGCCGCCGCATACCAGATATGCTGAACGTTTACCATCACAGGTGTGCATCTGTTGCCCTTTACGGCTCAGGGGTTTGGGGCCACATGCAACAAAAAGACCGGCAAGTCCAGGAAAATGTATTTCTTAAGAGACTCCTTTGCCTTCCATCTTCGGCATCCATGGAACTGACCCATAAAGAACTGGGGCTGGACTATATAACCGATTTGACCGGATTGAGACCCCTGTTGGCCTGGAGGTCCATCTGGCTAAAGGATGAAACCGGCTTTACCAGGGGAATAATACAAGAGTGCCTACGCCTGGATAATGTACTCCGGATTCCGTGGCTAAAATACATCATTCGAACTTTTAAGGTACTATTTGACCTGGATATTCTTAAAGACCCCAAGTGTGTTGTTGATATACCAAAATCGGAGGTCAAAGGTGTTTTTTTGAGTCATAAACTTAATAGTTGAAGAGTACAATCTAGTGACTATTCTACCCATACTTTCTATTTCTCCAATATGGATGAAGGGACTGGGATCCCTATGTATTGGAAAGTTATCACTAGACAATCTCACCAATATGTTTTAACCAGGCTGAGACTAAGCATTGTGCATAACTTGGTAGCATTCCCAAGTATGAACATACATTCTGCCACCCCTTGCCCGTGTGACGGAATCACTAAGCAAAGCACGTTGCACTTTATGCTGATATGCCCTTTGTATAAATCTTTGCGAGTTTTATACCTCAAACCGTTGTTTAAGAAATATTCTATGTCCACCACTGCTAATGCTTTGAGATTTTTATTCACACTTGCTACCCCGGACATTTGCTTTTTTACTGCAACTTTTATTCTTAAATCAGTCTGGGTCAGAAAAAGTATGGTTTTTTAGTGATGGTTCATACCCTTTGCTGCTAGTCCATGTGTTCCCCTTCTTTTCCAATTCTTAAGTGCCTTTTATGATTCTGTACACTTTTGTGATGTTTTTTATGAACAATCGAATAAAGCTTTTAAACTGATTATTGTCTGCTAAGGCCTTTTAATTTAATTGGAAATCCAACAAGAGACAGTTCCTTTCTTTTTAAGATTGAAGTTTAAAATCTGCAATTTACCCTCTTTTTACACATTGCAGAAAGTATGACAAAACCATAATGTTTGATTGGTACACTGTTCAAAAGTGTTTGAAATGGCAGTTCCCATAAATTCCAGGTTCACAAAAGCATATTCAGATTTAACTTCACTTTATATGCATTTGTCATGTTCTTTAAAACCTAGACATATTTCCATGAGCCAAAACAGAATTCATTAATCTAGCTACCGTGCAGGACCAAACTATTTAGACTGTTGCCCAACCAGGAATCAAAAACTCCAGTCTGGAAGATTAATCTTTTTTTGGGAAAAGGAAGTTGTAAGGTGACATAAACATATGTTAACTAGCTGATTCTCAATGACAAACACTGGCAAGATGCACCCACAGTGGACGAATAGAGGAAATACAGACAATTACTACAGCACAGGTTCTTTGAAGAAATCTAGGGGCATATTAGCAAGGAACCTCGATAAAATTATCGTCGTTTTATCGGCAGGAAACTGCCGATAAAACGGCGATAATGGGCTTGCTAATATGCGCTATAGAATTTCTATAGAATCCCAGGTTAAATGTCCTGCACATCTAACCTGGGATTCTATAGGAATCCTATAACGCAAACTAGCAAGCCCATTATCGCCGTTTTATCTGCAGTTTCCTGCCGATAAAACAGCGATAAATTTAACGAGGTTCCTTGCTAATATGCCCCTCAGAAAGAATGCCTGGGTTGGTGGAGTTTGGCTCAGCCAGCAGGATCCTTTCCACTGGCTCCTCAAGCTGCCATTTTGGTTCATCCCTGAATCCCATATAAGTGGGTTGGGCATCCACTGTGCTGTTCCATTGAGGCAAAAGGGAGGGGTGGAGAATTGATGTTGCATCCCTAAAATTGCTAAGGACTCCTACCTTTGCACCTCTATTTCTAAATCCATACAAAGGAAAGAGTATTTGAGAAGAAGAGGAGAAATAGACAACGAATGACAGACACACATCATGGATAACCCCATGTCTGAAGTGGAGGGACAGACTGGAGGTGTATATTTTGTACCTTTGTTGGACTCTTTATCCAGAGATAGTGATACTGGCTCCATACCTCACTCTTGGGGACAAGGTGGACTTCTTGGAAGCCCACTGGATGTTTGCAGACTGGTTCTTTTGGGTAACCTATAAGAGGATACCTATTAGAAATTGGGGTCTCTAGTTGGCAATGGTTTGCACATTTGCCCAAGTAGGGACTCTTCTCCCTAGTCAGGGTGAGGGGTATACACTTGTAAAATAACCACTGCTCACCCCCTTGGTAGCTTGGCACGAGCAGACAGGCTTATCTCAGAGGCAGTATGTAGAGTATTTGTGCATGCATACAGTAACAGAGTGAAAACACTACAAATGGACACCACACCAGTTTAGAAAAATAAGCAAACTGGATCAAAACCAACAAGACCAAATACGACAAACATCCCTAAAAATTGGTTCATTTGCAAGTTAACCTTTAATTTGCAAGAATATCTGAAAATCACAGTTCTTCTGAGTCAGTAGCTCTGTCCAGGGCTACGGCGATGCTGAAAACGACAGAGTTTAACAGTTCCAGCCAACAGCGTTGGTACGAGCCAGCTAAATCATCAACAGTAATTCTCATTGCTGCCGATCCGTTGGTACGATTCATTCGGGGGAACCATTGTGGTTTCTATGTGAAGTGGAAGCTGTGCAATGTGCGGTGCCCTCCCGGCGTGGTGCAGGCAGCGGCTCGGTAACGGTCATCTAACGATGTCGGTGAGACCAAGGCTTACAATGTAGAGTGAGGCTGTGCTCAATGCAGTTCTGCCAGGTCACGGTGCAGGCGACAAAGCCTGTCAATGTTCGAGTCAAGTAGCGACGGTGTCGGTGATGTCCAGGCAGAATGTAGTGAGTCGTTGTGTAGTGCAGTGCCCACAGGATGCGGTCCGAGCAACGGCTCAGTGACGGTGTCGGTGAGACCAAGGATGCGGTGCGAAGTGTGGTTATGCCTTCTGCCGTGCCTTCCGGACACCGAAAGGGCGACGGACTCAGTAACAGAGACGGCTGCTCTTTTCTTCCTCTGCGACTGAAACAAGCAGATCCAGAGACGGAGCCCAGAAGGATGATGAAGTCTTTGCTGTTCCTGAGACTTCTTGAACAGGGGGCAAGCTCTACCTCAAGCCCTTAGAGATATTTTGTCAAGCAGGATAAACACACAGTTCTTCTCCTTTGCAGAAACAGCTACTACAGGTCAACCTCAGGCAGCACACAGCAAAGGGGTAGTACTTCTCCTCCAGCTTCTCCCAGCTCTTCTCCATGGTAGGCGGTTCTGCTTGAATTCCAAAAGTTATCTAAAGTTCAGGGGTCTGTGCCCCCCTTTTTAAAGCACAAATTCCTTTGTTCTCTGGTGGCAGAGAAGCTCTTTTCCAAGCCAAAACCAGTTCTATCCCTCTGGTGCAGTACCCAGCAGGAGGTGGAGAAAGGATTGTCCAAGGCAGACCAGGCCCATTCAGGTGTAAAAGAAATCTCCTCCCCCGACGCCAAACTCAGCCCAGGTCTATTCAACCCAACCCTGACTAATTCAGGAAAAGCCAGGTCTAACAGTGCTTCTGGACGCAAATACAACCCTTAAAGTGGCAGATGTCTTGGGTACATTGGGATTGCAGCCAGACTGAGTGGTCTCCCTTGAGGACCAGAGTACAGCTGCAGGATGAACAACCAGGTGCTGAATTGATGGTAGGTCTACAGCGCTACAGCCAAGCTGCGCCAAAGGAAGAGGAGCAGCAGTATTGTGGGGTGTCCGAGGGTCTCAGAACTCCTCATGAAGTCATACTGAAACATTGTACACCAGAATGTCCTACACTAGCAGTCGTGGTGGGAAGATGATGGCCCTGAGGTCTTGTCAAAGTTGGATGCTCTGGGGCTGGGTCAAGCAACCAAGAAACTCTGACACAATCATGCATCTTGTTGTGTGCTGCATTTACAATTTGACTGATCTGAAGGTTGAAGCTTGAGATTGGCATTTGGTGCGAGTCTCAGAGTTTGGCAGCAGGAACATGAGACTCTGAAATTTGGAACAGCGGCTCATCAGTACCATTATCTGTGGTGTGAAGACTTCATATTCGATTAAACCTAGAGGGATTATTCTTTCCTGAAACAGTGTTTCGCAGGGTGCCGCACTTCTTATTAATGAAACAGTGCGCCACTCATGAACAGGACTGGTAGTGTTAGCTTTGAGAGGATAATGGCAGTATTCAAAAGAAATGAGGAAATGAAGTTGGGGGTTAGGATCCTAGATGTATAAGGACTAGAAGGAAATGAGGCAAGCGCTAATGCTGTTGAAAATAGCGCTGAAGACTCTGCCTCGCTGGCACGCCGCTGCGCTGGACGACATTGTGTTTTTAAAAAAGAAAACTGCACTTTGAATTTACTTTGCACCATTACTTTTTAACTGCTCTACCTGCTGCCGCTTCCCCGGTCCACCACTGACATTAGGCCAGATTGTTGTGGAGGGAGGACGGCATTTCCACCAACACACCGGACGTGAGTAGACTTCAGGTGCGCACTCGTTGCAAATCACAGGGTGGTTATAAAAAGGACATGTTCCCCCCTTACGCGCAGCGGACGCGCGCAGCGAGCACACCGGCGGCGTGCCAAAGGTGCGCCAAAGGTAAGCCCGTCTATGCCGGTCCATGCCAGTCCTTCGCCTCTCGCCAGAGATGCTGGCTGTAATGCACAAACAAGAGTTACCTATTCTAGGGACATCCTACTTGCGGCAAACACTTTAGGCACTAGATGTAATCGTACTCCTCTTCATCCCCTAATGGGTCCCTTTCACAGTGGTTGTAACCAGTTTTCCCTACCAACCCCTACGAAGTGTAAACTATTTAATACTTTTGACCCTCAACAAGACCTCACTATCTTTCAGCTTAACGTAAGATCGTTAACTAAACATCAAGCAGAGGTACATGACCTCATTGAGGACAGCAATTCCGGACATTATGTTCCTCACTGAGACCTGGATTAAAGACGATATGACTGCGGTCCTCAATCTAGCAGTTCCATCTGGCTACTCTATATACACTGTAAACAGGCCTGCCAGGGGTGGGGGCATAGCTGCGGTGGTAAAATCTCATTTTCCCTGTACTTTTAACAAAATTGACATCAAAGGCTGTGAGACTGCCGCTTCAGTATTCAGATAAGCCCGCATATGACCATTACCGGGCTCCTGGTGTATAGACCTCCAGGGCTAGATGGGGGCTTTTCAACGGGATTCCTGGAATCAGTAGGGTCCTTGGCCGCAAATACGGCCAACTTTAGTATCTTTGGAGACTTGAATATCCATTTTGATTATATTTCGGACAAAAGGGTAAATGACCTTCTCGCGGATCTAGCTGCTTTTCAGCTGCGCCAACTGGTCCCGAGTCCCACCCATAAAGATGGCCACCTACTGGATCGTATATTTTCGAATTTAGAGATGGCCACTGTGGGCAGCCCCATTCCCGTGTCCTGGTCGGATCATCTACTTGTAGGCATGTCTTTACCTTTAAAAAGCACCCTGAGCAGGCAGACTAGCCACCCGGTATATAGACGCCCTTGGCGGAAATTATGCCTGGAGGACTTTCATGCCCTGCTCATATCTAATCCTTTGGTGGCGGGCAATAAATAATACCGAGGAGGGGTATGAGAGGTTCTGTGCTTGGATAACAGAAGCCTTGGACGCCTTAATCCCGGCCAGCTGGTCTAAATGCCGGTCATCTACATATAACCCGTGGTATAATGACTCTTTAAAAATTTTGCGGAGTGCCTGCAAAAAGGCTGAAAGGATATGGAGGAAAACGTATGACTCTGAAACTAAAAAACTCTATACGTCTACCCAAAAAACATATCATAGGGCCGTTTGCAGAATACGTGCCACATACTATGATGAAGAGATTAGGAGTAGTACTAATCCCTCCAAGGCCATTTTAAAGATCCTGAAGGACCTCAGCACCAAGAAGGTGTCGAGAGAGGCCCCGACCTCCAAACCCTACTGTGAGAACCTGGCGGCCTTCTTTATCGAGAAGGTATGCACGATTTATAGATCTGTCAACATTAAGGCCCTGCCGACTGCCCTGAGCTCTGAGATGACTCAAATTAGACCCAAGTGTACTAATAAATTTATGACAATCCCGGAGATTAGCTATGAGACTTTCTCTAGACTATGTGGGAAAGTCAAATCCGGCTCTCCAACAGACCCCCTAAGACCGGTTCAAATCAGGGAAGCACCTGCTTTCATCCTTGAACCTCTCCGACAGATTATTAATTCCTCTTTGAAATCTGCGGTGATACCTGCAAGATGGAAGCAAGCTTGGGTTTCGCCTATTATAAAGAATCCCACTTTAGACCCCACTAAACTAGAAAACTTTAGGCCTATCTCCCTGCTCCCCTGGCCTGCTAAAGTAACGGAAACTTACGTCAATAACATTCTTACCAGCTTCCTCCAGTCCAATAACACCCTGGACGCCTCTCAACACGGCTTTCGAGCCAGTCACAGCACGAGACGGCGCTTTTCAGCGTGACAGAACATCTCCGATCCACATTGGATTTGGGTCAAACGGCGGCACTAATCCTGCTGGATCTAAGTGCCGCCTTTGACACTGTCTCGCATGAGATTTTGGTGTATCGGCTGGAAGAGGCGGGCGTCGGAGGACAAGCCTTGGAGTGGCTTAGAGCCTTCTTAACGGGAAGAAGCTTCCGGGTTTCCACCCCACCGTTCCTCTCTAAAGCACACATCATAGATCAAGGTGTTCCTCAGGGCTCGGCTCTCAGCCCCACGTTATTTAATCTTTACGTGCAGCCACTGGCTGCGGTCGCTAAGCTATGGGAACTTGATATGTTCTCATATGCGGACGACACACAGCTAGTGGTAGCCCTGACTGAGGACACCATCCACAATGCCACCAGATTTAAAGGTGGTCTCTCGGCGGTTGCAGACTGGATGACGATTAACTGTCTGCAGCTTAACGCTAGCAAGACAGAGGTCCTACTTGTTGGCAAAAACACATCTGCTTGGGAAGGACATTAGTGGCCCGATACTCTGGGGAACCTCCCGGATGCTGAAACTGAGGTAAAAAACCGGGGGTTTGGATTGACTCCTCTCTCAGCTTCTGCACCCATACTAAGAAAACAGCAGCTACGTGTTTTGGGATTCTACGGAACCTTAGACCCATTTTTAAATTCTTCGACCCTCACACTCGCCAGCTCATAGTCCAATCTACCATCCTCTCCCGTCTTGACTATACCAGCTCCTTGCTGTAAGGAGCCAATCAGGCAGAGATTAATAGATTGCAGCGGGTTCAAAACGCGGCTGCAAGAAGCCTAGTAGGCCTACCTCGCTTCCTTTCGGTAGCAAGTACCCTGAAAAACCTTCATTGGCTTCCAGTGGCCAAGCGGATCCATTTCAAGGCTCTTTGCCTATCATTTAAAATCATTAAATTAGATTCCCCACCCGCTATTTGTGCACTACTTACCCCCTATGTGCCCCCTCGAACTCTGCGATCGGAAGGCTAGAAACTTGTATCCGTGCCTCGTGTGAAGCATGCAAGGGCGGGTGGACGCTCCTTTCGCTTCATGGCCGCTAAACTGTGGAACTCGCTGCCAACTTGGATACGCGGCCTAAACAACCTGCTCACCTTTAGGAAAGCCATCAAAACTCACCTTTCCCCCCAGCAAGCGCAGACCATGTTGTTAACTCTGCAGTGCCGGATGTCAGTTGTTTCTTGTGCTTTTTTTAGGGAGCGCCGGGATGTCCCTTTGCTGGGGCCGCTGTGCGCTATAGAAATTAGCATAACATAACATAACATAACATAATATGGTGCTCCAAACAAGGAAAAAGGAATTGGGTGTGAAACACAATTACTTCTGGCATACACACCACCAATACCAGGTATCTTGTTTTGGGGGAAGATCCAGGGCTAATCAGCACCACCAACAGCAGCATTGGCATTATTAGTGAAGGACGGGAAGAACCTGATGATGAAGCATGCCACCAAGGTGGGTGAGGGTTATTTAAGGAAAACACAGTGTTTTCTCTTTGAAAAACATCAAAGTAATCTAAGTGGGAAGAAAGAAGACTGATTGCATAATGGAGGTACTCTCTATGTTTATTATATGTCTGTTTTTGGAGGACGGGTCCTTCTGTTTCTTATTTTTCCTCTACCTCCCACCTTTTCTTTGGAGTCTAAATGATAGCGGAAAGCTGTGGGAGTTTAAAGTAGTATCATCTATTTTTCAAGAGGTACACACAAGACAGACAGAACCTACTAAAGACAACCTCAACATACACCACACATCAATATTATGGCAGAAATCACGGGCCTCACTTTCTCGGCTGAGGAGGTGGAGCGTATTCTATCCACCATTTTCCCTTTTGAGGGTTTGGAGAATTCAGAAACTATGAAGGGAGTAAGGATTGGGACGCACTGAGACCATTAAAAATAGAACACGGGCGGGCATTTACCTTGAAGCGAGGGAGTAGCCTTGAGGCAGTGAGTATGGCATAGCCGATTCTGAAAAAACGAAAAATATGCAACTACCGTAACTTTGATAGAAACGCTTCTTAGCTCTCAGTATTGAGTGTTTGATGGGGAATATGTCTAATTATTAACTGCTCTTAAAGGAAACAGACAAAGATGATATTCAAAATGGTATCAGAAACTGACAATCTGGTTGGAAAATAAGACTATGCAGGAGACAATGAATCAATCAATTAACCTAATACATTATGCTCCTATTACAAAAGTAAAAAGGTCCAATTCCAAAATGCTTTATTAAATTTTCTGTATACCCCCATATCATATCTCAGTCCATAAAAAACAGTCTTTGAAAATTAGATGTCCTAGGTTTGGGAAAATGGAGGCAGTCAGATTCCATGTGCTCACCACTTGCCCTAAACTTATTATTTTTTGCAAGAAGGTCATTTCCTCACATTGTAATGCAGTGGCAAATTTGGGTGTGTCACATTTGCCCTGATTTTAATTACACTTGTGTTAACCAAGAATAAACCTTTTATGCACTAATTTTAGTAATACCTACTGAACCAAGCCCCTTTACTATATAGTGAATGGTGTGCCGAAATTATAAATAAATGTAATTTGAAGGAGGAATGCTATATTAACCCACTTAGGTAGCCCTAGTCCTTCCTGGCATCAGCCCATAAGAATGAAGGAGATCCCCAATTAACAGCACCAGGGACAATGAAATCCTTTGAAGAGACTTGACAAATTAGCAACGCTGGCAGGGGAAATAGGTGGTGCAAGCTGCAGTGGCCTCCTGATAAGGGCTCTGGCACTTAGGCCCACATGCATCATTGTTACATTTTGCACTTCCTAATTTGCGAAAAATAAGGAATCGCAAATTAAGAAGTGCAAAATGCTATGCATCATTATTTTCGGTATTCATTTGGGATTCGGTAAAAATCGCAATTTTTACCGAATCCCAAATGAATACCGATTTCTTAAGTAAATTTTCGCAATTCCCTTTTGGCCCATAGGAGTCAATGCAAATTGCGAGTGGCACTTAGAAAATTTCATGGGTGCAGGGGGGGGTCCAAAGGACCCCCCCATGCACCCCTGAAATGTATTTTTCGCATCATGTTTCACACACACATGTCCTAAAGACATGTGTGTGTTAAACATGAATGTTGAAAAAAATACTTTTTCACCATTTTAAACACTTTTTCCAAATTTACCGAGTGGTTCAACCACTCGGTAAATTTGGCACCCTAATTGCGAATTTCCACTTTTCAAAGTAATGATGCATTGCTTTTAAGAAGTCGCACATCTGCGACTTCTTAAAAGCACCCGCAATTTTAGAACTCGCAAAAATATTACGAATTCTAAAATTGCTTCATGCATCCCAAAAATCGCTTTTTTACAGACTGACTACTGCACAGCATCAGTCAAGAATTGCCTCAGGGTCCGATGGTGTTTTTTCTAGAAGTAACTCCATGGCCCGGGTGGCATATTTCTTAAAAATCAGGCACACAGCTCCCTTCTATATCTATTTCCAAGCAGCAGTCATTTCGGCTACGCGTGCCCTGCATATATAATGTCCATTTCATCAGCTTTATTCAACAGTTTACAGTCATAAAAGCGATTCACGAAAATACAAACGGAATTGATTTTATAAATACATGGAACAATAGAAAGACGTACATAGAAAATAAATAAAACTGCTTCACATCCCATGTTTATGAAATTCATACATTAAAATCGGTTAAAATCTCATAAAAAGCAAAATAAAAACAAGTAAAATATGTACAAATCACATCGTTTGATACAATATCATTATATAATAATATGCTTCTGCTGTATATAACCATGGAGGACACAGTGGATCAGTCACTCTGTTCACCCTTGAGCAACTCAGTAGTATAATCATTAGTTTGGGGCGCCTCAGTTTTTACACTCGCTCTGGGTTATTAGGTGAGCCCTCAAAGTCCATGACCACCCTAGGAATTTTGCCATGGGTATTACAATGGGCGGTGAGGTGTCGGTCCGCAGAATGCGTTCTGCTTCAGCTGCCCGCCTCGTGCCAGGAAGCCTGCAGATTGGGAGCAGCCAAGCCCAACGCGGGGCAGCATAAGCAACACAGATGAAAAGGATGTGGGCCAAGGATTCATTGCAGGACCTGCACCCCGGACAAGTCAGTGCTACTTGGGCTGACCATGTAATGGTAAATTATTTCACCGGGAGCGTTCCCACCATGAACTGGAACTACAATTTACGGTTCAATGGTTTAGTTATTATGTCCTAGTAAGATTCCAGCTTCGGGGAGGCTTTATGATCCAAAAAGCGGCTAAGGAGAGTACATGACTCCCTTTGCCTGATGTTATTTGCCTGGAACCATTCCCAATACCTGGCCTTCAGCACCACTTTTAATGGCAAATGGGAGTTTACAGGGTCTGCCCACATCGAGATCAAGCCTAAATACGCTAAAAGATCTCTGACCGCCCATAACCATTTGATACGGTGTGAGGTATCAGCCCTTATTACTTCTAGGAAACCTTTCGCATATCCTGCAAGTTCTGGTGTAACCCATAGTCTCCTCCAATACAAGAGGGGATGCAGTTTGGCAACTGCTGAGATCGTTTTTTTACCTAGATCAATTAATAATGGGCTCATTGGGTACTCTGGGGTAATCTGCTGATTTTTCTAAAGATTCTATTTTCTGAGATGTTAAGAGCTACAAGATTCTCACACCACCAGATTTCCGAGCCATACAGCGCTGAACTAACAGCTTTCAAGTTGTAAATTTCTAGGGCTGGGCTAATGGGCTTAGAGTGAGAAAGATTATATTCCTGACAAAGAATCCCTGAAATCTGCCTGAGTTTGAGGGATGCTAGTCATTTCTTGGACAAGAATGTGGGGTAAGTCAGCTTTTGCATTTACACACAATAGTGCGTAATCTAAATATTTGGGGCCAAATGTACGACCGCCTTTTGCGGCTGCAAATGAAAGATCCTCCTGTTTGGGACCGCAAAAAAGGGTAATGGCATGTACAAATGCTATTTTGCGAGTCACTGACTCGCAAAATAGCATTTGTGACTCCCGCTATTAGAAAAGGGCATCCCCTCCTAATAGCGAGTCACCATGCCATGTACAATTGTTTTGCGACCGTATTTGCGGCCGCAAAACACTCCTAGTTTACCACCTACTTCAAGTAGATGGTAAACCCCTTCCCCTTTGTGAGTATGTGAGAACATATTTTAAGAGCAGGCAGTGGTCCCAGGGACGACTGCCTGCCCTTAAAAAAGAAACTGGAAAGTTTCATTTTTCTTTTTTAAATGCATCCCGTTTTCCTTTAAGGAAAAAGGGGCTGCATTTTGAAAAAAAAAAGACAGCTTTATTTAAAAGCAGTCCCAGACATGGTGGTCTGCTGACGCCAGCAGGCCACCATCCCTGGGAGTGCTAGCCATTCCTAATGGGGTCGCAAATTGCACCTGCCTCATTAATATTCATTAGGCATGCCATTTGCGACCCCATTAGGAATCTCAAACAGTGTCTGAGACACAGTTATACATCCCATGTACCTGTTGTTAGTGCAATTTTAATCAACATTTCAGAATTTCATTGATTGCACTGATGCCACTGCAAAACTGCAGCCAACATTTGGACCTAAAGGAAGGAGAAATGGGACCAGTTTTCATTGTCAGTCAGCTCACAGGTTATTTATGTACATACTGGGCACAAATGATGGATAAATAATACAGGGGTCAAATGTACCACTATTTATTTTTTGCTATATTCTACAGCGCAAACTCGACCAGATGATATTGGAGAGCTTCAAATGAGCACCAGTTACATTACACAAGGACACATTCATTGTTTGGTTGAAACGGGGGATTGAGGGATTTGTACAAAAACAAAAGGTGTCTATGGGTCTGGAGAATCAACTACACGTCCTGTCTACGGCATGAACTACTCAATAAAGAAAAAGAACATACTCCTATGTGTGTCTCAAGTGTAACAAGATATTTCCAGGGTATAAAAAGTACCCATCAGTTATCGTCCGATACCGCCCCTGTCACCATCTGGGTCTCCTCACACCAGGGAGAATATACTTGCAGCCACTAGATGTTCTCTATTGAGTAGTTCACATGCCTTAGACAGGACGTGTAGTTGATCCTCCAGACCCATAGACACCTTTTGTTTTTGTATATGACTATATTTGGGGACTGTGTCTGTGTTTAGGTCTATAAATATGCCCTGGGACCCTCCTTTTTCCGTATGTTCTAGAAGATTAAGGGATTTGCCCAGAATCACAGGATGTTGAGCCGAAGCCAAGACGCGAACCTGGGGTTATATTAGCAAGAACCACGTTTAAATTATCGCCATTTTAGCGACAGGAAACTGCTGCTAAAACTGCGATAATGGGTTTGCTAATATGCATTATAGAATTCCAATAGAGCCCAGGTTAGATGTCCTGCACATCTAACCTGGGCTTCTATTGGAATTCTATAACGTATATTAGCAAGCCCATTATCGCCGTTTTAGCGACAGTTTCCTGCCGCTAAAATGGCGATAATTTTAACGAGGTTCTTGCTAATATGCCCCCTAGTTCCCTATATTCAAAGTTGGTTGTTAGCGGTGTTAATTTAGAGGTTTGGGTCGGGGACAATCGATATTTGCCCGGCGGTAATGCCTCTGTGACCCTCGAATTATTTAATAAATGAAGAGGCAGGCGCTGGAGACTGGAAAGCAGGAAACAAGGTTTTTATTCTCTCCGGAGGAGAACACAGCAAAACGGACAGCAGGTATCGTTCTGAGGTGCTCTAACTTATGTTTGAGGCCTGGCCCCTTATATACAGTGTTTGCGGTTTTTATTACAGTTTACATACTCATGATAAAGCTTTGATGTACGGAAAGACATTCCCGGAAACCCCCCTCCGGGCCCGTTCCCACACATATTTACAGTAGAGGTCCCCATCCTGGTCACAACAGGTGATGAGTATCGCGCAGCTGGATATTCCGTCAATTCATGGAATGCGGGGTTCGATCGGATCTCATGGGGTGGGGGCTTTGATCAACCAGGGGATCCCTTGATGGGGGAAGCTTTCTATTGTACGGGGAGGGGCAAGGAACAGTATCGGCAGAGCTGGGTGTCGGCCTGGGAACGAGGAAGACAAACGGGCACACGGGGAAAAGGGGGTTTGCATCTAAGGGCCGGGGATCATGAAAGGGAAGAAGGGAGGTGTCGCGCTGGGAACAGGATGAGGGCCTGGGGCAAAGCAGCGCTGAAGAGGGGTTTATGATTCAAGGCAGGTGAAAGCAGGGAGGGTTGGTCAGCGTGCGGGCTTGGTGAGGGTGAAGGGCTATGTCAGGGGCCAGCGGCATGCAAGAGGGTTCGTTCTGATCAGGGCATCTTAAAATGGCGGGTGCGCACGACAAAAGTGTGGCATCAGGGGAAGAGGCAAGATGGCGCAGATAATGTTCACCAAACCGTACTAATTTTCAACAGTCCTCCCTTTAACATATTCAAGACATCTTGCTGGTTCATTTTCTACTCGGTTCTATTGTGGTGGGCATGAGAAAGAAAACGGTAGGAACCCTAGATGAAAGAGTTGTAAACAATACATTTTGAGATTTCTAGTTTTCAGGAGGCGGAACTATTGGATAAACTTTGATAAACTTGTTTAGCAGGAAAGTCATAGTAATGCAATGCAGAGCAGTGAGTACATTTAATAAGGCGAACTGATGGATTGTTACATCATCAATACAATGTTGGCTGGGAGAGAAACGAGACGTGGCAGAAATGATCGGGAATGTTCGAGGTTTAGTAAGCTTTCAGCAATTCTTCGTCTTCCGTTGGCACTGTGGAGCACCGGCGGTGGAGCTACGAGTCCAGCTCTATTCTAAGTTCCGTGTTGCAGGGCACGACCCGTTTCCTCGCGTTTCTGGTCAGAAAAAGGGTCTTTCTCGCCCGGTGTCCTTTGGGATCAATAGTCAAAAGTTCAGGTGGAAGAAGAGTGTACAAAATAGTCCATAGGGTAGGTCGGAGAAAAAGGGGGATGGAGCAAGGCCAAATCAGGAACAAACTAGGGGAACGAGAGACTTCAGATAGGCGGGCTCATGACCGAGTCTAGAGAGCGGGGACCTTTCGGCACACATTCGAACATAGAGCGGGGGCATCAGGTTAGCCCTTTCTTCTCACTTTGTTGGAGGTAGTGCCTCGTCCTGTAGCTCTGTTCTGTCGCGGTCTCGCCTTGGCCCATGTCACAGACGTTCCACAGTCCGTAGTCAGGCCACGTGCTCCCACATCCGGTCCTTCTTTCCTCCAACAGCCGTACCCTTGAAGGAGTTTGAAAAGACAGTTTTTAGAGATTTGGTAGAGGAAAGTAACCACATAAGTCTATTTCTCTCCCAGCTCCAGGCAAATGAAGATAGGAACGTTCGCTATACATATAAATGATCGATGGTGGACCTGCTGGATTTACTATGGCTTTCCTTCACAACTGTTTAATATAGTCACGACAGGTCATCTGATGGGGGCCCACCTCTGTAATGTAAGCCGGGCAATGCTAATAAAAAGTGGTGTGAGCTAACCGCATGGTACTAATAGGCTTCTATCATCAATGCCTCCTGCCCTTTAACTAAACATTTTCACTTTCGACAAGGCTCAGTGTAATGGTTTTCTTTGCTCCGGTCTAATCTTTAACTTTGCAAAACATCATTCTGGTCCCTATGCAGCCTCTCGCGGCCGGATTACTAAATTAGAGAAGACAGGGGTCTCATCGGAAGACACCTAGGTACATAGAAAACGTTGATGGGGGGGGGGCAACTGAACGCAATACTGGGAGCGTCCTGAGAAGATGGGGGGTTTCGGTTACCTTTATGGGTTTGGGTATCGCGACGATTTGGGACGGGGAGGGGCGCGTTATCTGAGGCACTTTTATTCCATAGTAGTAGCCGCTGACATGTAGTTCCCTCATTTCGGGTCAGATTTAGGGAACCTCAGTCAGCTTACCTGTCCTTTCCTTTATGGCCAATTCTCGATTTCATCAAAATTTTTCCGGAAAGGAGAGGTGGTGACACAGTATTAGGGTGATTTTATTAAAGACAAGTTTTGAGCAAATACCGGCGGTATTTGAAGCCAATTGGGTGGTGTGCTAGGGGTGGCAGTCTGTCAATTTCGGGGCTAATCGCTCGGAAGAGTGGGAGTGTGAAAGAGAGAGAGAGAGAGAGAGAGAGAGTGAGAGAGAGAGAGAGAGAGAGAGAGAGAGAGAGAGAGAGAGAGAGAGAGAGAGAGAGAGAGAGAGTGCAACGGCAGGCTAAATAGTACACGTGCGACAGAGAGAATGGCAGTGTATTTAAGGAAGGCTATTTAGTGCATTACACAGTAAAGGACATTCACGGGTCTGCGTTAGAATCTTGAAATCATGCAGTTTGAGCATTAGACAGGGTAGAGGGGACATGCTTCGAGAAAAAGGAAAAAGAAAAGGGAAGTACCATTGTGTCGCACTTTCTTGCATTCTCGGTCCTTCGACCCGTTGAGTCAATGCTTCAGTCACACATGCACATTCTCTCATAGCTTTGATTCATCCGTGACATAGGTTCATTCGCGCAGCCTGGGTTAAGAGTGATCACTTTTCATCAGCTCATACTAGTTCTACAGGTTTGTTTGCTACGTGAGTAGTTTGCAGGCGTGCTTAGGTGCCACCTTGCAGCGCTGGTCTGTTTCGTGTATTAGACATGGCAAGGCTTCAGATCTTCGCCATACCTTGGTTGCGGCCCCTGATGTACCCTGTAGAGGGAGGGAAAAAGAGGGGAAGGGAGGGGGACAACATTCGCGCACATCCAATACATGGATTCGAAAGTCCTTTACTTACCTCATACTCGTCTTTCCTCCTCGGGGTAAAATCCCCGGGGGTATCGTTTCTGGAGTCGGGGGGGGGGGCAGTGTGTCCTTATAGATCGTGTGCGGGGAAACGTGAAAAGGGAACCAGAGGTGTCTAGTGCGAGGTATCTAGTCGAAAGATGTATCTCACTATCGGGATCCTTAAACCTCCTTCAGCGCTGTGACGTTCTAAGGTTCTTCGGTTCTTGGGTCAGCTCTGTTCCCTAATACCTTTGAACGTCGTACTTTATAACATTTACATCGTTTTATTTTACCCTTCTTTTACATTCCCTCATTTATACCGTTCGTTTTACCCATCCTTGGAAGTCGAGGTCTTCCTCCATGCGAGAGTTCATGAGTCAGTCGCGTACTTTGAAGGCAGAGTGTCGCGTTGTCGATCCGATCCGTCCTCCAGGGCTGGGCAGTCATCTTCTTAATAACCTTAAAGAGAGAGCATAGTAGGGTGCACAGAAAAGAACTCTCCCGCCCATCCCACATTTTAAATAAAGCAAGCAATACCCGTTCATCATTTTGAAAAAAGGGCCTTTATTTTTGCGAGATCATAGTATGTGGATTCATAAGGGTGCAGTCGTATTTGGCCGGGCACGGCAATGGCTAAAGTGCGTACAGTGGGGGGTGTTGTTTGGCAGCAATAAAAAACATCTGAAAGTTTTAGCAATTCATTTGTAGCAAACCAGAACGTCTATCAGTTGGCCGGGGGGTTCGGGGGCGTTTATTTCATAATTTAGAAGCATAGTCATACTAGTTGCAATCAGATTTCCTATATGCATACCGTGCGCGTGCATCATAAGCGAGGATATACATCGGCTATAAAAATATAATACATTGTACATTTATAATCATCATTTTTAACGCGATCCTTTTACATGTTCCTCGAGTGAGCTCTCCGTTCTTCTCGTCAAGTGTACAAAGGGTCATATATGTATCAGAACATTAAGTTTGTATAGTGAAAAGGGACACCACGAGGTGTTCGTAAGTTCCTATTGATACCGGCGCCATTTTGGGCGGGGCCGGGTTAGTCCGGAAGTAGCATCAGGGAAAAATGTTTCCTACAACCGGCAGTTGGACCAGAGTCCTTTTCGGCAGTTCTAGAATTCATGCTAACAGAAGGAGTGGCAATGTCATGTTTATTTCGTTGGCGATCAAGGCAGTTGCCCCTTACCGGAGGCCTGCAGTGGCCGAGGGCTCCTTCGGGGACCTTTGTAGAATCTTCAAGGCTGTGGAGATGTTGTCGGAGGTGGGGGCTCGTGCTCCGGTGGGCGAGCCACCGAGTTATATTGCTGGTCAAAGTTACTCTAGCGGCCGAGGCCCGCCTTCCAGCGGACCCAGACGCCATTTTGGGGCCCCACAGGGGCCACTCTCGTCGAGTTTGCAAGAGTGGAAGAGATCCTTCGGAGTGAAAGGAAGAGGGCTCTGTTTTGTGAAAGCGGGACGTTCGGCTGGGGTGCAGCTGTGATGCCCCCACCTGGGGGGGGCGAGGGAGACTCGTTCGCGCCGTCTCCTTCTTCCGGTGCACCCCATGCTGCTCTTTTTCATCGGCCCGCACGAAGGTCTCTCCCCATCCGGTGCTCCCCAAGTCGTGTGCTCAGTGCTGTGGGAGTATGGCCACCTGTGGCGCGCATTCGGCGCGGCACGAGTATCGATGCAGTCATTGCAGGTTCGGTGCTCCGAAAATATGGGCACCATTGCACGTTCGGTGCTGCGCAAGTATTGGGGCACCATCGCCTGGTTGGGGGTGTTCGGCGTTGGGCCGGGGGCTGGGAAACCTCCTATCCGTGGAGGTGGGAGAGGCTCGTCCGCGTCGCCTCTCCCTCCCAGCCCAACTTGGACAAATTGTTGCGGAGGTACGTGCAGGACATCCCGCCGTCCAGAGCTGCTGCGGCTGTTACGGAAGGGAAAAGAAAGAGGTGTCTCGTTCTTCTCGGGACATGTGGCGGGACTACCTGAGACTATCCAGGCCCGTTGCGGCTGGCCGAGGAGACATGTGGCGGTACTACCTGTAACTGCCCAGGCCGCTGGCCCCTTCCTCTCCTCCGGCTCCCCAATACGTTAAGATTTCCTGACCAAGAGTTGGCAGCAAGGCCCGCCTTATATGGGTTGCCGCCGGTTGGGCGTAGCCGTAACCCTACCCTGCTTTGGAAGGTTCCAGAAGGTGGGGGGGGACGAATGTTCTGTTGATTTTCAAGTTCTACAGTTTACCGTTCTTGTTTTTCTAGCGTTATTGTGTTTTTCTTTGCCTGTTATGTTAAAATAAAAGTTCGTGTTTATCAGTGGCTTACTGATTTCGTTTCCCATTTCTTTCTTTCCAGGTTGTTTTATGCTAAAATTTCTATTAACATAGTTTATGTAACATGGAAGCACGTGCAGGGGGATGACGCAGATTTACGTACACATAAACTCAGACGGGGGGGGGGTAATAGAAAAGTATGACACACAAGATCCAAAGACAAACATAAAACAGTGATTATTTGGCCAAAATTATCTTTTTCCGTCTGTTAATTTAGAGCTAGGCTGGGTTCCCGTTTTTATATTGTCCGACCTAGGAAAACTCGAACATGTCGCTGAAATCGTTCTGGCGGAACCTGTGCCATCGGGCATAATCAAACGCGGTGGTTCTGTCTGGTCTGTCCGTGCGAGTCGGATTTTTCTTTGTCTCGCGCTTTTTCTCATTCTGCTGGCCTGTCATTCCTGTCGGCCCTTTGCCCTTACTCACGCTCAGTAGAGTCGGGCATTGGGCTTTCCAGTGTCCGACATATCTACAAAAAGCGCATTGGTCTTGCCCTAAGTCTGGCCGTCTTTTGCGTTGTGTCGGGGGATAACTTTTGGGTCGTGGTGTCCCGGGGTTGTCCTGTCGGTATATTTCTCTACCTGGTTTGTCCTCGTCTTTTCTCTGCCGTTGCATAGCCTCTCTGCGCCACATACCGAGACTGTCGAGCATAATAGGCGTTGTCTTATTATTGCGAAGCGCTATATCCAACGTTTCTATTTTATCAAGGTCAAAGGATCCTGCCAGTGGCCACTGTTTGTCTTGACTTTCTTTGGTATACCTGTGCCACAATTTATTATAGGCTATGGTAACTAATCCATAGTTTATGAACATGTCCTTATTAGGGGTGCCTTCTAGTGGAGCTATATGGTCCACCTCTAATACACGGTCCGGGCTGAACCAATTATCAATCAGTGGGGAGAAGACAGACATGACGGCTCGTAACGAGGGACTAAAAAGTCAGCACTGCCTATCTTATCACTAGGTGCAAAGACTAGACAGAATATTCCTATTCTACGTTGTTTGCAGGCAGTGAATACCTCATGAACAAAAAGTAACAAATAACGAGGAACAATCAAACAATCAATAAATAAATAAGATAGAGTAAGATCAATGGGGAGAGTAAGTAGGGCGCAAAAGTCTGCGTCCTCTACCCTTTCACTATCCGCAAAGAGGAGTCTGTTGTTTCCGGTTTGCAGACAGAGAATCTCCAGAAGACAATCTGCGAACAGTAGTTCGGGGTCAAAGAACCCAGTTAATCAGTGAGGGAGAGGGAGTCTCCCAAAAACCGTTAAGAAATAATAGAGTCAGTGGGGGAGAAAAAAATAGGCGCGACGGTTACGTTACCTATCCTTCACTGTTTGCAAAAGAGAAGGAGCCTACTGTTTCTCCGTGTGCAGACAGTGAATCTCCAAATAGGTCAAACAAAGAGTAATACTAGTATATTTTTTTGTAAACAATCAAGCAATCAATTATTTTCGCAATCCGTCGTGTTTACACGACCTTACCCGGACCGTATGGACAGTTTCTTGTCTTCCGAATCCAGCGCCCGTTCGTCCTCTTTTTCTCGTATTTCTCACGGCACTCCTAATGGTCCCCAGTCAGGACCGTAGATCACTCGAGAGAGGTCTGTTCGGAACTAGTGAAGTTCGGATGATCGGCTGCCAGACGAGGGTCTATTGGGCAAGAGCTCTCCCGATCGTTGCAGTCATTCACTCTGTCGTCGGGACCTCTCCCACTGGATCCACGAGTCGCTGATGGGCCCCACGCTTGGGACGCCAATTGTTAATTTAGAGGTTTGGGTCGGGGACAATCGATATTTGCCCAGCGGTATTGCCTCTGTGACCCTCGAATTATTTAATAAATGAAGAGGCAGGCGCTGGAGACTGGAAAGCAGGAAACAAGGTTTTTATTCTCTCCGGAGGAGAACACAGCAAAACGGACAGCAGGTATCGTTCTGAGGTGCTCTAACTTATGTTTGAGGCCTGGCCCCTTATATACAGTGTTTGCGGTTTTTATTACAGTTTACATACTCATGATAAAGCTTTGATGTAAGGAAAGACATTCCCGGAAACCCCCCTCCGGGCCCGTTCCCACACATATTTACAGTAGAGGTCCCCATCCTGGTCACAACAGGTGATGAGTATCGCGCAGCTGGATATTCCGTCAATTCATGGAATGCGGGGTTCGATCGGATCTCATGGGGTGGGGGCTTTGATCAACCAGGGGATCCCTTGATGGGGGAAGCTTTCTATTGTACGGGGAGGGGCAAGGAACAGTATCGGCAGAGCTGGGTGTCGGCCTGGGAACGAGGAAGACAAACGGGCACACGGGGAAAAGGGGGTTTGCATCTAAGGGCCGGGGATCATGAAAGGGAAGAAGGGAGGTGTCGCGCTGGGAACAGGATGAGGGCCTGGGGCAAAGCAGCGCTGAAGAGGGGTTTATGATTCAAGGCAGGTGCAAGCAGGGAGGGTTGGTCAGCGTGCGGGCTTGGTGAGGGTGAAGGGCTATGTCAGGGGCCAGCGGCATGCAAGAGGGTTCGTTCTGATCAGGGCATCTTAAAATGGCGGGTGCGCACGACAAAAGTGTGGCATCAGGGGAAGAGGCAAGATGGCGCAGATAATGTTCACCAAACCGTACTAATTTTCAACAGCGGCCGCTGCCATTCTAATTCTGGTCACATGCATTTTTGTAAACCTGATAGCTTTATTTGACTTTTGAACACAAACCAGCATTTTCACACTTTTATCATTGATACAGTTTCTAATGCTGTAATGTGCTGGGTTACCACCAAGCAGCATAGGAAAGACGTTTAAAGTTTGCAAAATGCGTGTAATACCATTTAAAATAATACAGCATTGCTGTGTTATGAGTGAGATGACGAGAATTATTTTATGAATGCGCCTTTGTGACACAAACCAGCAGTTCTGAGCACTGAAGTGTTTCTAAATGCTGCTGATGGAACACGCTACTACTGCTAGCAGCCTTCAGCCATCACATCAGCATTCAATTATGTTGTGACCTTCTCCCAGCTTCAGCAGGTGAAATGAATTACACATTCTGTCAGTACGCGCCGCGCTTTCATTGTCTCGAATACACTTCAAGATAAACAAGGCATATAAAATGCACAAAAAAACACCTAAGATGAGAATAGCCTTTTGGGAAGTTGGGTGCATTGATGTATGTAAGCGTTGTGCATAACCCATCAGTAAAAATAATTATTACCATTGATGATGTGCTTTCAGGATAAACACTGTGTCAGATTTTTTACGTGTATGAATGATAATTTATTTTGGTAACATAGGTTAGACATTAGTTACGAGTTACATTTCAATTCACAACTAACATCCACATATAGGAATCATGGCCTCTCAAACCCAATCCATCCATCCATCCATCCTCCCTTCCTCCCTTCCTCCCTCCCTCACTTTTATCGCACCATACCATGTACCACCCTCCCTTCTGTCTCCTATCCATATTTTACTACTTCTTTTCTCCCTTCCGTTCCTTCTATCTCCCTTCTTTCCATTATTTACCTTCCTTCCATCCTTCCTTCCTACCTGTATTCTGTCTTTCTTTTTGTCTTTTCTGTCTTACTCATACAGAACTCACATGGAAGTGGCAAATACTTGCTTTAAATTCAATGGTTTTAACTAGGCCTTGGTGGAATTTTTAACTTGAGGGTTTTTATTTTACTTTTTTTCAACAGGAAGGAAGCGCTGCAGAGTCTCCGAATTCCTCTTCCTGTTCAGAAGGCTCCTTCCAATGCTTTGTCCTTTCCTTGGCCAGGTTAGGAGGCTAAAGGAGCACTCTTTTCGTTCATTGGAATCCTTGCTGCATAAATATTGGAATTGAAAGATTCTTTTTGTGAGCCATCAAGTAAGCTAAAAAAATATGTTTATGTTTCTTGTTAGATGGAGAGCATGCAACAGCATTTTTGTACCTTTTTTGTTTATTCCTAAATTTTTAAATGTAATTCTGCATGGCCAGGAGTTGCAGATAGGGGCTTTTTTGCATTCGCTTTTTAGTTTTTTTCTAAGGTAAAATGTTTGCACATTTTTGGGAGGGTTGAGGTCTGGTTGTAAATCATTTCATCTTCATTTTCTTATGTGTTCGTTGTAAATGGTGCTTATTTTCCTGTCTGGTGCATCGACTAGGCATTCGGTGTATTTTAAAAACAAATATTTTGCTATACTGTTTTCTAAAAACATTGATTGATTTATGTATGGCATTGGATTAAATGTAACATGTTGATTTTTTGTATTTTGCATCTTCTGCAACGTGTTAAAGTGTATTTTGTTGGGGCAATTTTTGGTGTCTTGGGATGTTTAAGGTTGGAAAAGCACTAAAGTTGACATAATTTTCGTTATTGGTATTGCTGAATTAATGGTAGTGTTTTCTTCTCTATTTGCCCTGCCTCCTTTCATTTCTGGACAAGTGGCCATGTTTGTGTGGCCAGTCTATGGGTGTGTGTGTGCTTGCCATATGCCACCATTTTGTGTTTGTTCTAGGTCTACTTCTTTTTCTGTGCTATGTGGCAGGGCAGACATTTAGTGTAGCCGGTGTGTTTTTGCCATAGCAATCAATGTGTTCTTTCATCTCCATGCCTTTTTGCTTGTTGTTGTGAACATGTGGCTGGCAGACATTCTTTGCAGTAAGATTGCTTTTGAAATAGCCCTGAATGTGTTCTTTTTTGTCTATACCTTTGCCCTTGATGGCCATGTGGCAGGGCACCCATTTTGTGTAGTCAGTGTGCTTTGCTTTAGCCATAGTCCTAATGTGTTCTTCGTTGCCCGTGAGTTCCTCTTGGTACCCATGTGGCTGGGTGGCTATTTTGTTTAGCCTATGTGCTTTGCTTTTTCCATAGCCCTTCATGTGTTCTTTATTGTCCATGTCTTCGCCCTTGCTGGCCATGTGACAGGACGGCCATTATGTGTAGCCAGTGTGCTTTGCTTTTGCCATAGGCCTGCATGTGTTCTTTGCTCTTCATGCCTTTCCCCTTGGTGGCCATGTTGCAGGGTTGCCATTTTGTGCAGCCAGTGTGCTTGGCTTTTGCCATAGGGTTGTAAATGTTTTTTGTTGTCCGGGCCTTCTTGCTTGTTGTTCTGAACATGTGGCCGGTAGACATTTTGTGTAATTGATGTGTATTGTATATCCTTTTCTTCCACTTTTCAAAGCCATTTTCAAGGGAAATTATTAGAAGAGGCTCTTGTCTAGTGTCCTGGCTGAGTGACTGCTCACCAGCTGCCACAACCAGACATGTTTTTGGACCCTTGGTTCAAGAGCCTGCCGCTCTCAGGATCCAGAAACATAGCACATCCTGGGACGAGGTGCCACGCCTCATCCCCCTGAATGGGCAGGCTTGCCGCCTTTGTAAGCTACCCCAGCTATTTGCTGCTCCCAGCAACTACCCCCCACTGGTTCTGACCCCGACTTTGGGCAGGAGAATCATCAGGAAAAACAAGTTAGGAGGAGAGGTGTGCCCACCTTTGCCAACCACACCCCTCAGGAAGGGGAGGCGAGGTGAAGCACAGCTCTCAGTCCCTCATTTTGCTGATGGTGGGACCCAGTCAACCAGAGTGAGGCTTATGCCTCCCTCCCACTCTAGGATGGCATAATAGGGCATGTACCCACCCTTAGGATGGGACCTATTAGACCTGAACTGTACCTACCTGTAAAAGCCCCTAAATTTAGAATTTAGGGCCAACCATGCCTCCTCAGGCCAGAGCCAAAAAGAAGAAACAAGAAGAAGACGGACCAAACAGGTGTGTGGAGAAAAGAGAGGAATACACCAACTGACTTGCCCCTGCCCTACCGGCCTGTCCCAACCTCAGACTCCACCAACAGAACCTTAGTATGTCCTCCAGTCAGCAGTCCTCAAAAACCTGGAGAACCTGCACGCCTTTGTCACTAACAAGGACTTTGCCTCTTGTGAGCACCGGACTTGCTGAAAGGTAATCAACTCTGACTCCGGCCGAGCTGTGAGTCACCAACACTCCTCTCCTGGTGCCCCAAGCCAGAGTTTGAGTGAACCAATACTTTAAGTAGGTCCCCCCAGAGATCCTAGCCTGAATCTCTGTGTCCCCTGAACCTCAGCAAGCTCCCAAATCAAACCTGCAGCCAACAATTGGAAGGTCTCCTCAAACCCGAAGGCAACACCCTGACTGACTCCATAACCAAAGTGGTCCAGAAAAGTGCAAAAGTGTCCTCAACTTCCACAACATCGACACCAACAATGCCAACTCCATCACCCTCCTGCAGAACCTGAGCAACATTGACCTCACCCAACTGGTCACCGAACCCACACACACAGCTGGTCACACATTCAACCCCTTTTACTTCCAGCAACAGAATTAAAATTAGCCACCACACAGAACTCACCTGGAGGCCATTGTATACTTCACCATCTCCAAAGCCCACCAGACCATCACTAAGCATCAAACCGTCACACTGCGTCCCATCACAGCTGGGGAAAGGTCACCAAAGCTCAATAGAAACAAGCCTGTATCACCACCAAACCCAAAGCCTCAGCCGACCACAACCAGGCCCGCTAGAACTTCTCTGTCTGGATCATTAACTGCCCGACAGTCACCCCTCTTAAACCTACAAAAGTCAACAAAACCTCAAAACAAGCTAGCTTATACATCCCAGAGTTCAGGACCACCAAACAAAACTGCTACTAACTGGAAAGGGGATGGTGCACCACAAAGAACCCCACAAACAGAGCCACCCACAAAATAGCCCTCAGCATTGATCACCAGCAGACCAAGGAAGCTAAGAAAGCAGCCATCATGGCCCGATTTGACACAGCGGCCAACCACACTAAGAACTCTCAAAAATAGTCAAGGAACTCTTCAAACCGAGTGTCACAGAGAACACCATCCAAGAACTCTGAGACACCCTCTCAGACTACTTCCAGAGATTGCTGCCATCTACAACAACTTCGACCCCTAACCCATCACCCTCAGACTCAACAACCTCTAACTAACAGCAAACACCAGCCAATTTATCACCACCTGGTCTCCGCTCACCACCCTAACCACCACAGCCATCATGTCTTCCATCCACACTGGGGCACCCACAGACTCCTAGCCCCGCAACATATTTCTCATTAGAACCAACCTAATCATCTTGATACTCACCAGTATCCTCAACATCTCCATCAACATAGCAAATTTCCCTAACAGATGGAAATGCGTAAAAGTAAGACCCCTCCCAAAAAAACCTCCACCAAGCCCAGCGATCACATAAATTATTAACCAAACTCCCTGCTCTCCCGTTCAGCCAAAGTACTTGAGAAAATCATCTACCAACTACTCACCCAATTCCTGTAACAAAACCACCTACTGGACTTCTCACAATAAGGATTCTATGCCAATCACAGCACTAAAACCTTGCTGATTGCTGCCACAGATGATATCAGAACTCTCCTAGACTGTGGAGAAACTTTGACCCTGGTTCTCCTTGGCCTCTCCATGGTGTTCGACACCGTCTACCACAACACCCTCATCAACCGACTTTACAACGACATAATACAGCAAGACACCATTCAATGGAACACTTCCTTCCTTATAGGATGCACACAGATTATACGGCTACCTTCCTTCACTTCCACATCCAATGATATCTTATGTGGGATATCCCAAGTGTCATCACTCAGCCCTACCTTATTCAATACCTACATGAACCCCCTTACAGACATCGTCAGATCTCAAGGCCTCAACATATTCTCCCACGCAGACAACACTCAATGTATTCTCTCCCTCACTGATGACCCAACCAACTCCAAAATCAACTTCTCCAATGCCATGACCAATGTAGCCTACTGGATGAGAAACAGTTTGCAATGTTGGAATGTCCCCTTGGTCATCTATTGATAGTAATAGGTGCACATTTTTAATATCCTCAATTGATAGAATGGTTTCAGTACTCATGTCAATAGGGGCAGAACCGTTGGTATTTTGTCTATCTTCGAAAAATTTAAGCAGCTTGACTTTTCTTACAAATTTAAAACAACTTATGTGTAATGATGTAAAGTTTGGCATAGCACTTGGACAAAAACCCAGTCCCTTTCTTAACACATTTATTTCAGAATCGAGAACATGACTGGACAGATTTACAATATTTATACCATCAGAACGTTCAGTATCATTTACACAGTTTCTCTCTTCTGATTGTCACCGATCTGGTAGTCACCCACTTTTTTTTCCGCTTGGGTCTTGATTTGCCCTTCCTTGTCTTTTTTGGCCCATATCTCTTTTGAATGCCTATTTCTTCCCTTTTTTGAATCTTTGCAACTCTAAAAAAAACGGGTCTGTGGCTATACCTGATACTTGGCCCTGCATATTTGATGAGTCACCGCTAGTCAAGCTACTCATGCTGTTTTGGTTGTCTGAGAGGTACGTTCTAATATTTCTAAGTTGTTACCAGTTTTGATGTTATCAAACTTTTTCGCAAAAGTATAGACTCTTGCATTCCGATAATCTCTTTCATCTCTCCTAATCTTCTGGGACTTTTTATCTTTCAAGTATAGTTGGTTTTTCCGTAACTCTTCCTTTAGGATAACTAAGTTTTGTTCAGTGACCTCTGGTAGATTTAAATCATGTATTTCTTTTTCCAGATTTGCAATTTCCAATTGAAAAGCTTGCTAGGTTTTAATTTTGCATCCCTAATGAAGATGTCCCTCATAACTATTGAAGAATTAAATAATAGCTTTTCCCACTCCTTCAGATGACCTTTATCTAAATCCTGGAAGGACGGAGAAATTAGAATTCGTAGTCCCTTTGGGACTTGTTCCTTTTCTATGTACTTTCGTAAGACTGTTGAATCCCACCATCGTGAGAGTTCTTGTCTTTTATATCTTTCTAATCTCGGACATTTTAGTTTCATGCTCTCTTTATTAGGTGGTCTAGTACTAGTTGCGGCTCGTGTTGAATCTGAGTTGAACACATCTTCTATTGAGGCATCCCTATTGTCATCAGAGGTAGCCATCTTAACAATAGTTTTCCGATTAGAGAGAAAAACATAAAACAAGTTACAGAACAAACAATTTTTCGGCAGGTAAATAACAGTTACTGTTGGATGAGTGCAGGATCAGCAAAATAATACATATACAAACGCACAAAGGGGGGACCACAGTTGGTGGCCAGCTGAACTCGGACCAACACCAACTGACCATGCAACATAGGGATCATCCTTGACAGCCAATTGACCATGAGACAAGTAAAGCCTGACTCCTCCTCCTACTTTCACACTTTTCATATGCTACACAGAATCTTCAGTTGGATCTTATCAACACCAGAAAGATAATCACTTAGGCCTTCATCACCAGCCACCTCTACTACGGTACACTCTCTTGCCGGCATATCAAACCTGCTCCCCAGAAGACTTCAGACCATACAGAAGGCAGCAGCCAGACTCATCCTGGCCCTTGCCAAATGGTTACATATCACCCCCACCTCAGAAAAATACCCTGGCTCCACCTCCAGAAGAGATGCCAGTTCAAGATTCTCATGTATGTCTACAAAGTCATCCTACATCAAACATTGACTAAAGTTCCATCAACGCTAAAGACACCTGAAGTCCTCCTCACTCACCCTCACCCACATCCCCAACATCTGTCACAGCCATAGTGGGGGCGTTTTTTCTCCTACATCGCTGCCAAGACCTGCAACAACTTTCCCCTCCACCTCCAAACAGCAGCCTCCCTGGAGTACTTCAGAACAAAGTCAAGACTGGCTGTTTGACAGAGACATGGCATCCTCTGTGACCGATACTGACTGATCGATTGATCAATTTTTTCTGTTTTTCCCTGATATGAGTTTAATGTGCTTGAGGAGGATTATACTACATTTTTTAATAAATGTTTTCCTTTTTTGCCTGCACCTCCTTGACTCCCATAGGATTTCTCATAGTCCCTAGGGAGAGACCAGCAAGTACGCTGGGTGGTAGGAAATTTGAGTCAGCCAGGTGATCCTACAACTTTGACACATAGAAAGGTAAGAGCATTTTGATTTTTTCCCAGCTAATTTGAGTTTTGAAGGGGATTTGGGTAGGAAACCGTTGGGGAATCCATGCAATACACACATCCTTGGACTCACCAGGGTGTCTAGTTTTCAGAAATGTTTGGGTTTGGGAGGATTCCCTAGATGGCCGCGGAGCCTGGGACCAAAAACACAGGTGCCCCTTGCAAAGCAAGGTAGTTGTGTGATAGATAATTTAGATGTCTTTGATTGCAAAGGTTTTGAGCCCTTCCCTGCCGCGGGTACTTGGCCCACCCACACAAATGAGGTACAATTTTTATTGGCGGCCATGGCGGAATGCTTGGTAGTCGGAAATTTGTGTCAGCCCAATTATGCCACAACTTTCCCACACAGAAGCTAAAGAAAAATTTGATTTTATCAACTAAATTTGAGGTTTGCAGGGGATTCTGGGTAGGTAAACATTGGGGGTTCCATGCAAGTCTCACCTTCCTGGAATCCACCGGATGTTTAGTTCTCAGAAATGTGTCGGTTTGATAAATTTCTCTAGATAGCCGACGAGCCCGAGGCCAAAAACACTGGTGCCCCTTGCAAAAGCAGGTCGTTTTGTGATACTTAATTTTTATGTCTCCACTATATGTTTTGGGTCTTTACTGTCACAGGTACTTGACCCACTCACACAAGTGAGGTACTATTTTTATCGAGAGACCTGAGGGAATGCTGGCTAGTAGGAAACTTGTGTCACTCTGGTGATCCCATAACTTTTCCACACAGAAATGTGAGAAAAATGTGTTCTTTTTCATCTAAATGTGAGGTTTGCAGGGGATTCTGGTTAGGAAAATGTTGGGAGATCCACACAAACCACACATTCCTGGACTTCCCATGGTGTCTAGTTTTCAGAAATGTATGGGTTAGGGAGGTTTCCCCAGATGGCCAGCAAGCCTGTGACCAAAACACAGGTGCCCCCCTTGACAAACCAGGAGGTTTTGTGATAGATAATTTTAATGTCTCCACAATACGTTTTGGGCCATTCCCTGCTGCAGGTACTTGGCTCACCCACACAAGTGAGGTGCCATTTTTATTGGGGGACATGGAGGAATGCTGGGTGGGAGGAAACTTGTGTCAGCCCGGTGATCCCACAACTTTCCCACACAGAAATTAGAGAACAATGTGACTTTATAAGCTAAATTTGAGGTTTGCCAGGGATTCTGGGTAGGAAAACATCAGGGGAGCCATGCAAGTCTCACCTTCCAGGACTCCACCGGTGTCTAGTTTTCAGAAATGTGTTAGTTTGTTAGGTTTTCCTAGGTGGCCAATATGTTTTGTGCCATTCCCTGCCACGGGCACTTGGTCCACCCACACAAGTGAGGTACCATTTCTATCGGGAGACCTGGGGGAATGCTGGGTGGTAGGAAATTGGATTCAGATCGGTGACCCCACAACTTTCGCACATGGAAATATGAGAACCATTTTATATCTTCAGCTAAATTTGAGGTTTGCAAGGGGTTCTGGGTAGGAAAACATTGAGGATCTCCCTCCCTGGACTCTAGTTTTCAGAAATGTCTGGGATTGGTAGGTTTCCGTAGATGGGATTGGTAGGTTTCCCTAGATGGCCGCTAAGCCCGCGATACAAAACGCATGTGGCTCCGTTGCAAAACAAGGTCTTTTTTGTAATTGATAATTTTGAAGTCTCCAAAGCACGTTTTGGGCCATTTCCTGTCATGGGCACTAGGCCTACCCACACCAGTGAAGTACCATTTGTACTTGAGGGAATGTTGGCTGGGTTTTTGGCTCTCTGCAGATTCCAGAACTTTCCGTCACACAAATATGAGGATTTTTTTTTTACAAAATTTGGACTTTCCAAGGGATTTGGGGTACCAGAACCTGGTGACAGCCACACAAGTCTCGCCATGCTGGAATGATTTCCCTGGGTGTCTAGTTAAAAAAATATACAGATTTGCTAGATTTAGAAAAAATGCACAGGTGTGCTAGGTTTCCATAGATACCGGGTGAGCTAGAGCTCAAAATCCACTGCTAAGTACATTGCAAAAAGGGTCATTTTTCTGTGGAAAAATGCGATGTGGTCAAAATTGCGTTTTGGGATGTTACTTGTCGCAGGCACTAGGACTACCCACACAAGTGAGGAAATGTTTTTATCTGGAGACTTGGGGAATGCTGGGTGGGTGTAAGTATGTGGATCCACACGGATTCCAGAACTTTCTATCACAGAATTGTGAGGAAAATGTGTTTTGTTTTACAAAGTTTGAGGTTTGCAAGAAATCCTGGTTAATACAACTTGGTGGGAGTCACACAAGTTCAGCCCATCCAGGATTCACCTGGATGTCTTGTTCTCAAAAGTGTAAAGGTTTGCTAGGTTTCCTTTGGTGCCACAGAGCTAAGGTTCAAAATCCACAGCCGGGCACATTGCCAAAAAAGGGTCAGTTTTTACTTTAAAAATCTGATGTATCAACATTGCGTTTTAAGCTGTTTTCTGTTATGGGTACTAGGCCTACTCACACACGTGAGGTACCATTTTTATAGGGAGAATTTGGGGGAATGCTAAGTGGGTGGAATTTTGTGGCTCCCTGCAGATTCCAGAACTTTTCATCACAGAAATGTGATAAAATAATTATTTATTTTACAATGTTTGAGGTTTGCAAGGGATTCTGGGTAACAGAACCTTGTGAGAGCCGCACAAGTCACCACACCCTGGATTCCCCTAGATGTCTAGTTTTTTAGAAATGTATGGGTTTGCTAGGTTTCCTTAGGTACCAGCAGAGCTACGGTCCAAAATCCACAACAAGGCACATTGAAAAAAAGGGTCAATTTTCACTGGAAACATGTGATGTGTCCAAGTTGTGTTTTTGGCCATTTCCTGTTGCAGGTACTAGGCCTACCCACACAAGGGAGGTACCATTTGCATCGGGACTCTTTGCGGAATGCTGGGTGGCTGGATCTTTGTGGCTCCCCCGGATTCCAGAACTATACATCACATATGAGGTAAATTTGTTGTTTTTTTTACAAAGTTTGAGGTTTGCACAGGATTCTGGGTAACAGAACCTAGTGAAAGCCACACAAGTTACCACATCCTGGTTTTGTCTGGTTGTCTAGATTTTAAAAATGTATAGGTTTGCTAGGTTACAGCAGAGCTAGTGTCTAAAATGTACAGCTAAGCACAATGCAAAAAAGAGTCAGTTTTCACTGGAAAAATGTGGCATCCAGGTTGCTTTTTAGACCGTTTCCTGTTGCGGCTACTAGGCTTTTGAGGAACGGTAGGTGGGTGAAAGTTTGTCGCTCCCAACAGATTCCAGGACTTTCCAAAACAGAAATATGAGGAACATTTGTTTTTTTGACAAAGTTTGCGTTTTCACTGGAAATATGTGATGTGTCTACGTTGTGTGTTGGGCCATCTCCTGTCGCAGGCACTAGGCCTACCAACACAAGTGGGGTACCGTTTTTAACAGGAGTTTTAGGGGGACACAGAATAGTAGAACAGGTGTTATCATCAATTGACTTTATTTGCATTTCTACCTGCCAAATGTAAGCAATTTGTTAAAAGGAGTCATGTTGAAAAATGTCTTCTAATTCACATGCTTGTGTGGGTACCCACAATTTCAGAGATGTGCAAATAACGGCTGCTTCTAAACCCTATATTTTGTAAGCATTTCAGAAATAAATAGGTTTCCGTGGTACCTATTTTTTACTCTTTCTATTTTACCAAATGAATTGCTATATACTTGGTGAACAATGAAAAAACATTACAAGACGCAGCTCAGTTTTTGGCTCTAGCTGTATTTTGGCCAATTACTCAGTCCTCTCCAGGGGAATCAAGAAACCCTGGGTTTCTTTGGCATTCGCAAGATGTTGGAAGAAAAGAATGCAAATTTGGTATGGATACCTTATGTGAACAAAAAGTTACAGGGGCCTAAGCAAGCGATACAAAAGGGGATGATGGACGGAGCGTTTGAACAAATCAAACACTCACCCCCAGTCAACTGATCTGGGTTCAATCCATCACCATTCTTTAGTTCACTCAGCCACCCCAGTTCAGACATGGCTATATGCAAATCAGTCTGACCCTGTGCCTCATGGGAACAGTGCAGCCCGAACTGCCAAGCCATGTCTTCCCTGGACCGGAAACAAGCATCCTGGGACCGGTTTTGGATTCATAATCCTCATCAGCCAGGCCTAAGCAAGACCTACCCCAAACAGCAAAAAAAAGGATTAACACGGGGAGGCCTAGCATTGAAGGGTTAAGAATTATTCAAGTTTTCCCTGCATTCCTCGCATGCTATCTGTGTCTCATAGGTGCCCACCAGCAATAATGTTTTGAAGGATTATTTCATTTTCACCTGCACCCCTTGCCTTCTCATAGGCATACATCAGCAATAATTTTTTAAAGATCATTCCACACCTGCACCCCTTGCTTGCCATCGGTGTCTCATAGGGGGACATAAGCAATCATTTTTTTTAAGATTCCTCCTTTTTCCCCTGCACTGCCTGCCTGCCATAGGTGTCTCATAGCTGCACACCAGTAATAATGTTTTTAAGAATTATTCCATTTTCCCCAGCACCTCTTGTCTGCCATAGATGTCTCATAGGTATACACCTGCAATAATGTTTTCAAAGATTATGCACTCCTGTGCCCCCTTCCTGCCATCTGTGTTTCATAGGAGGACACCAGCAATCATTTTTTTTAAAGATTATTTAATTAATTTCCCCCTGCACTGTCTGCCTGCCATTGGTGTCTCATAGCTGCACACCAGTGATAATGTTTTAAAGAATGATTCCATTTTCCCCTGTACCCCGTGTCGACCATATGTGTCTCATAGGCCATAGATGCACACCACCTATCATTTTGTAAATAATTATTCCATATCCCCTACCCCTCTGCCTTCCACAGGCATCTTATAGGCCTAAGAGGGACATTAAGTAGCCTTTTCAGGTTTCGAATGGAGACACTATTGTTAATTATTTGTGATGACCTCATTAAATAACATTTTCTGTAGATTCAAACTGCAAATTCCACATTTCACGTAATTATTTTCATGTTTGTTTGCTTTTAGGAGCATAACAAGAGAAATCATATACATTACTGCCAGACAGAAGGCAGGCAGTAGCACCACCAGAGTTCTCCTCTGCTTCCGCTTGTGCAGCTAAGTGGCAACTACCAGAGCTAAGAAAGAATTGAAGGTCTCAAAGAAGGTTGTTCATGCCAAGAAATTGATCGAGAAGGAGCAGAAGAAAGAGATTGCCACCGCTGGCATGATGCCCTCCATATTTTTCATGAAACGTGGTGTACATGTCACACTTTCCTATCAGAAGAAAATGGCTGGGAGCAGCATTCCCACATCAATAGCACCACCCAAACTTAAGGCTAAGTCATAGCCCAGCGATGCAGCCCTTTTAATCATGGTGATGAGCAGTGAGTCTGAACTGGATTAGTCTCAGCTACAAAGTACCCAAGTATTGCAGGAAATTGATCAACGGGAGCCACAGCCATCAACAGTTTTTCCTCAAGTAGGAGTAGAATAGGAGGTTGAGCGTCCTGCTGAGCAGGATGATGCTCTTGAACCATTGCCTTCCCGATCAACATTAAGAAAAAGAAAGGATATTCCACATCTTCTTCAAACACCACCTCTGATGATCTGGACATGGATTTCTTCTTGGCTGAGTCTGGGACACGCCCAAGAGAAAATGGTAAAAGAAAGTTCATGAAAACCTTAGAATCATGGAAAGTGACAGTGATGAAGATGATCCAGTGATTCCCAATATGGAGGGCGGCTCAGAGAACATTGAAATGACACATCCTATTCAACATGCTCGGAGGAATGGGGTTCCACCACCATCACCGTCGGTTTCCTTATTCCTTATTCCTGAGACCTGCATTCACCACTCCTACAGGCAAAGATTACCCTACAGAGAGGGACATATCCTGTCTACCTCCAGTTCTTCAGGCATTGGGGGTGACTTACTAAAAAAGTTATCTTACCCAGTTTGGGACTTATTTAAGATCAGCAAGCAGGAGGATAACATTGCAATATGCTCCTTTTGCCACATGAGTGTTTGTTAAGGGATGCCAGGTTTTGGACTAAAGTACTGGAGGCCAAACGTCCCATCTGAGAAAATATCATGTAATCTGGTGGGAGGAGGACCTTAAAAAGACAGCTACTGCTAATGGTGATAAGAGAGGGGACGCTGCTCCATTCACAGTGATAGAAGAAGGTGGTAATGAGGCAGAAGAGGATGATGGCATTACATAAAGCATCCCTGTCTCTGTAGTGTGCCATCAACACTCATATTGGCAACCTTCAAATGGTGCATGACTTAGATGTAGACACCGCAGCATACAGTGATTCCCCCAAAATACAAATTGATTCTACCACCTCCTGGTTCTCATCAGAAGTTGCCTGTGCCAGTGGCACGACAAAAAAAAGAACACATGCAACATTTACAAGCATGTTTCGCCATAAGGGGCTCTACGAAAAAAACAACCCAACAGCATGTTTGCACAGCAAGAAGCTGGCTAAAATGTTAGCACTAGGCCCACTCCCTTTTTGTTTTGTGGAAGGAGTGGGATTTTTAGAATTTGTGGAGACCATCTATCCACAATGGAAGGTGGCCAGCTGGACCTATTTTGCCATAATTGCAGTTCTAGCTCTCCATTATTGTGTGCTAAAATTGGTTGGACAAGCGATGCAGTGGAGTGCTGTTCAGACTATGCACCTGACAACAGACACGTGAATTTATTGTTAAGTGACTGATTACATGTATATTACTGCACACAGGATCTCTTTTGTGGGGGATAGGCAATAGCCATCTGCAGTTCTCTTCACGGAAGAAAGTATTAAGGGGATTCAGTGGCATGCAACAGTAGCACTGATTGCCATGGAGAAATCCCATACATCTTGGAAGAGTTAACAGTAAGGTATATGAATGGCTTTGACCCAGAGGTCTCAGAATTGGATTGTTTGCCTCGGACAATGTCAGTAATATAGTCAAGGCTATGGCAGATGGTGAATATTTCAGGGTCCTGCAGTTAGCATGTTGTATCAACCTGATTGTGCAAAACTTTCTAAAAAAAAGAAGACATTATCGGCAACATACTTGCTACTTATTGAAGAATCTGCAATCATTTCAGTCATTCTTTTAAAGCTTGGAAGCGGCTGAAGATCAGTTAGTGTGCTAATAGAATACTGGTTAAAGCCTTTAAACAGGAGGTGTCAACACATTAGAAATGGACCTACTACATACCTCAACATCTCTTTGAGAAGGACAGACCGATCACGAACTATGTTCTTCAAAATGGAGGGGGTGCCGTTGGAAAAAGCATGGCAATTGAGGTGGGGAAATGGGGGCTAGTCGAGTGCCTGACACAAATGTGTAGTATTCTATGCTACAGTTACATATGCTTGTTACAAAGCTATGTGTGCAGAAGTCTGAACTGTGAAGGTTCTGGACTGCGTTCCAGTTCTTGGCAGTTAATCTTAGACTGGTACCAGTTGCGGTTGAACATCCCGATGGCCCAGCTTGATGTGGAATCAACAGATTGAAACTTACTATTTGTCTTTGTTCCTTACCACATCTTTTCTGGCAACGATTGCTGGGCCATCTCCAAGAACCCGCGAAAAGATCCTGATTCCTTACCGGGTCTTAACAGCGTATGCAGCAGCGAGGAGGGGTGCTGTACCTTCGTTCTGAGGAGCGACTGCTGACCGCTGTTTTTCTAGTGAGACTCAGAAGAGCGAGGGACAAAGAAAAAACAGGTCAGTCCCACTAGAACGCATGATATGGATATGCGTTCCCGCAACGGTAGAGATTTAGCGTCTGAGCCCGATGACGTAAGCGCGTTTGGGGCTCAGCAGTGAAACGCGGAAGTGTTTTCCCAGCATACGCATCACAAAGGCGTGTGTCATTGTGGAATCTACTTGCGTTTCAACAGTGAAAAGCAGAAGATTTTTTTTCAAGGAAACAGATGCGTCACAGACACTTTTGGTTTTTTGCCAGCATCTCGCTCTACGTCACAAAGGGAGCGGAATAAAAGCTCAATTTTCTCAGAGACTCTTGTTTTTGATTGCCAGCATCTCGTTCTACATCACAAAGGGAGCAGAATAAAAGCTTTAACACTTTTTTTTTAAGCTGCTTTATTTATTCAAGACATTTGCTCTACAAACAAGTTTAAGCAGTGCATGTTTTTCAACTCAAAAAGAATAATCTGTGCTCATTTTTGTTTCCCCACAAATGCACAAATCCCACAAAGCTGTTTTCAGCGTTGCTTATCAGGCAGTGTGCAGTTTTAGTAGCCTATTTCTCTACAATAATTACCACCTTTTGCCAAATCGTTCAACAAGCACGATTTACATTTTCTTTCTATGCACAATTAGTCTACTGCTGTCTGCATTTGGGGAATATCTGTTGTGACATATGTTATATGAGTGATTTTGACAGTGCTTTTTCGGATATCTAGGATATTAATTCTGCTTATCAACTATGCAAGCGGTTTCACCACCACCACCTTTTTTAGAAACACCAGGTGAGCCACCCATCAAATGGAAGAAGTGGTTCGATGGATTTGAAACTTACCTTGGTGCAATTGGAGCTATGCGATTTCGCACAGAGCGTAGAAAGTACCTCCTAATACACTCATGAGTCTTTGAGGGGAGAGAAATTTTAAAACATCTTCCAAATCCTGTTCAAGAAGAAGGAATCCCTCTTGATGAGTACCAAGATACAGTCAAAAGGTTAGAAACAAGGTTTGATGTTCAACCCAGTTTGGTCCTTCTCCACCACAATTTTTTTTAAGCGCACACAGAACATGGGGGAGGACGTTGACAATTATATTACTGCTCTAAGGAGTCTTGTGGCAAATTGTCAGTTTGAGAATTTTGCTTACCAACTAGTTTGTGATCAGTTCATCTCTCACTGTACAGACAAAGCCATCAAACAAAAGTTACTTTCCATGGGGAATCCTACCCTGGATGAGACTATTAAAATGGCAAAGTGTACCGAAACATCACAGTTGTCTGTCAAGGAACTAGAGGAAAAAAATGTGATCCTGTTTCTGCTGTCAAGGTGAAGGACTCTAAGACGTTAGACAACAAACCATGCAAAAGACATCATTTTTCAGAGAGACAGAACTCTTTTTTTTCTGCACAAGATTATTGTGAAGGATGGCGCTAGTCCAGTAAAACATAAACTTAGAAATGTTCCTTTTAGTGTCAGACAAGACCTTGAAAAAGAACTTGATTTGTTGTGTACTAAAGGTATAACTGAACCAGTAGAGTCGTCCTTATGGTTGTCACCTTTAGTTGTTGCACGGAAACAAAATGGCGAACTCTGAGTTTGTATTGATCTCCGCTGCCTTAATCATGAAATATGGATTGACTCTCATCCCCTTCCGAATAGCAATGAACTTTTAGCTAGTTTGAAAGGTGCCAACATTTTCACAAAATTAGACTTGGCATCTGCCTACCACCAGGTAGAATTAGCACCAGAATCCAGACCCCTTACCGCATTTGTTTCCCCTTTTGGAACCTTCCAATATGTACATAGGCTGGTTGGGCTTGCCTCAGCGGTGTCCGTATTTCAACGTCTCATGTCAAAAGTCTTGAAGGGGATTGATGGTGTATCTATTTTTCAAGATGATGTTCTTATTTTTGCCCCTGACAGTGCCTCACATGATGTAATTCTGAAAGAGGTATTATCAAGACTCCAAGAAAATGGTATTGTTTTGAGAAGAGACAAGTGTGTTTTCGTGACTAAGGAAGAGGAGTACTTGGTTCATCTAGTTAATGAAAATGGTATTCTTCCCACATCTAGGGGCATATTACCAACAACTAGCGATAATTATCGCTATGTTGGCTTAGCGGCAATATTTTTATCACCGAGCTGCGACGATTTTTATCGCTTAGGAACCTTGCTATTATCAAGGTTTATCTCCTAAGCGATAAAAATCGGCCGAAATGCATGAATATAAAAGTCAGCGATATTCATGTATTACCGAGCTAATGCTCTTAGCCATGTTATCCACCTACCATTGGATAACATGGCTAGGAACTGCTCAGGGGCAGGTGTTAGCTTTTGGAGATATTCGCGCTTAGCGTGAATATCTCCAAAAGTTGGTAATAGGAGATAGCGATGTTAGCGACTGTTTACAGTCGCTAACATCTTGGCACGCCCACTTTGAATGTCATTAGTGATAAATTTCACTGACATGCAAAGCGGGGCCCAAGATGGTCGCTATCACCTACTAGCTGTCGCTAACTGGTGTTAGCGACAGCTAGGTAATAGGGAGATAATTTTATCTCCGCTTTCTTGGCTTTTAAAGCCAAAAAAGCTGAGATAAACCCCCTTGATAATATGCCCCCTAGTTTGGTTGAATCAGTTGTTAAAGCTACACCCCCCTGTGACAAAGTCACTCTCAAATTGTTTCTTGGACTATGTGAGTTCTATTCTAGGTTCATCCAAGACTTTACAAGCAAATTGAGACCCTTGTTATGTATGCTCATTAAGGGTGTTCTGTTTGAATCGAACAGGGAATGCCAAGATGTGTTTGAGTGGGTGAAGAAGCAACTCAGTTCACCAAAGATTCTGAAACACTATAATCTGTCTCTTACCTGTACTCTCTCAGTCGATGATGGACTTGGGGCAGTTCTCTCTCAAAAAAAAGGAGGGGACACCAGGACCATTGGGTTTCCTTCAAGAGTTGCGTCCCCTGCTGAGATTAAGTACTCAGTTATTGAGAGGGAATTGTTGGCATGCTGGTGGGCTATGATAAAGTTTAGAAACTTTCTTTGGGGGAGAAATTTTTGTCTCCAAACAGACCATAAACCCTTGTTTTTCATCCTCAGCGGAAAGAATGTTAGGAGTTTCACCCCTAGAATTGCACGGATGTCTTCTAAACTTCTTCAATTTGATTTCTCTGCAGAATATATTCTTGGATGTAAGAATGGGTATGCAGATTTCTTATCTCACTCTTCTAATATTGTGGAGGACAAACCTAATGTAGAAGAGGAAGACAGGGAAGATTTTCTTGTGGCAGCTGTAGATCTCCCCCAGTTGTGCGCTGTGTTAGAAAATTAACTCTTTTCGTTGATGTTTCTTTGGGTCGTGTCAAGAAATGTATCAAGGAAGGTTGGCCCAGGGAGAGGAACTTGAGTTTTGATTTTAAAACATATTTACAAGTTGTGGATGAGCTTACCATTGAAGATGGTTTATTACTAAGAGGTGACAGGCTTGTTCCTCCCCTTGTTTTAAGGACTAATTTAATCAAATGTGCACACGAGGGACATTTAGGTACAACTTTGACAAAGAGAAGGGAACGACTTTCATTTTGGTGGCCTTCTATGGATAGTGAAATTGATGATTTTGTTAAGTTGTGTGTCATTTGTTCTAGCTGTGACAAAGCTGCTAAGATGTGTACTTCACCTTTGTCTCCAATAGAATTACCTTCAGCACAATGGGTAAAGTTGGGGTTGGACATTGTAGGGCCTTTTCATGCCCTTGATCACTCTTCTGAGTTTGCTTTGGTCCTTATGGACTATTATTCAAAATGGCCAGAGAATACATTTGTGAAAGAAGTGAGTGCCAAAACAGTGGTGAACTTTCTTAGTGATGTTTTTTTGAAGGAAGGGTTTCCTGAGTTTGTGGGGACAGATAATGGGACACAATTTGCCGCTTCTGAAGTTGAGGATTGTTTACACGCATCTCAAAAGTTCTTTGTACCACCCTCAGACCAATGGTTTGGTTGAATGAATGAACAGAGTATTAGGTGAATGCATACAGTGGGCTCTGTCAAACAAGTGTGTTGTGATTAATTCTGTGAGAAGAATGCCTTAGTTTTACCGAACTACTCCCCATTCAACTACAGGGGTTTCCGCTTTTGAGCTATTGCTTGGGTGTAGGGCTTCCACCATGGCTTGTCCTGATTGGATGAGTAAGTGGATCAAAGGAAAACAATGAAATGATACTGTGTTCCAGTTCTTGGCAGTTAATCTTAGACTGGTACCAGCTGCGGTTGAACCCAGCTTGATGTGGAATAAACAGATTGAAACTTACTGTTTGTCTTCATTCCTTACCACAAAATGCTACTTCGTTTTGAGATTTCATGAGAAGTCAGCCGGGAGCCAAGCAGTCCCTGGGTTGCATCGCCTACAGGATCAGTTGAAAAGGTGGCATGAAGGTTTGCTGGTGTGAACAAAGATGCATAGGAGTTGGTTCAGAACTTCATCCTTTTGTTGGCTGTTAATCTGCAAAAACAGATTGTGTCCTCCAAAGACTACATATGTGACACAATACTTGATACACAGTACAAAATATACTGACCACTTTCATTCCTTTTTCAGAAGGAGATTTTTCACCTTACAAGACTTAGATTGTCGATCATGCAAGAACCTGTGAAGAAGAACATCTGGAAGTTAGACGTTGGGGCAGAAGTTCTGCTGTGCATCCTTCACCCTCTAGAGAGCACAGTGCTGTTGTCTTACAACCAACAGCAGGAACCCAACCTCTTCAATTGCCTGTTTTCAAGTGGCAGAGTTACGGCAGGTGTAGAGATGAAGGCATCAGAGGCCGAGAAACTGCCAGCATCAATGAGCATTTAGAGGAGGGTCCAAGATTATCTGGATGACCCAGAAGAGGTCTACCTGTGTCAAAACCGATTGGAATCTTGGTAGGAGAAGATGTGGCAATGTCTTATTCAAGACTGCCCTTGTGTATTGCTTCCACAGGAAAAGAGATACAATAGAAAAATGTGCACCACACTTGGAACACATAGCTTTTGCACCCAAGAGTGATATACTGAGTGCTTGATGATTCATATGGTAGCTTGGAGGGCGTTATAACTAAATTATAAACCTGATTTGTAATGTTTGAGACCTGGGGGATGGTTCTGCCTGAATCTTTCACATTTCACTATATTTACTTTCAAGGTCCTTTCGTATACTTCTTTTGTTCAGGTTCTTTAAGACCAGTCACATTAGTTACCAAAACTACAAAACTACAAAATGCTCAAATGTTCTTCCTTTTCTTGTTCATCAACACTAGAAGTCTATCTTATGTGTGTCAGACTCAGGATTACCACAAAAGCTGGAAGAATGAAGTTAGGAACAATTCCTATCTACTTCAATGGAAAACAACCTGACTCAAAGACTAAAAGGCCTACTGCTGTGGACCAGAAAGTGATGTGTTGATTAGGAGAATGCTTAGTAGTGGCTCAAATGTCAAACTCTAATTATGTGGTGTTGGTCTGGGGGGCTGTCCTTGGGCATATTGTCACATGATGGTCATGCACAGTGTGGTATTGATCAGCTAGGTATATGCGGTGACTTGTCAGGGTTTGGTGGATAGATCATTCTAATCTCTCAGTTGATTGCACATGACTCCATCAGTCTATACTCTTCCCTCTTGAGCCTCAACCAGCTTACTGGGCCTTGATTCCACAATATTGACATTTACTTTTTTGCATTCCACAAGCCTTCTCTTCTTCTGCACAAAATCTTTATAACACCAGTTAAACCCTGCACCCAAGGCAAACATTCCAAGAAACAGAATGCAGATGTACCATCCATTTTGGAATTTTATATACAGTATACTTTTTATTTTCTGAGCAATAACAATATTTAGTACTGTCTGGGTCCTCCCTGTTTTGCATTTGTCCATCATAAGTAACATAACAATTTGATAACTTGCCTCTTTAGGGGCTGACGGACTGTTTACATTTGATAACTGAACTGTCTTCTTCCTTCTACAACAGATATGATGATAATGAGCTGCTCATCAACTTAATAAATGTTGCGTTTGTTTCTATCTCACCTTTCCAAACTCTCTCTTTCCCATTCATTAATGTAACCTCTAATCCTCTTCCCTCAGATTGAGTGATCTAGTGGGTTGTGACTTCATATTTTACAATATAAATGTATCACACACTTGGTGGGGTGCATATGGTACAAGCAATGCCAACTGTTGCAGGGTCTTTTTAACTAAACAAGAGCCCATGCCAGCCCTACCACCTACCAGGCATGATATGGACATCATCATAGTGCAGACTCTTGAAACAATATCTGTCCAAAGATAGGTAGTACTTGTGGCTGTATGGCCTGATTCACAAACGAAAAGTTCCACTTTTGGTGTAAGTTTACTCTTACAGTGTACTGTACTACCAGTAACTTTATGAGTAGTAAAAAACTACTATTACTAGTAGTAACTCCTTTTAAAATAATAGGAGTTACTACTCATTCATTTACTGCTCGTAAGGTTACTAGTCATACACTGCAAGAGTAAAGAGACACCAAAAGTATAAATGTACAATTGTGAAACAGGCCTCGTGCTGCTTACAAAATTTATGTAACTTGGTTTAACATGGATTAACATTATCATGAGTCCTAACTCAAGGTTTTTGTAAATTTAGTTTACATTTTTTAAATAAATTGTGAGCTCCCTAGATTGCTTGCTAGTTGTTGTTTGCTTGACTTTTTTGTCATGAGGTTTCAGTCCAAATGCCTGTGATGGACAATCCTCCTGAATAATCCTACAGTTGGTTTTCACCTCTCTGACATCATTCGGAATAGGTGAGATCTAGTTTTTGGAATGTCTTCCATGTTAGCATTACCACCAGCATTAGGAAAACTCTTTGGGAAACTCTGAAATAAGGTTTGTGAAGAATGAAAGAGGCAATAGACATCACTTAATCTATTTAGATAACAACTGATTAAGAACTTAGGGGTCGATTACAATAATGGTGGGACTGCCACTGACAGCCCGTCGTGGCAATCCCACCGTCATCGGAACCATGTAATCCGCCCGCCATATTACCATGATGGACGGATGGTTGGCGGTCAGATAGACCGATCCCCATGCATCCAACGGGCTTCTTGAGCCCGCCGGTGCATCGGAGGGACATCCAATCCCTACAATGGTGGCGGTGCCTGCCAGGCGCCACCATAGGGTTTATGTTGTCCCTTTCTGCTTGCCTTTTCATGGTAGTGAACCGCCATGAAAAAACAGGGAGAAAGGGACTTTTTGGGCCTGTAGCGGGGCCCCATTCCCTCTAGCCCCAAGCTGTGGGTCGTACAGGGCACCATAGGTGCCCCTCTACATATCCCTGCACCATGTGGCAGGCACCGCATGCCACATGGTGCAGGGAACAACATTTTAAAAGGGAACAACATTTTAAAAGGGAACAACATTTTAAAAGGGAACAACATTTTAAATTCCAGATAGTCAAGAAAATACTTTTTTATCCTAATGAAGGGATAAGACTATGAAAGTATAATAATGAAATGAAATGAAGGGCTGGAATGGAATGCAAAGGACATATGGTGTTGGTTGGTGATGGTATATTATTCCTGCCATGCTGCACTGTCAAGGGGATTGCTATTATAAAGCAACATTGGGGGTCAATGACCACTCTGTCGCTGTCCCTGTGCTTTCTGACTGTTTGATCAAAAAAGCCTTCTCACCCAACATGTTTGGTGAATATTTGGACCTGTGATCCTTTTTAGGTTACCAAAAATCTGTTCTCTTAACAGTACTGCACAAGACATGTAAAAGAGGGGTGAAGGCAAGCTTACTAAAAAAGAGAGCAAAAGAAAGCTACAGACAGGAGAATGTCATCTGCGGAAACAGGAAATATATAAAGTACAGGGGAAAGCAGGTATAAAAACATTAGGTAAGGGAGTTGAAATAAAGTAAATACAGAAAGCCATGATACATTAATAGTGGGAACAGAGCTGGCTTTAGGGTAGTGTGACTGGTTCAGGTGCACCGGGCACTGACCTGTGAAGAGGGGCATTGATCTCGGTAGCGGGGACTGTGTTTTGCCATATCTTATGATTGGAGAGATGAGGGGCACTTTTGTCTGCTGGTGCTGAGAGAATCGGAGGAGGCGGTCACGGGGTGCGGGGGTGCCAAACGTGATTGTTGCACCAGGCACCACCAGCACTAAAGCCAGTCCTGAGCGGGAATAGTTGAAAGTAAGAAATAATAATAAACATGACTTACTGGGGCAAGCAGAACTATCTACCATGGCACAGCACTGGTGGTGGTAGAAGTGGTGGTAGAAGTGGTGGTGGTTGGGCTTGCGGCATGGCTGGTTGTGGTAGCAGCTGCTTGCCCCTCGTATGCCCTCTTCCACCTGGATGCTTAAGAAAGGAATAAAGATAAAGAGAACAATGATTACTGGTACTCTCTACAAACAAATATTTTTGACAGCACACCATTTTACTATTTAAATCAGCCAGCTTATTCCTAGTTTCCTACCTAAAATTACATTTTGAACTATTTATTCATTCCAAGTAATGATCTTTGCTTCTTCCCCCCTTTAAGTATTGATGGGCCAGGTCGATCTACTTTTTCATACAGCAAATCAGGAAGATTGGGACTGTATGAGCTACATAAGACTACAGGGAAGAATGCTAACACCCATACTATACTACTATTGTAATAGTGGCAACCCTTAAATCTGCCCAAGCGAGCACTTGGCTCACACTGTAACAGAATTCTAGCAGTATTATTCACTTGATCTTCACTCCACTCCTATGGTTATACACCCTTCCTTCCAGTCTGGCACCATGCACTACTACTCTGGATATCAGGGCCCAGATTTGTCAAGGGTTTGTGTTGCCCTTGTGCCCCGCAAGATGGCACACAACATCGCAAACCTTCAACGGATATTTATTTACCAAGCCATACTAAGCGACCTTGTGTAGGCCTGGTGGCTTGGAAATCTGGAGTAGCATAACAAGGCAGAGCCAGTTGCTGCCTTAAGTTGCTCTATGCTGGGAAGTCATTCCACGTTACATGGATGGAAACTGATAGTGTATTTTCAGCCTGATCGCTGAACTCCAGAAAATCCTTCAGGGTCTTTATATGACTCTGCCTAATTCTGCAGAGTGAAATCCCGCGAGCTCTGCCCAGGCCTAGTTTTAACCCTTAATATCAGAAGCAGCTAATCATATAATGAAACTGCTGAACCTATTATAATTAAAAGCTAAAGCACCCATTTATGATAAAGGCCTCATGTTTTGGGTCGATCGTCCTTATCTTGTATCTTCAAGGAATCTTTCAGCTTTGCCTTTTGCAAACAATGTTTTATCAATCTCACATTCACATTGAATGTCTTTTCAATAGGGGAAATCACTTCTTGCACTGCTAGGATTATGAAATAAATTGCTTGTTACTTTTTAACTATACAAAACCATAAGAATTGTATGTCATTAAGTACAAATTCTATTCATAAAACAAAACCATCATATATTGTACAGATCGTACCTATACTTTTAACATTTGTCTGTAAATTAGTGAACATATACTATAAGTGAACATGAACTATAACACTCATGGCCTTGAAAAAGCCCATAATGTATAAAGGGGATTATTATCATTATTATTACTATCATTTTTATCAGTAATAGTAGTAGTATGAATGTTTGATGTTACAACGCATACATTTACAACGCAGTTTTTACATCGCAACATCCTTTACAACTCACTCCATTACATCGCTTTACACTACATCACATTTTTGCTAACTACCTTTACAACGTATTCCATTACATCGCATTATACCTTTACAACCCATACCATTACAAGGCATACCATTACATTGCATTTAAGGTAAGTATTGGATAGTATAGGGGTAAAAATTACTATTCTAACTCCAGGAACTGCAACAGTGGGGTAATTGCTGGATAGTGTAGGGGTAAAAATTACTGTTCTAACTACAGGGGGTGCAACACTAGGGTAAGTGTTGGATAGTGTAGGGGTATAAATTACTATTCTTACTCCAGTGGGTGCAACAGTAGGGTAAGTTTTGGATAGTGTAGGGGTACTATGCGTTTTAATGATATGAGTTGTAATGGTATGCGTTGTAATGCCTGCATTGTAGTGACAAGTGATGTAGTTTAATGCGATGTAGTGTCACGCATTGTAATGCCTACGCTGTAGTGACATGCGTTGTAAAGGATGTTGCGATGTAATGATTGCGTTGTAAGTGTAGTCTGTTGTAATGGTTGCGTTGTAAAGGATGTTTCCATAGTAGTATTGTCATTATTGCAATCACTATTATAAGCATTATTATACTTAAAATTACAATTATAATTTTAATTATATTTTTACTTTTATTATTACTAGTAGGAGAAGCCATAGCAGTAGTACCAGTAGTATTACTGTTTTAGAAATAGAATACAAGTGTCTTTTACATGGTCAACTGAAAATGTGAGTTTGCTTGTACAACTTTGCACAAAAGAACACCTAAAACATCTTGCCTCACCTGTTCCAAGATGATATAGTTCTCACACTCTGAATAACGATAATGCAGAAAAATTATATCTAAAAATGTAATGTATGCTTCAATAACATGGTATTCGAAAATGCATCCCTTACCATAACTATCAGGTTCAATGCAGCACATTTCCCTCTCCCTAGTGTTCTTTGGCATTCGTAGACTTTTCTCTGTTCACAGGTGGAATTTATATATTGTCCACCCTCACTTCTAGACCACACTGGCGTGATCTCAGCATTACCTATGCAGGGATTTTATTTTATCACAATGACCAACATACCCTTATTAAGCAAAATGGTTGAACAATGTTATTAAGTGAAAATAGTGCATTTATTGGGATCAAAGGCAGAGAAGGAGCAACATTAGAAGTTCTTTCCTGGAGAGAAACATGATTAAAAGAGAATGACTCACACTGTGATTCATTATCCATTGTTTTACTATAATTAGGCCCCTCGTCAATATAAATGACTCTTCAGGCTCCAAATGAACAATAAACATGATTCTTGTGCAAAGGGTGCAGTAGGAAGGCGGATGCGTGACAAAGTTTTCTAAAGATGGTGTAATGATGGAGTTTATATGATATGTTCAAGAACTTCCATCAGATATCTTTATTTAATTCATGAACAATTTAGTCTTTCAAAAATCAAAATGGAAAGCAGTAAAAAATACAATTAGCTTACTAGTTAAATTAAATTATATCAATATTCTTTCGTTGAGGTTCTTGACCCTTTAACTGGTGTAAGTGGAGATGAAAATAAGAAAATTACACTGACATTTATTATTATGAGACTGGTGAAATCTTCAGTGTAGGTGTTAGCTGACGCTGAGTGGTTATGCTACAAAAACACAAGATTACACATTGAAAACCTGGTTTCATTAGGGTGAACTTTTATTGAACTTCACTTAGCTTTGCCGAGGAGTGAGGACATTTTTAAATAGTAAAAGTAAGGTGGGGGCATATTATCAAGGGCTATTGCATTGCTTTTTTCTCTTTAAACGCCAAAAAGCAGCGAAAATGACATTGCACTATCTACAAGCGATGCTAACATGCATTAGCGCATGTTAGCACTAGTTTTCCCAACACCTCGCTTTGCATCTACAATGAGATGCAAAGTGGGCATCACTCTGCAGTACTCCTTGTAAATTATCGCTGATGTGCACATCGCAATATTTACAAGGAGGCTCACACATTTTTGCAGACGTTAGTTTTTGGCGAAAACCGCGGTTTTCGCCAAAAACTAACGTCAGCTAAAATACTGACTTAGGCATACTTACCATTGGGGGTGGATTATGCTGATACGACCACAGGGTTGTATCAGCAAGGTTATTGCAGTTTTCCATGGAACATTGCTGAAAAACCAGCGATGTTCCATGAAAAACACCGCTATCGCTGGAATAATTATCGTCATTGCGCTATGCGTTGTTAATGCAGCGAAAGCATGGCGAAAATTACCTGCGATAGCCGGCGATAACATTTTTCACGCTGAATGCAGCCAGCGATAATTATCGTTGCCGCTTGATAATATGCCCCATGGTTGTTTATCAAACGAATCGTTTAGGAATACAGTTACGAAATGTTGAAATTAGTAGTTAGAGTAAAAAATGTTACAAAAAAAGTACGAAAAATAAGTTACAAAGACAAGGTGCTTGACATGATCATAACATGTCTATGATCTAGGTTTCGAATAAAGTGATATGAAATCATTTGTTGTCTCAGAGGGGCTAGACTATTATCTAGTGAATTTCCACTCAAGGTTGCTTTGCGCTGTCATTACTGCTGGGGTAAGTCCGCTAGCTGCTTCTTAGGGCTGTCTATCTATGTGTAGGGCTATTGTTAACCGCACCATCTTAGGCTCATTTCAAAAGGATTTCTTCTGCTGGGTGCTTCATTGCTGCCCACAGAGACCTCAGCCCCTTTGAATGCTGTTGCAAAAGGCTGCACTCATGTGGTGAAGGAGTCCATGTTCACCTCACCACCATACCATTTAACCAGTGTTGAACTGGCCTTTTGAGCAATCTGGATCTCTGTACTTAATGAGGCCACTGTGTGGACTAGTTTTTTTTGTTGCCATGTTTCAGGGCCAGGAAAATCACCACATACTGCCCTCTCAACCAGGCCCCTCTGGCAATGCAAAACTACAAGTGCAAGACAGCCAAAAAGGCTAGTCCATCGCTGGATTTAACTCGGGCACTGAATACTAGCCAGCACTCTCTGCTGGCCCAGGAACTTTAAAATGCTGCTTGCTATATTTCAAGTTATGCAGAAGGTTGTTCTCACGACAGACAAGAGGGGTCCCCAACATGTGCACTCCACCAACAAACTGATTTCCCCAGTTTAAGAATGTCTATGCAGTGCCCGTGAAATGAAACGCACCTACCGGCCCAAGCATACTGATTGTTGTTACAGTATGTGCTGTTCTGCTACCTACTTTCACATTCATCCTGCATCACCAACACAACAGGTAAGAGGGGTTTTCTTGGGGCTGCCAGCTGTGGCATGTTTTAAAGGCAGGCATATACATGGTCAATTAAATTAAGAGTACAAACATCATAGTCAGTATTATTATAACAATAATAACAATATTAATAATAATTTTTAATAATAATAATAACAGTACAGTAAACAATATAGCTGTTGGGAATGTATTCATCAGAGCACACACTTGGGTCTGGCGAAATCCTGACTACTGTAGACAGATTTAGAATATATCCTTAAAACATAAATTACATTCCTTAGAGATTAGAACACAATCTTCTCGTTTGCTCTCCCACCTCTGCCTTCTTCGAACATTGCCTAGAAGATCTAGGCCCACACGCATCAATGTTCCCGTTTGTGAATTCTTAATTGGGAAAATTAAGGAATCGCAATTAAGAATTCGCAAACGGCTATGCATTAAAAAATCGAATTTTTTTTTGCGATTCCTTATTTTTCCTTAATTGCGATTCACAATTTGCGAATCGCAGTTAAGGAATCCCTTTCCATTGATTCCTATGGGCCTAGAGGCCCATAGGAATGAATGTGAAGGCATTCTCATTTTGCGATTCGCAATTAAGGAATCGCAAAATGAGAATGCAATTTCAAGGGTGCAGGGGGGGTCCAAAGGACCCCCCCTGCACCCCTGAAATGTACGTTAAAGTGCTTTTTTCACACACACATGCCCAAAGGGCATGTGTGTGTTTAAAATGAAACTTTCAAAAATGCACTTTTGTGCATTTTTTAAAGTTTTCGCAAATTACCATGAAGGTTAACTTCATGGTAATTTACCACTTCCAATTTGCGATTTCGCAATTTAAAAAAAAATCATGCATTGCATTTAAGAAATCGCAAAATCCTGACTACTGTAGACAGATTTAGAATATATCCTTAAAACATAAATTACATTCCTTTAGAGATTAGAACACAATCTTCTCTTTTGCTCTCCCACCTCTGCCTTCTTCGAACATTGCCTAGAAGATATAGGCCCACATGCATCAATGTTCCCGTTTGCGAATTCTTAATTGCGAAAATTAAGGAATCGCAATTAAGAATTCGCAAACGGCTATGCATTAAAAAATCGCAATTTTTTTTGCGATTCCTTATTTTTCCTTAATTGCAATTCACAATTTGCGAATCGCAGTTAAGCAATCCCTTTCCATTGATTCCTATGGGCCTAGAGGCCCATAGGAATGAATGTGAAGGCACTCTCATTTTGCGATTCGCAATTAAGGAATCGCAAAATGAGAATGCAATTTCAAGGGTGCAGGGGGGGTCCAAAGGACCCCCCCCTGCACCCCTGAAATGTACGTTAAAGTGCTTTTTTCACACACACATGCCCAAAGGGCATGTGTGTGTTTAACCCCTTCCATGCTCATGACGGAACGGTTCCGTCATCAGCGTCGGTGCTCCGGTGCTGATGACGGAACATTTCCGTCATGAGCCAATATGATTTATTACCCTTCAGCACTGCAGCGAAATTCGCGCAGCACTGAAGAGGTTAAAATGTAACTTTCGCAATTTAAAAAAAATCATGCATTGCATTTAAGAAATCGCAAAATTGCGATTTCTTAAATGCTATCACAATTTAAGAAATCGCAAATAAATTGCGATTTCTTAAATTGCAAAAAAAGCCAAAACCTTAATGCATCCCAAAAAAGGGATTTGCATTCGCAAACGGCCGATTCTTGCGATTCGCACCGTTTGCGAATGCAAAAACCCTTGATGCATGTGGGCCCTAGTTCCATCTGATTTTGCAAACTGTACACAATTTGTTCATAGTCTATCCTATACATTTCTGTGAGCCATTCATTATCTGTTGGTTTGTTATGTGAATTCCACTGTGCAAGTGAGCAACATTATATGAAATTCATTGCCTCTGAAGGCAGGAAAGGCTTTGTAGCTCAAAGGAATTATGCAGCAAGGCTAGTTTAGTACAGGGTGCCAAGAAGCAGTCATTAGAATGTATTAGCGGATCCCATACCACTGACCAAAATGGGTTTAGTTTGAAAATAACCAAAGAACGTGGAATAGGTCCCACAGGTGTTCAACACTGAGTGTCTCTGGTGATTTTGTCAACTTGGGATCTGCCTCCTAAAAGGCTACATTGCTTCTTCACTTTCTGGAATGTGTGTGTTGTTTTGAACCGATTCTGGAAAATGTTGGATTGGTTAACTTTCAACCTTGCCTCCATAATGCCCAAGTTATTTGCCTCCAGACTGAGGAACCATTCGTCTGTGATGTTGACATTTTGGAGTATAGGCTCCCAGAATTGTCAAAATTAACCTTAACGGAGATCAACAAATCTCCAGTGTCTTTTATAATCCAGAGAAATACTCCTGTGTATTGACCACATCTCAGTAAATGGTTAAAGATCTGAAAAATAACAAATGTTCTCAAGTCTGATCTGCTGACAGTATATCAGTTGATTATCATTTTGAACCTAGATCATGTTTCACCCATGCTCCAAATTATCCTACTTCCCATGAGAAAAAGAAGTAATGGATTGTGGACATAAGTGCTGGAAAGGGGGACGATCAATCAGTAAAGGCTAGTAATATGCCATACACATATAGTAGAATCTTTGAGTTCATTTTGACATATCTAAGCTGCCAAGTGCCTTAAGACAGACACAAACACCTTTTCAGAAGCATTCAAGACAGGTCAAATACTCTCACTCCTAAATAAATCAACACAAGAAAGTGATGATCATACCAACTACTGATCCATCGTTAAGATAATTGAAAAAGCAGTCTATGCTCAACTCCAAGATGAAATCAACAACAGCTATCTCCTGTGCTACTACCAACCTGGCTTCAGATCAGGCTCCAGCATGGGGGCGGCTACCTTACACTTGTTTACATCACCCTCCTGACTACAGATGAAGATGACCCCTGCCTCATGATAGTGATGAACAGCTCAGCTGCCTTTACCACAACTGACCATGGTGCCATCATTCAGACCCTGAAGTCTTGAATGTGATTCACTGGCAGTAGCCATCATTTGTTCTCCTCTTACTTTTCCAACAGACACCAGTTCATCCATGTGGGCACTTCCCAGAAGATCCGTTATCTATTCGGAGTCCCTTAAGGTTCCATACTGTCAAAAATCATCTTCAAACTTTGAAGGGAGCCCATAAGGCTCTACTCAATAACAACAGCTTTAAAAGTCACCAATATTCCTAAAATACACAACCCTACTTAAATGTCTCCTCTTCTCAGAAATCCAGTGCCTCAAACACTGCCTGCATGCCCAGACCTGGATGTCCAGCGCCTGACTGAAGCTCAGGCTCGTTAAAACAAAATGTTTATAATTTTCCAAGAAAAACATCACGAAAATGTACAAACCTTACTCAATGACATCAACATTGATGACTTCCAAACCCAACTTTCACACAATGCCAATTCACTTTGGTTTATCTTGGACGACAAGCTCACCTTCAAGGAAGGCATTGCCACTAAAGAAAGGCAGCCTGAGATGCTCACCCTCTACTAATGAAAGCAAATATTTACCTCACAGAAAATTACTTTCAAACTGCTGTTCAAGCCCTCATTCCTGTGCCTCTGGTTGGAAATTCTGTGCTCCATGACTTACTAGACTCTACACTAACTCCCTGAAATGTGCCCTACAAGCTTCAGTACGTCTCATCCAGGGCCTAAAAGAATATGAGCATTTCAATTCAATCCTTATTGAACTTCATTGGTTCCACATGAAAGGCCCTGACATTTTCAAATCGAGCAGCATCATTTACAAAGTCATTTACAAGTCATATATGCACTGCACATATAGGACTGTCTAGCTCCTCATCTCAGATGGTTTACACATAGCCATGACACCATCAAAGTAGATGCAAAGTAATATTTTTTTTAAAACAACAGCGCTTTTCTATCTATCCAGAAAGGATCTGGAAAAACATCCCTGTATCCATCAGGACCGCTGCAACCCTGCTCTATTTTAGAATTAAATATACACCTCTATAAATACCACTACACCATAATGAAGTAACAGTCCATACTTAATACTCCAGCCCCTTTCAAATCACATGTTGATTGTATCCTTGCTTTTGAGCTTGGACAGAAGTTTGCTTCATTTGCCTAGGTTTTAACAATACAGATGCTACATACATAAATGCAAAAAAGGGATAATGGGCAACATTGTCTCATACCTCTGTAGTTGAGTAAGGTATTGGGCAGGAAGATTCTTACAGTTCACTGGGGCTCTGTAAAACAATCTCACCAAGGCAATGAGGTCAGACTCCAATTATGTCTTCTCAAGAGTTCTGATCTGGAAACCCATTGAACCCTTTCTGCTTCTAGAGGCAAGAAAATCGTTTCTGCAGGCAAGTCTTTCATGATCTACAGGAAGTGATTAAGTGCCCTGAAGTGGTTGCCTGAGGTGCATGTGGTGAAAGATGGGACAGTCCCATCTGCAGTGAGCAAATATGGTGTGTAGTCACTCAGCTGTGTCTAATAGCCATATTTTGATGATAGTGTCAACCACAATGTTCATCAGCAGAGTGGAGGGAACCTTTTCTCAGTTTAGGAAGAACTACTATGACAGCATGGTTGAGAATCAAAGATACAGGGCTGTTGTTTTTTGCCTGTTTGCCTTTAACCAGATAATGTATTCTATTTGTGACAGGCAAATGAATAATGGAGAAGGGCAAGCACAGATTTTAAATATTCTTCTGCAGTCAGACTTCTATTGCAGACCTTCTGTCTCCATGTTTTAAAAGCGATATGGATTTATTTCTATCCTTGTCCGGCACCATCATTTGCACGACCCACTTCAACTCTACCTGGTCAGGTTACATACAGAGTGATCCGCTGCCATAGTGTCTTTGCTATTGAGATTAGTAATTTGGGGATCATGGGGAAGGTATGGTGTTTACAGACACCGTTGTGTTTCCATGTTTGTGGGGTCTAGGCAGTCTAAGAACTATTATAGATATTCAGGTCATGAGTAGTCTGAGTATTTGGAATCCATGTTTATCAACGTTGTTGAGTGATGTCCCACTGGAGGCTCATAATTCATAATGCATATATGCTTTCTATTTTGTATTAGATTCTAAGGAAATGTTGACTGATAAGAGAATGGTGTACCCATGGACCTGTTTGGGTGATTTATCTGGCTTGTCTGTGGTGGAGGAAACAAGCTCCAATAGTTTAGGGATGTTACGAAGAGTATTTGATTGTCAATATCCAATTCTATGTCCCCTTTAGAATTCTACAAGTGACACAAAATCTATTTGTAGCATTTGGGAAAAACATGGCACTAAAACTTCCAAATTGCGAGTTCCTTGGAATTTATTTTTTGCTCAATATAAAAGCAACATGTAGCAATGTGACCCATCTTGCAAGTAAGTGAATTCCTGCAGTATGTACCATACATTGTGACCCAAATCCAGCAATTGTTTTATACAATCTTCTATGCTGTTGAAACTTTCTTCTCCTTTATTCAGCTTGTCATGATAAGATGTCATAGAATTTACTGGCAAAGCTCCGAGGAAAATGCTGTGATCCTGACTTTTATTTCAATCTATTTTGGAGCCTATAGCTATTAATGTTCTCATTATGGCTTTCTGGGTTAGCTCTTGCAGCACAGTCAAAAGTGAAGATTATGCTGATTTACTGAACGGGTTTCTACTACCTCTCTAAAAAGCAGCTTTCTCAAGCATTTTGTCTCTGACTTGACCATTAATACATTTCCTGACAGAGAACTTGGTAGGTTGACCAGATAAAGGGTTTGAGGTGAGGGTGGGTGAACAAGGAGTGTGTATGAATTCCTCATCACATCAATGGGTACCGATCTGCCCACCAGACCCCACCCAACCTATGAAGGCAACAGTATGGCCAGTTGACCATCCGTCTGGTAGTTATGCATTGGACTGTCCCTATGGCAGGTAGGAACCACACCCTTTGTCACCTTACGTAAAGATAATTTGGAATCTTCAGACCGAGCAAAGGAAGATCTGTGAGACCAATTCCTGAAGCCTAACAAGGGGTCAGTTCTAATCTATGCATTCTCCACTGTGTTGTTCATAACATGGATCACAGTGAGTGCAAATAGGGATTGCCAGGAAGCATGCTGTTCTTGGCAGAGTAAGAGGCAATCCAATGGTGTGGTCACACCTTACAGGTAGCTAGGCATGGTTGACTGATTTCTCCATCTGTGAGTGTGCCATGTTCGGTCCTGCAATTTATGTTGCAATTTTGCCATTCAGTGACACAAGTGGTAACAGGAGAAGATAGTCTTAATTTGTCAAGAGACCTCTTGCAACATTTCACTTCTCATACCACCTCTGGGTATCTTTTGAAAATATATATTGCCTGAAACACCAACAAAATCAAATGTCTTCATTACAATCATGCAGAGGTTTTACAGGTGTAACAACAAGGCACAGTCATATTCATTTGTGACAATGTAGCTGCTAGTGGCTTGTTATCTTGCTGCAATTCCATTGCCCAGCTCACTCCTGGGCAGCTGCTTAAAGTTGTGAACAGAAGGCTGTTGAGATGAGATGGGTAGTATTGGCGGGTGAGGCAGGGTCAAACTTGCCGCCCATGATTGTACTGCTGGAGTCATACGGAAGCTCACGGATAACATATAATCTCAGTTTTTTTGTCAATTTGGAATCTGCCTCAAAGGCTACATTGCCTCTTCATGCACCCATCATTGGTGGCTGGTTCCAAAGGGCATTAAAACTATCAGGTGTTAGATATGGGGGTCTCTAGTTGGCAGAAGTAGGTACCTTTGTCCAAATAGGGACCCTTGCTTCTAGTCAAGGTAAGGAGGATACACACTTCAGATAACCACTGCTCACCCCTTGGGTGACTTGGCACGAGCAGACAGACTTATCCCAAAGGCAATGTGTAAAGTATTTGTGCTCAAAACACACAGTAATACTGTGATAACACCACAAATGGACACCAGACCAGTTTAGGAAAAATAAAGTGTCTTTATCTAAACTCAACAAGACCAAAATGACAAAAATCTAACAGACATGTAATAGGAATATGATTTTTCAAACGTTTCAAATAACTGGGTCCATAAAAAATTGTAGATGCATGCTTTCTCACAAAGTAGCTGTAGATGCATCAAAATTCTCAAGGCCAAACCGGATGCAGGGATGGCAAGCACAGGAAAAACAAAGAGATGTGTCAGTTCCTGAAATCACAGGGAGGCGATGCGACAGTTCTGCTGCACGCAGGAGAAGTGATGTGTTGAATCCGGCCTGTAGGGGGAAGTGATGCATCAACTCCAAGATTATTCTGGTCTGCAGGTGGTGCATCAGGAAAACTTGCCCCACAGGTGTGATGCATGGAAATCTGGGATGCTTCGGCGACTGATGCTATGGCGTCGAGCTGTGCTGCGTCGGTTTCTTCAGCTGCGCGGTGATGCCCAGAGATTCCTCTTGCACAGCGGTACTACGTTAGAAAAAAACAGCCGCAAGAAGAGTGAGGCATCCATTTCTTCAGTTCCTTAGGTTTCTTCCAGCTCCCAACAGCAGGAACAACCTCCAGAGGCCCACAACCGGAGCAGGTACATCAACAGCAGAGTTCTGGGGAGGCTTTGGATGAGGTTTTTGTGTCACTGAGACTTCAGAACAGGAGGCCAGCAGGCCATTGGAACTCTTCTTCAAGCAGGTTCAACGTAAAGTTCCAGTCTTTGTCCTCTCCTTTTGCAGAAACAGCAACTGCAGGCCAGCCCCAGACAGCACACCACAAAAGGGCAGTACTCCTCCTCACAACACGTCACCTCTTCTCCTTGGTAAAGGTTCCTCCTGAGTCCACAGGTGATCTAAATTTCTGGGGTTTAAGGTCTACAACATATACAACATTTTGTGTTTGTTCTCTTTGTGCAAGGGTCTCTGAATCCAGTCCAAACCAGTCCAGTTCTTCCTGGTGCAGCATGACCAAAGGTGATGAAGACAGCATGTACAAGGGAGACAGGCCCTATTCAGGTGCAAGGAAAACTCCTTCCAGTACTATAAATTCAGCCAAGGTATATTCAGCTCAGCTCTGAGTTATCCAGGAAGGGTTAGGTCTACCTCAACCCCCGCCCCTGTCACTTCAAAACCAGACAGTCAATCCACAAACAGGCAGAGACACACAGAATGGTTAAACTAGAAAATGCCTACTTTCTACTTTCTTTATTTAAATACTTTTGTAACTTTCTAAAAGTGGCATTTTCAAACATATAATTTAAAAACCATCTTTACTAAAAGATGTGTTATGAAATTAGGAGTTCAGACAGCCTAACCTTTATTTCTCTATCTTTTCCCAATGGGAAGTTATACTTGTATGATGTTAAAAGTATTTTCCATTCTATCCTATGGGACAGATAGCCTTTCAATTGGGAAAAACGAAATTGGCAGTATTTCACTATCAGGACAGGTCATACACACCAGTACATGTCTTACCTTTTACATACACTGTACTCTGCCCAATGGAATACCTTGGGCCTACCATAGGGCTGCGTAACATGCAAGAAAAGGGAAGGCTAGGGCATGGCAAATGGGAGAACTTGCTAGGTCAACAGGGCAGTTTGAAACTGCACACAGACACTGCAATGGCAGGTCTAAAAATACATTAACAGGCTACTCATTTGGGTAGTACAATCAGTGCTATAATCCCACTATTAGCATTTGATTTAGAGGCCATGGCCCACTCAGTGCACTTTACTAGGGACTTACCAGTGGATCAAATATGTCAATCATGGAAACACCAACCATAAACCCAATTTACAGAGAAAGCATATGCACTTTAGTACTGATTAGCAGTGGGTAATTGCCCGGAGTCCTAAAGCCAACAACACCAGGTCAGGAAAAAATAGAAGGAAGAAGCAAAACGTTTGGGGATAACCATGCAAAAAGGGCAAAGTCCAACACCAGAGCTAATAATTCGTTCATGGGGTACTTCAATATAAAATGATAACTGTGGTTCTCAAGAACCTATTTTAGAGTGAAGAATGTTTGTCTGTAAAACAATACTAATTGTACATATCTATAGTATCTAAAAATGGGCTATATACTTCAAAAACATATTTAACATAGTATCAAGTTTGACAAAACTGTCAGACTAACCATTCGTTACTACCTTCAATCCGCATGGTTGAGTTTCGCAGAGACTTTATGGACCAACTTCCCAGTACTCTACCTCATAACTTGTGTATTGATGATTCACTGTGGATACGTGATAAAGTTAAGGGAGGAGGGCCGGATACTGGACGCTTGATGAGTCTTTGTTGTCAACCTGTGAGGCAACAAGAACTAGTGTTCAGTATTTTATTTCTACTCTTATTGGCATTAGTACTTTCTTTACCCGACTACTTTCCATTTGTGTAATGAAAAATCTTTCTCCCTGCTATCTAAAGAAATTTGGCACTGCGCCCAGGTGTTCTTTTTGTAGTGGATGGGGGACTGTAATCCGTTCGTATGGTGTAGTTTTACATCACTAGGCTCTTCTAGGTTGGTTGTACTACAACAAGAAACATCATAAATTTGGGCTAAATATATGGAAACACTAATGGTTACTATTAATCGCCTTCCCTATGATACTTACTAATTAGACCACATCGAAACTCTTGTATCCACAGAACGTAGAAAAAACACTACTTCTATCAAGTCTCTGTACAAGTATCAAAACACGACTTGCACAATTAACACTGAAAATTTATAGATCAAATCAAGAAGTATTTTGAAATAAGTGCAATGTTCTTTTGGTAATCCTGCAAATTATCAAAAATAGTTTTTTTCCCAAAATTAGTCTCAGTTATTTCAAACACTATTGTTGCAAACTGTTAATTCTTTCTTGCGATGGGCATCAAAAAATTAAGTATTGCACTTAGCTTTTCTCTCTTGTTGTGCTTTCCGCAGGTTCAAGTTCTGAAGAAAAACGGAATTCAGGATCGTCAAAGAACACTATGTGTGGGAGGGTATACTCAGACGTGAGTCCCTTGCTCATTGCACCATCAGGATTCAAGCAAGCCGGGCCGAAGAAGGCTGTGATGCCAGAAACCGGTCCCCGGAAGCTTGTTTCCTTCCCAGTGTAAGAATTGGCTTGGTAGTTTGGTTTGCCCTGTTCCCATCATGCACTGGGACAGGAACAGACTGATTTGCATATAGCCAGGTTCTGAGCTGGGATGGTGCAGTGAGCTAAAAAACGGTGATGGATTAAAACCATGATCTATTGACTTGGTAAGAGTATTCTGCATCAATCAGAAGCTCTGTCCATCACCACCCCTCCTTTTTCAAAAGCGGTTTTATCCACACTATGTGTGGGAGGGTATACTCAGACGTGAGTCCCTTGCTCATTGCACCATCAGGATTCAAGCAAGCCGGGCCGAAGAAGGCTGTGATGCCAGAAACCGGTCCCCGGAAGCTTGTTTCCTTCCCAGTATAAGAATTGGCTTGGTAGTTTGGTTTGCCCTGTTCCCATCATGCACTGGGACAGGAACAGACTGATTTGCATATAGCCAGGTTCTGAGCTGGGATGGTGCAGTGAGCTAAAAAACGGTGATGGATTAAAACCATGATCTATTGACTTGGTAAGAGTATTCTGCATCAATCAGAAGCTCTGTCCATCACCACCCCCCTTTTCCAAAATTGTCAAAGAACACTGCCAGATCAGCTGTCAGGTAAGCATATCTGAATGCAGCGTTCTGCGTCCCTGGATACCAGCTCTGACGACAATCAAAAGGGTAAGCACCTTCCAGAACTGGGTGTGGTTTTAAATAGTCTTGCCAAACCCAAGATGGCCACCACGTCGGCACACCTACAGCGTACGGTGCGTGGTCAAAGGTCATTTCCTACCTGTAAAGCTCTGGAACACACGCGCCCGATCTGATCGGAGTTGAGCTCTGTAAGTCTTGTTTTTTCCTCAATTGTGTCCCATCCTTGAATATCATATCACAAATATGTGCTACAAATAAATCGTGCATGAATGTACCAAAGCACACATAAGCAGGCGCACATAAGAGTACTTATTGAACGCACACAGAACAATGTTCATGACAAGTACATAGTACAAGACATACACAGCACACATTACCATATCACTATCTCATACAAACCGGTCGTGCTTGTTGCACGGGACAGGGGTGGGTTTTTTATTGAGATAACAGAATACAGGGATTAATATAAATCCCTGGACTCATTTTCTTCCTGGCACTGCCGTACAGTCTAAATGAGCACAGTCTAGATGGTCAATCATGACAAAAACAGCCAGTACAGAATTGAAAATTTGAAACTTCCATTCCATTAGTACAGATGCTTATCTCTTACTATGCTTCTACTGCATATCAATCCAGCCTTTTCATTTGTACTATATATTTATGTATTTACTTATCAACCACTGTATACTGTGCTAGCAGTACTTTCTACCTCTATGTTTCAATTGCTTTTGAAATTATAATGTATAATGGAAACCACCAAACTATTTTTACTGATTTCATTTGACCATTGCAAGGTGTTTTATTTATCACGTGTCAGAGCAAGAGGCAGAGGGTATGTTGGTTTCCTTCTTGAATTTAAAAGGGATAGGAGATGACAAAGGTAATGTTGAGTAAATGGTAATGTAGCAATTCCAGATCAGTGACTCCTTTCTTTAATCCTTTGTGTTCTGAGTTTTTCCACCCTAAATATAGAGCCCTTTTTTGATATTCAGAGCAGTTAACATTTATAAGGCCAGATGTAGGTCGCCAAATACCGGTTGGTAACAGCCGAATTCGGCCGTTACCGACCAGTATTTGGGATTTGACATGTAGGGGCCATCATTTTACAGAATCGGTAAATTTACCGATTCTGTAAAATACCGATTCGGTAATGTTACCGATTCGGTAAATCCACATGTAGGTGACACTCCTGAGAGTGCCACAGGCCCTTAAGAGTCGGTAATTTACCACCTAATTCAATTGGGTGGTAAAATACCGAATTCAGGTGTGCATGCACATCTGTGCATGCACACTTGTGCAATGTGACACACAGACATGCCCTTAGGGCATGTATGTGTGCCACATGTCACATATGCCCGTACTTGGGGTGCTAGAGGGCGTCAAAGTGACACCCCCTGCACCCTTGCAGGATTCGGTATTTACCGATTCGGTAAATACCGAATCGGTATTGCCCATTGATTCCTATGGGCTTCAAGGCCCACAGGAATCAATGGGCAATACCGAATCTGTATTTACCGAATCGGTAAATACCGAATGTTACCGATTCGGTAATTGAAAAAGAATATTTTCCTACATCTCCCACCTTCTAATTTACGGATTCATAAATACTGAATCGGTAAAATTCGGTATTTATGAATCGGTAAATTAGAATTACCTACATCTAGCCCATAGTGGTTTTTTTCTCAAATTATACCCAGGCCAAATGTGCATCCTTTTTCCACATGCTGTTATACTAAAGATAGCCACTGTTAGTGGTTTCCTCTGGGGAGTAACAAATATGGCAAAAATATGACCAAATATAGATATTTGTGAAAAATGTGAGAAAATGTGGCATCAACAAAAAGGCATGCTGTAGAAGGATCACCATATGGTAAAATTTCAGAAACAGGTAAAGTTATAAAAATTATTTTGATGGTGGTCAATATATTCTATGTTCGGGTCTACTACTTGCTTGCGGTGACTGGAGAAAGAGGTGTAAAACCCAAAGGTGTACCTAGGAAGCTATACATTTCTTAAAAGAAGACCAAAGACCTCCGTTATATTTTGGCCGACAGTCTACCTTTTCACTATGGGGACAGAGTAAATTACACTCTACCCATGATGGTGACTGCCACAGGACAGCAGAAGTAGGATCAAGAAGGACCAAATCACAAGCAGATTGGTCTACAGCAAAGCACAATATGCCTGCATCCCAATCCATCTATGTCACTGATTTTTAACCATTCAAAATGCAACTGCCAGATTCGTCTTCGACCCCCATGTCAAACTCACACCACTTTTTAGAGAGCTCCACTGGCTCCCCATCCAGGAGCGCTGCCAGTTTAAACTTCTCATACATGCATTCAAGTCACTATACAGCACGGGAAGCACATATCTGAATCACCGGCTTCACTTCCACCAACCCACGAAACAACTTCAATCAGCGTCACTCTCCCATGCACACACACCTCGCACCAACAGAAGCAGAACAGGAGGTCAATCATTTTACTGTGCGGCATATTCAGGAATGACCATACCCAACACATCAGGGCCTCCTTATCACTTCTTGAACTATGCAAGAAGCTGAAGACCTGGCTATTCTATTAGTTTTCTTGTGGAACCATCAAGTCTGCCTGGTGTCAGGCTCAACTTCACCTCATGCCTACGCTCACCTACTCAGTGTCTGTATACCCTCATGGGTGACAAGCAGCGAATTCCAAAGCCACCTAACATTACATTACATTACAAGCAGGTGGTAATTTACAAAGCATTGGCAGGAACAACATTTTCAGTCAATGCATCTCGCTATTTGGTGCGGGCTGTGTTAGAAACAGTATTTTTTTTCTTTTTGAAAATAAAAAAAGTAATGCTTCCTTTGACATGGAAGTAATACACTATTACATCTCTCACTCTCATCCAGTTACAGAGAATATATAGTCTTGTTGAAAAACGTGCAATACCCAATGCCGTCAACTGAACTCCGGATTATAATGAATTTTCACGGTGGTTTAACTATGCATAACTCAGAAGTTATGAACCTACCCTCATTTTATTTGGAGTGATGCTGCTGGTTATTATTGGACTCTGTGCACCAGGATGTTGTCGACCAGCTCCTTTGCATGTTTTACCCATAAAACTTGACAACGTTGGATATAATCCTAATTAGCATATTTAACTTACCTACAGGTCCCTAGTATATGATACTTTGTGTACCTTGGGTCTGTAGGTTAAATGTCTCTAGTGGACTGCAGCACATATTATGCCACCATTAAAGTGACCATTCAAAACATGACTGCAGACCTACAGTAACCTGGCTGGGCAGTTTCAAACTGCAAATTTGACCTGTCAAAATATCCCTTTTTCACAGTCCTAAACCTTTCTTAAAAATATTAGTGTCACCTAAGTAAGCCTCAATGCATACAAAGGCAGGGTGCATGATGTTTAAAAGTAGGACATGTAAAATGTTAATGTAAATCAAACGCCTTAAATGACAAGGCCTTAAAAGCTATTTTGACTGTAGCAGGGTTACCTGCTCAATAGGAAACCACTTGTATTTAATATTAAAATTATATAATGTTATATCCTCCTAAGAACCACAAGAACCACCTAAAACTTTCATTTTTTGACTGTTTTAAATAGTTATTACAAATCTAATTCATTGGTAAAGTTGAATTTGTATTAAATATTTTACAAAAGGTCGCCATTGGCTTGCCCGACCTGACTAAAAGTCCATTCGTCTGTGATTCCAGGATCTGAATAGCTCCTTGAGGATATGTGAACTGCTCCCAGAGCTGATATAAAGGTCCTGGATATAGGGAAGTGTTCTGTTTATCTGACAGGATGGGCAGTGCACAGGTAAACAAAGGCAGATGTAGCTAAAACCTAACGATGTCCCCTTTTTTGTCTTGCTAGCCAACTAGGACCAATCCCAGTGGGAGAGGCGCTGCCCCTAGAACTTATTTTGAGTGATTATGGAGAGTGGGTTGGTTATTTCCCTACCCACACCAGTGTGGTGTGCACAGGAACCCTGCACAAGGTAAGAAAGTTTCTCCCATCAAGGTTTTAGGTAGAGAGGGGCATTGTTGCATAACCTGGAGTGGAATACAAAGGAACTGCTGCAAATGGAGGTAGCGTTACACCTGGGAACTTTCTTCCAATTGATTAGGGAGGGGGCATAAATCACCCCCCCACGCCACAGGCTAGCAGTAGGGATAATCTCGTACCCTTGGGTGCCCTCCTCAGATCACTAATAGACCTGTGGAAGATAGAAGAAGGACTGTATCTGCTATTTAGGGAAACCCACAGGCTAGCATCTGGGATAAATATGGTACCCTTGGGTGCCCTCACTTGGACATATGATTTTTTTTGTTCACATTTGTTTATTAAGTTTCATAATTTTTGATACAATTAAACGTTCATCTGCTCCAGTCACATGTTTGCGCGCATAAAACCAAAAGACAAATAGCATAGGCAGTCTACATATTGAGGGCATGCATGCCTTACTTGTTTGCGCATCACATAATATGTATCATGTCAGTTAATGTTTTAAGTAATGTGTAATATATGAACTGGGACAGAGTTGTGATTTACCACATGGACTCATGCGATAGCACCTACCCAGTGTGGTATTCCTTTGTTTCCCCTGCAATGCGCACTGTGATTGTGGTCGCGTCTCATCTACCTGCTGTGGGTACGAAATTCTGGCCGCGACTGAGTGGATAGATATAATATACCTGGTTGTGTACATGAGATGCATAGGCAACAGGGCAACATACCTCCCTTAATAACGAGGTAGTACGCAACACCCAAATCCAGGTCATCTTGCCACGAGCTCCAAAGTTCTAGCAGTATTGTGTTCCATGCAGCTGCTAGCGGGAGCGTCCGTAAGCCCAGAGTATCCTCTCGGCATAATGCTACACTCTCCGCCTGTGCCCAGCACATCATTGACTGCAGCCAGACTTTTATATTAGGCAGCTCTGACAATTTCCAGCGCCTAGTGTTAAAAGCATTTGGCTACAATGAGCCCAAGGTCTATAAATCGGGAAGTTACTTTATGCTTCTTGGTTCTACGGTACAGGCCCAGTAGGCACATTTCCCAGAAGTACTCTACTCTGTGACCCATGCAATTGGCCAGGTGCGTTGTGACCGCTCTCCAATGCCCAATTAAAGTATCTGGTGACCTTGACTGGTGTCATATATGCCCTCTGAAGGATGTAGTATTGTGGTAAATGGAACTGGGCATTCCTCAGAATATGTGTCGGTCCTTCTAAGATGTCTGACCACTCGTGGTCAGTGCATAGTCTCTATAGGTCTTGGTCTCAACGCTACCCAAGTGACGCCAATGGCTGCACCAAGTGTGTTCACAGGGACTCAGAGAACCATTTGTAAGGTGTCTACCAGTGCACAGTTTGTGGAGATATTGAACAGTGAGATGAGTCATGAGTTCACAAGCCATGTCTCCCCGCAGGATCCTCAGCACCCCCATTAGTGTAGCATATCACAGTAATTGGGTCAGTGTCTGTCAACTGCATGCCACTGATCAAAAGAGCCGAAGATTGGAGTTGCAAAGCCAAGTAATAATGCTCCATGTGGAGGATGGCTATTCCGCCGCAGTCAATGGGTAGATAAAGCTTTGCTAGCACTACTCTGCCACAAGTGATATGCCAACTGAACTGCCGCATGTCTTGCTCTAGAGCACAAAAAATGAGGAACTGATGTATATTGGCAAGTTTGTGAAGTGGTAGAGCAGTAGCGGGAGCACAACTATTTTCAGCAGTGCAATATGGCCCATGGTGGTTAACGGGAGGGTGCTCCAGAAGGACATCTGCTATCTTTATGCCGTTGCGGCCCCCACAATGTTGCCTTCCAAAAGGAAGATGGCTGATGAATTCAGACTCCCAAATAATGGAATGCCGAACTCCGCCATGGCACCGGTGTACCTCCCAGTGCCATCCCTGGGTCAGGGGTTGTCTCAGCGAATGGTTACAAGCAGGACTTTCCCCAGTTTAGCCATAGCCCTGACAGAGAGGCAAACTCTAGCAACACCCTCTCCACCGCTGAGCATGACCCTCAGTCATCCTAGTGGTAAATCAATAGGCCATTGGCATACAGAGAAACTGTGTGTGCCATCGTCCTGAGGGATGCCCCACTCCCTGCCAGTTTGGCAGAGAGACACGGTCAGCGGCTCAATGGTGAGCGAGAATAGCAGCAGGGAGAGTGGACACCCCTGTCTGGTGCCATGCTCGATTGGGACTGCTTGAGACATATAGGGACCCTTCTTGATTTTGGCTATGGGATGCAAATACAGCAGCTTAACCAGATCCAGGATTATTCCCCAAGCCCATACTTGTTGAGGGCAGCAGATAAATAGCCCTACTCCAGGGTGTAGAACGCCTGCTCCAGGTCAATGACCAGGTAACCTGAGTGCGTCCAGTCCTCTCACGAGTAAGAGGCCACACAGAAGAAGCATTGTATATTCATTGACATGCAGTGAGCAAGCACAAAGCCATTTTGGTTTGCATACACTAACTGTGGTACCAGGGGAGCAATTCTACACACTAGTATATTGGCCAATACCTTGTAGCCTGTGTTCAATAGAGCCAGTAGTCATTATGAGTCTTGTAGCTCCAGAGCCATATCTTGTTTGGGGAGCGAGACCGCAGCGACTCATGAAGTGACTCTGGAAGAACAGACAACTCCTGCGCAATGTGGTACATTGACAGCAGACGCGGGGCCAGGGTCGACTGAAACACTTTGTAGTACTCAGCGGGGATGCTATCAGGACTGGGCACCTTACCAGTTGCCAGTGGCTGTATGGCCACCCGCACCTCCAAGAGTGTAATTGGCTCCTCTAGTTCTGTTGTCTGTTCTGCCGATACCGCCAGCAGCGGCAGCGGGATCAGGTGAGAGTCCAGACCGGAAAGCGCTACCCGAAAGGCCGACATGTACAGTTTGGTATAATGGGCTGTGAACTCACAATGTATGTCATGTTGGCGAGTAAATCAGTGTCCTTCCGCTGTTCGCAGCGCAAGAACCGGAGACTGCAAATGCTCTTGCCTAATCAATCTCTCTAGCAGCCTACCTGCTCTATCTGCCGTCGCATGAGTATGTGCCGCATCTGTGTCATAATATATACACTGCAGCCGTTCCATGACTCTGGCATGGCCATGCTTCAGTTTGTCTAACGAATGCTGGGTACCAGTTGCAGTTGCTACATCTGCCGCTGGATGAGGGGGTGCTCGAAGCGCGTAGCTTCTTGTTCTAATTGTCCAGCTAAGCCCCATTAAGTGACCTTGGACCACCGCTTTGCCCACATCCCACATGACACCAGCATCCGGGACTGAATCCACATTTGTTGCGTAATCATTTTTTTATAGTAATGGCTAACGAGGTCCTGAAGGGGGAGTTTCCAGCGCTGCTGGCTGTAGCCTACACATGCGGGTGACCCATAAACATCTATTTCTGTCTCTTTGGGCGTGTATGGAGTACCCAGGTGAATCCATATAAGGGTGCCTCTGGCATATGAGAAATAACATATGGCCAATACTTGTCCCATTCATCTATGTTGAAGTTTACGGATCTCCGGCTTTGCAAATGCATTTCCTGCAATAGTGCTATGTGGGCATCGTACTTGGACGTATGATGCTGCTGTGTTTGGGCATAGGGTAGTCTGGCAGCCAGGGAAACCTACCAAACACAGACATTTCTGAAATCTAGAGACCCACAAGAGTTCAGTCTGGTGTGACCTTCATGTATCCAGCTACATTTTCCTAACCAGAATTCTTGCAATCATAACAATGCCTAAATACAGACACATTTCTTTGGGCTTTGGTTGTTTGGCTATCATGGAACCTAATCAACCTTGGCTTTCCTTAAAATTTGAGATCCAGGTGATTCCATGTTGGTGGTGTTGTGACTTGAATGGATCTCAGTAAGTTCTTTTACCCTGAAAGTCAAGCAAATATTATAACTATACATAAAAGGTTATAGCTTCCTCAATCGTCCCTGGGGAATGGATGAAGTACTAGGCCTGGGTTGCATTGGCACCTGGTGTAACCTACCAATCTCACACATTTCTAAAAAGTAGACAAATAAGGGAATGCAGGATGGTGGGCCTTGCTTGGTTTACACTACTTGTTCTTATCCCGATTTTCCTGTCATCCACATGTCAAAGAGTAGGTAAAAAAACACACAAGTTCTTAAAGGCCACAGAACATTTCAGAATTGGAGTCCTACTTTCCTGTATTTCCACACTGCTACCAATGAAAATAGGACCTCACATTTGTATATGGTCCTATTGTGCTTGACAGGAACCAGTCAAAACTTGGACCATGTAAAATCTGTGTAATCTCAATGGTCTTCATAACGTTACAGTTATCCAAAGCTCATATCACATGTGTAAGGCCCTCCTGCATATTTAGAGTATCTTTTTTTCTTGGGAGACATATGGTAATGCAAGATAATATTGTTTTCCATTGCCTGTAATTGCCAGCGATTTTTGTCACATAAATGTTTGAACATTGTGTTTTTGGGCTTTTTTATGATATCTGCAGAGCATAATCGGTAAAATAACATGCTTTAATCCGTACAAGTAATTTCACTGAGGATTCCGCTCAATTTTAAGTTTTCAGAAATGCCCAGAGTTTGCAGGGCTCCCTCTGTGACAGATGACTAGGAATTTTAATGTCGTAGGGTCCTCTGTGAAAATTGGCTGTTTTTATTGTCACCATTTAGATGTTCACAGATCACTCTAGGTAATAAAACATGCAGGGAAATGCATGAGCAGCACCACCCTCAAGTCTCCTGAGTATCTTGGGCCTCATTTATGAGAAATGACGCATTGCTGCGTGAAAGCAGCGATGCGTCACTTCTCAGTGCGCACTCCTTACGACATTCCTGATGCGTCATATTTAATGTATGATGCATCATGTCACAATGAGTTACAGATACGTCAGTATTTCTGACGTATCTGTAAGCGCAAAAGTGACGCATTGCTGGAGTGTGTCACAAAAGTGACGCAACTCCAGCAATGCGCCCTTTCACATGGGGCAAGCCCCATGTGAAAGGGCCTGCATCAGTCTTACGCCTGCTGTGAGGCAGGCGCAAGATTTTGACGCAACGGCGTCCTAAAAGTGACGCAGTAAAATCTCATAGATTTCACTGCGTCACTTCTACGACCCTTCCTTGCGTCAATACGCGCCCCTTGCATACATTATACCTGGCACCGGTATAATGTGGCGCAGGGGTTTACAAAGTAACGCATCTACGTAGGTGTGTCACTTTGTAAATATGGCGCAACAAGGCGCATTTTTTACGCCACTGGTGCGTCACAAAAAGTGACGCACCGGCAGCGTAAAAGTGACGCACAGCCTCATAAATGAGGCCCCTTGTATTTAAAGTGTCCCTGGTAGGTATGGTTCCTTGGGTGCTGGCTGACAAACAGCTCAAACACTGCATCAAAATCGAGGTGCTTTGGGCTATGATTATTAGTGGGTTGTAAACACCTTATTCTATCACAGGCGGAGAGGTGGGGGGGAAGAAAGACTTCTAGCTGTTTTGAGGTGTTGCCCGATATGAAAAGTGGTTAATGCCCCACTACATTCCTATTGTTTTTTTATGGTGTCTAGTAGATGTTTGGGGAACCACCCAGCTTGATGTATGGTGAAAACAGAAATGCTTTCAACGATGGTGGTGGGGTGGTGCAATACTTGGATGGGTTAGTTGACATCCTGCTCCTATTTTGTAATCCTGTCTATGGTGTCTAATGAGTTTTTGACACCCTGGAGGTAGCATATTGGGGGAAAACCCCAATTTGCCCACCCCTCGAGCCAGTAGGAAAGTTTTGGCCCTAAATATTTGTGCAGCCTGCAAGTGAGTACACCCTACCACCCTATTATTACTTTTCATAAAGAATCACCCTGGTCTTGTGAGCTGTCTGCCTCCTTAGCACAACCCCAAATCTCATTCCACAGGGGACAGAAACACTTTCTAGGGCCTAGAGGTTGGGGTTTGGTTGATTACATGACAGGCCACTCTCACCCATTTCAATTGTGTAAACTTGTCCCTGGCATCTAGTGTGTTTTCCACCGCCATGGGGAGTGGAGATTAGGGGTAAATCCCAGTGTGCCCCCTTCAGGGTCACTTCCCAATGATTATGATTAAAGCACACTATTCTGCTTATTTGTGAATGCTTTATTATATTTCATTATATTCATAGACCTTTAATGCATATTGCCTACAATTCACAAAATCCAGTGTGTGCAACAGTAGGGAAGGTGTTGGATTTTAAATCCAATACCTTCTGCCCCCTACAGCAAGTAATTTTAAAGACTTGCATTGTAATGGTTTGCGATGTAACAATGCGGTTGTTGTAGCAACCGCGTTGTAATGGCATGCAATGTAAACGATGTCTCCCGCTGTGGATCACTTTCCTGCATCAAGAAACAATTCTAGAAGTAAATCTAACATTGCAGGTGGCCTGAACTCTTGACTTTGTCCGGATCCCAAGCAACCTTTCGTAATCCTTTTAGAGCTATTTGCTTCTAAGTGCTAGTTTTACTTTTAATCTTTAAAAAGTCATATCTCTGGTACCCTACATTGGATTTTTGTCATTTTGGTGCAATTTTAAAGATAAGAATATGTCCCTTTTAGGTCCAGCCTATGGCGGCAGCGCTCATGCGCTGTTCACTCTGTGAGGCATGCAGTATTCAGTATGGCGTGGAAGCTCTGTGGAAGCTCCACCCACTCTCAGCCCATGTTCTTCATTGGTTTAGGCCCTAAATGCTGCCTTCCCATTGGTTTTAGGCTTGTTAGTCCCTCCTCATGACAGCCATGTGGTCATTTGTATACTTCCATGGCTACTGAAAACACTTTACTTTGAAAACTATTTTCTTTCCGTGCCACCCCCACTCCCGCAGTCTGTGACTTCTCGACCCCACGCTCCTCCGCACTCCCGTTCGTACCATCTTGCCCGCCCACACTCCCGTTTCCAATGCAATAGGTCTCGCATAAATACGAGTCCTATTGCATTGCAAATGCTTGTTTTCTTCTGCCTCGGCATTCCTGTTCCGAGCACTGCTGCTATCATGGAGGCCATCTGTGTTGACTTTGTTGCCACCCCCCTCCCACCATAGATTGTGTTGCCTTTAGTCTCACGCCCGTTGTCAGTGTTAACTTTCTTCTTTGTCCGTGTTAACTTTTTTCCCGCCCCCTCCCATTGTCAGTATTAACTTTTTTCCCACCCCCTCACGTTGTCCGTGTTAACTTTGTTCCCACAACCCTCCCGTTCTCCATATTAAGTCCCGGGCCGTTCACTTCAATGAGGCTGCCAAATTCCTGCCAGCTTGCGCAGCTGGCTACCTGGAAGACGCCGAAGCCATGCTGCAGGGCAAAAGCGGGAGTGACCTACTAAACACCACCAACATTTATGGCATCAGCACGCTTCATCAGGTAAGAGACGTCATGACCTGAAAAACAGAGAGACAATCCACCACAGATGCAAAATCATTCCCTGAGCAACCATTTTCCTGTTCTCCTGCACATATGGATGTATAATAAAGTTAGCAAGAACCATCCCAGCTCCCGTTATGTTCTCTGGTCTTTACTGTCTTGCAGGCAAGCATTTTAGTTTCAGGGTCCAAGTGACATGGCCAGGCCCATGGGCTCCCCATTCATTTACCAACACTTGTGAGTGCAGGAGAGGCACAGGTCACAGAAATGATGTGCTTCATCGATCTTTTGCACTGTGGATAAATTTTTATTATTTTGAAGCACGCAATTTGTCCCAAGAAGTGCATTGTACCATTTCACGTGGAAATATAAATAAACCAAGCTTCTACTTATTTTACTCTTTTAACAAAAATAATCTTGGTGTGTATGTGCAGAGGAATCCACAACCATTTTACTGTCCCGGCAGGCTCAGTGTCTGCATGGGTTGGTCGCTTGCCGAGTTAAGCTGCTATGCATCATGCTAATGATAAATTACTTTTTTCTAAAAGTGTCTACAGAAAGCTTTTATCTAGGAACAATAGTCATTCCTATTACTTTCTTTTGATCCTTGAATATTTTTGAGGTTCTGAATTGTGAATCTCCTGAGGCGCAGCGGCCAGAGAGTTCATGTTTGCAGAAGCACCTCGAAATGTTCAGGCGTTTCTGTTATTTTTCTCTCTTCATTTTCAGTTTAATTTCTGAAGACGTCTGGACGCCATTGATGACATCCCAGCAGCAAATGTGTGCACAATTTAAACGTAATACTATTTCTAAAACAGTGTAGTGAAACCTTTATTTCCTTGGTTTTGTAATATAACCACCATTGTTTTACAATTGGTGCACTGTGGCAAGGCTTTCTGTTCTCTGTCCTGTTACAAATCAAGCTAGATGGTGGAAAAAAGTGAGCACGATTTGAGGGAATTATGGTTCTCCATCACTCTTTTATTGTTCAATTGTAAGTTCCAGTGGCATATCCTAGGCTACAGGCAGGAGCGTTGGAATTATGCAGCAGATGGCCACATTATGCCGGAGGGTTGACTATGTTGTGCAGCAAGAAAAGCAAACAATTCCTCAGATTTCGTTAGTATTTCCTAGTTATTTCTGAGTAAAGATTTCACCTAATTAGTATCAGTTTAACACCCAAGTACATTACCAAGCTACGGAAAGGTGAGCAGTAAACCTTTGTGAAGAGCCTTCCACTGTGCGGAAACACTATGTTTGCACTAGAAACAAACATTTGTTTGTCAAAATCTGCAGATGATGGTTTATGTGGCAAATACAGCAAATCTATAATTGTGCGGGAAAACACCCTGGCTGCAGAATTGCTACAGGTAATGAGTGAAGGTATTCTCACTATAATGGAGAAAATATCCCAAGTGTAGGCCTGCAACCTCAATTACATTTTTGAGATTTCTATTTGCTGGCTCTATTTGTATTCCTAAATCAGGCTACATGACCCAGTGTATAGTAATTGTATAGCTATTCAAACCCTGGAGGCACAGTACCCAGGATAGTTTGCTGCATGGCTAAAAGCGTATAAGGTCCCAAAGGCAAGACCTATTGGCTATGCCAATGCTTGTTATACATTAGTGTTGGATTTTTATTATGTGTTGAGTCTTACTTATCTACTGTTTTACTGAAAAAAACATACGTTTCAGGGATGTTATAGTTAGAAATGAGCATTTAAAAAACAAAAGAAAAACAAAAGAAAAACAAAAAAACATAGAAATTCACTGAAAAAAACATAGGTTTCAAGGACGTTATAGTTAGTTGGACATTTCACTCATACAAAACCAGAGAAATTCGGCCATTATAGTTGAGCTGACTATAACTCGCGCCCCTGGAATGCACTGCTGATGATGTCACATATTACATCATTCATGACATGGTCAGTGACATCACTGATGACATCTTAAATTACATCACTGATGACATCATCCAGTGACTATGTGTTTCTGTAAAGTTTAAATATGTTTTATGTATATCTAGGCCAAGGTGTTGTGAAGAATGAGTGGGTGTATGACTGTCTGAATGGATGATTTAATAGGTGTGTGACCGACTGCATAAGTGAGTGATTAAACATGTTCTACTGAATGCATAGGTTAGTTACTAAACTGTGTGAATGTCTGTATCAGTCTGTTAGTTGGCGTATAAGCGGCTGCATGGGTTGATCAGGAGCTACATGAGGGTCTATATGGGTTATTGATTGGTTGTCTGAGTATTTGTATGAGTGCTTGAGTGTCTGTGTGGGTGGGGGGTGTGACTCTGTGCATAGATGTGTGAGTGGGTAATTCACTGGGTGTATGGGTTCAAGAGTACATCTGTGAAGGGCTGTAGGGATGGGTGAGTGTGTGGATGGGTTGGTAAGTGAATGTCTGTCTCGGTGGTACATGTGTGAGTAACTACATATGTGAAATGCAGTATATGTGAGTGTTGAGGTATATAAATCACTATAAATGAGAGCGAGTGATTGTGAGAGTGGCTGTGTGGGTGAGTGTGTGCTTGTATCAGGGATTGTATAAGAGAGTATGTGTAAGTGAGGTGGTGTGTATATAACTGTAAAGATAAGTAAATGGGAGTGTGAATGATTCTTTGCATGATTGACTAGGTGTGTGAGTAACTCTATGGATGAGTGGCGATGTGTGAGTGTCTGTGTAGATGTATGAGTGCAAATGATAGTGCTGTATTGATACGTGACTGCATGTATAAGTGACGGTATGGTTGAATGAGCGGACATGTGTGTAGACCTAGGAATCAGTGAGTGGGTATGTAGTAACTGGTATTGGTGTGTCTATGGTTTCAAAAATGGTAGTCTGTATTTTAAGGTGGATGTATCAAAGGTTATATTAGGGAGTGAGGAGCTGCATCAGATTATCATGTGGATGATGTCATCAGTGATTTCATCAGTGATGTCATTTGAGATGTCATCAGTGATGTCATCCGTGATGTCACTGACCATGTCATGAATTATGTAATATGTCATCAGCAGTGCATTGCGGGGGCGCAAGTAATATTTAGTTTTGTATGATTGAAATGCCCAACTAACTATAACGTCCCTGAAACCTATGTTTTTTTCAGTGAATTTCTATGGTTTTTAAATGCTAATTTCTAACTATAACTTCCTGAAAACTTATGGTTTTTTCAGTGAATTTCAAAGGTTTTTTAACTGCTAATTTCTAACTATTCCCTCAGCGGTAAGACATGTGCAGAAAGAGGAAGAAACGTGCAGAAAGTAGCAAGAAAGACACAATAGAAGTCCAGAAAGACCAAAAAAGGTGCAGAAAGAAGCAGGAGATATGCACAAAGAACCAACAGAGGTGCAGAAAGAGGCCTTGTTGCAAAGTCATCCTGTGCCCACAACTGTTTGCTGACTGGTACTGGTGGTAACTGCCTCTGACTAGCCAGGCCCAGAGCTAGTGCTATCCTGAAAGACACTTAGAATACAGTGAAAACACCTACATGTACTAAGGTATACTATGGGTTTGGGTACCACTGTGATTGACATGACCTCCCCTGTAAGGCCCTAGTACATAATAGGGCATAGGGATTAAAACAAACTCTAAGTCAGAAGTGCAGAAAGAGGCAAGAAAAGTGCAGAAAGAAGCAACAGAAAGACTGAAAGAGGCAAGAGAGGTGCAGAAACAGGTAAGAAAGGTACAGAAAGAGGAAACGGGGATGCAGAAAGAGACAAGAGGGATACAGAAATCTACAACAGAGGTACAGAAAGAAACAAGAGCAGTGCAGAAAGAAGCAAGAGAAGTGCAGAAAGAAGCAAACAAGGTAGGAAAATAGGGAAGGGGTGCGGAAAGAAGCAAGAGAGATACAGAAATTTGCAAAGAAAGGTGCAGAAACAAGCAAGAGAAGTACAGAAAGAGGCAATAGAATTGCTGAAAGAAGCCTCAGTGGTGTAAAAAGAAGCAAGAGAAGTACAGAAAGAGGCAAGTGAGGTGCAGAAAGAAGCAAGAGTAGTGCAAAAAGAAGAAAGAGAAGTGCAGAAAGAGGCAAGAGAGTTGCTGAAAGAAGCAACAGAGGTATAGAAAGAAGCAAGAGAAGTGTAGAAGACAAGTGAGATGCAGAAAGATGCAAGAACAGTACAGAAAAAACAAACAGAGCTGCAAAAAGAAACAAGAGGTGTGCAGAAAAAGGTAGGAGGGGTGTACAAAAAGACAAGAGATGTACAGAAAGAGGCAGGAGGGGTGCAGACAGAAATAAGAGAAGTGCAGAAAGATGTAACAGAGGTGCTGAAAGAGGCATGAAAGGTACAGAAAGAGGCAAGAGAGTTGCATGACGAGGGAAGAGGGGTGCAGAGAGAGGCAACAGGGATGCAGAAAGAAGCAAGTGAGGTGCAGAAAGAGGCAAGAGATGTGCAGAAAGAGGAAAGAGGTGCAGAAACAGGAAAGAGAAGTGCAGAAAGAGTCAAGAAAATTGCTGAAAAAAGCAACAGAGGTGCAGAAAGAAACAAGAGAAGTGCAGAAAGAGACAAGTGAGATACAGAAACAGGCAGGAAAGGTCCAAAAAGAGGGAAAACGAATTCAGAAAGTGGCAACAGGGGGGCAAAAAAAAGCAGGACAGGTGTAAAAAGAAGCATGGGAAGTTTAGTTTAGTTTTAAATTTATAATGCGCAACAGCTAAGCAAAAAAGGTTTTCCGGCGCAGAAGCAGGTCAAGGCGTGATAGACAGAAGGCGTCCTATTTATCAAACAACCAGGTTTTTAGCGACATGCGGAAATTGATATAGTTTGTCTCATTGCGGAGAACGATGGGAAGAGAATTCCAAAGTGAGGGCTCTAGGTGTGACAAGGATTTGCCGCTCATCTGGGCTAATTTAAATTTTGGGATGACAATGTGGCTGATCGAAGATTGTTAGAAGGAATGTATGGCTTAGCCAAGGCAAGCCGGTAGCAGGGAGCACTGCTAGATTTAATTTTGTGCATATAGGTAAGCGCCTTGAATTTTATTCGACTCTTGATTTTCAGCCAATGTAATTTGCGTCAATAAGTTGAGATGGGAGTGGTCTTAGGGACCCCACATAGAAGCCTAACTGCGGCATTCTGAGCCATCTGTAGTCTGTGAATTACCGATTTGTTTGATCCCACATTAAGCACATTTCCGTAGTCAAACCTTGATGTAATTAAGGCATTGACTATGGTTTTTCTGGTAGCTTCTGGTAGCATCCAACAAATTTTCCGCAGCCATTTAATGATGGTGAAGCAGGTGGTACGACTTTGACTGATTGGGGATGCATACTAAGGGCCTCATCAATTATAATACCTAAGTTACGCACTTGTGATGAGAGAGATAAAATCTTCCATTTTGCATGGCCAATATTGCTGGTTCCAGAGGTCTTTTTGTTTTCCTAACACCAGTACCTCTGTTTTCTCTCCATTTAATTTCAGAAAATTCTTTTGCATCCATAATGCTATGTTATTTAAGCCAGTTTTTAGAGTAGAGGGGGTGGCTGTGGTATGTGCAGATATGGAAAAAATAATTTTAGAATCATCAGTATAGGAAAACATGGATATGCCGTATTTCTCAGCCATCTCAGCCATTGGTCTTACATAAAGATTAAACAATAAAGGGCTGAGGATGGATCCCTGTGGCACCCCATGGGCAAAAGAGTGGACTTCAGAGCAGGCAGTTTGAGAGAAGACTTGGAAAGGACAGTTGGAGAGGAAGTGCAGTATGAAGCAACAGGGGTGCAGAAAGAGGCAAGAGAAGAGCAGAAAGAAGCAACAGATTTCCAGAAGGTGGCAAGAGAACTGAAGAAAGAGGCAAGATAATTGTGGAAACAGGCAAAAGAGGAACAAAAAGATGGAACAGAGGTGCAGACAGAGGCAAAAGAGGTGCAAAACAGGTAAAATGGGTACAGAAAGAGGCAAGAGTGGTGTAGAAATTTGCAAGAGGGATCACTGAAAATATATCGACCACATAAATATCGAGATACAAAAATATCGATGATAAAATATCGACGGACAAAATATCGACTGGCTATCTTCAAACAGGTAAGTACAAAAATATCGAGTTAAAAATATCGTTTACAAAAATATAGTTGTACAAAATATCGTATTTACTAAAAACAGTGTTAAATTAAATTAATATTAATAATTAATTACGAAAATATACTTAAAATTACCTAAATTAACTTATAATAATTAAATAATTAATGAAAGTTAAATAAATATTTTTTTATTTCATATTTATTAAAACATATATATATAGTAACAAAATATAATAAAATAATACCCAAAAACTGAAGACTGACCCTGAACCCTAAAAATACCCCTTTACCCAAAAACCCCAAACTGACCCTGAACCCTAAAAATACCCCTTTACCCAAAAACTGAAAACTGACCCTAAACCCTAAAAATACCCCTTTACCCAAAAACTGAAAACTGACCCTGAACCCTAAAAATACCCCTTTACCCAAAAACTGAAAACTGACCCTGAACCCTAAAAATACCCCTTTACCCAAAAACTGAAAACTGACCCTGAACCCTAAAAATACCCCTTTAACCAAAAACTGAAAACTGACCCTGAACCCTAAAAATACCCCTTTACCCAAAAACTGAAAACTGACCCTGAACCCTAAAAATACCCCTTTACCCAAAAACACAAAACTGACCCTGAACCCTAAAAATACCCCTTTACCCAAAAACCCAAAACTGACCCTGAATCCTAAAAATAAAAACGATATTTTTTACTATCTATATTATATACTTACATATTTTCACTTTCTATATTATTTACAGTCGATATTACTTCACTTACCTTAAAAACGATATTTTGACTTTCTATATTCTGTCCTGTCGATATTTTGTCCAAACGATATTTTTGACTCGATATTCTGTCCAAACGATATTTTGGAGTCGATATTATGTCTGTGCACCTTGCAAGAGAGGTACAGAATGAAGCAAGAGCAGTACAAAAGAACCTAAAGAAGTGCAAAAAGAGGCAAGTGAGGTGCAGAAGGAGGCAAGAGAACTGCAGAATGATGCAAGAGAGTTACAGAAACAGGCAAAAGGGGTCCAGAAAGAGGAAACAGGTGGGCAGACTGAGGCAAGAGAAGTGCAGAAAAAGGGAAGAGGGATGCAGGAAAAGGCAAGAGGGATACAGAAATTTGGAACAGAGGTGCAGGAAAAGGCAAGAGGGATGTGGAAATTTGGAACAGAGGTGCAGGAAGAAGCCAGATCAGTGCAGAAAGAATCAACAGAGGTGCAGAAAGTGGTAAGAGGGGTACAGAAAGGGGTAGGAGAGGTGCACATAGAGGCAGGAGGGATACATAGAAAGGCAGGAGGGGTACAGAGAGGACGAGAACTGCAGAAGGAAGCAATAAAGGTGCTGAAAGAGGCACGAAGGTTGCAGAAAGAGACAAGGCGGATAAAAGGAAAAGGAACAGAGGTACAGAAAGAGGCAAGAGTGGTCCAGAAAGAGGGAAGAGAGGTATAGAAAGAGGCAATAGAGTTGCACAAAGAGGGAAGAGGGGTGCAGAAACAGGCTATAGGTGTGCAGAAAGAAGCAAGTGAGGTGAATAAAGAGGTAAGAGAGGTGCACAAAGAGGCAAGAGAGTAACAGAAAGAGGGAAGTGTGTAACAGAAAGAAGGCAGTGAAGTGCAGAGGGAGGGAACAGAACTGCAGAAAGAAGCAACAGAACTGCAGAAAGAGGGGTGAAGAGAGAGTCAAGAGGGTACAGAAAGAAGCAACTCGGGTGCAGAAAGAAACAAAAGTTCAGAAAGAAGAAACAGAGGTGCAGAAAGAGGCAGAAAAGGTACAGAAAGACTTAAGAGGGGTACAGAAAAAGGAAAGGGAGGTGCAGAAAGAGGGAAGAAGGGTGCAGAAAGAGGCAAGAGGTTACAGAAAAAAGCAAATGATGTGCAGAAAGAGGCAACAGACATGCAGAAAGAGGCAGATCCAGAACGTAGAAGATATTTGCAGAAAGAGGCAAGAGAAGTGAAGAAAAACTAAGAAATATGCAGAAAGAAGCAACAGCAATGTAGAAAGAGGCAAGAGAGGTGCAGAAGGAAGCACGAGTGGCTTGTTATTTTTGTTATTTGTTACTTTAGTTTGTATAGCGCCAACTCACCCACAGGTCTCAAGACGCTTTCAGACCAAGAAACACAACAGATTTTCCCAACCAGAAGAGGAGTAGAATACCATATGATTAAGAAGGGCCAAAGGCTTCCCTAAATAATGTTGTTTTCAACTGTTTTCTGAACTGTAGAAGATTGGCCTCTTTACGAAGCATATCTGGCAACTTGTTCCACAACTGTGGGATTTGTGTGGAAAAGGATCTTCCACCCTTTGTTGCCAGTTTAAAACGAGGGCAAACCAGCAATTGAGCATCCGAGGATCTAAGCGATCGTTTCGGATTGTAAAGCATCAAACGATCCTTTATATAGATCAGTGCTTGTCCATATATTGCCTTATGTGCAACGCACAAATTCTTGAACTCCACCCTCTGCTTCACGGGAAGCCAATGAAGCCTATGCAATAGGGGGGAGGCATGAGTTCTTCTGGGAAGCTTAAAAATCAGGCGTGCCGCATCGTATTATCGATTATCGTTAGTACCAATTTAACACTCACATTTAGCAATAAGTAACAGGTGACCATTCTAGGTTTGCAAAGGGCCTTCCAACGCGCTGTAACGCTTGTTGCTGCATTTTTGGGAACTTTTGAGCCGTTTGAGCTAGAAACAAGGCTTTTTTTGTTCAAATCTGAAGATTAAGGAGCAGATAATGAATTATGTGGCTAATGCGAAAGTCGCACGCTGACATGTACTTCAGGGGATCATGCCCACCTGCAAGGTACACCTTGGCCATGTCTACCTCTCGGGGTCTTGAATGTGTGCCCCATAATACGTGTCATTATACTATTTATGTTTGGGAGGCATGTAACCATACATGTTTATTTAAGACCAAGCAGTGGTCCCACCCACCACTTCCTATATTTAGAAAAATGAAAATGAAAGTTTTTATTTTTGTTCTTGAAACACATCACATTTTCCAGTAAGGAAAACAGGCTGCATTTACAAACAAAACAAACGTTGCTTTATTTAAATTCAAACACAGATCTGGTGGTCTGCAGTCGTTCCCAGCAGGCCACTATACCTGTGTTTGTAGCGATTCCCAATGGGTCTCAAATTGCGGCCAACTTCATGAATATTAATGAAGTAGGTCAATTGCGACTCACTGGGAATCGCAAACAATGTAAAACACACTGGACCAGATGTACAAAGAAGTCAGTTTGCGATTTCCTAATTGCGATTTTTTGCAGTTTGCAATTAGGAAATCACAAACAGCCATGTACAAATGTGTCTTAAACACATTTTGCAATTCCCAGTGGGTCCCAGTGGGTCGCAAATAGACATACCTCATTAATATTCATGAATTAGGTCCCATTACTCACATGGATGGTGGCCTGCTGTGGTCAGCAGACCACAATGTCTGTGATCGCTTTTTAAATTAAGCTGATTTTTTGTAATGGAAAATGGGATCCATTTCAAAAATGAAAAGCAGTGGTCCATTGGTCCACTGCCTGCTCTTAAATAATGTTAACGCCCACAGTCCCTTAGGGAGACGGATGTATGATGGTACAACACGGTACATAACACCGCAGTACCATCCCAACGCAGCTTTTACAACGCAAGTCGTTACCACGACTTGCGCTGTAGGGTGCTGGACTTAGGGACAGTATGATTTACTCTTCCAACTCCAGCCTACGTACAGTAGGGAAGGTGTTGGAATAGTAAATCACACTATTCCTTAGTCTAGAGCGCCTTCCAGCGCAAGTCGTGGTAACGACTTGCGTTCTAAAATCTGCGTTGTAATGGTACTGCGGTGTTATAACCGCGTCGTAATGGTTGTTTCCCTAGGGAGCCCTTCTCGTTTGCGAATGGGTTACCACCAACTCAAAGTTGGTGGTAACTGCTAATATTTTGAGACCGCATTCCCGGTTGCAAAACATTACAACATACAGGTGTGGCTCGCTATTAGAAAGACCCTTCCTAATAGTGACACGCAAACTCTATTTAGCGAGTTGGTAGTAGGTTATCGATTCACAAAATAGGGTTGCTAAATGACAAAAAGCACTTTACTACTCACAAACGGGGCCGTTTGCAGCCGGCAAAATGCTTTGTACATCTGGCCCAATGTTGTGCATAACTGTTTGGGATTTCCTAGTAGCAAATCGCAAAAATTCACTATTAGGAAATCGCAAACAGAAAAGTTAATACATGTGGCACTTAGGGCCATATGTATCAAGCTAATTAGCATTCGCAAAGGCCAAAATTCGGCCTTTGCGAATGCTAATTAGCTAAATGGTATGTATGTAACATTTTTGCTGCAAAATAAGGAATCGCAAAATTTGCTATTCCTTATTTTGCGATTGCACTTAAGGAATCGCAAATTTTGCGATTCCTTAAATGTAATGTATCAAAGAAAAAATAATTCAAAAATGCCCATAAGGATTCGCAAATTACCACCAACTTCTAGTTGGTGGTAAGTTGCGAATTCTTATAAAAAACCAATTCTCAAAAAAACCAAAGGTGCCATATGATGCTCATACATGCCCTTAGGGCATGTATGTGCGCCATATGCCCCCACATGTCATTTTCAGGGGTGCAGCAGGGTGTTCTTGAGACACCCCTGCACCCTTGAAAATATTCCTAATTTGCGATTAGCAAATTGCTAATCGCAAATTTCCCCTTCATTCCTATGGGCCTCCTGGCCCATAGAAATGAATGGGTAATTTGCGATTAGCAATTTGCTAATCGCAAATTAGGAATGGTAAGGAATCGCTAAAAAGTAGCGATTTTTTACATACATACAGCCTTATTCATCAACGGGCCGTTTTGCGAGCCCCTAATAGCGATTCATAGCGAATCGCTATTAAGGACTCGCAAAACGGTATTCATGTAGGAATTGCTAAAATAAATAGCGATTCCTACACATTCCTTATTTGCGAGTAGCAAATTGCTAATCGCAAATAAGGAATAACTCCCCATTCATTCCTATGGGCCAAAAGGCAATTAGCTAATCGCAAATAAGATAGCGATTTAAAGGGTGCCAGGGGTGTCCAAAGGACACCCTGTAGCACCACTTAAATGCAAATTGAAACAGGTGTGTCCAAAGGACATGTGTGTGTGCAACATGCAACTTAGAAAAATGCTTTTAAAAGCATTTTTCTAAGTTTTTGCTATTTACCGAGAGGTCTGACCTCTCAGTAAATAGCGGCCCAAAATTGCATTTTCGCAATTTTCAAATGCTTCATGAATTGCATTTAAGGAATCTCAAATAGAGATTCCTTAAATGTAATTCCTCGCAATTTAGCGAATTAGCAATTACCGATTTTTGCATTTGGGATGATGAATCCCAAATGCAAAAATTGCGCTCGCAAAGGGCCAGATTCTCAGAATCTGGCCCTTTGCGAGCGCAATTCGGCTTGATGAATCAGGCTGATACTGTTTTGCGAATTCTAAATAGCGATTCCTTAAAAATCGCTATTTAGAATTCGCAAAACGGAACTATGATACATATGCCCCCTAATTTCTAAGTTGGTTCTATTTTTCCAGTCTGCATTTCGGAAATTCGTTGGAAAACTGGAAAGGCTGCTGTACTCAGACATATGTGATCGCTTCTGCAGCAGAAGCAATGAAATAAGATTTAAAATGTCTACAAGAACATTTTGAATTCTGCAAGAGCATGAACGCAGACACCGACATTGAAAACAATGCACCACGGTTCGAACCTCGTTAGTATGATGTATGCAGGAGATTTTTATATACATGGAAATTTTAATGTATGCAATAAATTAGTTATATTGTAATGATTTGAAAATTTCAGGCTTTAGAATACACCTGCATGAAACTCTGTCATTGAGCTGTATACCATTTCACAGTATTTTTGGAATCCTACGCTCCAGGACAATTGAGTCAGAGGCAGAGTGGTTATTGCAGTTTCAGGCCCCAGGGGGAACTTATTCATTTCACTGATTCAGCTACTACTGTCAGCTGATATACACAGAACTGAAGTTAGCTGTTCTGGGACTAGTTTAGCCAGTCCCAGGTGATATAATGTTAGTGTCTGCACTGTTAAGGGGATGAAAATGAGAAATTCACCACGGAAAAGAAAATCCGGCTCTAAATGGTTTGGCTCATGTGAATATGTGAAAAGATTAAAAATGGAGGTATTGTGCACATTTTGCTAAAATATGTGCGTCCTAATTAGTGTTATGTAAACAAGGATTAATACATGAATCATGCAATGGGCATTTAGTGGTGCATAAATACACCAAAAAATAATCTGTGACGCGTTTAAAGCGCATAGTAGAAACTGTCATGCATAAAAATTAACGAGGTACGTTGTAGCGTTTCAATGTCTTCTAAAACAAATCTTAATTACGGATGAAATTAATGCATATTTATCTGTGAAGAATTGAAAAAACCATCAAAATATTCATATTGTCTAGTTGATATAAACAAGGCTGCTAAAACAGGAGAGAGTGGGTATCAATCTAAAATAAATTATTATAGATTTTCATTTGTAAAGGATGGTGTGTCTCGAAATGTGCGTCTCTTTTCAAATATTGAGATTCAGAACATAACTGATTTTTTTCAATATATGCGTTGTTTTTGGATGTCAGTGCTCTCACATCCAGTTGGAATTTTAAATAAGAAATGGAATGCCCTTGTAATTGATAACATTCGAGATTTTAAAACGTGGGAAGTGTATTTTTCCTAATTAAAAAAAAAAACAATGGTTAAATAAATGACATTAGGTCTGTGATCCTATCATTTTACTTTATTAATGATCAGATGTGTTTCACACCTTAGCACATGCTGTGTGTACAAACCCCGATCTTACTTGTAAGTCTTTGCGGGGATATGTACAAGGAAGTGGCAGAGCGTGGCGTTAACCTCCTTGGCTTAACGACACGCTCCGCAACGCTGAAACGCAAGGCTGCATCATATTTACAAGAATGTGGTGCAGCATTGCGTTTCCCACTGCAATGGCGCTAAGTTTAACAACTTAGCGCCAACGCAGGCACTAATGCCATTTTGTTACTTTCATGTGTGCTGCTTCATGCAGCACACATGAAAATTACAAAATTGCATTTTTTAAAAAGGTTTGTTCATGTAAAGGAAGGGACGCCTTGCTGTACATGAACAAACCATGGAATGTTGCTTTTTCCATGGGCAGCACACATTTCACCAACTTGAGACCAGGGCTTTCCTGGTCTTAATTTTGGCGCTGTCTCCTATGTACGCCACCCTTGTTACATAGGGGGCAGTGTAAAAAACAATGGGTGTTGTGGTTGAACGCCCACCACAACACCCACTGCACAGTCCTTTCACGCTAACCATAGCTTTAAAGGGGTCCTTATGTACAAGGCAGCGTTACGTGGCTTAACGCTGCCTTGTACATAAGGTGCAACCCCTATTGCCACCACTATGTCCGTAAAAGTGGTGTTCCCGTGGCGATAGGGGCTTGTAAATATCCCCCTGCGTATTTGAGTATTATCATATATTGTATGCATACTACTACTAGCTGGTAAAGAAATCTTACTAGACTTTTTGCTTTAAAATTCTATGGAATTCCTGTATGTATAGTCCTGCCTTTTTTATTTATTGCAGATATACACAGCCCAAACTCAACCCGAAGGTATTGGAGCGCTTTACATGAGCACCTGTTACGTTACACAAGGACACATTAATTTTTTTTGGTAGGCACAGGGAGATTCAGTGATTTGCCCAGAACCACAGGATGTGGACCGGACCCCGGGGATTGAACCTTGGTTTCCCAACTCCAAAGTCGGCAATCTAGCCGTCAGTCCACATCCTATGCCTTTCTGCCATAACCAAAGTGCTCCTCATTCCAGATGTATTACTTACCTTAGTTGTGCCGTTGGTTTTCCGTGAGTGGCACCTGAATTGCTCAGTTCCGGTAACCATCCATTTTCAAACGGGTAGATGGGTGAACTCAGTTAAATCAAACATGTTAAAATAACTACTTCAACTTCTATTTCAAGGAAGCGTACACCAATTTCCCATTATCTTCTTTGAATTACTGATGACTGAAGTATGCACTTTAAAAGTCGTATTAGGTCTCTGTAATGATAGTGTTACCCCCAATGAGGACGCTATAGCGTTTGCAGGTGAACTCGTATTTATTAAGTAACTGTGCCCTAAAGAGCGCCGAGCCGCTGCTGCTTGCTGTCGGCTTTTCGCGCCACTCAATAGCGCTGCGCACGCAGCCCTAAACATGGCCCCTGCATGTCACGTCATTACGTGACGTGCAACAACTAGACAGCGCCACTACATATCTCCCCTTTTTTTCCAAACAAACATTTAACTCACTGTCCGTCGTTCATATCAAAGTCTCGATATCTTGCGGGTTTGATCACCACCCTGCCACTCCGTGTAAGTCTAAGGGGGGCAGGCGGAGTCACTCTCTCCTGAGTCCCTTCGTTCCTTCCTCCACTTTCAAGCGCAGCCGCGCCTCCATCTCGTCTGCTCATTCCCGCTTCACTCACTAGTCCCTGATCGCCATTCTCAGTCCTCTCTCCTCGCTGTTCTCCTCTGCTCACCTCCATCTCTCCATCTGATCGTTCTTGTTCCTGAGTCTCTTCTTCCACTTCTTCTATGTCTTCTCCACCTTGGTCCCATCGTTGTATTCTGTTGCATCTTGCCATGCGGTCCTGTGACCACACGTTCCCGTCACTCAGCAAAGCCGCTCTACCCATCACTTCTTTGACCTGCAGGGGCTTGCTGTACTTACTGTCTCCTTTCCTCCGTAGCGTGGCCAACTTCACTCGTACCCATTCCCCTTTCTCCAACTCTGTCTCTCTCACATTCTTCCGGTTGTTGTAGTGTCTCGAGTAAATGGCTTGTGCTTTTTCCAAGTTGGCTCCCACTACAGCAGGGGACCATTCGCTTGTTATGATTTTTTCCTTCCAAACGCGGTTGTCCCGGGTGAATGGTTCGCGGCCTCTCAGTATTTGGAAAGGGCTGTACCCTGTTCCTGTGGGGGTGATCCTGTACGCCCACACCATGTGTTTTATCTCTCTTTCCCAGTCCTTGTTGTTAGAGATGGCTGCCTGCACTGAGCCCATCACCACTCTGTTAAATCGCTCCACAAGTCCGTTCCCAGCCGGGTGGTATATGGATGTCTGCTTTGCTAGAATACCATTTCTTTGCATGAAATTGCTCCATTTCTCTGATCTGAATTGGGGACCATTGTCGCTTAGGATGGACTTCGGGATGCCTTCCCTCACAAAAGTGTCGGCCAGGAACTTTATGATGGTCTCTGCATCCATTGCCTCGTCTATTGTCAACTCTGGCCATTTCGAGTACCTATCCACCAGGACACATACGTACTTCTGGACTCCATGCACGTCCAGGATGGGGCCCAGTATATCCACTGACAATTCCTCCCACGGATTCCTCGGGGGGTCAAACTTGCCAAGGGCTGGGCGTAGTGGTTTGAGTGTTTTATCTGCCCCTTGGCACTGTGGGCAGTCCCTGACGTGCCTCTCGGCCCTCACGTCCATCCCTGGCCACCAGTAGTTTTGCTTGGCCCTCAGTTTCAGTTTCCCTATCCCCAAGTGTCCTTCGTGGAGCATGTCTAATAGTTTGGGGATTATTCCTGCCGGGGGGGATGACTTTCTCCCCTCTGTATACGAACACTCCTAGGTCGTCCAACGACAACTCTTCTCTGACTTCGAAGTATGAGCTGAGGTCTCCACGGGTTTGTATTTTATCTGGCCATCCCCCTGTGATGTATGATTTTACTTCTTCAAGGATCTGGTCTTTCCCATACGCCTGCTTCCATTCTTGGTGTCCTATGGTTTTCTCTTGGTCTTCCATGAGTGCCACCATTTCTTCCGCCCCTGCTTGGTCTTCTCCACTCTGATCCATGGCCGCTGCTCTACTCAGATAGTCTGCCACCCTGTTCCTACTGCCGGGGATGTGTTCTATGTCATACCTAAATTCTAGCAGTTTGAGAGTCATCTTTGAGATTCTTGGCATTGCACTTGCATGTCCGCTGGACGTTAGTACCTTCAGTAAAGGTTTGTGGTCTGTCTTCAATAAGAACCGCGTGCCCCACAAGAACTGCCTGAACCGGGTCATGGCCCATACGACCGCCAGCATCTCCTTTTCGATTACGCTGTACTTCTTTTCAGTTTCACTCAGCGTGCGGGATGCAAAGCTGATCGTTTCCATTCTCCCTTGACCTCGATCTTGCATAGGGACGGCACCCAGGCCCTTGTCGCTGGCATCCGTGGTGAGCAGTGTGGTTCCTTGGGGGTCATATCCTTGGAGTGGTACTGCTCCAGCCACCTCCCTCTTGATGACTTCGAATTCACCTTGCGCTGCCTTCGACCAGCAGAATTCTATGTGGTCTCTTGTCAGCTGCCTCATGTGGTGGGTTTTGGAGGCAAAGTGCTGCACAAACTTACTATAATACTCCGCCATTCCGAGGAACGAGCAGACTTCTTCCTTGTTGGAGGGTGGTGGCGCCTCGCAGATGGCTCTCACATTGTCTGCTTTCGGGGTAACCCCTCGCACCCCTATCTCATGTCCCAGGTAGGTCACAGACTCCATTCCAATCCGGCACTTAGTCCATTCGGCTGTGAGGCCCTTACCCTCGAGGATCTTCAGTACCTTTCCGAGTTTGTTGTCGTGATCCGATCTGTCCCGACCCATTACCAGGATGTCGTCCTGGAAATATTGGACTCCATCTGTGTCTTTAAACAGTTGGTGCATCAACTTTTGGAACACCGCAGCCGCCGGGGCTAGCCCGAACGGCACGCGGCGGAACTGGTAGCACCCAAATGGGGTGATAAAGGAAGTGAGTTTTCGGCTTTCCGGGTGCAGGGCAATCTGGTGGTAGGCGGAGGTCAAGTCTATGGTGGAATACCATTTGACCCCCCTGGTTCTAGCCAGCATTTCCTCGATCCGGGGCAAAGGGAATTTCTCCACCACAATACTCTTGTTCAGTTCACGCAGGTCGACACACAGCCTGACCTTTCCGCTTGGCTTCTTCACTACTACTAAGGGCGTGAGCCACTCCGCGCACGTGATGGGTTCGATGATCCCTTTCCTTTCCAGATCCTGTAGTTCTTCTTGCACTGCGTCCCTCACCGCCAAAGGTACATTTCTCACCTTGTGGGCGACCGGTACGGCATCTTCCTTCAGGACTATCTTGTGCGCGAATTTCTCCATCCTTCCGACTGTGCCTCCGAATACCTTGGGGTACTCTTCTTTCCATTTGTCCAGGTCAGGCCAGGTTTCCAGGTCCGCGAGTAGTATCTGTTCCTTGCCGCCTGGGTCCAGCTTGATATCCAGGTCGCCCTGGTCAAGCCATCCTAGGACTGAGGGTCCTTTCTCAGATATGTACAGTTTGCAGAATGCGGACCGGCCTCTGAATTCAAAATTTAATGGTCTGAATCCCGCCATTGGAATGCGGTCCCCATTGTATGTTACTGGGCGGATGTCCAGCTTCTCCAGGTCTTGGCCTAGGTGTGGTGCAAAACTCTCCTCCCATACCGCTCTCTGGATGATGGTGTAGGGTGAGCCCGTGTCAGCCACCACCTTTATTGGTATTCCGCCTATCAGCATCTCCAGGACAGGTTTCATCGTTCTCTTGCCGTCAACGCTCAGCACTTGACCTTCCACGCCCAGTACTTGATCATCTATGTAGATGACTGTGACGACCTCTTCCTCTGCGCCCTCTTCTTGTTCTTCGCCGTCCTGTCCGACATACTTCACCATGCTCTTCGAGGCCTTTCTCCGACACACCTTCTCATAGTGGCCCACTATTCCACAGTACATACATTTGGCGTGGAATGCTGGGCACTTCCTGTCGTGCGCCTCGTGGGACCAGCTCCCGCACCGATAGCATGATTTCTTGCTACTTCCCGCTTGTTTCCCTGGAGGGCCTGGGTTGCCTTGCCATTTGTTAGGCCCCTTCGCCGACGATCCCTTGTTCTTGTAGTCCCTGCGGGGCTCCTCCTCATCTATTCTGTTCACCATGGTGTTGGGGGTAGTCTCTTTCCTCGTTGCTTCCGCACACCTGCGCGCCAGTTCTGCCCTTTTGACGATGACCATCACCTCCTTTAGAGTGGTGTCCCCGCTGGCCCACAACTTGTCCTGTACTGCTGTGCTCGTGGTGTGCATCACCACCTGATCTTTGATGTACTCCTCTTCCCAATTATCATACCTGCACGTGGATGCTAGTCTCTTCAAAGCCGCTACATATTCCGCCACCGTCTCTCCCGGGCGTTGTTTCCTTTGCTGGAAATTAAACCTGTCCACTGAGACACACACCGCCGGCCTGTAGTGTTCGTTTAGGTCTTCGATGGCATGGGCATACACGTTCCCGTCGGTGCTTCCTCTTTCTTTTGGTACTAGGCTTTTGTAAATTCTCAGGCCTTCCGGGCCCAGGTTGAGTAATAAGATGCGTTTCTTCCTCTTGGAGTTGAATTGTTCTTCATTCTCATCCTCCAAGACTCCTATGAAGTTATCAATGTACTCCCTCCAGTCTTCCCACTTCATTAGCGGTTCTCCTGGTCTGGGCAGGAACTGCACTGGCGCCATTGCGTACCCCGCCTGTGCACTCATCTTCTCACTCTTGATCGTGGGATGCACGCTCCCTTGGCCTCTGGGGCTTCCCGGCGTGTTGTCCTGCTCTTCTTTGCTTGTGTGAGTTTGTAGACTACCTTCGTCAGTCCCCTCGATCTTGTGTGAGGGATCCAGCGCGGTTGTCCCTGTCCCGTGGGCCGTCGCGTGGTCAGGCGCGCTTTGCTTGGTGTCTCTGGGGCTTGGGCAACCCCCTCGGGCTGCTGATCACCCTCCTGGGATATGCCGGGCTCTGCCACGCTCTTTAGGGTAGGGTACCTGCGTGGAGGTTGCTGGTCTCTACTTGACCCTGCGTGTCCCCTGGCCACCGGTAGCTGCTGTTTCCCTCTGTGGTCTGGTCCTCTGTGGGGCGTGGGGGTCTAGAATCCCACCCTCATCGCCATTGTAATGATAGTGTTACCCCCAATGAGGACGCTACAGCGTTTGCAGGTAAACTCGTATTTATTAAGTAACTGTGCCCTAAAGAGCGCCGAGCTGCTGCTGCTTGCAGTCGGCTTTTCGCGCCACTCATTAGCGCTGCGCGCGCAGCCCTAAACATGGCCGCCGCACGTCACGTCATTACGTGATGTGCAACAACTAGACAGTGCCACTACAGTCTCGTGCAGCTCTGTTGCTGTTGCCAGAACACCGAGTGAGTAAATTCCTCACATAATACTATTTGCAAAATATCAGCTGCATGTGTGCCACTATCAAGAAGATATATGTTTTGCTTCCTTTTTCAGATATACTGCAAGGTCTTTGCTTGGCTTGTCTAGCTGGTTTGCATCAATGCATGCTTTAAAAGAATCAACATGTAACTTAACAGCTATTTAGTTCTCACAATATTATGAGCCTGATCATGAGTTGGGCTGTTAATTTTGACCCGAGCATAAACCCCAGTTTAAAAACTGGTTGGAATTACTAGTTGTTAGGTATTTAACACATCCGATAATTATCTGCAGGTTGCCTGAGGGAACAGAAACAGCCAGGAGCAACACACAAAAGAACCTTAGGACACCCTGAAAGTATATCAACAACTCTGTCCTATTTGGGAATGTGCAGCATTCATTTGTGGGGACAATGCATCTTGAAACAAGATAAACAGAATCCACTGCCATCCTCTGACATCACTCAGTCATCACAAGTAGAAACCTGTCAAACTCTTCCAACATGGAGCAAGTCAGGGAAAGGAAGTATACGTTTATGCATCCTGAGCTGGCGGGCCTTGCCTAAGAGGTGGTAAGACATCATGGCCATCTCTGCAGGCTGCTTCTATAGTGATATCATAACTACATTCCATGTCTTTCGTTTCTTGGAATGGAAGTTGATATTTTGCTTAAAGGTGGGCTTTTATATCCATTCCCATACTTTTGGAATTCTTGGGCCCAGACAGAAATATAACACCTTTCTTTTTCTCGTCTTTCCACTCTATAGTGACTTCTACATTTCCAAAAATTAGAGTAACACTCTAAGGTCATTTCTAATGTACCACATATTATTGATTTCTGTTTCCTTACATGTTCCTTTTACATTGTTTTTAGATTTCTCTGTTTCATTGAATAGTTGGAGTCCTCATGATTATCTCTTACATTGAGAGGGGATTGAAATATTGGTGACTTTGTCACAGACCAGTAATATGATGGTAAATGGAATTGAGAAGCTGTTCTGCTCGTTTTGCTTCCATACACAAGATGATAACATTTATCACATGTGTGTATCACATATAAGGGAGAAGGGCGCATGTAGTTGTGTACTGGGACACGCTGTGTTGTCTGATTACAATTGTTGTTTGACTTATCAAAACAGTTGCATTTTCTTCACTGGGACCAATTTTTTCTGCTCAATTGTTTACCCCATGTCCTTATGGACTCTCAGGTCCCCCTTGTACTGAAAAACTACTCACAAAATCCAGAGGAGCACAGTGGCAGGTTCATCATAGAATACTCTACAGTGTATCAGGAGTCAATGATATACTACATAAACACTGGAACCTCTTCAGAAGTGATGCCTACCTGAAAGAAATTGTAGGAAAACATTTACGAATAACATTAAAAAAAACTGCATCATTAAGAGAGCTTTAACCAAGAGTAATATGGAGCCTGAATGTGTCGTAAAGGATGTGGCATATGAGTGATGTGATATGTGAGGTCATAAGCAAGTCATGGCGGGGTGCAAGTTACAGTTAGCTAAGTAAACTAAAACTGTAAATTCCAGGTTTTTTTGCTTTGAATACGTGATGGTATGACCAACATTTTCACCTAATTATAAAGTCACTTTAACCTTTGTTGTTTTAAGTGAATTTCAAGGGCTTTTTTAGGTTTAAAGTATTTTATTAAGTACAGTACAGCAGCGAAGATATACATGAAAAGGCAATAAAGGACAATCAATGACAAAAATAAATCAATGCTTCCTCCAGGGCTCGCCGCTACCTATAGAGTTCAACAGTCCCAGCATTGTCAGGGCCGCCCTGGGTGGCCCGCCTGTGTATCGCACTTGAGCATTGGACTGTAAGCTTATAATAACCCCGCTGTACCTCTCTTTCAACTGAACAAACCACCCCAACAACCCCCCTTACCCACCCCTCTCCCCTTCCCACCCCCCTCCCGTCCGGTGCCACGCCAGGTAAAAAGCGGACACTCGCATCTCCTACTTGCATGAGCTCCCCTGTCACTTGTAAGGTTCATCCCTCTCCATCCTGACCTTTCATGGTATCGGTGGTGTGAGTCTCAGTAGCCTCAGGTACCTCGGGCAGGTAATCTCCTTGAATTCAGCGGCCAGTAGTGTATGGAAGGGTAGCCACAGCTCCTGGAATTGATCTACTTCTCCAGCCAGTGTAAGTGATATTTTTCCATTCCCAGAACATGCCACAGCCTATGTAGCCAACCCGTAATGGAGGGGATGGTGGGTGTGCGCCAGTGTATTAAAATGTTCTGTATCGCTGAGCCCAGCGCAATAGCAATGTGCCTCCACCTCCGAGATTTCAATGGGTACATTAAGGCATTGGGGAGACCCAGCAGGGTATAGGCCGGGAAGCGGGGCAACTCGATACCAAAGCATGCAGCTATCTCATTGATCACCTCTGTCCAGTAATCCTGTAGCAGTGGGCAATCCCATAAAATATGTGTCAGTGTGCCAACCTGCCCACAATGACGCCAACATGCAGTGTCTAGGAGGCGGTTCATTTCATGTAGGCGCTCCGGAGTGTGGTACCAATATGTAGAGACCTTGGTGAAGGTTTCGGTGAGTCCTACATGATATGCAGAATGTCGTGCTCTATACGATATTTGCTCCCATTCCTTGTGGCTAAGTGTTCTCCCCAGTTCTCTGTCCCACCTCTCCCTACCGGGGTTATACAGATGAGAGGGCCGTGGTTGCAGCATTCTATACAGGTCAGATATTAGTTTAGCGTCCGAAGTACGCGTCGCAAGCCACCGTTCATAAGGCAACAGGTTCCTGTCTGCTGACTCCCGCACCTGTGGCTGCAGGGCCCAGTGTCGAACCTGCCAATACCTCATCCTATCCGCCTCAGTCAGTTGGTAATTCTCTTTGAGATCCTCAAAGGGGAGGACCCCGTCCTCACCATATACATGAAAGAGTGCTCTGCACCCCCCCCCGCCAGTGCGTGTAGGCTCCCGGTTCTGTCCCCGGCGTGAAGTCTGGGTTGTCCACAATGGGTGTGAACGGAGAAGGGAATGTGGTGAGGCCAAAAGGTCTGTGAGTGGCGTCCCAAATCCTCAGTGGCACCCTCGTGATAAAGGATGCGTAAAGGTTCGGGGGCGGTGCGGTCTGCGCAGGAACGGTATTTCCTGCAGGGGCCGGCCCGCCACCGCTTGATCCTGGAAGAGCCAGTGCTTGTCTGACTCCCACCTGCTCCATTCCACCAGGTACCTGAGCTGTGACGCCTGGAAATACTTTTGAAGATCAGGGACCCCCAGTCCACCCGCCTCCGGCGCCAACGTCGTCAATGCCCTTTTCATTCGGGGTTTGCGGCCCTGCCAAACAAATCGAGACAAATCAGTCTGCATCTGCCGTATCCAACCCTGAGGGGGCTGTAGCGGAAGCGCACGGAATAAATACAGAATCTGGGGTAAGACTGTCATCTTAATTGCTGCTATCCTACCTAGCCAGGATATCGTCCCCTTGCTCCATCTCCCCAGCTCCTCTTTCACTTTCTTGCTCAGCACCTCATAATTAGCCGCCACCATCGCCTGTAACGTGGGAGCTAAGAGGATACCCAGGTACGGCACGTGGTGCCGTGACCATTGAAGCGGGAAACGCCTCTGCAGGTCCTGTCTCGTCGCAGGCGTGAGGGAGACATCCAATGCAGTAGATTTCCCCACATTCATCCGAAACCCAGCTGTTCCCGCGAAAGCCTCGAGCTCCTCCATACATGCGGGTAAGGCCCGCCTCGGGTCCTCTAGTGTGAAAATTACGTCGTCCGCATATAGGCTAACCGTGTGAGTGTACCCTCCCATCCGCACCCCGATCGCGCCCGGGTTCTGCCGCACTCTCTGGGCAAAGGGCTCCATGTAGAGAGCAAAAAGAAGAGGGGATAGTGGGCACCCCTGTCTCGTGCCACGTTCAATATTAAAGCGCCTCGAGCCACAGCCATTGACACGTACCGTAGCCGAAGGGAACCTGTAGCAGTTAAAGACCATGCTCCTAAATTTCTCCCCTATACCCATCCGTGCCATCACCCGCTCCAGGCACGGCCAGTGCACCCGATCGAACGCCTTTTCGGCGTTGACCGAAAGTAGCATCCTCTCTCCCGGGATCCGTGAGGCTTTTTCCAGGACATGCACTAACCTCTTAGTATTATCTACTGTTTGCCTGCCAGGTACAAAGCCGGATTGGTCCGGGTCAATCATTCCAGGGAGATACTGCGCCAATCTCGCAGCCAGGATCCCCGTATATATCTTGAGATCGACATTTAGGAGGGAGATTGGTCTATACGAGCTACACTGAGTCTTGTCCTTCCCCGGTTTAGGTATAACTGATACAGTCGCCTGCAGGAGATCTGGCGAGATTGCACCGGGGGAGGCAAAGAAATTGAACAGCTTGGTCAGTATGGGCGCTAAGATCGTGCAGAACGTTCTGTAGAAAAGGGAGGTGTAGCCGTCCGGGCCCGGGGCCTTCCCGTGTTTCAGCCTGGAAATCGCCGCAACAACCTACTCAATCCGAATCTCACGTTCTAGGTGGTCGGCCTGCGCCGGAGCCAGGGACTGGAGAGCCACCGAGTCCAGGTACTCATCGGGCTCACCTATCATCGAGGCATCTGCCGTGTAAAGCTCAGAATAGAATTGGCGAAAACTCTCGGCTATCTCAACGTCTTCGGTGACTGACTGCCCCCCTGTCCCCGCAATTTCTTTTACTCGACGGCACTGGTGCGCAGCTCTGAGCTTAGCTGCCAGTAATCGCCAACAGCGATCCCCTCCTGTGTAATAAGCATGTTTGAGATGCAGTGCCGCATACTCAGCCCTGTCTAAATCTAAAGCCGAAAGGAGTTTCCTAGCCGCTTTCAGCTGCCTCCAAATCCTGGGAGCCCCAGTGCGACGATGTACCAGCTCCAGTTCCCTGACCTTCTGTGTGAGCTCCTCCCGCTTAACCTTTCTCTCTTTGTTTTCAGCTGAGGAAATTGCTATGAAATTTCCCCTCAAAACCGCCTTGAGTGCTCCCCATTGAGTCGCCAATGTGGTGTCGGGGTTGGAGTTATGCAGTTGAAATTCCTGCACTGATTCTGTTATGCGCTGCACCACAGTCTTTTTGTGTAGGAGAGTGTCCCGAAGTCGCCAGACCCCACGGTGTACCGGGGTCGACGGGGGGAGGAAGGTCCCCGAGACCGGCGCGTGATCCGAAAGAGAGATGACCCCTACCTCGGAAGCAGTGGCCATGTCTCGAACCGGGCCTGAGACCAGCAGATAGTCCAACCGAGCGTACGTCTTATGTGCGTGTGAATAATATGAGTAGTCCCTGTCTAAAGGATGAAACCCCCGCCAGAGGTCATGCAAATCCAAATCAGCTAATTGTGTCCTAACCGTGTTCGACAATTCCCCAGTCTGTGGGTAACGCTGCGCTGACCTATCTAGAGAGGAATCGAACACCAAGTTTAAATCCCCTCCCAGTATGATGTGTCTATCTGGTGACGCCGTGACTCCACTAATGCAGAGTGGAGGAATCTGTCCTGGTGCTCGTTTGGGCTGTACACTGACCCTATTGTAAACTGAAGGGGGCCCAATTTAAACCTATAGACCAGCAGTCTCCCCTTCTGCTCCACCAGTTTGTGTATGACTTCCCCTCTAAAGGATTTAGACACTAGGATAGCCACTCCAGCCGTTTTTGTGGTATTGGAGGAAAAGAACTGTGTGGGGAAGGAGCGGGACCGTAACCTATGGCAGTCCCCGGCCAACAGGTGCGTTTCTTGAAGCAGACAAATGTCTGCCTGAGAACCCTCCAATAAGGAGAGAATTGCTCTACGTTTCGTGGGATTGTTCAATCCTTTTACATTCAGGGTCACTACTTTCATCCCCGCCATACCAAATCAAAGGCACCTCGTTTCAGCGGCCAGCCTGTAGCAAAGAACACCAAACCATTGTTCGAATAGGCCTGCGAGCTCCGGTCATGCTGAGTGAACAGAACAATAGCACCGGACAGATCTGTCCCCAACTCCCCCCACCCGGTTCTCCCGACCCCCAATCCCCAACTCCCCAACTCTCCCCCCTCCCGTGCCCCAACTCGAACCCAAAACTCCCCCCACCCACCCATCCCTCCCAACCCTCCCTTGATCCTCAGTCCTGATAGTCCCAGTCCTGCCCTTACCGGACAAGTCTGTGGTAAATTACCTTCGTGGGCGACCTGCCACAAGCATCCCTCCTCCGCCCCCACACCCCCGCCTACCCCCGAGCCTGCTCCAACAGTAATGCGTAGTCATTCTCCCCCCGGAGCCAAGTTATGCGGTCAGTGCCACTTCCGTCCCGACCACTGAAGACCTGGAAACAGTTCGAATAGCGTCCTCCATCTCTGCCCTAATGGTGGGCGAGCCCGGCCTCCGTGGAGCGGTGGACGACCTGCGTCTCGAAACCCTCCGCCAGCCACTGTTAGTAGGATCTCCTCTCCTTGGCGTTGAGGATTCCTCCTCTTCCGCAGTGATCCCCAGCACTTCGCATACATCCAGGAGAGACCGTAGCTGATGTGATTCCCCATTCCATCGGAAGATGAGGCGAAAAGGGTGCCCCCATGAGTAGGGCGTGTCGTGCTGCCTCAAGAAGTCCGTCGCAATCTTAAACGCTCTCCGCTTCTGGAGAGTGGTCGCGGACAGGTCTTGATACAGCGCCACTGGATGACCCCGGAAAGTGATCGTCTGCTTCCTCCTCACCTCAGTCATGATCCGCTCCTTCAGCGGAAAATCCGGAAGGAAAGCCAGAATGTCCGGGGGAGGCCCTGTCGCTCGTCGTTGCGGACCAACTCTATGGGCTCTATCTATCCTAATGGGGAAGTCAGCTGACTCGCCCAGAATGTCACGGAACAGCCCATGCAAGTAGTCCATTATGCCAGTGTTCTCTTCCGAGGACGGCACTCCCCGAACCCTTACGTTGTTCCGCCGAGATCTGTTCTCCAAGTCCTCATTATGCAGTTGTAGATCTATGTGCTGGTCTCTGAGGCGGAGCACCTCCTGCTGCAGGTGCGTGATTTCCTCGTCCTGCCTCTGCGTAGAGCTTTCGACCGTGGCCACTCTCTCCCCGAGTCCGTCCACTTCTCTACATATTTCACGCACTTCGCCGGCCACGTCTTGCTTTAGCGCTTGAAAGTCTTCCCTCAGTGTCCCAAAAAGTGATTCCAAAAAGGATCTGGTAACCGGGGGCTCTCCACTGTCCACCACGTGGGAGCTGCTTGCACCTCCCGGCGGCGTTGAATTCTTGTCCCCTTTTCCCTGGGATTTATTAAGCATCTCTGGGAGTGTGCGATTACTCCCCTTGCCACCCCTCTGACCGGCCATCTGTCCTGTGCCCCGACAGCACGTGCGCTATGCACCTCAACACTAGCCGATCCGACTCTCAACTCCAAGCCCCGAGCACCTGTATCCGACCCCGGGAGCCTCCCCGTCCGCTGATCGCCCCAGGCGCTCGCAGCAACACAGATCCGGGCCTTCAAGCCGTCCGGCTGGACAGCGAGTCGGGTGCCCCACCGCACCAGCAGCAGCCGCCGCCTCTTCACGCTCCGCGAGCGCCTCTCCGCCACTGGTCAAGCAGCCCCCCACCACAGCCGGTGCGGGGACGCCGCAGCGGCCCAGGACCAGCGCGCCGCTTCCCCAAAGTCTACTGCGCCATCCAGTGAATCCTGCTGAGCCTCCGATATCCACACACTCATGGGGCGCCTTCCCTTGCACAGTCACTGCCCCCAGGGGCCACTTCCCCTTCCCGGTCAGGCGCCACAGGCCAGGCGCCGCCGTGGCTTCAAAACGTCCCCGGTGTGGTGCGCTTCAGGCACTGGCTCCGTGCGGGGCCGATCCGTAATGTCCCTTGGAGCTCCGTGTCGCCCCACGCCCCTCCAGCTCTCTCCTCACCTCCTCTGCCGAAACTGGGGGGGCGCGTCCAGGGCCCAGCTCCGTCTCTGCCCGGCCCCGATTTTCCGGGCCTGCACCGGTCCAGCCCCCGAGTGCTCTTTGCAGGGCCCCTGGGGTCACCTTCGCCGAGACTCGCCACTCCGCCAGCGCCGCCTCGTCAGCTTTCCGGGCCTCTGCTCTCCTCCGGCCAGGCCGCAGCCGTGGCCTCGATTGGTTTCCGGTGCGGGTCCGGGGCTCACCGTGCCTCCAAAGATCCGGCCAGCGCTCTCCGGTCCCAGGTGATCAGCTCCGCTGGGCCGCTGACGTGCCTCTGCGCACCGCGGGACCTCCCGCTAGGATCCCCCGGGCCTGCGCCACCTCCGGCTAGGCCTCAGATCCGGCCCGCCTCTCCACCGCTGCTCGGGGCTTCAGGGGCCGGGCTCACCGCCTTGATACTGCGGCCGGCGGGAGAACCGGGGCTCAACGCAGCCGAGTGTAGAAGCTCTCCCAACCGCGCCCGGTCTTCCGGGCTAGCGAGGGGGGAGAAAAGCAATGTATCAGGGCTCAGGGCCTAGTCGTGTGCGGGAGCTCGGGAGGAACACGTCCGTTCACTCCGCCATCTTGGCCACGCCCCTCAAGGGATTTTTTAAAGTAAAGTAGGATTACCATACCTGACTATAACGTCACTTTAACCTTTGTTTATCTTTCAGTGAATCTCTGTTTGTTTTTAAATATAAAGAATCATCTTATTACCATATCACACATTAATTAAGCTTTAGGTTTCCTATCAGTGAATTTCAGTTTTTTTTTAACATAAAGTAATATTTTATTACCACACCCAACCTCCACAGGACGTCAAATGTCAACTATGTTCAGCCAATTTCTCTGTATCACTGTATAAAAATCTCTATGTAAATTACATGGTAAGTAAGTAAGTAATATTTTATTTGTATATGATTAATTAAAATCTTTACAAAAATATGAAGCGCCTTATGACAGTACAAATGATTTAAAATACAGCATGGGAAAATTGCATTTTGAGACCCTGCCTTTTTCTTGGACCTTGCTTGACACACAGATATATACACACATACATGCATACACACACACATGTACACACACACACACACACACATACACACAGCCTATAGTCTCAGTGTTTATAAATGTCACCATAACACCTTAATTGCAATATAGGCCTACATTACACAATTACCTACTATGTGTTTATTAAGAATCTATTATACATAAATTCCATAGGAAGAGCTTTTCTTTTTTTGCTGATAACTTTAGTTCCATTTGATGAATCTGCACAACATTTTACAAAAAGTGTTTATCCATCTCGGCTCCCTTATGGAAAGTTTGGTCAAACTGCTCAGACTAATAATTCTTCACATGTCTTTTAATGGACTTTAAAATTTAAATGGAGGTAAAAGTGGACATGACAGCATTGGTAGAATTTGTGTATCAAAATCAAGAAATCATTTAGCCAGTAGCCAGTTCTAAGTGTCTGCCTTCAGTTTGAACCAGGGGCTGGAGTATTTGCCAGAAGAAAAAGCATTCAAAAAGATAGTTGGGCATTAGAGTCAATGAGCACTGCCATAATACCCGTGGGAGCGTCTGTCATGTGGTATGGATCCTAAAGAGGAAGCAAGAGCACAGCAGGACCAGCACATGATTCACTTATTGTGTTTATCTAGTACTCTGTATGCAGGGGATGAATAATCGAATATCCAAGTACAATAATCCCTATTCGTGTAGTACTTATTCTGCAGTTGTGGGTACAGTGATAAATATTTAGGAATTGACAAACAATGTGGTCATCCAAAAAGCAGTTTCTGGATGTAAAGCTTCGAAGAACCCTTGATCTTACATTGATTTATGCTTTACCTAAATATAGGTATATTGGATCTATGGCATTTGTACCATTATTAATTTTAATTTTTGTTTGATTGCTTACATTTTTTAATTACTGAATTAAAACTGTGTTTCTATACACAAATGCCGCCTGCTCGTAAGCGTAGACCGACAGATATTTAAAGAACGTAGGGTGTGAAATTAATTTATACCAAATCTTATACTCCCCTATGAAATGTAGAGAATGATTGTGCATAACATTGCTAAAAAATGTGCTCTTTAATTTAGAATGTGGCGTGTACCTGTGCAATACCTTCAGCATCTACTTGCAGGGCAGAGAGAAAGTCAGTTATTACTCGAAGGTACCGTATGAGCATCAATAGGAAGATATGGTCCAGTAACAAATTCAGTGACCCAATCACTAATCTGCTTATTCAGCCAAGGCTTTGGAATGTGTTTGTTCATAAAGTGTCAGGTTTTCTCTCATTTCACTGAGCCTTATAATTGTTGCTGTTTTTAGCTTCAGGCAGCATATTTCCACGCACTTCGTTCATTTCCTTCCCTAGTGTCTTTTGGTCAGGGTTTTTTCCATTTAATGTTTTGGATATTTCTGGAAAGTTGCTGCTCTCTAAAGGTTGTGAAGTTAAGTTCCTTGTTGTCCCAGATTCAGACTGACCTCTAATTCTCTTTGCACCTCAAACAAGGGCAGCAACCTGCTGATTCACTGGCTTGATTTCATTAGTCCTTGGAGCTTGCTTAAGGCAACTGCTGTGCTTCCATCTGCTTGCTTCACGTGGGTGCCAACTGAAAATGCCTTATGGAGCAGTGGGGAGCCATTCTCAATAACATGCAGTTTGGAATGGGGATCTGGCTCTTGTCTTCTGCAACTTGTCATTGATGATTTTCCCTGCATGATTGTAAAGCAAAAGTGTCTCTTAGGTCGAAAACAGCAGGTTTATATGCTAAGGTGTGCACTCTCATACTAAAATCTATTAATATCTGTTGTGTTATGAAATCACCTAGTTATCCTACCATTCTTTTGCAATGTTTGATAAGATTGTTTTGTGTCACATGGCACTCTATGATGCAAATATATTCAAATGTTACTAAAGTTCTCCACATCTTGAAAACCTCTGAGCTAGTTTCTGATGATCTAAAACATTTAAACAAGTGCCATACCATGAATAGAGGTGGGCGTAACATGCGAAATTCCATGTGGGGTAATCATGCGGAATTAGCCAAACATTCAGCAAGAGTAGGCGGATTACGCAAAAAGAGTAATTCTGGATTTAGTGCTATTATCTGAGCACAAAAATGACCCCTCATGACTATAATGGATACAAGGATGCATTTTGGATTAAGAAAATAATGTTAAATGCAACAGAACATAACTTGCAGCGTGAGCAGCTGCTTGCACTCGCTAAATGTGCACATCTGTTGAGATTTTGTCCCCTACGGTACTCTTTATTATGAAGGCGGGTGGAATTAAGTTTTTTTTGTGTAATTCTGCATCAAACAGCATTACAGAATTACTCCAATTACTCCAGCGTAATTGAAATTCTTTCCAGGCGTAATCATGAACAGTTGCACTCACTCAGTGCAGAGCAGAGCTATCTTTAAGGTTGTGCTTGCACTGTCTAATATGCATTAAATTCAACCGATGTTTCTCAGAGTTTTTGCATGATTTTCAGAGAGCACAGTTAGGAAAAAGAAAGACACAAACACTGTTCACTGAGCTGCGCTCCTGAAAATCATACTCTAACACGCAGAAATAATACGTTAAGTAAAAGCATTGAGGCACCTCAAGCCAGTGTTTAATTTAAGCTGGTGCTTTCCAGTGCTCAGCACCCTGCACTTAATTGGTTTCCGGTGCTCGGCAGCACCTAATTGTCAACACCATACTTAGAACAGTCTACCACATGGTGGCGCTGCTCATCTAATTTAGAGATGAGCAGAACAAGTGTTGTTTAGGAATACAATATTCATTAAAACTCCTAATACCTACCTCTCCATCCATGCCATTAGCTTTGGCCTACGCAAACTGATTTGCATATGGCTGGGTTCAAACTGGAATGGCATGGTGAACAAAAAATGATGGATTTAGGCCCAGATATTTTTACTGGGGTGAATGTATGACATTGTTCTGCATTCTGTCCATCAACTGTTCTTTTTGCATTTAGCTTTGGGGACCTGGAATAATCTGAACTGTCGCATTTACATGCGAGAGAGATGGTTAGTAGTTGTTTTGGGAGCGATGGTAAGGGCGTTGGGTGGTGCAAGCTGCAGTTGGCTCCTTGTCAGAGCCCTGGCACTTAATATTTTACAAATTAAGCACTGCTTCAAGCCCCTCAAAGGCACATACTCGGTGCTGCCCTGCGTCAGCGTATCCGTTCATACTACGCCGCAGAAGCCATAATATGTAACTTCATGTATTTATTTGTGTTAAGAAGAGGAGTGCTCTATGCTGCAGTCTGAACTATGCTTTTTGTTCTGCATACGTGAGATAAATAAAAAGACATGTTTACTGCTACAAAGAAGCACTTTTAAACCAGGCTGATGATTGTAATAGGAGTGGCAGGGATTTTAATGATACAATACCTCGCTCTCACACTGTCATTATTTGCTCTGGATAATGCTTGTGTATTCATTGTGTCACCGAAAACAGGGGCATATTACCAACAACTAGCGATAATTATCGCTATGTTGGCTTAGCGGCAATATTTTTATCGCCGAGCTGCGGCGAATTTTATCGCTTAGGAACCTTGCTATTATCAAGGTTTATCTCCTAAGCGATAAAAATGGGCCAAAATGCATGAATATCGCTGAAAAGTCAGCGATATTCATGCATTACCGAGCTAATGCTCTTAGCCATGTTATCCACCTACCATTGGATAACATGGCTAAGAACTGCTCAGGGGCAGGTGTTAGCTTTTGGAGATATTCGCGCTTAGCGCGAATATCTCCAAAAGTTGGTAATAGGAGATAGCGATGTTAGCGACTGTTTCCAGTAGCTAACATCTTGGCACGCCCACTTTGCGTGTCATTAGTGATAGATATCACTGACATGCAAAGTGGGGCCCAAGATGGTCGCTATCTCCTACTAGCTGTCGCTAACTGGTGTTAGCGACAGCTAGGTAATAGGGAGATAATTTTATCTCCGCTTTCTTGGCTTTTAAAGTCAAAAAAGCGGAGATAAACCCCCTTGATAATATGCCCCACAGTTCTTAAACACACTACTCCTGTATATTTACATTCTGGTCACATGCCAGTAAACCCCATCAGAACTACAGCATTGAAACGCAGCCTTGGATCAGAACAGAATGTGTACGTTTTCTCTGTTGCATAAAATATGGGTTGACTTTCACGATTTTAATTGTGCCCTCATGAGTATGAAAGCGACTTGTAACGCGCGCGGCTACTCCCAAGAGCGTCCGGGCGCTAGCACAGGTCCAGTGATGGTACATTCTGAAGTGATGGTATGTTCTAAAAGTTTGATGGTAAGTTATGAAGCTTTACTCCTGCACAAAAAGCCATCTTTTCAGCCTTTAAAAAAAAAATACTGCGACATTGCTTAAGGCGCGGAGCTGAAGCGGCAGTTTACCATGTAATGTGAAGCGCTATTTAAAACAGCGCACTTGGGGGGTCGTGGCGCTATATGCTTCATGATTCTTATAAAATGAATGCCAGTTGTTGGACCTGAACATTATTCAAACAGACTATGTCACCTGGATTCTGTCTTACAAGACAATATCCCTTTCACCGAAAAGTTTTCCATGCGTTGAATGTCATTGACTGCAATTGCGTCAGCTCAGCAACACAGTAATTTATCTCTTTTTTCGTCCCTTTAATGTGTTAAGGTCAAGAGCAGATACTTCTGCTCTAAAGGTTATTGTATGCCTACGGTTGAACAGCATTGTAACAATAAAGAAAGGTAGTGGCAATATATTTTTCAAATTTACAATTTCTAGGTTCATGACACATCTCTCACTTTTCCACAGTGTGGTTGTTTGATTGGCCATTTAGAAATGATAGATACATGTACATTCCTTTTGTATTTTATGCTTAGAATACAATATGCCCAAAGGAGCTGTTTCAGGTAATAGAGAACAAACCTTGCAGAAAACAGGCAGGGAAAGAAAGTTTTAGTATCAAGAGTGTGTATGCCTATATCAATCACTGTGCAGGGAGGCACAAGGAAGCTAGTATTTTTAAATGGCCCTGAGGAGTGATCTTTACGAGTGGAAAGGGCAACTATGGCTTTCATGCCAGGCGCACATGCATTAATCAGAATCGCCACCATATGCTGCGAATTGTCTCTTTCGGGTATCCATACAACCCATCCAAATCAAGCACACCAACCAGTCCTAGAAGATGAAATAAAAAAAAAACACTTTTTTACAGGGATGAAGTGTTATAATTTGGATAACAACATATCTAGGAGGTTGGGTTTCGCAACACTGGAATGGGTGTAATTACTCAACTCTTTCGCCCATTTTATATGAGAGAGAAACCAGGGAATCCCAAGCAGATAGAGGGGAAGGAAAATGATGAGACAAGTAGGTTTTACTTCACAAAAGAGGTATCTTCTGTTGCTGTAGAGGATATAAGTCACTGCTGCTTGGAAAAGCATATGAAGGGAAATTAATATAATCCCACTGCACTCGTTAGGTGCATGGCTGCTTCTTGTTAATACAGAGAGGTCTATATGCCATTTTAAATTAAATATTTCGAGAAAAATACATACACTTTCAAATCTTACTGCTGGTGGGTAGCTTTATGACACTTAAAAGAAGATATCAGTTTTTTCAATGAAAATCTCACAATTATAATTATGTTGGTTAGATCTAATTTCTAAATACATTTTTTGACCAGGGCTTGGGGGAGGGGAATGCCTACAGATTAGCCATGCACTTTCAACTGATATCCAATAAACCTAATGAATATTCCCTAAAAGGAATAAAACAAACAAATAGTAGCCGCTGGCACCCCTTTTGTAAGCATGGCTAATCGCAGACACTATTCATCAGTGACAAATGAGGAATAGTTCTATTTTTGCAGAGAAGCAGATTCTGATCTGTGAGAATCTCCAGATTCTTGACTTTTGAACATTTATGTTTCAGAACTCTGCAGTGAATAAGTTCCCCTAATGAAAGCTCCCTCACTGCAGGCTTTTTTTTTGTAACTGTTTTAGGCGGTCACCACCCATGCTCATCTTTGAAAATGTGGTCCTCATACTGCAGAACTTTAGCATGAGGCTCTGCACAGGCAATGCATGAACCCTTGCAAACTGAGTCCGCCTGACAACTTTGCACAGGTAGCGCTGGGGCAGTTGGAACAAACTGTAAATTGACTATGGCCTTTATGACCTTCTAATTCATTTGCTGATGCAAAACGTATTTTGTCTCATTTTTTATGAATAGTGTAATCTTTGCTTTTTAAATTGTTTTTCACACATTTTTTGAAGTTTGTTAAAATTAATTAGAAGGAGGGACTACAGTCATTGAAGTGGCTCTCTATACCAAAGTATGAATCCTAAAGACATGTCCAGGGCTAATTATGCACAGTGGCGGTCGGCACAGATAAGAGTGGTGAGGTGGTAGGGCGGGTGGGAGAGGTTAAGTTGACTGATAATGGGGTAGGTAAAGTTAAATATAAAAATAAATAAAACTACTTACCTTGCGCTCGCCACATCGCTGAGTCGGAGATGCTGCGAGCGCAAAGGAAGTGGTTTTATTTATTTTTTATTTCATTTTACGCACCCGTCATCTGTCAACTCCCCGCCCTCCCCCACCACTCTTACCTGTGCTGAACGCTACTGATTATGCAATGTTTCTTCAAACTGCAATTTTGACACTTCCATAGAATGCTCTCTGCTGCAGTGGGGGGGATTAGCCTATTGGCTTCTCCCAGAAAATGGCCATTAGTTTGGGTGAAAATTATGTGGTATTCCTGGATTGAGTAGGGAAATACTCCTTCTGGATCTATCCACTTCCCTTTTTAAACTCCTACTCAGGTAAGAAACTTTGGGAAGCAGAGAAGAAATTGAGAAAAATGATGAACCTACTCCACTGAGGAATCCCACTCTGGAGTGGAAGGACTTTGGAAATGGACTGCTACTACATAAGTAGTGAATTAATTCTTCGGGTCAGAAGACTATCAAGGTATGGACAGTATGTAGGTTCAACACTCCATTAGGCCAAGGCTGGTATGAGGAGGAAGCAGCAATGTATAAGGGATGTGGAAAGCATCAAGTAAGAAATCCCTGACATCGTGGAGGTGAGGAAACCCCATCATAGCACTCCTGGAGCAAATACAACACCTGTCCCATCAAAAGTATTCCAAGAGGGCAGGAGATACCTGCTGCACGGGCACCAGTATACTTGTGAAATACACCTTGGTCCAGAAATATCAGCGGAGATTGACTTTTATCCCCAAGCAGGCTGTTAAGTGGACAGCCCCATTGGGGCCCCAGTAGGTTCATGCGCGCTGGTGTCCCATCATTACCTGTTCCTCCATTAGAGTAGTTGCAAAAGACTGAATACCAATAAGCCTGGCTCAGTAAAATATGTCCAGTTTTAAAAATGCATAACCAATACACATAGAGAAAAGGCAACTTTGGATATGGGTTCAGGGCAGAATAACTGATAATTCCTTTCTGCAGATGATCCAACCCACTACCCTAGGTAGACCCTTACATGGGGCTCACCCATGGAACCTATTACCTCCCTTCATGAGAACATGGTCCATACCGCCTACCAGGGGACTGTCTTGCCCATTTATATAAACTGGGAGTGCCTCAGGCATTATGCAGGCCTCACCTGACACCAAAACCTCTGACAACTCCACTATTTCCAAGTGGTCAAGCTGGTAACCATCCAGAGACCCCACTGTTCCCCTATAAAATTCTACAGGCCACCTTGTAAGTACACTCAGCCACATTCTACCTCACTCAACTCAAAGACTAAACACAGCAGCAGAACTTGTGTCTGGCAAGCAAGGGCTTCTGCCAGGATCTCAGGGCCCTCCATCTCAAGACACACACCCAAAGTGCACCAGAAAGAAGTCTGTCTAGGCAGAATCCTCTAAAGTTTGTCCTCATGACAGCTCAGAGTGACAATCAAAACAATAGTTTCTAGCTCTAGCCAAAGGAGCAGGGACCACCTGTCCAAACAGCTGTCTGGGTAGGGACTTCACACACTTCCAACAGCTCCTTCTTCTCATGAACCTCATCCTCTTTTCCTTCTATTCCCTTCCTTAAGACCTACCTGGACTGTCATCTGTCTGGGCACTACTAACTCAGTTTGTTGGAAAGCAGGGATAGTGATCACATCCTTTGCTTCACCAGGGAAGTGGTCTACCACACACCTGAGTCTTAGTGTTCACCACTAACCCATCCCATAAATCCAGGGAGGCTTCTACTCATTGTCTGATCTTTGTATGGTTTGTCGCAAACCCAAGCAGGGAAAGTAGGGAACCTACAACCCTCATTTTCTATCTCTTTGTGGCTTTAGCTACCTCTACAACTATCTTAGGGGCCATTTCCTCACCGTGTCTCCCACTGACATCAGCATAGGGTCATAGGGGCATGACACTTTCCCATACCCTCAATCAAGGAAAAATATACAGCACCTACACCACCCTTCTGGTGGGAACCCCCCAGGGTATCTCCAGATCCCTATGTACTTCTTAACAACTCTTCAAACAACATAGAATGTAAGACATAAAACATGTATAGATCACAAATAAGTTTTATTAAAAAGAGCAAACATGTATTAAGTAGGACAAACTATTCACCCTATCATCAGCATCAAAATAAGCAGCATTGGACGCACATCCTTGCTAGCACTGGAAATGACAATCTGTGATTCGATATACCGCAGAGAGAGAGAAAGAAACTGAAATCTTAAGGAGGCATGATCTTCTGGGGGACGAACCTGTCTGTGGCAATACCTGTGATGTCAGAGAATAGTCTACTACCGCTTAGTGTAATGTATTTCTGTTGTTCGTAGCCATCTCTCTCACTCTCCCCATTTTGATGTCTGCAATGGGAACACTAAGAAACTGTGAAAATCACATCACAGTCTGTCAAGATAAAAAACCCCACTGACTGAGAGAAGCTCAGAATTTCATGAGGTGTATGCACTGGGTAAAGGGGTGTGATATGCCAGTGCTGAGTGGTAGATACATCGTGTTATTTCCCCTATTGTCCACCTGCTTGCCACTTTACTGTAATAACATTATTCAATAACACAACCTGTTAGTGATTTTACAGCAGAAGCTTTTTCTAATTTTTGGGCTCATCAATGACTTACCAGCTTAGTCACATCACTCAGATTCTAAACTTCGCCCACAGAAGCATTGTTCCTCCGATGGACCTTTCTTCGTCGCAGTGAGGGATGAGAAATTAATGTATCGAACTGTTGCCTACCCAATGAGAACTAATAATTAGTAGCCAACTCACAACTTAGTGATGACGTATAAGTACATTATCCTCAGACTGTCACACTTCCTATAAGGCATTAGAAATCAGATAATTGTAAGCATAGTTTCTATGCAAAGAACATTAAGGGCCATATGTATGAAGCAAATTAGCATTCGCAAAGGCCGAAATTCGAATGCTAATTTGCTAAATGGAATGTATGAAACATTTTCGCAGCAAAATAAGAAATCGCAAAATTTGCCATTCCTTATTTTGCAATTGCACTTAAGGAATCGCAAATTTAGCGATTCCTTAAATGCAATGTATCAAATAAAAATTAATGCAAAAATGCCCATAAGGATTCGCAAATTACCACCAACTTCTAGTTGGTGGTAAGTTGCGAATTCTTTTGAAAAAGCAATTTATTTAAAATCCAAAGGTGGCATATGTGCGCCATATGCCCACACATGTCATTTTCAGGGGTGCAGCAGGGTGTTCTTGTGACACCCCTGCACCCTTGAAAATATACCTAAATTGCGATTAGCAAATTGCTAATCGCAAATTTCCCCTTCATTCCTATGGGCCTCCTGGCCCATAGAAATGAATGGGAAATTTGCGATTAGCAATTTGCTAATCGCAATTTAGGAATGTTAAGGAATCGCTAAAAAGAAGCGATTTCCTACATACATACCGTTTTGCGATTTCTAAATAGCGATTCCTTAAAATTCGCTATTTAGAAATCGCAAATGGTGAGGATGATACATATGGCCCCAAGACACAATAAAAAACTCATACAAATTTAGGTAATGTGGTTATTGTATATAATCAGGAAAGTTCAAGTCTGGTCTCCCACCTGCTACAAATAATCCACCAGGCATGTTCCTCACAAAGGGAAAAAGGCAAGTGGCATGTAAACATAGTCTGGCAGGCATGCTTGAGGAAATGGAAGAGAAGGGGGTCTTGGTAAAAGGCGGCACCCTACTCCTAGAAAGTCACTTTCATACTCCAAAATGTCAATTTGTGACATCAGTCTTCACCATAGAATGGTCTGACTGTCATGTGACCATTCTTCCACTCACCAGGCACAGAATTGACACTCCAAAACGTTTTCACCGGTTGCTCATGTGAAACGACTGTCCTTTCCATCCTCACATGTTAGTTGACAAAAAGCAATTCACTCACAACAGAAGTTCTGGAAAAAGTGTCTATTTATTAAAAAATGTTGCATAAACAGAACAGACACAGCAACATTTGAGGAAAGGAAACGAAAGTCCATTACACCAGACTATGAAATAATGGAGCCTCAGGAATTAGACCAACAATGCATTTAAAGTTAGCATTTCTTATATAGTAAAATCAACTCATAATTAAGTTCAAGAATAATCAAATAAATCAAGAATATCATACATGGAAACAATTATAACATTTGTCAGCGATTATTGCACGAAAAATGTTCAACTGTACAATTTGAAATGTGCCTACTTTTAAACTATTCCTAAAAATCATTAAAAGTATATTATTTTGGGAAATCTAAGACTCTAATAATGTCAAGCATTTATACTGAAAATTTGATTCATATAACATATTGCATAAAGATTATGAACAAAAGGAAAGGGTGGTTGGATATGACATGCGCAGAGTTGTGATGAAATCATGCAACAAATAATATTTAGAAGATGCGAATGCTCTAAAGATATTAAATAACGACCACCCAACGTTGCCAGTTGGATAGACAACAATCCACACATATACAGAGGAAAAGAGTCAATATCCTGAGCAAGAAAAATCAAATAATGAATTCATGAGTCCACACAAAGTTCTCGTTGTGTTCTTCTTTGTTTTTATTCCATGGTCTGTATGGTAACCATTAGTTCAGTCTTCAGCATTACAAATTTAGCCACAACTTTAGCCAACACACGTTTCTTCTGTGTGGAAGTATCCAGTGACTTCTTCAGAGCTAAAAACAAACAAGTAAACTTAAATTATAACTAATGTAAACTTAATACATTTTTTGTCAAACAATGTACTCCATTGTAAACACAACCAAGGATAGACCTCATAAGTTACAAGTTGTGACATCCATAGGAAGATAGTCAAAACACCTCATGTGCAATGAAAAGATGGGAAGAAGTGCTCCACAGACAGTCCCAGAGAGCCTCTTTCCCTTTGAAAGACATTGAAAATATGGATTTTACACTATCGGACATAAGCCTAAGTCAGCTGCCGCACCTAGCTGTTGCCAAGGGACTGAAGCAGCTCCCACAGTTACTAAATAGCACTCCTAGTCACTCTCAAGGGGCAAGAGACAATTTATCCCATTATCCTGATTTCACTCTACTTTTATCCCCACAGTTTATAATTCATCAGGAAATTCTTTCTGAGTCACTTCTCTACCTGCAGAGAGTGCTTGATTCGATTCTCCTACTCTTGGAGAAAAACACATACATTTCTGATCAATCGTTGAAAACAATACCTCAAATATTACAATTTCTGGTTACGCATGAACCTAAACAACCCAGTTTGTTATCACAGATCACTAATAAAAAACCATAACAGAGGGCTGGATGAAAAACACAAACATAGAGAAATACAGGCGGGACACAGATTTCCTCAGAATCAAAAAAGTTTCAGAGCAATGCAAACTTGGAACATAAACTAAAACTAAGTGGGTAACATTAAAGTAAAGGGAGATAATATATATTCACTCTGAAAACTTCTTCAGGATTCTAAAGGTGAGAGCAACCCTCATCCATCTCTTCCAAACTTTCCTATATTCACCCAAAAAAAGGAGCAACAGCAACCTATTTCTTCTGTTGCAACCTCTACAAATAAAGGTCCCAATTCAATAGCGAGTATTACATCTCAAAACAGTTCAGAATAAAAAAAGTCAGTGCTAACAAAATAACCAGAAAAGAAAGGTAACAGAAAGAAACGAAGATTCTTGAAATTGACATTTCGGAAAATAAAGTTCCTTCGATTAGATTCTCTGGAAATCATTCCACAAGAAGAAATGTAATCTTCAAAAACAGGGAAACAAGGAAAAAAGCTCATCACAAAAACCTACTTGGGAGATGTATCCCAATATCTGAACCCTGTGCTGAAAATGTTATAAGCCAACTTTTCCCTAATATCAATCTTTCAATGACTCAACAAATCTTAGCTTTGAATTCTACAGATTCATCAGTAGAAAACATTGCTTTTTAGATCATCTCTTGCACCCTAGAGATTATGCATCTCTTTGCAACAGGCAATGATCCTTTAAATCGCTGACGGATCCTGAACCTTCCACAGAACCTTACCTCTCTCCATTCTTTTTCATCTCCTGAAATAAAACTAGTTTCTTTTCCAAATAAATCTAATGCGGCAACAGCAAGGGGGGAATTTTGGTCCAATGTGATACCATTGATAGTGTTAAAAAAAAGTGAAAGGTTACATAAAAAAGGATTCGATTTTTCAGAGTAAATTCCAAAATATTCTACTCAAGAATCGCAGTGAGAACCGGGTAGATGCTATCCCAGCCTCAAAGTTATCTGCAGACAGCATCCTCACACACCACATCAGCAGAAAATTTGACAGTCTATCTTGAAGATGGAGACAGGAGAATATAGAATAATAGAAAATCGTAGTCCGAGGATTCAGCAAGTAAAAATTGTTGGGAATGGGTTTCGGGATCCTTAAATGGCAACAGGTTGGGAAGAGATTTTAAGCTTCCTTTTTAGCAATACTATTAACATCGTCTCCTGAAATATGGCATGACTTGAACCCCAAAAACTATCTACATTACTAGAAACATCACAAGAAATCGCCTGCCTGCAAGACTCTTGGGCCGTCAAAGAGTTTTACCAAACAGGCTACTTTATTTTCGAGACACAAGCTGCAAGAGTGAGTTGAGGTCATGCAAAGAGTAGTTTAGCCATTTTGTTATCCAAGAAAATCAAAAGAGCCTTTGAAATTAATCGGTTACCGAGTAAAAATGTCCAGTGCCTCAAGATGAAAATACCGAAGGAGAATTCCACCTCTTTAGAAATACTTCTCCTTTTTAATATCTATGTTCACCTGGCACAGAACACGATACAATGCTAGTTCATATCCTTGATTCAATCGATTCCCTCTTAGTCTCAGCATTTAATCCACAATCCCTCCTATTGGGAAATTGTAGTGCACAGATTTCCATTACCATGGTAACAGCTTCTAGCGCAAATAACTTAGATGACTATTGGTCTCTCCCAAATCCTGTATTTCCAGAGTGTATAATAGGCAACAAACGAGGGGAAATATTTTTACCAGTGGTTGGTGGAATTAATGGAGTAATTTGAAATGGTAGGATAGAAGGAGATGTCCCTGTGCAATTCAGAAGAGCGGGAGCTACTGGACAGTCCATTTTAGATTACATCATTGCAGCTATAATTTATTTCAGATGACACTAAACGTAAGTGTGCATTTTACACAAAGTAGTGATCATCCAATTTTGATATTAAAAATTAAGCTATTACTGCCGTCTCCCTCTTCTTGGTCTAATGAACATAGATACCCTCATAGGTCATAAGAAGGGCAGGTCTATTTGAAATACCGCCAAACTGAAAAAGCTGAATGTTTTGATTACTTCACAACAGCTGCTCCGTTCCAAAAGGGAGAATAATTAGGTCTTACATTTTTAACAGATTTTCTGGCGGTGGTACAAGACGTTCAATTGCACCCGATTAAAAATTAAAATGGCTCAATCCAACTGAATATATCGTAAGGCGGTTAAACAGTTTAATAAGACAGCAATTTTTAAGTTTCTCTGACTTCAGGACGAAAGAAATTTCCAAGTTATGGGAAAAAAAGGATGAAAATGAGTACCACTAGAAAAAGAGAGTCTATGGATACAAACTGGATTGATTTGCAGTTAGTAATCTCTCATGAAAATAAGCAACAGTTTTGGTGTTTAATAGCAAGAGCGAACAGAGCTCAAAAACCGCACTCAGCTACCCCTGTCTCTCAAAATGACTGGGAACAAACTATATTAGAGCTCTTTAAAGAATCCTGCCAATAAGCTCCTTGAAGATTTATGAGTGGTCAAGAAGCAGAGGATGGGATAAGTGCCGTGACAGAGGAAGAAATAATATCATACATTAGGAGTTCTAGAACATCGTCAGCGATGGGTCCAGATTACATCCCAGTTGTAATCCTCAAAAGCAACCCTGAAGCCTGGAGCACGTATTTGGCGCCTCTATTCTGCCACATTTATAAAACTGGCAAATCCCAAAATCGTGGACTCTGAGTATTGTCAATCCCTTTTTGAAGAAGGGCTCAAAACTTTCTCAGAGCAATTACAGACAGATAGCTTTGCTGGACGCAACTGGGAAGATCTTTGCAGCAGGGGTTTTGGACCATCTGAAGGACTGGGCCTTTTCAAGGGGGGTGATTCCAATGGCCCAGGCAGGATTCTGCCCAAAGCACTCTGTCATCGATAGCATCTGACTCTTACAATCATTAATTGTTAGATATGTTGTAATGAAATCGCAGATAAACTAATGTCAATTTGTAGACTTTTCTACAGCTTTTGACAGGGTCAATAGTCCCTGCCCTTGGAGTAAGCTGATGAAAATGGGGGCCCTGATGCCTTATTTATCAATCAATGAAACTTTATTCGGTTTAAATTACAAACCATAAAAGTTACACATCAAAAATACAATATAGGTGTCAGTGTATTGTTAGAGCGATATCCAGAACATCAAACAATGAATAAATAATTAAAAGACCTGAGGAAACTTCATTACAAAATCATATACTTTCTAGAATTAACAATTGCTTTTAAAAAACCCACTATAAAAAATAAAGAGTCCTCTTTCAATAATTGGAGATACACCAATGCTGGTCAAGCCTGCCTAAAATGCAGTCTTTTTAAAAGAGGAACCAGATAGCGTTTACGAGGAAATTCATACAATTGACATAAAAACATAAAATGCAGCATATCCTGCGGAGACTTTCCGTCGCAGCAACAGGGAGCTGCCACTTTACTTTTAATAAAACATTTAGGACTGGCAAGCAGAAGGTTCAAAAGCTTCATGTGAAACCTAGTTAATAAGAATTTCTTGTGCGTAGACAATGAACCCATAAGGTATGGCTCTGCTCTTGGAGTTGTTTTAAGCATTATGTATGTCCGCACACTTGGTTTCTGTACCTCCTTAGCTTCCCTATCCAGATTCCTTTCTGAAAGAAAGGCAGTTTTAATTTCCTCCACATCTCTCTTTTTGATACATTCGGGGTTAGTAAATAGATCCCCCACTCTAATCTTGCAAAATTTTTCTTAACATACCTCAGCCACAGAATACGAGCCGAGTTATCCAGAGACATACAGTCTTTTATAATCACATGAGTCAGAGGGAGGATTCAAACAACACTTTAACCAACAGATCAGTGGTCGCATGGAAAGTACATCATTTACATACAGAACCCCCAACTCCTCATGGACGGCTAAATTGGACGTACCACGTGGAACACATAGTAGGCGTTTCAGAAAGTCATTCTATTTGCAGGGAATCTCCCGCATTATATCCCCATATTTCGCTGCCGTAGGAAACTATGGCCAGGCATTTAGCCGGGTACACTTGCAGCATAGCTCCAGTGGGTTTCTTCCCTAGTTTGAAGGCAAAGTTAAAAATTGCTGCATTCACCCTGGCAGCGTCCCCTGATTTTCCAATAATAATATGGGACCCCAATTGAGCTTATCTTCAAAGAGGACCCCGTAGATATGAAAACATACTTGTACGGGGAATCTTTGAATCTCCCACTCTAAATTGTAAATTCTTCTTTGCAAGGTGCCCCACTTGCATGATATAAGATTTGGTGTTGTTATTTGCCAAATCCCTGTCTGACATAAATTCAGAAAAGGCAGTTAAGAGTGATTGGAATCCCCTTTCAGTCCTAGATATGAGGACGGCATTGTTCGCATATAACAGGACGGGGATCCCTCGCCATCCTACCCTGGGACAATCAGCCCCTATAGCCCTTAAAACGCTGTCCAATTCATGGATATAAACATGAAACAAAAAAGGAGCCAAAATACAACCTTGCCGGACTCCCTTCTTAATATCAAAATCCCTCGTAAAACCTGACATTGGCTTTAGTAGACTTACGTAGGTCCTCTAAGAAGTTTATAACACTATTCTCCACTCCCATTGCCCTCATGAACTGCCAGAGCTTATTCCTATAAATACAATCAAAAGCTGATGACAAGTCCATGAAGGCAAGGTGAATGGTCCCAGGGCGAGCGATGGAGTATTTGCCCAGTAACAAAAATGAATTAAGACACTGGGCAACAGTAGACTGTCCCTGTCGAAATCCATACTGAACTTCAGACAGAATCATGATATCCTCTGCCCAGGATGATAGTCTCTGGAAGAGGACCCGACTCACCCCTTTTACCACAGAATCTATAGGCGAGATGGGTCTATAGCAGTGGGGGCTGCTTCTATCACCTTTTATGAAGACAGGAACTATGGTAGAGGTTGCCCAAGACTGAGGGAAGCCGTGCTGTGCCGCAGCATTAAAAATGGACTCCAATATCGGCGCCCAGAAGGAGGGGTCTGACTTAAAAAGATCTGGAGGGATCCCCTCAGGGCCGCATGCTTTTCCGGCAGTTAAGCCAATTATACCTTCCAAGATCTCACCCCTCTCAACACTTATTACCACCTCCTGAGTGCCATATTGCATCTTTTGATTTTGCGAAGGCGGGCAATTAAACATCCTTTCAAAATGTAATTCCCACTCCTCCTCGGTTATATGACATTCAAGGCCCCCTCTCCCTTCCTGATTAAACAGTGGTTTATTTACCACACTCCAAAACGTCATGCTGTTTCTAAGAGTGCCATGCTTCCTCCTTCAATGCTCCCTTTCGTGTAGCAAGGGCCGTCTTATATTCCCTGCGGCAGGCGGAAACATCGATTTGTATTCTAGGTTTGGTTGACAGGACTTCCCTCACCCTCCTAGCTGCTGTAGAGAAATGGCAATCAAACACTCTGGTACCAGAGGAGGTTTGACCTTTTGCTGGAACAGATAGAAGCCCCGTCACCTTTTCTGTATTAGACTTAAAAGGCTCCTACAACCTCTTTTGGCGAGGACCGTATATTGTGCAGACGGACAATTCGTCGACACAAGCAGTTTTAGTCTTATCAAAGAATATTTCTGGGGTTACTTGCGACCATCTTAATCTACGCATTTCATCAGTTGGTCACAGTAAGCCCAGCTTAGGTGCAGCCTCTATTTTTTCAGCCAAATGACCTGTCAAGTGGAGCTTTAAAGGATTATGATCACTAAATTCTCTCTCTGTGATTTTAAAAGTACTTACTAAAGATTGAATAGAAGATGAAATTAAAACGAAATCAATGAATGTCCCGTTCCCATGTCCCTTAAACGTGGGCATGGTGAAATTAGTGCATGGGTCCGTTATAACCATCGTGGCCATCAAATCTAATTCATTAGTCAAAGCATTTAACAACTCCCCTTCAACAGTATGTTCATAGTGGAAGCCGTACATGCGAGAACAGCCCAGCTCAGGGATACAGGACATTAACGGGTCACCACAGGGATGTATGTTAAAGTCACCGGCAACCACAAGACTATGTAAGCTATGGCTCAGAGATTGATTTATAGTTTCACTCAGGGCAGTTACATTGCTGGGCTCGGTCGGGGAAGAAATAGAGTTATAAAAATTAACAAGTCCCTAGCTAAGAGCCCCCTTTCGTGCCACTAAAGCTAGTATACCTGGGTGTGAAGTAGGCTCTACCTGCACTTTGCAGGCAATGGCCACCGAGAAGTAAATAACCAAACCCCCCTTTGGTATCCCCCTCAGTGAGGTTCTAGCTGGAACAAAGAAAGCCTTATAGCCTTCCAGGAAAAGGTCACAATCTACCGACCACGTTTCCTGTAGTCAAATTACCAGGAATTGCTTAACATGGGCTATCCATCTAGGATCCTGAATCTTAGCAGCTAAGCCCGCTATATTCCAGGACACAAAGTTATTAGAGCTCCACCTTGGTTGCTCAACCACTGCAACCCTAACATCTTGGGGTAATTCAGCCTACTCCAACCCAGCAGATACAGGGCTCCGCAGTCAGTCGCATTCTTCCATACCTGTACAAGTATCAAATATGTTGTTTAAAGCCAATCTATGCTCGATACCAAAATGCCTATCCATAGTTGGCTGGGGTTGCACCAGGGGAGTTGGGTAATGATCTTATTCGAACATCCCTCAAACGGTGTTCCCCATGGACAGCCCTAGCCATATCCCTGCTGCTAGGCGGCCTGTAAAAAAAGTCCAGGGGTAATATTCTGATTTCAGAGCCCACTAATGGAGAGAGACTGTAATCCCTTGAGAAAATACGGCCTGCGGTATAGGGATTATCAAAGTTAATAATGATGCAGTCACCAATCCCTTGTTTAGTGGAGCTCCCAATCCAATTAACCCTACGTGCCATGATTATGTTATTGGATATATTGGCACCAACTATTGTATTCTGTGTGAACCAATGAGTTATTTTATTTATTAACTGCCCATAGTTTTCACTTTTCCCGGGGGGAAGGGCGGGAACATGTCCCAAAATCGCTACATAGGGAGTGGGAGATCAATGGTAGGAAGACTTGTTGGCTGAAGAGACCTTACCTCTGGCCTCTTGTCCTTCTGCGGCATAGGAGGCCCTGTTCTAATAGAGGTACACTGTCTCGGGTCTAAAATGTCAGCGCTAGAAAGGCCTATGACTATTTAAACAGTTCTTGACTGGTTTCCCGCTATTGGATGTTAACCTCACAATAGCAGCTCCTTCATCTCCATCCTGCCCTGCTCTTTCTCTTTCGATGATTACTTGGGTTTTGGGTTTGTCTGAGCTTGCTGTTACGGTGTCACCGGGAGTATTTGCCACCAGCGTTTCTAAATTAGACAGCCTGTCTTCAACCCTACCTATTTTTTGGAGAATGGGATCTAGTAGGGTAATCAACATGGTTTCTAGTCTCCCCCAAAAATCCCCCTCCAAAGAACCAGCACATAAATCAATCTGGTCCCGGCTGGTTAGGATTCCCTCACTGACATCACCCATAGTGGGTACTTCTACCACAATCCCCCCCTGGCTTCCCATCACGGGTTTCTTCGGATGCCTAGATCCCCGTTTTTTTCTGGTTACAGCGGGGGGGGGGGTGTTGGGGCAGGTGGATTTTACTTTTGCTTTCTGTGCTCTTGGCCGTAGTTTTTGTTTAACTGGGCTGGATTCCTGCTCTAGGATTATTGAGGAGACTGTTTCATTTGATTGTGTTGTGTCAACAATTAGAGGTTGGCTCTGCTGCTCTAACGGCATCTCCTGATTAGGGACAGACAAAGCAGCAGGAAAAGCAGGGGTGAGGAAAAGCCTACCATGCGAGGTGAAGAGCGCCAGAGATAACCTATGCTCCGTTAATATAATTTCATTGTTAAGTACAGATTCAGCCTTCGTTAAAAAAGCGCCTAAAGTTCCAACCACGCCTTTCCTCACAGTTACTTTCCGCTTACTCATTTTTGATTTATAATTATAAGCAGTGTGATAAGCACAGAGTCTACTCCTTAATACAGTGCAAATTAGCAATCAACAATCAATATGGCTAATATACTATTTGCTATATACATAAAAAAACAAAATAAGTTAAAAGAGACACTTCAGTGCATAAGTATATGGAATTCCTCAAGGCTATATTCAAGAAAGCTTATACTGAAACTGGTCAACTTCTCGACAGTGCATTTGTACCCAAAAAGGACTTAAGGATGACCAATACAATTTAAGATATGCTATTACAATGATTAAAACGTCCCTGGTTATAAAGTAAAAAATAGGTGCTTCCACGATCAACGCGACCACAGTACTGGGATTTACATAATCTTGTTTACTCCTTAGCCCAGTAGATGACGCGATAACAAGCAAAAAATGTTCTCAGCGCTAAAAGTACCTGCGCGTAGATCCACTTCAAGCCAGAAGCAAGGGGTTGGCCCAGCCCAGCTTCTTCCTGGCGCGGAAGGGCGCAGACGAGCCTGCCCTTGGCCCGGGCTTTGCCCGGGTGCGGCCCTGGCACACTTGCGCTCGTCCCGCGCTGCGGGAGCCCAGGCCCCCTTTTAGAGTGCCTCCTGGTGCTTGGCGTAGCGGTGCGCGGCGTGCGTGCCGCACAGAATGCCGGGAAGTGGAATCTCCGGGGCTCGGGCGGCAATGGCGGCAATAGTGATCCTCAGCGCCGCGGAGATACCAAGAGACAGCAGGCTAGTGGGCCCAGGATATGGGCAGCAACTGCACTCCTCGGCGCTGCTGATAAGATCAAAATCAGCAGGTGAGTGCCTTATTAATATTCATTGTGGCCCTATATACAGCTACATAGTGTAGAGTACAGATGGGAGGAGGAAAGGGCTTAACTGCTAGGATCCCTATCTCGAACGGCCTTAAGCAAGGCTGTTTGTTTGTCCCCTTACTCTTTTCCCTGTATGTAAGTGACTTACTGGAATGTCTAGTAGGTATAAAGAATTTCCACCTAAAATAGCTTCTCATGAAATACATACCTTAATGTATGCTGACAATATTGTCATTTTTGATTTAACCCCGATTGGTCTACAACATAACTTAGATGCTCTTTTCGCTTACACTGAAAAACACTTCTGGAAAATAAATATGTCAAAAACAAAAGGGGTCCTTTTATGGGAAAGAAGCATCACAATAACTTTAATTGGAAACTAGGTGGTAAACCAGTAGAGATGGTAAAGGAGTATGTATATTTAGGGAGAATATTTTCACAGACATTGGAAATAACTCTCATCCACACCACTTAGAATCAAAAGCTACATCCCACATAGGTGTTTTAAAGAGTTTTTACACTTATTTAGGAAAAATACATTTTCAAGCCCTCTCAGAAATCTATTGACTAAAGATCCCGCCTACCCTAACATTTGCTTTAGAATATTTTCCAGAAACAAAATAGTAGCTTTTACACAACTGAGAAGGGAATTTTTTACGGAAAATAACTAACACTAGTCAGGCTACTCCAGTTCAGGCTCTTCCATTAGTATTGTCACTGATGAGTGCTTATACAATTGCTGTAGCTAATACCATTAGGTGGGCATATAATTTGCCACATGGAGAAAAAGATACAGTAATCGCTTTACTAAAACACAAAACCTTTGAGGGTGGTTCAGGTAATAATACATTTAACAAAAATCTCCAAGTAGCTCTAACACACTTCAAGTGTACAACTACACTCATACAGACCTGGTCGCGGGCTCACTTAAGAATCTTCTTAAAGAATATGACCCTACATCTCAGCTTTGATCTAGATTCTGCTTATTGCTCGCAGCTATCACATTATAGGTCATACTTTGTTTCTCTCGAATATAAGCTCTATCAGCAGCATCTGAAATGTACTCTTGCACACAGTGTACGATGAAGCATCCTTTTGCTTCTCTTTGGGATCCTGCCTTTGAACTCTCACACCATGTATTGGGATAACTTCACTGACGATGCTGGAATTTGTAATCTCTTTAATGGAGGGGAACAAGATCTAGCTCACATGGTATATATCTGTCCAAATATAGAGGAAGTAGAGCTCAGCATCATTTCTTAAATCCCAAAAGCTTTAGAGATAATGTACTTATTGAGAAGGATCTGATGTCTCTTTTTTGTTCCCTGCCAAATGAATTTGTTATTAATAATGTATATACATTTTACAATGTATTTCTCCATTGTATTAGTGTTTAATGTATTTATGTTCTTTATATAAATTGACTAATGTCTGTTTTTTAAATATTCCTATTACTGACCCCAATAGAGGCTAAATCATTTAAATAAAGACAATTAGCCATTCCTTCTACTATTTTATGTTCTACTTCCAGTAAATTCCTACGAGTTAGTTTGGGAGGTGCAGTAGTTTTAACTATCGAATTACTTCCTACAAAATCTATGAATTTTATTTCAGCTCTCCCTAGTTTACTGTAGGTTATTTCTATGTACATATAAAATATTGAGTTAGTCTACATAGATAGATCATAGTTTCAGCTAATGACGATTTAGGTTGTGGATTTAAGTTTATTAGTATGGGAAGTTCAAAAAAGATCAGATTTTTATTTGAATAGTAATACTGCAAGTGATCAATACCATATAAAGAGCTAGTTATTACACTGCAAGAAATTCCATATTTAAGGGTACGCTATGATAGGTAACACCTTCAGCAACTGATGTAGATAATTGCATGCATAAGTAGCAATCACAAGCATTCATTGTGTCAATGTACTCATTTAGTAAACTACTGCAGACATTTAGTGAACAATCAATTTTTGAAAAATCAAGATGTTGGGGCACATGCATCAACATAAGGAATTGCGATTCCTTAATAGCGATTTTTAAGAAATCGCTATTAAGGACTCGCAATTCCCTATGCATGTAGGAATCGCTAAATAGATTATGATTTGCAAATTAGCATCAACTTGAATTTGATGTTAATTTGCGATTCCTTAATGCAAAGTTGCATTCTGAGAATGCTCCTTGCAATGCATTTATGGAATCGCAAATTGCGATTCCCTAACCGCATCCGCAAAATCGGTATCGCAAAAATTGCAATTACCTATTTTGTGAATGCCTTTGGGCTTGATGCATCCCAAAAGGCTATTTACCGGTCGCAAAGGAGCCGATTCTATGACTCGGCCCGTTTGCGATCGGTAAATAGCTTGATGCATGTACCCCGTAAAGTGTTATCTTTCAAAGCAATAGAATCAGTCCTATTAGTTTTGACAGTTGTAAGCTTAGGATCTCCTATGGGTATATAATGTGGCAGGATGAAAATAATAAGCAATGCAACTAATATCAAAGCAATAACAAAAGATTCCTCCATATACACATTTACTTCCAAGAGACATTTCAGTTTTAGGCTTCATGGCTTTTCCTGTTCACTATGAAAAAAGAGCAGATCAGCTTTGTTGATGAGTATAACTTTGTTGATGAGTATATTTAGGATAAATTGTGACAGTCCTTCAAGTGGTACACCAAGATTGAAATTCAAATTCACAACAAAGTTCATTTTAAGGACGTTCAGGTGGACTCATTTTGTTAAAGAAAAAGGCAGAAAATTCTCTTTCTACTTAATTTGCTGCCAGATAAGTCCATTCAGGAATTGAGTATTTTTGGCTGGGTACTCTGGCTTCTTTTGATCTCCTTTCAGTCGCTCGCTTATCATCACTGCCACTCTCATCAGATTGGTCGGAGCTTTCAGGAATGGTTTGTGGTATTCGTCCTTCAGGCAGACATTTTCTCTGGATCGTACCTCTTCTGGGCCAAAGGTCAATGGCTACAACTTGCTTTCTTGCTGCACTAAGCTCTTCATTAGGTTCTGTATCTCTCATAGTCAATTCTACTGGGTGGGACCCTTCAGTACTGAAAATAATTGACTCTTCCAGACCTCCCTCAAGCCAATTGATTGCTGTACCAGCTGCTTGCTGGTCTCCAACAGCTTGACTAAACTGCCTTCTCTATCCCACAGTAACCACTGTCAGATCGGGAGCAGGTACGGTTGTATCCTCAAGGGGACATGGGACTCTGCGTGTGTGGGTGGTGTACTGCGTACCCAATGTGAAAGACCTCAGTGACTCATTGCAGTTGTTGTGACCAGGATCACCTTGTAAGGCCCTCTTTAATGTGGTTTCAAGCACGATGTCCACACATACTTCTTCACCATTAACCAGTCTCCAGGATTGAGGTCATGGCACTGCTTCTCTTGAGTCCCAAGGACAGCCTCTCCAACCTAGCAAGACACAGAACGTACCACATCAGCCAAACCTTTCCAGTAGTTCAATATTTAATCATCCGTGATGTTCACAAGAGCATTTGCAGGAGTAGCTAGCTGTCTAATCAACCTGCCTGCGATAACTTCATAGGGCGACAATCCTGTCCTCCTGTCTGGTATACTTCCCAGACTCATCAACACAAGAGGCAATGTATCGGACCACTTGAAAAATGTTGAAGTACACACCTTCGCCAATCTGGATTTCAATGTGCCATTAATCTGCTCCATGATTCTAGAAGCCTCTGGATGGTAACTGCAATGAAGCTTCTGCTCAAATTGTAATGCTGCACATACTATTTTCAGGTCCTCATTGCTAATATGAGTTCCTCGGTTTGAATCAAGAGAAGTTGGGAATCCAAATTTTGGAATCAGCTCCCTCAACAATAATTTAGCTACTGTGAGACTATCATTTGTTAAGCTTTCACCCATTTTGAGAAAATATAAACAACAACCAAAACATATCTCAAACCCTTGTACAGGGGCATCTCTATGAAGTCCATTTGCATTGGGTTAAAGGGACCTGCTGATCTCCCTACATGGCGTATTGCAACTTGTGTTTTTCTTCCAGTGTTTTGTTGCACAGATTCTCACTAATCAATCGAAACAGGTAGTTCGCTGCATCTCTTCCTACATGTGCAGGAGCAAGATAATGTCTAGCCATAGCTGGCAACAAACTATCAGGTAATACAGGTCTGTCATCAGTGTAAACTCAGACTTCGTCTTCCCTCTTAATGCATCTAGCTACCACCCAACTTTGCTGTTCAGCTTCTATCACTTTTTCCTGCAATCTCCTAACCTTTTATCATGTGTCTTTAGCAGTCAGCAACAAGTTGCAATTCGTGACGTCTGACGTTTTGTTAAGAAAATTGCTATTTAAGGTATGGGCATTTAATGTGCAATATTTGACGATCTCATGAGCTTACCTATTGCCAACATAGTCAGTGCCTTGCCTATGACCTATAAACTTAACTACTGGACAATGTTATTTCCATGAGACTGTGCATACCCTCCATTCTGTATCTGATTTCCCTCATTGTTTACATGAAACCTAGACTCAAGTTTCCAATGCCAACTAGTCTCCACACATGACTTGGGTTTGCTTTCTTCAAAGTCGACCCATTAACACAAATTCTAGAATCTACTGACATACCATGACCTCTACCCTGTGACTGAAATGTCTTCTGTTGAAAACCTTTAATACTTACATCATTGGAACTTGATTACATCCACCCTATACTGGAAACATGTTTTCAAAATCTGACTGATTCTGACGTATCTGCACAGCTTTCATTTCTACAATCATTAGCTTTTCTTTGAAATTCTCATCTCTGCAGTATTTGGCATATGCAAGTTCTCAAGTGGTCTATTTTTCCCAATAAATGAAATGCTGATGAATTAGAAGACATATTGGCTCTCAAACTGTTCACAAATCTGTACACAAAGGTATCTTTCTCAGCCCATATTCCATTTCACTGTATTGCCTGAAAACGTTTATCAATTTCTCGTAAGAGGATTGAACTGATTCTTTAAGTTACTAGGTCATCGTATCAATCTTGAACTAATTCATCTCTTTTGGAGAAATCTTGGTTTTCAGATCATTTATTACTCATTGGTATTTCTTTAATACCACTGGAGATGCTGCACCTGTTTTAGGATCCCTATCTGGTTCTGCATCAGGCCATTCTACAGAAATGTTACACTCAGTGCATATATCACCTGGAACCACAATGCCAAACAAGACATACAAGTCGTTCCATAAAACTTTCAAACTTTTCACAAATCTTTCGATCTGTCTGTACCATTCCACAGTTTTTTCTCAATTTTGGATATTCAAATTTGAATGACAAAATATCAGACCGACTCTAAGGCACAAGTACATACCCCTCACCAGGTACTCTCATATGAAGCATCTATATTTCTCCATCTCCTTCATCAATTGCAACTGGAGTTGTCTGCATTCTAACTTTATTTGTTTCCTTCTTTTTCTACCATCTACCTTCCCATTTCTCTCTCTCACTCCATTTTTTAAATATGGTCATTACATCCTTAATCTTCAACTTAATTCCACCTGGCCTCTTGTTAGCAAAATCTCTGTTACTAAAGTATAATCTGTGTGTTTTGTGCTAAACCTTTGATCTCTGAACATTAATTTCATATTTCTAAGCCAATTCGCTCAGCTGCTAGTTTGTCTGTCTAGCTCGTCGGGTAATATCTCCCAAAATCATTCCTTCTAACTCTACCTTTACCATAGCCACATCAAATGCTCTTCCCTTTTGTGGGACTGAAACAGTCTCAGGACTTTGAATATTACTTGGGATACTAAACTCTTAGAGCCAAACATCCAATTCTTGAGGAGTAAATCCTGATTGTTCTCTTGGCGTATTCAAATGCAAATCTCCATTGGTCAAATTTCTACTTGGTTCAGGTCGCATGTTTAATGCTGATATATCAGGAACTGGAATTCCCTTGGGCACAGTAGTTTCAGAAACATTGTAATTTATTTCAGGAGGCTCAGTTGTTCAGAGGATGTAAAAAGGTGGTAACCTCTAAACCATTCTGCTTGCAGGGTCAAAATATGTCTGATTGAGAAGTGTGGCTAAATGGTTAGAGCGGCAGACCCTGATGCAGAGTTCTGGCCCGGGACCGGGGTTCAATTCCCCCCTTGGTGGGTCTTGGGCTCAACTTCCTCGGACCTGATAATTCTTGGCTCGGTGCCTATTCTAATCTTGGGTCCCACTCTGCAACTCTGGGCAATAGCTTGCTTAATCTCCACAATGGCCCCAACAGCGCTGGCTTCACCTTGGGGATGCCCAGGAGTGGGCATTTCACAGGGAAAAGCCAGGAAGGGTTCCACAGCGGTATGCGTACAGCGCTAAGACGCCTCAGGGTATAAGTCTGCTATACAAGTACGTATTCATTTCATTCATTCATTTCATTTATAATTTAACCTGTATTATTAATACCTGCAGTATTGCTTCGAGTCAGAATCATCGGTATCTGAAGCAAAGATCTTGTTGTCAAATTGAGTAGATTACCATGTGCAGTATTTGCTCCAGCAGGTCTGGTGAAAGTATGGACAATATTTACCTGTGATCCAGATTTATTAAGAGGTACAGGACATATAGTAACAGGAACAGTTAAAGCATCTGGAGTATTCAAATCAAATGGTTTTGTTAGAGCTGTTATTTTTGCTCCCCTCCCTTACAGGAGAAACAAGTGTGGTCTCTTTTGATATTTCAGGCGTAACAGGGGCATTTGTAATTTCAACTGTATTTCCATTTGTCAAACCCTCGTCCTGTGATTCATTGTATGGTGCTGGACGATTCATCAACAAGTCATTTAAGAGATCATGATCTCTGTTGCTACATTTTCCTTATGTTTCAGTATCACTCTCTTCTGTCTCAATATGTTTCCACTTCTCCTTTAGTTTTTCCCTAACTTCTCCTTCAACCGCTATTAAATGGTACATTCTTGTTCCCTGAATAACATCTGCTCTCCATATATTCTTTTGTGCATCCCAGCTAGCTGCTGAATACTGATCTATGGTTCTCCTATGCCTTTCCTGACATTCTAATGTATCCTTCTAATGAGCTGTGTGTTCCCAAGTATTTTATGCCTCGAATTGAGCGGGTCTAGGAGGTGATCTCATTATATATAATTTCCCCCTTAAATTCTCAATGACTCTCGGAATAAATGTACCATAACAAGGAAACTGTAGGACCTCCTCTTTCTCTTAAATGTTATGCCATTGTTCAAGCCAAATACATGCATGTAAACCTTTATCCAGCAATGCAATTTATCCTGGTGTACCCTCAAGTGATATATCTTCTGCAACTCTAAAAGGTATGGTTACATCTCCTTGTATTAATGTTAATAAGCTTTGGAAGATTTCATTTGTATTAAATTTCGTAGTTCATAAATGTTTTGGCAAAACCAGAAAATTAAATTTAACCACAATTTTCTAGTTTGGCAATCACAACCAATAACAGTGCGACTTTCTATGACTTAGTCAACCAATCTCAGTTCGGCTCTACACTAACTGACCGATCACAGTACGACACACTGGGATGTCAATCTCACCTTGGAGCAGCTCACCCTCCTTTACAGTGTTCTTTGGCACATTTTCTAAGCAAATGCACCATACAATATGAAAGAAATTTCAACAATTAATTCTGCCTGCTCCACTAAAGCAAAAAGATGTATCTCATGCAAAAGGTAATACAAAATAATATTATTTCTATACCTATCTTTATCATTCACTTCAAATGAGACCTCAACCAACTGAGTTTCACTTTAACTGATAGTTATTTCCTGTGCACCTGAGATCAACTTTACCAACAGCTTACCATTAACACACAAAACAAGTCCCTTTCCATAAGATACTGTTGAATATGTCTCAAAACAAACATCACAACACAGAGGAGACCCACGCAGGTTTTTTTTTTTTTGATAATCACATTTTTTCCGTTCTATTCCCCTTCGAGTTAATAATATATTTTTTAGGAAACTGGAGGGAATCTGCAGCAGTTTTGTCTGGAGCTACAAAAATCCTAGGAGATCAATGACGATACTAAAATTATCCCTAGAAAAAGGCGGATTGGAATCTCCGGACTTTAAGTCTTACTTTTATGCATCCTTTCTAGGACGGCTTATGAGCTTACTAAATAAAAACTAAACCCATTTCTTTTTCTATCAATTTATGTTAGGCACTAATTCATCTCAATTTCTAGCAAGAGTACAAGATCCTAATTTTTTCAAACGAGTCAAATTTAAGATAGCAAGAGACTCGGTAGCGATTTTTAACCAGATTATGAAATTTTGTGATACTTCTTTTTTTCATACAGATTTAGCATTATGGGATAATCCAGGATTACCAGGTATTTTTAAGGACAAAGCTGGGAGAGACTGGGCCATCTATGGGATTAAGACACTGGGAGACCTTTATGGTTCTGATGGCTTTCTTCAGTTTTCGACTTTACAATTGCTTTACAAGTTGCCAGGGGAAATGTTACTCAAATATATGCAAATTAGGGACTACTTAATACGAAAAATGAAGCTGAATAAAATCACAAGCTCGGATATGTGGGGTTTCTTGTATAGCACAAAAAAGAAATCTTTAATTATCTCGGGATACAAACTTTTAAGTCAACATAATGTGGATGATTTCCCTATATTGTCACAAAAATGGACTATAGAATTGGGAATAAATGTGACACCATAGAACATATCTAGTGCTTTTGTTAATATTAACAAAATAGTCCATTCATCGAGCTTAAAGCTTCAACTATATAGGACGGTCAGCCAACTCTATCATACTCCGCTGAAAATCTCTAAATGGTCACAAAATAGCGACCGTACCAAATGCCCTAAATGCGATCTGGTGGCAGCAGATCTCATTCATATGATCTATTCGTGCCCTATGTTGGCTTCGTTTTGGCAAGAAATAGAAAATATCCTACTCCAAAAGCAACTGATCTGCTTCCCACTTACTGCACCTATGGTCTTACTTTCTTTAAATACGAGAAGTAATAACAATACTGGTTGGCTAAATATAGCGCTATCTTGTGCTAGACTGGTGGTAGCTAGAGCATGGATTTCACCGAATCCACCTCATAAAACAGAATGGTTAACTTTAATCCATGAAATATACTCTATGGAAAAGGCTCTTGCTAAGAATAGAAGCCGAAAGGCAGTAGAAAAAATGGAAAGGATATGGGCTAATTTTGTATAAAACCTATATGATACAAGATGAATTGTTTGGGACTTTGAAGATTGAACTTTTTTTTTTGTCTACTTGTAATGTAATGTAATGTAATGTATAGGCATTTATATAGCGCACTACTTACCCGTAGGGTCCCAAGGCGCTTCGACCGCTGCGAAACCCTTCCTGGCTTCCCTGAGAGATGGTCCCTTAATGGATATCTCCAGGGTGAGACCAGGCATCCCCGGCGGTCTGGTGGGGCCGTTAGTGAAGATGAGGCAAGCTAATGCCCAGAGTTGCCGAGTGTGAACGCTGATCAGAGTGGGCACCGAGGCGAGAATTATCGAGTCCGCTGACCCTGGTCCAGAAACCTGCCGCGCCGGGAATCGAACCCTGGTCCCGGGCCGTCCTCTGCTCTCGGGTCTGCCGCCTCTAACCAGTGAGCCACACTACTTCACTATACTACTTTGATTCCTTATATTTAGTCTTTTTGTCAGGCTGATGCGCTATTATGTGTAAGAATATTGTGTTACTTTGTATATTTGATCTCTCCCTGAAATCACTCTAAAATGTGTTTTTGATATAATGTTTTCTGTTTGACATGCTTGCCAAAATAAAAGATTTAAAAAAAAAAAGAAAAGTAAAAAAAAAAAAAAAGATAATCACATTTTATTAAAGTTTTGGGTACATAGAAAATCATTGCCATTGAATCACACATCATATAAAAACACCCCATTCCCTCCAGCAATATCACAGCACTTAATAGACTTTTCTGAATAAAAAACAGCTCTCCTACAACCGACCAACATGGCGGACTTGGGCCCAACACGACGGAAGCAGGCCAAACCATTTGCCCCACACTTTGACCACGCAGGTTTTTAGGCCACAAACGGGCCGATAATAACTTCAACTTCTTTCAATTAAGTGATATAGCACAGACCTTTTTCAACTTTTCACATAACACAGTCATTTTAAAACACCGCAATCTAAGCAAAAGCAATCGCAAAGTGCATCCCTATTAATGCTCACACTCCTTTGCTGCTACACGTCATTTCTATTCTGTCAGTACACCATCAATTCTATCGCTGAAGCATGAGTTTTTTTTTTTTTTGATTGAACATGGGAAATCTATTTTGGGCACCCTAAATTCTTCACTTCACACTTCAGAAAGGCAGGCTGCTCACCAATTCCTCTGGGCACGCCTGTTATACTCTGAATGGGCCCCACATCACACCGCTGGTTCACACACCACAGTATCTACTAAGGATATCACCTCATCATCTCTCCATAAGCACTGAGGCTCACACTGTTGCATTCCACTGTCTTTCTCTTCCGTAGGCTACCCTTGGATGCCATCCCACATCATCTTACAGCCTTTAGCTCCCCTTCCAGCCAGCAGTCATACTCTTAGCCTCTTATGCTACCCTAGGATTTTGCTTTCCCCAATACCGGATACTTGATTCTGTTTGATCCACGACAGGCCCTTGATGACACCCCTGGACGACCCCAGTTCCACTGGGGTCTCCATGCACAGCTATTCTCTATTTACCATCAGGTAAGTTCTCACGTCATTCTCCTGGTTTGTCCTGATGATGATCCCACTATTCTTGTAGGGATCAAAATGCCGTTTAGCACCTTGACCAAAAATTGTTATATATAAATTACTCTATATTAGTGCAATGGTGCTCTTACTGTTTTTGGCCTAACTATTTGATTAAGTCTTTGTCAACCTTGTTTTCTTATGCCTGAGTGTTTATTTTTAATTTCCCTATTTGGTTTCGGTGACACTACCCTACTTCCCTTGTGTGATTTCCTGATTCTTCATAAATGTATTTTTCTATAAGAAGTGTATGACACAGTCATTATTATATTTCTGTGATAATTTTGTTCCATTTGTAATTGTTGATAGGGACCACTGCCTATCTATAATTACACATACCCAAGGTCCCTCTCAGACCCCTTGGGTTCCCTTGACTTCTCAAATATATTTTTCTCAATTCTTCATGTCACTGGACAAAACCACTTCCTTGCTATCAGAAGTCATCCTTTTTGACCTGATCATCCCTAATTTTTCTAGATGCTAGTGGCAACTGACTTGGAATGTGCCCTGGGCTCTGCATACCAGGCCAAGGGCCAGTGCTCTGTTTATTAGGATATGCAAATTAGGTATAATTATTATTGGTTCTGACAGCCTAGCTGTAAGTCACCTGTGTCTAATATGGCATGTAGGTTTAGAGTCCCAGTAGACCTAATGCACTTATGTGTGCACTACTACTGTGGTGCCTGCTATCATTTTAAAGACAGCACTGCCTTTCAGACTGCCTTTCCCTTAAATGTATATGCAAATTCGACTTTGAGTTTAAAGGTACTTTTAAAGTCTCAAACTGCCTGATTGTTACATATAAATCACCCCTAATGTCTCCTCTAGGTGCCACGGGGGTAGGGTGCCTAGATAAGCAGGGACATTATACAAGTTGTCATATGAGCCCTGGTGAGGGGAATAACTGCCAGTTCTGGTTTTCCCTATTATAGTGAATGGCTCAATTGGCTGACATTGTAATATTGTATTTAAGTATAAATATTGGTAGGAGCCATGTAAATATAGTTCAAAGTATCAAATTATTAGTCAAGATAAATCCAACAACATGTTACTGTTAGATTTATAACTATGACAAAAAATAAGTTTTTCAACTTTCATTTCTAGAAGCCAATATACATCCTTTCATCTGCTCCCTTCTGATTGGTCAGCCTCTGAATAGGCAGGTAAGGCTCCTCTAATGAGGTATGAAAAGCCGTGCAAGAGATACAATGGGTTTCCTGTGGGTGGAGAAGTGCAAGCTGCAGAGCAGATGGCAGGAATGGGGTGAGGGGTAGACAACCTGGTCTTCAAACCAAGAATGACACTTTAGAACAAGACAGGCTGACCCCCACATCCTGCCACTTCAGCCACAGAGGAGTCTGTACTTAGATTAGAGAGAAGGTTGAAAGGGGTGTGCTAGTGAAACTTAGCCACACCAGTGGGTTGGCTTAGCCAGACCTAACCCAACAGGAGTTTCCAGACATTCCAGGGACCATCTAGGAGATTCCAGACCTTTGGATTTGTGTGTTGGACACTTTGAATCCTCAAGACCAACTTTAGGAAGTTATTCCATTAGAGGTTTTTAGAAAAAGCTCCAAAAGGTGACTAACCCAACGTCGAGAGTCAAGCCAGATACCTTCAACAATGACCCAGCCTTGATTTTAGGTTTATCCAACTGAAAACGTCAGAGTTCCAGACCTCAAGGACATGACCTGAGCCTTGCAGACAAGCAATCCAATGATGTTGCAATGAAACCGACCTGCTGGAGGTGACTGATCGAAGTGAGAGAAAATCCTCCAGAAAAGTTTCTAAGTCCAGAGGTAAAATTTTGACTGAGGTCTCCCGCTTAGTGTATCCATCCAGCGCTCCATTGTGGTCGGCCTCAAACTTTGACGTTGTCCTGTTCATGCACGACCAGATGTCCCAAAGTAGCAATATATATTAAGAAGCACTGGAAAGTGTTTATTCTTTTACAATTCATATTTCCAGTTCCCTACACTGGATTATGTCATTTTAGTGTCTATTTCTTCATTTAAAAAAAGAATTAATTTTTATAATTTGGAGTTGGATTTTAATTATTTGTTTTGTGTCTTACTTATTTAATATATTTGTGTTTTTAAATGCTTTACACACCTGTTTCCTGTGCTACTCCTTCCTGCTCGTTGCCAGCTACCAATGGTTGAGCAAGGGAATAACCTATTGAAACCTTGTCTGAACCGTTTTTGTGTTTGTGGCCTTATTAATGGTGATAAGTCACTACTTATCACTACTAATATACCACTTTCTGACATCTGCTACCAAGTTTTGTTGCAGTGGAAGCTGTTTTTCATTTCCAACTCAGTCACCACACTTAGTTCTAAACGTTGCTCACAGAGGCATTGGTCCTCCAATAGAGCTTTCTTCATCAGAGTGCGTTGTAGTGCTCGGCCCTCCCGACCTCGCTGATACAAAAGATCGCGGTTCTCAGAGCAGCGATTGACAGTGTGCCTGTGTCCTGAGGCGGAAAGCCGGGATCTCTGAGTGTGTGTGTGCTATTTTTACTTTGTTATCCTTTATGACCCTTACTTTCACGGAGCTTGTTTTTAAATACTCACTCTTCCAATTTGTGCCGAAAATTGTAAAATTTTAAAAATCACTAATCGCACTCCCTGTGCTTAAAAGGGACTGCTCAGATCCGCCCCAACTTGCTTTCTTGCCCTGCCGCTGCCCCATTCAGCCGATTAGGTGCTGCTTGGGTGTCAGCCCCTAGCCACCGCCATCTTGGGTGAGGAGTAGGCGAGCATTGTAGTGCTCGGCCCTCCCGACCTCGCTGGTACAAAATGGATCCCCCATCTAGGGAGCGCTGCGGACGGGCGCAGCGGGCGCGACGATGGAGCGCCAAAGTTGCGCCTAAGTTAAGCCCGTCTGCGCCCGTCCGCGCATGACTGGGCCCAGGGGCCTGTCCCCCTTGCCGTCGACTGATATATTCCCCAGGTGAGCTACACCTATTAGATTCAAGTACCTATACCCTAAGTTCAACTACTCTGGCAAAGCTAAAGGAGACCTGCATCCTATGGACCAACAGTAGCATGACTATGAATCCACCCACTCTGAAGTTAACTAGCCTGAACACAAGATCGTTACAAAAACATCATCTTGAAATTTTTACCCTCCTTCAGAATGAGGACATAGATGTCCTAACTCTCACAGAAACGTGGTTGGGCGACAGTTCACTACCAGATATCATAGCCGCCCTCCCAAACGAATATGACGCTATGTGGCACAATCGTGCAGATAATGTCAGGGGGGGTGTGGCAATTCTGTTTAAAAAACATCTAACAGTTACCAAATTAATGGCAGAAACAGTTGATCTAGCAGATATACTTGGGGTGAAGATCACTTTAAAAAACACCTGCCTTGTTGTTCTTACAGTTTATCGTCCCCCAAAATCTACCCCATTGTTCAATGACTTAATTGCCCCCATCATCTCAGATATCTGTACACGCTACCAAAAAGTCTTAGTAACTGGAGATTTTAACGTTCACTGGGACAAAACTCATAAAGATGTGGCATCCCGACAGCTGGAGACCACCATGACCACACTTGGGCTCCAACAACTAGTAGAGGCACCCACACATAATAAAGGCCATACCCTCGATCTTATTTGGACCTCAGATCCGGAGGTAGTTCTCACAGGCATCCTACCCTGTATATGGTCGGATCACTACTTAATAAACTGTGATATCCCAATAGATGGTATCTGTCTCAACCACCACCCCTAAAAATTAAAAAAGTACGTCAATGGAGGAAAGTTGACTCAAAAACATTGACGGACACCCTCCTTATATATACACAGTTACCTGATACCCATGGTGATCTAGATCTGGAATATGTGAATGTGATGCAAAATCTTAGTCAGGCCATCGACCAAATAGCACCCGAAAGGAAATAGACGATAAATGGAGCAGTAAAAGGGGCCCTGTGGTTCAACTCTTCTCTTTGGGAACGCAAAAGAAGGCTCCGCCATTTAGAGAGATGCTGGAGGAAAACAATTGATCACATAGATCGGGATCATTATAAAGCATTTCTTAAGCTGTATAAAAAGTGTATTCTGTCAGTAAAAGCAGAATACTATGAATCCCGAGTTAACAACACGGATAATATCCAGAAATAAACTTTTAAACTTCTAACAGAGCTGAGTAAGAAAGCAGAAAAATCTGAAACCCCGATGGATTGTAACACCTTTCAACACTATTTTCTTGATAAAGTGAAAACTATTCTCTCTGACATCAAGAATACCTCCAGCAGTCACCCCCCATTGCTGCACTCTCAATTCCCCCCCCCCCCAGAATATACCATTTCTAAATTTCCCTTGATAGATTCTACAGTCCTCGGGCAGCTCATGAGTCGAACCAAGTCAGGCTCCCCAGCAGACCCATGTCCCCCTAGCGTCTTTCGACTGGCGCCTCCTACTTTAGAGAGTCATATTGTCTCCTTATTGAATAAATCATTTGATACTGGCCATTTACCTTCTAGCCTTAAAGAAGCACGAGTTAGGCCCCTAATAAAAAAGCCTGGGGCTGACCCTGCTAATCTAAAAAACTATAGGCCAATATCCCAGCTGCCTTTTCTGTCCAAGATTTTGGAACAACACGTCTTGATGTCTCTTTCATCATTCCTGGAGTCACACCATCTACTCCAGGAGCGCCAAGCAGGTTTTCGTGCGCATCACAGCACTGAACTGGTGATGCTCTCAGTGCTGGATGAGCTCAGAGGTATGGCTGACAGTAAGAAGCCGAGTGCCCTGATATTATTAGATCTGTCAGCGGCAATCGATACTGTCAGCCACACCGACTGGCCGCATTTGGGATACAAGACTTAGCCTATCAATGGCTAAAATCCTTTATTTCCGGGAGAACTCAAAGGATTCAACTAGGGGACTGTACATCAGACCTGGGTACCCTTGAATGCGGAGTCCCTCAGGGATCTGCATTGTCCCCACTTTTATTTAACCTTTATTTGCAACCCTTAATTGACTCTTTGGTAAACATGGGCTGCAGAACTTTCAACTATGCCGACGATACTCAGTTGCTACTCAGCATTGACAACACGGCCTCTGCACAGATCCAAGCCCAAAATATTCTCAGACACACTGTGAGTTGGATGACAGCGAACTTGTTGAAGATAAATCCGGACAAAACAGAGGTCCTAGTGGTTTCAACTGCTGCTTCACCTTGGTGTGACCTGTTTTGGCCCCAAGATCTTGGCCCTACCCCGAAACCATGTCCTAATGTAAAAAGTCTTGGTATAAAGATTGACCATGAGCTGTCAATGGCCAGCCAGATTTCCTCTGTTGTTGGGACTTGCACAAATCTAATTAGACAGCTACGAAAGCTAGTCCCTCTTCTTTCCCCTTCCACGCTTCGTACAATTGTCTCCGCCACAATAATTTCAAGACTGGACTATGGGAATGCCCTTTATTTGGGATTGCCTAAAACTCTGACCAGCAGGCTGCAAGTGGTTCTAAACGATGCAGCTAAGTTAATCTTTAGGCTACCTAGACGGACCCATGCCTCTCCATTGCTGTGTAGGTTACACTGGCTCCCCATAAAGCAAAGGGTGGAGTTTAAAAGTTTATGCATTGCCCATAAGGCAATCTATGGCCAAGCACCTGCCTATATCAAAGAACGTCTCGGGGCTTATAACCCCACAGGATCATTAAGGTCCTCTAACACACAGTTGCTGTCCTGTCCCCGATACAAATTGGCAACCAAGGGAGGGAGATCCTTTTCCGTGTTGGTTCCACAGATCTGGAACAAACTTCCAGAGTCTCTCCGCAAAGAATCAAATTTGTTGCACTTCAGAAAGTCTTTAAAAATGCTCCTGTTTAGGGAAGCCTTAAGCACCGCATAGTGCCTAGGCCACACACATCTTTTTTCATCTACTCAGTTGTTGTTACCTCCATCTGTCATGAGCGCCTAAAGACCTGACGGTGATTTGGCGCTATACAAGCTTCAGTTAACAATAACAATAACAACAGTGAGGGGGAGAAATCGGGATGTTGAACTGCTTGACCACCCAATGAGGACCAATAAGTTGCAGCCAAATTACAAATTAATGATCAAGTATAAGTACACTCTACTCAGACTGTAACACTCTGTATCGTGCATTATTAGAAATCAGATCATTGTAAGCACAGTTTGTATAGAAAGAACATTAAAACACAATAAAAGACAGAAAAATTTAGATAATTTTGTTATTGTATTAAAGATCTAAAATCAATTAAACAGTTCAGTCATGAGTCTTACAGTACGTAGTATAAAACCACACATTAAGTGAAAGTAAATCTAAGGCTGAAAAAATAATCCATCAAGAGGATGATTAAGGTTAGGGTTCAATACCATCAACAAAGACAGGACGATTGTTCAAAACAGTGCTCCTAGCATGAGCAAAGGGATCACCTTAAAGTCCACTGAGGAAAAATCCATTGGCATGGGCACGGTGAACAGAAAATTCAAGTCTGGTCTGTCATTGGACTGCTTCAACTTGTCAAACAGTCAAGTTCATCAGCATAGGGAAAAAGGCAATGGGCATTGAAATAATAGTTCAGCAGGCAGGCTGAAGGCAATGGAAGAGAAGGGGGCTTTGCTAAAAGACAAATCCCTCCTCCTAGAAAAGTTACTTTATATACTCCAATTTGTCCATTTGCACATCAGATTTCACCATACAATAGTCTGACCGTCATATGGCCATTCTTCTGCTCACCAGGTACAAAATTTATATTCTGACATTTTTCCCTATGTTGCTATTAAGAAACGACTGTCCATTCTGTCCTCGCACTTTAGTTGAGAAAGACATGTTTACTTTGCTGCTAACCATGTATTAATTCAAAGGGTCAAGTTCCCACCAATTTGCTCACAATGAAGTACTGAAAAAAAATGTCTATTGATTAAAGAATGTTGCATAAACAGTACAGATAAAGCAACATTTGCGGAAAGGTAACAAAAGTCCATTACACTAGGCTATAAAATAATGCAGCCTCAGGAAAAAGACTATTCAATGCATTTTAAAGTTAGCATTTCTTATTTAGAAAAATAAACTCATAATTAAGGATAATGAAATAAATCAAGCATATCATATAGTGAAATAATTGTAACATTTTGGAGTGATTATTGCATAAAAATGTTCAACTGTTTTAGGAAATCTAGGGCCCTAATAATGTCAAGAATGTATACTGAAAGTTTGATTCATATAACATGGCATAAAGATTTTGCACCACTTTTTAAATTACTATGGTGCATTACAATGAGGGCAATGGATGCTAAGTTTCGAGGTTAATATTTGCATAATTGTATGTAACTCATTTGCTACATAGATATACTGCTTCATGTTAATAATGTGTGTTAGTTTGCATCATAGAAATCTTTTTCATCAATAATATTTTTTACAACGATATTGTTAAAACAATATAATAATCAATTAATAAGCATTTCCAACTCATTCTATCCAGATTCATCTATTACTACAAATCCAAGCACACCTTTATGGTGCTGGTACTTCAGCTGTTCTCAGTTTCTTTTAAAAAAAAAATATTTTTATTTGCATTTTACAGTACATAAACACAACAAGCATGTCACATAAAACCATCAGCCACCACCCTTCATCCCCCCGCCCTACCCCCTCTCCCGCCAAACCACATTCCCTCCTTTCTCTTGAGAGGACTGTGCATTTCTTCTCCAGGAGTCCCAAAGTGCAGTAAAACCTCCCAAGTCAGCCCCGCACCCAACCAGAGCAGCCGAGTAACCCTCCCTCACTTGTTTACAATCCTCCGTCCAATCCATGGTATCGGCGCCATTTCCCCCATACTCTGGTGAACTTCTTAGGGCACCCCCTTGCCTTATACGTGACCCTCTCTGCTGCCATGTATAGGTCCATACCCCTCCTCCACTCATCCAACCTCAGTGGGGTTGGGGCCCCCCACGTGCTTGCCACATCCCTCTTAGCCACCACCATAGCCAGAACTACAAAGATCACAAGTGGGCGGCTTAGATCAAAATCATTTGTTATGCCCAGCAGCACCAATTCGGGGTCTAGCGGCAGCGTGACTTCCAGGACCTCCCCACCTCCCCAAGACCTCTGCCCAATACGTCTGTAGGATGGAGCACAGCCAGACAATATGGTAAAAATCCCCCCTCCTGACCACATCCGAGACAATTTGTGTCACTAGCCCTCCCCATGCGGTGTAAATGTATCCTATCATAATATACCCTAAGGAGGATTTTATACTGGATAAGCCGCAGGCGGGACTTGATGGTGACTTCCTTCGGGTGCATCAGGGCAGCCTCCCAATCCACCGTATCCATCTCCCCCACATCGTGCTCCCACGATTCTCTGAGCTTTAGCAGCCCATCAGGCATATTATTGATCAATGTTTTGTAGGTCAGGGAAACAGCCTTACACGGGATGCGTTCCTGCAACAGTCGCCCTTCAAGTGGTGCATACTCAGATAAGGGCACAGCCAGCGCCTCCTCCACTCACCACTCATGTCTCAACTGCGCATATCTAAAATCCTGTTATGGTGCAGCCCAAATTCCACCCTCAAGACCTGGAAGGACGTTAGTTCCCCCCTCTTCATCAGATCCCCCAGTACGGAGATACCGATGATAACCCACCTCTTGAACCCTCGCAGCTTGTTCAGCTCCTTCAACCAGGTGCAGTGCCATATTGGGGTCTGTTTCATCGGTGTATGAGTCCAGCCAATTGCTTTAGTTGCCCTCTCCCACATCCCTAACGTAACCCTAGTAGCTGATTGCAATCGTTCTTTCCCCTTGCCCCGTATATGTAATGTAGGCAGTTGTGCCGTGTCATAGTGCTCCTCTCTAGGCAGTATGTGGGATGTGTTGCTGGGGCATGCAACCAGTCATTAATGTGGGTGAGGTGTTCCGTCCAATAATAGGCTTCGATGTTTGGCAGGGAGATCCCTCCGTTATACTGGTTCCTCTGCAGGGTTCCTAGAACTACCCTGGATTGTCCCCCCCAGCCAAAGCAGTGATCTCAGCTCTGAGTTTATGGCAGAGGAAACCTGACGAGGGAGTGTAAAGTATTCATTTTGTAAGGCGTACAAAAACCGTGGTAGCGTAATAATTTTAAACATGGCAGCGCGGCCTAAGATCGTGAGGGGGAGCGTCTTCCACCTAGCAGTGTCCTCTGCGAAATTATCAAGCACCCTTTTGATGTCCCTCTGATAGAAGAGGCTTCTATCCAAGGTCATATATACCCCCAGATACACAAATCCTTCAGCCGTAGTTCTGAGCACCCCCGGCAAATAAGACCAGTCATCCCCCCCGGGGATCGTATAAAATGGACTTATGCCAATTTATCTTATAGCCAGCGTGAGCGCCTTAACGGTTCAGGGTGGCAAACAGCGCCGGGATTGTGGTAACCGGATGCCTGATGTACAATAAGACGTTGTCTGCATATAGCAATATTTTTTCCTCATGCGGGACCGTCTGTTTTATTCTAAATAACCTGATATCCTTTTTCTGCCTAATTTCACATGCTACTACTTCTATGGTTAGGGCAAAAAGCAACAGGGACAAGGGACACCCCTGTCTGGTCCCCCTTCTAATAGGAAATTCCTCCGATAACACGCCGTTAACTTTTACTCTGGCACGTGGATCCGTATACAATAACCGCACCCACTGCCTGAACTTGGGACCGAATCCAAACCTGGACAGCACTCCTTCGAGGAAGGGCCAATGCACCGCATCAAGCGCCTTTTCGGCGTCCAAGGATAAAAACAGATGGGAGTCCCTTCGACTGTGTACCTCCATCAAGCAGTTATGAGTCCTCTTAAGAGTCAATCTAGTTGCCCTTTCTGGCAGAAAACCCAGTCGGAAGGCTAAAATTGTGGCCAGGAGTTTAACCTCCACATTCAGGAGAGATATGGGGCGGTACGACGCGCAGTCCTCGGGGGACTTACCCAACTTATAGATCGGGACAAGTGTGGCCATACGTAAGTCCAGCGGCAAAATACCCTCCTGGGCCGCTCCCTCAAACAGCTGTTCTCAGTTTCAATGTTATTTTTCTAGATAAGTGCAAAATGCACATTTTAGTTTTATGGTCAAAATCGTTTTTTACGTTGGGTTAAGAATGATCAGTTTTTACACTGCATCAGTGACAAATCAACGAGTCTCTGTGCAAACATGTTCAACAAACCAATAACATGCTAACCAGGTGACTGGATTGTAAACAGCAGCCAAAAAGTTTACATGCAAAGATTCAAATTCCAGGAGATTCTTTAAGGAAGACAACAGTTTCTTCTGGATTAGGACCTCACTCATCATGAGTATAGTTCAAAGACGAGGGTGGGGTCAGTGTCACAGGTAGTTCTATGGTTCCCTTTAATCTACTTTTCAGCAGATTTGCAACTCCATTCCTGGAAGAGGAGGACAGAAGAAAACTCTCTTCGATCATCTGTGGCAGAGAGACAAGCATATCCATTGCAAAAGCCAGAGATGCAGTCTTTTCAGAATCAGGCAGAATGTATTGTTTTGAGTGCCCAAGCAGAGTATGTTATATGGTAAATTAGTCAGCCAATGAATTATACCCAATAGTAAAGCAGTTTCCATGCTTCACACTTCCAGTTATGCAGCAAAAAGATGCATTCCGTTTCCTGGGTGCCTGGTTTGTGGTATCAAATTATACCAAATGTCTATTAACTAAACTTGACAAAATAAAAATCCTTGTCTTTGCAGAGCTTTATCCTGCTTCCGAAATCTATCCCTCCAAAATCAGCCCCTGCGCTTCAAGAAAGCCTTATCCACTGAACCAGCAGTAGAAACTAATAGTCCAGCTTAGCCTGCCTACAAAGGATGTTCTTGTTCTCCGTTATGAATAGTAAAGGGTGATACAAGTTCTACTGAGGCACAGATGTCCTCACTTGGCAGGCCTGAGATGTTCCTCCCTTCCATCCTGGTAGTGATTAGCCTGTGATTGGGAATGTATCTGGTGATTAGGGCCATTAGAAAAGAGGAATAGGTACAATCCCTGCAAACAGGAATGCCTTTGAATTGCACTTAAGAGAAGCAGAGGACAAATACGTTTAAACTCTTATAACTAGAAAGAGACTAAAGGCTCTAATGTACACATTTTAAAAATGACTATATGATCAATTCAGAAAAGTGAATAAAGTTGATTCTCAATAGAGAAAAAAGATGTTGCCCCATATATTCTGATAGAACGCAGTACCACTAGCTCTGAAAATAATGCTGTCGCTAAAGGGAGCTGACATTTATCACCATAGTCCAATACTATCAATAGTTTTACTATAAGCTTTCACCATATGATTTAAAGCTATGGATACTCATAAATATTACATTGTTTAAAAGGTGTTAAAATTTGTATACCTTAAAAGATAACTGCATATCATGTCCACTATATCAAAGCTCTGTTTTATCACTTACTTTCCTCATATTAAGTTTAAGTAAAAAAGGATAGTTTCAGCAAACACTTCATTTGCACTTATAATTTTTTGCTTGCAAAAATAACAAGCTCTCTAGTTTGAAGTCTGCATGAGCTACAAATAAGCTGAACAGTAGGTCATATTATGCTCCATATCCCCCTCTCCGCAGGAGCTCTCCTAATTCAAAATTTGTTTAAACTCACTTGAGTTCCTCCTTACCATTGCTGATACGTACACCTGGCTTTTAGCAAATAGCAGAGCCCTGCACAGTCCCTTAAGGCTAGGATTATTTTGAAGACTAGTGGTTGTAAACATAGCTCATTAACTTTTTGCCATTCTTTTAGCAGATTTCTTAGGGCATGTTTCAAAGTGACATCTTCCGTATCTTGCCTAGTAGGTTTTAGAATTCCTAATGTGGCCTCAAGGTACCTTAGTAACTGGAGCATTACATTTGCATCAATCATAACATCATAGACAACGCAAGTATGTGATAATTACCTTACTCGGTGGTTAATCATATCAACAACCGATTAATTCACCTCCAGCCTGAAATTCACAAGCTCCAGTCTTTTCAATGGTGAGAAACACTGCATGCTTAGATTTAGTTGGTATTTCCCGAATTCTTCCTCAGATTTTTTAGTTTATACATTTTCACACTGAATAAGAGTTGCAATTGGGTTTCACTGATTCAGTACGCCCCGATTTTTTTGTTTTTTGATCACCCAGTTTTTGACATTATACTGTGAGTGAGTCTCACTGCATGTCTTTCACTCATGGTAATCACATGGTAAATGGACTGCATTTGTTTACCGCCAGTGTCCGCCTTTTATGTTATAGCCGCTGCGATGCAGCAAAAGGGAAGAGCACTTAGCTGGTTACATGTGAGCACATGGATACATGTGTGTGCACAAGTGTGCTGGCTGCACGTGGTAGACTACTGTTGTGCGCAGCCCGGTAACTGCACACAGTTATCCTGGTGCAGTGAGGACTCTGCAGAATTAGGTATTGACCTAGGTTAGGCCTTATAATGTCAGTGTATGCTAATAGGAAACAAGAAGGAGTTTGGGATCTACTTAACTAACGATTGGAAGATTGGAATTCTCATAATCCTTGTGGTGAGTGTGCCTTGGAACCCGCAGGGTGATTTTTAATAACCCTTACTCACCAGCCTAGTTGGTGATATGCTTCATCACTGGGTTCCCACCCTATCAGCGAATGCTTCCAGGGTGTGCTGCGATGCCTGATTACAGCAGAGCTGTTTTTATTTGATTGTGATTGTGACAGTGTGTGTAGTGGTGGGTTGTCATTTTTAAATTTGGCTCAGGAACTCCTCCCACATATAGTGATTGTAACAATGGAGATCCTGGTCAAAGTTTAAAAACTGGTGGATCTTTCAGAGAATAAAATTGATCTCAATTATCCTCATTTGGGCATCAATCAGCTGCAACCTTTACCAGGGATGCCCAAGTCCACTGAACAACGGAGGGAGCTCAGACCTCTGCAGCTAACACGGGGCGCTCCTCTTTAAAGATTAATGTGGAAGGCCCTTGCAGTGATGCCAGTGAGGGGTGGAGCTGAGGCCCCCCAGAACAAATGAGACAGGAAACAGCCTGTATAATGCGGGCTCAGTCCAGTGTGCCATTTCCCAGCAAGTGGAACCACGCTTGCCGTAACCACACATATGCCTTAACCATGATTAAGGCAGTGCGCGGTCTAGATGTAGGGATGGGCGGCCACAGGAAGAGGAAGGATCGAGCGAGGACGCAGTCTGGTAAGTGGGTCTGGGGTTGGAGTTTGGGGAGGGGAGGCAGTTTATAAGGGTTGTGGTCGTTTTTAGGGATTAGCAGGGTTGGAATAGTGTGCGTGTGTGGGGTTCAGAGAGGTCAGGTAGTGTTCTGGGTTCGGGGGTTCATGGTGGTCTTTAGGACTCAGGGTTGGGTAGTTTTGTAGGGCTCAGTGGGTCAGGGTCATCTTCAGGGGTCAGGGTGGGTTTGGGGAGTGTTTAGGACTCGGGTGTGGTCATGGTAGTGCTTCGGGCTACAGAAATGTAGAGATGCAGAATTTGACAAAATCTTTGAAGAGTCTATGGCATCCAAAAATATGGTAATTAATAAAACAAAGACCTTCATACTGGTATGTGGAAATCAATCAAATGAATGTAGAGCTTTCCATATTGCAGGCTCTTTAATTAAGAGAGTGAATTCGTATGTAATTTGCAGGTCCAGTTTACAAGTAATGGCTCTTGGGTGCAACAGTTTTTAAATGTTAAACTTAAAATGAGTAAGAATTGTGAGGGAATCTTTAGGTTTTCAACTAAATTGGATCAGCACCCCATTAAGGAAATGATTGCGATCTATAAGCCTAAATAACTGTCCATTGCTACATCATGGGCTGGACTGTGGTGTTAGTCTGCTAGTAATTCACCACAAGTTGAATAAAATTCCTTTTCAAATGGGTGCTTTGGGTCATCTCGTATTGTGCATAAAGAGGTGGAGGGGTCCTATGTCAAGGCTCTTCTTTTAATGAAACCATTGCTGCTTTGGCTCTCTATTCAGTCTAAAGAAGAAACAAGCTTCACAAAATCGATTATACTTGACTGTCTGAAATTGGACTATGTCACTGGTATACCATGGCTGGCATACATAGTTTCTGTGTTTAGCTCCATATTTAATTTGTCAGTAGCGGCAAATCCATCCCAAGTCCTATTACTAACTAAGAAGGGCCACATTTTTACAACATAGGTCTGAAATCAGATTATGGGATGAGAAGACAGTTACTTTTTACAGATGGGAAGGGATGGCTGTCAGGAGTACATGATGAATGTAAATAATATCCAACATCAGTATGCTTTAACTAGGTTTAGATGAGATATCCCTCATTATTTGGTTGCATTCTTGATGATGAAATGATGTCCCTCTGATAAGATCCCTTGCCACTGCAATAGAACGAGTAATCAAGTCACACAGCACGTTATTTTGTTTTGCAAAGTTTTCTAAGGAATTGGTATGCCAATATCTGAAACACCATTTCTACTTGGATGACGGACAGTTTCTTGAAATTAAACACTGATAAAACAGAGGTATTGTTTTCGAATCAACCTTCTCCTCCACGGTCCGCACTCTGGTGGCCAGCGGAGCTAAACTCTCCGCCCGCCCCAGTTGCTTCAGCTAGAAATTGAGGGTTTAGATTCGATTCCAACCTCTCAGGCAAGGTCCAGATATGCCAAGTTTCCTAATCTTGCTTCTGGAAACTGAAAGCCTTGCAGAGATTCCTTCATCTCCTGTCTATGGATTTCCGGAAAACGGTGGTCAACGCATTATTTACGTCTGAGCTTGATTATGCTAACGGCCTGTACCTGGGTTTCCCAGCTTACTTGATTAAGAAATTGCACACTATTCAAAACGCTGTGGCTAGGCTCATTAGAAATGTACCTCTCTGCCACCACATTACAGCCCATCTGCGCAGCCTACATTGGCTGACAGTCAAAAGGAGAATAGAGTTCGAGGTGCTGTCCTTGGCTTATAGAGCTACTAGAGATATTGGCCCAGGATACTTGATGCAGAGACTCCAGAAATACCACCAGACCAGGGCTTTAAGATCAAATAACCAGGTATGGCTCCGGATTCCTCGCTTTGCAAAAACCAGGATTGGGGGTCGAGCTTTCTCAGTGAGAAAGGCCTCTCTCTGGAATTCGCTACCTGACCACCTACGGAAAGCCGAGTCAGAACCTATGTTCAGGAAGGCATTGAAAACCTGGCTTTTTGGCCTACCTTAGTCCTCCCCCTCCTCTTCCCTTCTTTTCCTCCTGCAGCTGCCGCTGTTAGTGTCAGGACACCCCCTGTGGAGGTTTCCGTGCACTGTTTAAATATAAATGATGATAATGATGATAATTTATATAAGGAAATGTATTACATAAGATACTATATAGGGCATATGATTGTTTATTTTGTGTGATGTATCACTGAGCTTACATCATGGAGAGTTTATATTGATCGTATTTTTATTTGAACTATATTTTATCAAGTTTCGTAATTGTTATTGTACTTTTATGGCTGTTTTTACTATCCAAAAGAACTTTTGAATGGAATGAAAATGGACTGAAGCTATTAATATCTTACCAGTAGTTCGGGCTCATTTATGCCATCTGCTCACCTGCAAGCACAACAGTGACACATTTTGCATATTGTCATATATTTTACATTTTGTGCCAGCTCTCACAGCTCCAACTGATAATGAACACAGAGTTGGCGACCCTGTGAGTAGGAGCCAGAAATACATCTCCACACATGTTCTTCCCACTTAGGCACTGATTCCAAGTTGCATGGCACTGGGTGGGGTAGAAGTATATGTTAGGGGATGTGGTAAATCCGCACCAGTTCTTAGCAATTATTTTTTAAGCTTCTCAGAATGTGAAATTACTGTAAGGAACTGGATTTAATGGTCATAAAACCTTATGGAATTCAGAAGTCAGTGGGTTTAGCATACATATTCACCACCTGGTCTGAGCAGGTGATTAATATATGTTCTGACTCAGGGTGAGGGAAGTGAAGGGTTAAAGGGAGTAGGGAATGAAAGGGAAGAGAAAAGTTAGTGCTATCAGTGAGAACTGCATGAGGCCAAAACCTTATACATTTTTAGTGGGTGAAATTGCTGCCTGGCAAATATGGACACTGGAAACCCGTGTTTGGAATCACTGATTAACTTAGAATCAGGCAGAGTGGAACTCAATATGCCTATTCTGCTTCACTTAACTCATCATCAGGGCCTTAGAGGTGCATAGACTTCTAAAAAGTATCACCATTAAGCAATTGTATCCTCCTGAAAACTGTTTATGTAACTCTGTTCTTTGGTGATTGAAACAAAAAAAGCCAGTCACAGTACAAATAAGGCCACTTTAGAGTTTCTTTTTGTGTCACCTCCAATGACTGTGTGGCCACTGAAACAGTCAAAGTAAACTTTTCAACAGACATATTTTCAAAATTGTGTATTAGTTAAACCTAACTCGCCCTACTTAGATTCAGTTAAAGCAGCAAATGTCGATATTTGGCCAGGACTAATTAATGATCCTAATTTTTTTCCAAAGATGCAAAACAACGAGACATATTCTAGGGATTCCCTTTGTTACTCGGAAAGATTTACACGGCTGGAATAACATCAACATTATTAATTCCTAAAACATATAGTACATGAAAGAAAATCAACAAGTATGGGACAAAAGAAACACAAGGCGTCAAATCAAGGTTTTAGCCTATTACTTTCCACAGAACTAGAGCTTGCTAGGATTAACGTTATTACTGAAATTACCAAAAGAGTCATTCAATGTATTAACTAACAAAAAGGAATATTCAAAATTATGCTGTCAGAATACCATGAGCTTGTAGATACTTGCATGGTTTTTATTACAAGCTAGGAGGAATGGAATGAGTTATTCACCACACCTGTTAAATACTGGTATTGTGGGGTGAGGTATTTACCACATGTATTTACCACATGTGATAAATACTTCCTATTCTGAGTTTTTAATTTTCAAACGAGGCAGAACATGGGTAATCTGTATTTAACACACTGAATTATTCATGTGATGAGGTTTTTCAGGCATTTTCCCTTGATCATTTTCAGCAGGACTGACAAGTCAGAGTCTATCAGGGGGAAACTATGAGTGTGACAATATCACAAAATAGATCAAAATGTAGCCCTTCAATTGTATTGAGGGTTTTAGTTCAATCAAGCAAGATGTCCTTTTCCGTATAGATTTTATATTTCCATACTTGGAACACACAGAATGTAGTTTTTTTTTTCTGTTTTGATTCCCTGCTTTACCATCATGTGGGAAAAGGGTGTTAGTAAAGGAGAACATGATAAAAAATATGAGATATAAAACAAATGATCATGGAGCAAAAAGAAGTAGAATCTCCAGCTTTATCATTAAAAATGGAAGTTATGTTGGATAACAAATATGGGGGCCGATTATGATGGCGGATTTCCCGCATCCACCGGGCCGGCGAAAGCCACCGCCGGCCTGGAGGATGCAGGAAAACCGCAGCGGATGCTGGAAAGACCCACCGCCAAATTAGGATGGCTGGTGGGTCTTTGAATCTGTCTGCCGCTTTTCCGCCGCAGTCGGAAGGCGAAGGTGGAAAAGCATTAACATGGCTGGCGGTGTCTATCAGACCTATGGTACCCCCCTGCATTTGCGTGAACAAAGCGACAGGCACCGCGCGGTGCCTGCCGCTTTGTGCACGCAAATGCCGTGCATGCATTTTAACATTGCGGCGGGTGCAGCTTGAAGCTGCACCCCCCGCAATGTTTAAAATAGAGGATGTGACCGCCACCCTGATGGTCACATCCTAATCTGCATGGAGGGACCGCCGCTCCCCCTGCGGACGGTCCCTCCTTCTCTATGGTAGTGGACGGACTCAGGTCCGTCTGCCATCATAATCGGCCTCATAGTGTGGGGGGGTTAAGTATATAGGAATCTATGAATCTAAGAATTATATTATGGAAGTGCTGCTCTAGAAATGCCTATTTACAAAGGTCAATGTTTAATCTAATTCTCCATACAAAAAGTATATTAATGATACTCAGAAATTCCAGAAAGGGATTCCTTGCCTAAACGCCGCGCTCTGCGCTCCTACTCACCAATCTCGGACCCAGCCTTTTCTGAGCCGCCACGCCTCGCCGGACCCGCTTCGCGGGTCCCGCTTCGTGGTTTGTGGCTTCTGTTGAATCCAGGGGCAATTTCTTCACCACCAAGACCGGCAGGGCTGCGAGGGTAGAGCGGAGGACTCCAGGGACCAGGAGTCTCCGCGCGCCCGTTTCCAGCTGGGCTCCTCTCCCTGCCGGCCACGCCCCCAACACTGCAAGTCTTAACGGGCTGAGAAGGGCTTGCCTGGCGGATTCCTTGCCTAAACGCCGCGCTCTGCGCTCCTATTCACCAATCTCGGACCCAGCCTTTTCTGAGCCGCTTCGTGGTTTGTGGCTTCTGTTGAATCCTGGGGCAATTTCTTCACCACCAAGACCGGCAGGGCTGCGAGGGTAGAGCGGAGGACTCCAGGGACCAGGAGTCTCCGCGCGCCCGTTTCCAGCTGGGCTCCTCTCCCTGCCGGCCACGCCCCCAACACTGCAAGTCTTAACGGGCTGAGAAGGGCTTGCCTGGCGGATTCCTTGCCTAAACGCCGCGCTCTGCGCTCCTACTCACCAATCTCGGACCCAGCCTTTTCTGAGCCGCCACGCCTCGCCGGACCCGCTTCGCGGGTCCCGCTTCGTGGTTTGTGGCTTCTGTTGAATCCAGGGGCAATTTCTTCACCACCAAGACCGGCAGGGCTGCGAGGGTAGAGCGGAGGACTCCAGGGACCAGGAGTCTCCGCGCGCCCATTTCCAGCTGGGCTCCTCTCCCTGCCGGCCACGCCCCCAACACTGCAAGTCTTAACGGGCTGAGAAGGGCTTGCCTGGCGGATTCCTTGCCTAAACGCCGCGCTCTGCGCTCCTACTCACCAATCTCGGACCCAGCCTTTTCTGAGCCGCTTCGTGGTTTGTGGCTTCTGTTGAATCCAGGGGCAATTTCTTCACCACCAAGACCGGCAGGGCTGCGAGGGTAGAGCGGAGGACTCCAGGGACCAGGAGTCTCCGCGCGCCCGTTTCCAGCTGGGCTCCTCTCCCTGCCAGTCACGCCCCCCCGGTGCAACCTTCAAAAGGAGGCACTAGACCCGCTGCGCGGGAGCGCACGGGAGGGCGCCGGGAGAAGCCCGGGACAAGGGCGGGACCGTCTGTGGCCGTCCGGGGCCGAAGGAGGCCGGGCTGGGCCCATTCCCTAAAATCTTGTAAAAACCACGAATCTGGTTATGCCCTCGCCACCCCCGTGTGAAACCCCATTAAGGGAGGGGGCTTCCAGTACTGGGACGTTGGACAATTACTTTAAACCTTCTAAGGGAGAGTTGGCTAAAGAGACCTCATTAGAGAAACGTAGGGCGGAGCGTAGGCGCTCCATTGAATCTATGAAAAATAGATCTCTGACAGATATTGTTCCCTACCCAATCTCTCAAGAGGAAGGCATGCTCCTTGATAGCCCAAATCCCCTGACCCTTGAGGACTTTCCCCTTTTACTAAGGGAAATTCCCTGTCCCTCAGGGTTGGCACCTGGAAAACAACCGGTCCTGGTGGTTGATACTCAATCTGTTATTTCAGTTAACCCTGTAGCCCAATCCCCTCCTCCACAAATGGCAAAGAAGAGTAAGTTAAAACCTATTGTTGTGGTCGAGGTGCATAGGCCTCCGCCCAGCAAACGTACCAGGAAATCAATAGGGGGTGGGGGGAAACCCAAATTATCTCATCTTGATTTTGGTAAGAAACATGCCAATCCACTCTTACCAGGGAAGGTGGGTGAGAAAGTCCCCACTATTCCTCTTACAAAGGTTCAAAGCCCCATTTTAGAGGCTACCAACGCGAACCTAGAGGCCAATCTCTCAATCAAAATCCCCCCACCCATATCACTAGAGAGTATTGAAATTCTATTTCGCTCCCTCCTGCAGCCCATCAGTGAAAGTTTAGAAAAAGTGGAGACTAGGCTCACTTCACTAGAATCATCTCTTACTACTTTGAACACCTTAGTAAGTAAGCAAGTGGGATTCCAACTCTCTGTAGAGGACCATCTGAAAACAGGAGTTTTAAAATTAGCTAATGAAGTCCTACCCCAGGGTGCGCCTTCTGCCCCCCCTCTTCAGCCACTTATGGCTATCAAATTCCAGGCACAGCACAATAACCAAGCTAATGGGGTACCACAATTATCAGACTATCCTCTCCAAAGACCCCAGATAGAGCCTAAGGAAAGAGGCCAGGAAACCGGTAAAGGCACCCCACATTCTCCGGCTGGGCCCCCCCCAAGACCAAGGAGACCAGATCTCCCGCCTGAAGCCAATAGCCTTACAGTAGTCTTAGCAGGTGCCCCTCACTTACGATCAGGGGAAAAAGAAGATTATTTATCCCTCAAGAAAAAGGTTATTAAATGGCTCAATTGGAACCGACCACTACCACCCCATTTAAATAATGAGATTATTATGGTTAGAAGGGTCCCATGGTTAGGGAAGACCAGAAAATCAATATTAGGGGACTGCGTCCTGGTAACCTTTAAAGATCAGGGTACAGTGCTGCATATCTGTGAAGGCGTTAATAGATCCCTGGATTCCACCATCCAGACCCTGCCAGTTTCCTTCTTCTTCCCCCCTATTCGCATGCATAGGGTCCCACTGCATGATGAATGGACAAGGGTGGATCATAGACGCAGTCGTAAGGATTATAGACAACGTCAGCATTCCCAAATGCCAGAGACACCGTACTCTCATTTTAATCGTTTCAATTGTTTGAGCGCTCTGGATGGGGTCGATTGACTTGCTGCTCATAAGCCAGATACCAGGGATAATGGGGCCAGCAGACTTCCGGCACCCTCTACTGTAACCACTGGTATAGTCTCTGGCTGGACGGATGATCAAGGGGCTCCCGAAATTGACACCTGTGGCCCTTTCTATCTACCTGTGGATATTGAGGACAGAGCTGAGGGAAGTGCACGGGACTCTCGGACAATGGTTAACGGCTTGCTCAGCCATTCTGAGCCATCTTTTTCTATCACTGTTCCCGTTTTAGGCCCCCCGATGGAAGGGGTGCCTGGATCTTATGTCCCCAACCCCCATGGCGTGCCCATAGTGGCTTCTGACCACCTGAAGCTAATTTGTTGGAACATTGCGGGGCTGGCCAACAAATTGGGCGAGCCAGATTGGGAAAATTACATTAAAACGGGGGACATTTGTATGTTCCAGGAAACTTGGGCACGAGAGGACTACGGACACCAAGGCTATGCATCATTTTCTATTCCAGCACGGTGGGAAGACAAAGGTCGTCCGTCTGGGGGGCTTACAACCTGGGTAGCTTCTCATCTGGGCTGTGTGGCCACTCGTCGACCGCTTAATTCTGAAGACATACTTGTGGTCTCGCTACTTTGGCCAAACAAAGCTACACTTGTGCTGGTTAATGTCTATTCCAGGCCGATGGGAAGGGCAAAGGAATCACCAACCATTGATGAACTTTCGAACCTTTTATCTGAACTGTCGACTGATTCATATTATGTGGTGGGTGGGGACTTTAATTCTCATTTTGAGCCATTACCCGGCCTCCTGGAAGGGCTTTCAGTGGAAGAAGATGCAAGGTGGGCAGTTCCCGCGGTGGAAGCATCTCCCGCGAAAGCTTGGTCCCCACTAGCACTACAAATTACTGCTCTCACCCTAAGGTTCGGAATCAGAGCCTGTAATGGGCGGATGAAATCCGATACTCCAAGTAAAACTACCTATAATAGACGGGGGAGAGAGTCTCGTTTGGACTATGTTATGGTCCAATTAACGAGGTGGGCTACAATCCGGGACTTCAGGGTGATGGAAAGGAGCGAGAGTGACCACAACGCCCTGGAGCTTGACCTGGTGCACCCAGGCCCTATAGCCTTGGGGCCTATAGTGGAAGGGAATAAACCCGCGCTCCTCTTGGATAACAGCAGGAGAAGAATTAGGTGGGAAAACATGGTCGCAACCAAGGATAAACTTCCCCTACTATATGCTGAGATTGTCCCTATTTTGGAAGCCGTGGGGAGTTTTGACATTAAGGAAAATAACACAGACTCCCAGATCAGATTATTCAATGCCCATGAGGACCTCACAAAAATTGCAGCACTACACTTTACTAGTAGCCCACGTAAGACCAGAGAGAGGCCCGAGGCAAAGCATTGTGGTACAATCGAGCATGCAGACGGGCTAAATTAGAACTTCTCAAAGTAGTCAAGGAGGGGGTAGGAGGAGAACGCCTGAAACATAGCAGGCAAGCCTATAAAAAGCTCCTTGACCAGGCTAAATTAGAATGGGAAGAAAATCAGTGGGAAGAACTCACAAAGGCTTTAGCACTCCAAAACCAACGGTTGTTTTGGAGGATAGTGAACGGGGGGTCAGGGAATCTACAATCGGCACTAGACTGGATAGCCTACCGGGGGACCTGTTTAAACAGGAGCCCATTGTTTGGGCACCTTACCTCGCCGCCCTTTTTAACAGTGTTCTCGGTGGGATGGAAATCCCTGGTACTTGGCTGGGGGCAGAGGTGGTCCCTATCTTTAAAAAGGGTTCCCCTCTTCTCCCAGCCAACTACAGGCCAATCAGTCTGATCGATGTACCGCAGAAACTGTTCGGCAGGGTCTTGCTGAACAGGCTTCAGGACTGGATAGAGGAGGTGGGAGCCCTCAGTCCCTACCAGGCGGGGTTTAGGAAGGGGGTATCCACAGTGGACCAGGTTTTTAGATTAAATCTAATCTATTGGAAAACAGCAAAGTTCGACGGCGGCAGTTTGTACACAATTTTTGTGGACTTACGGGCCGCTTTCGACCTGGTCCCCAGGGGGAAACTTTGGAGCGTCCTGACAGAGATGGGCGTCCCCCCAGACATCCTGTCAATCTTACAGAGGCTCCACCATGGTAATTTTGCCCGAGTGAGGTGCGGGAGGTCGGGGGAGCTGACTGATAGGTTCCCCGTTGGCCGAGGGGTAAGACAGGGTTGTGTGCTAGCGCCGACCCTGTTTTGCCTTTTTGTCAACGGGGTAATCGCCCATCTCAATGCCACTGATTACACCGACGCCCCTAAACTAAATGGCCGCAGGGTGCCCGCAATTATGTTTGCGGATGACACCCTGCTGCTTTCAAAAACCCCTATGGGTATTCAAAGGATACTTGACTCCTTCACGGCATTCTGCCTTGATAGAGGGTTAGAAATTAATGCCACTAAAACCAAATTTATGGTTTTAAACCCGACCAACAAATTGCGCCAGAATCCGCAACTGGGAACCACGCGGCTTGAGAGAGTGGCCACTTTTGAATATTTGGGTGTGACCCTCAACGAAACTATGACCTGGGGATCCCACCAGAGCAGGGCAAATCTTAAACTCGTGCAAAGTACTGGGGGCATTGCACGAATAATGATTGGCTCGACGTACCGTCCATTGGGCTCTTTAATTCAGATATATAAGGCCCAGGCGAGGGGAGCGATCATGTACGGGGCTGAACTGTGGGGGCACATGCCCTGCCATAGCCTCTCAGTAACAGAAAATAAGTTCATAAGAAGGGTGGCCGCTCTCCCCCCGAGCACACCGCTTCTTCCATTGAGGCTTGATTTAGGATTACGACCATTAGCTGATGAGATAGGTCTGAGACCCATAGCCTTTTGGCGTAGGCTATGGAGTAGCAACGATCTCACGGATTACAGGGCAGAACTGGTCGAGCTATTGAATCACCCCAAGGTGCTTAGCGTCCCTTGGGTTAAAAATATTCAAGCCACTTGCATGGACTTGGGGCTCCCTGATCTATGGACAGACCCGGCCACGGCAGCACTCAATATTTCCAAGAAGTCTCTGTCGAATTTATATCATGAACGCAAACTGGCAGGGGCTATAGCTGCCCAGCCAGACGGGTCTTTATCAGCTGTGTTCTTACAAAGCAAGGACACCTATAGGCTCGAAAAGGCCCTGGACCCTATTTATCCCATACTTGCCAGAAAATTGTTTCTCCAGTGGAGGTATGGCACATTACCCTTCCGGTCTTTTACTAGCTTGTGGTCGTCGGCTTCCCCAGTAAAGCACTGCCCTGCGTGCGAGGATAGGGAGGAAAACGACCTGCATGTGGTCTTTTTTTGTCCAGCCTACAGGGCAGCCAGAAAGTACTGGCTGCTTCCGCTGATAAGGAACATGGGTGGCAGGGAATATGCACCAATGTACAGGATTTAAAAAACTGATGTTACTGGCCCAACTGTTTTCGCACTTTCTAAGTTTTTTACCAATGTGTGGTATACACAAAATCGTTTTTTAAAAAATGTTGGGTAGTGTTTAAACATTTTTCAAACCCTTTATAAAGTTGTTTAACCCTGTACAGACTTTTTTATACATGTATTTAATATTTTACCTGTAATGATATTCTCACATGTGTTTTTCTTCTTGTATTGTGTATCTTTTATGACCAAATGGTCGAAATAAAGATTGGAAATGAAATGATACTCAGAAATTCAAGAAAGGGCTATGGGAAATAACTTTGGGTTCCCCCCAAGGCTGCTAAGGCAACCATATTTTAAAAATCTGAATGAAAAAGCAAACTAGAGAGCTGTTTTGCAAGTAGCAGTTATTCCTACCAATCATCATGATAGCATGTACAGGAAAGGAAGTATAATATGGAATATATTTGGGATATCTGTTGAGTGTGGGACTATAACTAGAAGCATTTAATGCTGCCCTCAAGAAGACAATACATTGTGATGGGCCAGCCAAAATATACATAGGCTTTAACTTAATGGCAGGTCATAAACCCTGGGCAGTTAAGAAAGGGCTTATCATAATTACAATAAGTTGATATGTCATAAACTGGAAGAAAACCTCACTGAAATGTTAAGATGATTAAAGATATATATAAGTAAACAATACGACAATATATATATATGCTTCCTGGGAAGGATAGTGGACAATATATGTGAAGAATTACAGTCTAAAGAAGTAAAAACCTTCAAAGTTTTGTAGAGGAAGCAGGAGGACATGTTAAGTATTAGTTAATCCATTTAATAGCGAGAGAACACAACTGGGCAGCCCATATTTCAGAGTTGTACTGCAAGGAGCATTCTAAATATAATGCAGAGTAATTAAAAATGTTGAAAGAATAGTTGGAAATGTGTCTTGTAATACAATACTCTGTCTGATATTGAGATCACAATAACATGAAAATCTACACACTTCCTGCTCTGTAGCTAAACTGAAGCATGGATATTAATGTTGAGTTCTACTAGAGGAAATGATAGGCACTATTCCTTAACACATGGAAGGAGGGAAATATAGTTCCAGTATTTAAAAAGTTAATTCAAGCTAACCCCCTATTGGAAAGATGGGGCTCAGATGGATCTAAGGTATTTTATGCAATGGATAAATATATGCTTTTGGTAAAATCGCAGACATGGGAATTTCCCTGGCACATTAACTTGTGAAAGAGGGGTTACAACAGGGTACAATAAATCTCTTACTCAGAAATAAAAACATCAATGGCTTGTAGCAAGTCTGCATAGCACTTCTCCTCCTTGCCATATGCATCCCTTAAAGCAAAGTCCTAAAGACAAAATTAGCTAGTCTTTGTGTCGAAAGAAAATTTTATACCATCTTGGTGATGGTAAAACCATGGACTTTAATGCATGCAGTCCATATGGCTGAGATTAATTCAAGCATTCCATTTACTAGTAAATATCTAAAAAATAAGTAAAATTGTAACGTGCAAAGTAATGGATAGATACTAGAAAAAACATCAGAGTTACTAAAAATCACTTCTTGGTTCAATTGGAATAAATATTGAATCCTCATAATCATTCCTGTGCAGTAAAAGAGAAAAAAGTAGAGCCTGCATCTGAAAACTTTCTTTATCTCACTTTCTGTCTTTAATCTGATGGCCTTTATCCAAATCTTTGAAGGTACTCTCTCATCTCCAGCGTTCACTGGAAAAGAATGGAGCACATACAAATAATTGAATGGCATAGTCATGATTGAAAGGTCATGTGGGAACCCCCATTTAAATTGATAATATTGACTTCTTGCAAATCTTTTTGATTGGAAGTAAAACTTAGACCATTGGTATTGTTAAGACCATGGGATGGTACTGAGATAATAGCATGCTCATAAGAGAGAAGAACATTTTCTTTGCTTCTTGCTGTATAGAGCAGTATATTTGGTCACAATGCTAACATATGTGCGTTTTTAATTTCGTTGCATGATGCTGCAAGTAAGCTACAATTAAGATTTCTGCAACTAGATGCACTGATCTCAATGTGGTGTTGGAAAAATCATTTACCTGAAAGGGCACTGTAAGAACTCAATTCAAGGTTAAATTAAAAATGATTTATTGGACAGCACAGCATAAGGTTCTGGCAGGACAGCAGCAGGATACAACTGCCTACCAGTAACAAAATGATACATGAGCAAATCTCAGTTTAGAATGCTGAACTAATGAAGAAACATAACATGTCGCATGCCTTAAAGAAACATAATGATTACATACATATGATAACAATAATACTATAAATATGAAATGTAGCACATCTCCCTCATTTAAACAACAGAAAAGGAAAGAAAGAAATAAAATAAATTATACAATATCTTGCAGCGAAACAGGCCTTCTTCTGACCCGTACATTATTTTTGATTCTTGATGCCACAGAATCACATTCCGGTTCATGACTGAACTTGTTATCCTGAATAGAAATTTCCTGAAACATTTTAACATTTTGTTCAGGACACTTGGCCACTTTCCTTGAATTCCAAACCTTTCCATCTTGGGTAATAACTGTATTTCTAAACACTTTTTTTAATTTGGATAGGTCTACCATATCTACTCATACCCTTACTGACCAGAAAATGTTTCAAAATCCTTACCCAATCACCCACTTCCAAATTGTGTTCCCTTATTTTCCACTTGTTATTGTACCATGAAGTGTTCTTGTCCTGCTTACAACCAACTTTATTTGCAACTTCCTGAATGTCAACTTCATTCTCTACCAAGTTTTTACACTTTTCCTTAAACCACCAAGGACAAATATCTGAAGCTGGATCTCTTCTTTAAGTAATTAAAAAGGACTGATCTCCGTGGTAGTGTGTGGGGTGATACGATAAGTCCAAACTTTTTCTCTAAGAACACTCAACCAATTACCTTTTTCTTTAAACGCATCAGAAACAAAACCTTTCAACACGCGATTAAAGCGCTCAACTTGGACGTTTTCATGGGGTTCATAGAGAGATGTGCGAATATGTCTGATATTACAACTCTTCAAGAAACATTTCATTTCTGATTAAACTAACTGCAGTCCGTTGTCAGAGACTAGAGTAGATGGGCACCCTTCTCGTGCAAAAACTTCTTTGAAAAACTAATAACAGCACTAGTGGTAGCTTTAGCCACAAATTTCACCTCTGGCGATTTCGAGTGATAGTCAATAATGACCAAAGCGAAACGTGAAGCTTCTAGTAAAATCTGAAAAGGACCTGATATATCAAAAGCAATCTTATTCCATGGAACTTGAGGCCCTTTCACAGTTTTGAGAAGTGGTGTATGCACTTTTAACATCTTGTCAGTGACACAACACTCATTACACACTCTCTAACTGTGCGGTCAATGAATCTGTCCATGCCTGGTCACCAAAAATACAATCTTATTAAACGCTTCATCGCAGAAATTCCAGGATGCGTTTTGTGCGCTAGAAAAAACCTAAATATAATTTTGGAAATATTTGACAAACGAATCAAGATCTCTAAAAATTTGGAACATGAATCCCTGGAAAACCGAGGCTGCTGACGCCAAACCAAAAGGCATCCTTTTGTACTGAAAAAAACCTATTGGCGTAATAAAAGCAGTGTATTTTTTTGCCTCCTCTGTAAGTTCAATTTGATGATACGCTCACCTAAGATCTAGAGGGGAGAAGATCTGCGCACCATAAAACAAAGAAACAAGCTCATTAATATTAGGAAGGGGATGACAATCAATGATGATGTTGGAATTAAGAGCTCTCAAATCAATTGAAACTCTTGATCAGGCTTCTGTACCAAAACTATGGATGAAACCCATTGTGAGGATTCAATGGGTTCAATAATATTGTCTTTCAGTAAATCATTTAACAGTTCCTTTAACTCATCTCTAACATTAAGGGGAACTTCTCTCAATTTTTGTTTTGGTTTCACAGGAAGAGCACCTTCCTTAAGAACAATTCTGTGTGCAAAACTTTCAAATTTCCCCAATTGCTCACAAAAGACTCTGTTATACTTATCACTCCAATAAGACATGTCTTCTTTTCCTTCTAAACTTTGACACATGACACTTGCCATATCTTGCTCACTGCAAAGAGAACGTGGATTTAGAGTAATACCTAGCTCCCATTGGTCATGCCAACCAAGAACATTGACTCCTTTAACAGCAATATACAGTTTTATGTGAGCTGATCTACCTTTAAAGGCTAGAGGTTCTCTTAAATAACCTTCAATATCAACTCTAGACCCATCAAAGCTCTCAGCAATAATGTCTGATTGTTGCAAATTAGAAATGGCACATACATTTTCGAATTTTTCATTAAAATACTCGCTAGTAATTATAATCCATGGGGATCCTGAGTCCACCATGAGTTCAATGTCAATAGTGAGGTTATGAAAAATGCATTTAGGTGACCTCATACTGCTTACAACTACACAACCTTTTTGAACAATGGAAACAACAAATCCTCTGTCAGATTCATGATTCACATCTTCACTTTTGTTAATAGATGACACTTTTGCAGAATCCAAACTGTTGGTAGATAAACGTGATTGACCAAAACGTGATTGGCTATTGTAGCGTCTTTCCCTGCAAACATTACTAAAATGTCTTATTCTCCCACAAATATTACATTCTTTGTTGATAGCTGGGCATCCTTGAAAAGAAGCAATATGTGATTTGCTACCATACCTGAAACAAGAAAACAAGTTATTGGATTGATCAGTTCTCCTGCTGTTAAAATTGTTAAAGGAGCTCTTATTCTGCCCTTGTGCAGGAATGGAATTTTTGTTATCCATTTTGGGTTTAACAATACAAACTTTCTCTTCAGGAGTGGATTTATTGGTATTGGAATTTAGCTTAACAACAATGTCCATCAATTTATCCGACATTTCCATAGATTTAGCTATAGCAATAGCTTCTTCCAATTTGGGATCACCCATGCACCAAAGTTTTTCCTGAACTATTTTATTCTTAACATGGACAATGATCTGATCGCAGATCATCTTATCAGACATTGCCCCAAAGTTGCAATGTAAACATAAAGATCTTAAGGAAGTAAAAAAGTCATCAAATGATTCATCATGTTTTTGTGCTCTAGTGTAAAATTTGAACCTGTTAAGAGCAATATTGGCTGTTGGTTTAAACCTTTTCTCCAGTCTATTTAAGGCTTCTACATAAACATTAATAGAGTCACCATCGCCAGAATGTAATGGAAATTGAGGCAAGGTTCTAAATATTTCTTGACCTTCAGAGCCAAGACAATGGAGTAAAATGCTTTTTTTCTTTCAGCTCCCATACGCTCCCCATCAATAGCCTTCATATAATTAAAGAATTCCTCTTTCCATCTGGCCCAAGGCATGGGAGGATCACCCTTGACTTGTAGGAATTTAGCTGTGGGATCAAACTGCATCCTGAATGTCACAAAGTAATATTGTAGTTTATATGATGCAGTAAGCAATGTAAATATCCAAAATAGAAAAATAACAATACCGGAACAGTACACAGTCTTGCAGAGTACCTTGAATGTAGAAATAATATTTCTCCGGTAAATCCAAAAGAAGGCACCATAAACAGTCGGAAACAATAAAGCTTTTTTCCGAAATTTCAACAACAAAAAAATTTGTAAAAATGGGTTTAAACTCCGCTCCTGTGCTGGAAATGGCTGGAGTAGGCTTGTCCTCATCGCCAAATTTTGTAAGAACTCAATTCAAGGTTAAATTAAAGATGATTTATTGGACAGCACAGCATAAGGTTCTGGCAGGACGGAAGAAGGATACAACTGCCTACCAGTAACAGAACTAATGAAAAAACATAACATGTCGCGTGCCTTAAAGAAACATAATGATTTACATACATATGATAACAATAAAACTATAAATATGAAATGTAACAGGCACCTCTTGTAAAAACTAGTAAGGTTTAGAAATTTTGTTTTTGCAATTTAAAATCGAGATTTACAGGCACCTTTCACAGGGCAAAACCTCATGTGATACTGAGATATCTAACAGATATGGGGCGGTTTATACATTGTGCACTTGGGGTGCAACGGGCATGTGCGCCCCCTTTGTGTGCCCCCGGTAAACAATGGTATTACAGAAGGTGCCGTAGTCACTTGTGCAGCCTATTCTGTAATACTGATAGCCGAGGTAGCACCAACGCTATCTTGAGAAGGTGTTCCCTCATTTTCATAAAAATTAGGCAATCTCTGCTTCTGTGCCCACACCGTATTATAGACATGGGCACAGATGGAAACAGGTGCTTAGGAGGTGCACTCACAGTGTGCCACAGAAAGGCCAGCTGCTCCGCACCCTGACCAGGTGCCGCGAGCGTGAGGGGTAGGTTTCTCAGCGTTCCAGCGCCTGGACTTAGGCACAACTGCCAGACAGCGCTGGCCTCACGGGAGCAGACTGCGAGGCCCTTTTTAATCGCCCTTAGGGTCGCATAACTAGAGCAGGACCTTAGGCCCTCTTTTCAACCGACCCAGTGAGGTTGTATCTGTGTTTTTCTTCTTCTTTTGTTTGAAACCCCCCCCCCCTTTCTTTCACGTGTAGTACTCTGTTCTGGTCCTGACGAATCGCCGGATGGCGAGAAACATGTTGACCACATCAGGGGGTAGAGTTAGGTTCTGATACTTACTACAGTCTCTAGCTCTCCTCTCACCCCCTTTTAATCAGGGAAGCAGCCACGCCAATAAATCCTATTGTTGACTGGTTACCCTTTTTAATATTCACCCATTCCACACTGACTACACCTTCTTCCTTCTGACTCACACACACCAACAGCAAGGAATAAAAGACCTCCGTTAAAAGGGTGCTTCTGAGCACCCCGTCAGACATTGCAGCGCCGGTCTGACGAGGAGCAGTGAGCCAATGATGACACTGGACACCCTACGGTCAGGTTGTGTTCCACACCTAAACACCCCGGGTGTGTGAGGCTCTCTAATTCCGACAATGGAACCTCTCAGTTCCTTGACTGCACACTCTTTATGAGATTCTCTCTCCACTACAGTATAAGCCTCCACCCCCCCAAAAAAAAAAACATTTCCCGCCCCTTCTCCCCGGGGAGCTTTGTATCCTTCTGTGCGCTACAGAAAGGTGGTACACTGTTAGCGTGCCTGCTGAAGGCAACCCTCTAGAATGGAAAAAAGTGGAACCCAGGGTAGTTTCCATGCTGTGGTTGAGCCTGAAATTAGATTGAGTAATGTTGAGAAGTTGGTGGCTATTGATGTATTCAGTGAGGCATGTATTGATGATTTTTGATGATTTTCTCTAAGACCTTTGCAGGGAGATTGATCAGTAGTTGGAGAGCATTGAAGGTCTGCAGAGAGTTTCTGCACCAATGGGACAATAGTTGCATGTTTCCAAGCATCTAGGAAGGTTTTGGAAGAAGTGAGGCATTCAGAATGTGTTTAGCATGGTGCTGCTCTAGAGTGGCAGCAATGGCAAGTGTCCGATGGGGCATATGAGTGGATTGACCTCATTGTGGTGGTTGTTTCTTCTGGTGTGATGACCAGCCCTATGTTAACAATGATTGTTTGGATAAGATTGGATTTTGTTTCACAAGGTCTGTCAGGTCTGGTTGTGATTTGAAGTTGCTGTTATTGGCAGGGTTTTGGTGAAGAATTGAGAGAGATTTCTGGAAATCTTCCACAATTACATAGATTTATTTGCTTCTGTTGGTGCTGGCATTGATGCAGTCAACCAGAGCAGCACGTTTGGTGGTCCAGAACATTTGGTGGTAGAATCTCAGGACAAATTTGAACATGCTCCTGTCTGCATTGGTCTCGCTCATTCTCCATTTGTGCTCCAGTTGTTTGCAGTGGCATTTCATCAGTCTGAGTTCCTCTGTGTACTAACTGGTCTGGGGTTTATATCTTGCTATATTGTTGTGCTTGAGAGGGGCCAGGAGTAGGCTCAGGATGCGATCCAATTGTTGAAATTCTTGATGGCTTTGGGGACGTTGTTGCTGTTTTATGGGCTGATGGGGAGTTGAGAGTGGTGGGCCAGTCCTTTTCTGTGATGCTATTCCAGTTTCCATGGGCTGGGCTGGCCATGGTGCATGTGCATTGGACTGTGACGCAGATGCTCGACCTGATATAGGAATGGCCTGTCCAGAGACTAGTGTGAGTTCTTTTACTTTAAGGTTGTTAAAGGTGGTGAAAGAGGGATTAGGAGGTGTTTGGCAACATGGAGAGAGCCCTTTATTCATTAGGTGAGGCCCAGGCTTCAAAGGACTTTTCCTGTTGGGTTGGCCTCGGCGTGGTCTTCTAGGGGGTGCCATGTGGAGCAAAGACAGTCCTGCTCCTTGTACCTAGTTGTAGAATGCGTCCGTTGTTTCACTTCTTTGATCTCCAGACATGTTTGCCTTCACCACATCAATTGCCAATGAAATAAGAAATCAGGGTGTTGTTCAGGTTTTCAAGTTTATTTTTTTTTTGCCTAGTTAGTTAAAACCAATGCAATAGAATTAAATAACCACTTCAAAATAATTTGTTCACAATCATTAAAATCCATCTTCTCCTAAAACCGACATAAAATAGTTGGCAAGTTATCAATTAAAATTCAGTTCTCATAGTTATAAAATGTGATCTGACATATAGACAAAGAAGAGCAGAGTAAATTCATTTGTTCTTGTGATGCATAAGGTTTATCTCTGCAGAGTTCTATTAAGGGAGAAAAGTTTATATAAAGTGCTTTAGTGCATCTTTCCATCGGCCCAATATGTTTTCAGGCCTCTCTGCTACTCCCTTAGCTTCTATGGCAGTAACTTTTTCCTCCACAATTTTGAGGAATTTTACTAAGACTCAGTTAAGTGTAGGATCCGAAGGGTTGAAGAAAGCATCCACAACCTCTCTGCATTTCCTTATCCCTCTCTTGATGAACACTTTGCATAGTATTTTCCAGCATTCATCTAAGGTGACTTTGCAAAGGCACATCACATGAATGAATCTAGATTGATCTCTGTAGTCCTATTTTCGCCAAGGCAGGTAATGCACTGATAATGGCATTACTCCTAACCTGAGTTTTAAGAACCATGACCTTATGTGGATGCTTTAGGGAGTTGCTAGATAGCCTTGTGAGAATAATTTTTTATAAGTGCAGAGAGTTAACCACCCATGGCTCCAGAGTCTGCTTGCCCTCCAATAGAAACTTTATTTAGTGTTTGATTTGTATTTTTTTTTAACTCACTGCGGCTCAGATTTTGGGCCCAGGCAGATGAAAGCTCCATGGTGGCAAGTGACTTTGTAGGAAAGCTTTCATAGGTGATCTATCCCTGCCCTTTATTTCCAGCCAGAGATAGTTCCCCAAGGATCCCACCTTCACAAGTTAAAGTGTTTGGCAACAACTCACTAAAGCGGCTTATGGGCCCAAGATGTTTTTGTCCAGTCCGCACTCCAGCCTGATAAGCGCAGGAGACGTGTATGTAAGTATGGGCGGATCTAGCGGATCTCGCGTACGCGAATTTGCAAATTTACGGATTCGCAATCTCGCGTATTTGCGGATTTTTACGTTTTTTGTGTTGGCGAGCGTTCGCGAGGATTTGAGGACCATTTCGCAATTGCGAACTTACTTTTCGGCTCGCAACGGCCGCGACTATGTTGTTTCTACGTCTGGTTTATGATCACAGGTTCACAGCACCCTCTGTTTCACCACTGCCACCCTCTGGTACACCCATGCCACCCTCTGGTACATCCTCACTGCCACCCATTAGGTTTGTTTATCACTGTAGATTATGGGGGTGAAAAACAGCAATCACACCTGCCCTGCTTCAACTGCCATGAATTAATTTGGGGTTGATTAATGTGTCAGTGATTTTGAAAATTCCAGTCTGTCTGGCACCTGCTTCCTTCCTTATCTGTAATTTGCTTTCTGTTGCAGTGCAATTTTTTTGTGACAGGACCTTTATGGTCTACTTGTAGCTATTCTATGAGCCTGCTGTTTGGGTCATAGCAGGGTCATGGAATAGTTGCAAATAGGCAACTGAACTCTGGAGGGGCCCCTCAGGAAGCACTAGAGTGAATGGTTACTAATGTTAAGTTTGAACTTTTGCACCTGCTGATTGCTTTCAGTTTAGCAAAAATCGTTTTTCTGCAATTTCGCGCGATTTGCGGGGCGCGAATCCGTGCGAATACAATTTTTTTTTTGCGGCGTGTATGTTCGCGTGATTTTTTGCATGTTCGCAAGGCGCTTGTAGCTATACGTTTGCGAAGTTACCCTAGCGGTCGGACACGGGCGCGGCCATCTTGTTTGCGTGACGTAATTCCGTTTCCGGCCGCTATGTGTAATCTCGCAAAGTGTGCTGCTCGCTAGTACAATTTCGCTCGTGATCGCGAGGAAAATCTCGCGCGAACTTACCCACGCGGTCGTGAATGGGCGCGGCCATCTTGTTTCTCATTCATTGCTATGGTTCTGGGCATGCTTTCTGTATCCTCTCTGAATCTCTGCCATCCTTTGCTTTTTTGAAGTTTATTTGATCTATTTTACTTATTAGCTATCCCTCTATTTTTCTAGCTCTATATTTTTGTGTTTTCTGCTACTTTTTGTTAATTATAAACTACTTTTTTAAACTCTTTTCTTTTCTTCTTCCCTATTCTATTTCTTCTTTATTATTTCACTCATTTCTGCCCAGACCATGGTAAAGGGAGCCGGGAAGCACCCTGAGAAGGGGAAGGGTCCCGCACCCCGTGCCCGGCTCCCGTGCGGGCGTTTGAGGGGGGAGCAAGTGATGCCACGGGAGATCTTTAGCGCGGAGGAGGTGGCCGCACTCATCTTCCACGTCCAGCGCCGCCTCCCCAAGACGATCCTGCGAGGCGGCAAGATCGCAACCGGCTATGGCATCCGGGAGCGCCGGAAGCGGTGGGAGAAGGTGTGCCGGGCCATGTTTAAGCTCTCTGGGGTCCGGCGCACCTATAACCAGGCCACCCACCGCTGGACGGATGTCATGGACCGGGAACGGGACTTGCTGGACACGCTCGGCGTAGAGGTCCCCGGGCTTGGTGAGTAGTAGTAGCCTAGCCATTTCTAGCTATTTCATCACTAATCTGTTTTATCCGGCTCTGTTATTTGCAAATCTTTGTTCTTTACCAAGAGCAATAATGCTGCCGATTACATTAGGTAAATTATATTTCAAAATCTTCTATGCATTTCAGGTGCACTGCTCTCCTTCTCAGTAGCCTTGCTTGCTACTATGCCTATTTGTTTTGTATTTTGTGTTCATTTCATTGGCCTGAGAAATTATGTATGAGTCTAGTGTAAAGAACTGCGTAATGCTAGACACTAAGGGTCATATTTTCAATTACCGGCGCATCCCTGCAAAGTAGCAGGGATGCGGCAGTAATTGTGCGCCATGCCACCACCACCCATTGGCCCAAAACGTCACAGAAACCTTACGCATCTGTGGCGTAAAGGCGGCGCATTGCTGGAGTTGCGTGCCAACGATGGCGCAGCTCCAGCAATGCTCTGGGGAGCCCTATCTCCCCAATGCTGCATCGCGCCGTACGTCGGCTTCAAGCAGGCGCAGGGTTTGAGTCACGCATCATTGTCCTAAAATTGACTGATTGACATCTTGTCGATTTCCCTCAGCCACTTTTAGGATTCGTTCCTGCGCAGGAACGCCCTCCCTTGCGCCGGAACGCCCCCTGATGGTGCTGGGCTTTACAACGTGATGCATGTCCCATATGCGTTTTTTTTTAAATATATACGTCGCACCATGGCGACTCTTTTGTTCTGCCGCTGCGTCACAAAAGTCACGCAACAATGGAGGAAAATGAGCCACAAGGGACTTCTAAATCAGCCCCAACAGACTGAAGTCCAGTCCTTCCTTTAGACACATGGCTATAAGAAGAAATAGTGGTGGTGGTCGGTGGATTGATAGTTTGAGTTTGCAAGCAGGATGGACTTTGTCTGTCACTTTGCGTGCTGCGGACTTCTGCCTGCCAGGCCTAGGCAAACCTTTTTAGTAGTCTGTTTATTGAGTTACATAGGAACTTTGAAAGTCAACGGTCCGCAAATCAGGCAATACGAATAACGTAGTATACCACATGAGATAGACAACTATTCCACGGGATATATTGACCTATCTATTTGCTATTTCTCCAAAATATTTTGTTATAGTTCTTTTGAAATGTTTGATTTGGTTGACAAATCTCACCCATGTTTTCTGGTCTTTCTTTCTTTCATGTTGTACATCAGCTCCCCCCAAGGGCAAGAGGACACAGGAGGAGGGTGCTGTTCAGGAGGATGCAGGCCAGGATCGGGCAGGCGAGGGCTCCTTTGCTGGCCCCAGTAAGTTTTAATTTTAATAAAGAGTACCTATTTTTTCCTAGCGTTCCTCATTCGATTTTTTCTAAATCGTCTTTGATCTTCTTGTAGACTGGATCTAAATTCTTATCCTGCCTCGACTATGACTCCCTGTGGTATTACTAGATTATTCTTATTAGTCTGTCTGTGTAGCTAACTAAGATTGCACATTTGGCAATTCCATTGGACTCCCATTCTAGTCAGCAATAGCTCTATGCACTGAGTGCAGTCCTCTGGGATTGTCCATAATGTCTTTTCAAGTCTTCTAAATGTTTATGCTTTGACAATTGCCAACAATAAAAAGGTGAATGACCACCAAGAAAGAATAAGATACTACTTTACTTTTGTTTTGGATAGAAGGACAATCCATTCTACCACTGTTGCAGGGACAAATCTGCACAAACCGAACTATGAACACTAAATAGTGCATTGTTTATCAATTATAATAGGCGCAGGTAGACTTTCTTTCCACATACCTCAGTGATATCAGACTTTGAAGAACCCCCAATCTCCTTACTGACTAGATAGTGTGGCAGAGTCATTTAGCTCCCTAAGTCACCGATGATTGATCCCCAATGATCATTAGATTATCCTACGCAGGGCAAGAGTACGGAGTCACAGTCAAGAAGTGTCAGAGGCACTCATGCTTGCAAAAATTCCAAAACCTTTAGCTCATCCACTCTAGTCTGGAGAACCAAAAACCACAGAGTCTATTTAAGTTTAAAAGCTTTATTAAAACTAAACACATTTATTAAAATCAACTTTGTCATAAAAGTAAACGTTTAACTGAAAATGGAAAAGTGCTTAGTGCTAACGATTAATTGGACACATTTCTTGTGGTCGAGCTGAGCTCTCACCTGGTTTAAACTTGAGCTTGACCCTGATCGTGTTCTTAGAAGTCAAGCTTCTGTTAGGAGAAAAAGTGTTGTGTGTTAAAAATAAAAAGCAAGCATTCATCAGTTGTGACAAAAAGTGCAGCAAGACAACAGCCTTCCCTGAAAAAAGGGACATTTTTACTGTAGAGTATACAGTTACAAATTATTACATTGTATTTCGTTTTTTTTAACTTTCTTTATTCCTCCTCGACCAAATATTATACAGTAGTGAGTGGTGTATTCTAACATTCTAGAAATTTACTTTGTAGGTGGAACATCTGGTGGCGGGGCCAGCGCGGAGGTGGTGGATGAGGAGGACAACTCTTCTGGGGAGGAGGCGGTGCGAGTGCTGGACAACACCAATGTGCCTGTGAGGGTTGACACGGTGGTGGCGGGCACAGGTAAGCTATATATTCGAAAAGCGAAAGAAGGGTGTAAGTAAGTGTGGAAGGACAAGAGATTTTATGATGGCTGGCAAAGAAGAATGATATGTGTTTGCTTGGCCCCCGAGGTGGCTGGGAAGGAAAGAATATGGTATGGTGCATGGCTGGGTCAATGATGAAGCAAGGATGGGTGGAAGGACAACAGCCTGGGTGGGTGAAAGATAAACTGTATGTGTGCATATACTTTGAATGGATGGATGCCTGGAGCATGGTATTATCTGACTCTTAGATAGCACATGTGTATCTAGAGAGAGTAGATGGTCACTGGATGAACTAAGTGTTACCTTGAAGAGCATGTAACACCGCACCCGCACGTCCGTTCCAGTGTAGGGAAGGCAAGGAAAAGAAATTGTAAATTTGTCCAATACTACCATGAATAGTAGCAATAGTTTGTATTGCAACTGCAAGCACAGCATATATCCGGTTATTACGGTGGACACTCCGTACCTCTCTTAATAACTTTAGTTTAGTAGTAGTAAGTCATTCATGTGTGGGTGTATCACTGTTCACTCAATAATAAGCAAAGCACCTAAAGTCATCCCATATGTCATCAAATACATCCCATGTGAAGTGATAGATAATCTAATTATTTAGCTTCTTCATTTTCCTTTTCTAGTACTTATTTGCACTGTAGGGTGAAAGGTAAATTAATTAAGCAGTAGCCCTTGTAACAGAGTATTCTCAGTGCCACCCGTAATAGAAAAGTAATAGCTTCACCACCTGCATGTACTGGACCGGTACAGTAACGCAAGTCTGTCTCACTCATCATGGTGTGCGTCTGTTTTTCTCGGGTGCAAGTTCACTGCGCTGGCATTCTGCCGGCTTGCATAAGATAACGTACCAATTTTCCGAAACAAGAGAGAAGAAGAAGAATAAGACTGGTGTACTGTCATAGTCGACTGTAATGGAAGTCCATAGTGGTCGTAGAATTTGTTCATTAAACTACCACTAATGTTAGAGCAAGGATGCAGAAGTGGGAGGTTAGATAGATACTGTCCTCAATAGTTATGTACTGTGCTTTCAATTTGCTACTTGTACTGTGACACAACTTTCGGCTCAATCACTTTGTGTTATTAATGTTAAGGAGCAATGGTTACAGACTATGTCTTTCTTTCTTCATATAGTTGCTCCTTCCAAATCGACATCACGGAGGGAGCAGGCTCGAATGGCCCGGCAACGGAGGCTGGATGCCACTGTCGCGGAATATCGGCGGCTGGTGGCCCTGGAGGAGTCGGAGGACACGCAGTCGACCGGTGCAACCACAACATCCTCGACTGGGACAGCTGCATCCTCCTCCATGAACCCACGGGCTGCCAGCCAGCGCAGTGCTCCAGCGGTACGGAGCCGGGCTAACAAAGCCAACCGCCACCGCCAAGCAGCAAAAAGACCAGCTGCCCCCCACAGGAGCTGCAAGGCACGCCAGTGCCGCCTAGGAGTGAGAATGTCCTACCTGGAGCAGGAGGTCCATAAGTACAAGAACTTGGTGGAGGGCCTCCGCTTCGAGCATGCCACCCTCCGCAAGGAGTATGATGCCCTGGCCGCAAAATTCACCAGCACCCTCCAGTAGTGGAGTGTCCCTTGCCCTTTTTTTAGAGACTTTTGGGGGGTGGGATTTGGGAGTTGGGTGCTTTTTGGGACTTTTCAAAGACAATCGTTGGGGTTAGGGAGGGTCTTGAGGGAGATTATTTTGTTAGGGCTACATAAATATACTTTTTTAAACTTTATCTGACCATACCTGTTTTTTACTGCTTTTCAGTCTGGTGGGAGGGGGTGTAACAGTAAGTTTGTTTTCCTGAAGAGTCCTAGGACTTTAGTAGTACTACCGTCAATCTCTCGTCTAGTCCTAATACTCCATTATACTACCTCCCACCAAACGCTTATCTTACCTGTAATTTGTGTTAGAAATTAGGGCTAGGCCCAGGGCTGGCTCCACGTGAAATGGGGATTAAGGTTGGCAATCCTGGGCGGATGAAATTTTCTCATTGCGGTGGTACTAGTGGTGTGACACAGTGGCAGTTGCATGCCTATGGAAAAAAATAAAACGAAACCTGGTTTGTCCTTACTGTAGCATTACAACGGTTACGGCACGATCGAGAATATAGCAGGTGACAGTACACTAGAACAGTGCCACAATGTAGCCTAACAAATGGTAAAGTATTGCAAGTATAACTAGTACTTGCGTTGAATTTATTTGACATTGGCTCCTACTACTACAAGAAATAGCACTGAAGCTGAGTAAGGCTAGAATATATCCTCGTATTCCTTCACCAGCCTGTTGCTATGACCTTATCCTCCCCAGCCAGTGTGTGGAATTATTGATGTCATTTAGTCAGTCATCAAGCAAAACCACACAGCCCGGGGGAAGAGGGTTAGGGTTGGAAAATGGATGGGAATAGGGGTTTCTTTTTGGGTAGGTTTTGTTGAGAGAAGAAAAAAAAAGCACAGCATGGACAAACAATAATTGAAGATAAATAAATCTTTGGGTACAAACTAAAGCTAACCACATGCAGTCACACTCATAGAAGAAAACAATGGATACTGTATCTGTATTCTGTATGTTGTTGGAGTTGTCCTGTTGAATTTGGTAAGTAAGTTGCATGCAGCAAACAATTCCTCTTATTAGCGGCACTCCTCCATTCCAGCTGATGCTTCGTCCATCAATGTTGGTGACCACTGACAGAAGACACCCTGTCCACTGCCTGCCTGGCGGATGTTGACTGAAACCCGGCCTGTAATTATTGAACGTAAAACAGGAAGTGCTATTACAATACCACTGATAAATAAATATAAGGTATGTACGCTGTGTGGTGCAAAAAGTCACACTTTGATTTCCCTAAGACAGTACAATATTGTTGAAATTGCGTACTCTGTCTGAGTCACCTTTTTAAGGATAAATAAGTATGGCCAAAATAATAGTTAGCTAACCCTAACGAACCCTAAGTTACAAAAAGTGCCAAAAGGTTTTTCCTTATGGATGTTGTCCTAAACACTTCTATCCGTTATTAGACCTTCACAGGAATGCCCCAAGAGACCCACCAACCCACCCGCCAAAAAGCACACGACAACACCCCCAAACAGCCAAAAAGCAAAATCTCATACTTACAATATCTCTCGGCCTTCGGTCCAAACGCGCTGTGCAGCTAGGTCATCATCATAACTCCTGTTTTCCACCACGGATTTCCTGAAAAGCAAATGCAATCAAGATTAGACTGTCGCAGCAGTGCTCCCAGACCCCAAAACTCACCCACAAACACCCGGAACCCCGCCAAAGAGCACCTCAAAGGCAAGCAAGTCAGCAAAAACAGCAAGAAATTTCCGCGTCATATTTGGTCCAAAACACTTTTATCCGTTATTAGAGCTTCACAGCAATGGGCCCAGATCCGTCAACTCACCGCAAAGAAGTAGAACACCTCCAAAAGTGCTGAGTCTTTCTTCATTGGGCGTAATCCAGCCCTCTGCTTTGAGGGAAATAGGAGTCTGGAGGAGGAGGATAGAGGAGCATGTTCTTCAGAACTTGTGAACCTGAGGAATGTAGACTGCGGCACCTTCAAATCAATAAGCAAACAAGTGAAGACAGTTCTGCTGATGGGCTTGTTTTTGGGATTAGGTGATTAAAGTTTGAATTAAATTAACTGTGCAAAACAAAGAAAGACAGACACACAGGAATAAAAGTGAATAAGGACGAAAAAGAAAGTTATTGATTCATTGTCTCATTTTCAGGGCTCGGTGTCAGGGAATAAGAAGAAGATTTCGTCATCATACTCTGCGAATTCAGGCAGGATGAGGTCAGTGTGACCGAACAGAGAACAAATCCCCTCATCTACGTTGCCGTCCTCCTGGTCTTCATGCGGCGTGCTTTCTCGTACTTTGTAATCTGGTGGTATGAGGTGCTGATTCATCTTGATCATTGTCAGCCGCTCCACATTTTTGGGCGAGAGGCGGCTCCGTTTGGGAGTTACAATGCCACCCAGCACTGAAAACCCGTTCAGAAGACACACTTGCGAGTGGGCAAGACAAATAGTTTATAGCCAGGTTGGAGAGCTGTGGCCACAATTGTTTTTTTCCATGCCAATACTGCAATGGCTCATCATTAAGAAAGACCTCTGTTGAGTCATTCAGATAGTCCTGCACCATCGACTCAAGGTCCTCAGCGGTTCCTCCACTTTGCTTACTTTTTGCTGTGCCTGTGACATTTTTTCGAGAACCATACCCAAGCAAAGTTAGCCAATCCTCTACAGCAGCCACTGTTACTGTTGTGTCTGGTGCAGATGATCCGGTTGCCGGTGTCTTTAACGGCTGAGAGGTCACTTGTGTCACAGCCACAGGTGCAGAAGTGGATTTTTTTGACTGGGGATGGCCTGCTGATGCTGATGCTGATGTACTGCCTTCTTCTCCTTCAATATCCTGCCGTTCTTTTTCAAACCTCTTGGCTGACCAGGCTAGCCAACGTTTGTACTTTTTAACATCTTCATCAGCAAAAGGAATGAATGCTTGGCCTGCCAGCGCCTTTTTGTAGCGTGGATCCAGAATAGTAGCACAAATGTAATGCTGTTCTGAGTTGATCTTTTTAAGACGTTCATCACCATGTAGGCGCTCTAATAATTTCTCCGACAAAATAAAAGGGTCTTTTTTTTGGCATCTTTTTCAAACTCAGAAGACACCGCCTTCAGTTGGTGCTCCAGCATGCACAACAATGGGATAGCTTTTCCCAAATTACAGTCCTCCTGGCTGACTGCACGTGTGAAGAACTCAAAAGGACGAAGCATGTCTGTCAGGCTTTTAACTATGTCCCATTGCGCCGCACCCATCCGCAGGTCCATCTGAGCTGTACCCTCTGTTAAGAAATAGTGATCGAGTACCGTATACTGCTCATACAGACGCTCAACCATGTAGAAGGTTGAGTTCCAACGTGTTGCCACCTCCTGGATGAGTGCTTTCACTGGCATTCGACGTTCAAGTAGCACCCTCCTCAGATGCTTCCGGGCCTTAAAAGAATGGCTGAAATGGTTGCACATTTTGCGGCAGGTGGCCATTACCTCGAACGCTGTACTGTCTCTATCACTCAAGAATTTTTGAACTACCAGGTTGATACAGTGCGCCAAACACCGCACTCTGAAATAGTCACCCAGCGCCATGGCCTTAACTACATTGGCGCCATTATCCGTGGAAACATAACCAATCCGTTTTTTTTTGGGGACAGCCAGTGAAAGACCTTTTTGTTAAACTCGTCCAAAATGTTTTGTGTTGTGTGACTTTTCTCCAAGCCAAACATGGCTAGTGTTGCATGTTTCCGAGCAGCTTTAAAAACTTGGTCCGGGTCAACACCTGCGTTTAGCTTTGCTTTAACACCTGAGAAAGAGGCCCAGTGTGCAGTGATGCACATGTAATCAGCGCCTGCGCCACTGGTCCACATGTCTGTTGTCAGATGTATAGTGTGAACAGCACTCTTCTGCAAAGCTGCCCCAATGGCCTCCAGCACATCTTCATGTAGTGCTGGAACCGCAACTCTGGCAAAATAGAACCGGCTAGGAACCTTCCATTTAGGGCAGAGCGTTGCCACTAATTCTAGAAAACCTACCGCTTCTACAAAAGAAAAAGGGAGAAGGTCCACAGCTAGCATTTTAGCCAGCTTAGTGTTATACAGACGCGTCAGTGGGTGGTTGCGTTCATATGGCGCGTCTGAAGAAAACATGGTTCTAATGTTGCCCTGGACCAAGCATTTACGGGATGATAATGACTTCGTTGACGCAATTATGCTCGCTGGTGAACTTTTGCGCGTTGGTGTCTCACTCGCTCCAACACTCTTAGTGTGCCTCTCATGGGGTGTGCTGCTGACAGGGGTACTGGGTGTAAGTGAAGTGTTTGACACGTCTTCTTCCTCCTCGTCATCATCAGATGAAACATCAACGTTTTCTTGACTTCCAATTCGGGCTTCCTTGATCGCCTTTAGGTGCGCAAACCATTGGACAGTGTGCTGTCTCTTAAGATGACCTCTCTGGCCTCCGGTACCATAGTTGGTACCTGACTTACCACGACTAACTGCAACCTTACAAAGGGTACAAATGGCGAACTTTTCCCTTTTTGGGCAAACAGTAAAGAAGTCCCAAACTGGTGACTTGAAGTGTCTGTGGGGCCTGGAGGAGGCGGCGATACTGGTGGTGGTGGTCATGCTGCTAATGCCAGATGAAGTGGAGGATCTGGATTGCCCAACTTTTGTACGTTGTGCACTTTCACCGCCACTAATTAAGGTCGAGGTGGATGGAGGTCCCTTCTTGCCAGAAAGAAATATGGAAGCGGTACGAGTTGGTGTACTACTTAACTCCAATGATTGTGGTGGTGTTTCCACTGCCTCCTCGTCGACAACATCATCATCATCACGCTCAGCAGCTTTTCGGGCTAGGGTCAAAATGTCTGTTTGCTGCATGCCCGCTGGGGCTGCAGTTACCTTTATGATGACTGGGTCGTCGTTGTCAGAGTCTTCATCAGCAGCAGTATCCGCCACTTCTTGCTGAGCCTCATCATCACACTCCATAACTCTGAGACTTTGGACGAGCTTCCTTTTACGCTTAACTACCTTTGTCAGATCATGGTGTGCCTCACTCTCAGACGGCAGTGGTGCTGGTTCCCAATTTTGATCCGTATCATAAGAAGGAGGTGTGCTTGAAGAAGATGTAGACACCACCCTTGATCTCTTCCTTGCTAGGGGTGTGGAAGACAATGAATGATCATCAGGAGGAGTGTCTTCCTCAAATGATACCTCGCCTTGATTGTCGATTTCCTGATGTGCCCCTACTTCGGGAGGAACAACTATTGTGGGCACTTGTGACCCTCCATGCACCTCTGCTTGCGCATCTCCTTGCGCTGCCTCTCCTTCCACATGTACTTGGGCTTGTACTTGCACATGTGATAGTTGTTGCGGCTGTGGTTGTTCAACACTCGTCAGATGAGCTACAACAACCTGTGTTGATTGAGGGACATTGCTGCTGCTTTCTTGCGATGAGCCAACATCACTGGTCGATGGTGATTGAACAACTATACTGGCTGCCTCTGCAGCACTCAAGGGCTTGGACTTAAGTTGGCGTGGTGGTGGTGGTGGCACTGAGCCCAATGGAGCGGGGGTGCTGCTCCCAGCTTGGTCCCCAGCAGATCCCGCTGCTGCTGCAGGCATACTTTTTTTTTTACTCCCAAAAAAAGGGGCGGCCGGCACACCAGTCTCCTTGGTAACTTGCTTCTTCTGCTCCTTACTGGCACCTTTCTTGCTAGAGGAGCTACGGGTAACTTTTTTTGGGGCCATCTTCTTCAGAGCAGGTCAGAACAGCAGGAAGCAGTTGCACGAGTTGCAGAGTTGTCTGTGTCCAGACGTGACGTCGCGTGACGTTATGCTGCACACACACACCGCTGCAGGACTTCTTCCTGGCACTGGTGGTTCTCTTGAGTCTTGTGCACCTAAAAGCAATGGAAGACAGAGGAACATCAGTTCAGTTATACACCCCAAAAAATCGACAAAACACAGAAAAATCAGCACAATCCCATGCCATCCATGATGTTTACATTGAAGACACCCCACAGAAAGACTAGGGCCATGCAAGTATGCAACACTCACTACCCCTGGGCATAATGGATGAAAAGTAGGCAAAATAAGTGCAGGCCTCAGACACTGCCTCTCTTCAAAATGGCCCCTTACACCCCAAGCCAGTCCACATCAACAGTACACCCCAAAAAAACAGAAAAACAGCCAAAAATCACCACAATCCAATGCCATCCAGGATGTTTACATTAAAGAGAGTGAGGCCCCACAGGCACACTCAGTCCATGCATCACTACCCCTTGGCAAAAGGCCACACCAGCAGCCCCCAAAAAACGACAAAAAACACAAAAAACAGCACAATCCCAGCCCATCCATGGCCTCAATGGTGTTTAACTTCAAGAGGACACCCCACAGAAAGACTAGGCCCATGCAACACTCACCACCCCTGGTCAAAGGGCCCCACCAGCAGCCCCAAAAAACGACAAAAACGACAAAATTCAGCACAATCCCAGCCCATCCATGGCCTCAATGGTGTTTAAATTCAAGAAGACACCCCACAGAAAGACTAGGCCCATGCAACACTCACTACCCCTGGGCATAATGGATGAAAAGTAGGCAAAATAAGTGCAGGCCTCAGACACTGCCTCTCTTCAAAATGGCCCCTTACACCCCAAGCCAGTCCACATCAACAGTACACCCCAAAAAAACAGAAAAAACATCCAAAAATCACCACAATCCAATGCCATCCAGGATGTTTACATTAAAGAGAGTGAGACCACACTACAGGCACACTCAGTCCATGCACCACTACCCCTAGGCAAAAGGCCACACCAGCAGCCCCAAAAAAAAGACAAAAACAACAAAAAACAGCACAATCCCAGCCCATCCATGGCCTCAATGGTGTTTAAATTCAAGAGGACACCCCACAGAAAGACTAGGCCCATGCAACACTCACCACCCCTGGGCAAAGGGCCCCACCAGCAGCCCCAAAAAAACGACAAAAAACAATAAAATCAGCACAATCCCAGCCCATCCATGGCCTCAATGGTGTTTAAATTCAAGAAGACACCCCTCAGAAACACTAGGCCCATGCAACACTCACTACCCCTGGGCATAATGGATGAAAAGTAGGCAAAATAAGTGCAGGCCTCAGACACTGCCTCTCTTCAAAATGGCCCCTTGCACCCCAAGCACATGTTGCCTGTACCAGCCAGCACTCAATATGGCCACCACCACCACCCACATGGCCAGTCCACATCAACAGTACACCCCCAAAAAACAGAAAAACAGCCAGAAATCACCACAATCCAATGCCATCCATGATGTTTACATTAAAGAGAGTGAGACCACACCACAGGCACACTCAGTCCATGCAGCACCACCCCTGGGCAAAAGGCCACACCAGCAGCCCCCAAAAAACGACAAAAAACAATAAAATAAGCACAATCCCAGCCCATCCATGGCCTCAATGATGTTTACATTCAAGAAGACACCCCACAGAAAGACTAGGCCCATGCAACACTCACCACCCCTGGGCAAAGGGCCCCACCAGCAGCCCCAAAAAAACGACAAAAACAACAAAAATCAGCACAATCCCAGCCCATCCATGGCCTCAATGGTGTTTAAATTCAACAAAACAGTTGTATCATGCACCCATAACCAACCCTGGTCCTACTGGATACTGTGGCTACCCACAATATAATTTATTTAATGTTCTGAAAAAGTTCAAAAATTGTAGTTGCAGCAACTGTAATGCCCCAAACAAACTTACTTGTGAAAGTTGATTTCTAATCCAAAAGTGATCCAAAGAAAGTCAAAAAGGCCTCAAATCCAAATATCCAGCAGCACCCACAAAAAGTAATCCTTCCAGCTCCAGATCCAAATGAAAGTGACCAGGAGATGAACAAAGCACTGGGAGGAGCCTGCTGGACAGGAACAGGAAGTTGGAGACTGTGGGGCACTTCCTTCCCTCCCCCCCCCCAAAAAAATGGACTCCTTGCAAAAAAAAAGGCCATGCAAATGTCAACCTGAGGAGTGATTCTGATAAAAATCATCATTTTCTGAAGGTTTATCCTGTTTGCTGGTGGATTTCTTGTGCAGAATTGCAAAATCTCTATTTCGCGAGTGCGAGATTGTTCCTTTCCGCTGCAACTACGTGTTCGCAATTGCGAACTCTCGCGAGGTGTGCTGTGCAAGGTGGCAAGCCGCGATTACGTATTCGCGGGCGCCAAACTCCCGCGGGATCACGCAGCAAGATCCAAAATGACGCGGCACTCGCAAAATATGATCGAGAAAAACAACTCGGCAAACGCTTAATGACGGAAAGTGAACGCCGTGCACCACGCCGCGCACCGCAACCAAGCAAAAAATCCGCCGTGAGCGGATTCACGGATTTTCGACAAATTCGCGAGAGTTCGCGGATTGCGAATTTGCCGAAAATCCGAAAAATCCGCGAGCGGATTTTACGCCCATGCTTACGTGTATGTCGGGAGATGGAAGACAGTTTTGTAGCATTTTTTAGACTAGATTTGAGAATCACATTGTCCAGGCCCCTCAGAGGCTCACTCCTCTAGGCTAATATTGGGAGGATTCTGCCTTGTGCCACCTGCAAGATTGGACAAAATTAGTAGCCCATCATTTTTCTGTGGAGCAATCCCAGGTCAGCAGTATGTGCTTTGCCTTTTCTTTTGATTTTTTCCATTTGGGCTGCAAATCTCCCATTAGGATTGAAGAGGATGCCCAGGTATTTATGCACAGTGGGCTGTTCCACTTATTCTGCCCCATTTGTAGAGTTCCTGCTTTTTCCTTTGGAATGTGAATGTTTGGGTCTTTTTCATGTTAATAGTTAATCCACATTGTTATTCCATAGATGCCTCAAGGAGCCACTGCAGACACATTGTTGTCCTGTTCATCAGAACGGAATCATTCACATATAGGAGGTTTGATGTCATGAATCCTCCCAATTTTGCCACGTGGTTGCTTATTTGGTTAGTAAGGGTGGTAGGTCATAAAGACACAAATTAAAAAGAGTCGGGCCAGTACACATTTCTGTTTTGATCATGTTATTGGTGTGCACCTAGACAAGCAAGAGCCATTCCCATGTTATATCCTGATGCATGTTTCTGTGTGCCGCATTTGCAGTGCCTTAAGAAGACCAGTTGGCATGTTCCAATCCACATGCTTTGCCATAATTTACTACCCTCACCCTGTTAAATGCAGATTTTGTAGTCCATAAAACTTAGGATAACAGGTTGGTTATATGACATTGTAAAATCACTTAGCAGGGAAAGGATTGGTTATAGACCCTGTTCGTTTAGTAAAGCCAGTATTGTTTGGTGGGGTAATGTGATGATCGTCTGCCCACAGCTGCAGTTTCTCCAAAATGATTACTATGAAGTTTTTAGCTTCTTTGTCAATTAATGCCACAAGGAGATAATTCTCAGGCTTGTTTTTGTCTACCCCCTTGAATATTGGCTCAATCCCTGAGTTGTTCCATGAAGTAGGGGCTCTGCCACTGGATAGGACAAACTTTAAGAGTGGCTCGAACTTCTCTGCCCAGTATTTTGGTTTTTCCTTGGACATTGCTGGGCCAATCCTGTAAGGGCCCAGGGCCCATTCTCAATGCCCTTTAGAGATTCACCTCTGGATGTTCCGTGTACTGGTTGTTTGCTTAAGTTCTATTTTGCTTTAAAAAAAAGTCTGGATTGGGAACTCAAGGTCTTGCTGTTTGGCCTTGTTGATGTAATTTTGATTAAGCTTGCTCTTGCTGCACCAATTGGACTTGGGCAGTGTTCTCTTTCATTGTAAACCCTTCTCTCCTTTTTCCCCATTCAGCAATAGTTCTGGGAGACCTGAGCTGATGCTCTTTTTCTGAAATTGTTCCTTGTGGTCCTGAAGATAAAAGTGGCTTTCTATTTGAGTGAGTATATCACTTATGTTAAAATGTGTGGTTAGGAAGCTGGCCAAGGCAGCTTCTGAGCTGCTTGAGCGTGGCATAAGGTTCGCGAGGGGGAGCCCTCCATTACAACACAGGCATTATAACACAATGCCTTCACAACACAGTCAATACAGCGCAAGTTACATTACAATACATGCCATTCCAATGCATAGTCCTCACTGACCAGCACCTTCCCTGTGGTAAGCACCCAGCAGTGTTAGAATAGAATACTAATTTTTGTTGTAATGGAACACGCGTTGTAATGGCTTGCATTGTAATTGGAGTTGCAAAGTATGCGTTATGATAGTTTGCATTGTAACATCATACATCCATGGCAAGGGAATATTGATGCTGTTTACTGTCTGCCAAAAATTGGATTAGTTGCCTCTTTTTGAATCACAGAGCAATTCTTGCACGGAAGATTTCATTACTAATTCTCAATAGCTCCCATTTCTTCTTTTTAAAATCTTATTTTGCTTTCTTTAAGTTGTTCCAGAGGTTACAATCACTTGGTGCTTTCCTCATTACTTTCCAAAGTTAATTTACTTGCCTTGTTATTTCCCAGATATGAAGATTTCTCCTTAGGTTGCCATGGGAGATGTCATTAAATCCAGGGCCTTTGCGATGGGTAGCTACTGTTGTTGCAAAGAGGCACGTACATTCAGCTGTGAAGTGTTCCCTGCTCCTCACAGGATCATGCATTGCATCTGAAGTGTGGAATAGTCCCTTCACACCTGGAATAAAATTTGGCACAGAGGTGTGTGTCCATTTAATCCTCTTATTGTGGATTATGCAAGATGCATTCTCTTTGGCGAAGTTACATGTTGCATTAGAGGTGGATCCATCAAGGTATAGTCAATCAGGGAAGCTCCTGGGTTTTGTTTAGCATTCTGGGCTATGTTCTGTGGCACATATTAGCTAAGGGGTTAGCTCAGTCTTTTTCAGCTAATTTTAAGAAATTGATAGCTATTACGAGTCAAGCCCGAAATCAAATCTTTGATGGGTATTAAGATATCTCTAAACCATCTTGCTCTAATAAATTAATGGGTGATCTCCATCAGTAACGGACCATTAGCCAGCAACAGATGCAGAATGTGGCTGCTCATCTAGTCCTAATGTTGTGGATATTTGCATGTATTACAGCTGGGAATTGGATGCTTCACTGACTACTGGCCTCTAACAAGTTTACATTAAAAATGTTATGTCTGTAGTAGTGTTGGTATGGGTAAGTATGATGTTAATGAATACCATGATATGTGCAGGCCTGACAATGGCAATACCAATAAATGCAATGTCGACGTATGCCATAACCTGCGTCCTACTCTATCCCCACCCAACAGTGTCGATACCAGTAGTAACAATGTCAATATATGCCATAAACCATGAATGAATGACAATGTTGTTACTAGCGGAAACAATGTCTATGTACGCTATGACCTAGGCAAGCATGAATGTGTTAGTATCAGTAAAGACAATGTCAATCCACGCTTTGACAACTGTACACATAACGTTAAGAATGTTGAAAAAAATGAAATTAGTGACTGTCATATTATTTTCTGGTGTTCCAATGAACTCATGCCATTGCTGTCGGATTTACCCAAGGTGATCTCCCCATCAACCCAGAGTCAGAGATATGTGGTCAGGCAAGTTCTGCAAACTGCACACATGCCTATCGAGTGACAAGTTACTCTTAACCGAAAGACGAACGCGTACTATGGGAAAACCCTGAGCAATCCCACAGATCGATAGTTCCACCACAATAAAACACGTATGGCCAAAGGCTCATGTTCCCCAAAAATACCACAAGCTAGATACCACATGTAGATAGGCAAACTCAGCCAATCAGGACACGACATGCACACCACATGTAGTAAACACATGTTCCTCATGCAGGACATCTGGAAACATACACACTGGCCCAAAATAGCTCTCCCAGAGGACAAGAGCCATCTGTTTCCTTATCTGATGCACAAGCTTGTTAATGTATGACTGAGATGCTTCTCAGGAACGTAGAAATTACTTCATTGTACCTCACTAGATGCATATAATGTCAGGCAATACTTTGTACACCAAGAGCCTTTCCTCAGACGCTTTCTGTCAAGACTCTTCCAGTCGCTCCGTTCAATTAAACCCACCTGTTCCTGCTTTGCCAAGCACATATTGTCTTTTAATTTCTTTAAGGTAAATTCATATTCAAGCAACATTTTGGGGAGCTAGCCAGGAGAGATTGGTTTATCGAGCCGGACTGCTGCCTATGGACATGAACCTGTGCCCGAATGGATTCACCTGCACAAACAAGATCGGTGAGCATGTGCTAAAAATGATTAAAAGGTCTGCTGAATACGCAGAGTGGAGGTTGGTCCGGAGGCTGCCATCACAAGAGTAAGATACCACATCTGATCCTTAGACCCAGGATGTGGTGTAATGCAAACTAGGACAAGCATATACATAATTTTTTCCCTAGACAGCATGCTAGAGAAAGGTGAAGGTAACTACAGTTTTGTTTAGCTTGAGCAGTTGGGATTGACACAACAGTACAAACCTGACTCTTGGTCTGTTATATAGGGTTACTTTTTAGCTTGAACAGTTGGGCGTGACACAACAGTACACCCCCAATCCTTGGTGTGTTATATAGGGTTACCATCTCAATCTAATTTTCGAGTCAAATTGCTTTTCTTAGGGACTTGCAAGGCTTCTTATCACCGGGGGGATAGAAAAGAAGTGAAAATGTGGATTTTTATGATTGGTTTGCTGGGTGTCAGGAAGTTGCTATGCACTACCCATGCGTGTGACATCAATCATTCAGCATTTGTGAAGTGTGTTAATCACCACAGGTGTATCCAAGGATGACTTGGGAGGGGGGAGCTACTCCAACATATAGATTTTGAGGCTGCTCCTGATTTGGGTTAGGGAGGCGGAGGTTCGGTGGTGGATGGGGAGGTCATTCCAGTCCATGGCGGCGAAGTGGGAGAAGGTGGGTCCTCCGGTTCCTATGTGCATAGTGTGTAATTCATTAGGGAAAAGTCAAACTTTGGTGAAAGAAGGTGTAACTTGTCTCTGGCCACAGAGCGGTAATAGTTGTCAGGTTATTCCTTTTTCTGCACAAAGTGCAGCTACCTTTTTCCGCCAATCTGATAGTTTCAGACTATCAAGCTCACTTAGCTTTGCATAATACATGGAGCATCCCATCTCCTTGGGTCACAGGCACTAGGAGGGGGGTTAAGGTTTTTTGGACAAAGTAATCACTTTTTATGTCAACGTTTTTCTTGCTTAGGGGTTTTTATACAAGAAATGTTGCTAACTAGCGTTAGCGTTAGTTAGCAGCAGTTTTCCTAATGCGGCCAAGCACCTAAAACTACAGCCCTGTTAGCGATGTATTTACAATACGTCACTACATGGCAATAAGTTCAGGTAGCCACGGTGAAAACTGCAGCTAACACTAGCATGAAGGCAATACAAGTTCTGGTGATAGTAGGCAAAAGCTGATGAAAGGCCAATTTTTGGGCAAAAAACTCACGTTAGTCAGCAAAACCTCAAACGTTTTTGCCTCTAGAGGCAAAAAAAGCCAATAAGTCCGCCTCCAACGAAATAAACAAAAGAAAAACAATGGAAGGCAGAATGAAGCAGGCAGTAACAAGTGCAGTACAGATCAAAAATCTCCCCAAACCCCCCAACATCCAGGTTGACCAGCCAGAGTCCCAGGGGAAAAGGAAATGCTTAATCAGGGCTACATATATGAAAAGAGATGCATTGCTGGGGAAAACCTTTGATGCATCACTTTTCATAGAGCCCTCCTTGCAACACCATGGCAGCCAAAAACCTAAAAGTGTGGACAGTCCCCGGCGCCAAGAGGCCTTGCTCTGCCTGTGTCTGGGACCCAGAGTGGGATGCGGAAGTGCTGTTGAGTTGCTGGGCCATGGCAGTAGACATTGAGGCATTAGCCATAGTCCTTACCTGGTGGTGAAGTCTGTAGAGTCACATGGAGACACGTTGCTGACCTGTGTGAGAAGACTGCCTGGTGCCCCTTGGAGCTGTGAATGGTAGTGGTGCTCTTGCACACCAACGTAGGTAGGTCTGCATTGCATACCACATGCCACCACTACACCGGGGTGTATGGAGATTTACCAATGGTGGTCCGTGCCTCTCGGCATCACAGGCCAGAGGATGTTGCGCTGGCCAGACGCTGAGGAGAGTGAGACCTGTGAGCTGAGTCGAACTTGTGTGGTGTGAGCACTGCTACTTCACTCATAAGGGGGACCTGTTGCATCGCCTGCTTTGGGAGGTTCTCCAGCAGCCTTGGCATTACTCCTGTACCCAGGCTTGTGAAATCCCAGCTGGCCGAGGCTTCAGCTGGCTGAGTCACAGATTTGGAGAGAGTGCAACGCATTGTGCAATAGTGTCAATGTCAAAGTGAGAAGAATTTGGAACGTGTAGCGGAGGAGGCTCGGAGGTCGAGTCGGGCGCAGGCATAGCCCCTGTGGGTGACGCACCCCCAGTGGCAGCTCCTCTGCTATGGTAGAAAAGCATCACCCCACTGCTTCCAAGCACTGCAAGAAGAGGAAACATAACATGATGATAACTTTCTGATATTCTAATGTTATGTTTCCTTTGCAGGTGCTCTGCTACTCTACTCACTGGGCAGGGGCAGAGTGGGATGCCCACTCAAGTGCACAATAACATTTGGGTCGGCCCTCTCAGACCATCCAAAGCAGTCATGCATACTTCACCGTTCACAATATAGGCTGCGTTATAGCCTGCATGGAGAACATGCCCACTTTTGCAGCCCCTGGCTGAACGCCTTGTCACGGCACTCAATAACAATCACAATGCTGTATTGCAGCATTGTGATTGGCTTAGGTGAGGGAGCCTGAATGCCTGCTTCCTGTTCCTGAAAGCAGGCTCAGGAGAGCAGGAGCACAGAAGATGCAGGACCCGGCCTTGTGGTACGATTTTTAAAACATATATTTACAACTCCCGCTCCCTACCACATCTCCAGTGTCCTTTCCAGTGTTTCCCGCCTCCTAGCTGTCCAGTCCCCCGCCACTACTTGATGGTGGCCCGCTGTGCAGCCATTCATAGCAGGCTTACCACTGGTGCACGAAAGGCAAGCCTGTCTGCATCCATCGACCCCTGTACTGCGTCCAACACCAAGGACCTTTCCTCTTGGACACTCCACTGCTGCAACGCCAGCACCCTCCACGCCATCAGCCCTGAATGCCACACCGCCTGCCATCTAGTATCACTGGAGAATTCCGAAATAAAGATACTTGAAATTGAAATTGAATTCCCTTGCAACCTGTGCCTGTTGAAACTGCAAAGGCACCTTTTGCCACATCAGCACACCAGCACCTCCTGCCGCCCACCCGACCATCAGCACAGCAGACTTGCTCAACTGCATCCTTCTCAGCATGTTGTCCCTCCACAAACACGTAACAGAAATCTGGGACCTCCTCAATGCAACCTCTTCAGACATTGCCTTGTTCACTGAAACCTGGACCAACCTCTGCTCCAGACCGGACATGGCCATCACCATCCATGACTGCTGCAAACTCACCCGCACGGACCACCCTGAACGCCCAGGAGAGTGTATTGCCATTGTCTAAAAAAGCACACTCCAACAGACCCAACAGCTACCATGGAACGCCTCCAATTCCAGATCTGGACCAACCCCAACCCCACCCTCTGCGACACCCCTGTCTACAGGCCCCCCGGCACATGAATCCCCATTCACTGATGCCATTGTAGATCTCATTGCACCCCAGGCTCTCCCATCTACTGACTACACCTTACTCGGACACCACCACTTCCACCTGGACAATCCCAGTGACCAGAACACCACCACCCTCCTGGCGAACCTCGCCAACATCTAACTCAAGCAGCTAGTCACTGCACCAACCCATATAGCTGGACACATAATCGAACCCGTCTTCCCCACCAGCAGGAACTTCAACTACAGCCACACCCCCAAACTCTCCTGGACAGACCACCATGCCTTCATCATGCCCACCGTACACCACCGCAATCATCGCCCCTCCAGCTGCAGCTGTACCAAGGCCATCAAAGAACTTTTTGGCAACTCCCTCAACACCACCACTCCGCCAACGCTTACAGATGCCTACACCGCAGTGTGCAAACTCCACACACTGGCACTCACACACCCACACACAGACCCATAAAGCCACTCACAGACGCACAAAGCCACTCACACACCCACTCAAAGAACCATGCAGTCACTCACAAACCCAGTCACCAACCTATACAGACACTCACACTACTAGTTTCAAATTTGACAAGTTACAGATAGGAAACAAACATTTTTACAAAAAATATCACTGAAAAAAACAAAGGTTACAGGGATGTTATAGTTGGGAAATGTAATTTAAAAAACCCTCGAAATTCACTAAAAAAGTCACAGAATGTTATAGTTAGGAAATATAATAAAAAGAACCTTAGAAATGCACTGAAAAAAACAAAGGTCAAAGGGACATTATAGCTCAGATTTCACTTACACAAAATCAGTGAAATCTAGCAGTTATAGTTACCTGAGTTAACTATAACTTACGCCCTATCACTGTTGAAATGGTCAGTGATATCACTGATAACATCTCAAATTAAATCACTGATGACATCACTGATTTCATCATCCAATGGTTGTGAGCGTTATCTAAACATTTTATAAGTGTTAAACATGTATACTAACGTATCACAAAAGTTACCTTAGTTTACTTTATGTACTACTAATGAGTGATTCTATTTTAAAACATACATTATGTGAGTGTCTGTGTAACTATTTATCTTTGTATGTGAGTGGGTGTGTGTGGCTGCATGGGTGAATATGTAGATATGTGAGTAGCTGTATGGGTGAGTAAGTGGTGGCGCCAGTGTCTGTATCGGTGAGTGAGTGGGTGGGTGTGTAAGTGGTGTATGGATAAGTGAGTGGGTATGTGACCAACTGTATAGATGAGTGCGTGGTGACATTAGTGAGTTGGCAGGTGCACCCACTGGCAGACCCACTCAGATACTCACACAGCCACTCACTTACTCATACACCCCCTGACACAACCACTCACTCACTCATATACACACTCACTCATGTATCCAGTCTCTCGCATATCCAATCACCCTTACAGGCACTTCTACAGCCACTTATATTAGTATATATGTTTAATACTAATTACATTTTTAGAAAAGATTCCCAATCACTGAATGATATCATCAGTGATGTCATTTGATATTCCATCAGGTATATGAGAGGGGCATACTGGGATTTGTAGTTTGCCGACGCTACTGCATTTCCTGAGTGACTCTGTTCCGCCCTACCTAGGACAACCACCAATGGTAGAACATATGGGATTATTTACTGACCAGTGGCAGCGAACTTTGTTTGGTAGCAGGCATCTGAGGAAGTCATTGAAGACGGAATGCGTCATGCCTAAAGCTCTTTTGATAATAAATCGCCTACCTGGATCCCCGCTGTGTCCCTCCGATTCTTTCCTTCGGTTTGAATCCTTGTTTGCATATTCAGCGCGCCGGCCGGTGATGTGCTAGAGGGAACCGCCTTGTCAAGTGGACAGAGACAATCAGGGCACCTTGCAACCTTGCAATTTTGCGTATCCAGGCTACTGGAAGCTCTCTGTTCCACCACCCCTGCATTGAGGAACAGCTCCGCTGCAGCAAGCAGTCCGTGTAATCACACGGAGAAACCAAGGGTCACGGTATCCGAAGTTCCAGTACTGCCCCAGTGCGGATACTTGTGGTTAAGGAGTCTTGGGGACCCAGCTGGGGATTTTTATCTACAAGCCGAGTGTGTCACTGACCCAGTGCCGTGTTCATAATGATGTCCAGGACCCAACATTTGGAAACAAGGGAACGAGAACAGAACTCCACCCGGCAAGCTGTGAGAGGGCCATGCTGGGATTTGTAGTTTGCCGACGCTACTGCATTTCCTGATTGACTCTCTTCTGCCCTACCTAGGACAACCACCAATGGTAGAACATATGGGATTATTTACTGACCAGTGGCAGAGAACTTTGTTTGGTAGCAGGCATCTGAGGAAGTCATTGAAGACGAAACGCGTCATGCCTAAAGCTCTTTTGATAATAAATTGCCTACCTGGATCCCCGCTGTGTCCCTCCAATTCTTTCCTTCGGTTTGAATACTTGTTTGCATATTCAGCGCGCTGGCCCGTGACGTGCTAGAGGGAACCACCTTGTCAAGTGGACAGAGACAATCAGGGCACCTTGCATCCTTGCAATTTTGCGTATCCAGGCTACTGGAAGCTCTCTGTTCCACCACACCTGCATTGAGGACCAGCTCCGCTGCAGCAAGCAGTCCATGTAATCAAACGGAGAAACCAAGGGTCACGGTATCCGAAGTTCCAGGACTGCCCCAGTGAGTATACTTGTGGTTAAGGCATCTTGGGGACCCAGCTGGTGATTTTTATCTACAAGCCGAGTGTGCCACTGACCCAGTGCCGTGTTCATAATGATGTCCAGGACCCAACATTTGGAAAGAAGGGAACGAGAACAGAACTCCACCCGGCAAGCTGTGAGAGGGGCTTGCTGGGATTTGTAGTTTGCCGACGCTACTGCATTTCCTGAGTGACTCTGTTCCACCCTACCTAGGACAACCACCAATGGTAGAACATATGGGATTATTTACTGACCAGTGGCAGCGAACTTTGTTTGGTAGCAGGCATCTGAGGAAGTCATTGAAGATGAAACGCGTCATGCCTAAAGCTCTTTTGATAATAAATCGCCTACCTGGATCCCCGCTGTGTCCCTCCGATTCTTTCCTTCGGTTAGAATCCGTGTGTGTGTGTGTGTGTGTGTGTGTGTGTGTGTGTGCGTGTGCGTGTGCGTGTGTGTGTATATATATATATATATATATATATATATATATATATATATCCTACTGGCGGTCGCCAGTAGGTAGTTATAGTTAGGACCTAGCTACGATAGGAAATCTGCAACATTCTATTGGGAATAACTTTGGTGCCGGTTGAGGAATTAGCGTGTAATTTTCCAAAATTTAGGCCAGCTCCGCTGCGCTCCTTCCCTTAAAGTTTCGGGGGGATTCGTGAAGTGGTGGCCGAGAAAAAAGGGGGGCCCAAAACGTGTTTTCCCCATGTTAATTTCCATAGGACAAATAGACAAGGCTACAGCCCGAACCGCTGAATGGAATTACACCAAACTTTGCAAAATTGTAGGGACTGGTACGCAGAAGTGCCTTTTCTACATTTGGTGAAAATTGCTCCAGTGGTTTTTACGAAAACTAACTTTAGAAAAATGTATATATCTATATGCGCGCTTAAGCGCTTACAGGTACGCGTACCGGGGAGTGCACCCAGAACGCTACGGGAGTGCGCGAGTGGAAACTGATTGGCTCTCGGGTGTCTGTTAATATTCTAAACAGTTCGGAGAGTCCGCCATCTTGTGTCTCGGTAGAATCGAGACACAAGAGGTGAAAATAAAAAGGGGGAAATGATTAAAAGGGGGCAGGGTAGACCCCCCCCGACCCCCTAGGTTTTCTGAGGAGGGCCTAGAAGGACCCTGAAAGGCAAAAAAACTTTTAATTTTTTTATTTTTGCGGGGTAAGCGCTGGGAGCGTTCCCATGTACGCTTCCAGGTACGCGTACCCTGAGCGTAGCACAGGGAAAAACAGTGAAAGAAAATAGTGTAAAATAAGAATTTGGAGTGCTTAGAGGTAGGGTAGCTCTAAAAAGAGCTGTTGTGTTTTGTGGGTGATTTAAGTACCTACAAGTAGGTATCGATGCAGAGTCTAAAATTGAAGAGAAAGACTCTGTTCCCCTCATCTGAGAAATGTACACCGTGTCCTCTGTAGATATCTTGCATGTTGCAATGCAAATTATTGTGGTATGTAGAACTCATACCATAGTCTGTCAGGAAAGCAGGAACAGATCCTTTTGGGAGCGCCTGAGAAGGCCTAGGGGGTGAGGGGTACTATACTTTGCCCCCTTTTCACGTTCTGAACTATTATATTTCACTCTCTTCTGTAACTACACAAAATGGCGGTGATAGGGTGCATTAGAGACAGACAGTGAGAGAAAGGAGGCTGGAGATGAAGAAGAGATGTCAAATTGGAGATAATATAGTGGGAGAAGGGAAGTAAATATGAGTAAACTTACTATGTAACATAAAAATGTTGCACTCTATACTATAAGTCTCATTTTACACTACAATCACTTTGCTGCAACCTCATAAATTAAAAATAAAAATTAATTATGTCTCAAACAATTTTTAATTTCTAAATATAAATAACATTTTCATAATTTTCATAATTTAAAAGAACTAGTAACATGTCCTCATCAGGAATTTCGTCTTCAATCATATCATCAGGAATCTCCTCATGAAAAGTCTGCAATGATGATTCTTGTAACTCTATGGTCTCCAAACATTCGATAAATTCGGCGTCAAGAGATTGATCAAAAAAATCATTCAAGTCATATCCTCCTTGTGAAAATATTTCATTATTGGTGCTGTCAATTTCAATAAATCTAGTGGATAATTCAAAAGAAATTTCCACGGTCTCATCATTGTGATCCATTTTATTTTGAAATTTCTTGCTGTAAATTGCAGAAAAAAATAATCACTTTCATTTATCGTTTTTAGTAATACATAATATAAAACTAACTTTATCAAGTATTTAGTTCTTTAAAATTAATTGGGCAGTGTATAGTATCAGGCAGGAACTAGAAATATAAAGCACTGCATGTGATGAAGCCTATTTTAATCCATAACTATAACAGAAGGACTGTAAATAACTAACAGAAAACATTTTTCAAATTATCTTAAAGTGTACAACATAGTTCCCCTTACAAATTAATAACTCACCTTTTTGAAAGTAGGAGAAGAGTTAGTACTGTGTAAATCAAACACCAGGAATTGAGCACCAAAAATTCCTCACAAATGTACCTCAGACAGTAGTATCACAAAATGGCTGTGTTTTCCTCTCATTTTAGATATATACATAACCAATCAAACTTCATCACACACAAATACAAAACCAAAGTAACATTTTAATTGGTTGTAAATTTCAACACTTTCAAATGTGTTTTCCCCAAAGCAATTTTCCATAGGACATTTAGACACGGCTACAGCCTGAATGGCTGAACGGAATTACACCAAACTTGGCAAAATGGTAGGGACTGGTAGGTAGTAGGGCCTTTTCCATATTTGTTTAAAATTGCTCTAGTGGCTTTTATGAAAAGCAACTTCTCAAATACATATATATCAATAAGCGCGCTTCGAGCGTTTATCGGTACACGTACCGGGGAGCGCACCCGGCGCGCCACGGGAGTGCGCGAGCGGAAAGCTGATTGGCTCTCGGATGTCTGTCAATATTCCAAACAGTCCGGAGAGTCCGCCATCATGTGTCTCGGTAGAATCGAGACACAAGAGGTGTTAAAAAAAGGGGGAAATGTTTAAAAGGGGGCAGGGTAGACATCCCCTGACCCCTTAGGTTTTCTGAGGGGGGCCTAGAAGGACCCTGAAGGGCAAAAAAAGTAAAAAAACAATTTTGAAATTTTCGTGGGGTAAGCGCTGGGTGCGTTCCCATGTACGCTTCCCGGTACGCGTACCCTGAGTGCAGCACGCGGAAAAACAGTGTAAAAAATTAGAGTAAAAAAATAATTTAGTATGCTTAGAGGTAGGGTAGCTCCAAAAAGAGCTGTTCTGTTATGTGGGTGTTTTTTGTACCTACAAGTAGGTACCAATGCAGAGTCTAAAATTCAAGAGGAAGACTCTATACCCCTTATCTGTAAAATGTACACCATCTCTCCTATAGATGCCTTGCATGTTGTAACGCAAGTTGTTGTGGTATATGAAACCCATACCATAGTCTCTGAGGAAAGCAGAAACAGATTTATTCACATGTTTCCTTGCTTTCTCAATCTGTGGACAAAATTGGTTGGACCAGTTCCATTTTTGCCTTTGGCATATATTAGAATATACAAAGGCAGTTTTTGGAAAAAGTGTCATCAATTGCCCAAAGATGTCCTTTAAAAGCATTTCTAGACCTACCCCAGTCAAAGTGCCCAGGTCATTTCCACCACAGTGCACAATTATGAGGTCAGGGTGTGGTAGATGCATAAAGGATTTTACCAATGGTATCAATTGGTGACATCTCAATCCTCTCTGGCCAATCCACATAATGTCCACATTTGGTAAATCAAGGTTGGAAATTCCTCTGTTACTTGCATATTTTTCACTCCAGTGAACAAAGCTATGACCCACAATCCAGACTTTTGGCATCTTCAAGGTAGATGTGGTTGTATTCAGATGAGTTTTGGAAATGAAATGGCAGTTTGAAAGTAGGAGTTATATTAAAAAAGTGGTTGAGATTCAGTGCACTTGAAAGAGAAGAAATGATTGGTGATTTTTAAAATTCTCCACTGAAAATCAGGGTGCATGCTTTTGTTTTTTCAAAGAAGGAATTCTAATGGTTGAGAAAAAGTTATTGAAATAAACATTGCACATGATTAGCTAGTACATTGAGAGGTGAAACACACTTGCTAGATTCATTTACAACATAGTATGATGAACTTTTCAACTGTGTGCTGAGTTAAGTGGGAGTTACCATGGTAACAGGGTGAATGATCACTGGGGGGATGGGTGAATATTATGTGAGTTTGAAAGTGTTGAAATGTAGAACCAATTAAAATATCAGTTTGGTTTTGAAATAGTGTGGGAAGAATATTTATTGGTTAAGTCCAGGGATATGTGTGAAGAATTACAGGGAATCAGGGCCATTTGTGGTTGCAGTGTTGGAGGTGGATTTCAGAGATTCTGCTTAAGAAAATCTGGTGTGTGTGACTGACACTGTTTTAAATCTTCTAAAGCATTTTTAAAGGTAAGTAATTATTTATTTCATAAAGATAGACTGCTCTTAGCTGAAAGGGTACTCTGTGCCTGTGTCTCATGTCAGTCTGCTAAATGTTTTCTGGTAAAATGTCTGGCTTTAAATTTTGGTCAAGGATCACACTGAGTGTCTGTGTGAAATAAGGAATTATATTTTCACATTTTTCAATAATGTCACCTGTGTCTGCTGACAGTTTGCCTCTCTTAGCTTCAAGGGTACTCTGTACATGTGTCTCCTGTCACTGTGGTAAATGTTTTCTGGTAAAATGTCTGGCTTTTAAATTTTGGTCAAGGATCACACTGAGTGTCTGTGTGAAATAAGGAATTATATTTTCACATTTTTCAATAATGTCACCTGTGTCTGCTGACAGTTTGCCTCTCTGAGCTTAAAGGGTACTCTGTGCCTGTGTCTCATGTCAGTCTGGTAAATGTTTTCTGGTAAAATGTCTGGTTTTTAAATTTCGGTCAAGGATCACACTGCGTGTCTGTGTAAAAAATTGAATTATATTTTCACATTTTTCAATAATGTCACCTGTGTCTGCTCACAGTTTGCCTCTCTTAGCTTAAAGGGTACTCTGTGCCTGTGTCTCATGTCACTCTGGTAAATGTTTTCTGGTAAAATGTCTGGCTTTTAAATTTTGGTCAAGGATCAGACTGAGTGTCCGTGTGAAATAAGGAATTATAATTTCACATTTTTCCATAATGTCACCTGTGTCTGCTGACAGTGTGCCTCTCTTAGCTTAAAGGGTACTCTGTGCCTGTGTCTCATGTCAATGTGGTAAATGTTTTTTGGTAAAATGTCTGGCTTTTAAATTTTGGTCAAGGATCACATTGAGTGTCTGTGTGAAATAAGGAATTATAATTTCACATTTTCCAATAATGTCACCTGTGTCTGCTGACAGTGTGCCTCTCTTAGCTAAAGGGTACTCTGTGCCTGTGTGTCATGTCACTGTGGTAAATGTTTTCTGGTAAAATGTCTGGCTTTTAAATTTTGGTCAAGGATCACGCTGAGTGTCTGTGTGAAATAAGGAATTATATTTTCATATTTTTTGAATAATGTCACCTGTGTCTGCTGACAGTTTGCCTCTCTTAGCCTAAATGGAACTCTGTGCTTGTGTCTCACCTCACTCTGTGCCTGTGTATCATGTCACTATGTGCCTGCCACATCTCTTTCTCTTTGTGTGTGTCATTTGGTAAAATGTATGACTTTAACATTTTTGACAAGGATCACACTGAGTGTCTGTATGAAATAAGGAATTATATTTTCACATTTTTCAATAATGTCACCTGTGTCTGCTCACAGTATGCATCTCTAAGCTTAAAGGGTACTCTGTGCCTGTGTCTCATGTCAGTCTGGTAAATGTTTTCTGGTAAAATGTCTGGCTTTTAAATTTTGGTCAAGGATCACACTGAGTGTCTGTATCACATTTTTCAATAATGTCACCTGTGTCTACTCACAGTATGCATCTCTAAGCTTAAAGGGTACTCTGTGCCTGTGTATCACCTCACTCTGTGCCTGTGTGTCATCTCACTCTGTGCCTTCCCTATCTCTCTCTTTGTGTGTGTCATGTGTCTGTTTGGGTGTGTCTCATCACACTCTGGTGAATATTTTATTTATTTATTTATTTATTTATTTATTTATTTAATTTGTATAGCGCGTTATAACCACAGGGGTCTCTAAGCGCTGATTTGTCCAGATTGCGTAGTAAGGTTTGACAGGTACATGATCTTAACAGTACATCTAAGAGCTGCTCCATGCTTGCTTGAACAGAACCGTTTTTAATTTCTTCCTGAAAGCTAACAGATTGCCTTCCTTCCTTAATTCCGGGGCCAATTTATTCCACAGAGCAGGGAGTGTATTGGAAAAGGCACGCCCTCCCATCGTGGCCAACTTAAAACGAGATTGAGAAAGGAAGGTAGCATCCGACGAGCGCAAAGTCCTGCTCGGCGTGTAGGGAGATAGGCGAGATTTCACATATTTTGGTGCATTGCCATATAGCGCCTTATGCACAATGCACAATCCTTTGAATGCAACCCTTTGCCGAATCGGGAGCCAGTGTAGCTCCTGCATCAGTGGGGACGAATGTGCCGTCCTAGGTTTTTTGTAAATCAGCCTGGCAGCGTCATTCATTACCCCCTGTAGCTTATCCAGCAGCCGCTGGGGTAGCCCTATATACAAGGAGTTTCCGTAGTCCAGCCTAGCCAAAATTATGGCTGAGACCACGCGTCTCAAGGTGGAAAATGAGAGTAAAGCTGAAATGTTTCTCAGTTGTCGCATCAGGCCAATGCAGGTACCCACAACTGTCGAGACTTGTTTTCCCATGGAGAGCTTCTCATCCACGTACAAGCCCAAACTTTTCACTGCGGCCGCCGGTTTCGGTGGTACACCCAGCTCCACAGGCCAGAATTTCTCGTTCCAGGGGTTGCCCGTGATGGAAATGGGCAACAACTCCGTCTTGTCCGGGTTAATTTTTAAGGAGTTTTTAGACATCCAATTGACCGTGGCTTTAAGGATGTCCTGCAGCCTGGTAGACGCTCCTGGACCACCATTTATGGTAAAAAGTATGGCTTTAACATTTTTGACAAGGATCACACTGAGTGACTGTGTGAAATAAGTACCCTTTAAGCTAAGAGAGGCAAACTGTCAGCAGACACAGGTGACATTATTGAAAAATGTGAAAATATAATTCCTTATTTCACACAAACACTCAGTGTGATCCTTGACCAAAATTTAAAAGCCAGACATTTTACCAGAAAACATTTACCACAGTGACATGAGACACAGGCACAGAGTACTCTTCAAGCTAAGAGAGTCAAACTGTCAGCAGACACAGGTGACATTATTGAAAAATTTGAAAATGTAATTCTATTTTTCACACAGACACTCAATATGATCCTTGAGCAAAATTTAAAAGCCAGACATTTTACCAGAAAACATTGACCACAGTGTCATGGGACACAGGCACAGACTACCCTTTAAGCTAAGAGAGGCAAACTGTCAGCAGACACAGGTGACATTATTGAAAAATGTGAAAATATAATTCTTTATTTCACACAGACACTCAGTGTGATCCTTGACCAAAATTTAAAAGCCAGACATTATACCAAATAACACACACAAAGAGAGAGATGGGGCAGGCACAGAGTACCCTTTAAGCTAAGAGATGCAAACTGTGAGCAGACATAGGTGACATTATAGAAAACTGTGAAAACATAATTCCTTATTTCATACAGACACTCAGTGTGATCCTTGACCGAAATGTTAAAGCCATACATTATACCAAATTACACACACAAAGAGAGAGATGGGGCAGGCACAGAGTGTGATGACACACAGGCACAGAGTGAGGTGAGAGACAGGCACAAAGTACCCTTTAACCTTAGAGATGCAAACTGTCAGCAGACACAGTTTGACAATATTGAAAAATTTGAAAATATAATTCCTTATTTCACACAGTCACTCAGTGTGATCCTTGTAAAAAATGTTAAATCCATACTTTTTACCATAAAATATTTACCAGAGTGAGATGAAACATACGCAAACAGACAAATGACACACACAAAGAGAGAGATATGGGGCAATCATAGAGTGAGATGACACACTGGCACAGATTGAGGTGAGCCACAGGCATAGAGAACCCTTTTAGTTTAGAGATGCATACTGTGAGCAGACACAGGTGACATTATTGAAAAATGTGAAAATATAATTCCTTATTTCATACAGACACTCAGTGTGATCCTTGTCAAAAATGTTAAAGTCATACAATTTACCAAATGACACACACAAAGAGAGAGAGATGTGGCAGGCACAGAGTGATATGATACACAGGCAGAGAGTGAGGTGAGACACAAGCACAGAGTACCATTTAAGCTTAGAGATGCAAACTGTGAGCAGACACAGGTGACATTATTTAAAAATGTGAAAATATAATTCCTTATTTCACACAGACACTCAGTGCGATCCTTGACCAAAATTTAAAAGCCAGACATTTTACCAGAAAACATTTACCAGAGTGACATGAGACACAGGCACAAAGTACCCTTTAAGCTTAGAGATGCAAACTGTCAGCAGACACAGGTGACATTATTGAAAAATGTGAAAATATAATTCCTTATTTCATACAGACACTCAGTGGGATCCTTGTCAAAAATGTTAAAGTCATACATTTTACCAAATGACACACACAAAGAGAGAGAGATGTGGCAGGCACAGAGTGACATGATACACAGGCACAGAGTGAGGTGAGACACAAGCACAGAGTACCATTTAAGCTTAGAGATGCAATCTGTGAGCAGACACAGGTGACATTATTTAAAAATGTGAAAATATAATTCCTTATTTCACACAGACACTCAGTGTGATCCTTGACCAAAATTTAAAAGCCAGACATTTTACCAGAAAACATTTACCAGAGTGACATGAGACACAGGCACAAAGTACCCTTTAAGCTTAGAGATGCAAACTGTCAGCAGACACAGGTGACATTATTGAAAAATGTGAAAATATAATTCCTTATTTCACACAGACACTCAGTGTGATCCTTGACCAAACTGTTAAAGCCAGACATTTTACCAGAAAACATTTACCAGAGTGACATGAGACACAGGCACAAAGTACCCTTTAAGCTTAGAGATGCAAACTGTCAGCAGACACAGGTGATATTATTGAAAAATGTGAAAATATAATTCCTTATTTCATACAGACACTCAGTGTGATCCTTGTCAAAAATGTTAAAGTCATACATTTTACCAAATGACACACACAAAGAGAGAGAGATGTGGCAGGCACAGAGTGACATGATACACGGGCACAGAGTGAGGTGAGACACAAGCACAGAGTACCATTTAAGCTTAGAGATGCAAACTGTGAGCAGACACAGGTGACATTATTTAAAAATGTGAAAATATAATTCCTTATTTCACACAGACACTCAGTGTGATCCTTGACCAAAATTTAAAAGCCAGACAGTTTACCAGAAAACATTTACCAGAGTGACATGAGACACAGGCACAAAGTAACCTTTAAGCTTAGAGATGCAAACTGTCAGCAGACACAGGTGACATTATTGAAAAATGTGAAAATATAATTCCTTATTTCACACAGACACTCAGTGTGATCCTTGACCAAACTGTTAAAGCCAGACATTTTACCAGTAAACATTTACCAGAGTGACATAATACACAGGCACAAAGTGAGATGGTGCAGGCAGAGAGTGCGATTAATAATGAAACTGTACTGCACTTTTGCTGTGACAGAGTTGCTGTGGTATACACTTTCTTATGTTGTAAACTATTGTTCATATGGTTTACTTATTGTAATTGCTATGTAGTATGTTTGTAGTGGTCTATAATAGGATATTTTTTCTTTACCACAGATTGTAATCATCTATAGAAAGATAAAAGAATATGCCGACAAAGGAAAGACGTCAAAAAATATATAAACATGATTTATGGTCCAAGAAAACACAAATATAAGATTCTTCCAAAACACAATCTTCAGTGAAAAAAAAATGCTCCTGGTTAGCAAACTAAGGACTTTTTAAGGACATTAATGAAATGTAAAAAAAAAAAAAAAAGATGTTCTTTCAAAGAAAAAAAAACCCTCTCTAAATAGAAGGAGTAATCAATTTATTGATATTCGTAGACAAATGTTTTATAACAGAATAGTTTCAAATTTATTAAAAAATGTAAAGATGTATCAAAAGAAGAGTGCTTTTTACAAGAAAAAAAGCATAGTGAAGATTGTGGATCAGGCATTTAAAGTGAAAAATAAATTATATGGTTTAGTAATCAATATAATTCGTACACTAGATAAGGTAATCAGTGTTTTCAAATCAAAATGTAAGTGGAAAAGAGTAATTAATTGGACTAATTTTTGTGATGTTTTTTCTGGAGAATGGACGCATAGTTCAAGTTGTGAGCCATTTTTTAACCCCTTCGACGCTCATGACGAGCTGGGCTCGTCATGAGGTAGCCTCCTCGCACGCTCATGACGAGCCCAGCTTGTCATGTAAAGTGCACTTTACGGATTCCCAGCGTACGGGCGGAATTCCGCCCGCACGCATGCGGTTAATGAAGAAAGTTACTTTCAGGATAATGATTTTGTGCAGGCAGTTGACACCAGTGGTCGAGCATATGAGGTGAAGGACGGTTGTCCGGTTGAAAAAGAAAAAATTGTACCTAGAAATACAGAAGAAGTGTTAGCTGATGAAGTTTTAGGGAGATGTGCTAAGGCTCCAGTGTGTACTTGGAATTGTAGTAGTATTTTTAGTGTGCGACAGGATTCAATTGATTTGTTTCTCAGTTTCTTACGGACATATACTAAGAAAATTTTCAAACAAAGATGAAGATTTTGCAAGAGTTAGATGCTTGTAGAGTGAGAGAAAAACAGGTTTGCAAGGGCATTCACTGGCTTGTCTTTCAAGAAAAGTATGTCAGAGTGTTTTTCACCATTTTAGGATGTTAGCAGTGCATCATAATAAAGTGAGGAAATTAGTGAGAAGGTTGTATTATGCAAAAAGTCCAGCACTTAAGCTAAAACAGTTAAACAGTGCTCTTTTGCATGGAACTGAACTAGATGTGAAGAACATTTGTGAAGAAATTGAGTTTTGTTACTTTGGTGAAAAAGAGGACAGTGCAGAAACTGATAGGTAATGTGGAAGAGAATGTACAGATTTCAAGTTCAGAACAATTGGAACATGAAATTACAAAGTTTAAGGTGAATTCAAGTGAAAGGACTAATTTTACTTGTGGGTGTAGTCGATGAACTCATTATAAGAATCAGACTAGATTAGTTGATTTATATGTAAAAAGCTAAATGGAAAATAATGATGAGTGGAAGGTTTTTGCAACTTATTTGTTGGTAGAAAATTGTTTTGATTTGGGTTCTGATCAATGTATATGTAAATATTGTTATAATAAATTAAATGAAAACTGAATGCCTGCTAGAGCTGTTCATAATAATCTGGAGTTGGTAGACATTCCTTCTGAATTGATGGATTTAAATACCTATGAGTCTATTCTGATTCAATGTGTACATCCTTTTCAGGCTATTGTTCGCAGATTTACAAAGAGGATTAAAGGGAAGAGTTGGTTTTTTGCCTTTAGATTTGAAGAAAAATATTGATACAATTGGTGGAGAAAAAGAGTAAGAAAATCGGGCAAGAATTAGTGGATGTTAGGAAAGTCAAAAAGGCAACGTTTTATTTCGTAAAAAACAATCACTACTTTCAAAATATATATGTTGGAGAAGAGGAAACTACTGTAGAAGAGGACAGTGATTTCTCAGCTGGGCAAATTGAAAAAGTTGATGTCTCTAGAAGTGAAGAAATTTATGAACATTATAGTGTTCATCCATTGCATTCCAAAGAAGTAATGGGGAATGCTATTGACTTGTTTCAAGTGAAAGAAGCAAAAGGAAGTCCCATTAGTATATGGGAAGAAAGTTTGGAAGCTCGCTGTTTTCCACAGTTATTTCCAACAGGCCAAGGTGGACGATATGATGACCGACCTGTTCAAATTCCTGCATCTGAATACTGGACTTTAAGATTATATGCAGAAGATCCGAGGTTTCGTCAATGCTTTCCATATTTGTTCCATCTACTGTTCGAAAGTGACTTGTCTGGACTTTCTAATGCAGTGAACCATATACTGAAAAGTGGAGTACATCTGCAAAATGTTTCGGCAAGGGACTTTATGGATAAAGTCAAACTGCAAGACAGTGTTTTGGAATCTCAGCTAATTAATCTCATGGCATGTCAGAGTGGTAGTAACGAGTATTGGTACCGTCGTCATGGGGAATTGAAAAGTAGGAACTCCTACATGGTTCCTCACTCTTAGCTGTGCAGAGTATGCTTGGGAAGACTTACTTCAATTTCTACGAGAGACAAATAAAAACATTGAAAATATTGAATACAAGACACCTGGAGAACTGTGCTCTTTGGATCCAGTTAATGTATGCTGGTATTTCAATCATAGGTCTTTTATCACAAACAAAAAAAATCCTCCACTTGGAGAGGTTTTGGATTTCTTTTGGAGAAAGGAGTATCAAGCAAGATGTGCTCCTCACATACATATGCTGCTATGGATCAACGATGCACCCAAATTTGAAACAGATTCGGATGAGACAGTGATGAGTTTCATTGAACAGTATTCTACATGTGCTGTTCCAAAAAGTACAGAAGAAAACAATTTAAGACATCAAGTTTTACGCTTTCAAACCCATCGTTGTGGAAAATGCTGTCTTCGAAAATACAAATCCAAGGACAAGTTCTACACAAAATGTCGTTTTGCATTTCCACGTCCAGTAACATCGAAAGGAAGAGTGAACAATTTTATGTCTTCTCTGCGACATACTGTGACAAGAAAATCACCGAAAAATACATACAACCTAAGAAGAAATGAAGAATTGAAATACATAAATGACTACAACCCAGTCATTTTGTCCATGTGGAATGCTAACATGGATATTCAATATGTTGCTGACAACTCTATTGCTGTGGCTCAATATGTGACATAACTGAAGGAAATGTGGGAGGAAATTTCACATGAAAAGAGTCTAAGTAAGAAATTATACAGTTACAGTCTGAAGATGTTGTCGCATCGAGAAATTGGAGCATATGAATGTTCTGATCGGTTATCATCAGCAAGTCTATATGCCAAATCTAGAACAATCATTTGGGTGAGTCTAGGTCTTGCTCTAACACGAAACCGAGTTTTGAAATCTGTACAAGAAATAGAGTATTTGGCGGAGAAAGAACCAAACAGTACAGATATTTTGAAGACAAACATGTTGGATAAATACTATCCAAATAGAAGTAGTCATCATGAGAACGTTTGTCTCTATGAAGTTCTGCAAACATATACTTTTAAGAGGAACATCACAGAGGATATCAATAAAGGTGTATATGCTGTAATTGGATGTGAAGGCTGTCTGGTGAAACAAAGAAAAGGCCATTTGATTAATCATCGAAAAATGAGTTGTGAATCTCCAGACAAAAGGGAATTGTACTATTTAGCTCTTTTGCAACTCTTTAAGCCATGGCGTACAGAAGAGGAACTACTTGGATATTTTCTAAGTTATGAAGATTCGTTCAATGCAATCAAGGATACCATAGAATGTCCTGTTTTTTCAAATTATCTGCAGATGTTGAACGAGGAAATACAGCAAGAAGCTACAATTGCAGCAGAGATTGCTAGAGACAGTTCTCAAGACAGTCAGAGTTCTGCTTCATTGAGTCAGGATCCACTATGAGGACCAATTATCCAAAATGAAGCTGCCACTGCCATGAATGAAGTGGAAAGAGCCATGGAACAAGCTCAGGAGGATGTAGTTAACTTAGAAGATTTGGAAAAAGAACTAAACATTGAGCAGAGACAAATATATGACGAAGTCACAGAACAGATTGAGCATGGTTTATCTCATGAGAAAAAAGAGTGCTCATGTACATCATTTATACCTGTCCGACTGTACGTGAGTGGAGAAGCAGGAACTGGAAAAAGTTTTCCGATTAAAGCAATTGCAACTTATCTGCAGATAACAACGGAGTCATCGCTATCTTGTGTTGTTACCGCTCCAACTGGGTTGGCAGCACATAACATTAAAGGGATTACTTTACATCGCCTATTGATGCTGCCAGTAGAGCATGATAATAAATTACAATACCACAAGCTATCTGGAGCAGCTTGTTGTGAAGTTTCAGGAGTCCTAAAGAAAATGAAACGTCTTATCATTGATGAGGTAAGCAGGGTATCAAATGTAATGCTTGCTTTTGTGCATTTAAGAATGCAGGAAATTCTTAAAACAGAGTATGATGTGTTATTTGGAGGCAAACACATCATTGTTTTTGGAGATCTACTGCAGCTAACTCCAGTGAAAGGACAACCAGTGTTTAAAATGCTTACACATGAAGATACCAGGAAGTGCCTAGGAAGCATTGGAAATGTTAACTTATGGTTAAATTTCAAATATGCAGAACTGCTTCAAAATATGCGACAGGCAAAGGATGAAGATTATAAAAATATTATACAAGATATAAGAATTGGAAAAGTAAGTGAGCATGGCAAAGAAGCTTTATATGGACGATTAATTTAAAATTTGTTTCTAAACGAAAACATTCTCCCAGAGAATATTTTTAAGAAAATTCCTGAAAACAAATCTGTCATATGCTTGATGCCTACTGTGCAAGAATGTTCAATGTTCTAAAACAAAATGTTAAAGTTAGAAAACCAAGATATTGTGAAACTGGAAGCTATTGATTAAATAAAGCATGAAGGAGCAACTATTATTTTGTCGGAAAAGTTGAAATCAAAATTGGATTCTTCAGAGAAGAAAATAATTGCTGCAGTTGTAAAGGTTCTTCCTGAAATTGATAATTGAGAAGCTACAACATTTTTAATTAATGTTGTCAATTTAGTTCCATCAGGTCTACATCGTTGGAACATTAAAATAACATACTGTCCATATCTTCTTAAAAATAAAGTTGATAGCATTGCAAATTTACATTGACTACAGACCATGTTTTGATTTGCTTCTCTAACTACATTATTAAAAGACACTGATTTGCAGTCTGGTAAAGTCAAATATATAAATCTTTCAGTGTCTACTGTAGTACTACTTGAAAAGGAGCAATTGTCACAGTCATGTTGCCATTTATAAGAAAGGCCAAAAAGATTTTTTACATCTACACCTTCACCTTGCAAAACAACAAGCATATACATTAGAAATTCCTGACAAGCTTGCTGAATATTCTGTGTAAATTGATTTAGACCAAACATATGTCTAAAACCTTTCGAACTTCAGAAACACTTTGTATTTTTGTTCTCTCACTGCTACATTTCTCTAATACAGAATTTAATAAACAACAAAGTGTTTGATCACGATTTTCAACAATCTGTTCTTTTACAGTTTGGAGAAAAAAAACAACATTAACCACTACATTAGCATAGCAGTTGACACCAGAACTATTTTCAAACTGAAATCCAACAACATCTTTAACTAAATCCATTTAGTTTCTGCTTACAATTACTGTTTCATCTACTTTTTTTCTTTTTGCTAAAACTTCACTGCAATTTTTCTAATTTCTTCTTTTTCGGCCTACCACACGCTTTTCAAACAGAGGATATTGAGGTAAATTTGGAACATACTCTCTTCTTAACCTATTATATTCTTTTACACATTTAATATCCGCATTACTCTTTGTCTCATCAAAATCGATCGAGTACAATCCAGATAAAGTTTTGAATCGAGATAAAGCAACATATGTCATGCCCTCCTTGAACACAGAATTTCCAATATTCACCAAAGCAGTATCTACACTTAAACCTGGAGATTTATGAATAGTTACTGCATATGCCAAAGAAACAGGAAACTGTTTTCTGCGGACATATAAATCTTTCACTAGCAAAAAACGAGCAGAACAACGACTGATTTGTTGTACTTCTTCAATACCATCAAATTTAATTTTTATAATTTCAATTCCATCTCTATTTCGGTAATTCACAAAATCCACAACATGACCCATTGCTCCATTTACTAGACCTCTTTCCACATGTAAATTACGTCGTAAAATTATACGACAATTTAAAGATGCCTACAGATTCTTTTCCATACCAGCAGTCTTAGATATTGTCTTCTCTAAAGAATCCAATTTTGTTTTCAACTTTTCTGACAAAATAATAGTTGCTCCTTCATGTTCTGTTTTATCAAAAGCTTCCAGTTTCACAATCTCTTGATTTTAAGTAGAGCTCTTGAGGCGGAAAGCCGAGAGCAGGATTTTTAAAGATTAATTTTAAAAGTTGTCATTGTGATACTGTGTTATTTTAAAAGAACTATAGTCTACCTCTTGGCTCCCCACGTGACTCCCTCCCCGCGCAGCCGAGTCAGGCGCTGCAGCGGGTGGCAGGCGAATCGCCGGGACACCAGGGCCACGCCCATTGGAATAGGCCATGCCCCCTTTCACTACAAAAGCGCGCCTTCCTCGCCAGCGCTTGTTGTAAGTAGAGCTCTTGAGGCGGAAATCCGAGAGCAGGATTTTTAAAGATTAATTTTAAAAATTGTCATTGTGATACTGTGTTATTTTAAAAGAACTATAGTCTACCTCTTGGCTCCCCACGTGACTCCCTCCCCGCACAGCCGAGTCAGGCGCTGCAGGGGGTGGCAGGCGAATCGCCGGGACACCAGGGCCACGCCCATTGGAATAAGCCACCCCCCCCTTATACGGTCATATAAGGATGTGCTGGTTTCGGAGGCGCAGCGGACGTGCGCCGAAGGCGCGCCAAAGGCAAGCCCGTCTGCGCCCGTCCGCGCCCAGACGAGACCAGAGGCCACAAACCCTGGCTCCCCCAGTTTCCAGGGCAGGACATATAGCTCGACAGCCTTACACAGCATAGGAAGAACAGCTGCTGCCCAGTGCATGCATATATATGCCCCTACAGAGCTCCCCTCCCCGCTGCCCGGACTGCGAACACTCCTTTCGTAACACCTCCCCGTTGGCCACAGCCCAGAAATATTGCATGTACGCGTTAAATTGCCGATCACTGCCAAAGCATTGCACACAAATCGCCATGCTGCTCGAGGAGCACAAGCCAGACGCGATTTTCTTAACAGAAACCTGGCTCACGGCTCAATCGGAGCCTGATATAGTCGCAGCCCTATCCGCTGGCTACCACATCTTCAGATTAGACAGACCGGAAGGGAGAGGCGGTGGTCTGGCCATTATATTAAAGGACCAGTACCAGTGCCGCACTACAGCAGAAACTATCCCTGGTTGCGAGAGTGTAGAATTCTGCATAGAGTTCCACGCAAACAGCTCATTCTCCGGCACTTTGATCTATCGCCCCCCCGAGTCTGCAAAATTATTTCATAGATCTCTCTCAGAGATTATAGCGAAAAGAATTTTATCCTCTGCCAATCATACGGTTTTAGGGGACCTCAATCTCCATTTTAACTCCCCCTCAGACCACATTGCTAAGGAACTACTAGATGACCTTGGAGCTCTTCAACTGGCCCAACTGGTCACAGGCCCGACCCATGAAAAGGGCAATCTTTTAGACCCTATTTTTAGTAACTGCACTGATCTGATGGTTGACCAACCCACCCCCCTCCCATGGTCGGACCATTTTTTGGTCCCGTTTACCTGGGTCACCCACAAAACCCCCCAACTACCCCCTCAAATCACAACTAGGAGAAACTGGTCAAAACTCTCCGTGGAATCCTGGACGTATGATCTGGACTCCACCCGTCCGCCACCCTGCCCAGACCCCAACGTGGCAAACGGAAATTATGTAGGTTGGATCACGAACTCATTGGATACGATCCTCCCTCTTCGCAGATCATCCTCAAAGAGAACGCAGAAATCAGCTCCTTGGTTCTCCGACTCGCTAAGAGAGCTAAAACGCCTTTGTAGGCAACGAGAGAGAGCCTGGCGATTAGACTTTCTCCCGGAAAAAAAGGCATCCTACAAAGAGGCGATCAAAGCCTACAGAGAAGGGGTCAGGACGGCCCAGGCAACCTACTACTCTGACAAAATTCTGGAAGCTAAATCAATGCCCAAGAAAATCTTCCACATTATAAAACAATGCACCAGTGTCATCAATGCCCCCCATCCGATCAAGACCCAAGATCAATGCAATGAGCTGGCGGAATTCTTTCATAATAAGGTGTTGAAAATTTACTCCACCTTCCCAACAATAGCCTCAAACCCGGATGCGACTGATTTACTTCACCCGAGAATCTCCCTCCCCCCAGACCAGCCAACTCTTGATCACTTTCCCCTTCTGGACCTTGACACCCTAGATAAAGTGGCACGCCAAGTTAAGTCGGGCTCTCCACGTGACCCAGCTCCTCCAGAAATCCTGATGCAGGCAGGTGAATCTACCTTGCCTGTAATCCTGGAACTTCTAAACTCATCCATATCTGCATGCTCAGTTCCCACTGCCTGGAAGCAAGCCATGGTGCGGGCGCTGCTGAAAAAACCCAACCTGGACCCTGATGATCACTCCAGCTACCGCCCCATCTCACTCCTCCCTTGGGCTAGCAAGGTGCTGGAGAAATATATAAATGCCCAGTTGGTCCAGTTTCTAGAGAACCACTCTCTACTACATACGTCCCAGACAGGCTTCAGACCAAAGCATGGGACTGAAACCGCCTTGTTAGCAGTCACCGAAGAATCTCGAAGAATACTGGATCAGGGAGGATCAGTGGCAGTGATCCTCCTTGATCTAAGTGCCGCCTTCGATACGGTCAGCTATGCCACCTTGCTGAACCGTCTCCATAACATCGGAGTCTCAGGTGATGCATTAAGGTGGTTTGACTCTTTCCTGTCTGATAGATCTTTTCAGATCTTCGACGGCGATACAATGTCATCTAGCAAGCCTCTCAGCTGCGGAGTACCGCAGGGCTCTTCCCTGAGCCCTGTGCTATTTAATGTATATATGAAACCACTGGCTGGGGTAGTCGAACCGTACGGCATTAAAATCGTGTCGTACGCCGACGACACTCAGCTAGTGGTTTCATTGGCCCAAGAGAACAACAGGCAATCCCCGGTAGGTCTGCTGAAATGTTTAGAGAACGTGAAGGAGTGGATGACCAACTCCTCCCTCAAGTTGAACGGAGAAAAAACAGAGCTCATGCTCCTAGGCCCAGCCTCGCCAGTACCTTTCACTTCCTTGTGGCCCTGCGGTCTGGGTGTTTCCCCCACCCCCAAGGAAAGTGTCAAGAGCCTGGGAGTATGGTTAGACAAAAAGCTCTCCTTCTCCACCCAGGCCACTAAGTTGTCCGCTACCTGTTTTGGCCTACTTAGAATCTTGAGGAAGGTCCTCCCACTTCTGCCTCTAGAGGCCAAAAAAGTGGCAGTACAAGGCCTCATCCAGTCCCGCCTGGACTCAAACAATGCTCTATACGTAGGGGCCCCTGAGATGACCCTCCGGAAGCTGCAGGTGGTACAAAACTGCGCTGCACGTACCTTACTCCAGATTCCGCGAACCCAGTCAGCTAGACCTGGATTGAAAAGCCTGCACTGGCTGCCAGTGAGGCAAAGAGTGGCATTTAAGGCGCTGTGTATTGCGCATCGGGCCTTTTGGAAGACGGGATCAGCAATCAATAACAACCTTGTCATCCCCTACCACCCAAACAGGAACCTTCGGTCTACGGATGCTTTCCTGGCAGTTGTTCCTAGAGTGAAGAGAGCCAGGACCGGGGGAAGGCTGTTCTCGCTGAACACCGCCAAGCTCTGGAATGCTCTCCCCCTCACTCTTCGGTCTAACCCTGACCTGCTCTCATTCCGGAAAAAGCTGAAAACATTACTGTTCGCCAAGCCCCTCTAGCCTTAATCTCCCTGTTCCGTCACATCTCTGCTTCACCTCAGCGCTTGGACGCCCGTGGGCAGCAACCGCGCTTAACAAATCTTTTTTCATTTCATTTCATTTCCAACTTTAACATTTTGGTGTTTAAAATTGAACATTCTTGCAGAGTTGGCATCAAGCATATGACAGATTTGTTTTTAAGGAATTTTCTTAAAAATATTCTCTGGGAGAATATTTTCCTTTGGAAACAAATTTGTAATTAATCGTCCATGTAAAGCTTCTTTGCCATGCTCAGTTACTTTTCCAATTCTTACATCTTGTAGAATATTTTTATAATCGTCATCCTTGGCCTGTCGCATATTTTGAAGTAGTTCTGCATATTTGAAATTTAACCATATGTTAACATTTCCAATGCTTCCTAAGCACTTCCTGGTATCTTCATGTGTAAGCATTTTAAATACTGGCTGTCCTTTCACTGGAGTTAGTTGCAGTAGATCTCCAAAAACAATGATGTGTTTGCCTCCAAATAATACATCATAGTCTGTTTTAAGAATTTCTTGCATTCTTAAATGCACAAAAGCAAGCATTACATTTGATACCATGCTTACTTCATCAATGATAAGAAGTTTCATTTTCTTCAAGACTCGGGAAACTTCATAACAAGCTTCTCCAGATAGCTTGTGGTATTGTAATTTGTTATCATGCTCCACTGGCAGCATCAATAAACGATGTAAAGTAATCCCTTTAATGTTGTGTGCTGCCAACCCAGTTGGAGCAGTAACAACACAAGACAGCGATGACTCTGTTGTTTTTTGCAAATATGTTGCAATCGCTTTAATCAGGAAACTTTTCCCAGTTCCTGCTTCTCCACTCATATACAGTCGGATAGGTAGAAATGATGTACATGAGCACTCTTTTTTTCTCATGAGATAAACCATGCTCAATTTGTTCTGTGACTTGGTCATATATTTGTCTCTGCTCAACGTTTAGTTCTTTTTCCAAATCTTCTAAGTCAACTCCATCCTCCTGAGCTTGTTCCATGGCTCTTTCAACTTCATCCATGGCAGTAGCAGCTTCATTTTATATAATTGGTCCTCCTAGTGGATCCTGACCCAATGAAGCAGAACTCTGACTGTCTGGAGAACTGTCTCTAGCAATCTCTGCTGCAATTGTAGCTCCTTGCTGTATTTCCTCGTTCAACATTTGCAGATAATTTGAAAAAACAGGACATTCTATCGTATCCTTGGTTGCATTGAACGAATCTTCATAAGTAAGAAAATCTCCAAGTAGTTCCTCTTCTCTACGCCAAGGTTTAAAGAGTTGTAAAAGAGCTAAGTAATAAAATTCCCTTTTGTCTGGAGATTCACAACTCAATGTTCGATGATTAATCAAATGGCCTTTTCTTTGTTTTACTAGACAGCCTTCACATCCAATTACAGCATATACACCTTTATTGATGTCTTCTGTGACGTTCTTTTAAAAAATGTAGGTTTGCAGAACTTCATAGAGACAAGAGTTCTCAAGGTGAGTACGTCTATTTGGATAGCATGTATCCAACATGTTTGTCTTCAAAATATCTGTACTGTCTGGTTCTGTCTCCGCCAAATACTCAATTTCTTGTACAGATTTAAACACTCGGTTTCATGTTGCAGCAAGACCTAGACTCACCCAAATGATGGTTCTAGATTTGGCATATAGACGTGCTGATGACAACCGATCAGAACATTCATATGCTCCAATTTCTCGATGCAACAACATCTTCAGACTGTAACTGTATAATTTCTTGCTTAACCTCTTTTCATGTGAAATTTCCTCCCACATTTCCTTCAGTTCCGTCTTTTCTGATTTTGTGATGTAAGACGTCACATATCGAGCCACAGCAATAGAGTTGTCAGCCACATATTGAATATCCATGTTAGCATTCCACATGGACAAAATGACCGGGTTGTAGTCATTTATGTATTTGGATTCCTCATTTCTTCTTAGATTGTATGTATTTTTGGGTGATTTCCTTGTCACAGTATGTCGCAGAGAAGACATAACATTGTTGACTCTTCCTTTCAATGTTACTGGACGTGGAAATGCAAAACAACATTTCGTGTAGAACTTGTTCTTGGATTTGTATTTTCGACGACAGTATTTCCCACAACGATGGGTTTGAAAGAACTTGGTGTCTTAAATTGTTTTCTTCTGTACTTTTCGGAACAGCACATGTAGAATACTGCTCAATGAAACTCATCACTTTCTCATCTGAATCTGTTCCAAATTTAGGTGCATCTTTAATCCATAGCAGCATATGTATATGAGGAGCACCTCTTGCTTGATACTCCTTTCTCCAAAAGAAATCCAACACCTCTCCAAGCGGAGGATTTTGTTTGTTTGGAATAAAAGACATCTTAGCTTCAAACCTATGATTGAAATACCTGAATACATTAACTGGATGCAAAGAGCACATTTCTCCAGGTGTCTTGTATTCAATATTTTCAATGTTTTTATTTGCCTCTCGTAGAAATTCAAGTAAGTCTTCCCAAGCATACTCAGCACAGCTAAGAGTGAGGAACCATGTAGGAGTTCCTAAGTTTCTTAGCATACATTTCAATTCCCCATGACGACGGTACCAATACTCCTTAGTACCACGCTGACATGCCATGAGATTAATTATCTGAGATTCCAAAATATTGTCTTGCAGTTTGACTTTATCCATAAAGTTCCTTGCCGAAACATTTTGTAGATGTGGTCCACTTTTCAGTATATGGTTTACTGCATATGAAAGTCCAGACAAGTCACTCTCAAACAGTATATGGAACAAATATGGAATGCATTGACGAAACCTTGAATCTTCTGCATATAATCTTGAAATCCGGTATTCAGATGCAGGAATTTGAACAGGTCGGTCGTCATATCGTCCACCTTCACCTGTTGGAAATAACTGTGGAAAACAACGAGCTTCCAAACTTTCTTCCCATACACTAATGGGACTTCCTTCGGCTTTTTTCATCTGAAACAAGTCAATAGCATTCTCCATTACTTCTTTGGAATGCAATGGATGAACACTATAATGTTCATACATTTCTTCACTTCTAGAGATATCAACTTTTTCTATTTGCCCAGCAGAGACATCAGTGTCCTCTTCTACACTTGTTTCTTCTTCTCCCACATACACATTTCTATAGTACTGATTATTTTTTACCAAATACAACGTTGCCTTCTTGACTTTCCTAATATCCACTAATTCTTGCCAGATTTTCTTACTTTTTGTCGGAACACCATTAACTAGAATAACCAGAGGTTCCTCTTCCACTTTTTCAACACCAATTGTATCAATATTTTTCTTAAAATCTAGAGGCAAATAAACAACTCTTCCCTTTAATCCTCTCTGTAAATCTGAAGGAGGCAATTTCCCTGTCTTAGGCTCCAAGCGAACAATAGCCTGAAAAGGTTGCACACATTGAATCAGAATAGACTCATAGGTATTTAAATCCATCAATTCAGAAGGAATGTCTACCAACTCCATAATATTATGAACAGCTCTAGCAGGCCTTTTATTTTCATTTAATTTATTATAGCAATATGTACAAATAAATTGATCAGAGCCCAAATCAAAACAATTTTCAACCAACAAATAAGTTGCAAAATCCTTCCACTCATCATTATTTATCTTTTCGCTTTTTACATATAAATCAACTAATCTAGTCTGATGCTTATAATGAGTTCGTCGACAACAAACACAAGACAAATTAGGCCTTTCACTTGAATTCACTTTAAACTTTATAATTTCATTTTCAAAATTTTCTGTACTTAAAATCTCTTCATTCTCCTCTACATTACCTTCCATTACTGTATCAATTTCTGCACTGACCTCTTTTTCACCAAAGTAACAAAACTCAATTTCATTACAAATGTTTTTGACATCTAATTCAGTTCCATGCAAAAGAGCACTGTTTAACTGTTTTATTTTAAGTGCTGGACTTTTTGCATAGTACAACCTTCTCACTAATTTCCTAACTTTATTATGATGCACTGCTAACATCCTAAAATGGTGAAAAACACTCTGACATACTTTTCTTGAAAGACAAGCCAATGAATGCCCTTGAAAACCTGTTTTTTCTCTCAGTCTACAAGGATCTAACTCTTGTAAAATTTTCATTTTTTATTTCACACTTTTCTTAGTATATGTCCGTAAGAAATTGCGAAACAATTCAATTGATTCCTGTTGGACACTACAAATACTACTACAATTCCATGTATACACTGGAACCTTAGGACATCGTCCTAAAACTTCATTTGGTAACACCTCTTCTGTATTTCTAGACACAATCTCTTCTTTTTCAACTGGACACCCGTCCTTCACCTCATATGCTCGACCACTGGTGTCAACTGCATGCACCAAATCATTATCTTGAAGGTAACTTTCTTCATTAAAAAATGGCTCAGAACTTGAACTATGCTTCCATTCTCCAGAAAAAACATCACAGAAATTAGTTCGATTAATTACTCTCCTCCACTTACATTTTGATTTGAAAACATTGATTATCTTATCAAGTGTACGAATTCTATTCATTACTAAACAACAATTTATTTTTCACTTTAAATGCTTCATCCACGATCTTAACTATTTTTTTTTCTTGTAAAAAGCAGTCTTCTTTTATACCTCTTAATATTTTTTAATAATTTTTTTACTATTCTGTTGTAAAACATTTGTCTACGTATTTCAGAAAATTGCTTGCTTCTTCTCTCACTATGCAAAGTAACATCTCCTTGTACTTTTCTAACATTTTTAGAAGGACATCCTGTTTTCTTTGAAGTTATAGGGGTTTCAATGTTTTTTCTACAAAAACTTTTTTTCTTGACATTTCAGTAACTTCCTGAGAACATTTTTAGATTGCTTACCAGGAGCATTTTTCTTTTTCTCTGAAGATTTTATTTTGGTTGGTTGTTGATTTTCTTTTTCCTTAGTCCTTAATTTTCTTTTATACATTTTCCTGTTTCTTGCCTTAGAAGGCATCTTTTAGTTTGTTTGTATAGATGATTATAATCTGTAGTAAAGAAAAAATAACATATTATACACCACTACAAACATATTACACATCAATTGCAATTAGTAAACAATATAAACACTAGTATAAAACAAAAGCCTCTTTTACATTACATGTGCTTTGCCTTCTGTCAAAAACGATTAACTAATTAATGTTATGTCTTGTTTATATATAGGTTGTCTGTTTTTGGCCTGTAGATACTTTGAAATAATGCCAGCAGAGACACACATAATGCTTGCACACAAAGAGATGGTAGATTACATGTAATATGGTGCACATGTGCCTAAGATCACACCAAATCTATTGTATTTACAATGCTTGTTTACTTCAGTTCCATCAAGAAGGCATTCAGATGTGTCACACATTTCCCATAAATTCTGAATGTTAGCACTCTAGTTGCTCATTATATCAAGCTTCACTCACAGTGTGATCTTAGGCAGATTAATAGGATTTTAGTTATAATGTACCATGTCTGTCCCTGCCGACAGTATATGTGACTCTGCCTAACATCACAGTAATGGGTGAATCAAGCTTCCCTCACAGTGTGATCTTAGGCACATGATCAAAATGTTAGATATAATGTACCATGTCTGTCTCTGCCAAGAGTATGTGTGACTCTGCCTAAGATTACAATGATGGTTGAATCAAGCTTCACTTATAGTGTGATCTTAGGCAGATTAGTAGAATTTTAGATATAATGTACCATGTCTGTCTCTACCAACAGTATGTCTGACAACGAGGTCGAGATCTATTGCATTTTCAATGCTTGTTTACTTTGGTTCCATCAACAAGGCATTCTGATGTGTCACACATTTTCCATAAATTCAGAATGTTAGCACTCCAGTTGCCTTATTATTATGATAAATTGAAATTGAGTAATGGTTTCATTGGACTTTTAAATATGCTGCTTTTTTTGAAGCGCCTTGTGCAACCTTTAGCATGGGTGGAAGCAGTGAATGTATTTAGAGGGATAGGAATAGCAGATAGAAAACCATATGAAATGGCGTGGGAGATGCATAAAGTATTTCAGTAATGGTATCAATTGAGATGGAATATAAGATAAAGGGGGGCATATTTACAAGACTCTTGCGCAATTTTTGACATGGGTGCAAGCAGAAAATGCATCCAGAATAATAAAATATGCACCCAGACAAGAATATGAAATGTCGTGAGAGATGTTATCATTGTGAGAGTTTACCTTATAAACACACAGCTATGTCAAAGATTGCGCACGCACCTTGTAAATATGCCTCTTTTTTTTGTATATTCTATCTCAATTTATGCCATGTAAAAAAAATAATTTACAGCAATGCATACTTTCACATGGTGCAAGCCCCATGTGAAAGGGCCTGCGTCAGTCTTACGCCTGCTGTGAGGCAGGCGCAAGATTGTGATACAACGGCATCCTAAAAGTGGCGCAGTGAAATCTCATAGATTTCACTGCGTCATTTGTACGACACTTCTTTGCGTCACTATGCCCCCTTTGCATACATTATACCTGGCGCAGGTATAATGTGGCACAGGCTTTACAAAGTGACGTCACTTTGTAAATATGACTCAACAAGGTGCAATTTTTACACCACTGCTGTGACACAAAAAGTGACGCACCGGCGGCGTAAAAGTGATGCATGGCCTCATAAATGAGGCCCTGAAGCGCACCACAGGGAAAAACAGTGTACAAAATTGTATTAAATAAATTCATTTACAGCAATGCATCCTTTCACATGGGGCAAGCCCATGATCTTACCTTATGTAATGTGAGAGATGTTAACATTATGAGAGTCTACCTTATAAACACACAGCTATGTCAAAGATTGTGCACGCAGCTTGTAAATATGCACCCAGACAAGAATATAAAATACCGTGAGAGATGTTATCATTGTGACAGTCTACCTTATAAACACACAGCTATGTCAAAGATTGCGCACGCAGCTTGTAAATATGCTTCTTTTTTTTTGTATATTCTATCTCAATTTATGCCATAAAAAAAAGCTTTAAACATCTCTCACAGCATTTCATATTCTTGTCTGGGTGCATATTTAATTATTCTGCATGCATTTTCGGCTTGCATCCATGTCAAAAATTGCGCAAGAGTCTTGTAAATATGCCCCTCTTTATCTTATATTCCATCTCAATTGATACCATTACTGAAATACTTTATGCCTCTCCCACACCATTTCATATGGTTTTCTATCTGCTATTCCTATCCCTCTCCATACATTCACTGCTTCCACCCATGCTAAAGGTTGCACAAGGCGCTTCAAAAAAAAGGAGCATATTTACAAATCCAATGAAACCATTACACAATTTCTAAACCAGCATTGAATCCAAGCATAAAAAACAATTTATAAAGAAGTCTACCTTATGAACACACAGCTATGTCAAAGATTGCGCACGCAGCTTGTAAATATGCTTCTCTTTTTTTGTATATTCTATCTCAATTTATGCCATTAAAAAAAAGCTTTAAACATCTCTCACAGCATTTCATATTCTTGTCTGGGTGCCAATTTAAATATTCTGCATGCATTTTCTGCTTGCACCCATGTCAAACATTGCACAACAGTCTTGTAAATATGCCCCTCTTTATCTTATATTCCATCTCATTTGATACCATTACTGAAATACTTTATGCATCTCCCACACCATTTCATATGGTTTTCTATCTGCTATTCCTATCCCTCTCCATACATTCACTACTTCCACCCATGTTAAAGGTTGCACAAGGCGCATCAAAAAAAGGAGCATATTTACAAGTCCAATGAAGCCATTACACAATTTCTAAACCAGCATTGAATCCAAGCATAAAAAACAATTTATAAAGAAGTCTACCTTATAAACACACAGCTAACATTATGGAAAAAGGTAAAAATATAATTCCTTAATTCACACAGACACACACAATGATACTTGTCAAAAATCTTTAAGCTCTCTATCTTTTTTAAAAGAATCATTACTCACCTTTAAAATGCTTTGGAAGATGTCAAACAGTGTCAGTCACAGTCAACAGATATTCTTAAGCAGAATCTCTGAACAATGCTTCCTTCACTGGTGCCTTTCAATAATGGCACAGATTCTTTCTCATTTCAGAGCCATATTCTTGTACATAGCCAATATAAATTGTTCCCACACAAATTCAAAACCAAACTGCACATTTTAATTGGTTGTACATTTCAAGACTTTGAAACTCACATAACATTCACCCATCCCCCAGTGCTCATTCACCAAGTAACCATGGTAACTCCCTCTTAAACCAGCACACAGTTCACAAGTTCATTATACTATGTTGCAAAAAAAAACATCAAGGCTGTTTGACCTCTCAATCTACTAGCTAATTAAATGCAATGTTTCTTTAAATGACTTTTTTCAACCATTGAAATGACTTCTTACAAAAAAAAGCATGCACCCTAATTTTCAGTGGAGATTTTTAACAAAGCTCCAATCATTTGTGGTTATTCATCTGCACTGATTCTCAAACATTTTTTTTCATAATCAAACTGCCATTTCATTTCCACAACTCATCTAACTAGAAGTACATCCACCTTCAAAATGACAAAAGTCTGGTTTGTGGGTCATAGCTATGTCCACTGGGGTCAAAAATACGCAGCTAACAGAGGGATTTACAATCTTGAATGACCAAATGTGGACATTGTATGGATTGGACAGAGATGATTGAGGAGTCACCAATTGATACCATTGGTAAAATACTTTATGCATTTACCACACCCTGACCTTATAATTGTGCACTGTGGTGGAAATGACTTAGGCACTTTGACTGGGGTAGGTCTGGAAATGCTTTTAAAGGACATCTTTGGGCAATTGATGTCAATTTTTTCCATATACTGCCTTGGTATTTTCTAATATATGCCAAAGGCAAAAATGGAATTGGTCCAACCAATGTTGTCCACAGATTGAGAAAGCAAGGAAACATGTAAATAAATCTGTTTCTGCTTTCCTCAGAGACTATGCTATGGGTTCCATTTACCACAACAACTTGCGTTACAACATGCAAGGCATGTATGGGAGAGATGGTGTGCATTTTACAGATGAGGGGAATAGAGTTTTCCTCTTGAATATAAGACTCTGCATTGGTACCTACTTGTTGGATTCCAAAAATACCCAATGAATACAACAGCTCTTTTCAGAGCTAACTTACCTCTAAACACTCTACATTATTTTTTTACTCTATTTTTTTACACTGTTTTTCCCCGTGATGCGCTCAGGGTGCGCGTACCGGAGAGCGTACCCGGGAAGGCACCCAGCGCTTACCCCGCGATTTAAAAAAAAAAAAAAAAACGTTTTTTGCCCTTCAGGGTCGTTCTAGGCCACCCTCAGAAAACCTAGGGGGTCAAGGGGTGTCTACTCTGCCCCCTTTTAATTATATCCCCCTTTCTTTTTTCACCTCTTGTGTCTCGATTCTACTGAGACACAAGATGGCGGACACTCCGGACTGTTTAGAATGTCGACAGACACCCGATAGCCAATCAGCTTTCCGCTCGCGCACTCCCGTAGCACGCCGGGTGCGCTCGCCGGTACGCGTACCGGTAGCGCTCGGAGCGTGCCTATAGATATATATGTGTTTTTGAAGTTCATTTTAAAAAAAAACACTTGAGCAATTTTCAGCAAATATAGCAAAGGCACATCTGGGTACCTGTCCCTACAATTTTGCTAAGTTTGGCGTAATTCCATTCAGCGGTTCGGGCTGTAGACTTGTCAGACCGTCCTATGGAAATTACCATGGGGAAAACATGTTTTGAGACCCCCCTTTTTTTTCAGCCCCCACTTCACGAATCCCCCCAAAACTTCCACGGAAAGAGCGGAGCGGAGCTGGCCAAAATTTTGGAACATTACACGCAAACTCCTCAACCGGCGCCAGAGTTATTCCCAATAGAATGTTGCGGATTTCCTATGATAGCCAATCCTATCTATAACTACCTACTGGCGATCGTCAGTAGGTAATATATATATATATGTGTATTACCAACTGGCAGTCGCCAGTAGGTATATATAGTTAGGATTTTTTTGCATAGGGATTTCTGAAAATTCGATGTTGAATAACTTTGTCGTTGATGGACGGAATTGGCTGAAATTTTCAGGAAAATGGCACATTTTGTTTCTGAGCGTCCCCTGAGTTTGGGGGGGTTTCGTCAAGCAGGGGCCGAGAAAAAAGGTGGGTCCCGAAACATGTTTTTAACATTGAGTTTTCCATAGAGCGGTTGGACTCACTTTTAGCTCGAACGGCTGAATGGATTTCCACAAAACTTGGCAAAATTGTAGGGACTGGTGGCCCGATGTGCCTTTGCTATGTCTCAAGATATATGCTCCAGTGGTTTTTACGAAAATTAACTTTGAAAAATATATATTGGGCTACATTGGGCTATATATATATGTTAGAGCCCAAATGTAGCCCAATGTAGCCCATTGTAGCCCAATGTAGCCCAAAGATGCCTACCAGAGACAAAAAAAAACAAATGTACCCCAAATATCAGCCAGATGTAGCCCAACTATAGCCCAGTGACAGAATGTCCCAAAGTGTTCCAAAGAACAACTAGAGCGCTAACAGTCTTACTTATGACAAAAGTATGGCACACCTGAAATCATCTTGATTGGAATAAAGTGTTAACACTTAAAACATTTAATTTGCAAAGGAACAAAATGAGGGGGTTCATTTTGCCATAGAAATTATGATTAGTGCTGAAGAAAGAAAAATTAGGGCACATTTTGAGTGACTTCTCAAATCCTCTTATAGTTCATTAAAAAAATTCTGATATGCAGTCTCCCAAGATGGCCACCAGAGACAAAAGAGCCCAAATGTAGCCCAAATATCAGCCAGATGTAGCCCAATTATAGCCCAATGACAGAATGTCCCAGAGTGTTCTAAAGAACAACTAGAACGCTAACAGTCTTACTTATGACAAAAGTATGGCACACCTGAAGTCATCTTGATTGGAATAAAGTGGTAACACTTAATACATTTAATTTGAAAAGGAACAAAATGAGGGGTTTCATTTTGCCATAGAAATGTTATATATATATATATATTACCTACTGGCGGTCGCCAGTAGGTATATATAGTTAGGATTTTTTTGAATAGGGATTTCTGAAAATTCTATGTTGAATAACTTTGGCGTTGATGGACGGAATTGGCTGAAATTTACAGGAAAATGGCACATTTTGTTTCTGAGCGTCTCCTGAAAGTTTGGGGGGGTTTCGTCAAGCGGGGGCCGAGAAAAAAGGGGCGTCCCAAAACGTGTTTTTAACATTGAGTTTTCCATAGGGCGGTTGGACTCACTTTTAGCTCGAACGGCTGAATGGATTTCTATGAAACTTGGCAAAATTGTAGAGACTGTTTGCCCGATGTGCCTTTGCTAGGTCTCAAGATATGTGCTCCAGTGGATTTTGAGAAATTAACGTTCAAAAAATATATATATCTGTGACAGCGTCCCGGTTAGCGCCCCGGTTCGCGTACTAGACGCGTAACGGAACTTCGCGAGGAGAAGCAGATTGGCTCTCCGGTGACTGTCAACATTCTAAACAGTCCGGAGCGGCCGCCATCTTGTCTCTCGGTAGGATCGAGAGACAAGAGGTGGAAATAAATGAAGGGGGAAATGAATGAAAGGGGGCAAGGTGGACCCCTCCTGACCCCCTAGGATTGATGTGGGGGCTATTAAAGGGCCCCGCGGGGCAAAAAAATAAAAGATATTTTTTTTTTTTTCGCGGTGGAAGCGCTACCCGGTCGCGAACCGGGTAGCTCACCGGTAGCGTAACGGGAGTCAGCCATCTTGTGTTTCGGACTAATTTAGTCACAAGATGGAGGATAAACAATGTTGGGAATGGGCATAAGGGGGCACGGGAGACATATCCTGACCCCCTAGGTTTTCTGAGGGTGGCTGAGGAGGCCCATATATGTAAAAAAAAACAACAATACGCACGGTTAGCGCTCGGTCCGCGCACCGGGTAGCGTTCCGGAAAGCGTAACAAGGGGAAAACCAAGGGAAATATTAAAATATTATTTTAGAGTGCTTTGAGGTAGGGTAGCTCTGAATAGAGCTGTTGTGTTGTGTGGGTGATGTAAGTACCAACATGTAGGGACCAATGAAGAGTCTAAAATTCAATGTACACCGTCTCCTCTGTAGATATTTTGTATGTTCTAATATGGGTTATTTAAATGTAAATGTGTGGAAAAGCACTTCATGCTTTAAAGCAATTGTATTTTTGAACTGATTGTTCTTTCCTCTTAGTCCTCCTCTTTGTTTTTTTTTCCCCACACTCTTCTTCAGCATGCTAGTTGATAAATTTGATCCCTCAAAAAATTTATATACATAAATAAATTATATTAAATAGATATAAAATATATTTTTCCTTTAAAAGAAGAATACATTTTACAGCTTTTGATATTTGCTATTAAAAAACCATTGAAATTCACTGAAAAAACCATAGGTTATAGACCATATATGGTTAGGAATTAGCATTTACAAAACCTTGAAAATTCACTGAAAAAACCATAGGTTATAGACCATATATAGTTAGGAATTAGCATTTACAAAACCTTATTTTACTCACACAAAACCATTGAAATTCGCATATATAGTTAGTTGCACTAACTATATATCGCGCACCCGCAATCCACTGCTGATCATGTCACATATTACATCATTCATGACATGGTCAGTGACATCACTGATGACATCACTGATGACATCTCAAATGACATCACTGATGACAACATCCAGTGACTGTATGTTTCTGTAAAGTTAAAATATGTCTCATATATTGAAGAATGAGTGGATGTATAAGTGTCTGGATGAAGGATTTAGTAGGTGCATGACTGACTGTATGAGTGAGTGATTAAATGTGTCTCACTGAGTGCATGGGTTAGTGACTAAACTGTCTTAATTTGTGCATCATTATGTCTGTTGTTCTGTAAACTGCTGCATGTGTTGATCAGTAGCTATATGAGTAACTATATGGGTTATTGATTGGTTGCCCAAGTATTTGTATGGGAGACTGAGTGTGTGTGTGGGTGGCTGGGAGGTGTATCACTCTGTGCATAGATGTGTGAGCAGTTGATTCACTAGATGTATGGGTTCAAAATGCATGTGGAAACAGCTGTATGGGCGGTTGACTGTGTGCATGAGTGTATTTTTTTTTTTTTGTCCTCATACGCCACTTCCCACCTCTTCGTATCTTGTAGCACCCTTTGGTGGTATTCAAGCTCAACTGTGAGAGGTTGATTCCTACTGCTTATGCTACAGACCTACAGGCTTGAAGGAAGTGGAACGTGGGGGGTGTCACAGCCATATCTGTTGCAGGGAAGCATATAGATTTCATTAAACCTCCAAGAGCATCCGAAGTGACTTAATCATCGAACGTTATTCTCTCCCATCTTTAAAATCGGCAATTATTTGACTCCCAATTCCCTCACCCATAGTGATTTAAAAATAAATTCCAAAATTGGTGCTTCCTATTGTTTTTCCCAGCCATATCCAGCTTAGCTATTGCTCTCATGGCTCTAATCCACATTAATTCTGTCGGAGGTTCTGACAAAATCCAAAGTTTACATATTTCTCTTCGAGCAATCAAGATGGCATAGAAAAACAGCTTAGTATTGTCATCAAGGCCCTTACCTTGTATATCCAGTCTACCCGAGATGATCTGTTCAGGGCTTACCGTAATATCTAGCTCCAATATTTTTGATAGCGTTTCACTTACAGCTGCCCAGAAATCTCGAATCTCTGAGCATGTCACAAACATGTGAATGTCGTCTTCATTTGGGCTTTTACACTTTGGACATACCACCATGCCCCCATCTTTGAATTTCGCAAGTCTCTTTGGGGTCCAGTATGCCCTGTGGAGAGTGAACAAGTGATTCCTCCTTAGATTTGCAGGTTTCACCACTTTATATAGAATCAACATATCTACTTGCCATTGTTCTTCTGTTGCGATCCTCGGCAAGCACTCTCCCCACAGGAACTCTGGAAGTAGAAAGGGGCCGTCCTCCATTTCAACTATTTCCCAATACCACGTTGCCACTTCTTTATTCATCCGAATGTTTGAGACCAGCTTTTCTTCAAACTCATTATGTCGTCCCATTAACTTTCCCTTACCTATTACCCAGCTTTGTATCTGCAGGTACTTAAATTTTGCAAAATTGCGACCCCAGAGTTGCTCGCAAGCCGCCCACGGTATCAAGGCTCCTTCACAAAACAGCTCCCCCCAGACCTGTGGGCCTTCTGTTTTTAACGCCCTTACTAAAGAATCTTTCGTCCAACTTGGGGCCCCCGGGCCCTCCCAAATTGGTGCAGCCATGCTAAAATATGGGATTTTTGTCACGCGCCTAATACGATACCATACCGTGGCTAGGTCTCTTAATACCTTCAGTCTGACTTTTTTGAAGTATTTTGGATCTGCAAATCCATATAGGAAGCCACGCTTATAGCATTTTTCTACTTTCAACATGGCCGTAAAAAGTTCCCCTATTGATGAGTTATTGGGAGTTCCAAGAAGCATTCTACAGTTCTTGAGCAAAAAAGCCCAAGAATAAAATTGAAAGTCTGGGGCTGCTAAACCTCCCTTAGCATACCTTCTTCGAATTTTTTTCCAAGATAGCCTTGACCCCTTGGAGCCCCAAATAAATGAACCAATTTCGCTCTGTAGCTTTGCTAGGCCTTCTTTTTCAAACATAAGGGGAACAGAATCAAATAAAAAAGTCAATTTCGGAAGCACCATCATTTTAACCAGATTAACCCGGCCAATCATAGTCAGTGATATTGAACTCCAGTTTCTCAATAGTGCTGTAATATCTTTCCTTGTTTTGGCCAGATTTACTAATGTTAGCTGTTTTATATCTTGAGTGATTTGTACCCCCAAATATCTCATCTGCTTTTTTGCGATCCCGGGGTCCATTGCCATATTCCAAGCCATAATTTCAGTCTTGTCCGAATTTAATCGATATCCTGAGACTTCTCCAAACTTTTTTGTAATGTTTCCAATTTCCACCAATGATTTTGTCAAATTCGATGTTAAAACTACGATATCATCCGCATATAGCCCTACCTTCTTTGACCACCCTTGGAACTTGAAAGCAGGAATATTCTCTGACTCTCTTATTTTGCAGGCCAGTGGTTCAATATAAAGGTCGAATAAGAGTGGGGACAGGGGGCATCCCTGCCTGGTTCCTCGCGCAATTCTAATAGATTTTGTGAGGGCTCCATTAACCAAGACCCTAGAGCTCGGCGTATGATATAGTTGTGATATCGCTTGAAGAAAATTTTCCCCTAGCTGAAGATGTTCGAGTAGAGTTTTCAAAAACTCCCAATTTACACAGTCGAAAGCCTTGGCAGCATCCAAGGCCACCACCGCCAGGGGAAGCCCCTGCTCAACCGCAACATCTATACTGCCTATCAGGGAAAATGTTAATTCATTTAAGTGTCTACCTTTGACAAATCCCTTTTGATCTTCATGAATAAAGTACGGGATCACTTTGCCCAACCTATCTGCCAAGATCTTGGTGAACATTTTGTAGTCACTATTCAAGAGTGAAATGGGTCTATATGAATCCATATTTGTAGGAGATTTACCAGGTTTGGGTATGATGATTATATTTGCCTGGTCCCATGATGCCGGAATCTTCAAATTTCCCGAGAACACCTCATTTAACACCTTTGTTAATAATGGTGCCAGTCCTTGCATCAGAGTCTTGTATACCTCTACAGGGAGGCCATCGGGACCAGGTGCTTTGCCTTTTTTTGCCTTCCTAATCCCTTCCTCTATCTCTTCCTGCCTGATCTCTCTATTCAAAATCTTTCGGTGTTCTTCTGTAGCAGATTTTAGAGCTTTAGCCCACTTCTTGATCTCCTGCTTGTCTGGATGTAACTCTTCACTATATACTTCCGCAAAATAGTTATGAAATGCTTCCACAATCTCATTAGTGTTTGAGGCTACTTTTCCTTCTGCACCCACCTTAACCTCTTTTATCATGTTTTTGACCAGATCCTTCCTAACCTTCCAAGCTAGAAGTTTGCCTGCGTTTTCCCCGTATTCGAAGTGGTCCAGCCTAGCAGCCTCCCATCTTTCTTTCACCCTTTTATTAATTACATCAGTCAATTGTTCCTTTAACCCTTCCAACTCTTGAAGGATCTCCCCCACAGGAGCGCCCCCTGAATTTATAATCCTGATTTCATTTTTTCGGATATTCTGTTCCAGAGTCCCTATTTCCTGATAGTATGCCCTCCTTCTCTTAGCCCCCAGAGCTCCCAACCTGCCTCGAAGGAAGGCCTTAGTGGTCTCCCAAACAATATCTAATTTGGTTGATCCTGTGTTGTGCTCTATAAATACCTCGAGCTCCTGTTGAAGGGACTGCATTGCTTCCTGATCATACAAAACTGTACGGTCCAGCCTCCAGACTGAATCCACAACACAGGACTCAGTTTCCAGTTCTAAGGAAACCGCTGAGTGATCAGACAAATGAACCCCTACATGTACCACCTCCTTCACATAGTCAATTAGTCTTGCATCTAACAGGAAAAAGTCTATTCTGGATCTATGATTGTATTTTTTGGTATAATATGTATATCCAAGCCCAGACCCGGCCCGCCTCCTCCAAATATCACAAAGCCCAAATTGTTCTATTATGTTTTTAACACTGGCCGCCATTTTACAGTTTCCCTGGGCTCTGCTGTTAACGGATCTATCAAGCTTGGCATCCAATACAGTGTTAAAATCTCCAGCAAAAACTATATATCCTGAAAGCCCAGTCATCTCGTGTGTAAGTTCTAGCAGCGGAGTAACATCGTCTTGATTAGGGCCGTAGTAACCAATAATATTGTATAAAGAACCCACTATCTTTAAAGTCACTATCAACCATCGCCCTTTCTCATCAGCTATGCTGTTCATTACCTGACAATCCAGCCCATATCTAATTATCACTAATATTCCTTTAGTAACCCTTGTTTGTGGTGAACTGAAAAAGTGTCTTATCCACCGCTGTCGACCCAAGAATTGTTTACACTCCTCCCCAGTTAAATGAGTCTCTTGAAGGATCATTATATTAGCTGGAGTGTCCCTTAAGTACTTCAAAATCCTGTCTCTTCTTGCTTTAACCCTTAAACCATTTACATTCCATGACACCCATCTCACTATTTGTGTTTTTACCCTCGCACTTTTACCCTCCACCATCATATACTAATCTCCGAATCCTTACCCTCAGGGTGGTCCTTGGCATATGAGAACATTTTTGTTTTTCTCCCCCTCTTCTTCCTATCCCTCCCCCCCCAGCTCTAGTGCATGAGTGTATTGGTGAGTGAATGGATATCTCAGTGCTACATGTCAAAGTAAGTACATATGTAAAACACAGTTCATGTGAGAGTTGACATATATAAATAACTGTGCATAGGAGCCAGTGAATGTGTGAGTGGCTGTATGGATCATTGTGAACTTGTATCAGGGATTGTATAAGAGAGTAAATATGTGTTAGTATATGTTTGAATAAGTAAGGTGTGTATAACTGTATAGTTGAGGAAATGGAGGTGTGATTGATTCTTTGCATGACTGACTAGGTGTGTGAGTAACTCCATGGATGAGTGACAGTCTGTGAGTGTCTGTTTACACTGAGTGTATCTAAGGTTATATTAGAGTCTGAAGAGGTTCATCGTATTATCACATGAATGATGTCATCAGTGATGTGATCAGTAATGTCAAATGAGATGTCATCAGTGATGTCATCAGTGATGTCATCAGTGATGTCATCAGTGATGTCACCAGTGATGTCACCAGTGATGTCATTTGAGATGTCATCAGTGATGTCATCCGTGATGTCATCAGTGATGTCATTTGAGATGTCATCGGTGATGTCATTTGAGATGTCATCAGTGATGTCATCAGTGATGTCACTGATCATGTCATGAATGATGTAATATGTGACATGATCAGCAGTGGATTGCGGGTGCGCGATATATAGTTAGTGCAACTAACTATATATGCGAATTTCAATGGTTTTGTGTGAGTAAAATAAGGTTTTGTAAATGCTAATTCCTAACTATATATGGTCTATAACCTATGGTTTTTTCAGTGAATATATATATATATATATATATTACCTACTGGCGGTCGCCAGTAGGTATATATAGTTAGGATTTTTTCTCTATGGGATTTTTGAAAATTCGATGTCTAATAACTTTGGCGTTTGTGGACGGAATTGGCTGAAATTTTCAGGAAAATGGAACATTTTGTTTCTGAGTAGCCCCTGAAAATTTGGGGGGGTTTCATCAAGGGGGGGCCAAGAAAAAAGGGGGGTCCCAAAACGTGTTTTTAACATTGAGTTTTCCATAGGGCGGTTGGCCTCACTTTTAGCCCGAACGGCTGAATGGATTTGCACGAAACGTGGCAAAATTGTAGGGACTGGTAGCCCGATGTGCCTTTGCTAGGTCTCAATATATGTGCTCCAGTGGATTTTGAGAAATTAACATTCAAAAAAAGATATATATCTGTAACAGCGGACCGGGCAGCGCTCCAGTTCGCGTACTTTTCGCGTTATGGAGCTTTGTGAAGCGAAGTTGATTGGTTCTCCGGCGTCTGTAAACATTCCAAACAGTCCGTAGCGGCCGCCATCTTGTCTCTCGGTAGGATCGAGAGACAAGAGGAGGCCAAAGCGAAGGGGCAAATGACCATAAGGGGCATAGTAGATCCTCCCTGAGCCCCTAGGTTTGATGTGGAGGTTTTAAAAGGGCCCCGCGGGGCAAAAAAATTAATAAATAATAATAATCGAACGGCTGAATGGATTTGCACGAAACGTGGCAAAATTGTAGGGACTGGTAGCCCGATGTGCCTTTGCTAGGTCTCAATATATGTGCTCCAGTGGATTTTGAGAAATTAACGTTCAAAAAAAGATATATATCTGTAACAGCGGAACGGACAGCGCTCCAGTTCGCGTACTTTTCGCGTTACGGAGCTTTGTGAAGCGAAGCTGATTGGTTCTCCGGCGTCTGTAAACATTCCAAACAGTCCGTAGCGGCCGCCATCTTGTCTCTCAGTAGGATCGAGAGACAAGAGGAGGCCAAAGCGAAGGGGCAAATGACCATAAGGGTGCATAGTAGATACTCCCTGACCCCATAGGTTTGATGTGGAGGCTTTAAAAGGGCTCCGCGGGGGTGCGCCCGGTTAGCGTAACGGGAAGCGGACTGGGGAGCGTACTACAAGGAATGAAGAATGATTGACTTTTAACTTATTGTATGTTTATAGACTTTTTTTAAACTTTTTTTTCTGCTGAGTGACGTCTCGGCCTATCTTCACGGGATGCAGTCCCTACCATCTCGGCGTTTAAGCCCAGGGGGACCGGTAGTGTGGGAGAGATAACGGGGCATATTATCAAGGGGGTTTATCTCCGCTTTTTTGGCTTTAAAAGCCAAGAAAGCGGAGATAAAATTATCTCCGTATTACCTAGCTGTCGCTAACACCAGTTAGCGACCGCTAGTAGGAGATAGCGACTATCTTGGGCCCCACTTTGCATGTCAGTGATATTTATCACTAATGACATGCAAAGTGGGCATGCCAAGATGTTAGCGACTGGAAACAGTCGCTAACATCGCTATCTCCTATTACCAACTTTTGGAGATATTCGCGCTAAGCGCGAATATCTCCAAAAAGTAACACCTGCCCTGAGCAGTTCTTAGCCATGTTATCCAATGGGAGGTGGATAACATGGCTAAGAGCATTAGCTCGGTAATGCATGAATATCGCTGACTTTTCAGCGATATTAATGCATTGCGGCCGTTTTTTATCGCATTTGCGATAAACCTTGATAATAGCAAGGTTTATCTGCGATAATTTCTGACGATGCTTAGCGGTAAAAAATTCGTTGCTAAGCATCGTTAGGGTAAATATCGCTTAACTTTGGTAATATGCCCCAACGTCTGTTAACGTTCGATTGGAAGGAAATCAGGAAGTGTTGAAAAACATTGTCTGCGCCATCTTGCCTTTTTTCAAATGCCACACTTTTGTCGTGCACGGCATCCATTTTAGATGACTTGACCAGACCCACTCTCTGCACGCTGTCGATCCTTAGCATGGCTCCCCACCCTCGCAAGCATCTCCCCCAGGCACTGGTCACCCCCGCTCTCTGTCTTATGCATGGGCAATAAACCTCCCCCCATCTGCGCTGCTCTTCCCTGAGAATCAAACCCTGTGCCCGCCCGACACCTCCCTTTCGCCCTATTCACTACCGCACCCTCTGACACTCCTCTTCCTCTGTGTCCGATTGTCCAGGCCGGTCCCAGGCTATCAGCTAGCCCTGCAGATGTAGTTTATGGCCCCAGCTGTAAAGAATTACCCCTCTTCAAAGGAGTTATAGTAGATCAAGGCCCACACCCGATGAGATCCGTCACACCACACGCGTTCCTACTATCTGAAAACCATCCTGTATTGTGATTGGGGAGGGGACCGAGCCTGAAGCGGAAGATTCCAGGGATGACTCTTTGTACATCAAAGTTTTTACAATTATGTGTCACATTAAAAATATATAGCACTCCAACAAAGTAGTAGGATTATAAAACTTTAATAACTTATAAATATATACAACAAAACAAAAACAGTAAAAACATTTAAACATTTTTAGGGAAAAAGAAGGAAGTAGCGGTCGGTTGTGCGAATAGTCCCAAGGCAGCATAACGTCCAGATTTCTGGACGGCACCCAGGTGATGTTGCCTGGGTGCCGCACTGATTTCGGTATCCGGCGTGGGGCGTCGCGTGGGGTGGGTCATCAGTAGCGGTCTGTTGTGCGAATAGTTCCAAGGCAGCAGAACGATGGCACCAAGGTGATGTCCAGTAAGTTGCCGCCCTCCGAATAACGGCGTGGGGCGCCCCGGGGGGGGGGGGGGAGGCGGCGTGAACGGGCCTCCCCAGGTGGAGCCTCGTCTGCTGTAGTGGGGCGCCCCTTTACCGTTTCAGTTGCCATTCCGTCCGCTTTTGGTCCACTGTGTCAAAAGCCGCAATTCAGCTGAGTTGCCGCCCTCCAAATAACGGCGTGGGGCGCCCCGGGGGGGGGGAGGCGGCGTGAACGGGCCTCCCCAGGTGGAGCATCGTCTGCTGTAGTGGGGCGCCCCTTTACCGTTTCAGTTGCCATTCCGTCCGCTTTTGGTCCACTGTGTCAAAATCCGCAATTCAGCTGAGTTGCGCCCACTCTTGCGGTGCAGCGATAGGCGTCTGTCACAGGACTCTCAAAATGGCGGCAGGCTCTTTCCTTTTTGGGCCTGGTCCACTGAAATGGCCCTGGGACACCTTGGAAATCGGACGCTTGTCTGCTAGGTCTTGGACTCCATTCTTGAAAGCGTCCCCTCCGCCTTGAGGATTCTACAAAAGTCTTGGGGGCCCCCGACTCCTGTAGGCTTCCGGTGGGGAGCGGCTGCCATGATTGCTCGCGGAATGACCACGACGGAGCCACGAGATGGTGGTGCTTTCATGCTGACGCCAGCTTCAGTCTGAAACATCCAGAAACAAGGTGGGGCTTTCATCGTTTGGGAAAAAAAATAGTTTTCATCCAATGAAAAGTGTTATTTTTAGGTCATATGATCAAGCCTTCCATCATTAGGAAACCAAAAGTAAAATGAACCAATGAAAAGTTTTATAAACAAGTCACATGACCTGTTATGCGGCATAGGGTATAAAAAGCGTAGAAAATCCGTTGGCACGTGAGGCGGCGTCAGTAGCGGACCGATGTGCGAATAGGCCGAAGGCAGCACAACGTGCCAAGATCCGGATGGCACCGAGGTGGTGTCCAGCAAGTTGTCGCACTGGTGTGGCCATCCTACAATGCTGAAAGTCGGCGTGGGGCGCCCCGTTGGCCTGTGAGTTCGCGTCAGTAGCGGACCGATGTGCGAATAGGCCGAAGGCAGCACAACGCGCCAAGATCCGGATGGCACCGAGGTGGTGTCCAGCAAGTTGTCGCACTGGTGTGGCCATCCTACAATGCTGAAAGTCGGCGTGGGGCGCCCCGTTGGCCTGTGAGATGGCGGCAGTAGCGGACCGATGTGCGAATGGGGCCAAAGGCAGCGCAACAATATTTTCTGAATAGAAGACACCACAAGGCGCTGAGATGCCAAGATCCGGATGGCACCGAGGTGGTGTCCAGCAAGTTGTCGCACTGGTGTGGCCATCCTACAATGCTGAAAGTCGGCGTGGGGCGTCCCGTTGGCCTGTGAGATAGCGGCAGTAGCGGACCGATGTGCGAATGGGGCCAAAGGCAGCGCAACAATATTTTCTGAATAGAAGACACCACAAGGCGCTGAGATGCCAAGATCTGGATGGCACCGAGGTGGTGTCTAGTAAGGTGCACTGGTGTGGCCATCCTACAATGCTGAAAGTCGGCGTGGGGCGCCCCGTTGGCCTGTGAGATGGCGTCAGTAGCGGACCGATGTGCGAATGGGGCCAAAGGCAGCGCAACAATATTTTCTGAATAGAAGACACCACAAGGCGCTGAGATGCCAAGATCCGGATGGCACCGAGGTGGTGTCTAGTAAGTTGCACTGGTGTGGCCATCCTACAATGCTGAAAGTCGGCGTGGGGCGCCCCGTTGGCCTGTCAGATGGCGTCAGTAGCGGACCGATGTGCGAATGGGGCCAAAGGCAGCGCAACAATATTTTCTGAATAGAAGACACCACAAGGCGCTGAGATGCCAAGATCCGGATGGCACCGAGGTGCTGTCTAGTAAGTTGTCGCACTGGTGTGGCCATCCTACAATGCTGAAAGTCGGCGTGGGGCGCCCCGTTGGCCTGTGAGATGGCGTCAGTAGCGGACCGATGTGCGAATGGGGCCAAAGGCAGCGCAACAATATTTTTGGAATAGAAGACACCACAAGGCGCTGAGATTCGGTTAGCACCGAGGTGGTGTCTAGCAAGCTATGCAGCTGAGTTGCGTGCGCACTTGCGGCGAATAGGTCGAAGGCAGCACAACAATGTTTTCTGAATAGAAGACACCACAAGGCGCTGAGATTCGGTAGGCACCGAGGTGGTGTCTAGCAAGTTGCCGTACTGGTGTGGCCATCCTACAATCCTGCTCCGAATAACGGCGTGGGGTGCCCGAAGGGGGGGGGGAGGCGGCGTAAACGGGCCTTCCTAGGTGGAGGCTCGTCTGCTGTAGTGGGGCGCCCCTTTACCGTTTCAGTTGCCATTCAGCTGAGTTTCGGCCGCTCTTGATGCTACAGCGACAGGCGGCTGCAAGAGGACTCTCAAAATGGCGGCCTGTTCTTTGGATGTGGGCCTGGTCCACTAAAATGGCCCTGGGACACCTTAGAACTCGGACGCTCGAATTTTTTTTCCTTTCCTCTACATGCAAAAAAAGGTAAATGCCCGGTACGTTACACGCTTCATCTGCCACGATGTACTCTCCAGAGGAACCGAAAAAAAATATAGTTATGGTAACTATACCATGCATCGTCATATGGAGAGGTGGCACCGATTAATTATAGTGCTGCATAAAAGAGAGATTTGGAGGAGAACCCCCGACCTGCCAGTACATTCATCAAAGAAGTGGCACTGACAGCATCAGAGGCAAGGGAAACGGTCCCAAATATTTAGAAGAACTTTGGAAAGATTAAAATGACATGTTTAGATTGTGGCAAATTAATTTCATGTGGACAGATGAGTGTTACTCTAATAAATAAAGCATATGAACATCATCATAGTCGATGGTTGGTAGAGACATTTTGACTATATCCTGGACCTGCCCGTCCTCGCCCAAAATGGCGCCGGAATAAATGGGACTCGTAACTCCTTGTTGTGTACTGGTTGCACAACCTTGATATCACGAGATACGTATGCAGTTTTGAAGCACATGGCGGGCGGGGACGAGAATAGATTGAATATTTCGATATCCCTATTGATATTAAGTTCTGATGTGTTATTGATTATTGTACTATTGAAAGTTCGAATTAACGTCACCCATGGTACTTGCCCGCAAATGTATATCTAGATAATTTTATTGTAAGTGGCCCTGTCGTATTTTAATTATGAAATGTACGTCCACCGATTCCGCAACTGTTAGACACTTTAGTTCTTGCAACCTAATGGCCCGCCCGTTACGTTCCTCTACAGTGTAAATGTCTACTCATCATATACGATTACAGTTTGCTCCGTGGCCGGCCCACGTGGTTATAGGCCCGTATTTGTATAATGACATTTTCACAATAAAGGTTTTTAAAAGAAAACATGGTAGTAGTATATACATTGGTAAAGTTTTTAATAATAGTCACTGTTTTCGAATCAGTAAAAGGCAAGTGAAATAAAGCAGTCCAATTACATGAAGGGTAAAAGGTATAATACGCAGGAACGCAGTAAAGATAAATGGTCAAGGGCTGTTGTGTTTTCTACTCCTGCAACATAAAGTGATCGATAAGAATCTGATATTCAGGCGTATCGGCGACTAAGACAGCAGGCCGACCCTCTTTTGCTCAACGGCTCCGTTATGGGACGAAGAAACGCCCTTTTTCTCGAAAAAGGAATATATTTTACTTGCAGGACAGTTGCAAATTTTCCGGGAAAGTACATTAGCCTGGAACATTATAACATATATTTAAGAAAAAATAATGTTCGAAAGCATCATTAGAATAAGAAAAGTAAAATGAACCAATGAAAAGTTTTATTAACAAGTCATATGACCTGTTATGCTTACGTTACGCGCTGCGCGTCGCGCCCCGGATCACTTCCGGATGCGCTAACGCGGCGCGTCATATGACGCATTACGCGACAACGCAGGTCTAGAATATAGTCAAAATGTCTCCACCAACCAGCGGTCGGAACACAACCCCTTTCAGCAGGCTAAATAGTTCTGTTAAATGACAACAGAAGGGACAGGCAACAAGAACCATCAGTCAAAGAGGGGAGGGCTAGTTCTTCTTTACCGGGTCACGTTGGGGCGCTACCGGAACTGATCGAATTGGTAGTCTACAGTGTTTCTGGATGTTTCAGACTGAAGCTGGCGTTAGCATGAGAGCACCACCATTTCGTAGCTCCGTCGTGGCCATTCGACGAGCAATAATGCTAGCCGCTCTCCACCAGAAGCCTGCGGGAGTCGGGGGCCCCCAAGACTTTTGTAGAATCTTCAAGGCTGAGGGGACGCTTTCGAGAATGGAGCCCAATCTCTAGCAGACAAGCGTCCGAGTTCCAAGGTGTCGCAGGGCAATTTTAGTGGACCACGCCCAAATCTGAAGAGCCGGCCGCCATTTTGAGAGTACTGTGGCAGCCGGCTATCGCTGCACCGCAAGAGCGGGAGGAACTCAACTACATGGTGAGCGAGACGCTGTAGTCGAAAGAGCGGGCGGTAAACAGCTGAATAGCGGAAGAGGCACAGTGTAGCAAAAGCGGGCGGAATGGCAACTGAAATGGTAAAGGGGCGCCCCACTACAGCGTGTCTTTAGGTGAAACGGATTGTGGGACAAGGTCAAGAATGGAAGAGTTACCAAAAGGCAAAAAGTTCCGCTTGATCCCGGGAGCCGGCCACCTATGTCGGGGGCGATCTCAGGCTACACCAGGAGAACACGACTTGGGGAGGGAGCCGGAGCCAAGCGCCCCCTCCGAGTCCGCGCCATCACACCGTCCCTCGGGGGCCTCCGTCAAGCGGTTCAGGGTGGCACCGCATTACATTGTTCACAAATGCAGTCACGTCCTCAAACAGTCCCCACTTTACTTTGACAATAGTGAAGCTGAAGCAAGTGCAAATAGGCTTCAGACAGTGTTACAAGCACTCCTCAAAACTTTGAACCATCAGAGTGCATGAGTTTCATGCTCGATCGATTGAGCTAGCCGGATCGGGCAACAAAAAGTATAAAATAGTTATGTAAATAGTTGTTTAATAAAATGTTTTACCCTGTTACTTTGCTGGTGTGTTGTATATATTTGTAATATTTGCATAGAGTTTATCGTTATTTTGGGCGGGGTGGGTGGCGGAGCCGAGCTGTATTGCAGCCATCATGGTGTGGAGTTCAGTTCATCTCAATAGTTTTGTGTTTGTCATGAGGGGTTGTTCCTAATGTTTCTATTTTAGCGAGGTCAAAAAGAGATCCCATTAGTGGCCTACTGATTTTGCTCGATTCCTTTTGTTTTTTTACACGATTTTTCGATATCTGCAAAGACTAAACAGAGTATTGCGACTCTGTGCTTGTTTGTAAATAGAGAATGAACCAAAGAGAACCAATTCTAAAACAGTAAATGCTTGGATAACAATCAATCAAATGGAGAGAGAAGCAGGCACGACGGATTACAATGGGGGCAAAGGCCTGCACCATTCAAAGCAGATCAGTGTGCATAAACACGAAAATGTTTTCACTTACCACGTACTTGACATTCGACAGCTTATGATATTTGCTATTAAAAAACCATTGAAATTCACTGAAAAAACCATAGGTTATAGATCATATATAGTTAGGAATTAGCATTTACAAAACCTTGAAAATTCACTGAAAAAACCATAGGTTATAGACCATATATAGTTAGGGCTTAGCATTTAAAAAACCTTATTTTACTCACACAAAACCATTGAAATTCCATATATAGTTAGTTGCACTAACTATATATCGCGCACCCGCAATCCACTGCTGATGATGTCACATATTACATCATTCATGAAATGGTCAGTGACATCACTGATGACATCACTGATGACATCTCAAATGACATCACTGATGACATCACTGATGACATCTCAAATGACATCACTGATATGACATCATGACACACCAATACCAGTTACCACATACGCACTCACTGATTCCTACGTCTACACACACATTCACTCATTCACCCATACAATCACTCATACATACAGTCACTCATTATTACAACACTATCATATGCACTCATACACCTATGCAGACACTCACACACTGCCACTCATCCATGGAGTTACTCACACACCTAGTCAGTCCTGTAAAGAATCAATCACACTTCCATTTCCTCATCTATACAGTTAAACACAGAACACCATACTTCAGTGACATCACTGATGACATCACTGATGACATCTCAAATGACATCACTGATGACATCTCAAATGACATCACTGATGACATCATGACACACCAATACCAGTTACTACATACGCACTCACTGATTCCTACGTCTACACACACATTCACTTATTCACCCATACAATCACTCATACATACAGTCACTCATTATTACAACACTATCATATGCACTCATACACCTAGTCAGTCCTGTGAAGAATCAGCACACTTCGATTTCCTCATCTATACAGTTAAACACAGAACACCATACTTTTCACACATATACTAACACATACTTACTCTCTTATACAATCACTGATACAAGTACACATTGATATGCACAGAGTCACACACCTCCCAGCCAGCCACACACACACTCAGTCTTCCATACATCCACTCATTCTTCAATATGTAAAACATATTTAAACTTTACAAAAACACACAGACACTAGATGATGTCATCAGTGATGTCATTTGAGATGTCATCAGTGATGTCATCAGTGATGTCATTTGAGATGTCATCAGTGATGTCATCAGTGATGTCACTGACCATGTCATGAATGATGTAATATGTGACATCATCAGCAGTGGATTGCGGGTGCGCGATATATAGTTAGTGCAACTAACTATATATGGAATTTCAATGGTTTTGTGTGAGTAAAATAAGGTTTTTTAAATGCTAAGCCCTAACTATATATGGTCTATAACCTATGGTTTTTTCAGTGAATTTTCAAGGTTTTTTAAATGCTAATTCCTAACTATATATGGTCTCTAACCTATGGTTTTTTCAGTGAATATATATATTACCTACTGGCGGTCGCCAGTAGGTATATATAGTTAGGATTTTTTCTCTATGGGTTTTTTGAAAATTCTATGTCTAATAACTTTGGCGTTTGTGGACGGAATTGGCTGAAATTTTCAGGAAAATGGCACATTTTGTTTCTGAGCAGCCCCTGAAAATTGGGGGGGGTTTCGTCCAGGGGGGGTCGAGAAAAAAGGGGGGTCCCAAAACGTGTTTTTAACATTGAGTTTTCCATAGGGCGGTTGGCCTCACTTTTAGCCCGAACGGCTGAATGGATTTGCACGAAACTTGGCAAAATTGTAGGGACTGGTAGCCCGATGTGCCTTTTGTAGGTCTCAATATATGTGCTCCAGTGGATTTTGAGAAATTAACGTTTAAAAAAAGATATATATCTGTAACAGCGGACTGGGCAGCGGCCCAGGACGCGTACTTTTCGCGCAACGGAGCTTTGTGAAGCGAAGCTGATTGGTTCTCCGGCGTCTGTCAACATTCCAAACAGTCCGTAGCGGCCGCCATCTTGTCTCTCGGTAGGATCGAGAGACAAGAGGAGGTCAAAACAAAGGGGGAAATAACTATAAGGGGGCATAGTAGATCCTCGCTGACCCCCTAGGTTTGATGTGGAGGTTTTAAAAGGGCCCCGCGGGGCAAAAAAAAATAATAATAATAATAATCGAACGGCTGAATGGATTTGCACGAAACTTGGCAAAATTGTAGGGACTGGTAGCCCGATGTGCCTTTGCTAGGTCTCAATATATGTGCTTCAGTGGATTTTGAGAAATTAACGTTCAAAAAAAGATATATATCTGTAACAGCGCACCGCTTCGCGTACTTTTCGCGTTACGGAGCTTTGTGAAGCGAAGCTGATTGGCTCTCCGGTGTCTGTAAACATTCCAAACAGTACGTAGCGGCCGCCATCTTGTCTCTCGGTAGGATCGAGAGACAAGAGGAGGCCAAAGCGAAGGGGCAAATGACCATAAGGGGGCATAGTAGATCCTCGCTGACCCCCTAGGTTTGATGTGGAGGTTTTAAAAGGGCCCCGCGGGGCAAAAAAAAAAATAATAATAATAATCGAACGGCTGATGACCATAAGGGGGCATAGTAGATCCTCGCTGACCCCCTAGGTTTGATGTGGAGGTTTTAAAAGGGCCCCGCGGGGCAAAAAAAAATAATAATAATAATAATCGAACGGCTGAATGGATTTGCACGAAACTTGGTAAAATATTAGGGACTGGTAGCCCGATGTGCCTTTGCTATGTCTCAATATATGTGCTTCAGTGCATTTTGAGAAATTAACGTTCAAAAACAAGATATATATCTGTAACAGCGCTCCGCTTCGCGGAGATAAAATTATATGTGTATTACCTAGCTGTTGCTAACACCAGTTAGCGACGGCTAGTAGGAGATAGCGACCATCTTGGGTCCCACTTTGCATGTGAGTGATATTTATCACTAATGACATGCAAAGTGGGCATGCCAAGATGTTAGCGACTGGAAACAGTCGCTAACATCGCTATCTCCTATTATCAACTTTTGGAAATATTCGAGATAAGCGCGAATATCTCCAAAAAGTAACAGCTGCCCTGAGCAGTTCTTAGCCATGTTATCCAATGGGAGGTGGATAACATGGCTAAGAGCATTAGCTCGGTAATGCATGAATATCGCGGAGTTTTCAGCGACATTAATGCATTGCGCTCGTTTTTTATCGTATTTGCGATAAACCTTGATAATAGCAAGGTTTATCTGCGATAATTTCTGACGGTAAAAAAATCTTTGCAATGCATCGTTAGGGATAAATATCGCTTAACTTTGGTAATATGCCCCAACGTCTGTTAACGTTCGATTCGAAGGAAATCAGGAATTGTTGAAAAACATTGTGTGCGCCATCTTGTCTTTTTTCAAATGCCACACTTTTGTCGTGCACGGCAGCCATTTTAGATGCCTTGACCAGATCCACTCTGTGAACGCTGTCGATCCTTACCATGGCTCCCCACCCTCGCAAGCATCTCCCCCAGGCAGTGGTCACCCCCGCTCTCTGTTTTATGCATGGGTAATAAACCTCCCCCCATCTGCGCTGTTCTTCCCTGAGAATCACACCCTGTGCCCGCCCGACACCTCCCTTTCGCCCTATTCACTACCGCACCCTCTGACACTCCTTTTCCTCTGTGTCCGATTGTCCAGGCCGGTCCTAGGCTATCAGCTAGCCCTGCAGATGTAGTTTATGGCCACAGCTGTAAAGAATCACCCGTCTTCAAAGGAGTTATAGTAGATCAAGGCCCACACTCGATGAGATCCGTCACAGCAGAAGCGTTGCTATTATCTGAAAACCATCCTGTATTGTGATTGGGGAGGGGACCGAGCGTGAAGCGGAAGATTCCAGGGATGACTCTTTGTACATCAAAGTTTTTACAATTATGTGTCACATTAAAAATATATAGCACTCCGACAAAGTAGTAAGATTATAAAACTTTAATAATTTATAAATATATACAAGAAAACAAAAATAGTAATAACATATAAACATTTTTAGAGAAAAACAACGAAGTAGCGGTCGGCTGTGCGAATAGTCCCAACGCAGCACAACGTCCAGATTTCCGGCGTGGGGCGTCGCGGGGGGTGGGTGATCAGTAGCAAACTGTTGTGCGAATAGTTCCAAGGCAGCAGAACGCGCCGAAATCTAGATGACACAAAAGTGATGTCTAGTAAGTTGCCACCCAGCAAATAACGGCGTGGGGCGTCGCGGGGGGTGGGTCATCAGTAGCAAACTGTTGTGCGAATAGTTCCAAGGCAGCAGAACGATGGCACCAAGGTGATGTCCAGTAAGTTGCCGCACTGGTTTTGGTATCCTACAATGCTGCTCCGAATAACGGCGTGGGGCGCCCCGGGGGAGGCGGCGTGAACGGGCCTCTCCAGGTGGAGTGTCATCTGTTGTAGTGGGGCGCCCCTTTACCGTTTCAGTTGCCATTCCGTCCGCTTTTGGTCCACTGTGTCAAAATCCGCCATTCAGCTGAGTTGCGCCCACTCTTGCGGTGCAGCGATAGGCGGCTGCCACAGGACTCTCAAAATGGCGGCAGGCTGTTTCCTTTTTGGGCCTGGTCCACTGAAATGGCCCTGGGACACCTTGGAAATCGGACGCTTGTCTGCTAGGTCTTGGACCCCATTCTCGAAAGCGTCCCCTCCGCCTTGAGAATTCATCAAAAGTTTTGGGGGCCCCGACTCCTGCAGGCTTCTGGTGGGGAGCGGCTGCCATGATTGCTCGCGGAATGACCACGACGGAGCTACGAGATGGTGGTGCTCTCATGGTGACGCCAGCTTCAGTCTGAAACATCCAGAAACAAGGTGGGGCTTTCATCGTTTGGGGGGAAAAAAAAGTTTTCATCCAATGAAAAGTGTTGTTTTTAGGTCATATGATCAAGCCTTCCATCATTAGGAAACCAAAAGTAAAATGAACCAATGAAAAGTTTTATAAAGAAGTCACATGACCTGTTATGCGGCATAGGGTATAAAATGTGGAGAAAATACGTTGGCACGTGAGGCGGTGTCAGTAGCGGACCGATGTGCGAATAGGCCGAAGGCAACACAACGCGCCAAGATCCGGATGGCATCGAGGTGGTGTCATAGTTGAGAGTTCTGAGCAGCGGTTGTAACACTGTCTGAAGCTTATTTGCAGCTGCTGCAGCTTCACTACGCGCGAAGATCCGGATGGCACCGAGGTGGTGTGTAGGAAGTTGCCGCACTGGTGTGGCCATCCTACAATGCTGAAAGTCGGCGTGGGGCGCCCCGTTGGCCTGTGAGTTTGCGTCAGTAGCGGACCGATGTGCGAATAGGCCGAAGGCAGCACAACGCGCCAAGATCCGGATGGCACCGAGGTGGTGTCTAGTAAGTTGTCGCACTTCTGTGGCCATCCTACAATGTTGAAAGTCGGCGTGGGGCGCCCCGTTGGCCTGTGAGATGGTGTCAGTAGCGGACTGATGTGTGAATGGGGCTAAAGGCAGCGCAACAATATTTTCTACTATATTTCCGGTGTAGAAGAGACCACAAGGCGCTGAGATGCCAAGATCCGGATGGCACCGAGGTGGTGTCTTGCAAGTTGTGGTACTGGTGTGGCCATCCTACAATGCTGAAAGTCGGCGTGGGGCGCCCCGTTGGCCTGTGAGATGGCGTCAGTAGCGGACCGATGTGCGAATAGGCCGAAGGCAGCACAACAATATTTTCTGACTGACACCACAAGGCGCTGAGATGCCAAGATCCGGATGGCACCGAGGTGATGTCTAAGTTGCGGACTGGTGTGCGAATGGGGCCAAAGGCAGCGTAACAATATTTTTTGTATGGAAGATACCACTAGGCGTTGAGATGCCAAGATTCGGATGGCACTGAGGTGATGTCTAGCAAGTTGGTGTGGTCATCCTACAATGCTGAAACTCGGCGTGGGTCACCCCATTAGCCTGTGAGATGGCGTCAGTAGCGGACCGATGTGCGAATAGGCCGAAGGCAGCACAACGCGCCAAGATCCGGATGTCACCGTGGTGGTTTCATAGTTGAGAGGCACTTCATCTGCAGTGGGGCGCCGAGATCCGGATGGCACCGAGGTGATGTCTAGCAAGTTGCTGTACTTGTGTGGTCATCCTACAATGCTGAAACTCGGCGTGGGTCGCCCCATTAGCCTGTGAGATAGCAGTTCTTTGGATTTGCGAATAGGCCGAAGGCAGCACAACAATATTTTCTGACTGACACCACAAGGCGCTGAGATGCCAAGATCCGGATGGCACCGAGGTGATGTCTAAGTTGCGGACTGGTGTGCGAATGGGGCCAAAGGCAGCGTAACAATATTTTTTGTATGGAAGATACCACTAGGCGTTGAGATGCCAAGATTCGGATGGCACTGAGGTGATGTCTAGCAAGTTGCTGTGGTCATCCTACAATGCTGAAACTCGGCGTGGGTCACCCCATTAGCCTGTGAGATGGCGTCAGTAGCGGACCGATGTGCGAATAGGCCGAAGGCAGCACAACGCGCCAAGATCCGGATGTCACCGTGGTGGTTTCATAGTTGAGAGGCACTTCATCTGCAGTGGGGCGCCGAGATCCGGATGGCACCGAGGTGATGTCTAGCAAGTTGCTGTACTTGTGTGGTCATCCTACAATGCTGAAACTCGGCGTGGGTCGCCCCATTAGCCTGTGAGATAGCAGTTCTTTGGATTTGGGCCTGGCTCGTCTGCTGTAGTGGGGCGCCCCTTTACCGTTTCAGTTGCCATTCAGCTGAGTTTCGGCTGCTCTTGATGCTACAGCGACAGGCGGCTGCAACAGGACTCTCAAAATGGCGGCCTGTTCTTTGGATTTGGGCCTGGTCCACTAAAATGGCCCTGGGACACCTTAGAACTCGGACGCTCGATTTTTTTTTCCTTTCCTGTACATGCAAAAAAAGGTAAATGCCCGGTACGTTACACGCTTCATCTGCCACGATGAACTCTCTAGAGGAACCGAAAAAAAATATAGTTGTGGTAACTATACCATGCATCGTCATATGGAGAGGTGGCAACAATTAATTATAGTGCTGCATAAAAGAGAGATTTGGAGGAGAACCCCTGACCTGCTAGTACATTCATCAAAGAAGTGGCACTGAGAGCTTCAGAGGCAAGGGAAACGGTCCCAAATATTTAGAAGAACTTTGGAAAGATTAAAATGACATGTTTAGATTGTGGCAAATTTATTTCATGTGGACATCTGAGTGTTACTCTAATAAATACAGCATATGAACATCATCATAGTCGATGGTTGGTAGAGACATTTTGACTATATCCTGGACCTGCCCGTCCTCGCCCAAAATGGCGCCAGAATAAATGGGACTCGTAACTCCTTGTTGTGTACTGGTTGCAGAACCTTGAAATCACGAGATACGTATGCAGTTTTGAAGCACATGGCGGGCGGGGACGAGAATTGATTGAATATTTCGACATCCCTATTGATATTAAGTTCTGATGTGTTATTGATTACTGTACTGTTGAAAGTTCGAATTAACGTCACCCATGGTACTTGCCCGCAAATGTATATCTAGATAATTTTATTGTAACTGGCCCTGTCGTATTTTAATTATAAAATGTACGTCCACCGATTCCGTAACTGTTAGACACCTTAGTTCTTGCAACCTAATGGCCCGCCCGTTACGTTCCTCTACAGTGTAAATGTCTATTCATCATATACGATTACAGTTTGCTCCGTGGCCGGCCCACGTGGTTATAGGCTCGTATTTGTATAATGAAATTTTCACAATAAAGGTTTTTAAAAGAAAACATGGTAGTAGTATATACATTGGTAAAGTTTTTAATAATAGTCACTGTTTTAGAATCATTAAAAGGCAAGTGAAATAAAGCAGACCAATTACATGAAGGGTAAAAGGTATAATACGAAGGAACGCAGTAAAGATAAATGGTCAAGGGCTGTTGTGTTTTCTATTCCTGCAACATAAAGTGATCGATAAGAATCTCATATTCAGGCGTATCGGCGACTAAGACAGCAGGTCGACCCTCTTTTGCTCAACGGCTCCGTCATGGGACGAAGAAACGCTCTTTTTCTCGAAAAAAGAATATATTTTACTTGCAGGACAGTTGTAAAATTTCCGGGAAAGTACATTAGCCTGGAACATTATAACATATATTTAAGAAAAAATAATGTTCGGAAGTAATGAAAAGCGTAATTTTTAGGTCATATGATCAAGCCTTTCATCATTACAATAAGAAAAGTAAAATGAACCAATGAAAAGTTTTATTAACAAGTCACATGACTTGTTATGCTTACGTTACGCGCTGCGCGCCCCGGATGACTTCCGGATGCGCTAACGCGGCGCGTCATATGACGCATTACGCGACAACGCAGGTACAGAATATAGTCAAAATGTCTCCACCAACCAGCGGTCGGAACACAACCCCTTTCAGCAGGCTAAATAGTTCTGTTAAATGACAACAGAAGGGACAGGCAACAAGAACCATCAGTCAAAGAGGGGAGGGCTAGTTCTTCTCTACCGGGTTACATTGGGGCGCTACCGGAACTGATCGAATTGGTAGTCTACAGTGTTTCTGGATGTTTCAGACTGAAGCTGGGGTTAGCATGAGAGCAGCACCATTTCGTAGCTCCGTCGTGGTCATTCCGCAACCAATCATGGCAGCCGTTCTTTATCGTTATTTTGGGCGGGGTGGGTGGCGGAGCCGAGCTGTTTTGCAGCCATCATTGTGTGGAGTTCAGTTCATCTCACTAGTTTTGTATTTGTCATGAGGGGTTGTTCCTAATGTTTCTATTTTTGCGAGGTCAAAAAGAGATCCCATTAGTGGCCTACTGATTTTGCTCGATTCTTTTTCTTTTTTTTACACGATTTTTCGTTATCTGCAAAGACTAAACAGAGTATTGCGACTCTGTGTTTGTTTGTAAATAGAGAATGAACCAAAGAGAACTAATTCTAAAACAGTAAATACTTGGATAACAATGAATCAAATGGAGAGAGAAGCAGGCACGACGGATTACAATGGGGGCAAAGACCTGCGTTAACTACCTTTCACTATCTGCAAAGAGAGAGTACTCCTAATAGAAATGAGGGGGGGGGGGCACCATTCAAAGCAGATCAGTGTGCATAAACACGAAAATGTTTTCACTTACCACGTACTTGACATTCGACAGCTTATGATATTTGCTATTAAAAAACCATTGAAATTCACTGAAAAAACCATAGGTTATAGACCATATATAGTTAGGAATTAGCATTTACAAAACCTTGAAAATTCACTGAAAAAACCATAGGTTATAGACCATATATAGTTAGGAATTAGCATTTAAAAAACCTTATTTTACTCACACAAAACCATTGAAATTCCATATATAGTTAGTTGCACTAACTATATATCGCGCACCTGCAATCCACTGCTGATGATGTCACATATTACATCATTCATGACATGGTCAGTGACATCACTGATGACATCACTGATGACATCTCAAATGACATCACTGATGACATCACTGATGACAACATCCAGTGACTGTATGTTTCTGTAAAGTTAAAATGTGTCTTACATATTGAAGAATGAGTGGAAGTATAAGTGTCTGGACAAAGGATTTAGTAGGTGCATGACTGAATGCATGAGTGAGTGATTAAATGTGTCTCACTGAGTGCATGGGTTAGTGACTAAAGTGTCTTAATTTGTGCATCATTATGTCTGTTGTTCTGTAAACTGCTGCATGTTTTGATCAGTAGCTATATGATTAACTATATGGGTTACTGATTGATTGTCCAAGTATTTGTATGGGAGACTGAGTGTGTGTGTGGCTGGCTGGGAGGTGTGTGACTCTGTGCAGATCAATGTGTACTTGTATCAATGATTGTATAACAAGGTAAGTATGTGTTAGTATATGTTTGAAAATGTAAGGTGCTCTATGTTTAACTGTATAGACAAGAAAATGGAAGTGTCATTGATTCTTTACAGGACTGACTAGGTGTGTGAGTAACTCCATGGATGAGTGGCAGACTGTGAGTATCTGTATAGGTGTATGAGTGCATATGATAGTGTTGTAAAGATGAGTGATTGTATGTATGAATGATAGTATGGGTGAATGAGTGAAGGTGTGTGTAGACGTAGGAATCAGTGAGTGCGTATGTAGTAACTAGTATTGGTGTGTCAATGGTTTCAAAAATTATATTCTGTATTTAACACTGGGTGAAACAGAGGTTATATTAAAATGTGAGGAGATGCATTGTATTGTCACATGAATGATATCATCAGTGATGTGGTCATTGATGTCAAATGAGATGTCATCAGTGATGTCATCAGTGATGTCATTTGAGATGTCATCAGTGATGTCATCAGTGATGTCACTGACCATGTCATGAATGATGTAATATGTGACATCATCAGCAGTGGATTGCAGGTGCGCGATATATAGTTAGTGCAACTAACTATATATGGATATATATATATACATATATATTACCTACTGGCGATAGCCAGTAGGTATATATAGTTAGGATTTTTTTCCTATGGGATTTTTGAAAATTCTATGTCGAATAACTTTGGCGTTTGAGGACAGAATTGGCTGAAATTTTCAGGAAAATGGAACATTTTGTTTCTGAGCAGCCCCTGAAAATTTGGGGGGTTTCGTCAAGGGGGGCCGAGAAAAAAGGGGTGTCCCAAAACGTGCTTTTCCCATGCAATTTTCCATAGGGTGGTTGGCCTCACTTTTAGCCCGAACGGCTGAATGGATTTACACCAAACTTGGCAAAATTGTAGGGACTGGTAGCCCGATGTGCCTTTGCTATGTCTCAAGATATATGCTCCAGTGGTTTTTACGAAAATTAACTTTGAAAAATATATATTGGGCTACATTGGGCTATATATATGTTGGAGCCCAAATGTAGCCCAATGTAGCCCAATGTAGCCCAATGTAGCCCAAAGATGGCCACCAGAGACAAAAAAAACAAATGTAGCCCAAATATCAGCCAGATGTAGCCCAACTATAGCCCAATGACAGAATGTCCCAGAGTGTTCTAAAGAACAACTAGAGTGCTAACAGTCCTACTTAATACAAAGGTATGGCACACCTGAAGCCATCTTGATTGGAATAAAGTGGTAACTCTTAAAACATTTAATTTAAAAAGGAGCAAAATGAGGGGGTTCATTTTGCCATAGAAAGTATGATTAGCGAATATATGACGAAATCCCGCATACCATCAGTCCGCAAAAAAAATCCCGCATGTACTATTAGGCCGCAAATTAAAATAACGAAAACTTTTAGAACGAATATGCCTTTAGCATACACTAAACAACTACACTACCCTAAACCCTAAAACACTACCCCCAGCATGACCCTACACTACACAAACACTACAACACTACCCTAAACCCTAAAACACTACCCCCAGCATGACCCTACACTACGCAAACACTACAACACTACCCTAAACCCTAAAACACTACCCTCAGCATGACCCTACACTACGCAAACACTACAACACTACCCAAAACCCTAAAACACTACACCCCAGCATGACCCTACACTACGCAAACACTACAACACTACCCTAAACCCTAAAACACTACCCCCAGCATGACCCTACACTACGCAAACACTACAACACAACCCTAAACCCTAAAACACTACCCCCAGCATGACTCTACACTACGCAAACACTACAACACTACCCTAAACCCTAAAACACTACCCCCAGCATGACCCTACACTACGCAAACACTAAAACACTACCCTAAACCCTAAAACACTACACCTCAGCATGACCCTACACTACGCAAACACTACAACACTACCCTAAACCCTAAAACACTACCCCAGCATGACCTTACACTACGCAAACACTACAACACTACCCTAAACCCTAAAACACTACACCCCAGCATGACCCTACACTACGCAAACACTACAACACTACCCAAAACCCTAAAACACTACACCCCAGCATGATCCTACACTACGCAAACACTACAACACTACCCTAAACCCTAAAACACTACCCCCAGCATGACCCTACACTACGCAAACACTACAACACAACCCTAAACCCTAAAACACTACCCCCAGCATGACCCTACACTGCGCAAACACTACTACACTACCCTAAACCCTAAAACACTACACCCCAGCATGACCCTACACTGCGCAAACACTACAACACTACCCTAAACCCTAAAACACTACCCCCAGCATGACCCTACACTACGCAAACACTACAACACTACCCTAAACCCTAAAACACTACCCCCAGCATGACCCTACACTGCGCAAACACTACAACACTACCCAAAACCCTAAAACACTACACCCCAGCATGACCCTACACTGCGCAAACACTACACTACAACACTACCCTAAACCCTAAAACACTACCACCAGCATGACCCTACACTACACAAACACTACAACACTACCCTAAACCCTAAAACACTACCCCCAGCATGACCCTACACTACGCAAACACTACAACACTACCCAAAACCCTAAAACACTACCCCCAGCATGACCCTACACTATGCAAACACTACAACACTACCCAAAACCCTAAAACACTACCCCCCAGCATGACCCTACACTACCCAAACACTACAACACTACCCAAAACCCTAAAACACTACCCCCAGCATGACCCTACACTACGCAAACACTACAACACAACCCTAAACCCTAAAACACTACACCCCAGCATGACCCTACACTACGCAAACACTACAACACTACCCTTAACCCTAAAACACTACCCCCAGCATGACCCTACACTACGCAAACACTACAACACAACCCTAAACCCTAAAACACTACCCCCAGCATGACCCTACGCTACGCAAACACTACAACACTACCCTAAACCCTAAAACACTAGCCCCAGCATGACCCTACACTACGCAAACACTACACCACTACCCAAAACCCTAAAACACTAGCCCCAGCATGACCCTACACTACGCAAACACTACAACACAACCCTAAACCCTAAAACACTACCCCCAGCATGACCCTACACTACGCAAACACTACAACACAACCCTAAACCCTAAACACTACCCCCAGCATGATCCTACACTAAACAACCACCACAACTCTACACTACACTAACACAACACTACACTACACAACACTACACTACACAATAACTAACCCACGAAAAAATTAACACAAACCCACTTACCTCTCTCGTCATCGTGGTTTTCACAACGCAAATGCATTTACCATACATGCCTTAAAAACGTAATTCTTTGTAAAGGCATGCGTGATAAATGCACATGCGTTTTGAAAAAATGCGGGATAATGGTATGCGAGGTCAATGACCTTGCGGGATAATGGTATGCGGACTGAAAGTCCGCGGGATAAAAAATGCGGGAAAATGGCTGCAAACCATGATTAGCAGCAGACTTCCCTGGTGAGCACTAGCTTTACTACAGTGATCTAATGAGCAACTAGAGTGCTAACATTCAGAATTTATGGCAAATGTGTGACACATCTGAATGCCTTCTTGATAGAACCAAAGTAAACAAGCATTGAAAATGCAATAGATCTCGCCCTCGTTTAAGTTAAAGCCATTCTGTTTGTAATGAGGTGGCTTTTTAGCTTTGCTTTTATTAGTGTTTTTAAAACTTTCATGTAAATAACATGCATATGTATGCATATATGTATATGTATGCATGCATTTATATTTATATAGATATGCAGATTATATATGTTTATATATGTATATTACCTACTGGCGATAGCCAGTGGGTATATATAGTTAGGATTTTTTCTCTATGGGATTTCTGAAAATTCTATGTCTAATAACTTTGACGTTTGTGGACGGAATTGGCTGAAATTTTCAGGAAAATGGCACATTTCGTTTATGAGCAGCCCCTGAAAATTTGGGGGGGTTTCGTCAAGGGGGGGCAAAGAAAAAAGGGGGGTCCCAAAACGCGTTTTTCCCATTCATTTTTCCATAGGGCGGTTGGACTCACTTTTAGCTCGAATGGCTGAATGGATTTACATGAAACTTGGCAAAATTGTAGATATGGTTTGCCCTACGTGCCTTTGCTATGTCTCAATATATGTGCTCCACTGGATTTTGAGAAATTAACGTTTAAAAAAATATATATATCTGTGACAGCGCTCCGGTTAGCGCCCCGGTTCGCGTACCTGACGCGTAACGGAACTTCGCTAAGCGAAGCTGATTGGCTCTCCGGTGTCTGTCAACATTCTAAACAGTCCGGAGCGGCCGCCATCTTGTCTCTCGGTAGGATCGAGAGACAAGATGTGGTGAAAAACGAAGGGGGAAATGAAGGAAAGGGGGCAAGGTAGACCCCTCCTGACCCCCTAGGATTGATGAGGGGGATATTAAAGTGCCCCGCGGGGCAAAAAAAAAAAAATATATATTTTTTTGCGATTTTACGCCGTAGAGGCGCGTCCCGGTACGCGAACCGGGCAGCTCACCGGGCAGCTAACCGGGCAGCTAACCGGCAGCGTAGCTGTCAACATTGTAAACAGTCCGGAGCGGCCGCCATCTTGTCTCTCGGTAGGTTCGAGAGACAAGATGTGGTGAAAAAAGAAGGGGGAAATGAAGGAAAGGGGGCAAGGTAAACCCCTCCTGACCCCCTAGGATTGATGAGGGGGATATTAAAGTCCCCCGCGGGGCAAAAAAAATAAAAAAATTGTTGCGATTTTTCGCGGTAGAGGCGCTTCCCGGTACGCGAACCGGGCAGCTAACCGGCAGCGTAACGGGAGTCCGCCATCTTGTGTTTTTGGAGCGTCCGGTTCGCGTACCGGGTAGCGTCCCGGTAAGCGTAACAAGGGGAAAACCAAGAGAAACAGTAAAAAAAAAATTAAGGGAATAGATTTCCAGCAAACTTGCCAAAATTGTAGGGACTGTTTGTTTGATGTCCCTTTGCAAGGCCTCAAGATATGTGCACGTGTGGATTTTGTCTAATTAAGGTTAAAAAAAATATATATATCTGTAAGCGTGCTCCGGAACGCTTACGTTACGGGTTTTGTTTGCGCTGCAGAGCCGATACGTCACGGTTATGCAACGCGTCATGAGGCGTCTCACGTGGCTACGTGATACGTCACGTAATAAAGAATATATTTTACAGCTATAGATATTAGCTTTTAAAAAACCAATGAAATTCACTGAAAAAACCATAGGTTATAGACCATATATAGTTAGGAATTTGCATTTACAAAACCGTGAAAATTCACTGAAAAAACCATAGGTTAGAGACCATATATAGTTAGCTGGACATTTTATTGACATAAAACCAATGAAATTCCATATATAGTTAGTTGCACTAACTATATATCGCGCACCCGCAATCCACTGCTGATGATGTCACATATTACATCATTCATGACATGGTCAGTGACATCACTGATGACATCACTGATGACATCTCAAATGACATCACTGATGACATCACTGATGACATCTCAAATGACATCACTGATGACATCATGACACACCAATACCAGTTACTACATACGCACTCACTGATTCCTACGTCTACACACACATTCACTCATTCACCCATACAATCACTCATACATACAGTCACTCATTATTACAACACTATCATATGCACTCATACACCTAGTAAGTCCTGTGAAGAATCAATCACACTTCGATTTCCTCATCTATACAGTTAAACACAGAACACCATACTTTTTCACACATATACTAACACATACTTACTCTCTTATACAATCACTGATACAAGTACACATTGATATGCACAGAGTCACACACCTCCCAGCCAGCCACACACACACTCAGTCTTCCATACATCCACTCATTCTTCAATATGTAAAACATATTTAAACTTTACAAAAACACACAGACACTAGATGATGTCATCAGTGATGTCATCAGTGATGTCGTTTGAGATGTCATCAGTGATGTCATCAGTGATGTCATTTGAGATGTCATCAGTGATGTCATCAGTGATGTCACTGACCATGTCATGAATGATGTAATATGTGACATCATCAGCAGTGGATTGCGGGTGCGCGATATATAGTTAGTGCAACTGACTATATATGGAATTTCATTGGTTTTATGTCAATAAAATGTCCAGCTAACTATATATGGTCTCTAACCTATGGTTTTTTCAGTGAATATATATATATATATATATATATATATATATATATATATATATATATATACATATATATACATATATATATATATATACATATATATATATATATTACCTACTGGCGGTCGCCAGTAGGTATATATAGTTAGGATTTTTTCTCTATGGGATTTTTGAAAATTCTATGTCTAATAACTTTGGCGTTTGTGGACGGAATTGGCTGAAATTTTCAGGAAAATGGCACATTTTGTTTCTGAGCAGCCCTTGAAAATTTGGGGGGGGTTCGTCAAGGGGGGGCCGAGAAAAAAGGGGGGTCCCAAAACGTGTTTTTAACATTGAGTTTTCCATAGGGCGGTTGGCCTCACTTTTAGCCCGAACGGCTGAATGGATTTGCACGAAACTTGGCAAAATTGTAGGGACTGGTAGCCCGATGTGCCTTTTGTAGGTCTCAATATATGTGCTCCAGTGGATTTTGAGAAATGAACGTTTAAAAAAAGATATATATCTGTAACAGTGGACCGGGCAGCGCTCCGGTTCGCGGACTTTTCGCGGTACGGAGCTTTGTGAAGCGAAGCTGATTGGTTCTCCGGCGTCTGTGAACATTCCAAACAGTCCGTAGCGGCCGCCATCTTGTCTCTCGGTAGGATCGAGAGACAAGAGGAGGCCAAAGCGAAGGGGCAAATGACCATAAGGGGGCATAGTAGATCCTCGCTGACCCCCTAGGTTTGATGTGGAGGTTTTAAAAGGGTCCCGCGGGGCAAAAAAAAAAATAATAATAATAATCGAACAGCTGAATGGATTTGCACGAAACTTGGTAAAATATTAGGGACTGGTAGGCCGATGTGCCTTTGCTAGGTCTCAATATATGTGCTCCAGTGGATTTTGAGAAATTAACGTTCAAAAAAAGATATATATCTGTAACAGCGCTCCGCTTCGCGTAACGGAGGTTTGCGAAGCTGATTGGTTCTCCGGCGTCTGTAAACATTGCAAACAGTCCGTAGCGGCCGCCATCTTGTCTCTCGGTAGGATCGAGAGACAAGAGGAGGCCAAAGCGAAGGGGCAAATGACCATAAGGGGGCATAGTAGATCCTCCTTGACCTCTTAGGTTTGATGTGGAGGTTTTAAAAGGGCCCCGCGGGGCAAAAAAATAATAATAATAATAATCGAACGGCTGAATGGATTTGCACGAAACTTGGCAAAATTGTAGGGACTGGTAGCTCGATGTGCCTTTGCTAGGTCTCAATATATGTGCTTCAGTGGATTTTGAGAAATTAACGTTCAAAAAAAGATATATATCTGTAACAGCGCTCCGCTTTGCGGAGATAAAATTATATCTGTATTACCTAGCTGTTGCTAACACCAGTTAGCGACGGCTAGTAGGAGATAGCGACCATCTTGGGCCCCACTTTGCATGTGAGTGATATTTATCACTAATGACATGCAAAGTGGGCATGCCAAGATGTTAGCGACTGGAAACAGTCGCTAACATCGCTATCTCCTATTATCAACTTTTGGAAATATTCGAGATAAGCGCGAATATCTCCAAAAACTAGCACCTGCCCTGAGCAGTTCTTAGCCATGTTATCCAATGGGAGGTGGATAACATGGCTAAGAGCATTAGCTCGGTAATGCATGAATATCGCTGAGTTTTCAGCGATATTAATGCATTGCGGTCGTTTTTTATCGTATTTGCGATAAACCTTGATAATAGCAAGGTTTATCTGCGATAATTTCTGACGATGCTTAGCGGTAAAAAAATCGTTGCTAAGCATCGTTAGGGATAAATATCGCTTAACTTTGGTAATATGCCCCAACGTCTGTTAACGTTCGATTCGAAGGAAATCAGGAAGTGTTGAAAAACATTGTCTGCGCCATCTTGTCTTTTTTCAAATGCCACACTTTTGTCGTGCACGGCAGCCATTTTAGATGCCTTGACCAGACCCACTCTGTGCACGCTGTTGATCCTTAGCATGGCTCCCCACCCTCGCAAGCATCTCCCCAAGGCAGTGGTCACCCCCGCTCTCTGTCTTATGCATGGGTAATAAACCTCCCCCCATCTGCGCTGCTCTTCCCTGAGAATCACACCCTGTGCCCGCCCGACACCTCCCTTTCGCCCTATTCACTACCGCACCCTCTGACACTCCTTTTCCTCTGTGTCCGATTGTCCAGGCCGGTCCTAGGGTATCAGCTAGCCCTGCAGATGTAGTTTATGGCCCCAGCTGTAAAGAATCACCCCTCTTCAAAGGAGTTATAGTAGATCAAGGCCCACACTCGATGAGATCCGTCACAGCAGACGCGTTCCTATTATCTGAAAACCATCCTGTATTGTGATTGGGGAGGGGACCGAGCCTGAAGCGGAAGATTCCAGGGATGACTCTTTGTACATCAAAGTTTTTACAATTATGTGTCACATTAAAAATATATAGCACTCCGACAAAGTAGTAAGATTATAAAACTTTAATAACTTATAAATATATACAAGAAAACAAAAATAGTAATAACATATAAACATTTTTAGGGAAAAACAACGAAGTAGCGGTCGGCTGTGCGAATAGTCCCAACGCAGCACAACGTCCAGATTTCCGGCATGGGGCGTCGCGGGGGGTGGGTCATCAGTAGCAAACTGTTGTGATAATAGTTCCAAGGCAGCAGAACGATGGCACCAAGGTGATGTCCAGTAAGTTGCCGCACTGGTTTTGGTATCCTACAATGCTGCTCCGAATAACGGCGTGGGGCGCCCCGGGGGAGGCGGCGTGAACGGGCCTCTCCAGGTGGAGTGTCATCTGTTGTAGTGGGGCGCCCCTTTACCGTTTCAGTTGCCATTCCGTCCGTTTTTGGTCCACTGTGTCAAAAGCCGCAATTCAGCTGAGTTGCGCCCACTCTTGCGGTGCAGCGATAGGCGGCTGTCACAGGACTCTCAAAATGGCGGCAGGGTGTTTCCTTTTTGGGCCTGGTCCACTGAAATGGCCCTGGGACACCTTGGAAATCGGACGCTTGTCTGCTAGGTCTTGGACCCCATTCTCGAAAGCGTCCCCTCCGCCTTGAGGATTCATCAAAAGTTTTGGGGGCCCCCGACTCCTGTAGGCTTCTGGTGGGGAGCGGTTGCCATGATTGCTCGCGGAATGACCACGACGGAGCTACGAGATGGTGGTGCTCTCATGCTGACGCCAGCTTCAGTCTGAAACATCCAGAAACAAGGTGGGGCTTTCATCGTTTGGGAAAAAAAAAAGTTTTCATCCAATGAAAAGTGTTGTTTTTAGGTCATATGATCAAGCCTTCCATCATTAGGAAACCAAAAGTAAAATGAACCAATGAAAAGTTTTATAAACAAGTCACATGACCTGTTATGCGGCATAGGGTATAAAATGCGGAGAAAATACGTTGGCACGTGAGGCGGCGTCAGTAGCGGACCGATGTGCGAATAGGCCGAAGGCAATACAACGCGCCAAGATCCGGATGGCACCGAGGTGGTGTCCAGCAAGTTGCAGCACTGGTGTGGCCATCCTACAATGTTGAAAGTCGGCGTGGGGCGCCCCGTTGGCCTGTGAGATGGCGGCAGTAGCGGACCGATGTGCGAATGGGGCCAAAGGCAGCGCAACAATATTTTCGGAATAGAAGACACCACAAGGCGCTGAGATGCCAAGATCCGGATGGCACCGAGGTGGTGTCTAGCAAGTTGCTGTACTGGTGTGGCCATCGACAAAGGTAAAAGTCGGCGTGGGGCACCCTGTTGGCCTGTGAGATGGTGTCAGTTGCGGACCGATGTGCGAATGGGGCCAAAGGCAGCGCAACAATATTTTCTGTATGGAAGATACCACTAGGCGTTGAGATGCCAAGATCCGGATGGCACCGAGGTGATGTCTAGCAAGTTGCTGTACTGGTGTGGTCATCCTACAATGCTGAAACTCGGCGTGGGGTGCCCTATTAGCCTGTGAGATGGCGTCAGTAGCGGACCGATGTGTGAATGGGGCAAAGGTAGCGCAAGAATATTTTCTGAATAGAAGACACCACAAGGCGCTGAGATGCCAAGATCTGGATGGCACCGAGGTGGTGTCTAGTAAGGTGCACTGGTGTGGTCATCCTACAATGCTGAAACTCGGCGTGGGGCGCCCCATTAGTCTGTGAGATGGCGTCAGTAGCGGACCGATGTGCGAATAGGCCGAAGGCAGCACAACGCGCCAAGATCCGGATGTCACCGTGGTGGTTTCATAGTTGAGAGGCACTTCATCTGCAGTGGGGAGCCGAGATCCGGATGGCACCGAGGTGATGTCTAGCAAGTTGCTGTACTGGTGTGGTCATCCTACAATGCTGAAACTCGGCGTGGGGCGCCCCATTAGCCTGTGAGATGGCGTCAGTAGCGGACCGATGTGCGAATAGGCCGAAGGCAGCACAACGCGCCAAGATCCGGATGTCACCGTGGTGGTTTCATAGTTGAGAGGCACTTCATCTGCAGTGGGGCGCCGAGATCCGGATGGCACCGAGGTGATGTCTAGCAAGTTGCTGTACTGGTCTGGTCATCCTACAATGCTGAAACTCGGCGTGGGGCGCCCCATTAGCCTGTGAGATGGCGTCAGTAGCGGACCGATGTGCGAATAGGCCGAAGGCAGCACAACGTGCCAAGATCCGGATGTCACCGTGGTGGTTTCATAGTTGAGAGGCACTTCATCTGCAGTGGGGCGCCGAGATCCGGATGGCACCGAGGTGATGTCTAGCAAGTTGCTGTACTGGTGTGGTCATCCTACAATGCTGAAACTCGGTGTGGGGCGCCCCATTAGCCTGTGAGATGGCGTCAGTAGCGGACCGATGTGCGAATGGGGCCAAAGGCAGCGCAACAATATTTTCTGAAGAGAAGACACCAAAAGGCGCTGAGATTCCAAGATCCGGATGGCACCGAGGTGGTGTCTAGCAAGCTATGCAGTTGAGTTGTGTGCGCACTTGCGGCGAATAGGTCGAAGGCAGCATAACAATGTTTTCTGAATAGAAGACACCACAAGGCGTTGAGATTCGGTTACCACCGAGGTGATGTCTAGCAAGTTGCCGCACTGGTGTGGCCATCCTACAATACTGCTCCGAATAACGGCGTGGGGTGCCCGAAGGGGGGGGGGGAGGCGGCGTGAACGGGCCTTCCTAGGTGGAGGCTCGTCTGCTGTAGTGGGGCGCCCCTTTACCGTTTCAGTTGCCATTCAGCTGAGTTTCGGCTGCTCTTGATGCTACAGCGACAGGCGGCTGCAACAGGACTCTCAAAATGGTGGCCTGTTCTTTGGATTTGGGCCTGGTCCACTAAAATGGCCCTGGGACACCTTAGAACTCGGACGCTCGATTTTTTTTCCTTTCCTGTACATGCAAAAAAAGGTAAATGCCCGGTACGTTACACGCTTCATCTGCCACGATGAACTCTCCAGAGGAACCGAAAAAAAATATAGTTATGGTAACTATACCATGCATCGTCATATGGAGAGGTGGCACCAATTAATTATAGTGCTGCATAAAAGAGAGATTTGGAGGAGAACCCCTGACCTGCTAGTACATTCATCAAAGAAGTGGCACTGACAGCATCAGAGGCAAGGGAAACGGTCCCAAATATTTAGAAGAACTTTGGAAAGATTAAAATGACATGTTTAGATTGTGGCAAATTAATTTCATGTGGACAGATGAGTGTTACTCTAATAAATACAGCATATGAACATCATCATGGTCGATGGTTGGTAGAGACATTTAGACTATATCCTGGACCTGCCCGTCCTCGCCCAAAATGGCGCCGGAATAAATGGGACTCGTAACTCCTTGTTGTGTACTGGTTGCAGAACCTTGAAATCACGAGATACGTATGCAGTTTTGAAGCACATGGCGGGCGGGGACGAGAATAGATTGAATATTTCGACATCCCTATTGATATTAAGTTCTGATGTGTTATTGATTACTGTACTATTGAAAGTTTGAATTAACGTCACCCATGGTACTTGCCCGCAAATGTATATCTAGATAATTTTATTGTAACTGGCCCTGTCGTATTTTAATTATAAAATGTACGTCCACCGATTCCGTAACTGTTAGACACCTTAGTTCTTGCAACCTAATGGCCCGCCCGTTACGTTCCTCTACAGTGTAAATGTCTACTCATCATATACGATTACAGTTTGCTCCGTGGCCGGCCCACGTGGTTATAGGCTCGTATTTGTATAATGAAATTTTCACAATAAAGGTTTTTAAAAGAAAACATGGTAGTAGTATATACATTGGTAAAGTTTTTAATAATAGTCACTGTTTTAGAATCATTAAAAGGCAAGTGAAATAAAGCAGACCAATTACATGAAGGGTAAAAGGTATAATACGAAGGAACGCAGTAAAGATAAATGGTCAAGGGCTGTTGTGTTTTCTATTCCTGCAACATAAAGTGATCGATAAGAATCTCATATTCAGGCGTATCGGCGACTAAGACAGCAGGTCGACCCTCTTTTGCTCAACGGCTCCGTCATGGGATGAAGAAACGCTCTTTTTCTCGAAAAAAGAATATATTTTACTTGCAGGACAGTTGTAAATTTTCCGGGAAAGTACATTAGCCTGGAACATTATAACATATATTTAAGAAAAAATAATGTTCGGAAGTAATAAAAAGCGTAATTTTTAGGTCATATGACCAAGCCTTTCATCATTAGAATAAGAAAAGTAAAATGAACCAATGAAAAGTTTTATTAACAAGTCACATGACTTGTTATGCTTACGTTACGCGCTGCGCGCCCCGGATGACTTCCTGATGCGCTAACGCGGCGCGTCATATGACGCATTACGCGACAACGCAGGTCCAGAATATAGTCAAAATGTCTCCACCAACCAGCGGTCGGAACACAACCCCTTTCAGCAGGCTAAATAGTTCTGTTAAATGACAACAGAAGGGACAGGCAACAAGAACCATCAGTCAAAGAGGGGAGGGCTAGTTCTTCTCTACCGGGTTACATTGGGGCGCTACCGGAACTGATCGAATTGGTAGTCTACAGTGTTTCTGGATGTTTCAGACTGAAGCTGGGGTTAGCATGAGAGCAGTACCATTTCGTAGCTCCGTCGTGGCCATTCCGCAACCAATCATGGCAGCCGCTCTTTATCGTTATTTTGGGCGGGGTGGGTGGCGGAGCCGAACTGTTTTGCAGCCATCATTGTGTGGAGTTCAGTTCATTTCACTAGTTTTGTATTTGTCATGAGGGGTTGTTCCTAATGTTTCTATTTTAGCGAGGTCAAAAAGAGATCCCATTAGTGGCCTACTGATTTTGCTCGATTCCTTTTCTTTTTTTTTTTACACGATTTTTCGTTATCTGCAAAGACTAAACAGAGTATTGCGACTCTGTGTTTGTTTGTAAATAGAGAATGAACCAAAGAGAACCAATTCTAAAACAGTAAATACTTGGATAACAATCAATCAAATGGAGAGAGAAGCAGGCACGACGTATTACAACGGGGGCAAAGGCCTGCGTTAACTACCCTTCACTATGTGCAAAGAGAGAGTACTCCTAATAGAAATGAGGGGGGGGCACCATTCAAAGCAGATCAGTGTGCATAAACACGAAAATGTTTTCACTTACCACGTACTTGACATTCGACAGCTTATGATATTTGCTATAAAAAACCATTGAAATTCACTGAAAAAACAATAGGTTATAGATCATATATAGTTAGGAATTAGCATTTACAAAACCTTGAAAATTCACTGAAAAAACCATAGGTTATAGACCATATATAGTTAGGAATTAGCATTTAAAAAACCTTATTTTACTCACACAAAACCATTGAAATTCCATATATAGTTAGTTGCACTAACTATATATCGCGCACCCGCAATCCACTGCTGATGATGTCACATATTACATCATTCATGACATGGTCAGTGACATCACTGATGACATCACTGATGACATCTCAAATGACATCACTGATGACATCACTGATGACATCTCATTTGACATCAATGACCACATCACTGATGATATCATTCATGTGACAATACAATGCATCTCCTCATATTTTAATATAACCTCTGTTTCACCCAGTGTTAAATACAGAGTATAATTTTTGAAACCATTGACACACCAATACTAGTTACTACATATGTACTCACTGATTCCTACGTCTACACACACATTCACTCATTCACCCATACAATCATTCATACATACAATCACTCATCTTTACAACACTATCATATGCACTCATACACCTATACAGACACTCACACTCTGCCACTCATCCATGGAGTTACTCACACACCTAGTCAGTCCTGTAAATAATCAATCACACTTCCATTTTCTTGTCTATACAGTTAAACATAGAGCACCTTATATTTTCAAACATATACTAACACATACTTACCTTGTTATACAATCATTGATACAAGTACACATTGATCTGCACAGAGTCACACACCTCCCAGCCAGCCACACACACACTCAGTCTCCCATACAAATACTTGGACAATCAATCAATAACCCATATAGTTACTCATATAGCTACTGATCAACACATGCAGCAGTTTACAGAACAACAGACATAATGATGCACAAATTAAGACAGTTTAGTAACTAACCCATGCACTCAGTGAGACACATTTAATCACTCACTCATACAGTCAGTCACGCACCTACTAAATCCTTCATCCAGACACTTCTACATCTACTCATTCTTCAATATGTAAAACATATTTAAACTTTACAGAAACACACAGTCACTGGATGATGTCATCAGTGATGTCATTTGAGATGTCATCAGTGATGTCATCAGTGATGTCACTGACCATGTCATGAATGATGTAATATGTGACATCATCAGCAGTGGATTGCGGGTGCGCGATATATAGTTAGTGCAACTAACTATATATGGAATTTCAATGGTTTTGTGTGAGTAAAATAAGGTTTTTTAAATGCTAATTCCTAACTATATATGGTCTATAACCTATGGTTTTTTCCGTGAATATATATATATATATATATATATATATATATATATATATATATATATATATATTCCTTTACTCCATGTACCTTCATGATTTATCGATATACTTAAAAATGGAGCTAAGAGCAGTACATTTTTACTTACATAATTTCTGTAACGAAATTGATCTAGTTGTTAGTCTGGCGTCAATATTTATACTGGATGATCATTCTTTACCATAAAATTGTGGTAAACAACCCTCCTTTTCTCACTCCAGTTTATACTTTATTTTCTTGACCTTGTTCCAGAAATGTGTGGTTTGCATTATATGTTATTTTAGGGAGATTGTGCTTGTTAAATTCATTGCTAGATTGCAGTGTGCATTATCATGATCAACACCAATCCACACAAAATGTTAAAAAAAGGAAAACATTAAATTCCCCCCAAAAAGTGCATATAACACTCCGGTTTCTAGATCTCAATTGATCAAAGTACAAATACATGCACTGGATGTATTTTGCAGACGCGGTCTAAAATAATGCTTTTGGCGCCATATTGAAAGAAAGGGTGAGAAGCAAAGTAAAATTTGAAGGATGAGAACTCAGTTAGCAGATGGTACTCTATCAAGTTATTGCACTATGGTAAACAGGGTCTGTAGAGTGCGTGACTTGACTGCGTCATAAACAAAACTATATACATTGTAACATTTTTATTTCATTTCTAAAGTGTATATAAAATGCAATGAAGAAAGTCCTGACATGAGTAACTAATAGTTTGGGGGACTGCTCAAACGAGATTACTTTCATTTTAAACAAATGCAATTTATATTATATGCATTTATACAATAGAGACAAAAACCACAAATTTAATCGTGTGGCTCCTCTAAATAGCCAGGTTTAATTTACAGTACATCACACGCTTGTCTGGAATATTTTAGCTGTTTTTCAAATCAATGGTCCTTTTATTATAAAGAGATGTTCATTAGGGCTCTGCAACATCCTACTCAAATTACTTTAATTCTGAAATCCAATCAGATTATCACAGCCAATATAATTACAAAGTATAAATCTAAATTGTTTGGGGGATATGAGCATGTAGCCACTGCTTTGTGCTGCTGATGAGTTATATATGTGGGAAGCTAACAATTAAGATTTCAGCTGCAGCTGCACGAGGATAATGGGAACATTGGAGGGTGATCTGAAGAACAGGCTGGCCTCCACTCTGAGCAGCAGAGTTCAGGAAGGCAGCCTTCACCAGGGGGCATCTGTCTTCCATCTCTTTCAGCGCTTCACATTACACAATGAGATCATTTAATTTTTAGATACTGGTTAATCGCAATGGATTTCTACTGGTGCCACTGTAGCAATAATCCCCTCGTGATAAATGCACTTCGCCTAACTACTACATGGCACAATGCTCAGAAATATGACACAATTCCACATCCTCTGTAATTAACTCTCCTTTATTGCTGCCTTGTTGACACAGATTGGGGGCGGAATTGAACTGCAGACAGCAACTGAATTACACGATAAAATTGAGAGATAAAAAGGAGCTGTCATAGATGCTACCAGAGGAGAAGGCATATATTTTGTTTAATTTTGATTTATTTTTTCTTCTGGTTAAATGTCTGATAAAGGTTTGAACTTAAATTACGCTCACAAGTCTTATGTGTTTGGGATATTGCAAACTATAGTTCCAGGCTGACTCTTGTGTTTTTTGGCACGGACATTTCGAACTGTGTAGCCTGTGGTTTAAACATCGAGGGGCAGATTTATGAGGCCCTTGCACCTCTATGCGCCACAATTGCGTCACTTTATTTGACGCAACGGCGGCACAAACAATGCGCCCTATTTACAACGTGACGCATCTAGGAGATGCGTCACGTTGTAAAGCCCTGCGCCATAAGGAGGCGTTCCTGCGCAGGGGGGAGCGTTCCTGCGCAGGAACGCCTCCTGAAAGTGGCTGAGTGAAATCTATAAGATTTCACTCAGTCACTTTCAGGCCAATGCTGCGTCAAAACCCTGCGCCTGCTTGAAGCAGGCGTAGGTCTTGATGCAGCCTTGTGAAGATGGGGCACCCCCGAGCCTTGCTGGAGCTGCGACGCAACTCCAGCAATGCGCCACCTTTACGGCACAGATGCGTCACGCATCTGTGCCGTTTTTGCCCCATGGTGCGCCGCATTATAAATGCGGCGCACCATGGGTGGCGGAGCTGTGGCGCACTGTTGCGCACATTAACTGGCGCATCCCTGGGGATGCGCCAGTTAACATAAATCTGCCCTCATGTCTTTTTGATCGATATAGGGAGCTTGAAATGCCTTGATTATAGGCATGCAGAACCGCAGAGTACAATTGAAAAAGGTCTGTTAGGGTGACTCATGAGTGACAGCCAAAGGGAACTGTCAGAAAAGAAGATATCCTTTTAGAAAATGTTGAAAGTTGCAAATATTTTAGGTGTCAGCTAAAGTAATCAATAGATAAGGTGTGTTGCCTACATGCTGAGTGGAAACATGAACACAATGACAGCAAAACGCTACCCTTCTTCAAATACAAAAATCATAGTGGTCTGTTCCCAAACAGCGGAAAGGGCTACCTTGTCTATCAATGATGTATGTCAACAAATGTCAGTCTTTGCTATCATACGATAAAATTGAAAAATGCACGTTCAAGTTACTGCAACCACTCATATGAAGAAAAACGGAGAAAAAGACAGATTTAAAATAACTTGCCTTTTTGCACTTCGGTATCTAGGGCATGGTGGCAAATCAGGCATTAGCTGCAGGGTACAAAAGAGTACTGCACATTCTCGTTAACTCTTCACAGTTACCTTTTATTGAACTCCACCACAGCCAAGCTCCATTTAACATTCAATAATGGTGGTTAAACTGAAGTCCCCCATGAGGTAAGTAGCACCACCTTTTTAAGGGCAACAGTTAGCAAAGTCTATTAGGCACTTGTAATGATGAAGTCCATTAGCCGAAGTGTAGTTAAAGATGATTTATTTTGTCTTAGTTACAGGTTGTAAAGTTCATGTAGATCAGCCCCACCAGGAGCAGTCTGCCTGCTGCTCAGCCCATACTCCAACTTTCACACCTCACCTCACATGCACCAAAACATTCCATTCATCATCACCACACCAACATTCCACGGAGCACATTTGCAACGGCTGAGCAGCCAGGGAGAAAGTAATAGGAGAGAACATATACAGGAACCTATATATCCTCCCCCTTTATACAACACAACAAAATGAAACTGCAAAACGGGATAAAATATTGACAAGGAGAACGATGAAGAGTGATATTACACCAAAGTACAGAAATGCAAGAAGGAGTAAAGCGTTAACCAAAAGAACCATAAAAAAACATTAAGAAAAATGCAAGAAGGTAGATAGATACATATACAATGAAGAGCAACAAAATAGATGGAAAATATATAAAGAAGAAGGATAGGTAAATATACAAGAGAAAATTAAGAAGTTGCATACAAGATACTATATCACACATCCTCCCCCTCTCTAAAAATAAAAAAATATGGCAGAAGAAGCAACATATTATAGAACAAACACAACCGCACCTATGATCACCACCAACCACACCCACTGGCCAGACAGGCATGAGAGGAGGCACAATACAGCATGACATGAACTAGCCGTTAGACGACAGACACACACGGATGTATGACATTACAACACATGCTTTTAAATCGCATGCCTTTACAACACTGTTTTTACAACGCATGCCTTTACAATGCATAGTGCTTTGGGGCGCTGGATAGTGAATAGTTTAATTTACTATTCCAACTCCAGTCCCCGTGGATAGTAGGGAAGGTGTTGGATAGTAAATTAAACCTATTCCCTATCCTAGAGCGCCCCCCAGCGCAATGCGTTGTAATGGTTTGCGTTGTAAAAGTTGCGATGTAAAGGCACTGCGTGGTAAAAGTTGCTTTGTAAAGGATGTTTCCCGACACACACATATATCACATAAAAGTGATGGGTGTAGTATACCCAACCAAACGTCCCCAAAAACAAGGACGACTAGAGTAAACTGTAGCAACAGGTGACACTCAGGTGACACTCACACCCATAAATATCCTTTGCATAAGGACATACCACCCATACGACCCATACAGCCACTCCTCAAGTAAGGGCAGCAGCAAACAATGTAGATATGTAAAAATATCCTTCTAGTAACAGCATGTAACAAACAATGTATATATGGGTGACGTGCACCACATAACCATCCCTCCAGTAAGGACAGTTGCATGCAATGCAGATATGGGTGACATCCACTCATATAACCCTCTCTCATGTAACGGGCATGAAGTAACAATGTTGAAATGGGTGACTACCACCCATACAATAATCCCTTGTGTAAGGACCTGTAACACACACTGTAGAAATGGGATTTCCACCCATTTCACCATACCTCATGCAAGGGCATGTAATGTCTATTATAGAAATGAGCGACTATCACCCCCTAAGCCAACCCTCATATAAGGGCAAACAGGCTAAACCACAGAAGTGGGCAATACAAGCCCATAGAATGATCCCACGTTTAAGGGATTTGTAATGTAGCAGTTTAAAAATAATTCCGACCACAACACGAAAAAATAGACACTGAGGCAACATAAGCTTGCACACCATAAAGAAACATGCACCGATAAGACAAAGGGGCATATGTAGGTAATTTCCATTTTGCGATTCCCAAATAGCGATTTTTAAGGAATCGCTATTTGAGAATAGCAAATTGGAATGTAGGTAATAATTCGCAATTTTTTTGCGAATCTCTAACATTCCTTAATTGCGATTAGCAAATTGCGATTCACAATTAAGGAATGAGTGTTCCATTCATTCCTTTGGGCTAAGAGGCCCATAGGAATGAATGGGGATATATTCTCAAATTGCGATTTTCTATCAGAAAATTGCAATTTGAGAATCGCAATTCCAAGGGTGCCAGGGTGTTCAGAGGACACCTGTTGCACCCCTGGAATGTGCCTCTAAGTACATGTGGTGCGCATAGCCCTAAGGGCTTGTCTGTGCACCAAATGGCACTTTGAATTTTTTTTTAAAATGCATTTTGAAAGGAAATCACAAAATACCATCGACTTGGAGTAGGTGGTATTTTGCGATTCCTTAAGGCAAAATCACATTTTAAAATTCACTCCTACATAGCATTTAAGGAATCGCAAAATTGTGATTCCTTAAATGCTTGAGCAAAATAAGGAATCACAATTTTTGCGATTCCTTATTTTGCTAATATGCACCTACATACCAAAGCACCGTTTGCGATTTCCAAATGCCGGATTTCTACGAATTCCGGCGTTTGCGAATCGCAAACACCTACCTACATATGCCCCAAAATGGCTAAACACAGTGAAACACTGACACGCACATGAATGTCAATGGCAACCAGTCTTCACACACACAGGGAATTAACCAACACTTGATACGATACACTGCTTTGAAAGTGAAAGTCTCGTCCACACTAAAAGAATTGACCAAAACCACAACACACACGTAGAACATAATGCTCAAACAAACATGGCACAACATGTATAATGATACCAACACATGTAACAATCATGACACCAATGTAAGTAGTCAGCATAGCCTTGGACAATATAAAGGTATGTGAATGACAAACTGGATAATAAACATGCATCCTACATGAAAAGCAACTGCATATAATGAAATCCATGAATACTGCAAACAAGCAGTATGACAAATATAACAAATGACATATTCTTGTACGAAAGGCATACATTTGTAATAAGGAAGTACAGCCATAAAACAGAAAATCAGGATAGTTTCACTGGCAAGGGACATGTTACCCCAAGCCGTAGGTTGTGTTACACCATGATTGGTCTGCTTCACGCAGCACCAATAGTCAAATAAGACATTGTCATGGACCCAAACAACCTTTTGGCATGAGGTTGGCACTACTCCTAGAGAGAACATCATGCAAGAGCATATCGATACCAGGCGAAACACAATCGTAACTCTGGACACTGTAAGACAAGTTCTCGTGCTACAAGTGCAAACAAATAAAATTACGTGCAGATCATTGAAAAAACTCGTTACTGTGTGTGCCTGTTCTCGTCTTTGCTATGATGTGCACACCTTCAAAAGGGTTTGTGCGTCAGCATGCGTGTACCAAGGACAATCAAATTATTTCATACCTGCTCCTTGAGTGTAGTATACGGCCGTCGCACAGAACAAAGAAAGCGCGTACATGAGCCCAGCATTGGCTGGCTCTAGGCTCGTGCATTCACCAACCCCTCCTCACACAGCACGCTTTACTGAGGAGATGTCACAGTCGGCAGCGCTGGATCTTCCTGCGGCCTCCGCTCTATCAGTACGACGGTCACCATCCTCGTGGCCTCTATGACACAGGTAAGCCTCGCGCCTACCTCGCTCATGAATAACCGTGTGATCTGGGGATCATGCACAATCGCAATTGCTCAGTAAACAAGCACTTAGGGGCAGATTTATGAAGGCATTGCGCCGCCGGTGCGTCATTTTTAACATGAGAAAAAGTGACGCACCGGCGGCGCAAGGCCTTCAGATATCTGCCCCTGAAAGGGCGAGATTTTGATCGATACCTTATATCTATTGATCCAAACCTCGATCTGGTCGACTGAACCTTTATTGCCTGTCTTGGAAGGAAACAGTACACCTATCTGCAAATTAGTTCACCCAAGAAAGGACTCTACTCTCAAAGATCACGGACAACTTCTAGTTTTCAAAAGTTTATTGTAAAGATATAATGAGCTGCAAATACAAGCATCTCAGAATGAGATTCACGAGATACACAGGTCCAATTACATACATGTGCTCTCGAAAAGCCCTCAGACGAGCGACAGAAATCACTAACACAAGTTCTAAAAATAGCAAAGCTATCAGCATAGACGCATATCTCTCCTTCATTTAGGTTGGAGGAAAAAACACACAGGTTAGGCGTCCCTACCCTGTTCTAGATGGTATCCCTACTTAACCAAATCCCAACCTAACAAAGGTGTCAGCAGTGAATGACCCCCAAGGGAAGTCACTCACTCTAAGTCTCTTGGTGAAAACCTAAAGTTCTCCAGTCATGACCCCTCTCTGCCTACCCATCCACTCTCTTAGGGGTCCTCAGGTCTCTGCTCTAACTCCACCCAGGGGTGCTGTCCCTAATACAAAACAGTCAACAACCTTTGAGACGCCCCTTGTGGAACGCCCCTCACGTGGTGCAACTTCAGGCTTTTTCCATGATGCTTTGTATTGGGCCTCAGACGTTAGAGTTGACCTTGCTTCTCAGATTCTTCTCCGGCCCGCTGATACCCCTTAAACATTCCAAAACCCTCCTCCATGTCTGGGCCGTCTACTGAACAGACCTCTATTCATTCATTTATAATTGGATCCCCCCTTTCCTGTTGCAGACAGATATCTGCCGCCAAGAACCCAACTCTCATAGACTTCTAAAAAGGCTTGCAACATTTCTCAGCCCAGACATGTACGTGTAAATCAATGCTAAAACATTTCAGGCCTACAATATTTCTCATTATGATTATAGCATTCAACTTCTTCATTTAATTAAAGCATGTTAAAACTCTTATTCTTTTATTTAGAAAACATTACTATAAATCATGGCCCATTAATGCAATGACCAAAAACGTTAAACAATCTGTGTCGTGAAAAGAACCACCTTCCCTTTCCCTCCAGCTCTGGCCCTGTGGCCTACCACGTTCTGCTCTTAACCACATACCACCTTATGTTTTAGCAGCTTCACGACATGGATTCAAAATAATCACATCTAATAAAATCATATAATGTCACACATTTCTGTATTAGTTCCACTTCTACTTAAATCTCTATATCAGCTATACATTTAGAATATAATTTCAGATACTATTAGCACTCATGGCATTTCTCATCATGACTTGTGCTTACTACAGGTAAGTGTGATGTACTCATATATTTAAATCAGTTTGCGCTCTCTCAGTTCCCCCCTTTGATGACCTCTCGGGGTCATCACTAACATTTAAACTGCAGTTATTGCTGGCATTCTCTGCGCTTCCAGAGCTCTCAGGCTCCTGTACTGATTATCTTGTATGGCAGCCAATCTCTGCAGCTGCTCTCTTTGGGCCCTTTCTGACCTTCTTGCTCTGTACCATTTGAATACCCTCACCAATCCCCACAATATTATCCCACAGATCAATATTATGATGATAGGCTTTAGGATATACCAAATAAAGCTTTTGCCTAAGGTGGAAAACCACCCTCCAACTGTACTCATTCCGTGGCCCACCTTTTCCCAGACATTTTCTCTACTCAAGTCTTCGATCTCTTTGTGTATATTAGTTATGTTCTTAATAACCTTCTCAAGGGGCTTCGAAAGATCTGGAATGTAAGTGCAACATTCCTGGACCTTCAAAGCCTTACAGACTCCGCCCTCTTTTGCTAATAAGACATCTAATGCAAGCCGATTTTGAAGAACCATAGCCCTTATCGATTGCATCTCTCCTTCTACCAGCATTAAGGACTGAGCAGTGCTGGCAGACAACCTGTCGACAACTGTTGCCAGTCGTCTAATTTTAACATCATTAAGGATTATTCCCAAAAGAGGGAACATAGCTCCAAAGACATCTCCAACCATTTCTGCATCGCCTAAATCTCTCCTTCCCCTCGATGATGTCTGGCCCTCAATGATCAATAAGTCTTGTGCATGATATATTTTGGGGAAGACAATTGCCAAGTAACATGATCCATACCAGTTGTCGGGTAGTCTCACGTAAGCATTTCTTCCACATACAAAATACACATTTGGAATCACTTGCATTCCCTTTAGGAAATCCTTAGTGTAGTACTCTAAATTAAAAGCATGTTCACAGTCAACTTCACCCACGTATACATTTTCATAATACGTTTTGGCTCGGTGAAGACATAACTTTCCTCTCTGCGCTTTATCTAAAGCTATTGGACCACTACTACCCTTTCTCTTATGTGACTTCTCTTCCTCGGTCCAATCTATTTTCCCTTGTCCTGATTTCTTCAAAATCTTTTGTCTCCTGTAACGATCATCCACCTGCCCTATGAACTTCTTCTCGACTTCTGACACCTTGCATGTCAGGTTATTTCTACGGGCATGTGAAGTATCTAAGGTAATCCAAGGAATGAAGAACTTGGCCAATCTGTCTTCACTCTTCCAGTAATCCCATTTGTTCATCTGCTTATAATTTGGGACTTCTGGCAACACTGAATCATAATTAGAGAAATAGTATTCAAAACTATCTCTCTCATAAAATATACTAAGCAATAAGCTACATGTAATGCCATATGTCAGAGGGAGGTGATGATAGCGAATTCCTTCATCTACAGACGCAGGCAACTGCATGCAGACGTAGCAATCCTTAACCTCCATGGCATCCACGTATTCATATAAAAGTTTAGCATAAGCATTCGACCTAAAGTCTCCTTGGGACTCGTCTACATGTAACCTGCGGGCTTCTGCAGCCAATAACGCTTTCTCTTGAGTGTTTTCCCTTTTCTCACCTGCAACAGTGGGTGTAAGTGTTACTACAGAATTCGCATCAGTTACCTTTACCTCTTCCTCATGTCCCTTTACATAAGAAATTGTTACCACTAAAGCTATTAATATTATCACTCCTACTATTAGTGTACCTATTATACATTTAGCTCTGCGGTTCGGGGTGCCGGCCTCCATTTCGTCAGACAATCTAGCTTTTCCCTTTCTCTTTGCAAAAAAAGTTCTTTTCCTCTCGTTCCTTTACAGTCTCTTTCAATCCTTTTTTGTCTTTAGAATCCACACAGCTGGAGGCTGACAGCCTTTTTCGCAAAAGTCCTTTCACAGTTCAAAAAGACAACCCTAGCCCTTCTCCATCCACTCAAGGGGTTCCCTAAAATTCTCTGCTTCCTGGGCGCTAGGTAATCTTCTTTTCTTCTGCTTGCTTTATTTACAAAGTCCTTTAACAATCGACTATTAGATTTGTGGTTGCAGCTTCAATAGCATAGTTCAATATTTCCATGCGAAGAGTATGCTCTTCATGTGCTGTTATCGTTGTACCAAAGTCGGGGAATTGCAATTCTGTAAGAAACATGTGTTTTAACTTGCTGAGGCGGGGAGGTCTGGGGAGCACGAATGTTAGTGACCCTTCTTGTTCGACACCGGGTACCAACAATCGTATTTCCACGGTGATAATGGGCTCAGAACTGGACACCACCACCGCTCGGATCCTCCCTGTCTCCGGTTTCACAGACATTTGTCGCCAGATATGTCCACTCAGGTGTGGAGTATCTTCTGTTAGGCACACGCACTCTTCTTGACCTCCTTCGGTCTGGTGCTTCAGCGCCCTGAGCACCTTCTTCTGGGTCTGAGTCTTCTGATATCGGAGGAAGGGTTGCTTCTGGAGTTGACCTCAGGCTAGAACTTCTTCTTTGCGGCCAAATTGCTTCTCCACGTGCCCTTCTACTCCTTCTCCTTCTGGTCTGTTCTCGCTCTCTTTCAGACCTGTCAGGGTCAGACTCGTACTCCCAGCTGTCTTCTCCTTCTGTAGCGTCTTCTGTTTCGCTGTTGTACTGACCGTCCTCAGCTTGGTCAGACTCGTTCCCTGCTTCCACTGGCACCTCTACAGCTTGGCTAGCCCCCTCTATGGCTTCTTGGTCCTCAGCTGGACGTCCATCCGAGAGAGGAGCTGTTTCCAGAGGTGCTGGAACCCTTTTCGTATGTGACGCGTGTATCCAATTGGGCAGGCCTCCCACCTTTACAGCTGTACTTGTGATCAGGATGACCTGGTAGGGCCCACGCCAACGAATATCCAAGCAGCTTCTTCTCACATGTTTCTTCACCAGGACCCAGTCCCCAGGATACAGGTCATGGCAAGGGCCCTGGCACGCTGGAACCTCTGCAGCCTGCACCTGAAGGGACACAGAACGCATGGCGTCAGACAGCCCCTTACAATAGTCCAGGATCATATCATCTGTGATATTTAACAGTGCAGTAGCTGGAATAGATGGCAGCCTCATTGCTCTCCCCATTAACACCTCATGTGGTGACAACCCTGTTCTTCTGTCTGGGGTACTACGAAGGCTCATGAGGACTAATGGCAGGGCATCAGGCCAACTCAGGGTCGTTGAGGAGCAAACTTTCGCTATTCTGGACTTGATCGTGCCATTAATTTGTTCCACAATTCCTGAGGCTTCTGGTCGGTAACTGCAATGGAGCTTTTGGTCTATATTTAGTGCAACACAAATCATCTTCACAAGCTCGCTGTTAAAATGTGTTCCCCTATCTGATTCCAAAAAGGCCGGCACCCCGAAACGAGGGATAAGTTCTCTAAGCAGTAACTTAGCCACTGTGAGGGTGTCGCACCTACGTGTAGGGTATGCCTCAACCCATCTGGAGAACACACAAACAACCACCAGGACATAGCGGAGGCGGTTGCATCTTGGCATTTCAATGAAATCTATCTGCATTCTGTTGAATGGACCTCCGGACCTTCCTATGTGACTTAGTGCAACTGGTGTTCTTTTTCCTACGTTCAGCTGCTGGCAGGTCACACAACGCTGGCACACTGCTTCTGCTGCTATTCTAAACTTAGGATTGTACCAAGTCTGTCTAAACACTCTCAGCATAGCATCTCTCCCTAAGTGTACGGGACCATGTATGAGTCTAGCCATTGGACTCACCATCTCATTGGGCAACACTGCTCTGCCGTCTGCTGAGACCCAAAAATGAGTCTCACCCATTACACATCCTGCCCTTTCCCATGTTTCCTTTTCTGAATCAGGAGCATTTTCTTGCATGGTTGACAATTCATCCCAAGTATCAACAGTTTCCAGTATCATGGCTAATTCGGTTCTTACATTTATTCCACCCACATCCACCTCTGTGAAAGAGTAACCTTGTTCTGCGCAATACCGCGCAACTTCATCAGCATATCTATTGCCTTTCGAAACAAAGTCCTCATTTTTGGTATGTGCGATGCACTTTACAACTGCGATACTTGCTGGACATTGCAATGCTTCTAACAACAAGCGCACAAACTCTCCATTGCGAATGGGAGAGCCTGAAGAAGTCATGAACCCTCTTTGAGACCATAACTGCCCGTAATCATGAACTACCCCAAACCCGTATTGGCTGTCGGTGTAGATGGTGACTCGAATTTGATTGCCTGCTAAGCAAGCACGTGTCAGGGCAATAATCTCGGCTACCTGAGCGGAGTTTACTCCTTCCAGGCACCCTGCTTCCACAACTCCTTCAATTGTACAAACAGCATACGCTGCTCTCAACTGCCCAACTTCGTCTCTTACACATGAGCCATCGACAAAGAAAACTTCGTCTGGGTCGGTCAGTGGCTCATCTACGATGTCGGGTCTGGGTTTGGTGCATAGTTCAGTCACATCGAGACAGTCATGGTCTGTATATTCATCATCATCATCAATATCATTTGGAAGTGGCATTAAGGTAGCAGGGTTCAAAACAGAGCATCTCTTGAGGGTCACGTTCTCTGCAGCAAGAATAACTTGCTCATAGCGCGTGAGCCTGCTATTGGTCAGATGCTGTGTTTTGGTCCTGGTCATCAACAGTTCAACAGAATGTGGCACGCACACCTCTAACGGGTGCCCCATAACGATATTTTCACATCTTTCAATGCTGACACCCGTTGCAGCAACGGATTTGAGACATCCGGGCAACGCTGCGGCTACTGGGTCTAAAGTAGCTGAGAAATAAGCAACTGGTCTACGGGCATTCCCATGGATTTGGACCAACACAGACAACGCACAACCTTCTCTCTCACAACAGTAAAGAAAGAATTGTTTATTGTAATCAGGCATTCCCAATGCCGGAGCACGACACAGGTCCTCTCTCAGCTGTAAGAATGCCATCAAACAGTCTTTGTCCCATGGTACCGGATCACTCACCTCTTTGTGCGTCAGTTTTTGCAAGGGCTTTGCTTTCAGTGAAAAGTTCACGATCCACTGTCGGCAATAACCCACCATCCCTAGGAACATCCTGACCTCTCTCTGGGTCTGAGGCGCATTCATTTTCATGATCGCCTCTATCCTGTCTGGTGACACTTTTCGTTTGCCTTTCTCAATTCTGTGTCCCAAGTACTGCACTTCTGTCAGGCAGTACTGCAATTTTCCCGGGGATACCTTATGCCCATTGGCAGCTAGGTGATTTAACAAAGCAATGGAATCTTCCCTGCAAGCTTCTTCCGTTTCTGACGCCACAAGGAGGTCGTCTATGTACTGGACCAGAACTGACTTCTGGGGCAGCACTAGACTTTCAAGATTTTTCTTCAAAAGCTGGTTAAAGATCGATGGGCTCTCTGTATACCCCTGAGGGATACGACACCATGTTAGGACGCGATTTTCCAGCTTAAATGCGAAAAGAAAATGGCTATCTTCGTCCAAAGGGATCGAAAAGAAAGCCTGGCAAAGATCGATCACAGTGAACCACTCTGCTTGGAATGGAATCTGAAACAGTATCACTGATGGATTCGGTACCACTGGACAACATGAAACGACTATGTTATTAATCTTTCGAAGGTCCTGCACTATCCGAAATTTCCCATTTGGTTTCTGTAGACCCATAATCGGGGAGTTGCATGGACTACCCACGATTTCTTTCAGAATTCCCTGTTTAATCATGGACTCGATCACGGGTTTTATGCCCGCAATCGTTTCTGGAGTCAATTTATATTGGGGTGTTCTTGGGAACTCAGCATGCGGTTTCACTACAATTTTCACTGGGTCCACCCCTTTGACCAATCCAATCTCTTCCCCAGTGAAATCCCATACCTCTGATGCCACTGTCTCTCTCAAATCCCAGGGAAGCTCGTCTACTGTCAAAGTAGGGTACAGCTCCACACATATTCTTGAGTTTGCAACTTTGAAATCTGCATCATCATCATTAGTCAATACCTCCACTCCCTGGGGTGTACAGTATATAGTACAATTCAATTTGCACAACAGGTCTCTTCCTAGCAGACACACAGGGCTTGAATCGCAAACCACAAATTGGTGCTCATCGCTGTACTTCCCTATTTTCACCTGTACCGGTTCTGTCAATTGGCTGGTTATTCTCCTGTTTGCGACCCCTACCACCTGTATGGTCTCTCCAGACATGGGCAGGTCTGGAACTGCAGCTGATCTGATCGTGGATCTAGTGGCTCCTGTGTCCACCAGAAATGTCGTAGGGCACCCTGCTACTTCCGCTTCGACATAGGGTCCCCTCTGATCTACCTCTAAGGCTGCCCCAAGGGTGCAGTCTTCTCTTTCCACTCTCTGTCCAGTTAATGGGTCCACATAATAGCACTCTTCACCTTCCACAAACAGGGGCATTTGTCTATAGGTCTTACCCATACTCCCTACTCGAGGAGGTTGCGGGAACTGGGCTCGGGGAGGAGCCCCCCCCCCTTTGAGCACCTTTCCTTGGTATTGCGTCGCCCCTCTCATAGGTGCGCTCTGGACCTCTTCCTCCTCTATCTCTTGCTCTCCTATCTCTACATTGTAAGGGCACTCGCGTTTCCAATGCCCCAGCTCGTTGCACTGGTGGCACCTAGTCGTTTTCTTCAAGGTAGCTATGTCTACTCTGGGTCTAAAGGTAGCACTCTCCTCATTACCCTTGTTCTGACTGTACTGCTTCTTACCTCCTGTACCTGTCCCTTGCTGCTGTTGTTGCGGTCCCCCCTTTCCTGCTGTCTGCAATTGTACCACCATCAGCTTTTCTTTTAGTTTCTTAGCCTTGGAGTCTACCTCATCACAGCAGTACCTGGCATATCTCAGTATTTCATCTAGGGGTTTACTTTGCCAACAAATCGAGTGTTGCTGAATCATTAAACTAATATCCGGTCTCAGTCCCAGGACGAACTTGGACACGAATTGCCCTATGTCTTTTGGATCCATTACATCTAAGCCGCTATACTGTTTAAACGCTTTCAGCAATCTCTCGTAATATTCGTGAACTGTCTCTTTGGGTTCCTGTCTCGTTCTGTCTATTCTGACCCAATCTATGTCTTGCATTGGCACTTTTTCTTTCAGCCAAGTCATCACTCTCTCGAATTTTGCCATCACGATCTCGGACGGCCCATTAGTCCTAGCATCTCTCTCTGGCTCCGTTGTGGGCCACTCAGCGCTAACCTTGCATGCTGTCCACAGATCTCCTGGTACTACAATGTCAAACAGCGTGTTCAGATCTATCCATAGGACCTTGGAGATCTTTACAAACCTCTCGACTTGCTTGTACCACTCCACGGGGCTCTCTCGTAACTTGGGGAAAGATGTGGTAAAAGCAGCTAAATCTCCCCTACTCCAAGGGACATGTACATAGCTCCCATTGGCAACTTCACGCAAAGGGTAAGCTTCTATTCCCTGCTGTCCTGGTGTCATACCAATCATGCTTCTCCTGCCGGTCCCTTTCTTGGACCACCTCTCTTCCCATTTATCTAGTGCCCTCCATGTCCTTATTCCAGTAATCAGTTCCCTTATGTGTGTTTTCAGCCCAATCGTTCTCCTCTCATCTAGGTCCCGATCTGAGTAATGTAGCCTGTGGTTACCCTGTAATGCTTTGGTTCTTGACAAGTCCACCATATATTTGCCTGCTAGTTCGACTAACTTCTCATGGACTGCTCTCGCCTTTCGTGTGATGTCCTTTGCCATATACAGTATTTCATCCTGTTCATACATTTCCATTCTTTCTAAAGGCAGGGTACCATCTACCATGTCATCCAGATCTGACCTTAAGCTGGAGACATCAAGTCTCTTGGCTTTTATCTCGGCTCGCAATATGTCTTTTGAAGGGGGCTCACTGGTCTCCCTCCCATCCCAACTTCGAGCTCTGCGTTTGGGCTCAGGAGAATTAATGGGTGGCCTCCCTTGCTCCCATCTCTCCAGGTCCCATGCTCGGCCATCCGATCTTGGAAGGTGATGGAACACGGGCCTGTTATCCCTACTCTCTCTCTGCCCACTCTCGTCTTCTTCTCTCCTCTCACCGCACATCTCTCTGTTATTTTCCCTCTGGTCGCTACACTCCCTTTGCCTCGTATCGCTCAGTATCCGATACGATCCTTCCTGGTTCCCCATATTCCCTGGGCTGCGCTCATTTCTGTCATCACAGGGACTATGGTGCGACCTCTCACAACTCCCATTCAGTTCTCTGGTGCCGGGCACACAGTGTGGACATTTAAAGCTGTTTCTGTACTCTTGTGCTCTCCTCTCCCCTTCACTGAGTATTGGGCGCGCCACCCCTTCACTCCCGGGGCCCCCGTTTTCCAGGTCTGTTCTACCTCCACTCCGGGCCCAATGGGTGACTCCCCTACTCCCTCTACAGTCCCACTCCGGGCTACTCTCCCCAGCCCCGCAGTGAGTCCGTGCTCTGCTGTCCTGACTTTCCCTTTCTGCTTCTGCAGCATTGATGCACTTTTGAGCCTTCACTGCCTCATCCCACTGCTTCATGTACTCATTTAGCTCTTGAAAGGATTTTCGTCCAGATCCCCTCAGATCCATTGGCCATCTAGGGCCCCCAGGATCTCCTCCCGGGTCCCCTGCTGTGTGCATCGGTGTACTCCACTCTCTGGGTATCGGCATCTGACTTGGGGAATTAGTGGTATCGTTCCTCCTAGCCTTCTCTGCTCTTTCTCTGTCTTTCCGTACCCGTTCTTCCCCTCTTGCTCTCTCTTGGTCATATATCGATATTATAGGACCTATGGTAACAGGTACTTGTAGTGCATCTGGTAATGGGTAGGATGTGGCACTTTCCGTTTCCGGCGCTCTTTGTACCACAAACCTACCGACCACCTGCTGCACCTGACTAGGCTGGAGCAACTCTTTCTTTGGCTCAGGATCCCACTCTGAACTGGGAAGCGGTCTATGCTCTCCTGCATTGCCCCCCTTTTCTCCTTCAGTATTCTCGACCTCTCCCCCTGCTTTATTATATGGGGGTGGCCTGTCTGTCAGTAATCTGTTTATCAAGCTGTCCTCTGTTTCGCTCTCATCATCTTCTTCCAGGGGACTTTTATTTACTGGCGCCTCTAATACTGGGTACAGTTTATTTATTTCCAAATTATGCACTCTCCATCTTTTAGCATCCGCATCCCACCTGGCATCCTGCACTGCCCTTACCGAGCGTTTCACCCTTTCTTGTCGTCTGTTCATATTCCTTTCATGCGCTGCCCTAAGCCAGGCATCAAGGGCTTCGAACTGGGTTGGTCTAGGCAAGGGTCTCTTTGAGGTCATGACTGATTTCAATCGATGTAACACCTCTAATCTGAACGTCCCGTACTTCGGGAACGTCAGTTCCTCATTTCCTTCAGTAATCTTACTCCACTCTGATATCCACAGGATCGTATGCAACCCAACATTTACTGCCATGTAACGAGCTGGCGTACCCTCCGGCGGGGCTTCTTCCCCTTCATACGATCCCCGCTTCTCTTTCTTAAACATCGCTTTCAACCATTTAAAGCACTTCATAATTATGCGCACAAAATCCAGCCTCGCTACTCTGTTTACTTCCTGATGATAATCCACCAATCCTGTCGCGGCTTTGCTAGCTTGGCCTATCACAGCGCGGTCTTTCTCCTGTCGGCCAATCACGTCGCGACCCTGTGTGACGTGTTCGCTAGCTGGCCTATCACAGCGCGGTCTTTCTCCGGTCAGCCAATCTCTGCGCGACACCACCTGACGTCTCTTTTCTCCGCTTCGCAGCAGCACCCCTCCTTTCTCAACTCGTCTCCCGGTTATGCATGCGTCCCATTCATACACCGAAAAATGACTACTTCCGACCAAGCGGTCACTTCTCTCGACTGTACGTCCACAGTCTATCTGTAATTGTCAACACAACTGACGAGATGTATCGTCTCTCTGATAGGTTGCTTACACACACAGTAACTTCCGACCAGCGTCCGTTACTCACGCACTCACTCTTACGTTCCCCCTATCTCGGTCTCTCGGGTGATCAATGGTACCTCATGACCCCCTTCACACTAGTTGACAATTACTCTGGGTGTCCGATACACCCGAACCACTTAAGCTCTCCTTGAACTTAAGATTTCCACCGGTTGCGCGCGCTCACAACCTGTCCCACAGTCACTCTACAGACATTCAACTCCGCCAGACATTACAACATAGATACAATACAAAAACACCGCAATCTAACACGCATAACCCTTTATACTCACTCTCGACCGATACTGCTGCTTTTTCTGTCTCACGTCATCCGGATCTTCATCTGCGGGCTGTTCTTCCAATCATCGATCTCTAGGGGCCTTGGGGTAAGCTAACCTGGCCTAGGTCACCGTCCTCAAGAAGGCAACCATCCTCTATAGCTACCAACTGAAAGGGCGAGATTTTGATCGATACCTTATATCTATTGATCCAAACCTCGATCTGGTCGACTGAACCTTTATTGCCTGTCTTGGAAGGAAACAGTACACCTATCTGCAAATTAGTTCACCCAAGAAAGGACTCTACTCTCAAAGATCACGGACAACTTCTAGTTTTCAAAAGTTTATTGTAAAGATATAATGAGCTGCAAATACAAGCATCTCAGAATGAGATTCACGAGATACACAGGTCCAATTACATACATGTGCTCTCGAAAAGCCCTCAGACGAGCGACAGAAATCACTAACACAAGTTCTAAAAATAGCAAAGCTATCAGCATAGACGCATATCTCTCCTTCATTTAGGTTGGAGGAAAAAACACACAGGTTAGGCGTCCCTACCCTGTTCTAGATGGTATCCCTACTTAACCAAATCCCAACCTAACAAAGGTGTCAGCAGTGAATGACCCCCAAGGGAAGTCACTCACTCTAAGTCTCTTGGTGAAAACCTAAAGTTCTCCAGTCATGACCCCTCTCTGCCTACCCATCCACTCTCTTAGGGGTCCTCAGGTCTCTGCTCTAACTCCACCCAGGGGTGCTGTCCCTAATACAAAACAGTCAACAACCTTTGAGACGCCCCTTGTGGAACGCCCCTCACGTGGTGCAACTTCAGGCTTTTTCCATGATGCTTTGTATTGGGCCTCAGACGTTAGAGTTGACCTTGCTTCTCAGATTCTTCTCCGGCCCGCTGATACCCCTTAAACATTCCAAAACCCTCCTCCATGTCTGGGCCGTCTACTGAACAGACCTCTATTCATTCATTTATAATTGGATCCCCCCTTTCCTGTTGCAGACAGATATCTGCCGCCAAGAACCCAACTCTCATAGACTTCTAAAAAGGCTTGCAACATTTCTCAGCCCAGACATGTACGTGTAAATCAATGCTAAAACATTTCAGGCCTACAATATTTCTCATTATGATTATAGCATTCAACTTCTTCATTTAATTAAAGCATGTTAAAACTCTTATTCTTTTATTTAGAAAACATTACTATAAATCATGGCCCATTAATGCAATGACCAAAAACGTTAAACAATCTGTGTCGTGAAAAGAACCACCTTCCCTTTCCCTCCAGCTCTGGCCCTGTGGCCTACCACGTTCTGCTCTTAACCACATACCACCTTATGTTTTAGCAGCTTCACGACATGGATTCAAAATAATCACATCTAATAAAATCATATAATGTCACACATTTCTGTATTAGTTCCACTTCTACTTAAATCTCTATATCAGCTATACATTTAGAATATAATTTCAGATACTATTAGCACTCATGGCATTTCTCATCATGACTTGTGCTTACTACAGGTAAGTGTGATGTACTCATATATTTAAATCAGTTTGCGCTCTCTCACCCCTTAGACTCACCATCTTCAGCCTGCCAAAATATTCCAAAATGCACTCACAGATGGAGATTATAGTTGGTGTGGCTCCTTTCAAAACACTGTTCTGTGACCTCTAGACACTCCTTATGATTTTACTTTAACAAAATGCCACAGGTATAAGGTGTCCACCAACATCTGTTACATAAATAATGCTGGCTTCTTTCAATAAAAACTCAGCGCCTCATTTACCCTGCTGGTGCGTCACTTTTGGGACACAGCGGCGGCGCAAATCTAGGGAGATGCGTCACGTTGTAAAGCCATACGCCAGAAATAGGCGTTCCTGCGTTGGGGGGGGGGGGGGGGGGGGGGAGGGGAAGCCTTCTAATAGTGACTGAGTGAAATCTACAAGATTTCACTCAGTCACTTCTAGGCCCATGCTGAGTCAAAACCCTGCGCCTGCTTGAAACAGGCGTAAGGATTGACGCAGCATTTTAAAGATAGGGCACCCCGGAGCCTTGCTGGAGCTGCGCCGCACTTGCGACGCAACTCCAGCAATGCGCTACTTTTATGGCACAGATGCATCACGCATCTTTCCATTTTTGCCCCATGGTGTGCTGCATTGTAAATGCGGCGCATCCAGGGTGGCGGAGCTGCGGCGCACAATACCTGGTGCATCCCTGCTGATATGCAGGAATGCACCAGTTATTGTAAATATGCCCTTCAATGTACTGGATGTTGCTTTCTTGCGGGTGGAAACTCAGGAATGTACATGACAGAAGCACACCCTGACTGGAGCCGTCCGTTGTGAAGGACACTGGTGAAGCTGTAGTGCTGCAGGGCATTCTCTCATTACTTTCAGTTTCCTCAGGTATTTATTTATAGTTAGCATTTCTGTAGTTTCTCAAGGGTGAGATTTCTTGTATTAGTCTTAGTTTCTTGCTTTATCTATGTAGAATGTATTTCTTCAGCTGAGTCACGTAGGTTCTTTTTTTCAAATCGTTGCCAAAATGTAATGATTGAGTCTATTAGCCGAAGTGTAGTTAAAGATGATTTATTTAGTCTGAAGTTACAGGGAAGTCCATGTAGAGCAGCCCCACCAAGAGCAGCCTGCCTGCTGCTCAGCCCATACTCCAACTGTCACACCTCACAGGCACGCAAACATTCCATCTATCATCACCACACCACACCACACCATCATTCTGCACAGTACATTCACACTGGCTGAGCAGCTAGGGAGAAAACAATAGGAGAGAAGGATAAATACATATACAGGATAGTACAGCACTCTTTCTCTAAAAGCCTGCCATTCTCACAAGTCAAGTGCCCCAGAGGTTAGGTTCATACATTGAATGAAAAGGGGGACCTCTGAGTTCTCTGGACCCATTGCTGTGACCTTCTGCAGCCTGCTTTCAATGGTTTTTTAATAGCAAATATCATAAGCTGTCGAATGTCAAGTACGTGGTAAGTAAAAACATTTTCGTGTTTATGCACACTGATCTGCTTTGAATGCTGCCCCCCCTCCCCCTCATTTCTATTAGGAGTACTCTCTCTTTGCAGATAGTGAAGGGTAGTTAACGCAGGCCTTTGCCCCCGTTGTAATCCGTCGTGCCTGCTTCTCTCTCCATTTGATTGATTGTTATCCGAGCATTTACTGTTTTAGAATTGGTTCTCTTTGGTTCATTCTCTATTTACAAACAAGCACAGAGTCGCAATACTCTGTTTAGTCTTTGCAGATAGTGAAAAATCGTGTAAAAAAACAAAAGGAATCGAGCAAAATCAGTAGGCCACTAATGGGATCTCTTTTTGACCTCGCTAAAATAGAAACATTAGGAACAACCCCTCATGAGAAATACGAAACTAGTGAGATGAACTGAGCTCCACACCATGATGGCTGCAAGACAGCTCGGCTCCGCCACCCACCCCGCCCAAAATAACGATAAACTCTATGCAAATATTACAAATATATACAACACACCAGCAAAGTAACAGGGTAAAACATTTTATTAAATAACTATTTACATAACTATTTTATACTTTTTGTTGCCCGATCCGGCTAGCTCAATCGATCGAGCATGAAACTCATGCACTCTGATAATTCAAAGTTTTGAGGAGTGCTTGTAACACTGTCTGAAGCCTATTTGCACTTGCTACAGCTTCACTATTCTCAATGTAAGTGGGGGCTGTTTGAGGACGTGACTGCATTTGAAAACAATGTGATGCGGTGCCACCCTGAACCGCTTGACGGAGGCCCCCGAGGGACGGTGTCATGGCGCGGACTCGGAGGGGGCGCTTGGCTCCGGCCCCCTCCGCAAGTCGTGTTGCCCTGGTGTGGCCTGAGATCGCCCCCGACATAGGTGGCCGGCTCCCGGGGTCAAGCGGAACTTTTTGCCTTTTGGTGACTCTTCCATTCTTGACCTTGTCCCACAATCCGTTTCACCTAAAGACACGCTGTAGTGGGGCGCCCCTTTACCGTTTCAGTTGCCATTCCGCCCGCTTTTGCTACACTGCGCCTCTTCCGCTATTCAGCTGTTTACCGCCTGCTCTTTCGACTACAGCGTCTCGCTCACCATGTACTTGAGTTGCTCCCGCTCTTGCGGTGCAGCGATAGGCGGCTGCCACAGGACTCTCAAAATGGCGGCCGGCTCTTCAGATTTGGGCGTGGTCCACTAAAATGGGCCTGCAACACCTTGGAACTCGGACGCTTGTCTGCTAGAGCTTGGGCTCCATTCTCGAAAGCGTCCCCTCAGCCTTGAAGATTCTACAAAAGTCTTGGGGGCCCCCGACTCCCGCAGGCTTCTGGTGGGGAGCGGCTAGCATGATTGCTCGTGGAATGGCCACAACGGAGCTACGAAATGGTGGTGCTCTCATGCTAACGCCAGCTTCAGTCTGAAACATCCAGAAACACTGTAGACTACCAATTCGATCAGTTCCGGTAGCGCCCCAACGTGACCCGGTAGAGAAGAACTTGCCCTCCCCTCTTTGACTGATGGTTCTTGTTGCCCGTCCCTTCTGTTGTCATTTAACAGAACTATTTAGCCTGCTGAAAGGGGTTGTGTTCCGACCGCTGGTTGGTGGAGACATTTTGACTATATTCTGGACCTGCGTTGTCGCGTAATACGTCATATGACGCGCCGCGTTAGCGCATCCGGAAGTGCTCCGGTGCGCGAAGCGCAGCTTCCCGGAAGCGATCTGGGGCGCGGCGCGCAGCGCGTAACGTAAGCATAACAGGTCATGTGACTTGTTAATAAAACTTTTCATTGGTTCATTTTACTTTTCTTATTCTAATGATGAAAGGCTTGGTCATATGACCTAAAAATTACGCTTTTTATTACTTTCGAACATTATTTTTTCTTAAACATATGTTATAATGTTCCAGGCTAATGTACTTTCCCGGAAAATTTACAACTGTCCTGCAAGTAAAATATATTCCTTTTTCGAGAAAAAGGGCGTTTCTTCGTCCCATGACGGAGCCGTTGAGCAAAAGAGGCTCGGCCTGCTGTCTTAGTCGCCGATACGCCTGAATATCAGATTCTTATCGATCACTTTATGTTGCAGAAGTAGAAACACAACAGCCCTTGACCATTTATCTTTACTACGTTCCTGCGTATTATACCTTTTACCCTTCATGTAATTGGACTGCTTTATTTCACTTGCCTTTTACTGATTCTAAAACAGTGACTATTATTAAAAACGTTACCAATGTAAATACTACTACCATGTTTTCTTTTAAAAACCTTTATTGTGAAAATGTCAGTATACAAATACGGGCCTATAACCACGTGGGCCGGCCACGGAGCAAACTGTAATCATATATGATGAGTAGACATTTACACTGTAGAGGAACGTAACGGGCGGGCCATTAGGTTGCAAGAACTAAGGTGTCTAACAGTTGCGGAATCGGTGGACGTACATTTTATAATTAAAATACGACAGAGCCAGTTACAATAAAATTATCTAGATATACATTTGCGGGCAAGTACCATGGGTGACGTTAATTCGAACTTTCAATAGTACAGTAATCAATAACACATCAGAACTTAATATCAATAGGGATGTCGAAATATTCAATCAATTCTCGTCCCCGCCCGCCATGTGCTTCAAAACTGCATACGTATCTCGTGATTTCAAGGTTCAGCAACCAGTACACAACAAGGAGTTACGAGTCCCATTTATTCCGGCGCCATTTTGGGCGAGGACGGGCAGGTCCAGGATATAGTCAAAATGTCTCTACCAACCATCGACTATGATGACGTTCATATGCTGTATTTATTAGAGTAACACTCATCTGTCCACATGAAATTAATTTGCCACAATCTAAACATGTCATTTTAATCTTTCCAAAGTTCTTCTAAATATTTGGGACCGTTTCCCTTGCCTCTGATGCTGTCAGTGCCACTTCTTTGGTGAATGTACTGGCAGGTCGGGGGTTCTCCTCCAAATCTCTCTTTTGTGCAGCACTATAATTAATCGGTGCCACCTCTCCATATGACGATGCATGGTATAGTTACCATAACTATATTTTTTTTCGGTTCCTCTGGAGAGTACATCGTGGCAGATGAGGCAGGTAACGTACCGGGCATTTACCTTTTTTGCATGTAGAGGAAAGGAAAAAAAAATCGAGCGTCCGAGTTCTAAGGTGTCCCAGGGCCATTTTAGTGGACCAGGCCCAAATCCAAAGAACTGGCCGCCATTTTGAGAGTCCTGTTGCAGCCGCCTGTCGCTGTAGCATCAAGAGCGGCCGAAACTCAGCTGAATGGCAACTGAAACGGTAAAGGGGCGCCCCACTACAGCAGACGAGCCTCCACCTGGGAAGGCCCGTTCACGCCGCCTCCCCCCCCCTTCGGGCACCCCACGCCGTTATTCGGAGCAGGATTGTAGGATGGCCACACCAGTGCGGCAACTTGCTAGACACCACCTCGGTGCCAACCGAATCTCAGCGCCTTGTGGTGTCTTCTATTCAGAAAATATTGTTGTGCTGCCTTCGGCCTATTCGCCGCAAGTGCGCACGCAACTCAGCTGCATAGCGAGTGAAACACCAAGGGGCGCCCCACTGCAGCCGAGGAACCTTCATCTTGGGGGCGACGCACAGCATCACATTGCTTTCCAATGCAGTCAGATCCTCAAACAACCCCCACTGACTGACGCGAACTCACAGGCCAACGGAGCGCCCCACGCCGACTTTCGGCGCAGCATTGTAGGATGGCCACACCAGTGCTGCAACTTGCTAGACACCACCTCGTTGCCATCCGGATCTTGGCGCGTTGCGCTGCCTTTGGCCCTATTCGCACATCGGTCCGCTACTGACGCCATCTCACAGGCCAACGGGGCGCCCCATGCCGACTTTCAGCATTGTAGGATGGCCACACCAGTGCGGCAACTTGCTAGACACCACCTTGGTGCCATCCGGATCTTGGCGCGTTGTGCTGCCTTCGGCCTATTCGCACATCGGTCCGCTACTGACGCGAACTCACAGGCCAACGGGGCGCCCCACGCCGACTTTCAGCATTGTAGGATGGCCACACCAGTGCGGCAACTTGCTAGACACCACCTCGGTGCCATCCGGATCTTGGCGCGTTGTACTGCCTTCGGCCTATTCGCACATCGGTCCGCTACTGACGCGAACTCACAGGCCAACGGGGCGCCCCACGCCGACTTTCAGCATTGTAGGATGGCCACACCAGTGCGGCAACTTGCTAGACACCACCTCGGTGCCATCCGGATCTTGGCGTGTTGTGCTGCCTTCGGCCTATTCGCACATCGGTCCGCTACTGACGCCGCCTCACGTGCCAACGGATTTTCTACGCTTTTTATACCCTATGCCGCATAACAGGTCATGTGACTTGTTTATAAAACTTTTCATTGGTTCATTTTACTTTTGGTTTCCTAATGATGGAAGGCTTGATCATATGACCTAAAAATAACACTTTTCATTGGATGAAAACTTTTTTTTTTCCCAAACGATGAAAGCCCCACCTTGTTTCTGGATGTTTCAGACTGAAGCTGGCGTCAGCATGAGAGCACCACCATCTCGTGGCTCCGTCGTGGTCATTCCGCGAGCAATCATGGCAGCCGCTCCCCACCGGAAGCCTGCAGGAGTCGGGGGCCCCCAAGACTTTTGTAGAATCCTCAAGGCTGAGGGGACGCTTTCGAGAATGGGGTCCAAGACCTAGCAGACAAGCGTCCGATTTCCAAAGTGTCCCAGGGCCATTTCAGTGGACCAGGCCCAAAAAGGAAAGAGCCTGCCGCCATTTTGAGAGTCCTGTGGCAGCCGCCTATCGCTGCACCGCAAGAGTGGGCGCAACTCAGCTGAATGGCGGATTTTGACACAGTGTACCAAAAGCGGGCGGAATGGCAACTGAAACGGTAAAGGGGCGCCCCACTACAGCAGACGAGCCTCCACCTGGGGAGGCCCGTTCACGCCGCCTCACCCCCCTCCCCCCCGGGGCGCCCCACGCCGTTATTCGGAGCAGCATTGTGGGATACCAAAACCAGTGCGGCAACTTACTTGACATCACCTGGGTGCCATCCACATCTCAGCGCGTTCTGCTGCCTTGGGACTATTCGCACAACAGACCGCTACTGACGAGCCACCCCCCGGGACGCCCCACGCCGTTATTCGGAGCAGCATTGTAGGATACCCAAAACCAGTGCGGCACCCAGGCAACATCACCTGGGTGCCGTCCAGAACTCAGGACGTTGTGCTGCCTTGGGACTATTCGCACAACCGACCGCTACTGACCATTGTTCCTTCTTTTTTCCTAAAAATGTTTAAATGTTTTTACTGTTTTTGTTGCGTTGTTTATATTTATAAGTTATTAAAGTTTTATAATCCTACTACTTTGTTGGAGTGCTATATATTTTTAATGTGACACATAATTGTAAAAACTTTGATGTACAAAGAGGCATCCCTGGAATCTTCCGCTTCAGGCTCGGTCCCCTCCCCAATCACAATACAGGATGGTTTTCAGATAGTAGGAACGCGTGTGGTGTGACGGATCTCATCGGGTGGGGGCCTTGATCTACTGTAACTCCTTTGAAGAGGGGTGATTCTTTACAGCTGGGGCCATAAAGTACATCTGCAGGGCTACCTGATAGCCTGGGACCGGCCTGGACAATCGGACACAGAGGAAGAGGAGTGTCAGAGGGTGCGGTAGTGAATAGGGCGAAAGGGAGGTGTCGGGCGGGCACAGAGTGTGATTCTCAGGGAAGAGCAGCGCAGATGGGGGGAGGTTTATTGCCCATGCATAAGACAGAGAGCGGGGGTGACCAGTGCCTGGGGGAGATGCTTGCGAGGGTGGGGAGCCATGCTAAGGATCGACAGCGTGCAGAGAGTGGGTCTGGTCAAGGCATCTAAAATGGCTGCCGTGCACGACAAAAGTGTGGCATTTGAAAAAAGGCAAGATGGCGCAGACAATGTTTTTCAACACTTCCTGATTTCCTTCGAATCGAACGTTAACAGACGTTATCTCTCCCACACTACCGGTCCCCCTGGGCTTAAAATCCGAGATGGTAGGGACTGCATCCCGTGGAGATAGGCCGAGACGTCACTCAGCAGAAAAAAAAGTAAAAAAAAGTCTATAAACATACAATAAGTTAAAAGTCAATCATTCTTGTTTCCTTGTAGTACGCTCCCCAGTCCGCTTCCCGTTACGCTAACCGGGCGCACCCCACCAAAAAAAACGATTTTTAAGCCCTTTTAAAGCCTCCACATCAAACCTATGGGACAGGGAGGATCTACTATGCCCCCTTATGGTCATTTGCCCCTTCGCTTTGGCCTCCTCTTGTCTCTCGATCCTACCGAGAGACAAGATGGCGGCCGCTCCGTACTTTTTGGAATGTTTACAGACACCGGAGAGCCAATCAGCTTCGCTTCGCAAAGTTCCGTAACGAGAAAAGTATGCGAAACGGAGCGCTACCCGGGACGCTGTCACAGATATATATCTTTTTTTGAACGTTAATTTCTCAAAATCCACATATATTGAGACCTAGCAAAGGCACATCGGGCTACCAGTCCCTACAATTTTGCCAAGTTTCGTGCAAATCCATTCAGCCGTTCGATCTAAAAGTGAGTCCAACCGCCCTATGGAAATTAACATGGGAAAAACGCGTTTTGGGACCCCCATTTTTTCTCGGCCCCCCCTTGACGAACCCCCCCCAAATTTTCAGGGGCTGCTCAGAAACAAAATGTTCCATTTTCCTGAAAATTTCAGCCAATTCCGTCCACAAACGCCAAAGTTATTAGACATAGAATTTTCAAAAATCCCATAGAGAAAAAAACCTAACTATATATACCTACTGGCAACCGCCAGTGGGTAATATATATATATATATATATATATATATATATATATATATATATATATATATATATATATATATATATATATATATATATATATATATATATATATATATATTCACTGAAAAAACCATAGGTTATAGACCATATATAGTTAGGAATTAGCATTTACAAAACCTTGAAAATTCACTGAAAAAACCATAGGTTATAGACCATATATAGTTAGGAATTAGCATTTACAAAACCTTATTTTACTCACACAAAACCATTGAAATTCCATATATAGTTAGTTGCACTAACTATATATCGCGCACCCGCAATCCACTGCTGATGATGTCACATATTACATCATTCATGACATGGTCAGTGACATCACTGATGACATCACTGATGACATCTCAAATGACATCACTGATGACATGACTGATAACAACATCCAGTGATTTTTTGTTTCTGTAAAGTTTAAATATGTCTTACATATTGAAGATTGAGTGGATGTGTAAGTGTCTGGACGAAGGATTTAGTAGGTGCATGACTAACTGTATGAGTGAGTGATTAAATGTGTCTCACTGAGTGCATGGGTTAGTGACTAAACTGTCTTAATTTGTGCATCATTATGTCTGTTGTTCTGTAAACTGCTGCATGTGTTGATCAGTAGCTGTATGAGTAACTATATGGGTTATTGATTGATTGCCCAAGTATTTGTATGGGAGACTGAGTGTGTGTGTGGCTGGCTGGGAGGTGTGTGACTCTGTGCAGATCAATGTGTACTTGTATCAATGATTGTATAAGAAGGTAAGTATGTGTTAGTATATGTTTGAAAATGTAAGGTGCTCTATGTTTAACTGTATAGACAAGAAAATGGAAGTGTCATTGATTCTTTACATGACTGACTAGGTGAGTGAGTAACTCCATGGATGAGTGGCAGACTGTGACTGTCTGTATAGGTGTATGAGTGCATATGATAGTGTTGTAAAGATGAGTGATTGTATGTATGAATGATTGTATGGGTGAATGAGTGAAGGTGTGTGTAGACGTAGGAATCAGTGAGTGCGTATGTAGTAACTAGTATTGGTGTGTCAATGGTTTCAAAAATTATACTCTGTATTTAACACTGGGTGAAACAGAGGTTATATTAAAATGTGAGGAGATGCATTGTATTGTCACATGAATGATATCATCAGTGATGTGGTCATTGATGTCAAATGAGATGTCATCAGTGATGTCATCAGTGATGTCATTTGAGATGTCATCAGTGATGTCATCAGTGATGTCACTGACCATGTCATGAATGATGTAATATGTGACATCATCAGCAGTGGATTGCGGGTGCGCGATATATAGTTAGTGCAACTAACTATATATGGAATTTCAATGGTTTTGTGTGAGTAAAATAAGGTTTTGTAAATGCTAATTCCTAACTATATATGGTCTATAACCTATGGTTTTTTCAGTGAATTTTCAAGGTTTTGTAAATGCTAATTCCTAACTATATATGGTCTATAACCTATGGTTTTTTCAGTGAATTTCATTGGTTTTTTAACAGCTAATATCTGTAGCTGTAAAATGTATTCTTCTTTAAATCCAAAAATATATTTTATATGTTTATGAATAATTTTTTTTTTAAATATTTTTTTTTCTTCGTTCCCGCTTCGCGAATCGGGAAGCTTCCCGTTAGCTGACCTTGATGCCGCGAAATAGACCGCGAGCCGGTAAACGTTTCTTTACCGCAACTGCCGCGTTAGAAAACAACATCGTGACGCCTCCCGTCCGCATGACGTTTCGCGTTGTCGCGTGATACGTCATATGACGTGCTACGTTAGCGAACTGGTACGCGAAGCGAGTCGCAAAGCGCAGGTTTCTGGAAGCAAACCGGGAGGCCCTGCAAAGCGCTTAACGTAAACACAGCAGGTCATGTGACTTGGTAATAACACTTTTCATTGGTTCATTTCACTTTTGGTTTCCTAATGATGTAAGACTAGGTCATATAATCTAAAATGAACACTTTTCATTGGTTGAGAACTCTTGTTTTTCCCAAATGATGAAAATCCCTCCTTCTTTCCTCACTCTGACTTTCATCATTGTGAGAGAAAGACCCTTTGTGATCACTGAGCAATGGCTTCTTTAGTAGCTTCAGCTGGTGCTTCCCCACCACCTCCACCACATCCAAGGAAGAGTGGACCACCTGCTCAAGTTATAATTCAACAAGAAGAGGAAGAAGAGGAACAGGACGACGAGCACGAAGAGAGGCAGTTTTTGCCTGAGCAGCCCAGGACGTCTCACCGGAAAGAAAACTTCATTTGGCAATTTTTTAAAATTCCCAAAGGTCAGAAAAAAGTAAATGCAAGATACGTAACTTGCCTTATATGTCAAGATAGACTGTCCAGAGGAACTGAGAAAAAATACAGTTTCGGAAACTACACAATGCATCGCCATATGACTAGGTGGCATCCTAACAACTACAGTGCTGCACAGTTTCGGAACGACCTAGATAATCTCCCTATTATGGCCAGAAGATCTGTTGTACCGGAAGTAACGGGACCAGAGGGCAGGGAGATGGTGCCAAATATACAAATGAAATTTGGTGAAGTAAAACACATCTGCGTATTTTGCGATGGATTCATTTCCTACGGAGAAAGAAGCATCACTCTGATCAACAGAGCTATTGACTATCATATGCAAGTTTGTACGAAACGCCCAAAATAATAAATACTTCTTTTTTTGTTTTGTTGCTCCTGTTGAGCCCTTTACAATGAATCGTTTTCATTGCCCCCTCCAAGAAAAACCCCCAAAAATATAAAACTGTTCAGAAAAATTCAAAAAAAGTAAAAAAAAATTCCGAAAAATTATAAAAAAAATATAAAACAACAAAAACAATTAAAAAAAAAGTTATTTTCAGAACTACCTCCCCGTTATTAAAAAATTGGTACAATATTTGGAACTGTGCCAACCTCTATTTCTCTTAGTTCGCTTCCCAGTTCGCTCGCCGGTACGCGAACCGGAAGCGAACCAAAAACAGTAAGTATAAGGGAAGGAAACAGACACTTATGTTAAAAGAAAGACAGCTATAGGGGAGTAAACTAGAGATACTATTACCCGTAATCCACTGCTGATGATGTCACATATTACATCATTCATGACATGCTCAGTGACATCATCAGCAGAGGATTGCGGGTTTTTTGGCAACGTGCCTTATCCACGGTTTAATAACGCTGCCTTTTGCTTTATATAAGTTTTCAAATTGTATGAAATATATACCAATAGGTCGTTATGAACCTTTAGGTAGTGCTTTTCTTCATGAGGTCTGGTCGCTTCCATACACATACAGATGTTTCAAAGATGATCAAGAAGTTTATCTGAATGGAGAGGAATGCACTGAGACGCCAGATCATTCACTAATGTGTAGGCACACACAGTTACACGGTTCATGCAACAAACACCGACCAAATATGGCTTGCGTGTTGCAAGGCACGCCAGTTCCTGCTATCATCCCCACGTTCAAGTTGTTGGAAAATGGGAGTTATTTGATGCTCAATAATGAAGATTGTTCTGGGTTAATTAAAAGTATTCCTTTTATCGTAACAGTAAGTGAACGGGTTATTTGCTGCAGAAATGTTCTATTTCCTCCCACACATGAACATAGGGAGTTTTCAATCTCGCCACAAATACCAACCTTGGGAGCAGATTTCAACGGCATGGCAAGAATAAGAGCTCTTTTGTCTCAGAGAGAGGTGGCCTTGAGTTCGGCCCGTGAAACTTTCGTGCTTCACATAGCGAACACCCGTACAGAGGTGCAGACCCTTTTCAATTCAGATTTGCCTTTCCATTTCAGCAAGATGGTTCGGACTATCTCTAACGCATCCTCCACAAAGGCCCTGGCGCACTTTTTTAAAGTTGTTACCAGTGGTCTCGTGACTTCATTTGAGAAAATCTTTGGAGTCATCCCTGCTTTCTTTCATTGTATTTTTTCCACTTTGCTTCGTGGATTGCCATTTTTACTTGCATTACCAGCGGACGCTCTTGTGCTTTTTTACATTTTTAAATATGGATGTCCCTCCTATGCAACCTCCCGCCCTGCAGCTGCTGACACTGTTCCGCAATCGCATGCTAGAATATTATGGCACAATGCCGTTGGCGATATTAAGCACGGCATATGGATTATCTTTTCGATTCTCCTACTTCACCTGTGTCCAGCCTGTATTTCACTGCCTGACCTGTGATTTCGATTGGGCCATTGATTTGTGTCTCTGCGGACCGGTTTCTCCTGACGTCGACTTTAATCAGCTGATGACTCCTATCATTACTCACGAGTTGGTTTGTCCTGGCGAAAGGATTATGGCTGTGGCATTGATGCATGGACTAATTGGTCCCTGGAATTTACTGGCGGCAACACAGTCTTTCTTGGAACAGAGCTTTCTTGAAAACCCACCGAGCTGTCCTCTGATGGTGATAGAGGATCCGGTGCTGGGAGAGCACGTATGTTCTTTTCCGCTTTTAAATTGGATGGCTGAACTGTTTTCGGATGAAGACGGTGACTTCCTATTGGAGGCTGTTGCAGCTTATTTTGCATACACAGTTATGTCATAGACCTTTTTCATGTTTGATATGCTGAGTACTAGCATTTCATTGACAATTCATTGACTTATTTGTCAAGTTTTTATTATTTACCTTGCCTATTGGCTTAAGACTCGATAAAGTACTTGGCTGTTTTATTTTTCTTTAGCATTAAATTTTCCTAGTTTTTAATGCTTTACCTTGCGGACCGTCCACATATAAACTTGCAATCTGCTCTCATGAGATGGCACTTCTATTATCTTATTCAGTTCGTTTCCGGATCATGGGGAGGTGTCATCTACGTCCTGGATATCTTTACACCGTGTTAAGTTAGCATGGGCTCATTACCGGTTTAAACGCCATTTTTCCTTTTTTGCAACTTCTGCACACGACACTTAGTTGTTGCTTTAGCTTTCAACCTAGTAGTTCATCGTGGTTTACATGAGAATAATATGTTATTGCTCTACTATCTGCTTTGCTTGTTAAACTATATCTGTACAGCGAGTGCTAAAGTTTCAAGAACAACACGATACAGAATTGTTATGAGGTCTGATCTCCACGACTTCATACTCATAACATAAGTGCAACTTCTGCCAATTCTGGGCATGAGGCGGGTTTTATATTGCTTTGCCGAACACACATACACAACACTTGATGCGGTTCACATGAAGAGAGAGCTGGTGTATGCTGATGTGATTCCTTCAAATCTAAGACACTAAAGTATGGGCACGCCCTAAACCAACACAAAGAGACCTTCTTAGCAAATAATATAATATGTGTATTAGGGAGGGTGAGATATAAGCAGCCGCGGGCCGTGGAGGGAGTTACGGTGAGGCAGGGAGGCGGGGAGGGGGAGAAGCAGGGTGGAGCCCTCTCCACCCTGCCCCTCCCCCTCCCCGCCTCCCTGCCCCACCGTAACTCCCTCCACGGCCCGCGGCTGCTTATAAGTGTTGCTAACTCTTATTCATTTACAGCATGTTAACATACTGTCACCATTCGCTTTTTATGTACTAGTAACTATGCTGGTAATTTTGCTACTGATAATATGTGTACTTGTATTATCTAAGATACTACGCCTGAGAAGACGGCATTAGTAAATAAACATTTCAAATACACATGTGTTCTTCTTAACTCCATGTTCTGGTTTCTAAGAAATATATAACGACCGACTGTTCATGAGTTCCACGTATCCTGAGGTACTATAAGTTCATATTCTGGATTGTCTAAACATTGAGAGTTTGTTATATCCAATGTGACACTGTACCTAGCTTGCTATGGGGTTTTTGATTACTAAGGTGAGTTTTGGGACACCCTAATTCGCCGAGGTTCCAATCCTCTGTCCACAGTTCTGTGTGAGAACAGAAACCCTGCGACAGGGGCACCCCCGACCCTTGCTGGAGCTTCATCACACTTGCGATACAACTCCAGCAATGCGCCACCTTTACGGCACAGATACATCACGCATCTGTGCTGTTTTTGCCCCATGATGCGCCGCATTGTAAATGCAGCACACCATAGGTGACGGAACAGCGGCACAGAATGACTAACACATCCCTGGTGATGCGCCAGTCATCATAAATCTATCCCTATGCTTCTTATCTTGTTAGAGATGAACCGCCATATGTATCATCAAAGTTTTTTGCATTTCCTAAATAGCGAACTTTAAGGAATAAATAGCGATTCTTTACCATTCCTAGTTTGCGATGAGCTATTTGCTAATTACAAATTACCCATTCATTTCCTTCATTTCCATAGGGCGGTTGGACTCACTTTTAGCTCGAACGGCTGAATGGATTTGCACGAAACTTGGCAAAATTGTAGGGACTGGTAGCCCGATGTGCCTTTGCTATGTCTCAAGATATATGCTCCAGTGGTTTTTACGAAAATTAACTTTGAAAAATATATATTGGGCTACATTGGCCTATATACATGTTGGAACCCAAATGTAGCCCAATGTAGCCCAATGAAGCCCAATGAAGCCCAATGTAGCCCAATGTAGCCCAAAGATGGCCGCCAGAGACGAAAAAAAACAAATGTAGCCCAAATATCAGCCAGATGTAGCCCAACTATAGCCCAGTGACAGAATGACCAATCAGCGTCGCAAACCTCCGCTACGCGAAGCGGAGCGCTGTTACAGATATATATCTTTTTTTGAACGTTAATTTCTCAAAATCCACTGGAGCACATATATTGAGACCTAGCAAAGGCACATCGGGCTACCAGTCCCTAATATTTTACCAAGTTTCGTGCAAATCCATTCAGCCGTTCGATTATTATTATTATTTTTTTTTTTTGCCCCGCGGGGCCCTTTTAAAACCTCCACATCAAACCTAGGGGGTCAGCGAGGATCTACTATTCCCCCTTATGGTCATTTGCCCCTTCGCTTTCGCCTCCTCTTGTCTCTCGATCCTACCGAGAGACAAGATGGCGGCCGCTACGGACTGTTTGGAATGTTGACAGACGCCGGAGAACCAATCAGCTTCGCTTCACAAAGCTCCATTGCGCGAAAAGTACGCGTCCTGGAGCGCTGCCCGGTCCGCTGTTACAGATATATATCTTTTTTTAAACGTTAATTTCTCAAAATCCACTGTAGCACATATATTGAGACCTACAAAAGGCACATCGGGCTACCAGTCCCTAAAATTTTGCCAAGTTTCATGCAAATCCATTCAGCCGTTCGGGCTAAAAGTGAGGCCAACCGCCCTATGGAAAACTCAATGTTAAAAACACGTTTTGGGACCCCCCTTTTTTCTCGGCCCCCCCTTGACGAACCCCCCCCAAATTTTCAAGGGCTGCTCAGAAATAAAATGTGCCATTTTCCTGAAAATTTCAGCCAATTCCGTCCACAAACGCCAAAGTTATTAGACATAGAATTTTCAAAAATCCCATAGAGAAAAAATCCTAACTATATATACCTACTGGCGACCGCCAGTAGGTAATATATATATATATATATATATATATATATATATATATATATATATATATATATATATATATATATATATATATAAAATATATATATATATATATATATATATATATATATATATATATATATATATATATATATATATATATATATATATATATACTTACACATATATATATATAGGCCATCTATTTAGAGGAGGTCCTAGTGATGTTTTTTCAAGGAAGGAAGAGGGGTAAGCTTACCCATTACTCACTAATTAGTCACAGCATAACAGTTGTGTGAATAGGATGGCTTGTAAGGAATAGTTGTAACTCCATGGGTATGTCAAAAAACGTGATAAAATGATTTGGTACACTCTGTAGTGAAAATGATGAAAAGAAATCTGTGTTATAATAATAGTCGGTATACTTTAAAGCTAATTAATAGCAGTACGATAATGGTCACTTGCAGGATGAAAATAACCGACGTTATAATGTCTTACCTCTATTATTCCTTTTGTATGACTGGTGTTTTCTGCCAATTGACTATTGCGATGTTGAAAATCATTTTTTCAGAGTGTAATTAAAAAACAGGAGATAAAATCCTGTATAGGGAACATATAGTAGCCAACTTATAGGTGGGACTGCTTAGCTAGCATGTGGCGTTTAATACAAATTGATAGTATATTAAGTCAAACATTGTTTGCACCTTTAAACGATGTAAATCTTTAATGCAGGGATCCTGTGGAATGACTAAAGTTTCCGTCTGGGACCCGGTCTGGTATTAAGGAAGCATACTTCTGGATATGGTGGTGGAACAAGCAGTTAAATCCGGCAAGGGAAGTATGAAAGACAAATTATGAACGAAAATGCTGGCCCAATATATAGCGCAACTAGTATACAACGTGTCAATGGGACACTAAATCAGCTTTTTTCTATACCTTCAGACAGTGTAGGCAAATCAGCTCTGAATAGCGCCACATGTTGTGGTGTAATCACGGTTGTTTCCTCCACGTTAGAGTCCGAGCATCGACAACCAACCGTGCGTCCTCACGGTCCACGCTCAAGGTCTCCCACAATTCTGTGCCATGAATGGCACGCCAAACGTGTTACCGCAGAATCGCGGTATTTAAAGCTAAACTCAATATAGGTATGTTCGCGCCATCACCCTCTTTCCGGATATGACGATATCATATCGGATAGGTTGAATATGGTGAAAGGCGGGTCCAAAGACTCCTATGATGTGACTCAAAGTCAGGGGATAACAAATCCGCCACTTTAAGCTGTAATAATGATTATATTCATGTATAGAAGATTGCGCGATGTGTATTAACTTAAGGCATATACACCTACATGTCATGTAGATGATTGCAACAATAACTAATCCCACAGTTTACTCGATTGTTTAGACAAAGATCTGACAAACTAATTTCGTTGCGCGCACTGCATCCCCAAATGCAATATAGTGCGCAAACGAAATTTGTTTGATTTATTTAAATGTTTACTTACCTGTATCCTCCATTATCCATATATTCCTAACCCCTCCCTGCCCCTCCCCCTCCCCACGTCATGGCCCGGCAGGTACTCCCCTACCTACCGTGGCTGAGTTTCCCCAACATATCCAAGGGTGCAAGGACATAAAATGAAATATATAATGTTAGTGGTCTTGCAATTGGTTAGAGATTTCAATTTAATATTGGTTCCATTTAGCGTGTATGTGATGGTTTCAATGGCAAACTGGCATGCAACACAGGACATACATTTAAAGTTGCCACTGGGTAAATCATTGCCTGATAAAGATGTATGAGGAACATTTCTTTGAGAGTTTTTCATTCTTGAGCGCACAATTTGATCTTTAAGATTCCTATTCTTTCTGTGTGCAAAAAGGGGTTTGGCTATATCATTTTCACATTCTCTAGTTGCATTTAGGATATGTCAGTTACTATTAATAATGTGATACATTTTTTCGTTCATGGTAGAGTGGCGTGTTACAAACACCAGTCTCGGATTGGATGCTTTAGTATGTTGTGTTAGTAGGTGTTGTCTGTCGTAAAAACAAGCCTGTTTATACAAGTCCCGCACCAGACGTCTGGGGTAGCCTCGAGCCATGAACTTAGCTCTATGGTCAAAGTGCTCTAACTTGGTACAGTTCCTGCGAAGTCGCAGGAACTGCCCAAAGGGAATGCTAGTCTTTTGGGATTGGGGATGGTAGCTTTGGAAATGCAACAGTGTGTTGCGAGCCGTCGGCTTCGCGTACAGGTCCACTTCAAAATGGTCTTCGTTGTTCTGAATGACGATGTCTAAAATTTCCACATTGATATTACTGGAGTTTGCTGTGAAGATGATATTACTTTTGCACAGATTTATCCTTGACACATCTCATCTGGATATCCTGTTCAGATGAAAAATACATTGTCTATACATCTAGACCACATATTAACCGATTGAATGAAGGGAGCGATCTCATTGTCAATGTATTTAGATTCAAAGAGGGCCATGTAAATATCGGCCACTGTAGGGGCTCAAGAGGCCCCCTTAGTGAAAAGTATTTTCTTGGAGAACCAATGTAAAACAGTCTATTATGAATACTCAAGTACAGTCAATGTCAAAAGTGTCCATGAAAATGTTTACGGCATAAATAGCGCCCTGTTGTGGTATGTTGCTATATACAGCCTCAATGTCCATGGTAACCATGGTATCCATTGAGGCATTAAAGTGAAAATGTTTCACTTTGTTTATGATGTCCTGAATGTAGTATGATGTTTATGATGTCCTGAATAGTATGATTTAATTTTCGGTTGCACTTAGCTTTCCCCTGGTTTTAACCCCGCATTGACACTGCCCGCATTGCCTCACACTAATTGTACCCTCACCGCTACTTTGACGGGCCGGTCCCTCGCCTTTCAGATTTAGGTGGGCGCCATCTTGGGTGGGGGTTGGGGAAGCGCTGCACTGAACGGCGCTCTAGCAGTCAGGTGGACTGGCTAGAGGCTGTTCCGGGCTCTATTTAAAGATAGCAGAAGGTAGGCTCTTCCTGCTCAGGCTCATTGCCGCTCTTCTTACGCCTGCACTAGGACGCTCGTGTATTTTAAAATTCCCCGTTTTGGTCCTTTGTTTTAATTTTCGGTTGCACTTAGCTTTCGCCTGGTTTTAATCCCGCATTGACACTGCCCGCATTGCCTCACACTAATTGTACCCTCACCGCTACTTTGACGGGCCGGTCCCTCGCCTTTCAGATTTAGGTGGGCGCCATCTTGGGTGGGGGTTGGGGAAGCGCTGCACTGCACGGCGCTCTAGCAGTCAGGTGGACTGGCTAGAGGCTGTTCCGGGCTCTATTTAAAGAAAGCAGAAGGTAGGCTCTTCCTGCTCAGGCTCATTGCCGCTCTACTTACGCCTGCACTAGGACGCTCGTGTATTTTAAAATTCCCCGTTTTGGTCCTTTGTTTTAATTTTCGGTTGCACTTAGCTTTCCCCTGGTTTTAATCCCGCATTGACACTCCCGCATTGCCTCACACTAATTGTACCCTCACCGCAACTTTGACGGGCCGGTCCCTCGCCTTTCAGATTTAGGTGGGCGCCATCTTGGGTGGGGGTTGGGGAAGCGCTGCACTGAACTAAGCATGGGCGGATTTTGCGGATTCGCAATCCGCGAATTTGCGGATTTGCGTATTCGCGGATTGCGAAAATACGCGAAATCCGCGAATTCTCGCGGATTAGCGGATTTTTTGGGGGTGTGTATGTTCGCACGGGTTTCTGCAAGTTCGCGAGGGTTTTGTACTATTTCGCAAATTGCGAACTTACTTGTCGGGTCGCCAGTTTAGCGAACTTGTTGTTTCTACGTGCCCAGCCTGTTTGCTAAGCTTTCTTCATCACTGCCACCCTCTGTCACCACTGGCACTCTCTTTGGTCACCCATGCCACCCTCTGGCTCACCCATGTCACCCTCTATGTCATCACATCACCCTCTAGTTCACCAGTGTACATTATTGGGGCAAAGCAAAGCACTGCCATCCTCTGTCAACACTGGCACTCTGGTTCACCCATGCCACCCTCTGGCTGGCACACCCATGCCACCCTCAGTGTCATCACAACACCCTCTGATTGACCACTGAGTGAACAAACACCTGCTAAGTGCCTTAAGTTTTGCAAACAACAACACCTGCCCTGCCCCAACTGACATTAATGAAGGCTGGCACCTGCTTGTCTGCTCCCTTTCCTTTTTGTTGCAAATGCAAAGTAAATAATTTTTTTTAACAGGATGCAATGGCATACTTGTAACTATTCTGTGACTGTCAGAGCAGGGTCACACAATAGTTGCAAGTAGGCAACCGGATTCTGGAGGGCCCCTTCAGGAAGCACTACAGGTAAATGGTTACAAATGATGAGCTCGAACTTTTGCACCTGCTCGTTCGTTTTGCTTTTGCAAAACTCGTTTTTCGGTAATTTCGCCCTATTCGCGGGGCGCGTCGTAGTGCGAACTGGCCCGTGGAGGCCGCGAACTCGTGCGAGTTACCTCAAGGTTGAGTATGGGCGCCGCCATTTTGTTTGTGTGACGTATTTCCGTTTCCGCCCGCTAAGTGTAATCTCGCCCGACTCACGCCTTGCGAATACAAGTTCGCACGAGTTCGCGAGAGAAATCGCGTGCGAACTTACTTACGCGCACGTGATCGGGCCGCCATCTTGTTTTTCATTCATTCCTATGTGTCTGGGTATGGTGTTTCTATCCTCTCTATATCTCTGCCATCCTTTGCTTGTTTTACTATTTTTTTGATCTATTTAACTTATTTTCTATCCCTGTATTTTTCTAGATCTATATTTTTGTGTTTTAGGCTATTTTTGTTTACTTTTGAACTACTTTTTTAAACTTTTACTTTCCTTCTTCTCTACTCTTATTCTTTTTCATTTTATCTCCTTACCTGCCCAGAACATGGTGAAGACAGCAGTCAAGCTGCCCAAGACGGGCACCGCAGCCCGTGCCCGGCTCCCGTGTGGTCGATTGAGGGCGGAAATGGTGGTGCCCCGGGAGATTTTCAGCCCTGAGGAGGTGGGCGCACTTGTTTTTTACGTGCAGCGCCGTCTCCCCAGGACCATCGCGGCAGGCGGCAGGATTGCTGCTGGTTACACCAACAGCCAGGAGCGACGGAAGCGGTGGGGGCAGGTGTGCCGGGCCCTTTTTAAGATCACGGGGGTCCAGCGCACCTACAATCAGGTCACCCACCGCTGGACCGACATCCTTGACCGAGAGCGTGACCTGCTAGACGTGCTGGGAGTGGAGGTCCCCGGTCTTGGTGAGTAGTAGTAGCAATTTTTTCATTAATATTTCAAAATCTTCTGTGCATTTCAGGTGCACTGTTCTCCTTCTCTGTGCCGGTGCCACTGCTTATTTGTTATCTATTTTGTGTTCATTTAATTGGGCTGAGTATGAGTGTATTTTACAGAACTGCGTAATGCTAGACACAAAGGGGCAGATTTACAAGCCCCTTGTTCCACGTTTACACTGCCTTACCTGACGCACAGCGACGTAAACGTGGCGCATCCCTGCGAGTCATGTACAATGTGATGCATCTAAGGAGATGCGCCACGTGAATGCCTGGGCCTGCGCCTCAATGGGTGCGTTCCCACGCAGGGGGGGAGTGGGGGGTGGGTGGTGCCGGTCAGGCAGATGTGTGCCTCGCAAAAGTGCCTGCGTAAAATCTACAAGATTTAGCGCAGGCACTTCCGCGACGCTGCTATGTCAATTCTTTATGCCTGCTTGCTTGAAGCAGGCGTAAGGACTGATGCGGTATGTAGAGTATTGGGCAGCCCTGAGCACTGCTATAGTTGCATTGCGCCCACAAAGCGACTCTAGAGATGCGCCCCTATTTCGTCACAAGATGCGTTACGCATCTGCCTACCCTTGCGCCAGGGTTTGCCGCATTGTAATAGCGGCGCATCTGCCGTGACGCAAGGTTAGTTTTGCGTTACGTATTTGTTCTGGTGCACATCTGGAGGTGTCCAGCTCAGAACTCGTAAGTATGCCCGTAAGTGTCAGATTAGCAATTACCTGCGCATCCCTGCAAAGTGTGTGGCACGGCAGCACCACCCATGGTGCGCCGTATTTACAATGCGGCACACCATGGTCCCACAACGTCACCGAAGCGTTACGCATCGGTGCCGTAAAGGCGGCTCTTTGATGGAGTTGCGTTGCAACGATGGCGCAGCTCCAGCAATGCTGCGTCAAGCCGTAAGTCTGCTTCATGCAGGCGCAGGGTTTCAGTGACGCATCATTGTCCTAAATGACTGATTGAAATTTTATATATTCCCCATAGCCACTTTTAGCATGCGTTCCTGCGCAGGAACGCCATCCCTTGCGATGGAATGCTCCCTAATGGCGCAGGGTTTTAGAATGGGATGCATCTCCCATATGCGTCACGTTGTTAATATACGCCAGACCATGGCGCCTCTCTTGTGGCGCTGCGTCACAAAATTGACGCAAGAATGGAGCAGAAGAGCTGCAAGGGGCTTGTAAATCTGCCCCTAGAGTAGAGGCTCAGGTGCAGTCCTTCCATTGTAGCCCTCTTTTTGGCTGAAATAGTAGGTTCTTGTTCTTTCTAAATGTTTGATTTGGTTGACAAGGACATCGGCAAGCAGCAATCATCAATGTTTTCTGTTATTTCTTTCATGTTGTACGTCAGGTCCGCCCAGGGGCAAGCGGGCGGAAAAGGAGGATGCAGCAGTGGCTCCAAAGGAGGAGGATGCAGGCCAGGGCGGCGAGTGCTCCTTTGCTGGCCCCAGTAAGTTTTCATTTAAATATAGAGGACCTATTGTTGTCCAAGCATTCCTAATTTAATTGTTTCGAAATAGTGTTTAGATAGGAGCAAAATCCATAATACTACTGTTGCAGGGACACTTCTCCACAAACCGAACTATGGACACCAAAGACCAGAGTAATAATATTTCAGAGTGGCGTGTTTGGCACACTGTATAAATAAACCTGGTAGTGTCAGCAGCACAGATTCCTCCTTCCAAAAATTGCAAAACTTTTCGCTCAGTCACTCTAGTCTGGACTCTCTGGAGGAAAAACTACAGAGTCAATTCAAGTTTAAAAGCTTTATTAAAAGTTTAAGTAAACACATATATTAAAATAAAGTTAGTTGGAAATGGAAAAGTGCTTGGTGCAGAGTTGATGAGTACTGGATTGGTAGAAATTTCTTGTGGTCGAGCCGAGCTTTCACCTGGTTTCAAGTTGATGTTCCTCTTGTCCTTAGAAGTCCAGTTTCTGTCTGTTCAGAGAAAAATAATGTGTGTTAAAATTAAGCAAGCATTCAACAATTGTGACAAAAAAATTAAGCAAGACAACAGCTTTCCCTGGAAGGAGGGACATTTACTTTAGACTAGAGTAGACAGTCAATTACTTTTTCAGTTGTTTTCACATTTTTTCATTCATAGACCAAATACTAGTGGAGTGGTGTAATCTAACATTCTTAAATCTACTTTGTAGGTGGAACATCTGGTGGCGGGGCCAGCTCGGATGTGGTCATCATTGACTCGGAGTCCGAGGGTCAATCTGGGGAGGAGGCGGCGCTAGAGGAGTCGGACCAAGAAGAAGTACAGACTGTGAGGAAGGAGACAGTGGCGGTGGCGAGTACAGGTAAGCTGGATCATGGTACTATCTGACTCTTAGATAGGATATGATGTGTATCCAGTGGTGGCCCAGTGACAAATTACAATATGGTAATTACAGCAGGCTGGGACCGAAAGACAGATAGAGGCAGAGACAGAGAGAGAGGAAGACAGAAGGAGAGAGAGAGAGGGAGGGAGCCAGAGGGAGGGTGAGGGAGGGAGACAGAGAGAGAGAGACAGCGAGGTAGAGGGAGACAAAGGGAGACAGAAAGAGGGAGACAGAGAGAGAGAGAGAGAGAGAGAGAGAGAGAGAGAGAGAGGGAGGGAAACAGACATATCGCCTGGGCCTGGTGCAGATGATACGGTTGCTGGTGTGGTTAACGGCTCAGAGGAAAAATCACTCACTTCTGCCACATCTCTTTCATATGAAAGAGCACCAAACCAAGGATACAAGAGAGTTGTGGGAAGGGAAATGGTGATTCAAGCGCCCCTCCCTGCGGACGCCCATGATACTGGCCTGAATAGTTTTGTACTGCCCTGGCTAGTTGCTAGTTGTACTGTGACACAACTTCCTGCTGAATCATTTTGTGTTAATCATATTCCTAAAGAGCATTGCTTACAGATTATGTCTTTCTTTCTTCATATAGTTGGCAATACTAAAACCTCCAAACCAACGAGGAGTATGCTGGCTGTACTGGCCCGGCAACGGAGGCTGGAAGCAACTGTTGCGGAATATCGGCGACTGGTGGAACTCGAGGGGGATGACACGCACTCCAGTGCATCCAACTTAACATCGTCTACATCCTCCTCTGTTACCCCACGTTCTGCCGGTAAGCACAGTGCTCCAGCGAACCGGAGCCGTGCCGGAAGACGCCACCGCCGAGCAGCAAAAGCTGCACCTCGCAGCACTGTTAAAGGTCGCTTGCGCCGTGCACTCTGCAGAGTGTCAGACCTAGAGGCGGAGGTCCAGAAATGGCACAAATTTCAAAATGTGGTAGAGGGCCTCCGCCTAGAGCAAGCCATCCTCCAAGAAAAATATGATGCCCTGGCCCTAAAGCATGATGCCCTGGAGGCCAAACTTACCAGCTTGCATCCCTAGAGTGTCCCTTGCCCCTTTTTTTGAGACTTTTGGGGGGTGGGAATTGGGAGTTGGGTTTTTTGGGGACTTTTGAGGACTATTTGTTGGGGTTAGGGAGGGTCTTGCGGGAGATTATTTTGTTAGGGATATAAATATACTTTTTCAAACTTTATCTGAGCATACCTGTTTTTTTACTACTTTTGAGCTGGGTGGGTGGTGGTTTTGCAGTAATTTCATTTAACTGAACACTGTCATCGTGTTGGTTCACGTGCAATAGGCCAAATGTTTTCCTAAGTAAATGCCTGTCACAGAGTTTGTTAATTCAAGAGCCCTAGGACTTTGCTGCTAGTACCACTGTCACTCTCTCGCCTCTCCGAATACTCCATTATACTACCTCCCATCCAAAAGCTTATCTTACCTGTAATTTGTGTTTGAGGGCTGGCTCCACCTGGAATTCACAGAGTCCTAACGCGTTCTGCAGCAGGGCCACAACTGGAGTTTCCCGGCGTGGATTTTCTGCAAAACAAAAACAATCAACATTAGAAATGTGGTAGCGGTGCTGACACAACCCTAAAACCTAGAAGCCCCAGAGACAGCACCCCTGAGACAGGCAAGCGAGCAATATAACGCCTACACGTTCACGTGCAATAGGCCAAATGTTTTCCTAAGTAAATGCCTGTCACAGACTTTGTTAATTCAAGAGCCCTAGGACTTTGCTGCTAGTACCACTGTCACTCTCTCGCCTCTCCGAATACTCCATTATACTACCTCCCATCCAAAAGCTTATCTTACCTGTAATTTGTGTTTGAGGGCTGGCTCCACCTTGAATTCACAAAGTTCTAACGCGTTCTGCAGCAGGGCCACAACTGGAGTTTCCCGGCGTGGATTTTCTGCAAAACAAAAGCAATCAACATTAGAAATGTGGTAGCGGTGCTGACACAACCCTAAAACCTAGAAGCCCCAGAGACAGCACCCCTGAGACAGGCAAGCGAGCAATATAACGCCTACACGTTCACGTGCAATAGGCCAAATGTTTTCCTAAGTAAATGCCTGTCACAGACTTTGTTAATTCAAGAGCCCTAGGACTTTGCTGCTAGTACCACTGTCACTCTCTCGCCTCTCCGAATACTCCATTATACTACCTCCCATCCAAAAGCTTATCTTACCTGTAATTTGTGTTTGAGGGCTGGCTCCACCTGGAATTCACAGAGTCCTAACGCGTTCTGCAGCAGGGCCACAACTGGAGTTTCCCGGCGTGGATTTTCTGCAAAACAAAAGCAATCAACATTAGAAATGTGGTAGCGGTGCTGACACAACCCTAAAACCTAGAAGCCCCAGAGACAGCACCCCTGAGACAGGCAAGCGAGCAATATAACGCCTACACGTTCACGTGCAATAGGCCAAATGTTTTCCTAAGTAAATGCCTGTCACAGAGTTTGTTAATTCAAGAGCCCTAGGACTTTGCTGCTAGTACCACTGTCACTCTCTCGCCTCTCCTAATACTCCATTATACTACCTCCCATCCAAAAGCTTATCTTACCTGTAATTTGTGTTTGAGGGCTGGCTCCACCTGGAATTCACAGAGTCCTAACGCGTTCTGCAGCAGGGCCACAACTGGAGTTTCCCGGCGTGGATTTTCTGCAAAACAAAAGCAATCAACATTAGAAATGTGGTAGCGGTGCTGACACAACCCTAAAACCTAGAAGCCCCAGAGACAGCACCCCTGAGACAGGCAAGCGAGCAATATAACGCCTACACGTTCATGTGCAATAGGCCAAATGTTTTCCTAAGTAAATGCCTGTCACAGACTTTGTTAATTCAAGAGCCCTAGGACTTTGCTGCTAGTACCACTGTCACTCTCTCGCCTCTCCGAATACTCCATTATACTACCTCCCATCCAAAAGCTTATCTTACCTGTAATTTGTGTTTGAGGGCTGGCTCCTTCATTTCTTCATTGTGCAGAATCCAGGCATCAGCATTATGGGTAATGGATAGGGTGAGTCTGGAGGAGGAGGACTCAGGATAGACGACCAGGACTGAGTTCTTGTCAACTAACTGTTGTGAACCTGAGGAATGCTGCGGCATCAAAATCAAGATAGTTCTGTTGATGGGCTTGTTGTTTTATTGGTTGATTACAGTTTTGTTGGGAATGTGATGAAGCACTTGCTAAAGAAAGGCAGACACACAGGAATAAAAGTGAATAAGGAGGACTATTTACAATTAATGAATGATTGAGTCATTTTCAGAACTCGCTGTCAGGGAAGCAGAACTCGTCCTCATACTCTGCTAACTCATCAGTCGGGGTTACTTCTGGTAACTGAGGAGAACTTTCCTCGGGTAGGGCGGTGTCCTCTTCTTCCTGCGTGCATTCTCGTACTCTGTAATCTGGTGGTATGAAGTGCTGGTTCATCTTTATCAAGGTGAGCCGCTCCACATTTGCGGGCAAGAGGCGGGACCTTTTGGAAGTCACAATGCCACCAGCAGAACTAAAAACACGTTCTGAAGACACGCTTGCGAGTGGGCAAGACAAGTAATTGATAGCCAGGTTGGTGAGCTCTCGCCATATTTTTCTTTTCCCATGCCAATACGCCAATGGGTCCTCAGTAATATTGACCTCTGTTGAGTCATCCAGATAGGCCTGCACCATTGAAAGAATGTCCTCCCGGATTCCTGTACTTTGCACTTCTGTGTCCTTTCTAGGACCAGGAAACCCTAGCTGAGTTAGCCAACTCGCTTCAGACATATCGCATGCGCCTGGTGGAGATGATACGGTTGCTGGTGTGGTTAACGGCTCAGAGGAAAAATCACTCACTTCTGCCACAGGCACAGATGGTGAAGTGCTTTTTTGGGACGCCTGATCGCCTGCTGATTCACTAGTAGTACTGTCTTCTCCTACAGTTTCCTTCCGTTCTATTTCAAAACGAATGGCTGACTGAGCTAGCCAACCTTTGTACTCTGTAACATCCGATGTTTCAAAAGGAATTATTACTTTGCCAAACAATGGCTTTTTGTAACGTGGATCCAGAATAGTAGCACAAATGTAGTGCTGTTGTTTCTTGATATTTACAAGCCGTTCATTGCTAACTAGGCGTTGTAATAATCTCTGCGCCAACTCATGTGCTTCGTTCTTTCCAACGTCCTTTAATTGTGAAGACACCACCTTGACTTGGTGCTCGAGCTTCAGCAACAGTGGGATAGCTTTGCTCAAAGAACAGTCCTCCCTGCTCACGTCACGCGTGAAGACCTCAAAAGGCCGAAGCATGTCTGTCAGGCTTTTAACTAGCTGCCATTGCTCCACCGCTAGTATCATTCCTGTCGTATCACCACCCAGGTTGTAGAAATACTCATTGACTACTGGAAACAGCTCATGCAGACGCTCAAGCATGTAGAAGGTTGAGTTCCAACGTGTTGCCACCTCCTGGATAAGTGCTTTCACTGGCATTCTACGTTCATTTTGCTTGCGCCTCAGCTCCTTCCGGGCCTTAAAAGAATGGTTGAAATGTGTGCATATTCTTCTGCAGATGGTCAGTGTTTTGTCGACTGCAAGTTCTTTTTTCAAAAAATTTTGCACAACAAGGTTGATACAGTGCGCCAAACACGGCACTCTGAAATAGAAACCGTCCGCCATGGCCCTAACTACATTGCTGCCATTATCTGTAGAAACATAACCAACCTTGCAATGTCTTGGGCGCAGCCATTGCAAGACCTTTTTGTTAAAGTCAGCCAAAATGTTGACTGCAGTATGACTTTTCTCCATGCCAAACATGGCTAATGTTGCATGTTTACGAGCACCCTTAAAAATCTCGACCAAGTCACCACCTGCATTTATCTGTTTAATAACCCCTGAAAAAGAGACCCAGTGTGCAGTGATGCACATGTAATCAGTGGCTGCGCAACTGGTCCACATGTCTGTTGTCAGGTGTATAGTGTGAACAGCACTCTTCTGCAAAGCTGCCCCCACCAACTCAAGCACCTCTTTGTGTAGTGCTGGAACAGCAACCCTGGCAAAATAGTACCGGCTAGGAACCTTCCATTTAGGGGCCAATGTTGCCACGAGTTCAAGGAAACCCACACCTTCGACAAACGAAAAAGGGAGAAGGTCCACCGCTAGCATTTTTGCCAGCTTAGTGTTATAGAGGCGTACAGTTGGGTGGTTGCGTTGAAATTGCGCATCTGAGGAGAACATGGCTGAAATGGTGCGCTGGACAAATTTACAGGATGATGCTGATGCCTTCTTCGACCCACTTCTGATCAGTGTTGACATTTTCCGCATTGGTGTGTCTCCCAGACTCTCAGTGTGCCTGCTATGTGTTACGGAGGGTGTGGTGCTGCAAGGGGTACTGGGTGCAACCGGACACATGTCTGACGCTTCTTCTACCTCCCCATCATCTTCAGATGAAACACCTACTATGGGTATATTTTGGCCACTTGCCCTTTGGGATCGCTTTCCCTTGACGTTTGCTAGGTGCGGAAACCATTCGACAGCGTGCTTTCTTTCAAGATGACCTATCTGGCCTCCGGTTCCATAGTTGGTACCAGTCTTACCACGGCTAACGCTAGTCTTACAAATGCAACAAACGGCTATGTTATCATATTTTTCATGGACACTAAAAAAGTTCCAAACTGGGGACTGGAAACTTCTGGTTTTGCCGCACGAGGTGATACTGCTGCCAATGCCAGATGAAGCAGTGGTGGATGAGCCTTGCAGACATCTACTGGGTTGTGCAATTATTGCAGCAACCTTACTTGAGGGAGTCGAGCTGGATGGAGTCCCCCTCCGGGGAGAAAATATGGGAGCTGTAGGTTTTGTTGAACTTGTGGTACTACTTGACTGCGTTGGTGGTGCTACCAGTGGCACGTCGCCAGGGTCACGCTCAGCATGACGTCGGGATAGGGTGTAAATGTCTGTCTGCTGCATGGCCGGTGTGGCTGGACTGACATGTGTGATGACTAGGTCATTGCTGTCATCCTCTTCAACAACATCAGAATGCACCACTTCATCAAGTCCGACGTTCGGATCCATAAGTATGAGCTTTCCGGGGCCCTTCCTTTTAAGATTTGATACCATTCACAGCTCATGGTGTGCCTCCCTCTCAGACGTCGGAGATGGTTGCCAATCCAGATCCAGATCATCATCTGATGGAGCGGGGCTTGAAGAGGAACTTCTACACACCCTCCTTGATCTTTTCCTTGCTGGGGAGCTGGGAGAAAATGAATCATCAGGAGGAGTGGCTTCGTCTTCCTGACATGATACCCCGGCTCCAAAGTCAATTTCCTCCTGTGCCCCTACTTCTGGAAGAACAACCATTGTGGGCACTTGCACCGCTCCATGGCCATCTTCACTGACCTCTACTTGCAAGTCTCCATGGACCTCTCCTTCTCGGCCTTCTCCTTCTCGGCCTTCTCCTTCTCGGACAGCTCCTTCTCGGCCTTCTCCTTCTCGGACAGCTCCTTCTCGGCCTTCTCCTTCTCGGCCTTCTCTTTCTCGGCCTTCTCCTTCTCGGCCTTCTCCTTCTCGGCCTTCTCCTTCTCGGCCTTCTCCTTCTCGGCCTTCTCCTTCTCGGCCTTCTCCTTCTCGGCCTTCTCCTTCTCGGCCTTCTCCTTCTCGGACAGCTCCTTCTCGGACAGCTCCTTCTCGGACAGCTCCTTCTCGGCCTTCTCCTTCTCGGACAGCTCCTTCTCGGACAGCTCCTTCTCGGACAGCTCCTTCTCGGACAGCTCCTTCTCGGACAGCTCCTTCTCGGACAGCTCCTTGCGCATGTACTTCTGCTTGTACTAGTAGCCCATGCAGTTGTTGTTGCGGCTTTGGTTGTTGAATAGTACTTGTGAGATGAGTTAAAACCTGTGTTGATGGCGTGCTGCTACTTTCTTGCGATGATCCAACATCACTGGTCGTTGGTGATTCAACAACTAAACAGGCTACCTGTGCAGCACTCATGGTGGGCCTTTGTTTTTTTGGTTGTTGTTGCCCAAAAAATGTCTTGGTTGAGCAACCAGTCGCCTTGGTAAGTGGTGCCACTTGCTTCTTCTTCTCCTTAGTAGAGACATCTTTCTTGGAAGAGGACCTACGGGCACCTCTTTTTGGAGCCATCTTCTTCAGATGTCGGAACAACAGGCCGCAGCAGCACTTCTTCCTGGCACTGATGCTCAACGATGATGATGCGTAGTTTTGTGCACCTAAACGCAAACGAAGACAGAGGAACATCAGTAAATATAAATGTTGCATATGTAGCGCTTGAATAAACAGTTAGCAAGTAGGCATTTATGAATACACACGTGCACACCACACAATATGGAATTTTCAAAATTCGGATTTGCTAAATTTTTGGGAAACAGGAATTTAACATTGATCCAAGAGAGCACACACACAGAGGGTTGTGCTTTCATGTACCCCTGACTCCGCCTGGGCACAATGGGTGAAAGCAAGGCACACCTATGTCTCAAAGCTCACTGCCTGCCTTCAAAATGGCCGCTTGACCCCCCCATCCACATGGCCAGGACCATGCCTCAAAATGGCCACCACCAACATAGCCAGCACCCAACCCCTACTCCAAAAAGTGAAAACACACAACACAAATCAAATCACCACAATCCAATGCCATCCATCCATTTTCAGAAGGCTTATGCTGCCTGCTGGTGGTTTTCCGGTGCAAAATTGCATTTTTTACAATTTCGCGAGTGCGAGATTGTTGCTTCACGGCGCGAACGTGGCAAAAACCCACAAAATCCGCGAACAGACCGATTCTGGGCCCCCCTGGGCATAATGGATGACATCAGAGCACAGTGGGTGCAGGCCTATGGCACAAAGCACACAACTTACAAATGGCCCCTAGACCCCCACCCACACGGGACCAGACAATAAAATGGCCCCCACCCCCATAGCAAGCCCCCAACACCACCCCAAAAAGTCCTAAAACACACAAAAATCAGCACAATCCAATGTCATCCATGCCCTGGCCAGAATCATGTTAACAAAAATAATTTCAACAAAACAGTTGTATCATCCATGCACCCATAAATAAGCCTGGTGGTTTTCAATTCATGTGCAGCAGAATTGTAATTTTTACAATTTCGCGAGTGCGAGATTGTTGCTGCGCGGGACACGAGCAGTGCGAACACAAGCAAAAACACATCCTCAGCTCGCGAACTTGCAGATTTTCCCCCCAAAAAAGTCGAAAAAAAACAACACACACAAAAATCACCACAAACAAACAACATCGACTTACTTCTTTGTGAAATCAAAATTCGAATCCAAAAGTAATCCAAAAGGCCTCAAATCCAAATATCCAGCAGCAACCACAAAAAGTAATCCTTCCCAGTCAAGATCGAAATCAAAGTGGCCAGGAAATGGAGGAGCTTGCTGGACAGGAACAGGAAGTTGGAGACTGGGGCACTTCCTTCACCCCACCCCTATGGGAGGAGCTTGCTGGACAGGAACAGGAAGTTGGAGACTGGGCCACTTCCTTTACTAAGTAATTTTTGTACTTTCGCTAGTGCGAGATTGTTCCTGCCCGCGCCGCGGACCGCGAGCAGCGCGAGCAGTGCGAACACAAACAAAAAATCCGCTTCGCGCGGATTTTGCGTATTCTCGCCGCATCCGCGAGAGTTCGCGGATTGCGGATTCTCCGAAAATACGAAAAATCCGCGAGCGTAACGGATTTTACGCCCATGCTTACACTGAACGGCGCTCTAGCAGTCAGGTGGACTGGCTAGAGGCTGTTCCGGGCTCTATTTAAAGAAAGCAGAAGGTAGGCTCTTCCTGCTCAGGCCCATTGCCGCTCTACTTACGCCTGCACTAGCACGCTCGTGTATTTTAAAATTCCTCGTTTTGGTCCTTTGTTTTAATTTTCGGTTGCACTTAGCTTTCCCCTGGTTTTAATCCCGCATTGACACTGCCCGCATTGCCTCACACTAATTGTACCCTCACCGCTACTTTGACGGGCCGGTCCCTCGTCTTTCAGATTTAGGTGGGCGCCATCTTGGGTGGGGGTTGGGGAAGTGCTGCACTGAACGGCGGTCTAGCAGTCAGGTGGACTGGCTAGAGCCCCACTTAAACCGGGAGCTATGGCACGCTGCGTGTACGTCGCTGCCACGCCGGAGTCACACCAGAGTCCAGCCCGTCTGCGCCCGTCCGCGCTGAGGACGGGCTGGACAGCTGGACGTCCGGTATTGATATCTCTGACTCCCCACATTGTAGATATACCCTTCAGACTCTGCTCGAGTTTAAACCCCGAGGCGCACATGTTCACATACCTGCTCTCCTGACGATCTCTTACGCCCTCTATTATGTGGTTGCTGGACATCTAACACGGTAAGCCCCACCCCCCCTACCATCCAGGCATAGGCCCAAACAACTCACTTTTCCTGGAGCTAGGGCAGGGAAGGAAGACTGTATTCTCCTCAATGCCCGCTCGCTCATCAAAAATAACATCTTGTTTAGGGAATTTATATCAGATAGGAAGCCTTCCCTGGTCTTTGTTACTGAAACCTGGGCAAAGGACTCTTCCGGTCCAGATCTCATTGAAGCAATCCCGGAAGGATATTGCTTGGCTCGGCAAGATAGACTGGGCCGGGGGGAGGAGGGCTAGCAATTCTTTATAGGGATCATTTCCACTGCCACACTGCTGCTATTTCTGACCCAAAGGATAGCTTTCAAGCACTTTCCTTTTCCATAAAAAGTGACCATAGAGCCCTCCTTAATGGAATTTTGGCATACCGCCCTCCTGGCCCATGAACTAATTTTGGCCAACGGTTGCTCCGCGTCCTAGAACCCTATTTTGGTCAAAAATACTTTACGATTCTAGGAGATTTTAATTTCCATTTATAGAGGCACGACATCAAGGATACCATCTCCTTGTTGGAGGTTATGTCAGCCTGTGGCTTTGACCAGCTGGTCAAAGGGGCCACTCATCGAGCTGGGCATACGCTCGATGGAATTTTTTCCAATGACGAGAGGCTGATGATCAAGGACCCTATTCCTCTGTCATGGTCTGATCATCTGCCCGTCCCATTTGAGCTAATCTGTCCGCTCATCTATGTGCCCATAAATACACCCAGCAAGCAAGAACTTCGTAGGAACTTTAAGGATATCTCAAATAGCTCCTTCTCCACTTGGGCTCCCAATTTGTGTTTATCTCAAGAAGAAAGTGTTTCTACAGCTGTCATGCACTTTGAAAGAATTATGACTGAAGCACTAAACGAATTAGCCCCGTTTAAATCCGGCCGCCGTTCCAGAAAAAGGCCCTCAGCCCCCTGGTTTTCGGAACACCTTAGACTCCTGAGACAGGAGGTAAGGAGGCGGGAGCGCCTCTGGCACTCTGGATGGGACCTAAAAGATAAGGAAGCTCACAAGATCTTGTTGAGGAAGTATAAGGCTGAAATTATGAAAGCCAAACAAGAGCATTTCACGGCCTTGACAACTTCATTGTCCTCCCCAAGAGAGCTCTTTAGGGTTGTAGATTCACTTATAACCCTCCAAACCCCAGATCCAGTAGTAGCTTCCCAAGAGCTTTGCAACAACATTGCCTCTTTCTTTCAGGCAAAAATATTAGATATCTACTCTGCCTTGGAGCTACAAAAATCTCTTATGAGTGGGCCCCCTGCTTTAGGGGCTATGGACCACGCCCCGGCTGAAACTCTTCCTTTGGGAATTTTAGATTCCTTCCCCCCACTTTCCTTAGAGGATCTGGACAGCCTCCTTAATAAAACTAAATCGGGCTCTCCTCTGGATGTGTGCCCCCTCAGGATCCTTAAACAATGCAGGGAAACTCTCCTGCCTCCTCTGGTGGATATTATGAACAGAGCCATGAGAGACGGCCTTTTCCCCACCCAATGGAAAAGTGCGGTGGTAAAACCTCTTTTAAAAAAGACCTCCCTGGATCCGTCGATCTTAAAACACTTCCGGTCCATTTCACTACTTCCAGCGCCAGCAAAGATGCTAGAAGCACATCTTAACACGCATCTTGCTGCTTTTGTAGAGAGCTCGGCCTGTCTTGACTCCTCTCAACATGGTTTCAGGAGGGAACACAGCACTGAGTCGGCCCTCACCATAGTGTTGGATAATATCCGTACACGCGTTGATGAGGGCCAGACCACCCTTCTGATCCTTTTGGATCTGACGGCGGCTTTTGATACCCTCTCTCCCTCAGTATTAACATCTCGGCTGAGGGAGATTGGGGTGCAAGGTGCAGCCCTAGATCTACTCACTTCTTTCCTCAATTATCGAGTGCAAAGAGTGAAGTTGGGGAGTACCTATCTCCATCCCTCCCTGTGCAATGTGGGGTCCCTCAGGGGTCGGCTCTTAGTCCGACCCTATTTAACATCTATGTGACCCCACTTGCCAGGCTTATTAGATCTTTTGGGATGGAGATAGTTTCCTATGCGGATGGCACCCAGATCCTTGTCTCTCTCTCCCAGTCTAGCGTCCCAACTGCCTCCAATTTTAGATCTTGTATGGAGGCAGTCGGTCAATGGATGATCCTTAATTCGCTGAAATTAAATGGAGAGAAGACGGAGGTAATTGTGTTTGGAGGGAAAGATGACGTATGGTCATCCTGCTGGTGGCCAGACTCATTAGGAGCCTGTCCCACCCCTACCTCCTCTGCAAAAAATCTTGGGGTCATGATTGATCCTGCCCTTAACATGGGTAAACAGGTCAGTAGAACCATCTCCACTTGCTGGGGCATTATTCATGTCTTGAGGAGGATCAGGCATTACCTATCCCTACACGCAAGGAAACAGCTTGCTGTTGCCCTCATTGGCTCCCGGCTGGACTACTGCAATGCGCTGTATGCGGGAATGAATAAGAGTCTACTGCAGCGCTTGCAGGTAGTCCAGAATGCCGCTGCCAGGTTTGTCCTGGATCTTCCTAAACGCGCCTCAGCTACAGCGGCCAGAAAGCTGTTGCATTGGCTTCCTGTTGAGGACCGCATTCACTTTAAGACCCTATGTATGACATACAGGGCTTTAGCTAAAAACAGTCCCACCGGTGTAGGATCCATCCTGTCTCGCTACACTCCCTCCAGGGATCTGCGATCCTCTGGCAGACTTCTTCTATCTGCCCCCTGTTTCAGGAGAGTGAAATGGGGTGGCAGGGCTTTCTCCACTTTGGCGCCCAAGTTGTGGAATGCCCTCCCGCTGGAATTAAGATCCCTACCCACTCTTCAGGCATTCAGAAGTGCTCTGAAAACACATCTCTTTGTGCAAGCGTATCTGTAGTGGTGTAGTGATGACATTTATGATCTGTTTTGTTAGGCGCCTTGATGCCTTCGGGTTATTGTTTGCGCGGTACAAATTTTATTCATTCATTCATTCATTCATATCTTGCGGACATGGGGTCTCTACAGGGTGTCTACATACTTTGAATGGGGCTCCGTAACTGAAACTATTGTTGTTACGATGGGTCTATAGGGTGGATCCATACTATGTTTAAGAATTTTGGAAATACCATAAATTGCCGCCATCTTTGGTTTGTCAATATTTAGATACTCCCATTCTTTTTCACAAAAATGGTTATGTCTCAGCGCTTGTGTGGTGATATCAAGCACTGACTTCTAGACTCTTTTGGTAGGATCACTCCTGATGGGAATATAATGCTGTCTATTGTTGAGCATTTCTTTCATCTTATGGATATATTGCTCAGTGTCCATTAGGACTATGCCTCCACCGCTGTCACAACGTTTTATGGTTAAATTCTTATTAAGAACAAGTTCCCTTCAGAGCTACATTTTCTTCTCGAGTGATGTCAAAATCTGGGACCGGAATATATTTCATTGCTGTAGTTAGTTTTTTAACTCCATGTTTGAAGATAGCTATCTCTGGAGCTACTTGTTCCAGGGTGGGTAGAAACATGGACATAGGGGTGAGTCCAGATGTAGTTTGTATGATTGGCATCGGATTGTCTTGTCCTTCAAAGAAAAAATGTAATCTGATCTTATGAAAGAAGATCATCAAATCTTAAAGAATTTCAAATTCATTTGCTTTTGTGTGAGGGATAAAAGACAATCCTTTAGTCAGGAGAGATTCAGTGGGGAAATACAATATTTGACTGCTCAGATTAAAAATGGGAATATAATTCAATCTCGCCAATTATTGGCTGTGTCTCGTCAACAAGTATTGGTTCTCGTTCTGATGTGGGTATTGGTTCTGTACCTGCTGATAATGGTTTTGAGGTGGAGGGTATTGCGGATTCTGAGGAAGTGGATATTGCTGATTCTAGATGTGTGTTTGGTTCCCTCCGAATCTGGGCTGATATCTTGTTTGCCAGTGAGTGCGTTGGTTCCCTCACTTGGCTAAAAAAGGAGGGCGTTCACTCCTGGAACCTCTAGCCAAATTCCTTTCTGAGCCTTGTTCTTGAACTGGACACTGTCACTTTCAAAGAGGGTATACCTATCAGGGAAATGTTGAATGAAGGATTTCCATTGTTGAAATATTACCAAAGGGGTTGATGAAAGTCCCTGACTGTGCATACAGCACTTCCATCTAGAACTTTTCAGATCACTGGCACATATTAGCAGTACGCTGCTGTGCAATTGATACATCCTAAAAACAAAAACTGGATCTCCACTCCAGCTCAAAGAAGATCTGAACCAACTGACACATGTGTCTACCCTGATGTTGTGCTTCTTAAAGGTGGTACTGCTTGTTGTCAATTTCCTCTAGCTAGGACTACATTCACTGTTGTGGAAGCTTGTCGGGAAGCCTCAAAAGTATTAAAAAGACCACTTTAAGCTACTTTTAGAGTTTAGAGGGGGGATGTTAAAAACACAACCATCCCAACACACTGGTAGTCTCAGTTGTAACCCTGCCTCCTGAGCAATCACTTTTCCTACACCAGCATTTTCACCTATCTTTGTTTTTCCTTTGTGGATCCCAAGCTTGCCCTTTTCTGGCACCCAATTAATATACATCTAGCATGGCACTAGAAAGGCCTCTCATGACCATGTAAAGCATTTTTGGCATAGGAAGAAGTGTTCTTTGTATAGAATTGGTGGTCAATTAAGACTCTCTTGAAATGCAGATAACCAGCAATATGGTCTTAAATTGTTTCCCAACTTCACCCAACTTTGCCCAAGGGGAAGTTTAAACTGGTCATGGCTGTTGCTAGTCACTACTTTGTTTTGAAGTCCTGTGGATTCTACATACTGATGTAAAAAATTAAAATGTGATCTGACTGGTGACCTAATCCCCCTTATGCACAAGTAGCATATGAAGGGAGGAGATGAGCTGTAAAGCAGCTTGGGGATGGCACATTAAATGGGGGCTGCTGCATATATTTTTAGGATGCTCCGAATGGGATGGCATAAGGCAAGGTATGCCACAGATGGCACTGTAACTATGGTGTTTGACCTTCAAGCCTAAGGATGGTCTTCCGCCAAACTTTTTGCCTTCTCCCCTCCTATTTTGCTGAATTAGTTTCTGTTGCCCTTAGGACTCTGTGCTAAAGTCCATTAGCTCACTCCCAAACCATGGTCACATTGGCTTACACCTGATAAGCAAGCTTAATATACTTATAAGTCCCTAGTAAAGTGGTATATCATATACCAAACAAAGGTAAATTAAACGTTACACTACACTGATTGTGCCACCCACTTAATTAGCCCCTAAGAACATGCCTTGGGCTTGCCATTGCTGTTATTGTGGCCATTGAGCAATTGTATACTGCCAATTTAACTTGGCAATCTAAAACATTTGCTAAGCCTAAAACACCCATAGAATACACATATGTTACCCCTAGGGTAGGCCCTAAACAGCCATAGGGCAGGGTACATTGTATTAAAATAAGTTTAACATGTTCTTTTAAGATTTTCGTGATCTGTTTTTTTCACTACTGTGAGGCCTACCGCTACCTTAGGATAATATTGGGTTATGTTATTACATTAACTAAGTGATAACTTTTGCATGGGAGTGGGAGTAAATATCATGATTGGTGTCTAGGCAATTGCAATTTAAAAGTCTCTTTATTGGTAAGGTAGTATTTTATGTTACTATTCTAAAACCTCCACTTTTAGAAAAATAATTTGTCCTAGACATTAGGTGCCTGCTGCTTTTTTCCTGTGTCACATGAGTAGGTGCAATTGGCATTAAGCCTTTATATATTCCTCTTAGACAGCCACACAATAGAGCCTGGGAGTTGACAGCAAGGTCTATCCAAGGGAGGATGGGGGTGAATCTGTGTACAGCCACACTTGTACTACAAATGCCCCCGGTGTAGCTGGCATGCATAGACCTTCACACCAGTCTATTGTGCCTGTAGACGGGTTAGTACCAGGGCAGTGGGGCAGGATATTCCAGACACTTCTGTAGGGAAATTGTTTTTTCCAATTTAAAGAGGTCACAGGGATAACAGGGGAACCCTTTGACCCACCTCCTAAGAGCTTCTATGGCTCTTCGCCAGCGCCCGTAATAGGGCAAGGGCGTAGAGGCAAAGGGATTCCTTCATTTGCATGGGGCACAACCCCATGCAAATGAGGGAATGCCCCTTGAGTAAGCGCTGGGCTGTATATGTGCCAGCGCTTTCAGTATGGCATAAGGGGCTGCACAAGCGTCTGCAGCCCCGGTGGCACGCAAAGTGAGCACAAATGCCCATTGAGCCCCCAGGGCACTTAGGGTAATATGGCCTCTGCAATCTTACCTTTTAATTTGCTGGGTAATCTCATCAATGTTTAGGACTGGGGAAAGGTCTGATGCTTCTCCTTATTATGTATGGGGTTGGTCAGGATAGGGTTTGCTGGGCAGCATTTTGTGATTAGTAAGTAGTTTTTCTGGCACATAGTTTGGGCTGTTCACAAGACCATTTTGCTTTCTCTCAAATATCCCCTTCTCCCTCAAAACCTAACTAAATAAGAAAGATTATAGGCTAGCAGTTCTTAACTTAGGGTCTGAGAACTGCTGGTGGCTCGCAGTGACTACTCAGAGTGATTCCTAACTGTTTATAATCAAAACTAATAGCAGATTAATAAAGCATGTGTACACAAATATATCAAAAACAATTGTTTTTTTTCAAACACGGTGTAAATGTAAAGCAATTTGAAATTAAATATTAATAATTAAAAAGGCATTATCAGCTTGTTTTTTGAGAGTGTTTTAATTACAGCAAATAGAATCTAGAATATACAAGTGATGCCTCAATTGAAGGACTGGTGTGTCTGGCAAAAGAAAAGCATGCAAAACATCAAAACAGAAAGTTGTAGTTCTATATTCTAGCATATTGACTCATCTTTTATGATTTAAACCAATTTTTTTAATTAAAATTTTCTTTTTATCAACCAGTTGGTTGAGAACACAAATCAATCAAAGGCAATGCGATATACATGCAAAGGCATCTCACAGGGGGCCTCTACCACAACAATCCAAATGCTGGAACCCACTCTGTTTCCCTGAAGCATACCCTGCCCGATTAGAGAGTGTATCAGTCTCTCCTCCCTGGCCATTTATATAGTTGAGACTCTCCCATCTCCATCTCCTTCTCCAGTCCGGCCATTGGGGCCCCTATGATGCATCCAAGGACCCCAGATCTTTTTGAATTCAACAGAGCACTCTTGGGCACGGAATGTTGCGTGTTCCACTTGCTCGCACCAGTCTATGTCCTCTTCCCATTCCCTAATCGTTGAGGACCTGCTTGCCCCCATAGTCTGGCTAAGTTGCTCTTTGCTACCCATGTCGCTATGTTTAGCCAAGTACATATATGGCAGAGCAGGGCCATTTCCCTTCTCCCGGCACACCCAGCAGCAGTCATCTGGCCTCGAGCGGGACAGGTAGACCTATTACCTCCCTTATTTTCTCTAATATTCCTGCCCAGAAGGTCAGGATCAGTGACAGGTCCAAAGTGTGTGGTAGGACATGCCCACTTCTCTGCACCCCCTGGGGTATCCAGCCAATTCACTGCAGCCTATCTGAACACCCTTGACCTAGAGAGGTAGGACCTATGCAATATACGAAGCTGCATTAGGCAAAACCATGCTCGTATAGCAGTTTCTCTGGGGCTCTGCAATGCCTCGACCCATTCCTCATCTTCTAGGAGACCCACCTTGATCACCCAAGCCTCCTTCAGTGAGGCTGGGCACTCCGGCATGTTGTTTATTATCTTCCTAAATGTTAGGGAGACTGCCTTGGTAGGCAAAAAAGAATAGCAAACACAACGATAGAGTATCCCTGGTAATGTAATGTAATGTAAAGGACATTTCTACCCTGCAACTTTCACTCCAAGGAGTATCTTGGCGCTCAAACAACTCAGATGGAGGAGTTGGGGGGGAAAAAGAGAGGGTGTCCCTAAGTTTTACACACCCATTACACTAAGGTCCTACAGGTGGCATCAGACAGAGAGAAAATCCAGGTTTTTAGTGCCTTCCTGAAAGGGGCTTCCTGGGAGATTGACCGCAAAAAGGGGGGGAGTTTATTCCAGGCTTTAGTTCCCAATACAAAAAGGGATTTGCCACCCTTTGTGGCCAACTTGAAATGGGGGCGAGTGAGTAGATTCTGGTGTGCAGATCTCAAACAGCGAGTTGGATAATACCTTTTAAACCCGTTACATAAATAGGTTGGGCCACGTTGGTGAAATGCCCTAAAAGTGGTTAAGAGAAGTTTAAACAAAATTCTTTTACCTATTGGCAGCCAATGAAGGGTATTTAATGCTGCTGAGGCTGATGACTTACGGGGCAGACGCAGTACAAGGCGGGCTGCCGCATTTTGGACCATTTGTAATTTGTGGAGAACAGTTTTGTTTGCTCCAACATATAGTCCATTGCAATAATCTAGCCTAGAACTAATTAAGGCCACTGCGACTGTTTTCCTCGCCGATAGCGGAAGAAGATCAAAGAACTTCCTAGGTGCTTTGATGATCTGAAAGCACATGCCTGCTACTGCCACGGCCTGGGGTTTAAAAGATAGCTGATTGTCGAATTTGATGCCCAGATTACGGGCAGATGCAATTGTATTAGGGGGCACTTCAGCATCTGCTGGCCAGCATACTATTGGGGAGAAAAGGTTGTTATTCCCTATAGGTAGAATTTTGGTTTTTCCAGCGTTACACTTTAAATGGTTGTTCGTCATCCATTTAAAAGTTGCTGCAAGACAGTCCTTAAGATCTTCCTCGGCACCTGGCCGCTCCCTGTCCAACACCAATATCAATTGGGTATCGTCAGCGTATGAGATAGAGCTGATCTTGAATGACGCGATCAGTTTCATCAGGGGCACCATATAAAGATTAAAAAGAACCGGGCTCAAGCTAGAGCCCTGAGGAACCCCTGAGCTGACGATTTTAACCTCAGAGTGATATGGGCCTAGCACTGTTATTTGGCGTCTGTTGGTAAGGAAGTTCCTACACCATGCCAGAACCTGTCCTCCTACCCCTGCGGCAGCCAATCGGTCCACTAAGATGTTATGTGAGACCGTATCAAAGGCTGCCGACAGGTCAAGTAGGATAAGGATGGCCTTCTTTCCCTGATCCATTGCTGCCCTTAATGTTTCTGCAGTAAAGAGTAGGGCTGATTCGGTGGAGTGTTCTGACCGAAATCCTGACTGATTAGGATGGAGAACGTTATTCTTTTCCAAAAAGTTGGTTAGTTGGCTGTTAACAAACTTTTCAGTCAGTTTAAATAGAATGGGTAGCAGGGAAATCGGGCGCAGGTTGGAAAGGGTAGTAGGATCGGCAAGGGCCTTTTTTTGGAGAGGCTTAACAGCGGCAAGTTTCCAGTCGTCAGGGATAGTTGCCATAGTTAGAGAGGAATTCATAATCCTGTTGATCATTGGATTAACCGTCTCTATTAAAAGATGCAACACCGGAGGGGGGCAGGGATCGAAAGGGGATCCCGATTTGCTGGCTAGTATCGCTTTAGCAGTTTCCTCCAGGGATACTGGGGCGAAGTCATCAAGGCAGGGGGAAGATATTGTCTCCACTATCGCTTCAACATCCATCATTGTAGTAGCTACTGGTGGGAAAGTGTTTGTAATGGCCAGGATTTTGTTATCAAAGTAATCAGATATCGCATTACATAGGTCCTGTGAGGGGGGAATCTCTTGCGATAGAGCTGAAGGATTCATAAAATCCTTGACAATCTTAAAGATTGCTTTTTGTTCATGTCCTGCCATAGATATAGCCTGTAGATAGTGAATTCTTTTTGCGGATTTTATTCCTGCATGATACTTCCGTCTTGCTGCTATGTAGATGTTACGTGTGGCGGTGTCGTAATTTCGACGCCACCTACGTTCCAGGGTTTTAACTTCACGTAGTTCAAGCTTTAAGGTTATTGAGAACCATGGGGCATTCTTTTTTATGTTCCTGTGTTTCAGATTCTGGTTTCTGGATGCTTTTAGCAGAGTACCCGCTCCAGCAATCCAGTTACAGTAAGTCTGATTATCTGTCGAAGTAAGACCGACCAGGACTGGCATGCTATCTTTAAGTTTCTCAATAACATCAGGTCTACTGGCTAATGACTTCCAGTCTGGGGCAATTTTAGTGTTAGCATTGTTGTTGCTCTTTGAGGGATTTATACTGGGTTTCAAAATTCCGACTATATTGAAAGGGATGAAAAAGTGATCTGTCCATACCTGGGGACAAGGGGATTTAACTGTCAAGTGAGGGTAATTGGAACAGACACAGTCTAAAAGATGCCCTGCCTGATGGGTGGGTTCGCGGTTCACAAGAGTAAGACCCAACACTTCGATTGTGTCCATAAAACAGCTCACCCCAGAAGCGTTGGGGAACTCAAGGTGCATGTTGAGGTCACCTAATACAGAAAAATTGGAAAACCTAAGTGTTAAATCACTCAACGCATCACCTACTGTGTCCAAGAACTTAGAGGGAGGGCCCGGGGGGGCGATAGATAAGAGCCCCAGAGAAAACAAAAGTATCATGAATTTCCAAGGAAAATACTAGTGCTTCTGCCTCTTTTATTTCCATCAGTTCTTGGGTGGAACATTTAAAGGTGTTTCGATAGATAATAGCAAGACCTCCTCCCCGTTGTTCAAGTCTGTCCAACCGCTGGATAAGGAAATTGGGAGGGAGAGCTATGGCTAAGGCAGGATTACACCACGGCTTTAGCCATGTTTCTGTAACCAGAAGCCAGTCCAGATGCGATTCAATGATGAGATCATAAATATTCTTGGCATTTTTCACTAAGGATCGAGCATTGATTAAACCACCTCGTGCTAATATAGCATCTGTGGATGCCTCTACCAAAGGTTCAGGAAATAGTGTCATGTGACAATAGGCACAGCAGACAGGGCCATGCCAACTGTGCGGAGATATGGCACAGTTACAAGATGCTTGAGGCTCTTGAAAAGATAACAAAAAGTCACGTGACATACCTGGAACCAAATAATACGGGTAGACAGCAAAAATATAATTGCTCAGAATATCACGCCTCTCACGCCTCCTTGGCGCTGACGGGCGCAGACGTGCAGACTCTGGCTTGACTCAGGCGCGAGTCAGGCGCTACCGCTGCGCATCACCGCTGCGCGGGAGGTGTGAGCTTTAAGTAGAGGCTCACCTGGTCTCCTATCTGAGCACTAAAGCGCTCAGGCAAGTGGCACGCTGAAGGATCAACACCCCCAAGATGGCGGCCAAGCGCCACGAGTAGGCAGTGTAGGAAACAATTTACTCCGCTCTATACGCGGTGAGGGCACAATTGTGATGCAAGTATGTGGACGCGGCGGTATTCTGTTAAAATCAGGGGCTAATAAAATTAAAATAACCAAGATAAGAAAAACTGTCTTTTTTAAAATTAGAATAAGTGCTGCACGCCTAGTATCACACTAGCAATAACGCGCGTAGAAAATAAAGGTACACCTTTCCCAAGGTCGAGCTGCTCAAAGTGCTCGCCTTAAGTAGAGGCTCACCTGGTCTCCTATCTGAGCACTAGAGCGCTCAGGCAAGTGGCACGCTGAAGGATCAACACCCCCAAGATGGCGGCCAAGCGCCACGAGTAGGCAGTGTAGGAAACGATTTACTCCGCTCTATACGCGGTGAGGGCACAATTATGATGCAAGTATGTGTGGTAACCCCCTACAACTCAGCCAGTAACATACGTTATAAAATTCTACACAAACATTGGCACATCTTGCGGCTGGACCCAGTCATAAACAACGTTATAAGTGAGAAACCTAACGTTATCTACAAACGAGGCCAAACTCTGAGGAACATTCCCAGTCCGTGCTTTTACAATCCCAAAAACCACAGAAGGAACACAAAATGGCTAGGTACTCGACCGCTTGGATTCTATAAATGTGGCCACTGCTCCGTCTGCCCCTAAACATTGGACAGGATCAAGAGTTTCAAGTACAATACACAAACAGAGTATAAGATCAACTCATTCATGAATTGCAACACCAAATTCAAAGTATATTGTATGGTCTGCGTATGTAAGGACATCTATGTGGGCAGTACAATTAGACCAGTAAAAGAGAGGATACAGGAGCACATACAAAATGGAAATGGAAATACAAGCTACCCTCTAGCAGTACATTTCAATGCTGTGCATTGCCCAGCAGAATTATCCAGTGTGAATTTGGTCTGGACTACATCCATTCATCCATTCACCCATCCATTTAGTCTGGACTACTGTAATGCGCTCTATGCGGGGCTTAACAGGAGCCTCCTGCAGCGCTTACAGGTAGTTCAGAATGCCACAGCCAGATTTGCTCTGGATGGTCCTAGACGCTCTTCGGCCACGTTGGCCAGGAAAGCGTTGCATTGGCTACCGGTAGAACATCGAGTTCGGTTTAAGGTTTTATGCATGACCTATAGAGCCATTGCAAAAAATAGTGACATGGGAGTTGGGTCCATCATTTCTCACTATATTCCTGGAAGGAACTTGCGTTCCTCCGGGAAATTGCTCCTGACAGTCCCCCGGATTCGAAGAGTCAAGTGGGGTGGCAGGGCTTTCTCCACCCTGGCCCCCAAATGGTGGAATGATCTTCCTCTGGATCTTAGATCTCTACCGTCCCTTCAGAAATTTCGAAGGGCTCTTAAAACTCGCCTTTTCCTGCAAGCCTATGTGTAAGGATGTATGTCTCAATTTTGATGTGATTGTTAGGCGCCTTGATACCTGCGGGTTATTGTTTTTTGCGCATTATACATTTTTATCAAATCAAATCAATCAAATCAAATCAAATCAATTTTAATGGGCTTGAGACAATCACTGATAATCCAAGAAGGGGGGACAAAGTTCAGTGCTTACGCAAACTGGAGGCCTCTTGGATTTGGAAATTGAGAACTGTAGATCATGGGCTTAACACTGATAAAAAAATGTATGTATTTCTTAGGATTGATTCCTATGTGGAGAATACCTTGATTTTACCACAGTATATTAGTAATAATCAGAGCCTACAAAACAAAAAAAAGAACAATGGTTAGTTTTACCGGTCTTTCTATGTATTCAGAATGATACACTTTTGTGAAACACTTCGATCGTTGTAGTGTATGTATTCAAGATCAGGGGCATCTACTCTGATTACAATTATGCCTTGTTGTGCCTTACATGATTAATTTCTGTTTGAAAGAATTTGTGTTCAGACTATGTTACATTACATAGACCAATACCTGTTTGTTAAAGTCTGTGACCAGTCATATCAGTTATGATCTTTCTTTTTTCTCTACTAGTTAGAGACTGAAATATATACTACAATGTAGCTCCAGAATATACAATCTGTATTGTAAACCAATATGAATTTTTACTTTGTTTGCACCATCCTTATGGGACTAGCCTTCTCTCTGCGCTCTCCTGCACCTTTAATGTCACGATTCTGATAGGGCGCCGTGGGAGAATCGCATATAGACTACTTATTTGAAAGACTTTTTGAATGACTTCTACAGCACTTTAATGTGCAGGCTATATTTACACCTGTCCACTTACACGCTATTGCTATTCACCACTCTCCACTTTGGATACAAACTTGACATTGCTCTTTTTTTCGGCCACCAAGTAATATATAAATTAGTATTGAGTCTTATTTTTGTGCCAAGACCGTCTCTTTCCAGAATTGTAGAGACGATTGCAGGTAGTGTTATTCAGGTTGGGAATATTACGTTTTGGATTTCCTTTTGTAGTTACCAACACTAAATCTCCCTAGAAATAGCAGCGGTTTACTATGCCTACTCATAGTCCATCGGAATGTGATGAAACTACAACTATGGCCAATACCGGTTACGTACACACTACGTCAAATCGCGCTTTCACGCCTTTGACGCTTTGAAAACGCATCTTGTAACTTAACAGCATTTTCCTTGATGACGGTTGCACTAACCTTTTGTGTCAGGAGCAGGATACCACGATCTTCGGATAAATGTTAAAACATGGGGGGTTAATTGATTTTTTCTAGACCCATATTTTTTAGACCCATATAGAGGGTAGAGGTGCATTGCTTCCTGTGTATTTCTGTTAAGTTGCAGACATCAATTCAAGAACGATAATCTTTCTACAAGCTCTTGACTTTGGCTTCTAATCGTTCACTATAACAGTGTCTTTCTAGGTTACCTGACATAGCTAGGTGAGAGGATTATTTTTTAAATTGTTCTAATAGATGTTTTTTTTTATGCGGGTCCTAACTGCCTTTACCTTTTGAATGTACGTATATTTGCCATTCCTTTTACGCACATTATCGTTTTTGACAGAAAGTATTCTGGGTGTTTTTTAACTTTAGTCTACTTTTTGGTGCACTGGCTCTTATCCCCATTATACCTGCGTCAGGTATAATGTATGCAGGGTGGGCGTTCCGTCGCAAGGAAGCCCCGTCAAAGTGATGCAGTAAAATCTACAAGATTTCACTGAATCACTTTTATGTACCCGCTGCCTCAAATCCTTACGCCTGCTTCAAGCAGGAGTGATGCAGCATATTAGGTATAGGGCACCCCTGAGCAGTGCTGGAGTTGCGTCGCACTTGCAACACACTCCAGCACTGCGTCACCCTTACGCCGACAGATGCGTCACACATCTGTCTATCCATGCGCCAGACCTCTGCAACTCCCTCGCGTCCTACTTCCACAACAAGATCGCGGACATACACAACAGCTTCAGCATCCAACCAACGCACGCCACAACCGCAGCTACGCCACCCACCACCACCCTCCGCGCCTGGACTCCGATCAGCACCGAAGACACCATCCGCACAATGAACTCCGTCCACTCCGGATCTCCGACCGACCCCTGCCCTCACCACATCTTCAACAAGGCCGACACTGTCATCGCACCCCACCTGCGGGACATTATCAACGCCTCCTTCGACACCACCACCTTCCCGGAGAGCTGGAAGCACGCAGAACTCAGCGCTCTACTCAAGAAACCTACAGCGGACCCCACCGAACTCAAGAATTACCGTCCCATCTCGCTCCTCCCGTTCCCGGCCAAAGTCATCGAAAAGACCGTCAACAAACAGCTGCCCGCCTTCCTCGAGACGAATGGATCCCTCAACCCCTCACAGTCTGGCTTCCGAGCCAACCACAGCACCGAGACCGCCCTCATCGCTGCCACCGATGACATCCGAACCCTGATGGACAACGGAGAAACAGCGGCCCTCATCCTCCTGGACCTCTCCGCGGCATTCGACACTGTCTGCCACCGCACCCTAGTGCAGCGCCTCGGCAACATCGGAATCCAGGAGAAGGCACTGGAATGGATCACCTCCTTCCTAGACGGAAGAACACAGAGAGTCCGCCTACCACCGTACAAATCAGAGGCCACCGAAGTCATCTGCGGCGTCCCTCAAGGATCCTCGTTGAGTCCCACCCTCTTCAACGTCTACATGAGCCCCCTCGCGGCCATCGCACGCCAACACAACCTCAACATAATCTCCTACGCCGACGACACCCAGCTGATCCTCTCCCTGACCAACGACCCCGCCACCGCCAGAGCCAACCTGCACGAAGGGATGAGAGATGTAGCCGAGTGGATGACGACCAGCCGCCTGAAACTGAACTCAGACAAGACGGAGGTCCTCATCCTGGGCTCCTCGCCCTCCGCCTGGGACGACTCCTGGTGGCCCCCCGCCCTGGGCACCGCACCCAAACCGACGGACCACGCACGCAACCTGGGCTTCATCCTGGACTCCTCCCTCTCCATGACCAGACAAGTCAACGCCGTCTCCTCGTCATGCTTCAACATCCTACGCATGCTACGGAAGATCTTCTGGTGGATCCCCACCGAGACCAGGAAGACTGTCACCCAGGCCCTCGTCACCAGCCGACTGGACTACGGCAACGCCCTCTACGCCGGAACCACCGCCAAGCTCCAGAAGAGACTCCAGCGGATCCAGAACGCCTCAGCCAGACTCATCCTCGACATCCCACGGAACAGCCACATCTCCGGACATCTGAGAGACCTGCACTGGCTCCCCGTCAACAAAAGAATCACCTTCCGTCTCCTCACCCACGCACACAAAGCCCTACACGACCAAGGCCCGAGCTACCTCAACAACCGAGTCAACTTCTACGCTCCCAAGCGCCACCTCAGATCAACCAGCCACGCCCTCGCCGCCGTCCCCCGCATCCGAAGAGCGACAACAGGAGGAAGGTCCTTCTCCTACCTGGCCGCCAAGACCTGGACCTCCCTCCCAACCGACCTGCGCCTGACCCAGGACCACCTCTCCTTCAGGAAGAAGATCAAGACCTGGCTGTTCGAGCAGTGACGGCACCCCCCCCCCTCCTAGCGCCTTGAGACCCTACGGGTGAGTAGTGCGCTCTATAAATGTCTTGATTGATTGATGGTGTGCCGCATTGTAAATGCGGTGCATCCATGGTGGCGCAAGGTTTTTTTTGAGTCAAGCAAAATAACTGGCGCATCCCTGCTAATATGCAGGAATGCGCCAGTTATTGTACATCTGACCCTTAGTGTTCTGAGAAATCTGACTTTTACAATTGTTCATTCTTTAAAATAAGTTTAAAATAACAATAATAACTAATAAGGGGTGTTTAAAAGCTGCAATACTTATCAGCCCAAATCTACCTTTTTTTTCCTAGTGATTACTTTTAGATTATTGTGTTTACGGACTCGTATCGATATTCAAGCACTCCTGTGATACTTCGAACGGGTTAAGGGTGCTTTGGTGGATTTTTCTACATACCGACAGATACTGAAGGTATACACAGATCATATTTTTTCTCTCTCTAAATCATTTCCTTTTTCCTCTCCTCTTCTAACTTACATAAGCTTGTCTATGGATGGTACATATTCACGAGAGTGTGTGCTATATTTGTGGCTCTTTCTGTATACTTCTCGTGTCTTTGTACTTCCATAAAATCTCAAATCTATTTCACGATGGGTCACAACGGCTTATGTTGAGTTGTTTCATCTGTTGAACACTTACTGCTATTTCCTTCACCGGGTCTGGTGTCACATTTTTGTCTGACTTTCTTCCCCTTTTTTTTGGCTCTCTTTATGGCACTGTTTCTGCTTTTCACCGATCTATTTTGAAATCAATCCAGTGTTGTACGTTGGAAGAATGTAGCAAGAATTCCCTCTTGTCATGTTTTTGAAACCAAACAATTTGTCATATTGTTTTGCTAACAGCCTTGGGAAAGTCGTTTATCGACGAAACACGTCTCGGCTGTTCTTGTTCTACAACAATGTGACAAACTTTCTGAAAACTGTTCCAACTATGATCAGGATCTTGACATACTGCTTGTTATATTCACTATGCTTTTTTGTAATTAAATACATTACTGACTATTGATGGTCAGTTGTTATTTTTTTTGTGCTGTGCTCTGTTTTCGCATTTCTATAATTGATGTGTATGGAGGAAGTTTTCTCTCAGCATTGGGTGACACTGCGGATGGCACAGTGTTGACAATGAGCCCGCCGGATTACGTATTATGATACACATGTGCAAACTAAACAGAGGTGCTGACTGTTCTCTTTGAAACCACTGCCATCATTCCAGTATATTATATGGCCCCCATACACTGAGAGAAAAGTCTCGGTGTGAAGTGACATATATTTTCTCTTTTTTGAAGTAAGACCTCCCTATTTAGGGATCTGAAGTGGGATGCAAAACACGGATAGGTCCACCATGCCAGCATGGCCTGTCAGACCTGTCATCACTGGAGAAAAAAGACAACTAACAATGCTGCAAATTCCTTTTGCATTTATTTACCCACCACTTGGGTGGCAGATTTGTGGCTTTTAGGGCGTCACCTTTACATTAACCAGCTCACAAAGAACTACATAGGCACTCTATAGCAAGGACTGGGCGGGGAACTAAGCAGAGCTTATGCTAATTAAAAATTATTTAACCATTCAACAACATGAATGTAGCAGGTGACTGAAAAAGCACATATCAGAGCATGGCAGTTAAGCTCTTTCGAGCTCTTTAGCACCTGGCCCCTTTGAAACTTTGCAATATCCACTGTCATCTCCTGCCATCTCTGTCTGACTGCTCAAACTATATTTGTGCTTTTGGTCTACATTAACAAGAAATCACATATATCCAACCAAATTCAGAGGCACCATATAGTTCAAAATCACCTAATTCAAATCAGACCTCCACTCTTCATAAAAATTAAGTGTCATCTCGAAGACAACATATAAGACAAAAAACACCATCCACCAGCACCACACAACTAGACTGATTAAAGATATACTGTGGATGCACAAACTGGCCAATGAAGATAACAGTCTCTCAAAATGCATGTGCTCGGACTCGTCAACATCTTCGGCTACACAAAGCCAACACTAACCATTGTGGCACATTTAGAACCAAAATGTACACAACATATTCACGCACCCACGCTACTGATATTCTAGTCCAACAAAATCACAGAATCAAGCGTATGAGGACATTTTTGAGACCATGATGTGAAGCTACCCTGTCAGACAGCGATACAAGGCCGTACTAATAACAACATAATGCTTTACTGATCTAGGGCCAGATGTAGGTAAATTAGATTTACTGATTCATAAATACCGCATTTTACCGATTCGATATTCATGAATCGGTAAATCTAATGTAGGTAATTATTCGGTAAAAAATACAGAATCGGTGGGATTCGGTATTTACCGATTCGGTAATTACCGAATCGGTATTTGCCATTGATTCCTATGGGCCTTGAAGCCCATAGGATTCAATGGCAAATACCGATTTGGTAATTACCGAATCGGTAAAATTACCGAATTGCCAAGGGGGACAGGGTGTCACTTTGACACCCTGTTGCACCCCTGTTTCTGGCTTGTGTGCCATGTGGCACACATACATGCCGATAGGGCATGTATGTGTGCCACATGGCACAGGTGTACATGCACAGATGTGCATGTACACTGGAATTCGTTATTTACAATGCAATAGTATTACATGGTAAATAACGAATCGGTAATGGCCGGTGGCACTGTTTGAAGTGCCACCTACATCTGGATTTACTGATTCGGTAAAATTACCGATTTGGTATTTTACAGAATCGGTAAATTTACTGAATCGGTAAATATACCGATTCTGTAAATATAAGGCCTCCTACATGTCAAACACCAAATACCAGTCGGTAACGGCCGAAATCGGCCGTTAGCGACCGGTATTTGGTGACCTACATCTGGCCCCTAGTTTAAATTACTAAAATAGTATGAATATAGCCACCATTTAACCAAACTCTGCCTACCTTTTCCACAGCAGCTTGATCTTTGTTTGTTACAGGAGGTGATGATGAAATCTGCAATGCATTTTCAATTTGTGCTAATCTAAGTATCATTTAAAAAAAAACTGGATTGATCTGCATTGTTTCGTCATTCATTCCCACATTTCTAAAGGCAACGATCGGAGTGTGGCCCAAACAACACAACTTTTAAGGGCCCAAATCATTTCCCTGCATTAGCCTGGTCATTTACTTTTGGGGTCTTAAACAATGAGAGGCACAGTGGGGCATATGTACAAGCACATATCTCCACTGGAGCATCACTTGTTTGATGCTCCATTGTCATAGCAAAATTTCCCACATTAACAAGGTTGCACTAAGCCACTTAATGTGGCTTAACGCCACCTTGCAAATATGCCCCTTTCCTCTGCAGTCCGCAGTGGCAAAGGGGCATGCAATGGATGTCACTGTGGGCGTTCCACCGCATCACCCATTGCTGTTTGCCACTGCTTCAGATTTACAAGGCTGGGGCAGCACCAAATACATCACCATTCTAACACCATGTATTACTGAGCATTGGAATGGCAATATGAGTAGAAATCTTTGATTTCTCCTATTTTTTTGCTATTTCCATGTGTGCTGCAGAAAGGGCAAATTACCATGAATGATGTTTATGTGAAGGAAGGTGTCCCTTCTTGCACATAAACAATCGATCCTGCAGCACAAGCACCTTTGCAACATAACAGCAAGTCGCCTCTGCTGGCACTAGGCAGCTCTTTTTGCGCCAGCACTAGGGGAAACAGAGGGGTGCGCGGTATTCTTGTTAATAGGTTGCATACCCAAGTTTTGAAAATGTCAGAGCATGGGGCTGCCGAATTTGGCGTAGCTCCACACTCTCGCATTTTTTTCTAAATATGCCTCGGTGTCTCCCAGTCCTCAGTCACTCAAAAGATGAGGACTGTCACATAACCCAGACCAGCCATTAGATCAAGAGCCAACAACAATAACTGATGCTGCTTATGGCTACATGCAGTCCAATAATTTCAAACTCACTAATTTCTATCAGAGCAGGGTATACATACAGGGCCTGACTCATAAAGGAAAACTTAGACCTGAAGCCTAAGTTTAGACCTGAAATATATGTTACCTCTGTGGACTGGGCATTTAGGCTTCAGGTCTAAACTTGGACTTCAGGTCTAAGTTTACTTTTGTGAATCGGACCCATAGTATGCAGTATTTCTTTTGGTACGTTTTGTACTTTTTTTGACAGCCGAAATGCTATCAAGGCTCTGACAATTTAAAGAAAATGACGGTAGGAAGTGATTTTTAATGGAACTGAATAAACCATGAGGATATTGTATTCTGTAGGCATGCATTTGTGGCATCAGTATACCAGACCATTCTTCAAAGCGACAGAAATGTAGATATCTAAAAGGATGATTCTCTGAAATGAGCAGAACATCTTGAACTAATATCATAATGGGTTCCTGACTTAACTTTGCGTTCACATTGCAAGTTGTAACAAGACTTCCACCGAGTTCTCATTTATTTTTAACATATAAGGACTTTGAGAGGAATGTTCAGTAATTAGTTTGTGGAAGTTCTAGTACTGAATTGATTGCCTCCTCTTATGTTGCCCTCCTGGGGACATTTTTGATCATAACATTCAAAAGCTGACCTTGGTGCAGATTTTATCTGAAATATTACATGTTGTTTGACCTTCAAATCTAGATTGAAACAAAGATGAAAAGATTAAAACAAGCACCCTGCTTGGAGTCCAAGAACAAAATGCTAAATTTACAATATTAATGAAACAACATTAAATATCGTAAATGTCATCGCCTCAGACGTAGGTCCCAACATTCATGTACTCCGTGAAAGAGTGTTAATGTTTTTCAGGGCTTATACACTGACTGTTTTTTCGAAAAATGTATAGTTAAAAGCTAGGAAAAGAAAGTAGAGTCTACTGAAACAAAATCCAAATGTATTACAATATGTATGATAGGAATATCAGACGTTACCAAGCACTCCTTTACAAAGTGGTAGGTTACAAGGTGGTTGTTAAAACGTGATGTGCAACATGGTGTACCTTCTGAACGCTTGGGCTTAGTTACAAGCAGGGCCAGACTGGCCCTAGCGGGCTGCAGCAATCTGCCAGGTCTGGTTGCTATCCCAGTCTGGCCCTGTTACACTGAATCATCACTTTTAATATGGGAAAAAGTGATGTACTGCCGGCGCAAGGGGCTTGTAAATAAATCCTGCAATGTTTTACCACACTGTGGGCCTCATTTACTCATTTTGATGCACTGCAGCGCAGCAAGCCTTCCTGCTTTGCTGCAGTGTATCAAAATAAAAGTGCAGTAATGCACCGTATCTACAGGATACAGCACATTCCTGTCCTTATCCCTTGCGCCGGCTCACCAATAGCAGCTGTGCGCCAATGCAAAAACCATTGTAACCATGGTGAATGGGTGACTGCGTTGGATGGATGATTGTTGTTGTGCAGGAAACTTCCTTCACAAAAACAACTATTAATGGCGTTTTGATCCTTCTATGTGTGTTGTAGAAAGCAGTACACATAGAAATAGAGCAAAAAACGAGGAGAAATAAATGTTCTCCTAAATACGCCACTCCTACACCTCTCCTGGTGAGGAGTAGCAACTGACGCATTCCCAGGTTTATGACAATTTGTAAATCTGGGAATATGTCAGGTTCCATGGATGTTGCTTCAAACATCAACAGCAACACCCACGGAATTCCCCTTTCACGTAGAGTAATGCGTGAGCGGGCCTGTATTTTCAAGACCATGAAAAGTCACATTGGGTGACTTTACGCAGCCTTGTAACATGGGCAGGCGCACTATGCTGCCTGTGCATCAAAAAAGTGATGCAATGGGCTTGGAAATAAGCCCCTCTACTTCTGTGTTTGTGTGTGTATGTGTGCGAGTGTGAGTGTGAGTGTGTTTGTGTGTGTGTGTGTGTTTATATGTGTGTGTGTTTATATGTGTGTGTGTGTGTGTGTGTGTGTGTATTTCCAAAAAAATATGTGTCCTCAAAAAGATGAAAGTATAAGTTGACCACACCATGATTCCACCTCATGGCCTGCCGATTAGGCCAGTTGTTTGTATCAAGCGCTTAACTAGTTAATTCATTTTGCCCGCAGCCATACAAATGTGTGTGAAACACACCATCAATGTATTTACATAGCATATGTTAGCACTATGAATTTGTAATACAAATTTCTTGCTCGATGTACCTTTTTTGACCATGCAGTATTTATATGTGTTGCATATTTGGGGCAGTGTCTACTATTTATGCTCAACTAAAATATCCAGTTGACTTTGAAATATGCAACAACTGAGTGGAATGAGTCTGGCTTGGTCCAGGTGGCACCAATATATCATGCCAGTTTAAGTTAATTTGTGGTATTTGAAGAAAGCCTCACCAATATGCCAACCAGTTGACTCTGAATTTGGTAATTGGAATTCTTTGATTTTTAGTTTATTTACTATATGCTTTTTTTCATCAGTACCTATTTTCTTTGTAAAACTCTGACTTTTGAAGAGTTTTCCGAAATTAATTTCAGCTTGATTAGCTTGCCTCAATATTTACATAGAGAGTTCTTGCCATTTACAGTCTAGGTATGAGACCAACTCTATTAAAGACCACATATAGAAGGCATAGAGACACTCCCTTTGTAGTTTTGACTTTTTTCACCAGCTTCTTTCAGTCATTAGCTTAAGACGTTGTCAATTAAGCCTTTTCTTCTCCCAGCATAGTATTATCTTTTTCCTTGTGCTATTAGCGCTTTGGGTACATGTTTTCACCTCAACTGTATGCACTACAATACATAAAGAAGTATTTTAGATCTCCATCCCTCGCCGCCTGTCAGCTCCTCATTACTAACAGATTTTTAGTTCAATAAAACCAGACCTATTGGCTCTGCCAACACTTGTTTCCTATGTTTCCTAAAGGTAAACTTTGTAAAAGTTATTTTTTTAAAATGACTTCCTGTAGTGAACAATGGAACTTATTTCCATCTACTGCATTATACGCTGACCAGACTAACATTAGGAAAAAACGTCCTAAAGGGCATGTTCTTGACTAGTTGTAAGCATTGTATGGTTGTTCTAATCATAATAGGGCAGGGTTATTGTACTTGCAGTAGATTGTGTTTCCTGTGTTTGACGTCACTGAGGTGTCAGAACATTTAAGTTGGATAGAAAAGGACAGCTAAGTTATCACAGACCAGTTGTTAAGAAAGGCTCAATGTCAAGATTCACAAGATTTGTGGCAATTGTCTGCACCACCCGCAAATTGGCTTTCGGCCAAAGCACAGTATTGAAACTGCTCTTTTAGTGGTGGTGGAGGACACAAAAAGAAGATTGGGTCAAGGTGCCATAGTTGCTACTATACTCCTTGATCTTAGCACAGCCTTTGACTCTGTTGATCATCTTACACTCCTAGATAGGATTCTGAAGGCTGCTGTTGTAGGGAAAACCCTGGATTGGCTTAGCTCCTTCCTAATAGACAGATCTTTTCAGGTTTTTAATAAGGTTTGCTCCTCCATTATTATTCCAGTCACATGTGGAGTTCCACAGGGGTCATCGCATTGTTTAACATGTACCTGCAACCTCTTGTGGATATCATAACTCCTTTTGGGATTTCATAGTCTCCTACGTAGCTAGATGGATGACTAAATCCTGCCTTAAGATGAACGGTGTTACAACCAAATTTATTATCTTTGAGAACAATCCCCCTCCCTCTAGGGATCTGGGTTGACTGTTTTGCATTGGTTCCCATCTGGCCTCCAAACTAGCTATGAGTTGTTTGGGAGTGTGGTTGTAAAACACTCTGTCCATGGAGACTCAGGATACTAAACTTTCTGTGATTTGTTTTGGAATCCTGCTTATGCTGAGCAAGATTTTGCCTTTGCTCTCTCTGCCGCGAGGAGGCTGGTAGTCCAGGCTTTGAATCACTCACATCTGGACTACTGAAATTCACTCTACCTGGGTGCTCCTAAGTCAGATATTTGAAAACTACAAGTTGTGAAAAATGCTGCTGCACACACACTGTTAGGGATCACTTGGTTTGAGTCAGCCAGGCAGGGTTTGATGGACTCCACTGGCTACCAGTTGCCTAAAGAATTGAAGTAACATCCTTTTGCACTGTACACAGTGTCCTCCATGCATGTGGTCCCTCTATTTCCCACCAACTTGTTATCCCCTGCTCTCCCACAAGGCTTCTTAGATCCATTAACTCTCACCTGGCCACCGTCCCCAATATCAGAAGCGCTAGAAGTGGAGGACGGTCTTATTTGTTTTTTTTTGTTGTAATGCAGCCAAGCTCTGGAATGCCCTCCTATTAGCCAACCAATCCACAAACAGTGAGCTGTTCTTTAGAAAATATTTTAAGACCTTGCTTTTTAGGAAATGATTTTCTAGGTGATTCCTCTGTTCTCTGTTCAGCAGTTCTCTTTCTCTATTAGCGCTGTGATGCCTACGGGTTGCATGCACTCTATAAATCCCCTAGCGCAGTAGAAACTTTGAATCATTAAGGTAAAAAAAGGGCAAATTCTAATTAGAAAGACTCATTTATAATGGTTGAACAAGTGTGGGTGCCTGCCCAGGAAATGTACTGAATAGATATTCAAGGCTTAAGAAATCCCTACCCACCATCTACAATGCGAATGAAAAGACCACCTTATTTGAGGTAACCTCACACCGGCACACACATAAGAACTGTCTGGCTTGCATATGGGATGGGTTTCCTACAGTGGTTGGAAGCACATAGAGTTCTTTAAATACCCCTGACACACCAAAAGGGCCCTTGGTGTCATGCTTCATCATAGGGGTCTTCGCGTCCCTCTATGGAACGCGGCGTGCTACTAACCAGCGAATACGTGGGAGCACTGATATAATCACCATGTGTGGTGTGTGAGGGTAGTGAGAGGTAGGGTCAGAAGTGAATGGTAAGTGAGTGTTAAAAAAAACCTGGCATGTGAGGGCTAAAAAGAATTTTAATATGCTGGTATTGTTCAAAATGGTGTAGTAGAGGTTTTGTGTAATTAATTTACCACGGAGCCGCAGAAGGGACGTTTGTAGCAGGTAGTACCACTACGCTTGTAAGTACGGTATAGCCGCTTTGACAGCAGGATAACGGTGACAAAACTTAGTATCTCCAACAGCGCTGACCGTTGGCATTTATCCTTTCAGAGTGCCATTAACCCCTTCCATGCTCATGACAAGGTCAGCTCGTCATGCAGTGCACTGCTCCTGTGCTGATGACGAGCTGACCTTGTCATGAACAATGCAAATCTGGAGAGTTCAGCACCCAGCGGGAATTGCCTTAGCACCAATGTGGTTAAGCACGGGGTCCCCTACGTTTTCTTCACAGGCTCATGGTGCCATTGCCTTAATTTTAGCAAGTATGCATTCTACCGTTTTTTTATCCCACTTTACTTGTTTATACCATCACTATGGAGGTACTACAGCGACCATTTGGACATAAATAGAGTGTGTGCTTTATGTTATGTGTTTGTTGTGTCCAGTATTATGTCTTTTTTACAGGGCACTGATACTGCACTGATAGGCTGATCATTTTGTTTTGACACTATGTGAATCACCTTTCTCCATTCATGAGTGCATCCTTGAATTTCTTTTTGTACTTTTTTGTGTTCTTTTTACAGATTGAATTTGAAGTTACCATCTTGCGACAGGCCAAGTACCATAGTGGGCACATTAGGATTTATTCTGCACATAAATAGTATTTGTGTTTGGGCAGTATTACTTTGTCACATGTGAGTAGGGTAGAGATCTGTGCACCCGTCCTGAAGAAGAATATTTAGGCTTCAAAACATGTCGACGCACTCAGGAGGTTATGTACATTAATTTATTTATTTTTTTGTCCTTCATTAAGCAATAGTTTGGAATTGGAGGTATCCTTTTCGGATTTCTCCTGGGTAACCGCAACAGATGCGTGGAGAATTCTTACTTTCCCTTTTTCTTAAGTATTCTTAAAGGCCCTTTTATGTCCATTCCACCTTGATATCGGTTCTGGGGTGAGCTAGTCACTTCGACTACTCCTTCAAGTTCCCACTTGAAGTGTTCTATTGTATTGCTTTAAATCATTGGACAATTGCAACGTTAACGGTGTAGTTACCTATAAGTCATATAGTTTTCCCAAATTGTCCAAAATTTGTTTGCTCTCCCCCATTCCCGCTTCTGTCTAATTTGTTTATTCTTTGAACAGAGACCATCCACTCTTTGAACATTGGAGGTGAATTCTTTACCCAGTTAATACAAATCTCCCTTCTCGCTAGCAATATTAACACAAACACAATTTTTTCTTTATCTTTACTTATTTTAGTTGCCCGGACCGAGCTCCAACTTCTCCCAACAATAATCAAATGCATACTCACGTCCACCTGTACTCCCAATACCTTGGACACGGTTTTAACTATCTCTCTCCAGAATTCTTCCAGGTGGGGGCATTGGCAAAACATGTGAATATCATCTGCGCCCCGTTCCCCGCATTTTGGGTAACTTCTCTCGCTTTGGCCTTTAAACTTCAACAGCCTCTTGGTAGTCCAGTAGGCTCTATGTGCTGTGAATATATGATTTTTTCTCAATGGTGCAGATTTTACTGTTTCACAGCAAGTGTTCATCGAGGTTTGCCATGCGTTCGTTATGTCAAGCTCTGGGAATGTTTCTCCCCAGATCTTTTTGGGGATGTTCATAATACTCTTCTCCTCCTTCAACCAGTGCCCAGTACCAACAGGCTACTTCTTTTTAAATAGTATTGTTTTCCTGCATCATTTCCTCTGTTGTCCCGTAGCCCTCTTTTGTGTCTTTAGGATTTTTAATCCAACTACTTATTTGATAGTATTTTAATCTTGAGATTGTTCCATTCGTTTTTCCATTCAGTGTTTCCCAGTCTATTACTGAATTCAGAAATAATAACTTACCCCATTTATTGATGTTACTTACTTTCAAGACACTTTCTAATTTATCCTTTAAACATTCAGGTGTTCCCGGAGAGTCCCATATAGGTGAACATCTGCTATAGTAAGGTTTTTTAAGTATTCTTCTCATTTGGTACCAGAGCGATGCCGCCGCCTTTAGGCTTTCTAACCTTATTTTTTTTAAGTACTTGGGGTAGCCGTACTTAAACAAGAAATAACTTCCTTCCTTGTTTAGTGCCGCTTTTAGATGGTCGGGTTTACAGATCATAGTGTCCTAATAGTATCCTGACATTTTTGAATTGGAACGCTCTGCGGTAGTCGAGAATATCAAGGCTGGCTATCCTTCCGTGTAACTTTTTCTTCTTATTTTTTTCCAGGCTATTCTAGCCCCTTTTGCTGCCCAGATGAAACTGATTAGTTCCCCTTGTAATTTTTTTATTTGGTTGAGGTTGAAGTCCAGTGGGATGGTACTGAATAGGTATGTGAATTTGGGCAGTATGGCCAACTTTATTATATTGGACCGTCCGATAAATGATAGTGGAAGACCTTCCCATACTTTTAGCAACTTCTTTACTTGTTTATGTATTCTCTCAAAGTTATGGTTTGGGATTTCATTGAGCTTTACTAAAATGTCAATGCCCAGGTATTTCGGTTTTAGTTTGATTTGCTAAGTAGCCTGATACTACTCCATCTTCCTCTAGTATTCCTTCTATTTTGGGTAGAGAAGCTTCCAGATTACTTGTCAATATCATTAGGTTGACAGCAAAAAGCGCAACTTTCTTTTCCCATTCCTGGTGTTTAAATGGGATAATTCCTGCCGCTTTCCTTATTTTTCTGCCAATGGTTCTATATATAAGTCAAATAGCAAGGGTGATAAGGGACACCCCTGCCTTGTCCCTCTTCTTATTGTTATGCTGTCAGTTAATACTCCGTTTACTAGAACCTTTGGTGTTGGATTTTTGTATATTTGTTTTATTGCTTTTTGGAATGTCTCCCCTTGTTTGAACTTTGCTAAGGTTGCCGTTAAAAAGGGCCAACTTACCCTGTTGAATGCTTTGGCAGCATCTAGGGTCAAAACAGAGAATGATGTATCATAGTGGATTGCAATATCTATTGCTAGGACAAGCTCTTGTGTTAGTTTCTGTATGTGCTGTCCTTTAATGAAACCTTTTTGTTCTCCGTGAACCACTGAACCTGCAATCTCCCCAAGCCTTTTAGCTAGAATTTGTGTGTAAACCTTGTAGTCGGCATTTAGAAGAGATATTGGCCTGTAAGATTCAGTTCTCGTTGGATCTTTCCCTGGCTTGAGTATTAGGTTAATTGTTGCCTCATTCCAAGAGTCTGGCAGTATTCCTGTGTTGTGGCTGTCAAGAGGGAATACACAAAGTGTAGCTGTCACCCAGTCTACATGTGTATTGGAGACAGGCTGCAGCACAATGAGCAAAGTTGAGACCAGAGAAAGGACCACTATCTTAAAGTGGCATTTCTAAAACTGTATAGTCAAATCCATATTAATCTTTAAAGAGAATTTATCACCACCATTCCAAAGATATTAAACTTGAAGTAGCCACTCTGTTCCAATCCGGAATTACAGCTACAAAGGTGTTTTAAGGAATCCCCAATGCTAGCCTATACAAGGAGTCTTCCTCACAGCAGTGAAAAATGAACTTAGCTCATACATTTTAGCACTGGTTAGCAGTGGTAAAGTGCTCAGAGTCCTAAGGCCAACATAAATATACAGCGTAAAGTGGAGGGAAGCAGGTAAAAAGTTGGGGTTAGACCATTCCAAGGATGAAAGGTCTAACACTTCTCATTCAGGAATGACAGCTTATAAAATGTAATCAGGATTCCCCAAAGTTAACCTATGAGAAGGGTAGGTCTCACTGCAATGAAAAGCGAGTAGAGGAGTTTTTCATTACCAGGACATGTAAAACTTAAAAAAGTACTTGTACCACCTTTTGATTAAATTGGACCCTGCCCTATGGGCTAACTAGGGCCTACCTTAGGGGTAACTTGTATGTAATAAAAGGGGTATTTATGGCTTGGAAAGGGGTTTTAAATGCCACATTAACATTGTAGTGTAAACTGCCCACACTGGCCCTGAAGTGGCAGGCCTCAGAGATGTTCAAAGGGCTGCTAGTTGGTGGAACAATCTGTGCTGCAGGCCCCTTAGTAGCATTTAATGTATAGACCCTGGACACATGTATATATATATATATATTGAGGATTGAAACTAATTCATTGTTCACTACGGATACCAGAATCCTTAGTGAAATGACTCACCTGCAACCTATTAAAGGTATTTAAATGAGCGAAAAAACGAGTGCACATTGTTTGTCTGCGCGATGTTGAGGCTTGCCTTTGAGAAAGGAGCTGGGGGCTCTGAAACATGTTAGGCCGTGAACAAACTCAGCAATGCAACTGCCGGTTCCCCTAATGAAAAGGATTTTGATAGTTCGCCTGTGATGGAGTGCTTCCCCGAGATCGGGACGAACTTTGAATGATATATATATATATATAAATTAAATATGCCGATTGTGGATAAGCCAATGTTAGCCAACGTTACCATGTTTTAACAGAGTGCATATGTACTTTAGCACTGGTTAGTAGGACTATGTCCAACAAAAACAATAAAGCAAAACATGGAGGTAAGCAGGCAAAAGGTTTGGGGATGATCCTGCACAAAGGGCCATTTCCAACACTACCTATAACTTGCCTACACCATACTCTGCTTACGACCTGACATATTACATCAGTTATGACATGTTAAATGATATTTGTGATTGTAAAATGTCCCTGGTGATTAATGTACCTAGTGATTAATTTTAAAATTTTAAAATATCTCTTTTTTTTTAATGAATGAAATGAATCACATACCCATGTTTCTCCTTTTTCTTCTTTTTTAACATAATTTATTTATTGACTGTAATTTATGGGTTTTATGTATGGCGGCAAGCAATAACTGTTAATTGAGAACTGAAGTGATGAATTGTGGATTTTACTAGCTGTCAATGAAGGGTAATTTTAAAATATTAAATTGTAACTGTCTTTTATGATTGAAAAAAATCGAAATAAAGACTTTTGAATTGAATTGACATGTTAAATGACTTCGTTGATATCACTCAAGACAGAGAAAAAGCTTCATCAGCCAAACAGAGCTCCCTATTATTCTAATGTTTTTATATTGCAGGACTAATGCGTGCAGCCATCCACATGTTTGTAACCTTTTAACCATTTCAACCCCAACCAGAGCACCTCCTTAAACGCACATTTCTCAAAAATGGCAGAACAGATTTACACAAATTACAAAAAGCATGCTTTCTGTGTAAAAATCGAAATCATTGTGAAGATTAGCATATTCCACGCAGTCCTTTCTTCAGTATCTGAGAGCAATGAATGAACATGAGAATCAATGTTTTGGGAACCCCCCCCCTTTATCTTAGCCTCCTCTTGACAGATCAGGCAAACCTTTCCGTAAAGGAACTAAGATGGTTGAACTTTTTGGGAGTAACTTGTGTCCAGATTCATGGAGATGCACACACATACCCTCAAACTCCCCCCAACCCCCCCCCACACATTAAATCACTTTCCGCAGATGGAAATAATGCCTCCTTCCCAGTAGTATATAACCCCCACCTCCTATTTCCCTAAGGCAGAATGTACTACAGCCGGTTTACCGCTGTAACACATGCCCCCACAGGGAAATGTCAGAATGCAACTGAACAGTGTTTGGTCACATTCAAATCAGTCAGTCGGTCACGTTTACAAGAGGGTGTCGGACGGAAGCAATTCTGCCCGACATCGTAATTGGCCCCAATGTCTAAAGTGAAGTTCTTTCTTGCTACTCAAATTATTACTCAAATTATTAATATATATCTGATTGTGAAGACTGACAGCGCATAAATCTCTCAAGCTGGTTTCCTAATTTTTGTTCATCAGTTGAAATTAATGGAGTTGGTATAGCATTCCTTACTGATTTAGAATTGATGTGCCACTTTTTCTTTAATTACTCTTAGGAAATTATGTTAATATGGTCAAATTTCTTTGCAACTTGTTGTTTCTTTTTACAATGAGACAAACACTTAGATTGTTCTTTTAATAATCCAGATGTGTTGTTGAAAAAATATGTTGCAGTTTTATCAGTAGGATTACAGTTTATTATTAAGTAATTCATGAATTCAATGTACTGGTGTATTCAGTTCCAATTGGTTTCGAAGGCCATGTACAGTAAATCATGAGACCATTCATCATTTATGCCATTCGACTTGTCATCTCACTCTGTAATAAGTTGGGATGATCCTTGCATTTCTACATTCTATAGGATATGTCCAGGATTATTTATTATTTTTCTGGCTTTCAGCCTGAGATATAGTTTTGGAGATTCTATGGTTATATATGAAGAACCAAACATGTATTTTTTATGAAAAAAACAATCACTGAACCAGATAGGTAAGAGAGGCCTATGGTTTTACCATTTAATTACACTGAATTCAAATGATTGATTGCAACACTAGGCTGCTCGATAATCATTATTTTATTAGACAAATAAAGAGTTTTCAGTTTGTGGATTTGGTGAAATGTTGTAAGGAAGTAGATTATTTTTTCACTATACCACATGTAGAGAAGAGAAATCCTCCCCATGCATGATGCCACTGAAGTTCTGGCATCTGCCATAGAACCAGGGCAAGTAGCCTGAAGCAGGTTGATCATGCTGGCACTTCACAGCTTTGGAGATTTCTTTCTGAAAAGTCCCAATGCAGAATACAAAATTGTCATTTTTTGGGAGGTGCATAGATCTCTGATGGGACCAACCTAAAATTCAGTTCCAATGCTGTTGAGCTGCCGTTCAGATATCTTTCCCAGGAGACTCATGCTGAAGCTCTGAAGGAATAGCTTCCATAACTTTTAAAACTTTTTTCAGGTGCCCAGATTGCCACAGGTGTACTCTTCTAAGGCACTTACATATAGATTCATCAAAGTCCCGTTTTGCAAGTTTGTAATAACGATTATTAAGGAATCGCTATTACAGACTCGCAAAACGGGATTCATGTACAAATCGCAATTTATTGTGCGATTCCTACAGCTTCCTTATTTGCGATTAGATAATTGCTAATCGCAAATAAGGAATAACTCCCGATTCATTTATATGGTCCTAAAGGCCCATAGGAATGAATGGGAAGACATATCAATGTGCGAATCGCTATAAGCGATTCGCATTTTGAGTTTGCGATTTCAAGGGTGCAGGGGTGTCCAAAGGACACCCTGTTGCACCCCTGAAATGATGATCTTGGAGCCTGGCGTTATGCACACACATGTCCCAAGGACATGTGTGTGTGTAACATACAACTTAGAAAAATGCACTAAAGTGCATTTTTCTAAGTTTTCGCTATTTATCACGAAGTCAGACTTCGCGGTAAATAGCCGCAAAAAATAGCGAATTCGCAATTTTTAAAAGGTTCATGAATAGCATTTAAGGAATCTCTAATTGAGATTCCTTAAATGCGATCGCAATTTGAGAAATCGCAATTATTTGCGATGTTTCAAATTGCGAGTTCATGACGCATTGATGAATTCCAAATGCCATTTTTGCGGGCGCAAACGGCCGAATTTTGCGATTCGCACCGTTTGCGCTCGCAAAAATGCTTGATGAATCTATATGATAGAAACTAAGTGGAAGGCACTTAGAGGCAATCAGTGTGCCACACAGAGGCCAACTTTGAAAAACTGGGGGGTATGGCCCTTTGGACTGAAGTGGGGTTGGGCCCAATATATGCTTAACAAAACAGAAGAACCCACACTTCACGTTATTTCAACAAGTATTATTGTTGTCTGAGTTATGCAACAACCTATGTGTAAAGAGAGTGAAACATACAATTCATACGATTCATTTCATGGTACATCGTATTATTTAAAAAAAATTATAAAACAGGTGGAAAAAGAAATTTTAAGTGAAAAAAGATGTCAAAATTATTTCAAATGGACATCAACACATAAGCACAGTTTTTTCAAAATACTGAATTGTCATAGATCACTGTAGAAACTCAGTATAAAATTAATGTCAACAATATTTGCAATAAATAAGGTTCAGTCCCCTTTGTGAACAATGTTTTCAAGAATATAGGATTTAATCCTTTTTGCCGTGCTTTCAAGAATATAGGATTTCACTCTCTTTACACATAGGTTGTTGCATAACTCAGACAACAAATGTATGTGGTCATGTTTGTGAAGAACGTCTTCTTCTCTTTCTAGAAACAGTATTGTCTATTTCAAAAAAACGATTAAAAGGCGTAAATAATTGCCGAGATGAACATGATAAAGTTTGTTCATTTCTCTACTTGAATAATACTTGTTGAAATAACGTGAAGTGTGGGTTCTTCTGTTTTGTTAAACACAGAGGCCAACAGCAAATACCAGTCCAGGTCCAAGTTCAATGGCCACTGGTCAGCCGAGCACTGCAGGGAAAAGGACTCTTGTATATTGTTGTGTAGCTGCATCCACACAGGAGGTCAGCCAACTGATCCTTGGAGTCCACTTCTTTGTACTGGATACACGAGGGAGCAGGTCCAATCCTTCAAGTAACCTTTAATGTTACAGATAGCAGGTCCAGTCCTCTTCTCGTCTTCTGCAAGTCCTGAAGGTATTCTGAAGAGGGTATCTTTGGGTGTCACATTTATGATTGCCACTAGAAAATGCATTGGTGGCTCTTAGAAACTCCCTAACCAATGGAGTAAAAGTTACCAGGCCCTATCCTACCTACTTTTTCAGTAGATTCTCCTTGCTTTACCACAAACAGGTACAAAATGCAACGTGTCAGGGCAATTCCAAGATGGTGAACTTCTTCACTCACACTAAACTTGGACTTTGAGAGTTGTGTAGGGGACTGCACTAAGGAAATTACTAATATAGTCCCACATCTGATCCTAAAATCCAGTTTGGAGCAGGCCCTGGACACAAAACAAAATGAGAGCAGAGTCTGTGAAGACAAAGTAGGCTCCTTCAGTAACCAGACAAGTGATATACAAGTACTGTGTTCTTGTCCAGTGTGATCCCTTCAAAGGTACAAAAGCTTTACTTGTGTCTCAAAAAGGCCTTTCAGGCAGGATTAAACATGGGTATGCCAACAGGGTTGCTTCAGTCCCCACCCCAAATGGCCAGCTGAGCTCAGGCCAGTCATAAATGCGTATTCAAATTGACCTGTCAAGCAAAGTGGTCTATGATGTGGATCCTGGAAAGAATTTCACACCACAGGATATGTTCATAATTGACTGCTGCTGGAGAACTAATGTGAATTACCTTTCTGGAGCTTCAGGCAGGGAAATGGTAACTATCTAAAAGCTACTTTTCCTAAATATTTATTCACAATAAAACTTCACCATTGAATTGGGGTTTTGATAAATATTAAAAATAGTCCTTGGTTGCCCTTTATTGTTGTTTCCAGTCTAAAGTGACAGAATAAAGTGTAGCAACAGTAGAGTATTAGTATTGGCCACCTGCCAACTTAGCCAAAGACAGCTGTCTTTTGGAATCAGATCAGACACACCTTTGCAAGCCAGTAGTTGAAGGCCTTTCGGGTGTCATAGAACTAATTCATTTGTATTGTGATCACTAAATCCATTTCCCACTGTGCCCCCTTCTCCACACAGTCTAGAATACCCCTAGGGAGGAAGATATAATATATACTATTCTCGCTTGCCACCTGCCACCTGCCCACAAAATCTGGTGTTTGTACCTCTGGTGAACCCAAGTTTTTAGCCAGGTTGAAAAGGTCAAACAGCCTTAGATTATGCCGAAAGGGCTGGCCCCTATGGTCTGCCGTTTGGCTTGGTGGAATAATGGTAGGAACCAAGAAGGGATCACATTGTGTTTAAATCCCCTCTAACAATCACATGGAATTAGTTCAATGTATGGCTGGCCCTGGCTAGTAAAAGTTCCTTAATTTAAAAAAAGATTGAGATTTGACAGTCCATCTCCACCACAGGGTTCTAAAAGTTATCAAGGGAAAAATGTAATCAGTGCTGTAACACTATCCTTAACAGTTGAATTTTAGGGTGACTACAGACAACGGGAAACACCTTCAAATATTTGGAGATTCGAACCATGGTGGCCAATCCCTCACTCCGCTCTACCCCCAACCGAACGATTAGGGGTACAGAGAAGGTGTCGACCCCATCCCAAACAATATCGCATGATTCCAGGTTTTCTGAAGCATTATAATATCAAATTTGGAATTGTAGATGCACCAACTTGTTACACTAGTTTAAGGGCGATATGTATCAACATTCCGTTTTGCGATTCCTAAATAGCGATTTTTAAGGAATCGCTATTTAGAAATCGCAAAATGGTATGTATGTACAAAATCGCTTCTTTTTAGCGATTCCTTAATATTCCTTAATTGCGATTAGCAAATTGCTAATCGCAATTAAGGAATAATTTCCCATTCATTTCTATGGGCCAGGAGGCCCATAGGAATGAAGGGGAATTTTGCAATTTGCTAATCTCAAATTGTGAATATTTTCAAGGGTGCAGGGGTGTCCAAAGGACACGCTGTTGCACCCCTGAAATCTGCATGGGTGCACATGTGGCGCACATACATGCCCTAAGGGCATGTCTGTGCATCACATGGCACTTTGAAAAATGTAAAAAAAAAAATTTTGGAAGGAATTCGCAACTTACCACCAACTAGAAGTTGGTGGTAATTTGCGATTCCTTAAGGCCGATATGTTGCAAAATAAGGAATCGCAGATTTTGCGATTCCTTATTCTGAACCACGTTTTGTTTAATACATACCATTTAGCAAATTCGCATTCGCAAAGGCGAATTTCGGCCTTTGCGAATGCGAATTTGCTTGATACATATCACCCTAAAGTGACAAATGGACACGTTACACCTGTGTCCTCTAGCACTAAGAGTGGCGATATTCCAAAATATCAGGCGGGAACATGAGTCCATGCTTTTCCAGGCCTTGGGTGGAATCCCTACACATGCAAGACCTTCCAAGTTGCTGCAAGCCCATTTTGGCTAGTTTCTTCTATTGAGGTTGGACAGACACTAGGTAGGCATTTAAGAGCCCCAAGGCTCATTATAGGGGTGAACCTATTAGTAGTGGGGATGTTTGAATGAGCTATTGATTCAAAATGCTTAGGGGGCAATATAGACCTATTTGGGAAAGTAATAGAAAGATGCCTATAAAAGTAGCCCCGTGGTAAAACGGTAATGTGTTTGTGCTGAAGATTCCACTGAGCCTGTGGAGCAAGACGTGAGATAAGCTGGCCACCTAAATACTGGTTCCTACAATTGATCACCACACAGTCACCACTAAATTGTTTGATTAGGGGACCAATCCACTTAACTCTCTGGACAAAAAGATTGTCTTTAAACTCTGCAAGACTGAAGTCCAATTTACCTGGTAACCAGTGACTCACCATGTTTTTCAAGTCATTGTGTGTTTCAGAGTGAGTTGCAGACAAGCAGGAACATTTGTCAAGACAACTACAAAAGGGCATCACTGCGGTGGAAGTTCAAGATGCAGATTGGGGCCTCTTCAATTGAGGAAAGCTGTCCTGTTATAGTAGCAGGGGCAAATCTCCTAATTTCTGGATCATCTTCCTGAAAGTCTATGGCCCAGGAGATGGAGTTCTGCTCATAGGGGCAGTTGTACCTACAGGTGACATTTGATTCACAATAAATTTTAATTCCTGTGCATGAGTCATCACATTAACTACTGATGTGGGGGTATTGGTAAAGTAAGAGAAAGATGCCTATAAAAGTAGCCCAGTGGTAAAACGGTAATGTGTTTGTGCTGAAGATTCCACTGAGCCTGTGGAGCAAAACGTGAGATAAGCTGGCCACCTAAATACGGGTTCCTACAATTGATCACCACACACACACCACTAAATTGTTTGATTAGTGGACCAATCCACTTAACTCTCTGGACAAAAAGATTGTCTTTAAACTCTGCAAGACTGAAGTCCGATTTACCTGGTAACCAGTGACTAACCATGTTTTTCAAGTCATTGTGTGTTTCAGAGTGGGTTGCAGGCAAGCAGGAACATTTGTCAGGACAACTACAAAAGGGCAACACTGTGGTGGAAGCTCAAGATGCAGATTGGGGCATCTTCAATTGAGGACAGCTGTCCTGTTATATCAGCAGGGTAAAATCTCCTAATTTCTGGAGCATTTTCCTGAAATTATGTGGCCCAGGAGATGGAGTTCTGCTCATAGGGGCTGTTCTGTACCTATAGGTGACCTTTGATTCACAATAAATGCTAATTCCTGTGCATGAGTCATCACATGAACTACTAATGTGGGAGTATTGTTTGCTACCACCAACCCCACAGCCCCATTAGCTTTAGGGAGTGTATTGGTATGGTCAGTTAACTTTATAATAATTTTTTTCAAACTGACTATTTCCTTCACCAAAGGGGGGGTGCAAATATTAACCAGGGTTTCAAACTTCACCATCAATGTGATGTAACTGAAGCTATTTGTTTTCTCATTATGATCGCCGTGGTTTCCACATCCTAATTTAGAGTTTGGCAGAGAGGGTACTATGTCACAATTGCAACAGAGTATCCTCTCTGCCAAATCGTCGGTCCACCTACCTGATTTAAAGGCAGCCATACTTTTAAGTGTGTCAGCAATGGAGCCTTCTTCGGCTCAGTAGCTGACATACTCCTTGGCGGCCCAATTGCAGGCTATAACATAAGATAATATGATATAATATAACATATTAATATAATATAATATAATATAATATAATATAATATAATACAATATAACATTGTCCACCCAATTTATAGTGGAGGGTTTTATATGTTTTTGTGTTATTTATCATCCCCAGTTAAAATCTGGTTGCGAGGGATAGTAATGAAAAATGGATGACCTCCACACCATAGGAGACAACCCCTATTGTGAGGGACTCCTTTGATTTTTCTTTTTGAAAAGAAAATCCCATTCGATAAAAAAAGAGCCCTGTAATAAACTTTTAACTCATTGACAGAAACAGCTGTGCGTAGAAACCTAAGATTTCTGCCCGGCTTTGGAGTATGTGTACTTCGCCAAAGCAAAGGAGTATTTTACTCCGTCTGCCTCACGTATTTAATATTGCATTCCACACTCTAGATCAGACCCTTAATAGGTTACAGATATGTAAACCATGATGTGTTCTGCCCCCTGACCACTGAACTATATGTTAACTGCTAAGCTAAAGAGTCAGATATTTCATGCACCATAAGCAAAACGTGATACACATACAGCAGGTCTAGTGCATATTTAATACATTAGCAAATAACCTAAATACCCCTGAAATCTGAAATTAGAGTGCATTCAATTAAAGGGAAATAATGTGAATGATATTCGTTTTTGAGAATACAATTCAATAATAAAATCCAGTTAGAGAATGCTCAGGTTAAATGGAAGGAGAGGGTCGCCATTTAGAAGAGCTTATCAATCCTATTCCAAAAGCCTTCTTATGAACATTCTAAGAAAGCTTTCCAATCAAAGGTCGAACGGACCATGAAATTTACAAATTATCAGAATTAATGGACAATATATTCCTCACATCAAGAACTGTAAATCAATCCAATGAGTTTTATTATCTAAGGAAGCAGATATAATATTTTTGTAAGAAAACTATGTTTCAGAGAAAAGACAAAAGATAAATCACTGCAATTGCGAATATGTTAATACTTGTGCGGTGATTCCTAAATACATTAATACTGTATCCAGGGGCGGCTACTCCACAAAGGCAGGGGAGCGTCGCCACACTGCTTTGAAGCAGCGCAAACTAAAAAGAAAATGACAATAACGAAACATTCTTATCAATTTATTTTTAGAATTGCAGTTGCACTGCAGCCAGGTTGTTAGGGCGGGGCCGGGCTTCCCTGACGTCGAGGGAGGAGTGGTGCCTGCACCTTGTAAATGTAAATGTACAGGAATTTATATAGCGCAAATCACCAAGCGGTTTCTAAGCACTTGTTAGGGAACCCGTCCTGGTATTCCCCTGTGAGATAACCCGGCAGGGTATCCACAAGGTGAAAGCCAGGCATCCCGCCGCGAGGGGCCGTTGTGGAGATTAAGCAAGCTATTGCCCAGAGTCGCAGAGTGTGAACCCGTGAATCGAGTAGGCACCGGAGCGAGAATTGTCGAGTCCATGGATATTTTTAGGACTCAAGTCCCTGCCGAGCCGGGAATTGAACCCTGGTCCCGGGCTGACCTCTGCTTCCAGGTCTGCCTCCTCTATCCAGTGAGCCACACTTCTCCACACCTTAAGTTTGCATGACGTTTTGGCCGGCCAATATGTGCACTTTGCATGTTCTCCACTGGCTGTATTTTATAGCCTGGGTGGAGAACATGCACAGTCTCCCAGTCCCTCTCTGAGTGATCACCGAACCACAGCACTAAGACCAATCACACTGCTGTCAGGCAGTGGTGTGTTGGTCAGAGGATTCTTGGAAGCTGTGTGCTTCCTGGTTCCTTATGGAGGAGAGGTGGCGGCTGGCGACGGTGACCATCAGGTAAGTTTTCTATTCTTTTTTATTTTTTACTATCCCCTGCCTTCCTCCACCCCACCACCATTCCCTCCAGCCGCCACTGACTTTAGCCTGCATATTTTCAGAAAATTTGAAAAAAAAGAATTCTCTCTGGCTCTTTAAGACGTCAGGTAAGAAACTCTGAGAGTATAATGTTCTTAAACTTTGATAACATTTGGAGGAAATAACAGAAAAAGGTGCATTCTTCTTGAATGAGGCTAGGGGACAACATTAGTAAGCAGCACAGAATACCAAGATAAATAATGAGAAAGGCTGAAAAATACCCTCACAGGTCTCTTTCTGTAATTCCACAGAAAACGTAATTTGTGCAGCGCGGCTGACAGGAAAGCTCGCATTACACAGGTCTGTCCAATGAAACTTTATGCTACTCAACTCAAATAGAATGACAATCAGAATATAATCAAATACATATTTTCCTTTGAAAGATAACTTCAATAAAATGCATAATGCAAGATGTCAAAGGAAAGTCTACTTACCAAAATGAGTCTTAAAAGGATAATCCAGAGATCCCAATTGAAAACACAATGATAGTGCAGTTATGATTAAGAATTAAAAGTGCACGGGGCATGGTCAGTAACATGGCCGTTTAGGACGGGCTTTGTTGAGCTCTGTCCTAACGCGGATAAGCTCTTTTTTTCTTTCCAGGTGACTTCAAGGGCGGCACCACCAAAGTATTCTGATGGTGACAGTGGGGGCAGGCAGGCATTGTCCTCACTCAATGAGGTGTAAATCACGGGCTCACAGCAGCAAGCAGGGCCATCAGAGGAAGCCGTTTGTGCGCCAATGCTAAGACTGATGGCCCGTTCAGTGTCACTTTGCAGGCCCCAAGACACAGAGGGGAAGGGTAGGAGGTCAGGCGCACTGCAGAGGCCTTCTTCGATGTGCACGGTGCACCACACAGGTTGAAAAATAACGTTGCACTTTTAAAGCAGGGCTAATCCTGCTGTCCCGGTACACTTTTTTAAAACAAAGAAGTAGGGGGAACGACTAACATAATTTTTAAAAGTAGGGGCACGCCGTGCCCTTCCGATCACGTCCACTTCTAACACTGGTCCTGTGAGCTGGTCCCATGTCAGAGGGAGGTGCCGATCGTTGAGCTGGGCGCCGAAGACCCGGGCTTCCCTGAGATGGGGCCGCCATCTTGCCTGGTGAGGAGATTGCTGCAGGCCACGGCGGAGGCCCTGATTGGCTTCCCCAGCCCATCTCCGGTGCTTTGGAATAGCCGATCCTGGGTGACCCGCGAGGTTGGTGATATGCAGAGCGCTGCACACGGTCATATGCACAGCCTGAAGCATAACACAGGCGCTCCGGGTTGGACTGATTCTCACTGAAATAGTGGCGGCCTTGGGAATCGAAAGGCCCTGTTCTTAACATACTGGGAAAAACAAATTATTTGTGACGGCGGAGGCGCATGGGAAGGTGGGGGCAGTGCATGGGCGTGTGACCCAAAAGCCCAGTTGAGACACTGGGAACGCCCTGGGAGGCAGCAGGGAGAGCGGTGGTGCCCACTGACTTGGGGCCACTGAGAGGAGATAGCCATGGACCGGGAGCTGGTGTAGACTGTCTGCTGCTGCTGGGGCTCAGCCTTGAGAGGCCTGAGGGACTGGATCCCGAGAACATTGATTGCTGGAGCGCGCTGTACAGGGGTGGACTCCTGAGGTACAATATAGTTGGGACAGACCTGTGGAGGCTGGAAGGTGCATGGGCCTGCAGTACCGGTGTGGGAGAATCCCTCCTAGTGGCAAAGTTGGGAGAGTATGCCAGAAATACGCAGCGTGAATGCTTGTGACCCCCATGCTGAAGAGGTGTCTGGCAGGCGGAAGGAAGCCTGTGCGTGCTACAGTGGAGCCCTGGTGAGGTTGCTAAATTATATCAGGGGTGGAGGTATGGTGGATCCTGGCACTGGAAAGCAGCCTCGGTGGAACTCTGAGACAAAGCGGAGACCTGCGTGCACGGTGACCAGTGCTGATTGCGGTGGGGCCCCACTGGCTGTGACTGTCTAAGACCCTGGGAGCCGAATTGTTAAGGTGGGAAGAGGACAGTGGAGTGGGTGCAGGACCAAGGATGTACTTTTCTGGCTGTCAAATGGCATATGAGGAAAGCAGGGTTGAAAATACAGCCTTCTGTATCCGGCCAAGCTCCGGGTGGAGCAGAAGGGCAGGACTCTGTTCTTTGGCTCGGCGAAGGAAGCATCTGACTAGATAGACAGCACAGGAGATCAGGAGCTCCGGAAGAGGATGCAGACACAATCGGGACAGCGCACAATGTCACTGGACCGGAATAGACGACGATGCCGAATGTCCGAAAGAAAGGGGACAGCGAGGATTCCGGGAGGGTTCAGGTGTGTGTGTAGATGGAACCTTGCAGGTGGTGCAGGGTTTGCAGGACTCAGTACTAGCCTTGGCAGAGGTTGTCCTGGACACAAATGTTGACTGAATAATTGGCGGGGAATGAGGACGATGGCTGGGACACTGGATATACAGATAAGTGCCTGTATTGTACGACTTGTGACATTGAATGTTATCAGAAGCATGTTCTAAGTTTGGGGTGAGGATTAAATGCATATGAGGGCCGTGAGGGAGTGGGACTAGCAGCTGGATCTTCTCACTGGAGCTAGAGGCCTAGTCCTCACGCCCGGTTCGGGATCCAGTCACTTGCGTGGTACTGATGTTCGAATGGAGTTGAAGTCTGCCCCTATAGGGCGGGCTCTGTGTTCCAGGGGAGGAAATGTTGGGAATGATCCTACTTTGTTTTTGGGTGAGCCTGGGGATGGTGGTGTAGGGCGGGAGATGGAACTGCTCACTCGCTATATTAGCTGGGGAGGGTATTGTTTCTCTGCCCAGGGGGAGGGGGTGGGTCAGGGAGTCTGCACTGTTGCAGTTGTTGTTTTCGATGTTGGGGACGACAGGGGGATACATGTCTGGGTCAAAACTTGCTATTGAACGATCAGGTTGAGAATGCCCAGGCAGGATGAGAATGGTATCGGGCCAACAGATGTATGGGCTTATGGCTCCCTCCTTGACAAAGCTACTTACATGGAACATACGGGAAATGGCCTCGCTAAAGAAACAAAGAAGGGTACATGCATTTTTACGAAGATATAAAATAGCCATAGCGGGGCTGAAGGAGACACATGTTTGGGGGAGTTGCTACCATTTATTAGATGCAGATGGCACGGACAGATCTATGCCATCTCGTTCTCGGGTTGTGCATGGGGGCCCTGATTTGGGTGGCTCCTGGGACCCCTTTTCAGCATTTACATCACGTGTCGGATCCTGAGGGGCGTTACGTAGTATTACATGGGAGACTGGATGGCCAGGAAGTATGTTTGATAAATGTTTATGCCACTAATGTTTCTTATGACTTGATGAAGGTAGCGACCCCATACTTGGGGGGGAGAAGTTATACTCCTGAGGGACGTTAACTGTGTTCTGGATGGGACATTGGACCGTGATCCTCCCCATGCGAATACAAAACCAGGCATGACTGGGGCTCTGACCAATGTGATGAGTGAGATGGGCTTGACTGATGTATTGCGGGCCCGGCATCCGGCGTCGCAGATGTTCTCTTTGATGCCTAAGGTGGAGGAGGTAACTTACCTTCCAAGGCACATTTCGGACCACTCCCCGTTGCTGGCGACACTAAGTATGGCCAGACCCAGAGCAGTGATTCATACATGGCAGCTCCAGACAGAGGAGCGTACAGACCAGCCTTTTTCCGGGAAGCTAGAGGAGGAATTTACGTCTTATTTAAGGATTAACTGGGGCTCGGCGACGTCGCAGGTTCAACTCCTTTGCCAAGCGTTTTCTTATCCTAGGTGACATTTCAATTTTTTCAACCATTAATATGTACGTCATTAGCAAAAAGAAATCTAAAGAACAGCTTGATAATCTCATCAACACTAAATAGCAACATATTGGAAGCAATTAGACTAGGGTTGTAATTGCTGATATACCTAGGCTACAGCCATGCTATTTTCTGGAGAATCAACATAAAATAGTACATCCCAAGCTAAATACTTAGGAGGGCATTTTGATAGTGGTAAATCCGCCATTGGCAACCTGCTGGTGGTGGATTCATCGCCATCGTTCAGCCATTCTCCACCCACCAGATAAGGATGGCGGGCGGATTGCTGGCAGACGGACAGTCCTTCTGCCATAGGTCCAACACAGGCAATCTTTACAGTTGCCTGTTGGAACCCCCCCCCACCCCCGCATCCACAAAATGGTGGCGGTGCCTAGCAGGCTCCGTCCACCAGATTAGGATGCAGCATCCCTGCCATCCTTTGTATGGTGGTTCAACCATTATTTCCCAGGCTGGGGAGGATGTTCTTTGGGGCCCGTAGCGGGCCCCCCTTAAGGAGGGGCACTCCAGTTTTGCAATTGGGGGGCACCTATGGTGACCCCCAACATTTTCCTGCACCATTTAACAGGCACTGCATGTAGTGCAGGGAAATGCAAAACTTGAATTACAACAATTCCGACGGGTGCTGCAGCTAGCAGCACCCGCCGCAATGGTGAACATGCACAATGCGACCGCCACAGTGGCAGTCGCATTGTAATTGTACTTGCAGGACCGCCGCCATATAGCCTTGAGCAGTGCGCAGTGGGAAGAGGGCCATAGGGCAGGCCTTCCTCTGGCCCTATGGCCAAACCCCCAGCAGGCTTTCAATCCCACACAGAGCATAAAATTGGCCATGTGCAGCATGGGATTGGCCACAGAGCTTTGCCTGCTGCCAGTACCTGTGTGAAAATCTCCAGCACGCTGTCAACCAGACACCATTTTATTTTAAGTTCCGGTACTGGTGGGATGAGTTCTTCAGAGCCCTTTTAAGGCTCTGTACTTGGAAAATGGAAGGTGCACTCCAATGAAGTCAATTACGCAGAAGGATATTTCGAAATGTCTTCACTTTATTTGTATTCTTTCATATTCTTAAAAAAGGGGCACAGCCAATGCGTTTCGTTCCCGTAGTGTCACGGGAACTTCGTCAGGGAGTATGTAAAACCATAGATATAGTAATCTATGTTAGGTGAGCCAAGATCCTTATTGAGAGTACATCGGCAAGTTTGTACCGTCCCGGATGTTCAAGTTTCTCAATCTAGTCCTAAGGTTGACACTCAAAATATTTCCAGAAGGAATGGTCCTATAGATAGATCGATGACCAATGTCTTCCCGTATGGAGCGACCTCCTCTATAGCTGCTCCATAATAAATTCCAAACAATTGGATTATTAGATACTTTGTCTCATTACAAGTTGTATCTAAAAACGAGCTCCAATACCAAAGGGAGTGGTGACCAAAGATCTAAGATGCACTTCCCGTAGTGTGAAACTGATGAGTTTTCCATCAGGATTTCACCCGCTATATGGGTTATAAGGGTGAGCCAAATTCCCAGCGCCTGTTATTTTGCACAAGGGTCCCGTATCTCCATAGGCCAGCACAAAGGTTCTTGCTGGCCTGTGGAGATACGGGACCTTTGCGCCAATTCACAGGGATCTGGGAATTTGGCTCACCCTTATAGCGGGTGAAATCCCGACGGAAAACTCATCAGTTTCACACTACAGGGAGTGCATCCTAGGGGGCAACGCGTTGGGTGTTTCCCGAGCTGATTAAACACGCTTAAATTGAATTGTGATTCATAAAGGGGGTGGTGATGGACAGAGTATCTGAATTAAGCAGAACACTCCTACCCAGCCAAAAGATCAGGGCTTGATCCATCACCGTTTATTAGCTCACTGCACCATCCCAGCTCAGAACCTGGCTACATGCAAATTAGTCTGACCCTGGCCCAGTGCATCATGGGAACAGGGCAGACCAAACTACCAAGCCAATTCTTTACTGGAAAGGAAACAAGCTTCCGGGGACCGGTTTCTGGCATTACAGCCGTCTTCGGCCCGGCTTGCTTGAATCCTGATGGTGCAGTGAGCAAGGGACTCACATCTGAGCATACCCTTCCACACTTGTGGTGGCCAAAACGATTCATAAAGGGGGTGGTGATGGACAGAGTATCTGAATTAAGCAGAACACTCCTACCCAGCCAAAAGATCAGGGCTTGATCCATCACCGTTTTTTAGCTCACTGCACCATCCCAGCTCAGAACCTGGCTACATGCAAATTAGTCTGACCCTGGCCCAGTGCATCATGGGAACAGGGCAGACCAAACTACCAAGCCAATTTTTTACTGGAAAGGAAACAAGCTTCCGGGGACCGGTTTCTGGCATTACAGCTGTCTTCGGCCCGGCTTGCTTGAATCCTGATGGTGCAGTGAGCAAGGGACTCACATCTGAGCATACCCTTCCACACTTGTGGTGGCCAAAACGATTCATAAAGGGGGTGGTGATGGACAGAGTATCTGAATTAAGCAGAACACTCCTACCCAGCCAAAAGATCAGGGCTTGATCCATCACCGTTTTTTAGCTCACTGCACCATCCCAGCTCAGAACCTGGCTACATGCAAATTAGTCTGACCCTGGCCCAGTGCATCATGGGAACAGGGCAGACCAAACTACCAAGCCAATTCTTTACTGGAAAGGAAACAAGCTTCCGGGGACCGGTTTCTGGCATTACAGCCGTCTTCGGCCCGGCTTGCTTGAATCCTGATGGTGCAGTGAGCAAGGGACTCACATCTGAGCATACCCTTCCACACTTGTGGTGGCCAAAACGATTCATAAAGGGGGTGGTGATGGACAGAGTATCTGAATTAAGCAGAACACTCCTACCCAGCCAAAAGATCAGGGCTTGATCCATCACCGTTTTTTAGCTCACTGCACCATCCCAGCTCAGAACCTGGCTACATGCAAATTAGTCTGACCCTGGCCCAGTGCATCATGGGAACAGGGCAGACCAAACTACCAAGCCAATTCTTTACTGGAAAGGAAACAAGCTTCCGGGGACCGGTTTCTGGCATTACAGCCGTCTTCAGCCCGGCTTGCTTGAATCCTGATGGTGCAGTGAGCAAGGGACTCACATCTGAGCATACCCTTCCACACTTGTGGTGGCCAAAACGATTCATAAAGGGGGTGGTGATGGACAGAGTATCTGAATTAAGCAGAACACTCCTACCCAGCCAAAAGATCAGGGCTTGATCCATCACCGTTTTTTAGCTCACTGCACCATCCCAGCTCAGAACCTGGCTACATGCAAATTAGTCTGACCCTGGCCCAGTGCATCATGGGAACAGGGCAGACCAAACTACCAAGCCAATTCTTTACTGGAAAGGAAACAAGCTTCCGGGGACCGGTTTCTGGCATTACAGCCGTCTTCGGCCCGGCTTGCTTGAATCCTGATGGTGCAGTGAGCAAGGGACTCACATCTGAGCATACCCTTCCACACTTGTGGTGGCCAAAACGATTCATAAAGGGGGTGGTGATGGACAGAGTATCTGAATTAAGCAGAACACTCCTACCCAGCCAAAAGATCAGGGCTTGATCCATCACCGTTTTTTAGCTCACTGCACCATCCCAGCTCAGAACCTGGCTACATGCAAATTAGTCTGACCCTGGCCCAGTGCATCATGGGAACAGGGCAGACCAAACTACCAAGCCAATTCTTTACTGGAAAGGAAACAAGCTTCCGGGGACCGGTTTCTGGCATTGCAGCCGTCTTCGGCCCGGCTTGCTTGAATCCTGATGGTGCAGTGAGCAAGGGACTCACATCTGAGCATACCCTTCCACACTTGTGGTGGCCAAAACGATTCATAAAGGGGGTGGTGATGGACAGAGTATCTGAATTCAGCAGAACACTCCTACCCAGCCAAAAGATCAGGGCTTGATCCATCACCGTTTTTTAGCTCACTGCACCATCCCAGCTCAGAACCTGGCTACATGCAAATTAGTCTGACCCTGGCCCAGTGCATCATGGGAACAGGGCAGACCAAACTACCAAGCCAATTCTTTACTGGAAAGGAAACAAGCTTCCGGGGACCGGTTTCTGGCATTACAGCCGTCTTCGGCCCGGCTTGCTTGAATCCTGATGGTGCAGTGAGCAAGGGACTCACATCTGAGCATACCCTTCCACACTTGTGGTGGCCAAAACGATTCATAAAGGGGGTGGTGATGGACAGAGTATCTGAATTAAGCAGAACACTCCTACCCAGCCAAAAGATCAGGGCTTGATCCATCACCGTTGTTTAGCTCACTGCACCATCCCAGCTCAGAACCTGGCTACATGCAAATTAGTCTGACCCTGGCCCAGTGCATCATGGGAACAGGGCAGACCAAACTACCAAGCCAATTCTTTACTGGAAAGGAAACAAGCTTCCGGAACCCGGTTTCTGGCATTACAGCCGTCTTCGGCCTGGCTTGCTTGAATCCTGATGGTGCAGTGAGCAAGGGACTCACATCTGAGCATACCCTTCCACACTTGTGGTGGCCAAAACGATTCATAAAGGGGGTGGTGATGGACAGAGTATCTGAATTAAGCAGAACACTCCTACCCAGCCAAAAGATCAGGGCTTGATCCATCACCGTTTTTTAGCTCCCTGCACCATCCCAGCTCAGAACCTGGCTACATGCAAATTAGTCTGACCCTGGCCCAGTGCATCATGGGAACAGGGCAGACCAAACTACCAAGCCAATTCTTTACTGGAAAGGAAACAAGCTTCCGGGGACCGGTTTCTGGCATTACAGCCGTCTTCGGCCCGGCTTGCTTGAATCCTGATGGTGCAGTGAGCAAGGGACTCACATCTGAGCATACCCTTCCACACTTGTGGTGGCCAAAACGATTCATAAAGGGGGTGGTGATGGACAGAGTATCTGAATTAAGCAGAACACTCCTACCCAGCCAAAAGATCAGGGCTTGATCCATCACCGTTTTTTAGCTCACTGCACCATCCCAGCTCAGAACCTGGCTACATGCAAATTAGTCTGACCCTGGCCCAGTGCATCATGGGAACAGGGCAGACCAAACTACCAAGCCAATTCTTTACTGGAAAGGAAACAAGCTTCCGGGGACCGGTTTCTGGCATTACAGCCGTCTTCGGCCCGGCTTGCTTGAATCCTGATGGTGCAGTGAGTAAGGGACTCACATCTGAGCATACCCTTCCACACTTGTGGTGGCCAAAACGATTCATAAAGGGGGTGGTGATGGACAGAGTATCTGAATTAAGCAGAACACTCCTACCCAGCCAAAAGATCTGATTAACTCAGATACTCTGTCCATCACCACCCCCTTTTTGTAATTATTTTGGCCACCATGAGTGTGGAAGGGTATGCTCAGACATGAGTCCCTTGCTCATTGCACCATCAGGATTCAAGCAAGCCGGGCCGAAGATGGCTGTAATGCCAGAAACCGGTCCCCGGAAGCTTGTTTCCTTTCCAGTGAAGAATTGGCTTGGTAGTTTGGTCTGCCCTGTTCCCATGATGCACTGGGCCAGGGACAGACTAATTTGCATATAGCCAGGTTCTGAACTGGGATGGTGCAGTGAGCTAAAAAACGGTGATGGATCAAGCCCTGATCTGTTGACTGGGTAGAAGTGTTCTGATTAACTCAGATACTCTGTCCATCACCACCCCCTTTTTGTAATTATTTTGGCCACCATGAGTGTGGAAGGGTATGCTCAGACATGAGTCCCTTGCTCATTGCACCATCAGGATTCAAGCAAGCCGGGCCGAAGACGGCTGTAATGCCAGAAACCGGTCCCCGGAAGCTTGTTTCCTTTCCAGTGAAGAATTGGCTTGTAGTTTGGTCTGTCCTGTTCCCATGATGCACTGGGCCAGGGACAGACTAATTTGCATATAGCCAGGTTCTGAACTGGGATGGTGCAGTGAGCTAAAAAACGGTGATGGATCAAGCCCTGATCTGTTGACTGGGTAGAAGTGTTCTGATTAACTCAGATACTCTGTCCATCACCACCCCCTTTTTGTAATTATTTTGGCCACCATGAGTGTGGAAGGGTATGCTCAGACATGAGTCCCTTGCTCATTGCACCATCAGGATTCAAGCAAGCCGGGCCGAAGACGGCTGTAATGCCAGAAACCGGTCCGCGGAAGCTTGTTTCCTTTCCAGTGAAGAATTGGCTTGGTAGTTTGGTCTGCCCTGTTCCCATGATGCACTGGGCCAGGGACAGACTAATTTGCATATAGCCAGGTTCTGAACTGGGATGGTGCAGTGAGCTAAAAAACGGTGATGGATCAAGCCCTGATCTGTTGACTGGGTAGAAGTGTTCTGATTAACTCAGATACTCTGTCCATCACCACCCCCTTTTTGTAATTAAATTGAATTGTGGCCACGGCTCTTGGTTTTTCTTTCAAAGAATATGCACTAGGAATTGTTGGGAAAGAAGAGCGGGAAGAGGAAGACGAGGCGGGAGGGCTGGAGCAAGAAACATCGTAGACTCGCCACCCGTGACCCGCAGCAAGAACTTCTCCAAAAAGAAGGTATAAATGAGAAAGAAAATTTAACCATAATCAACATGACACCCAAAAAGCTGACTATGGAGGAAGAGTCGATTCTTAGACTGGGACTTTCTTTTTGCCCTCAAGGGAATTTCGAGTTTGCATAAACAAGAATAGATCTGTTTAAATTTACCCGTAAGTTAAAACTGCACAAGTTCTTTAAATTGAAGCCACCACCCAAGAAACCCATGGCTGTGAGGAATATGGATGTGAGTGGAGTGACATGTAAAGTCTTGGAGGTGATCAGATCTAAGGAGGAACTGAGGATGGAAGTAAATTAGGATGAAATATTGGACATAGGATACACTCAAACATTGTTAAACATGGAAATACGTCAAGGTAAGAGAGAAGACCCCTCGTGTTCCAGGGAACAGGGTACTAAATGACCAAGCAAGTCTATAGAATATCCCTGGACTAACTTATAAGGCAATAATATAAAGAAAATAATTTTTTTGAAAACTAGAGTCCCACCTCACCCATACACGTGTTGTCAGGGAACAGGCCAAGGACTAAGATATAACGTTCACAATCTTTTTATTAAAATAAATACAAATTATTTCAGGTTAAAATTTCAGAAAAAACAAATATTCTGAAAGCATATGATGTAAAGACATCTCATACATTTGGAAATAAAAAAATAAATAAAAGACATTTTTTTAATCTAAAAATAGTGCAAAAAAACCTAGTCAAGTCAATATATTTCACAATACAGTAATTTCAATACAGTGAATGGATACTGTGAATATTTAACAAATAGAAAGACCCAGAAATTGAGAAAAGATATAAATAAGTTCAGTCAGGAAGTCATTTATCCGTTCCTCAAAAAAGACTACTATACAGAACAATCTGAACAAACCTGGGGGAGGGGAACTAGAGTGAGGTTTCAACAAAGAAGACCTAAATACATGAACTTCTCTGGTTCATCGGAGAGTAGTGGAGGTGAAGAAGATACACCCCAAAGAGAGGATGCAGGATAATCCCACCCAAATAGAGAGTACGATGATTTTTTAGATCAACGCCCCCAGAGATCCCAAAGGGGATTCTCAAACAGGGGACGGGGACAATACACACGGAAATCAGGTATGAGAGATCAAGATCAGGTGTATCAGAGCAACCCGGCCCCTCAGGAATACAATAGAACAAGGAACAAAGTGTATTGGAGGTAGAGAGTACACCTATCATAAATCTCTCAAGTAGAAATCTGACAGATATAGAGGAACAGGTACTCAAGATGGGATTTAGTTTTGTCCCCACGGCGGGCATCAATAAATTCCAACTTGAAAAAGATCTAAGATCGTTTTTTAGGAAAATAAGACTCCGAAGATTTTTTGAAAATAGGCCAGAGAGGGAACCCCCCACAGATTCAGGGTTATGAGCTAAATCTACTTTTACCCCGAGTCTGGGTATGGTGGATAAAAACATTGACATTTTTTAAAGCATGGTAAAATTGGAAATTTCCAGAAACCAGAGAGAGACATTGAACTCCCTTGCGCGAGACACCCAAATAACCATCAAACCCGCTAAGAAGGGTGGAGGCGTCGTAGTTTTAAACACTGTGGACTACGAACAGAGAGTAATGTCTCTTCTATCCAATAAACAACACTATACCAGGATATCCCAAATGAGTCTAGACATCCTGAAGAAAGAGGTGGAAACCTTGTTAGAAACAGCTAAAGGTAATGGGGACATCACTGAAGAGGAATATAAGTTCCTGCACAATGGTAGTCAAAAAACACCGGCATTCTATGGGCTACCCAAAGTCCATAAGAGTCTGTATAACCCCCCCCCCCTAAGACCTATAGTGGCCTCTATAGATTCTTTATTGGAGCCACTCAGTAAATATGCCGACAGATTTTTAAAACCCCTAGTACAACAACAGAAATCCTATATCAAGGATACATCCGATATGATCACAAAGGTAGAGGGGTTACCTTTTGAGGGGGAGCGGGAATATATGGTGACTCTAGACGTAGAGTCCCTATATACAAACATTCCCCAACAAGACACTATAGAGGCCATAAGGAGACTTTTAGAAGAGACTGAAATATTAAGGGCCAGTAAGGAGTTTATAGTAAAATGTGTATCAATGGTGCTCCTAAATAATATCTTTCTTTCCAAAAAAGATTTGTATATACAGCGCAAGGGGACCAGCATGGGCGCAACCTGCGCCCCAAGTCTGGCCTGTATCTATGTCAGTGTATTCGAAGAAAAACACATCTATAATGATAATAGTCCCTTTTACGAGAACATCCGTAACTGGGTAAGATTTATAGATGAAATTGTTTTCATTTGGTCAGGGACAGAGGATACTTTGTTAGGAATTTTTAACACGGATAAATCTTGGAGACAATACCTAAAATTCACAGCCTCCCATAGCAATAAGAAAGTGGACTTTTTAGATATCACGATAAAAAGTGAGAACAACCAACTTGCGGTTGAATTATTTAAAAAAGAGACAGACCGCAATACGGTATTACACTATAAAAGTTATCATCCCAAAAGCCAACGCGATAATAACCCCTTCGGAGAATTTCTCAGATTAAGAAGGAATTGCACATCAGTTGATTACTTTTATAAACATGCAGAGCAAACTAAGTTAAAGTTTAAAGAAAGAGGGTATCCGAAAAAACTGATTAATCACTCCCTAAAGCGAGCTGGCTATTATAATAGAGATAGCCTCCTAGAAAAGAAGGATAGAAAGTCAACCTTGGATCAAATTGTAATGGTGAGTCAATTTTCTGGTATTGCAAACCAGATAAAAAATGAGATCAACCATAACTGGAAGATCCTCAATGAGGGAGCAGAAATTACACTTCCTATACCCTTATATGCCTACAGAAAAAACTAAAATCTACGCTCCACCTTGGTGCATACCTATAGGGAAGACGTTATAGATACCCAACGCACCCTTACAGGAGAAAAAGCGGTAGGAAACCACAAATGTGGGCCCTGCAGTGTTTGCGACCAGTGTTTAGTCACGAAAGAAATCTGTGTAAACTCTGTAAAACATAGGATCAATACATTAAACAATTGCAGGAGTAAAAACTTGGTATACTTGATCCTATGTCCCTGTGACCTAGGTTATATAGGTGAAACTGGGAGAGAGCTGAGAGTAAGAATAGGGGAGCACAAATCAGCAATTAGACTAAACAAGGAAAATGCCCCACTGGTGAGCCATTGAAGAGAAAAGAATCATAGCGGCAAAGATATAAGATGGGTCGTAGTGGAAAAAATCAGAGAGCAAACCAGAATGGGAGACAGCAAAAAGAGAAGGAAACAACAAGAACAGTGGTATATGATTAAGTTCAATACCATCAAATGCGGTTTAAATACAAGGGAGGATTGGGATTCACTGATATAAAATATAAGCAAGGAAAAAAGATAATGGGAAAACTGTCAGATAATTAAAAACAAAGGCGGGAACAAAAGGGTTAAGACCTAAGGAGTTACCATCATGGAATACAAATAATGAATTGATGGGGTGAACATCTTTTTGACAATTACAGATAGCCGCTGGCACATGAATATGAGGAACGGGCCAACAGCGTGCTGGCTAAGGCATGATCGGGTGAGGAATTCCCCTTGAAATTGTTTAATAAAGTTTTGACGAGCCAAAAATAAGATGACGTAACCTAATATGAAAATAACATGCTAATTTATTTTGTACAAAGCAGTATAGGGGATCCTGTATATCCATGACCCACTAAAGAGAGAGGATATGACCCCTCTTAAAGATGGCTGTTATGGTCGTAATCAAGGTGAAGGATAGTGCGCAGGCGCGATAGTACAACGCGCGACTAAGTTAAGGAAAGTTGTAGAAATAATGAACTGATGGAGTGAATACCTTGTGATAATTACAGATAGCCGCCTACGTATGACTATGAGGAACTGGCCAACAGCGTGCTCGCTAAGGTATGATCAGGCGATAAACTCCCTATAAAATTATTTAACAAAGGTTGATGAACCACAAATAAGACAAATTAACCCAGGATGATAATAACCTGCTAAACTTAGATGAACAAGGTAGTATAGGGGATCTTGTACACCCATGACCCACTAAAGAGAGAGGATATGAACCCTCTTAAAGATGGCCGCTTTGGTCGAAATCGAAGTGAAGGATAGTGCGCAGGCGCGATAGTATAGCGCGCGGGCAAATCAAGGAAAGTACACCTGATCTGTATTAGTTTCAAACGCTTAAATAGACGCTAGACGGAGGCCCGGGTATCATCAAACACCGGTAGACACGAGGCAGAGACGAATGCGACCAAGCGGAAGGTAGTAGCAAGGTTAGCCAGCTCCTTGGAAGGGGAATAGAAGTAGTGTGTAAAAAAGGACGCCTTTTCATCAAAAATGTGTGGATTACAACAGGGATCCCTGGGTGAGATGGAGTGAGAGAAAACGGGCACATTAGGCTAGAGGTGAATAGTTGGAGAGATGTAATTTACTACGGATGGCAGATTATATTTTGAGAAATCTCCATGATTAGTAAAAAGTTCTCCTGTGCCATATTAAATAAAGAAAAAATATGAGCATAGATAATGGAATGAAATGGGGGTTTACTATAAAATAAGCCAGCACGCAGGAGGTAGCATGGTATGTTTGATATGATATTTTAAAATAATACACATCTGCTCCCTAGATAAACGATGGTGATAAGGTAGCTACCTGGGGAATACTCTAGGCACTAGAGCAGTATAAACTAAACCTTACAATAGAACTGAAATAAAGGTGATAAACTAAAGGTATACTATTGTCCATCCATAGAACATATCTAGTTCGGTAACGCTGGGAATTCGTACGACTGTTACCCCCTATAGCCAGTGAATATTGTGGGGAAATCAACATCGCTCTAAATAGAAGGTAAGGTAACCAACTAAAATCGAGGATGAGTTAGGGTGCTCAAAGTATAGGAATAGTAGAATAAGGAAAATTAAGACAAATATGTATTCCTTCTAAAATAGATATCCGCATAGGAAATAATCGTGGATATCGGAGATGAGAGGACACCACGAACATATATATAAATAGATGAAAAGAACTAAAACACTCAAACTATAATAAAAAGGTAAGAAAAACATTAGGTTAAAACCCCGAAATTAAATAGGGATACTGTAAGGGAATGGAGGATGTGTTCTTAAGGTATCCTTTATTGAAATCTCCAACAGATTGGAATAACAAGATGACTATACTTCAACGATAAGGTTCTATATCTTAACTCTGCGAAACCGGATGCAAGGGACATTTAAAGCCTACAACTACACTGACATGAATATCCAAGGTCAGTAGTAAAATAATAACATTGGTTAAAATTCAAATAGAGGTTCCTTTCTCATGTGGTAACTAATAAAGCTTTTGGTTACTAACTCCCTAGATTAAAAATTTTTACGCATTTCTAATGTGATGGTGAGGCACTTGATGACGTTTGGCGAGAGTGACGCAACACCACAACGACTCCAATAACTTAGGTGGGTGGATGTTCAAGCGATAATATAAGGTGGAATCTATACTCACGCCCATGTCCATGAGGCCAATGACTAAAGTATAATGGAGGGCCCGGGGCCAGATCAAGGGGGAATGACCCTAAGTAAGTGTTTTAAGAAAGATCAGAACACATGTAGAATTCTATGAGTATGGAGCATGTATAATATATAAAATGCAATCTGTTCTCGGCATCTCATTAGAATTATGGTTATATCAAATAAATGAACAATAGAGGTCCCAGAAACGAATTGAAGGTGGTGTAATATATCTTAAGCAATAAATGTAGATGCTAATGAGATCGATGAATCATCAGGATCTGCTTGATATACAGATATAGTGTCTTGTACTGATAGATATCTTTCTAATACACAGAAGGATACCAATCACATGAAAGTGAGGACTCTGCTAATAATTGTCCTGATGAAGGTGTGACCATATCTACGGTACCAACACCGAAACGCGTCGACGCACAGAGAAATAGAGAATCCAATCAAAGCCTAGAAGATACCGACTATATGTAAATCTAATAATTGTGGTATCAATATATGAATTGTGCAAGGCTATTGGATCCCACAAATTGGTAGAAATATCGTTTGAGCCATTACAGTATAAGGGGTGTTTTTTATGTTCTGTATGCTTAGTGCTATTGGAAATTACTGTATTGTGAAATATATTGACTTGACTAGGTTTTTTATGCACTATTTTTAGATTAAAAAAATGTCTTTTATGTATTTTTTTATTTCCAAATGTATGAGATGTCTTTAGATCGTATGCTTTCAGAATATTTGTTTTTTCTGAAATTTTAACCTGAAATAATTTGTATTTATTTTAATAAAAAGATTGTGAACGTTATATCTTAGTCCTTGGCCTGTTCCCTGACAACACGTGTATGGGTGAGGTGGGACTCCAGTTTAAATTTTTTTTTATTTTCTTTATATTGTTGCCTTATAAGTTAGTCCAGGGATATTCTATAGACTTGCTTAGACATGGAAATACAACAGAAGGGAGGGGCGAGTAATTTCAAACCCACCTCTACATTTATGCCATCTATGGGCACGGATGCTATAGATACTTTTTCGGGCGCTGTAGTGAAGGATTTGACACGTCTAAGGAATGACATTAAGTATAAAAATAAGAAATGGAACTTCACTAATAAACAACAGTTGGCATTGAAAACATTGTGTGAAGACTCTTCTTGGGTATGTAAACCCTCTGATAAGGGAGGGAATATTGTTTTATTAACTAAAACCCAATATGAGACAGAAGCCTTACGTCAACTTGATGACATAACAACATACATTAGAATTAGTGACAAAACTTACAACAGCAGTATAAAGGAATATGATGAAATTATCTCCAAGTGGCATAATATGAACATGTTGAACTCGGATGAGTACTTGTTTCTGAGATGTCTGAGTCCTATTATTCCGACTTTTTATTACCTACCCAAGGTTCATAAAGATAAGTTGAATCCCCCGGGGAGACCAATTGTGGCTTCCCAAGGGAGTTTAACTGAACATCTATCATTGTATATTGACTCTTTCCTTTTTCCACACGTTGTTACACTGAAATCGTACTTAAAAGACACAAAGCATTTTTTGAATTGCATTAACGATGTGGTTTGGTGTGAAGGTTATTGCATGACGGTTATAGATATAACCAGTCTATATACGTGCATTACGCACAAAGATGGACTTATGGCAGTACAGAGTTTTCTGGATAAGCGACCTAATAGATATTATGAGCATAATAAGATGTTGTCTGAATTCATCCAATTTGTTCTTAACAACAATATGTTCTTATTTGGTAAAGAATTGTTTACGCAGATGCCGGGAGTGGCAATGGGAACCTGCTCCGCCCCCAGCTTTGCGAATCTTATTGTAGGCTGGTGGGAGGAGCAGGTGGCCTGGTCAGAAACTAATCATGAATGGAACAGGAAAATCAAGGGTTGGTATTGTTATATCGACGACCTTTTCATCATTCTAGATGGCCCTGTGGAATTAGCTGCAGCATATATGGATGTATTGAACAGAAATGATGTTAATTCGAAGTTTTCGGGAGAGATAAGTAGTACAGAGGTGAACTATCTAGACCTTACTGTGTACATAGAAAATGGTAAAATGCACACAAAACTCTTCCGTAAATCCACAGCAGGCAACTCGACACTTTATGCTACCAGTAGTCACCCCAAGCAATTGATAAATAGTATTCCGTATGGAGAGCTACTGAGGATTAAGAGGAATAACTCATGTGACCAAGAATTTCAGAAATCGGCCAAAGAAAGTCTTACTAGATTTAAGGCTAGAGGCTATAAAGCTGGAGTGTTGACTCAAGCTTTGAGGAAAGTGAACAGTGTAGAGAGGAGCGAGCTACTTAAAATAAAGAACAGGGAGACAGAGAGTGGTGCGTTCAGACTGATCACGACATTCTCAGAGAATGCTGGGGATATAAAAAAGATTCTGCGGAAAAACTGGAATATGCTAATGACCGATAACATCCTTAGACAAGAGCTTCCATCTAACCCGCTAGTCACATTTAGGAAAGCTAGGGCGCTAAAAGATCATCTAGTACATAGCCACTATGAGAGCCATAGTTTCCAACCTCCGTTGAAACAACTAAATGGCTTCTATCTGTATGACCGCTGTAAAGCGTGTAAATACAGCAAAGGCACCTTATCTTATAAAATTCCAGGTCTAGCGATACCTAGAAAAATACAGAAATTTTTGACCTGCACTACACCTTATGCAATATACTGTTTAACATGTCCCTGTGGGATGAGATATATAGGGAGCACCACCCATCCAGTTAAGATTCGCATATTGGAGCATATGCGAGCGATCAATAATGCTGACGAATCCTACCCTGTCGCAAGACATTTTGACAAAGCACATGGACGCAACAGGGATCTGTTGACATACATGTGCTTAGATAGCGTCCCCGTGAGTGTAAGAGGGGGCGATCGGCTACAGAAATTAGGGCGGCTAGAGTCGCGATATATAATCGATTTACAAAGTAAGATGCCGAATGGTCTAAATGTTCATGAAGAATTGGCAGTGCATTTAGGTTAGTGATACGAAATGTATGATTCTGTGATTTATGTTCATGTTTGATGTGCTCCTCTATTATGTGTATATATATACATGTATTATTCGGATGAATTAACATATAATATTTAGTTGACCTGAACTAGCATTGAATACGGTTATGTATAGGTATGTGTCCAATTTACAACGTCTGAACTATTAGCCCATCCAGGGCAGTATTATGAGGAATTTAATAACTCTGATTAGATAAAGCCCATCCAGGGCGTGATAATGTAAATGGGGGATTGTGAATGTTTGACCTCATTTTGTTGTCTCATGACATGTTTTGAGAACTCTAAAGGTTGCGATATTTATCGCATCTCACTTGTGCATTTGCACACTATAATATGGGGTTGTGTTGAAAGGACAACTGACAGTCCTCTTTCTATGTTCACACCAGTAAATCATGTGATGCATATATAAACATGAACAAACGTGGCGCCAACCGTTAAGTAAATTGACAAAGGCTAAACGCCGAAACGCGTCTTTGATGTGCTAGAGGTTTTTTAATAAAAACTCTTGAAAAACCATCCCCGTGAGTGCTGCGTATTTGGAACAGGCGGAGTCCTGGAGGATGTTTGGAGCCGAATATATGTATATATATATATACATTAAAAAATGTCTGCCTTCATTTTTTTTGCTGTGATCCTGTGGGAACCCTGCCTAGGGGAGCAGGGTATCTCAACCGTGCCCCCTTATAGCATCATTATTTAAAAATAATTCAGGATAGGGAACTAATTCCTTGAGAGCTCTAATGGTTGCCAGCAACATTTTTCTCATGTTTCTGCTAATCAGAGTGCTTACCACTGCAGGAGTCTGACTCCTATGGGAGCGTGAGAGGCCAAGGGACCAACAAGCTCCCTGGGCCAATCAGAGCACTACAGTTTTAGATTGGCTCTCCTCCTTGGACCAAAACAGATGCAAATACAAATATTTTCAAACCTTAATTTTTTAAAAAATATCACAGAATGGGGAAAATGCTGTTTTATATTTATTTATGTATTTTCCCCATATGAAAATAACTGTTAGTTTTCTAATAACTTTGGTGCCATTTGAATCTTCACAAAAATTTCCATAAAACTGTCACCCACCTCGGCTACTTCTAGAAAGTTTAGGAATGATACGTTAAGCAGGGGTTAGGAAAAAAGGGAGGGCCCCAAATGTATTTTCCCCATACAACTTTCCGCAGGAAATTTAGACAATGATCCATTCTAAACAGCTGACCGAATTCACACCAAATTTTGGAGAAAGCTAGACATTGGTCCTGAGAGTGTGCTTTTTGTGATTTGGTGTAAATTCGCTCACCAGTTTTTGAGCTATTAAGCTGCAAAAACATTGTATAGTTTACGCTACGGAGGATCCACAAAGCCGGCAGATCTCGAGACGAGATCTGATTTGCTGCTACCACACTAACAACAGTGTGGTGGCAGCCATTCTAGAAATCTGGTAAGTTACAAAGGGGGGAGGGGCACGTGTGGGCCTCCTTTCCCAAGCCAATGATTGGCCCCAGGGACCTCATATCATGGAGCCTGGAACAGCAGCAGTGTCCAGGTTACCAGGTTACCCTACCCCAGGGACACTGCTGTTTTGCGCTTGAGAAAGTGTGGGAATACCCCATATGGGTAATTTGTTGGGCTGTGGGGGATCTGGGGCTCCTCCCATGGCCCACAACAAACACAACACTGTGGGTGACTTTGGCCATGCTCAGAGTCGAGTTAGCATCAGGGTCTTTGGTCAACCCCAAGCTAAGCACAGTGTGAATTTGGCTGCCCGTGGGGGGTTGGACACAGAACATGGCGATAGGCCAGGCCCTGCGGCCAACACCACGTCATGCACGCTTTAGCCCTTGCGGTGCATAGGGTTGGTGTTCAGCATGGTGATAAAACATTACTTTACATTAACACATTTAGAAATTCACAAAAAAAACAAAAGGTTAATGTTAGGTTATAGCTAGGTATGGTAAAAATATCCTGATATACTATATTTAAACAAACAAAACCTCTGCAATTCCGTAGTTATAGTTATCTCGAGTAACTATAATTTGTTCCCTAAAATAACTATAACTCACTCTTTCACCATGCACTGCTTATCACCTCTCATATTACCTCACTCATCACATGTTCTATGACATATTTGCTAACATTACTGAGGACAACTGAACTGACATAATTGATTGCAAGACTGTGGATGGCAGGGGAATTGCTACTGTATGAACAGTAGTAGCCTTATTCTCTGCAGCACTTCCACAGTAAAAATAAACATACTGAAATCAATTTTCCCAGTCACAAGTAAAAATTCCACTATAAATGAATTGTGCACTGAAGTCGGCGTGAGACAACCAAAAACAATATTCTAGCCTTTTTAGCATTATTATATTTTCCAAATATAATTGGACAAAATTCCAATTACAGGCAGCATCATGACCAAATATTAAGTGTGAAGTCTGACATTATGTGAGATTGCAATAGCATTATATAAATTTCGCCAAGGCCGGTTTAGCTATATCTTCCCATTTACCTCTATGTAAATTACTCATGATGTCACAAAAAAGGCACCATTTTGGCAGGCTTGTAAAAATATACTTCTATTGACCCACATGTTATACAGACAAATGGTAGGACTCACTTAAATCTAAAAACAGGGGGGCAGATTTACAAGCCCCTTGTGCCACTTTTAACGTGGGAAAAGTGACGCAAAAGTGGCACAAGGGCTTGTAAATCTGCCCTATGGTATCTTTCATGCATATTCCAACACCATCATTTTTCATTAGCACAGTGTTAATTTATGCTAACTCTTCACAAATCGCTGCTTAAGCAAAGGCATGGAAGAAGATTCTTTCATGAGTGCACCAAAGTGAAGGTACTATTGTGCGAGCAAAATTCATGGACACTCCCTCATATCTTTTATCTTTCTTTTGTACATATAGATATGATTTCTGTCATACACTACATCTACGGAGAATGTTGAGTGTGTAATCATCTGGTTGAAAGGAGTTGGATGAAACAACACCATTTTCTGTAGCACACAGCGACAAAGAATGACCAATCCACAGCTGCCACGCAGTGCGGTGCATGACGTCAGATGTGATAGGATGAGTCAAGACGTTGCTGAGTGCACTGGAATTGGTGACTACCATGTGAAGATGTGTCACTGCATGATAAATGCAGCCCGTACACAATTCTTACTACACGCCCTTGCCTAAAAATCTTCAGTGCAGTATTTGATCAAAAGTGCGGAATTAATTTGCAAGATAATGTGATTCTCTGTCAGAGAAGTTGTTGGAAGTGAAATGGCTAGTTAGGCCTGAACGTAAGCTGTCAGGCTCGGACGCCATCTTGGATATGCTCAAAAGCTACCAGCCCCCCTCCCCCCCCGCCCTACCCTAAGCCAATCATTTTCCAAGCTTTTCAGCAACACATCAAGCAAATACCTTTCTCTTCAGTGAACATTGTCAGGTAATACAAATACATTTGTGTGAAACGGTGGTCTCGCCTCAGTCTGTTTAGAAACTTCTCATTCCATTTTATTGGTACAATATTGAAATGCCTCTCTTTTTTGACCTTCTATTTTTTTTCGAACTCAATATTGTAGTCTTTTAAAGTTGCCTTACCATGACCCATGTGATTGTCCTGCAGATTCCTAGAAGTCGATGGCAATAAACAGTATACAAAGACATCAGTGCATTATTCATTCAGGAAGCCCAAAAGGAGTTGTGCATTTTTATGGAAAGCAGTTCCAATCTGAAGCTTCAATTTAGTCAGAGCGGGTTTTGTTTTCAGATGGCAGCTTGGTTTTTCTTTTCTTTTTTGTTATTAGACAGCAATGAGGATATTTGCAAAGCACATTTCCATTTCAATATGTCTATCGAAGAGTGTTCTGGAAATAAACTCATCTTCAGGAGGAAGGATTTATTTTGTGAAATGTCCTGTCACGCTTTGAAAGAAACCATCACCATTGATCACATTTACATTTCAATGGTAAGGTGCTTTGAAAATGGCAATTTTATATTCTGTCAGCCTTAATAACTTAGGGGCTTATTTATGAGAGCCCTGCGTCACTTTAGCACCATGTGATAAATGCCTGACGCAGGGTTCTCATCAGGATTTATGAAGCCACGCAAAGCCACCCTGAGTGGCTTTGAGTGACCTCGTAAATCATTTGTAAGGTGACGCAGCGTAAATCGCTGCATTTCCTTACTCTGCACCCAGGAGGCGTTGCATGGGCATTGTGGTGCATTTTCCTACTCAACATCGATGGAATTTGACACTGCTCCAGGCTTACAGAAACATGTATGCCTCCTGAGGTGAGGCATAACAAGGAGAAATAGCTTACCCTCTCCTCGTTTTTTCCTCTTTCCACGGGTGCTGCATTCTGCAGCACACATAGAAAGATGAAAACGCCTTTTTGGGTTGTGCCCCTTCCTGCACAAAAATAATCCAATCTGCGACAGAGGCCCCCTTGCACCATGGTGCAATGGTGCCTACGTTGGCGCTAGGCTACCGAAATGGCACCAGTGCAGGCAAAAAGGACAGGAATGCACTGTATTGCCTAAATACGGTGCATTCCTGCCCTTTCACTTTGATGTAGGGCAGAACAGCAGGGTACCTTGCGGTGCTGCCCAGTACCAAAATGCCATAAATGAGGCCCTTAATTTATATGAAATGTATATTGTGCTTACAATGTCTATAATAAATTTGAGCAGTCAATGTTGAACCAGTATTTTAGAACACTATTTGGCAGCTCACACATGGTAAGCATTTAGTATATGTCTCATTGTAATTTATAATTACTAAACCACACCATTTAGAGATGTACCTTTAATCTTTTCGATAAACCTTACTATTTGCAGGGTAGCAGAAGTGAAAGAAAAATATAGGAAGTAGGGCAGGAAAAATCAATATGTTATACTATTTTCCTAGTTACTGCAACAACTGAAACTTACATAGAACCTAATTACCTCACAGTAGAGAGATAGCAGCCAGGTATACAGGAATGCATAAATGAACTGTACACTGTACACACGCGGGGTGCGGTGGACATGGCGCCCCAGCGGACCTACTTCTAGGGTCTAACTAACTCTCTAAAGTATATTTATTTTAATATTATTTTTATTTAGTGGGTTTTACAAATAGCAAACATGACCCATGGGTATCAGAGTGCTGTACATAAACACCAGATCTCGTTTCGTGACGGTCACTATCAGGTTTTACATATGAATCCATTCAAGAACATTTATAATTACTCTACACAAAAAACAAGCCTCTTGGAGAAGATATTCAAACTCCCCTCACCCCTTGTGGTGGCATGTTGACACACAACTGCTGGCGTAGCATAGCTTTCTTTGGGTGGTGTGTTGTAAGTGGAAAATGGCAGGTCCTAAAAGTTAAGTTAGGAATCTGTTGAGTAACATTCTTTTGACTTCTTTCTTGAAGACATGGATCAAAGAGTTTGAGCTAATCTCTGAGTGGAGTGAGTTTCATATTCGAGTTGCAGATCCAGAGAAGGTGAATGCATAGGCACTCTTTTGTCTTCAATCTGGGAGACTCTAGAAGAAGAGAGGGTAACAAGACATAATATCGAAGTAAAAATATAGACTGGACAAAATATCGAATGAACACAATATAGTGGTTAAAAATATCGAATTGAAGGTAAGTAATATCGATTGTCAAAATATCGAAGTCAAAATATCGAAGTATATAATATAGGCATTAAAATATATCGAATTTTTAATAATATTGATTTTTTAAGTGTTTTGTATGTTAGTATGTGTGTGAATAGTGTATATTATTTTTGTAATGTATGTTTAATTTTTTGTAAGTAATGAATTTTATGTTATTTAATTTTTGCATAATTCAATTCTGTAGCGGGTTGTGGGTTTATAGGAGAATAGGGTGGGAAGTAATTTAATTATATTAAATTAAATATTAATTTTTAACAATTATTAATTATTTTTACATTTTGCTTTTTAGTTCTGTAGCGGGATGTGGGTTTAAAGGGGAATAGGGTGGGAAGTAATTTAATTGTAATTAATTAAATATTTGTATTTATTTATTAGTATTTATTTTGAATTTATTGTTAATTATTTTTTAATTGGTAATTAATGTGTATTAATTGGTAATACATTTTTATTAATTGATTAATTGATAATTATATTAATTTTATTAATTTATTTTCCGTAGCGGGTTGTGGGTTTATAGGGGAATAGGGTGGGAAGTAATTTAATTGTAATTAGGTAAATATTTATTATTTATTTATTGGTATTGATTTTTAATTTATTGTTAATACATTTTTATTTGGTAATTAATTTTTATTAATTGGTAATTAATTTTTATTAATTGGTAATTAATTTTTATTAATTAATTCTTTGATAATTATGATAATTGTATTAACTTATTTTCCGTAGCAGGTTGTGGGTTTATAGGGGAATAGGGTGGGAAGTAATGTAATTGTAATTAATTGCATATTAAAAATACTTTTTGTGTATTGATAATTAATTTACTGTTAATTAATTATTAATTGATATTAATTTGTATTAATAATTAGTTTTTGTTATTGAAAATTAAATAGTTAATTATGAATAGGTAATTGATTTTTAATAACTAATATTTATTTGTATTTCTAATTAATTAACTATTACATAATATTAAATTGGTAATTAATTTTAATTAATGTTTTATTGGCATTGATATTTAATTTATTGTTATTAATATATTAAATCATTACTTTCCCTACTGTTAAACTCACTGGAGGGGAATAGTACATTTTACCCCTACGCTATCCAACGCTTTCCCTACTGTTGCACTCACTGGAGTGGGAATAGTAATTTTTACCCCTACGCTATCCAACTCTTTCCCTACTGTTGCACTCACTGGAGTGGGAAAAGTAATTTTTACCCCTACGCTATCCAACACTTTCCCTACTGTTGCACTCTGTGGAGTGGGAATAGTAATTGTTACCCATACGCTATCCAACGCTTTCCCTACTGTTGCACTCACTGGAGTGGGAATAGTAATTTTTACCCTCCCACTATCCAACGCTTTCCCTACTGTTGCACTTTGTGGAGTGGGAATAGTAATTTTACCCCTATGCTACCCAACGCTTTCCCTACTGTTGCACTCTCTGGAGTGGGAATAGTAATTCTTACCCTCCCCCTATCCAACGCTTTCCCTACTGTTGCACTCACTGGAGTGGGAATAGTAATTTTTAACCTCCCACTATCCATCGCTTTCCCTACTGCTGCACTCTGTGGAGTGGGAATAGTAATGTTTACCCCTACGCTATCCAACGCTTTCCCTACTGTTGCACTCTCTGGAGTGGGAATAGTATTTTTTACCTCTACGCTATCCAACGCTTTCTCTACTGTTGCACTCTTTGGAGTGGGAATAGTAATTCTTACCCTCCCCCTATCCAACGCTTTCCTTACTGTTGCACTCACTGGAGTGGGAATAGTAATTTTTACCCTCCAGCTATCCAATGCTTTTCCTACTGTTGCACTCTCTGGAGTGGGAATAGTAACTTTTACCCCTACGCTATCCAACTCTTTCCCTACTGTTGCACTCTCTGCAGTGGGAATAGTAATTTTTACCCCTACGCTATCCAACGCTTTCTCTACTGTTGCACTTTCTGGAGTGGGAATAGTAATTTTTACCCCTACGCTATCCACCGCTTTCCCTACTGTTGCACTCACTGGAGTGGGAATAGTAATTTTTACCCTCTCGCTATCCAACACTTTCCCTACTGTTGCACTCTCTGGAGTTGGAATAGTAATTTTTACCCTCCCGCTATCAACGCTTTCCCTACTGTTGCACTCACTGGAGTGGGAATAGTAATTTTTACCCCAACGCTATCCAACGCTTTCCCTACTGTTGCACTCACTAGAGTGGTAATAGTAAATGTTACCCTCCCGCTATCCTACGGTAAAAATATTGTATATTTTTTATTAATATTACTTTAATATATGTATATGTATTAAAAAATAAAATTGTATGATTTTGTTTTACTTACATTAATTAATTATTGATTTTAAGGTTATTTAAGTATTTTAAGTATGTTTAAGTTAATTTTATTTATCATTTCATTAATTTTCAATACATTTTAAGACATTAAAAAATATCGATATTTTGACTAACTATATTTTTTACAACGATATTTTTGATTCGATATTTTTGTACTTACCTGTTTGTAGATAGGAATTCGATATTTTTGCGTTCTATATTTTCTCATCGATATTTTGGTAAGTCTATATTTTGGTATTCTATATTATGTCAGTGACCTGAAGGGAGTCTTTGCTCTGTAAACTTGAGATTATTTGTTAGATATCTGGGTTTCTTATGGTGCAGGGTTTTGTGCATCATGTTCAACTGGAAGCTGACTTCTATTGGGAGCTACTGGAGAGACTTCAGAGAAGGTGTGATATTATTGAAATGCCTCATTCGTATTATTAACCTTAATGCAGTATTTAGGGTTACCCTTTGTGGTACTGTGGTTTCTTTTGGCAGGTCTGTTAGGGCTGCACTCCTGTAGTCTAATATGGATACAAAGAAGGATTGAATGGCAAGCTCTACGTCTTGTGGTGGTACAAAAGGTTTTAGTTTCTTAATCAGGCAGATTTGGTAACATGCACTGTGAGTGATTGTGGTGATGTGTGCTTAGGTTTTTTAGCTTGTGTAATGCCAAGAAATGTTGTGGATTCAACTATTGTGGGAATGCAATTGGAGGTATCTAGGTGTGTTAGCCATTCATGTATTGGTGGGGAGAGGAGAAGAGCAGAAATGCTGTTTTGATGGAGTTCAATTTGAGAATGTTGAGTGGCAGTCAAGTTTTACATTTAACCAAAATGTCGTTGAGTCAGGTGTTATCTTTCCGGCAGAAATTTTTTATATAGAGCTGCGTGTTGTTTGCGTACATCTGGTACTCGATGTTTGCCATTTCAAAGATCTCTATCAGTGCTTCCATTTATATTTTGAAAAGTGTAGGGGATTTGCTCGACCCTTGGGGCACACCCCTTCTCAATGGATACATATTGAATAGTGAACAATGTACCCCAATTGGCTTGCAAAGAAATCTAAATGAACTAAACCAATATGCAAAAGAAAACTTATTGGTCCCAAACATATCTAAAAGCAAAATTTGACCATTTAGTGGAAGAAGGAAATATTTACCTTTCACATGGTCATTGGGAGGTAACCCAATCAAGACAGTGAAAGAGTATGTCTACTTGGGCCGTATCTTTACCCGTAATTTACAAGGCACTCCCCACCTCCAACATCGGCAGACTCCCATGTCGGGGCACTACAGAGATTTTATGGCTCAATGGGCAATAGACATTTTACTTCCTTGCTGGATGTTTATAGCATGAAAATCCCATCAATTTTATTTTACGCCTTGGAACATACACAAATTAAAACATGGCAATCGATAAAAGTAAAGGAAGGGATTATCCTTTGGAATCTGTTAAAAGTATCCCAATCAGGCCCCATACAAGCTTTACGCCTTGAGCTAACAAGCACATTTGTTTGAGTCAGCTCCAATATTATAAGGTGTGCCTTTAATATCTTTCATGCAGCTCCAGGCACATTAAGATATATATTAAAATGGTAGCCTTAAAGAGATAAAGCATCTTGGTACACCTTCAATAGGAACCATGTAAAAGCCCATGAGGTGTCACAACGTACTGTTGCAATTCTGCAGGCAGGGTCTCCAGTGCATCTGAAGCTCTTTTTAAAACATATGAGGCCGAGAATAAAGTATGACATGGACAAAGAATATTGTATCCAATGAAAGCATTACAAAACTCTTGCAGAAAACATAGTATTTAAAACCCCCAAACATTATCTACAGTTTCAGTTAGTGCACAGTGTAAGGCGCTGTATTCTTCTCTTGCGATTGGGTATTCTCCCTTTAAAAACATATTTTGCCAGAAGGGATGCCTAAAATAATTCTCTAGGCAAATGTGACTTGCGCAACAGGGGATAACAAGATAAATACCAGGTATTAATAATTTGCCCTAATCCGATAGAGGCTCAACGTCGATTTATAAAGCCAATCCGTTAAGACACAACGCTATTGATAGAGTGCATACAGCACTCTAAATTGTATGGGTGCATTATACTCATGGTTCAAACGCACTTACATATATTTTTGTCGTTTGCAGAGTGTCATGATTATTAAAATGCATTTATTCAAGTCACATTAGCATTTGTAATGTAGTATGCACATTTAAGTAGGACTTGGTATGTATTAGAAAAGTTTATTGTTCTTGTAAATATAATGTTCAGGATGAAATTATACTTGTACAATGTTACTGTGTGTAGTTTGAGTTGTCTGCATTGTAGGCCCAAATTGCAGGTTGTTTTGAGTTTCCTTCTCCTTGGTTTCTCAAGACAAATTAAATAAATCCTTTTAGCATTCGAAGACAGTATGTTCTCATCCTACTGCAGGTGCAGGAATTCGACCTCGTTATTCTAGATTAAGGAGATACCCGGAATGTCTTTGAAGAAGACTGGAAGGCGAAAAGGGAGGACGCCTTTCGTGTCTGGCCTATCTGGGAACCAAGGTCCCTGGAGAAGAACTGAACAATTAAGGCTCCTGTGGAAAGTTACTGAAAATGTTGCAAATGAAAAAGTTCATCATGTGAGGTATTGTGGGTTGAACATTGTATTTTAGTATGATGCGCAGGGACAGATTAGAGAGACTTCTATTTTTTCAGAGGAGAAGGAGCATCTTAGATCGAGCTCCATAGCTTTAAGCTATCAGACCCAGTTGACGTGAGTACTACTTAAGAAGTCAACACGGGCTGACACCTTTGGGGTATGATATAAAGGAGATAGGCAGGATCCTCATCTAGAGCAGTTTAGGGAAAGATACTTTTCATTTACTTCTCAATGAAAAGACAATTGGACTCAGCTTCTATTCTGTGTTGCATTTGATTTTGGAGTTCATCACATTATGCCTTCTCTGCCAAATGAATTATATTCTTAGACTTAGCTCTGTATTGATTTTTATGTACCTATGTACTCCGATATTGAGGTGTGTTTATATTGAAATATTTTTGGCCTTAAAATAAATTCACAAACTGAAATTCAGATTCTGTTGTCTTTTGTTTCAAAAGTTTTATTGGAAATTTCAATATAACAGAACAATCAGATCAGAGATGCTGTGAACATAGTATCAATGTATGCGCTCATAAATTTGCACAGAGAACAAAGCATGTATTATATCATCATGATACATCTCATTGAGCTATATTTCTAAGGGGATGGAGAAGAAGAGGAGAGGAAGAGAGGATAGGTAAAGGTAGGAAGAAGAAGAGAGAAAGCAGAAAAGGGAAAGAAAAGTCTAGAGTAGAGAAGAGAATGTGGTGCACCACGTTGCGGCAACTCAGCACTGACCTGAGCACTTCAGACCATGGAATACTTGTTCTATGTGGTATACCGGGGCCCCGGGAGCAGTTGAGATTCTGTGGTCTTTTAAAAGCATGACTACATTGAAGGTATAACTTTGAATTGTTTTACTCCCCATACCACTTTTAGTAGGCAAATAAAAGACCATCGGTATTGAATTCAATAGGGAAGGTAAGGAGTAAATTTAGCGTAATCACTATTTTAGCTCAAGATATAATCACGGTGTGTAAGTCTTCCCCTAATGGATTTGTTTGCCACAACTTGTTTAAGTTTTTAAAGAGTTTCTTAAAGGTATTATAAAGAAAAAGATCACAAATCAAATATTTTTTCCTATTTTATGTTGTTCATGCGGACCACAAATTATTATTACTTGTCTTTTCTTATAAAGAGTTTTTAAAAAAAATCTTTTTAAATAACATAATCTAACATCTTCTATTTTATGTAATTCTATTTGTCTGAATCAAATAAAATTATTGATGATGTTTTTGAACAGTGAACAAGGGCGGGTGAACCTCTGCAGATCCTCCTTGGCAGGCCAAAAAGCGCTGCCACACTCCTGCAAGTAGCTGTGGGGTAAAGAAAATACCCTCATTAATTCATTCATTCAACTTCACAGATTGATTTGCAACACGCTCTTATGAAGAAAGGAGGTGAACCATTTGACAAACGTTACCCGAAAACCCCATTTTGCCTCCAATATCAATATAGATATTGATATTGTGTAGATTTGTATAGCACACAAATGCCAAAAGGCATCTTGGTGCTGATTCTGTGGCATTGGGGGAAGAAGGGTGACCTAGCTCATATTACAGATAAAGGCCTACACTCTCTCATAATAGGCCAAAAGGTGGGATACAGAACAATTGATGAAAACTCAGAGTAAAGAGGGGCTACCTCTTTTCACTGTAGAAGAGCTAAGTTGTAAGAGGCTTCCTGAAACTAAGATAATTAGGTTGGCTTCTAGGATGTTCTGGGAGGTTATTCCACATATATTGTGAATAAAAGTACTGCCTCCCCACTTAATTCTTCTAATTTTCTGGAGTTTCACTGTTCTAGAAGTCATCAAATGTAACATTTGTCTAGGCCTGTACCAGAAGTGGTTGTTATTTGACTATGCTGGGGCCTTCCTATAAAGGGTTTTGTCGGCCAGACACAAAGCTTTGATCCTGACTCTCTCCTTCATAGGGAGCCAATGCAGCCCCCGTAAAGACTCAGATACTGGCTTGAACTTGGGGATCTTTTTTAGGAGGCAAGTTGCTTCATTCTGCAGGCATTGGAGTTTCCTCAGATAGCGCTGATGAATGCCTAAACATAAGGCATTACAGTAGTCTAGCCTTGACAGCACTAAGGCTGTGACCACTAATTTTTGAAGTTCAAAAGGTATGAAGGGAATGATCTCTTTGATTGTGTGCAGCAGAACAAAAGAATGAGCTAGTCAATTTGGTAATTTGACCATTGAAAGAAAGACGTGGGTCAAAGATTATTCCCAAGTTCCTGACCGTGAGAACAGGAGTGGGACAGCAGCCCATTGTCTGAGGCCACCAAGATAGATCCCAGAAAGCTGTGTCATTCCCTAACAAGAGAATGTCAGTTTTAGCTGAGTTCAGCATGAGGTAGATGTTCCCCATTCATTGTTCTATGGCTCCAATGCAGCTATAAAAACAATGAGAAGTTTCCCCAACATCCTTCGAGATAGACACCACAATTTGTGTGTCATTGGCATAGGCCAATGAGGCAAAGCCAAAAGAGCGAATCAATTTTGTCAGAGGAACAACATAAATGTAAAACAGTGTGGGGCTCAACAAGGAGCCCTGGGAAACCCCACATGGCAGAGTAAAAGGCTTGGATGCAAACACCCCCAGGGCAACTGTCTGTTCTCTATCCAAGAGAAAAGAGCACAGCAATTTAAGAGCAGAGCCTCCAACACCGATTTTTTCAAATCAATCCAACTGGACCTTGTGGTTTACGGTGTTGAAGGCTGCCGATTGATACAGAAGGATCATTGCCGCCTTCCCACCATTGTCAATCAATGAATCAATCAATCAATCAGGGTTTTGTAAAGCTCGCTACTCACCTGTGAGGGGTGTGTGGCTCCGTTGGGGTCACTCAAAACTCCGGGTTCTGAGGTTGTTCCTGAATTGATGCAGTGTCGGGTTTGGCAAGAGTTGAAAGGGGAGTATCTGGGAAAACATGGCGGCCGCTGGTTAGGGCGGCGCTCGCGTCTCTAAACGGATCTCTCCCCAGTCCTGTGTAATGCGGCATTCGTGCAGCGTGGCCAGCGGATTACCGTAGTTGGAGGTCCCGGGACGTCTCTGGAGGACTCTGGCGGCAAGGGTCTGCATCTTCTGCCGGCACTTTTTCGATTTGTGAGCAGTTCGGTGAGACTCGGCGGGATCACCAGCGCAGCAGCGTAGCCGATGTGTGTGAGTTCGGTCCCGCCTCCTGCTTCTCTCCCGCGGTGGTCTGTAGCAGCCGTGGAGCTCCGACGGAGTCGCAGGGTGGCAGCTCGCGTACTCCTTAGAGGGAGTGCTCGGGGTCTCTATCAGAGGAGTGTGGAGCAGGTATGGAGTCTTGTGCAGCAGCTGAGGAAGACCCGTTTGTTGGAGCCGGAGTTGGACCTTGATACGGTCTTTGAAGACACGAAAGGTAGCCGGTCAGCAAAATTAAAGTCCACTGTGAAAGTAAAATCTAACAACACAGCGACGGCGGCTCAGGAAAGCAAATCGTCAGGAAGTAAGGAGAGTGCACGGGGAGGCTGGAAGGGAGGGCTGAGCCCGAAGGAAAGGGTTGGTGCCAGTAATACCCCGGGAAAACGAGGTGTGAAGGGTAGAAGATGGGGAAGAGCTCAAATTGCAGCACATTGCCTGACAGTCACGGAGGTAGCAGGAACATAAAACAGAACAGTGTCCAGGCAAACGTCCCTGTGGCAGAGAGTGAAGGGGGAGTAGTAGGGGAAGGGGCCTCCGGGGCAGGGACTACGGTGGATGCGGAGCCTGTGTTAGTCACCCCAGAGGTGCCCCAGGGGCTCTCAGCAGGAGGAGGGTCCATATGTCCTAAACTTAACACAGGCTTAATTATCCAGTCTGTAGAGAAAGGTAAATCTAAGGGGCTACGAAAGAGTGTAACGTGGATTACACCGTCGCTGCGATCTTACGTTAAAGTCTTACCCCAAGTGCTGGACATCATACAAAATTCAGAGGGGGCAAGTGACTCCCAGACAAAAAGTATGAGTATGTGTATGAGTATGAGTAAATCCAACACCACTCAGGGGGCCGAGCCTCTAGAGTCTCTAGAATCTACAACGCAGGTAGCCAACTCATTGGAAGAGGCTGGAGGTGAGAACAGTGACCTAACTCTTCGGAGTAATAAGGGGGGAGTCCCCTTGAATCGCTTCTGTCGGCAATGAGAGATGAGATTAAAAACGGCTTCGCCGAATCCAAACACAACCAAAATGAGATCAGGGCTGCATGTGAGACTCTCGAAAAGAAAGTCGACGGCCTTTTTGAGAGAACAGAGAGTCTGGAAAGTTCAGTGGGGGAGCTAAAAGCTAAGTTGGAGTCCGCAGAGATTAAAATCCAAAACCTACGGAAAGAAGGGGACGCAACGAAGGACAAAGTTGAGTCGTTGGAAAACCACTCAAGAAGGAACAATCTCAGACTCTTGAAGGTTCCAGAAGGGAAGGAGGGTGGTGCAATCAAGGAGTACGTAGTGTCCCTATTAAAGAAAGCCCTCAACTTGGATGAGTCAGCAGCGGATTTGGAGAAAGACATCCAGAGAATACATAGGGATCCCTTTCGCCTAAACCCCAGGAGGATAAAACCAAGGAAAATTCTAGTGAACTTCCTTACTTACTCCACCAAGGAAAAAATCTTGAATCTTGCCTTAAAAGCCAAATCAATAAAGGCCCCGGACTTCTCCTTTGAAGTCCGATCCGACCTGTCCAAAACCACCTTGGACAGACAATGGGAGCTCGGGCAGAAGATGGAGAAGTTTAGGGCCTTGGGGGCAACTGTGCAGATGAGATTCCCCGCATTTTTGAGGGTGATGTTCAATAATAAAATGCACAATATTCGCTCTCCCCTAGAAGCAGACGAACTTTTAGCATCTATCAGCGATTACGCACAGGGGGGCCACTAGTCCATCTCCACTCCATTCAGTCACACTGCTACTCTTACTTCCAACCAGGGCAGGATCATAACAGCTTAATGAAATAAAAAGTGTAACTAATTATATAACTAATTAACTAACAAAAAATATGGAATAAACGAATGAAGTATCAGAAAATATAAAGTTTGAAAAAAAAAAGATAAATAAAAGGAAAGAAAAAAAGAAGAGAAAAAATCAAAAAGGGGGAAGAAGAGAAAAAGAGAAAAAAAGACCAAAAACAAACGGACACTACATTTTAATGTACACACTTTTGAGTTAGCTTCTTTTGACACAATTATTGGGCTGGTGGGACCCCCCCCCTGTCCTGACACAGACTACGTCTTTTAGGGTTGACACAGAGACCGAAAACACTATGGCTCCCACCGGTCCTTGATTGTATCCAGAGTAGACAGGGCTGGGAGAGGGTCACCTTAGAAATGCAAAACTGGCTATTCATCTGGCCAGGTCAAGTACGGGTGGGTTTTCCAGGGTGGGGGGTGGTGGTGGGGGGCGGGGGGGTAAAGAAGTAAAAAGTCCTTGTAAGCCGGATCTCGTTTTATCAGTTTATATCGGTAACCATGTTTTACGCCTCAAGAATAGTATTAACTTAAGTATTAGTCAGGCTAATTGTGGTCACTTCACATTCCCAAGAGAGGGGTTTCTGACAGGCTCAATGGGCAGGTGGGGGGATTTAGGGGAGCGGGGTAGGAATAGGAAATGAGCGGTTTACGATTTTTATCCTTGAATGTCAATGGCCTGCGTGTGAGGGGCAGGAGACATAGAATACTACAATATCTGAGGGACTCCCCCGCGCAGGTCATTGTCATCCAGAAGTCGCATCTACTTTAACAAGAGGCCACTGATATTCTGAAAAGGTTGAAGTGGGTAGACAAATTTCTTTGCACAGACCATAATGCCAACATACGTGGGATCCTCATCATTTTTAAGAGGCAGGCCAAGGCTCAGATCAAGGAATATAAGGAGGACCCCAGCGGAAGATGGCTACTTGCTAAAGTATCATTAGATGGGAGAGCATACACCTTGGTGGGCTACTACGGCCCTAATCATGATGACCCATCCTATTTGAATAAGATCCAGAGCCATCTGATAACTTCCCAGGACCCTGTGATATGGATGGGAGACTTCAACCTAGTCCTAGATCCTAAATTAGATAAATCACCTAATTCCAGAGCACTGACGCATGTTAAATCTAGACTAACTCTTATATCAATAATGTCAACTCTAGGTTTAGGAGGGAGAGAGCGGGCACTACCTTGGGGGTGTCTTTCCACAACTTTAAATATAACCACAAATCTAGAATCAACTATGCTCTCTTTAGTTATGTCCTTAAAGATGCTTTGAAGGAGCTGGTCTACCTCCCTTCCCACCTTTCTGACCACTCAGCTATTCTTTTCTCACTAACCCTTTGTACGCAGATTAGACATATTTCCTGGTCCTTTGACCGGACGCTTCTGCTTGAGATCGTAGAGACGGACTTCCTTATAGCAGAGACTACTTCATTTTTGGAAAACAATTTAAAATCAACCTCATTGGTGGTCGTGTGGGAGGCTTTTAAAGCCTACTTAAGAGGTTGTATCACCAATCGTACCTCTTATCGAGGGAAGGTACATAGAGCAGCAATTTTTCAAATATCGAGCGGGAGTTGCCCCTCCTAGACCAAAAGCTCGGTTCTGATATCGGACCATCAGCAGACCAAAAGAGACGGGTGGAGTTAAAGGAAAATCTGGAAAATATACTCCAAGAAAGGGTGGCAAAGAGGTGGGAGGCTAGCAAGCTTTCACACTTTGAATACGGGGAGGCCGCAGGCAAGGTTTTAGCCTGGAAAATAAAGTCAGATCAGGCCAAAAAATATATCAGGGAAGTGAGAGTGGAGGGAGAAGTCACACCTAGGACCTCAAACTCCGATATAGGAAATGCCTTTCAGGAGTTTTTTCAGAACATCTATAAAGAGGAGTCGGCGGAAGACCCAATGGCTAGAGAGGTGTGGTTTGAGCAGGTCAAACTCCCTAAGCTTTCTTCGGAACAAAGCGACCGTCTGGACAAGGAAATATCAGAGGCAGAAGTCAGTAATGCCATCAAACAACTGAAGCGGGGGAAAGCTGCCGGCCCAGATGGTCTTCCTGGAGAGCTATATCGTGCACTGGGCCCTGCCATCATCCCAGTTTTGACATCCTTATTTAATGACATCTTATTAAACGGTGTGGTGCCACCTGGTTCGTGGGGGGAGGCTACTATTGTGCTGATCCTGAAACTGGGCAAGGACCCAGCGGACTTTGGGTCCTACCGGCCGATTTCGCTCCTAAACGATGACTACAAGATCTTTGCTGCTATTCTGTCGTCACGGCTTGGGAGCGAAATCGGCACAATCATCCATCAGGATCAGAAGGGATTTATACGGGGTCACCAGTTAGCAGACCTCACCCACGACCTGGTGGGTGCAATTGACATCGCCTCAACCTTCTCCCTACCCTTGGCCATCATGACCATAGATGCTACCAAAGCATTTGATAGGGTCAACTGGCCCTATCTGGCTGCGGTAATGACGAGGTTCCACTTCGGGCCCAAGTTCTGCCGAGCCACTAGCCTTTTATATAGAAATCCCAGAGCTAGTCTCTTGGTTAATGGTACCTGCACCGAGCCCTTTCAAATTATGAGGGGAACTAGACAGGGCTGCCCGCTCTCCCCCCTTCTATTTAACATATATATTGAACACTTTGCCCAAATCCTGAGAGATGAGCATAGCATCCCCTCTTTTGAATTTGGAGGATGGGCTAAGAGAGTAGGACTTTATGCTGACGACATCCTTATTTACACCATTGATCCGGTCCAGGCTTTCCCTATTGTTGTAAAGAGGGCGGAGGAATTCGGGCGGATATCGGGGTACGAAATTAATGCGGGGAAGACCGAGCTCATGACTTGGAACATAGACAATCCGCACTTAGCAGTTACTCCCTCAATCCGCTACTTGGGAGTTAAGATCACCCACGATATTGGCACTCTGGCCCAAGCTAATCTTGACCGGGTTTTCCGTGACTGTAAGGCACTATTAAAATCTTGGTCCTTCCTCCCTCTGACTGTGCTTGGGAAAATAAGTCTAGTGAAAATGTCTATCCTCCCTAAATTTACTTTCATATTTAATTCCATCCCTGTAGCGTTTGATTCCAAACAGCTCCAAAAATGTCAGCAGGAAATTAACTCATTTATCTGGAACTATAAAGCAGTAAGGCTGGCATGGAAAAAATTAAGGAGGAGGAGGGAAAAAGGAGGGCTCGCTCTGCCAGATTTACAGTATTATGCTTGGGCATTCCAGCTCTCCCATTCAAGGATGTTGTTAAAAACTCCAAGAAGTTCCTCAAATGGGAAAATATTTAAGGCCATGTTAATTGGGGCGAATCTCCCACTAGATGCATTTTTATTCAAGTTTGGTGACCAGAGGTACTTTAAAAAGGTGAGACTAAAGACATTACAATCACTAGCGAAAGCGTGGGTGCAAATCAAAGCTAGAGTCGGGTTGGCCTATTTTTCTAACTACTCCCCAATTTGGGATTCCCCGGGGCTTCCCCCTTGCTTAAAGGATAGTCTTGCACGCCCCTTATTGGAGGCAGGGATCTCAAGATGGGGAGAGTTGATTGCAGGAGGTGCATTGGTCGAATGGGAGGTGCTCCACGAGAGGGTAGGTACAACCCTATCGAGATTCAAATATTTACAACTAGGTAGCTGGTCCTGGGAACAGATTGGGAAAAATGTCCAGGTTGGGAGGAGCAGCTTTCTAGAACAACACCTGGTAGAAAGGCAAATGGGGGGTAAGGAAGTAGCCTTCTAATACTGGACCCTTCTGGAGGAGGCAGATGGTGAATTTAATCTACCTATGGAGGTGTGGGGAAGCGATATGGGGTTACAGGATGATGATTTATGGATAAAATCTTTTTTTCTCCTGTACAAAATTGTAAAGCCGGCTTGGTTGAGGCGCAACCATCTGTTTACAGTGCATCGAGCATACCTTTCCCCCCTAAGACTATCTAAATTCCAGCTAAGGAAGTGCTGTAATAAGTGTCTTCTCCCTGCAGCTTCCGACATCTACATGTTTAGGGACTGCCCTAACATCAATGCATTTTGGGAAGAAGTAAAATCTACTCTGGAATCAATTCTTAAAAAAGAGATATCTCTTAGTTTGCCATTAATTATATTTGGGCTGGATGATAACATCACAGGGTTGGCAATGTCCTTCCTGTTCTATGCAATTCTTCTGGCCAGATGGCAGATATGTAAATTTTGGGTCGACCACAAAGCACCTACACATGCAGGTTGGTTGTCATCCCTCTATGAAATACCAAGGGTAGATATGGCCAGATCCTGTAGTACTCGGAGTCTTGCCTTTTGGAACCCGCTGATTCATTGGAGATAACTAAATGCTAGGGCTTCCGGGTTTTTTTTTTCTTTTTTTCCTCGGGTCCTACGATTATGCCCCTATACTCCATGGTTCAGTTTGAGTTTCCGCTCCAATACAAACACGAACCTGGTCCTAACAGGCTGGAATATGCCTCGATGGAGTAAAAACTTCTTGAAAACATCTCCCACCAATTCGGTATGTTTGTCCGGGTGTGGGAAGGAATAATTTGTTGATACTTTTCCTACGGACTAGTAAGGTGGTTGGCGTTTTCTTGGAACCAGGGTTTGGCAAATGAGGACAAAAAGAAGAAGAAAAAAAAAGAGTTGAAAGGGGAGGTCATTCCAGGTCATCGCAGTGAGGTAGAAGAAGGCCCTTCTACTGGCTCTGGTCTTGTAGAAGCGTGGGACGGTGGCTAGGGAGAGGTCAACTGAGGAGAGGTTTCTTTTGGGGGCGTGTAACGAGATGTGGTCATTGAGGTGAAACGGTGTTGTGGAGGGCCTTGTTAGCGTGCGAGATCAGCTTGAAAGTTATTCTTTTTTCAATGGCAAGCCAGTGGAAGTTGTGGAGGAGTTGGGTGATGTGGTTGTGCTATGGGATGCCAAGTATTAGTCTGGTTGTGGCGTCCTGGATGGTATGAAGTTTGCAGAGGAGTTTTTTGATGATTCCGGTATTGGGGCATTGGCGTAGTCTAGTCTACTGGTGATGAGTGCGTTGGTCACCGTTTTCCTGGAGTCGGGGGGGATCCACTTGAATGTCTTGCGTAGTATGTGAGGGGTGATCAAGCATGCAGAGGAAACAGCCTTGATCTGGCGATTCATGGTGAGTGATGAGTCATGTATGATTCCGAGATGTGTGCATGGTTCGTCGGGGTGGGTGGGTTTCCGAAGGCGGGGGGCCACCAGGCGTCATCCCATCCCGAGGAGGTGGAGCCGAGGATGAGGACTTCTGTTTTCTCTTAGTTGAGTTTCAGGCAGCTGTTCCTCATATAGGTTGTAACGGCTTTGATCCCTTCTTGGAAGTTGTACCTGGTGATGTTGGGTTCCTTTGTGATGGAGAGGATGAGCTGGGTGTTATCGGTTTAGGAGACGATGTTGAGCCTGTGGTTTCTGATGATGGTTGCGAGGGGGCCATGTAGATGTTGAAGAGGATGAGACTGAGGGAGGATCCTTGGGGAACTCCTCATCTGGTGAATGTTGGTTCTGTGAGGAAGGGTTGGGGTCTTATTCTCTGTGTTCTGCCCATGAGGAATGAGCGCATCCAGTCTAGGGCCTTTCCTTGGATGCCGGCATTGAGGAGTCTGGTTGCTAGTGTTCAGTGGGAGACGGTGTTAAAAGCTGCTGAGAGGTCCAGGAGGATGAGGGCTGCCATTGGGCCTTGGTCGAGGAGGGCATGGATGTCATCTGTGGTGGCGAGGAGAGTCGTCTTGGTGCAGTGGTTGCTGGGGAATCCTGATTAAGAGGTGTCTAGGATGTTGTTGGCTCCGATGAAGTATGCAAGCTAGGTGTTAACAGCCTTTTTGATGACCTTGGGTGAGAAAGTAAGCAGTGAGATGGGTGTGAACTTCTGGAGGTCCATTGTGTCTGTGTAGGGCTTCTTTATGAGGAGTTTGACTTCGGCATGCTTCCAGTTGGTCGGGAATGTGGTGGTCTTGAGGAAACAGTTGATGGTTCATAGTAGCTCAGGTGCGATGGCTGTGGCGGCCCTGTGGAGTATGAGCGACGGGCAGGGGTCAGAAGGCACTCCGGAGTGAATGCTCTTCATGGTCTTTAGGGTGTCTTCTGTTGTGAGTGTGGTCCAGGTGAGAAGGGTCCTTTGGGTGGCTCGCTGGGTGTGGGGATTGGGGCCGTGCCGAGGTGTTGGTCGTCAAAGTTGTCATGGAGCATCTTGATTTTGATGTGAAAGAAGGAGGTGAATCTGCTGCAGAAGTCTTGAGATGGAGAGACGTCAGTTGTTTCACTGTTGGGTTTGGCAAATACCTGTATGATGACTAAGAGTTCCTTCCAGTTATGGGCACTGGAGAGGATTCTGTCTTGGAGGAAATTTTTCTTTGTGGTTTTGATGACTTGGTGGTGTGCCGTGGTGTCTGTTTTGTAGGCAGAGTGTGCTTTAGGAATTTTTCTGTATCACCATGTTTTTCTAGTCGACTGCAGGAGCACTTGGGTACTTGGAGTGCTGTGGTGCACCACTTAGCTTTCAGGTTGTGGCATGTCATGGTGTTCTGGAGGGGGCCAAGTGTTTCGTTGCAGTTGGCGGAGGTTTCTTGCTGCGATGTTAGCATCCATCGTAGTTGATGGTGGAGTGCAGGAGAGAGTGGAGGTGAGGTTTTCTTCTGAGAATTTGTTCAGGATTCTGCACAGGTGCTTATGTGCAGTGGGTTTACTGAAGGAGAAGTGGATGCAGTGGTGGTCAGTCCAGAGCAGTTCCGTGGTGTTGCCTAAGAAGATGTTGTTTCCTCCTGAAAAGACAGGGTTGAGTGTGTCCCATGCTGTGTGAGTGCCGGTGAAGATGAGTTGCTTCAGTCCTATCTTGGTGAGGCTCTCCAGGAGGGCAGTGGGTTTGGGGTCGTTGAGGTTGTCAAGATGAAAGTTCATGTCTTGGAGTAGTATGTAGTCTGTGGCGGTGATAGCGTTGGGTGTGATGAGGTTGGCGATGAAGTTGGTGAACGGAGTGTGGGGGCCAGACGGTCTGTAGATGAGTGTTCCACGGAGCATCGTTCAAGGGTTAGTCTGGATCCAGAAGTGGATATGTGCCATGGGCGAGGCATTCTCCGAATCAGTGGTTGTCAATTGGAGAGAGCTTTAGTGGACGATGGCGAGGTGTACTTTTCTTAGGATCTTGTATTCGTCAAAGATGGCGGTTGCGATGTCGGGCGCTGAGGTGGCATTAGTCCAGGTCTCTGTGAGGAATGCGACTCTGGTGTGTGTGTTTGACGAGGTACCAGATTCTATGGCACGTCTGTGCAGGGAGCGTACATTGAGGAGGATGCAGTTCAGTGGCTTGTACGTGCTGGCATCCAGTGGGCTGGCAGTTGTTGCTGCATCTGGGGTTGAGAGTGTAGAGGGTGCTGGGGTCGTAATGGCAGGGGGTCGGGGGACCAGGGTCACTGGTGCTGGTTGCGGTCAGGTCACGGACAAGCGCATACGGGCTTGCCTTTGGCATGCCTTTAGCCAGCCAGCGGCATGCCTGCTGTGCACGCCCGCGGTGCAGCCGCCATTTACTCGGGGGAGGGCAATCAGCTGGGAGGCGGGAGTGACACACAGGGGGGTAGGGGCCATGGGGACAGCAGTGGCATGGGAGTGTGGGAAGAGAGGTCGGGCTGAGGGGAAAGAGAAAGTGGCAAAGGGGGAAAGAGGCAAAGTGGAGCGAAATTGGCCAAGAGAAAAGGAAAATAACAGAGAAAAGAGGCACGGAAATAGAAAAAAGAGGCTAGAGAGTACAGAGAACAGAGGACACATAGTGGAATAGCAGAAGAGCATTCTGCTCTTACATTAGACCACCAGGGATGAGGTGCAGTAAAGAGGCCGCGGGTGGAGGAGGGCCTCGAACATCAACCTGAAGGGAGCTCGGGCTGGAGTTTAAGGGCAGACCCTTAATGTTGGTGCTGCGTAGGGGGAGAGCAGGAATTCTGACCAGGAGGTCAAAGGTCTTGCTCTTCTTACCGTGCAGCAGCTGTCATGAAGTAGGGGTCAGCTGGAAGGCAATCGGCTGGGAAGCAGGAGCGACACACTGGGGGGAGGGGCGTGGGGCGTCAGCGGCGGGGATAACAGGAAGAATGAGCAGGCAGGGGGGAAAGAGAAAGCAGCAAAGCGGGAAAAGAGGCAAAGTAGAGGGAAATAGGCAAGGAGAAAATAAAGAAAATTACAGGGAAAAGAGGTAAGCGAACAGAGAAAAAGAGGCACGAGAGTACAGAGAACAGAGGACACAGAGCGGAATAGCAGAAGAGCAGGCTACTCTTCCACGAGACCACCAGGGATGAGGCACAGGCAGCAGGAGCCAGTGGATGGAGGAGGGCCTCGAACACTTACCTGAGAGAAGCATCTACCTGGAGCTTAAGGGCAGACCCTTAACAGTGGAGCTGCCCGGGGAAGAACAGTGACTCTAATCAGAAGGCTGTCCAGTCCACTTCACAACTGTTCTGAAGCTATGGCCAGAGCAGACTCTGTGCTATAGTTTGGTCAGAACCCGAATTGTGCAGAGTGTTGTTCTCCTCTAGAAATTTGGAACGAGCAATATTCATATGTGTTTCAAGGATTTTAGTTTCAAAGGGCAACCGAGATATAGTTTGGTAGTTCTTTACCTCTTTTGATTCTAACAAGGGTTTCTTCAACAGTGGGAGGATGGAGCCCTTTTTCCAGTCCGTAGGAAAGAGTCCTGAGTCCAAAATGATGTTCAGAAGTGTAGTGACTGGAGGGGTGACTGCTCCTTCTTTCGCATAGATAATTTTTGGGAGGCAGGAGTTCGAAGGGGCCACTGATTTAGTTTGGCTTATAAGTTCCGCTACTCTTTCCTCTGTAAGTGTCAGAAATGTTTGGAAATTGTTTTTGGCCTGTGCTGTTCTGAGCGATTCTGAGATGGAAACTGAGGGCCTAATAATGGTACTTAATTTACCATGGATTTCATCTACTTACTTTTTCTTTTGTATTAAACTAAATGAGTGCAGAAAATCTGAGTGGGGATAATATTACTAGTTGTTGAAGGACTGGAGAGATTCTGATCTGTCTTAAACAGGTCCAGAAAATCGGGTGGTTAGACGTAGGGTGGTGGCGCCTCTGAGAAGTACACAAGAAATGTGTTTGTCCCTATAAGATGAAGAAATGCGGTGTTAATGAGGTAGGGAGACACCACCCCACTCCCTAATATGTGGTCAGAGACAACATTACAATATTCAGTTTATCCACAAGAACACTCTAAAATATCCTGTCAATAAAATTTAAATATTAACAGTTGTCTTCTTCTTTGTTTTGTCTTTTTTTCTTGTGTATTTTTCTTGCTTGATTTTTGTAATCTTTTGACCGCACAAACCAGCACGTGTATTGTCACTTAGTAGGAAATAACCAGCAACTTCCTCAGGGTTATACTCTTCTTCCAAGGCTCCTTATAATTCTTTTTTCCGTCCTACTCTTTTGGTACCATAGATAAGTATAACTCTTTCTCATAGACTCAGTGAAGTGTCGAATGCAAAATAATATCATGTGGATTCATCAGTAACAGGCTTCATATATGAAGTAAACAATTCAGGTGTGTGCCTATTCTGGTAACATGTGTTCACCTCAAAAGCGGTATGCAGTGAGTATGCTATATAGAGTCTATGAGAAAGAATAATACTTATGTATGGTACCAAAAGAGCGGGACAAAATTAAAACCGATTATAAGGAGCCTTGGAAGAAGTGGATAGCCCATAGGAAATCAAGGGTTATTTTCCTGTAAGCAAAACATCACGTGTTGGCTTGTGAGGCTAAACGATTACAACAATCAAACAAGAAAAACACAACAAAAAAAGAAGAAACAAATGAGAAGACAACTGGTAATCTTTATTGTTTATTGACAGGATATGTTAGCGTGTGCTTGAGGATAAACAGTGTATTGTCTTAAACAGTTCTCTTGTGGAGTTCTTTAATGACTCAATCTTTTCTGAAAAATATTACATTTTCTCAAAAACAATCATCTATTATAATTGCGATTATAGTCAATATATCTGATCTTTTCTTCATACAGATAATTTTTCCTCCATACTTTCTCTAGTCTTCTACATTTTTGTTTTAGTTCTATGAGCTAAGACAAGAACCAGGGGGCAGAAGGTCTGTTTCCATGATTTTTTTTTAGATTTGACCAGAACTGGCTTAGAGATAGCAGTCGTTAGCCAGTTAGAGTAAGTCTTGGCTGTTAGATTAGAATCTCTAGGTTTGGATCTGTCTAACATATCAGCCAGGTATGTTTTGTTAGTTTAATCGAAGCCTCAACTTTTTTATATTTCACACCACTAATGATGACATTAGTAGTTGGAACAGATTGGTCAGACCATGTTATAGGTAAGATCTCATCAAATTTAGGTCAGATCTGTTTGAAAAAATACTGTCCAAGGTGTAACCTGAACTATGGGCAATCAAATTTACTCACTGAGGAAGATTAAAACCATTTACAGTTTCTATGAGTTGCTCTGAGTCTTTGTTACTGCTATTCTGTGGATGAAAGGTAAAATCACCTAAAATAGTAAAATTAGACTATTGCAAGCATCTTCGGAAGGAAATTGTCATTGACTGTAAAATGTGGATGAAAGGTCTAGAAGTATGAGCAGACAGGAGTCATTAATTAATGTAATCCTGAGTGAATTTGCAATTTGTATATATAGTATCTTAACCACTAGTATATATAGTAGACCTTTGTACTTACTACCATTCCTATGTGTTTTAGAGTTTATCTGTTAATATCTCTTCCTTTAGTGACTTTACAGCTTGTACATTTGCAATTTTTCCCTCCTTTCACTCCTCTTGTATATATAACTCCAATCACTAGTATATGTAGTAGACCTTTGTACTTACTGTCATTCCTATGTGATTTTAGAATTCATCTCTTTGTAGCTCTTCCTTGAGCGACTCTACAACTTGTACATTTGCAATTTTTTCCTCCTTTCACTCCACTTGTCCATTTGCATTGTTTTCTGTTTATATCTCTTATGTAACTCATGTAATCCAAAGTCCTTATGTAAAACAACTGGTCCTTTTGTAAAGCACTCTGACACCTTCGGGTAATGTTCGCGCTATATAAAATCGCATTAAATAAATAAATAAATAAATGAACATATTGGAACAGGGTTTTGAGTGTGTCTGCCATGAAATGTCGGATGACCGATTATGTGCTGTGTCTTGGCCTAACATCTAATTGGTGCATGTCCACACATTTTTCTAATAGTTTTGCTAAAAATGAGATGCTGGACACCAGTTGGAATTTATTTAGATCTGTCAGATTTGAGTAATGCTTTTCCAAGGGGGTAGTCACCTGCATGATCTTTCAGCAATCTGGAATAATGCCTTGTGTAAGAGAGGTGTTTATGATTTTTGTCCAAGTGGAGTAGAAGAGTTAGCTGAGTTCTTTCACTATTGTAGAAGGGGTTAATTCACTGAAGTGGGACGTTGGTTTCAAAGATATGATGATCTTGCTGATTTTCTTTTTGGATGTGATTTTGCTCCATTTTGCCTCATTTTTGGGTTTGATGGGATGTATAGATACCCGAGAGTTGCTTAATCTCTCTATAGAAGCACGTTGTTCATTGCTGCTTTGTCAATTGCTCTTTCAATTTTCATTTTTTTTTTTAAATAGGATGCAAAGGCTTTGCATTTCTCTGTGAAAATGTTTGTGATGATGTTGGGATTGTTGGGGCCGACCTGTTATTTGATGATTTTTAAGAGTTTATGTGGTCTATTGTTGGTTGTATCAAGTTGAGTTCTGTCAAAGAATGCCTTAGGCATTCCATGTACTCTTTTTGTAGGTGTTTTTTTTTTCAGCAATTGTATAAAGTGAAATTGAGAGTGTGCATGTCTCCAGAGCATCTCTGCTAGTCTGAGACTTCACTTTTCATTTACGTTTTGTTGAAACAGGGGTGGGATCCTTTGTTTATAGTTCTCTTGCGGTGGAGTGGGCTACTGCCTCCATCATTCCCCTCATTATTGTTGTTTGTTAGGAATATTACTTGAAACTCATGATATATGATCCCCTCTGCTATGCCAGTGGCTTGTTGGTGGCCTGCCTGCAATTGTGTAACATGCGCTTATGTTTCCTAATTTTTACCCGGTTAATTGCATGGGTTTGTGGTTAGATTCCATGGGTTAACATGTTGCTCTTTGATGTATGATTTGTATACTGGTTAGTGTGTATTATGGTCGGTAGGTCAGGGTATTGTGCCATGGGGGCCTGTGAGGTTTCTTGGTATGTCTGCAGCAGGACTTCAGTGTCCTCACTGGATAACTGATTGCATACTATCCTAGTCCAGCTAGCAACACTAGATAGAGGTCTGATTGGCCAGGGGTGTGTGTTCAGTCTTGTGTGTAGGGTATTGTGTATCGTGATTGAGATATAATCCCTGTAATGCCTGTGTCCTACAGTATTGTATGGCTATCAAGGCTATTAGTAGGTTGGTCCATATTGTTTTGCCACTGTGATATACGTTGGCATTTAACATTTGGGCCAAATCTCTGGGGTTTTTCTGACTGCTGATCTCGTTATTGTACTGCTCTATTTGTGTAAGCAATGTCTTTTCTGTTATTGGAGGTTGGTGTACTCTATCTTGCAAGTGTGTGTTTGATGGGTGTGAGTGTCTTTTGGGCTGCTATGTTAGTTCTTGGTGTGTGTCGGTTTACCATCTTGTTGCTTAATTGGTTGTTTGATGGTGATCATAAAACGTAGGTGGGTATTTTTCTAAAATGTTTTGTTTGTGGGGTGTACACAGGAGGGAGGATTTGTCCTGCCCTCAATGCTTGATTGACAGTTGGGTCTGTGGCCTTCATAATGGTTGTCTGGAAGAGTCTGGAGGGCTGCCATTCTAGTGTGCCTTATTTACAAGCCCCTTGCACCGCCATGTGTCACTTCTAATATGGGAAAATGTGATATACCAGTGGTGCAACAGGCTTTTAAATAAGCCCCTCAGTCCAGTTAGCTTAATAAGGCTCATATTGACTATCTCCGCGAAATTCCATTAGGGTTTGAGAATCATTGCATGTGTGATTCTGTGATTTTTGTCCTGACGAAAGGGAGGGTCGTCTCTTGGGAAAGTTGGGCTAAAGGAGAAATTAACAGTGGATTATGGATGCTGTAAATACCGGATATGATATCCGCCTCTAAAATGGAATTACAAAAAGTATTTGAAACAACAATGAAATCAATAATAGAACTTGTGTCATGACCTACAAATATTGGAGCTGCAAAAGTACTGGTGTTTACATATTGTAAGGTGTTACAAAGATCCCATCTCTTCAAGTAGTTATAAAGACAAGTTTCCCTTGATTCTTTAATGTTTAATGATGCTGACTGATCACCATTAGCAAACGGATTTACAAATGGAAATAAGGAACTACCCCCCCAACTTGCACTTAAGTTGCCTCCAACTAACAGGTTTTAGCCCCTGCCTAGGTTAACAGTATAGTTTGGCAAATTATCTATGATGTTAAACAAGACAAACATGTTACAGGAGACTTTATTCGAGAAGCCACCATTAGAAAGATAATCAGAATTAAATATAACCATTCGGGCCACTTTAAATAAAAGACCTGAATGAAGGAGCACTCAATAAGCATCGAGTTTATATGGCCGGGTTAGGTGGCGTGGGTCAAGGGTGTTTCATTACCCAATACGATGACAGAGGGGCAAGTGGCTGAGGGTAAATCAATGGACTGAGGTACAGTGCCAACCAGCTGAGAATCTGCAGTCATCTGTTGTGATTTGAGCTTAATGTTCCTGTTCTAATGGGACTGTTCAGCCCTCTTTTCAGATTGTGCCTTATATTCCTCTCCAAAATGCGAATACAATTGGACTTCAAAGGCTGCACCCCTGCCCTTCCTCCATTTTAGCATACACTCAATTTCCTCAAGGCACAGTGTAAATGGACTCCGGCTTTCATCCAGTAGATGTTTAAATGTCTGCCTAAATGCCTCTGATAGGTCAAGAATTATCGTCTAAACTGCTGTCAAATCGCTTTGTGGGGAAGTGAAGGTTGTGGGGAGCTTCTCATTTTCTTGGGGCGCATCAGGTTTTGGTGCTTTACTGTTCCTCTTTGGTGCAGGTTCTGAAGCAGATGGTGATAGTAAAGAGACTTTATCTGCAGATGCCGTGCTGAGATGGGCCGGGACATCATTAAATAAATGAGAAACACCTTTCAGCCAGCTCAAATTCTTTAGAAACTGCATCCCCAGCCCTCTCACGATAGCTATCAATAGGTGAGGTAGTTGCCGCATGCAGGGTTCCTCCCCTGCTTTTGCTCTTACCCATTTTCAAATGCAAAGATAACAGGCATTAAAAAAGCCAATAGGTCTTGCCGATGCGCAATCTATTTGCTTTGTCAATGGTTATTTAGCCATATTGTACAGCAGCGCTGGCTTCAGTGCAGCATGGCTGAAATTTTTTTTTTAAAGTGCTATGAAGCGGTCAATGCTGGCTGTGTCATACAGCTTGTGTCTTTACTCTCAGCCATGTTGCAACATGACTAAGAAACATTGGAAAAGCCAATAGATCTCACAGAGGCGCGACCTATTGGATGTACCAATGCTTGTTTACATAGTAATAGCAGACAGTACGGCAAGTCGAGACTGTGATTTGTCGGAAGAGGTTTACAAATTACAAGGGAATTGATCTAAAACTGCGAAAGACTGCTGCAGTTCAGGTTGCAGGAGTGTTTGTATCTATGTGTGTGTGTCTGCGTGCATGTCTCTGTGAGCTTATCACTGTGTCTGTGTGTGTAGCTTTATGTGTAGGCTGGATTAGTAAATAGGTATTGTGGGTAGCTACATCAGTTGTCCTCAGGACAGATGTGGCCAGGGGCGTCAGGTTTGAGAGGCATCCAAAGAGCTCTATATGGTTCTCTGCAGTGGAACAGCAGAGATGGGTGAAGCCAAGATTGTGCTTCTTTGGGAGAGCCATAAATTGGTCTAGTTTGGGAATAGCAGAGGTGCCACAGCACGGGTCAGGGGTGCTTTGACAGACCTTTTTGTGTAGTCTGTGGGTGGAACAGCGCTGGTTGCTGCAGGACAAGGATACCTTGACAGAGTCATGAGTGTGGACCCATAGCTGGAATACCAAGCAAGGTTGTTGCAGGGCAGAGGGACGTTGGCCGAGCTGCCCGTGTAACCTAAGTTCTGGAACAAGTGAGATGCCACAAAACAAGGGTGCTGTGACAGAGCTGTGCTCATGGCCTCACTCCAGAAATAGCAGGGCAGATGTGGTTCAGCAGAGCTGCCTATGTTAACATAGGTTCTGGAAACGTGAACAACAGGGCTGATGATGTAGGACTCGGGGGCATATTGCCAAGCCCTATCGCCAAGGCAGCGTCAAACCACATAACATGGCTAAAAGCCGCGTTAAGTGGCTTAATGCTGCCTTGTAAATAGGGCTCCTTTCACGCTAAAATTAGCGTGAAAGGGGCGTGCAGTGGGTGTTGCGGTGGGCGTTTCACCGCAACACCCATTCACTTTGACGCTACCAGCTATTATCAAGAGAGGCAATAATAGGTAGCAGCGCCGAACTTAAAACCATGAAAATCCTGGTCTTAAGGTGGTTTCTCCTTGTTTTTGCTTCTTTTTCCATGTGTGCTGTCTTGTGCAGCACACATGGAAAAAGCAAAATGCCAAGGTCTGTTTATGTACAGGAAGGTGTCCCTTCCTGTACATAAACAAACCTTTTTTTAAAATGCCATTTTGTAACTTACATGTGTGTTGCATGTAGAAGCACACATATGGTGCAGCCTGGCGCTTCTGAAGTGGCGATAAGAGGCGTTAAGCAAAGGAGGCTAACGCCTCTCACTGCCACTTCTTAGATAATATGCCCGGGCACTTTTACAGAGCTGCTTGTTACATCCCAGTACTGAAACAGCAGGGTTAGCAAATCAAGGATGCTTTGACAGAGCAGTGCGCATGGACTCAGTCATGGAATAGCAGGGTTGCTCCAGAGCAGAGCTGCTTTGACCCAGCTACATGTGTGGTATCAGCTCTGAAGTAGCAGGAGATGCTCAAACTCAGGTGACCTTATTTGAAGCTCATATTTTCCAGGCAAAGGAGTCACTCTCTATGCTCTCATTTATATGACAACAAGTTGTTTCTCTTTTTTTATTTTTTATTTTTATTGAAGGTTATGGTGCAATAAAAGGATTTAACAATAAACTTAGAACAAACGAAGCAATATAAAGTTGATACAAAAATGCAATATCATGGACATGACACTCGAAATATAAATAGATAAATGCGCAATTCATGATGTGGGGATAAAATACATTTTGTGTTCAAATAAATATGTCAGTAAAATACTAATTCCAGATTCAAATTCTAGCATCCCTCCACTTCGTAACGGGGGCCCAGAAACGCCTTCCCATCTCCCGTTTTTTAGCAACTTTGAATTCATATAAGCAGGAATCGGTATTGTGGATGCCCAAGAGTCTCGAGAGCCACATCTGGAAGGAGGGAGCAGTAACATCTTTCCAGCCTGCTGAAATCAAAATTCGAAGCACAGCAACCGACATAAAGACCAGGGCTTCCTCATCCTCTGCCAGAGCCAATTTAGAGTCCGTACCCATTAGCACCAGTGAGGGGATAGATCAATCTTGTGACCTAGCAGCCCCTCCCAGAATTTCATAATCTCATCCATGAGAGGGCCCAACCGGTCACAGGTAACAAACATATGTACTAGGTCTGCTTGACCAGTATTACACCTCGGGCAGCAGTCGTCGTTCCTGACACCCCATGCAAATAGTTTAGCCGGAGTGTGGTACAGATTAAAAATTGTTTTAAAGTGTTGGGTCCGTAAGTTAGAGGCCCGAAAAAGATTTTTATTTAAACCAAGTGCAAAATCCAGATCAACATCCGGATTCCCCAATTTAGTTGCCCAATCACTTTCCATTTTACCGATATCGTCCTGGATCCTCACCACCAAAAGGTCGTAAACCACTTTAATCTTCCTACAACCTCTAACCAGGACCTCAACCACCGGAATGTCAACCGGAGGCTTTAGTTTAGGTCTTAGGGCCCTTCAGGTGCGAGCAATTTGACCATACAAAAGCCACTGGTTGGCAGGAACGCAAAACCTCCTTTGCAGATCCTCAAATCCTATTATCTCATCCCCCTCCATGAAATCTCCAATGGTCTTAACCCCCAATCCCTTCCAAACCTGGAGATTCCTATCAGCCCTCAACTGAGGAAAAAGACTTGAGTTTCCCAAGTGTAGATAGGAGTTTACCTTAGGGGCGGTAAAAAATTTCAGGATAGCTTTCCAAACCAACCAAGCCCCGTATAAAGTCTTAAAACGGGCCTTCTTATAAAACCTGCGTTCGACTTCGCACAGCAACAGGCCGGTTGCTTTCCCCCCCAACAGCATCTTAAAGATTGGGGGAGGCCCCTGAGTGCCTAAGTTTGGATTTCCCCCCCGGGTCCAACATCAGATTGAAAGAGAATTGACATTTAAATCAGGAGGCAGGACCAATGGTACAGTCTAAGATTTGGGAGTGCCATCCCGCCCCTATCCCTCGGTAATGACATAAGGCTCGTGGATCGTCTAACCTTGCCATACTGCCATATAAACCTTATAAAAACAGACTCCTGCTGTTTCATTATTTTTTCCTCTATAAATAGGGGTATGGCCCTAAACAGATACAGCACTCTAGGAAACATTAACATTTTTAGAGCGTTAACCCTCCCTACCAAAGATAAATGCAGCACGTCTATTCTTTTTAATTCAGCCTCTATAGACTTGATTAGAGGGGGATAATTCTCTTCAACTATTCTGCCCACTGAAGCATTAATTTTTACCCCTAGATAAACTGCGGAATCCACAAATCTAGAATCGGATTTTACAATATTTTTTTAGCAGATTATCTGTGTTTTAGATTCATTTAGGAGGTATCCAGATCCCTGACCAAAAACCTTCGCCATCTGTACCAGAGCGGGAAGTGCCTGCGGGGGGTTCGTCGTGATAACAGCCAAATCATCAGCATAGGCTAATATCTTATTGACATGGCCATTAAAAATCACAGGAGATATGCTAGGGTTCTATAATATTCTCTGGATAAGGGGATCAATATACAGAGAGAAGAGGATAGGGGAACAGGGACAGCCCTGATGCGTCCCTCTCCTTATATTGAATTTATCCGACTTTTCCCCCATAACCGTGACTCTTGAGACCGGATCCACATACATGGCTTTGAGCACTCTGATGACTTTGTCCCCAAAACCCCTCCCCGCCAATATACCCCAGAGAAAGCTCCAAACAACGCGATCAAACGCCTTCTCTGCGTCAAGCAGGATCATGGCGATCCCCCCCCCGTGGCATCCTGGGCATCAAACAGTGTTATCGCTCTGCATATATGATCTGTGGTGCCCCGCCCGGGGACAAACCCATGCTGCCACGGGGAAACGAGACCGGCAATGATCCTGCCCAACTTCTTAGCCCAGATATTTGAATAGAGCTTGTGTCGGCGTTGATCAACGATATCGGGCGGTAGGACCCTGGTTTCTCCGCTGGTTTCCCCTTCTTGTGGAAGATTATGATATTGGTTTCCTTCCACGAGTCGGAACCACCCCTGAATACAAACTTCCATTGAATAAATCGACCAACAATGGAACAATCTCACGTTCTATAACTTTGTACACCTCCAGGGGGATCCCGTCTGGGCCAGAAGCTTTTCCGGGCACTAACTCCCGCAATGCAGCCAGGACCTCGGTATGCGATATATCTTTATCGAGGTCCGCTCTGGTTACATCATCCAAGCTGGGACCCCTATCCAGACACTCGTCCCCCTGATTACTCTCTGTATCCCCCACATCATACAATTTTTGATAAAAAATTTCAAACACCGTCAGAACATCCTTAACTTCCATAAATAAATTCCCATCCTCTTCTATACTGGTAATCAGATTCTGGGATTTTTCCTGCCTTAGCCGAAGGGCGAGAGCTCTGCCAGCTTGTTCCCCTGTTTCGTATCTTTTGGCCCTTGAAGCTTGAAAATCCCTAATTGCCTTCTGTGTTACCTCCTTCTGCAATGCCGCTTTAACTGCCAGCAATGCATTTTGGCTTTCCTTACCATCCCCACCAGAGACGATATCCCTGATATGCTGTTCCTCCGCAGTAGCAAGCTTGCCCATTAGTTTCTCTACCTCCCCCCTATCCTCTCTTCTAAGCCTGGCAGAACAACTAATCGTCTCTCCCCTTAAAGCGGCTTTAAAGGCCTCCCACACCCCATTCCGTGACGTACTATACCTATTTGCTGCAAAAAATTCTCCTACCCATTTATTCAGATGATCTACATATCTGTTGTCTGCAAACAATCTCCTTTCAAATGTCCAATTTGTCTTGACCTTTCCACTCTTCCCAGGTCATACATTAGCACCCGCGGGTTATGGTCTGAAATTACTCTTGGGAGTTTGATAATCCCAACTTTTTCTATTTACGAAGAAGAGATAAAAAAGTAGTCCAGTTTTGAGTACTTCTGAGCAGGGTTTGAGAAGTACGTAAAGCCTGGATTCTGGGGCTCTTTAGCTCGCCATACATCCTGCATACCATGCGAACTGATAAGAGCCTGAACTGACCTGAAAACTCTGGGTTTCCGCCCCACATAAGAACTTCCATTACCCCAATCAGAAGAAATATTTAAATCTCCAGCAATTACTAAAGGGGTAGGCCAGTTAGCTAGCTCTACTTTTAAGGAATAGAAGATTTCGGGATCATCATCATTCGAGCCATATATCCCGCAGATTGTGAAACCCAGTTCCATTTCGGCTATCACCCATCTACCATTACTATCAGTTTTCACTTTCCTGGCCTTTCCCAGAGCTGTTCTTACTAAAATAGCGACTCCCCTAATAGTTGAAGATTGTGTCGAGCATGCCGCCAGCTCAAAACCTTTTAAGAGCAACAAATTTCGTTTAGCCCAAGGGAGATGGGTCTCCTGAAGACAGAGGACATCTATTCTGTTGTGCTTCACCACATATCCTAATCTCTGCCTTTTCTTCCAGTCGTTCAAGCCCCCCACATTCATTGTGCAAATTCTAATGCTCGCCATCTAGTTGAGCGAGACCACCTATGACAAGAAACTGCTCAAATATTTTTAACTTCGTTATCTCTCTTTGTCCTTGGCCGGAACTGCACCATTCCCTCCTTTTTCCAATTTTCATCCCAGCCCTCCCTCCCCTCCCTTCCCAAGAAGCCCAGCCCCCCTACCCCCTCACCCCTAGCCCCCAACCACCCAACCCTACTCTGTGAGGCGCTCAGACCTAGTCTGTGCATGTGATGGAGCACGGTGTGTGCGGTGGGGACTTACTTAAACCAATACACCCAACAACCGTCAAAGAATTGGAGCCCAAAAGATCACAAGTCAACACAAAGTCAAACAGTAATCCAAAATTGGCTAATAGTCAACAGCCCACTTCATATTCTTTAGAGCAGCAATCCCCCTATCTTCCTACGGAATCCAAATATTCCTTCGCTTTAATCTCAGATGAGAAGAACAATGTCCTCCCTTCGTTTCTGATCTTCAGCTGCGCTGGATTTATTAGAAATGCCTGCATCTTTTTGTCCTGAAAGGACTTGATCAGTCCTCTTAAACGCCAACATCTTTCTACCGTCGTGTGGCAAAAATCCGGCCGCATGAAAAATTAGAGCCCTTCACAACATCGTTTAGCATTAGGCCTTGCTAAATCCGAGATAGCCTGTCGCAAAATGAAGTTTCCCAAGAAAATCAAAATCGCCCTGGGCTTGTCCCCTTCCTTCACATTCCTTCTGACTTTAAAGGGGGTACGATGAACTCTCTGCAGCTCAATGGACAAGTTCCAGCTGGCTAGCTCGGGAAATGCCTGTTCAAAGAGCTTGATGATAAATGCCCTAATATCAGACCCCTCTGATCCTTCCGGGATTCCCAGAACCCCCAGGTTGTTACTGTGGAGCCTGTTCTCCATCTCCTCAAGCTTCCATTGTCTGTCTACAACCTGGGAACTTTGTGCATTAACTTTAGCTACTGCGCCCTCCACCTCCGCTTCTGTTGAGACAATCCTGTCTTCCAAATTTGAAAGTCTGTCCCCAATGTTTACGCAGGCCTTGGACAGCTTCCTAACCACACTCCTCATTTTCCTCATTGCCGCCTGTGATTTGCGATTTTCCTGGCGTGTCTCCTCCCTATGGACGATGATTTCCTGATGAATTGTTTCTAGTAAGGTCATTTGTGCCCTCTCAATAGCCGGGCTGCCCTGTAAGGGCAAAGAGGTGGAATGCTCCCAGCTCAGTTCGCACTGGGGGTCTGTCTGTCCCTTCCCTGCAACTCCTGATACTTTTAATGCGGTCGCCGGGTGCTTCAACTCCAGTTCGCTCTCCGAATCCCCAAGGGAGCTGCAATCACCATCCTCCTCCTCCTCAGACCATTCCAGACCGTCGGAGGCCGAGAAAAAGGCTTCGCTTTGTGCCCCATCGCCAGCACCAGCGACCTCTCCCTGCTCCAATAGAGCTAGCTGTTCCCTTCCACCAGCGTCAATTGCTCCCTGTGCCTGTGCCTGTATTTGAGTATCAATAGTAGAACCAGCCGTCTCCCCCAGTCCCACAACAGAGTCTCCGGGGGTAATTCCCTCCTTTAACACCTTTAACACCTCCACCTTGCCCTGCGCAACTGCCTCCTTCTGGGAGATCTCGATCACTGGGGGGATAGTCCAGTTGCCATCAGTAACAGCCTGGGGTACCTGCAGAGCCTCAGTCTCGGCTACAGTCATTTCTGCCCCCTGCTGCACTAGCTGCCGCCTCCACCACCTTCTCCTTACCGACTTTTGAAAACATCTCGGCGATCGAAGCGGTGGCCTGCCGGGTAACAATCTGCTGTTTTCCCTTGGGATTCTCCTGCGTCCGCATTTGCACTCCTGGCATCTTGAGTATGCCCTCCTCTCGCTGGTTTTTCTTTTTCGTAGCAGCTTTAGATGCTTGATTTACTTTTGGAGCCATAGTTTCCCTCGATGCTCCAGACAAACTCGGACGCCCGAATGGCTTGCTTCTCAAATGCTCTCTTCCAGGTTCAGAGCTTCTTCATTGCGGCAGCCTTCGCATCAGACTCCGCCCTCCGATAGAACCGGGCCGTCTCAGGCTGGGAGAGAGAGCCGCTAGCACGGCCGTTAATTCTTGCAGTAAGCGAGTTGCTGATCCGCGGCAGGACAGCGTAGTTAACATGCCTCTGGGGGTCCCTGCTTACTGCTCCACTTTGCTCCGAAATCCTCCACAATACGATAAGTGGACATTCAGCTAGGGCTGAACTACCATTGAGCTCCTTCAATTACCAGCCTCACCACACCGCCGTTACAGCCACAGCTAAGCAGCCGCCATCTTGCCTCCCCCTGATGGCTCAAGTCAACAGAGCGACAACAAGTTGTTTCTCTGTAACTGGAAAATATTGACATCTGAATGCCAGTGTGTCTGAATGGGATCATGTGCTTATTTCTATAAACCCTTCTCTAACATCCTTCCCCCATCTCTCCATCAGTCTCTACAGACCTCCCTGGCAGCAGACATTTTTCGTTAAAGGCCTAGCCTTTGATATGCCCCTCACTCTCCAATTGGTACTGCCCCGTCGAAAGACCCTAACTAAACCCAGCAAGGGCAAGGGCGTCTCTGGCTCGAAAAACCATCCACTTCAGAATTGTAAACCGCCTTTGATTGCCAAAATGCGGGGTTAGGTATTTTTAGGTTTCATTTAGATAGTAAAATGGATGCCATTACTATGACACACCAATATGACCTCCATTAACTATAAACATGATTCCCAGAGCAATGAATGGACTATTAATTATATGTTTCCCACATAACTCTTATATTCTGTTCTAGTCTTTGTGTAAGTTAACATGTGGTAATGGATATTTGCAATTAATGCCGTACCGGAGTTTCACCAAATGAGGAGGACTGGGAGTGGGAAGGGGATTGATGAAAGGAGGAGCTGAATTGAAAAACTGAGAAGGGGTAAGATTGAGATGCATGAGAGAGAGCTAGAGGATGTCACAGCTATGCACTTAATATGTGAAGGACCAGTGAAAACCCAAAGACCAAAATATCATTGTAATAAAAAATATTTTGAAGAAATTAACAGTAATATTATTCTTTTGTATCTTTTCCAACATACCTTTCTGGTAAATTCAGCAATACGCGTAAATGCTGCATTTTATTAAATATTAGGCATTTGTTATCAACCCTCAACATAGAATGTATTTTGAAGGCGCTCACAATTAGAACTGCTAGACTTGCCAACAGCGCTGCTGAATGTTATCTGTCCTGCTTTTTACTCTTCAACCCTCTTTCCCTGAAAGCAATGTCTCCCAAGAGTACAGCCATTAGGGGTTATTAAAGAATATTCGTCTATTTCCACTTTTACCAAGGTACATTGGCAATTAACGGAGTTTGCAAAAAACAGCTGCTCCTACCTGACATTCACAAGGAAAAGTGCTTTAATTTTCAGGAAGAGCACCTGAGAGCCGACTTGACTTCCGCAAGGCCTCCCGAGTCTCCGCTCACTGGACTGGGCAACCATCACAAGCCAGCCTGGCCTTTAATCCCAGTGACAAACCATCCCACACAGTGCAAACACTGCAGGAAATGTTCTTGCTCAGCGAAGCTCAACAAAAGGCACACACCATTTAGGCTCCCGGGGTTGAATCTTCACATGCCGGAGTCATTGCAGTGTGGTGACCAGCTGTGGGGCGCCATGCTAATCATTAAAAGGTGCGCAATGGTGAAACATGAAAGTGGGCGCCGTGACAAGATATACCGGCCTGTTTTCAATCGTGCATGAAATCCAGAGGCAGGGGGAGCATCTCTGCAAAAGGAGAACCTTCCCATGCTGTTGTGTAGAAACAAAACAAAAACAATTAGTGCACAGGAACAAGCCTGAAAACACCCAAAAGGAAGGCTACAAGTACTGAGGCACTTCTCTGGTAAGGATGAACAAAAAAGGAGGGACAAATCGGAAAGATAACCACTTGAAAGCAAGGTTTTGTAAAGGACACTGAAACAAACAAATGAAAAGCAAGGGGCGTAGTTGAAGCCCACAGTACAGTATATACAAAGTATATACAACAGGTCTTGAAAGCTAGACCTAAAAAGGGGGTGAGCCATTTCAGCCCCTCTGAGCTCGGACGAGTGCAGATGGGCCCGCCCTTGCCCAGTCTTTGCCTGGGTGCAGCCCAGGCACCTCCCACACTGCAGATGAGAGTAGTGAGATATAGAGCGCATTTCTACACCTCCTAGTTACTGAGTTCTCTGGGACCTGTAGTCTCTTCCAGCAAATGTCAGCCACAGCTGCACTTTCTGCAAGGTGGGAGAGAGTGGTGAGACTTATAGCACCTCCCTTCACCTCCTCGTGCTAAGTACTCCGGGCCCTGTAGACCCTTCAAGTAAATGTCAGAATGAGCTGTGCATCCCGTGCTGTGGGAGAGAGTGGTGAGATTTATAGCCTCCCTTCATTTCATGGCAGTAACCACCCAGACCGTCGTTGTCCCTTCCAAGCAAATGTCACTAACGGCAAGGCATTTACCAATTATTTTCAGTGACACGTACAGCCCCTGTCAGGATTGCGAATTCTCAAGCACATCAAAGGTTTCCCTCCTCATATGAGTTTGAGAACCACCAGCCCGTGGGTCATCAGACTGCCAACTCAACTCCCCTGCCTCAATTGTGGTCCATTCTCATATACAAGCAGAGGGGCCCAGATTCCAATCAACTCGGACTGGTCACGTGGCACCGTGCGCAACGTCTCTTCCGCTCCCGGAAGCTGTGCTTGTTCTGGCTTACCTGTGCAGCAGAGCTGTCGCTTTTGGAGCTGAGGAATCGGGTTGGAGCCTTGCCGTCAGCTCAGCATCCTGTGATTTTGGGCAAATCACTTAGGGCCAGATGTACGATGCCCAAAATAGCGCCTCGCAAATTGCGAGTCTTTTGCAACTTGCAATTTGCGAGGCGCTATTTTGGATGTACAATAGTGTGTAACACACTGTAAGCGATTCCCAATGGAGTCGTAAATTGAGGGGCTTATGAATATTAATGAGCCTCTCACAATTTGCAACCCCATTTGGAATGGAAGGCCCTCCCAGGTATGGTGGCTTGCTGGGCTCAGCAGACCACTATGTCTGGGACTGCTTTTAAATAAAGCAGTTTTTTTTAAGACAACCCGTATTCCTTAAAGGAAAACAGGATGCATTTAAAAAAAAAAAAATGTAAGGTCAGTTAGTGGTCCCTGGGAACACTGCCAGCCCTTAAAATATTTCCCCCTGCGTTTGCAAAGGGGAAGGGGTCCCCTTCTCTTTTGCAAGTGCATTACCACTCTCTTAAAGAGGGTGGTCATTTGCAAGTGTTTTGCACCCTCAATTGCGGATGCAAAACATTCATAAATGGGCTTGCGCTTGCTATTAGGAAGGGAACGCCCCTTCCTAATAGCGACTCGCAAAATACTATTTTGTACATGGCCTATGCTGTTTTTGCATGCGCAAACAGGTTCGCAAACCCGTTTGCGCATGCCAAAACGGTTGTACATTTGGCCCTAAATCTACCCGTGCCTACCAAAAAATGAATGCGACCTTGTGTAACATAACTGGTGCTCATGTAAAGAGCTCCGATACCTTCGGTTCGAGTTCGAAGCTATATAAATGTGCAAAAAATAAAAATGCTGTCATCCATAAAAATGTACTTCTGGGTCAGCCCCTGCATATCAAAACTTGCTGGTCGAAAACTGAGAAGAACCTGAAGTCTTTTAAAACACTAGCCACTCAGCGAGTTATTGCTAAACGCTGGGTAGGGAATTGCTTTGCGGGGGGAAATGTTTTATGTCTCGAGAGGGCCTAACCTAAAAATGGATTATAGACAGGGACAATGATTGGCAATATGTTGCGGCACATGAGCTGTATTGATTTCTCTCATTATTTCTCTTCATATTAAGTCGAGATGCATCATATTAATTGCAACTGGCGTGATGATGGTGGTCAGCATGTTTCCTTCTTCATTGATTTGGCATTTGTAAACTGGCTTTTTTAAGTTATTTTTTATATTTGTATTTTTCTTTGCACTACCTGTGAACGCTTCGTAAAAAAACACATTTGTGAAGGGAAACGTTACAGATAAGATGGTATTAAGGAGGAAGCAGTCACTAATTAATGCAACATAACACTTGTTTCTAGAATGATAATATGCCTTTAACATTCGCTCCTGTTAGTCATTCAAGCCCTGAGAAATAAAGATGCACTTTGCATAAATAATAGTTGATGACAATGTCACTGGAACCACATTAACATCCACACATGTACGTTTATTGAACACATCACAGTCAATAGAGTTTAGCATATTTTGTTAAAATTAATTATTTCATTTTCTGAATTCCTTTAAATATCAGGCAGATGTCGAAGTAATGATGTGCCTCGCTGGTTGCATACATCAGGTTACCATTTGTTGATTGAAGTTTGAACTAATTGCAAATCCATTCAAATGTGTATATGAAAGCGCCTTGTAGACGCTGCCCTCAGAGGGAGTCACAATGTGGCTGTATTGTTCCGGGGAAGGAACCTGCGTGTCAATCAAATGATTGCTTTATTAAATGACGTTGGTATTTCACACATTAATATTTATGTCTGTAAAAGTTTAAGGAGCATTTTTCCTGTTTTAAAATGGCAGATTCTAATTGGTGGTGAGCAATTGTTTGATCCATGGTAATACTATGAGTGTAAATGTATAATAAATAAACACATTTGATATTTGTAAAGCGCGAACACTTAACCCGAAAGGTGTCAAACGCGCTGGAGGCCGTCAGGAAGAATACGCACGCTATTGGCCAGACTCACGTGCTGCTGGGCAAAACTGACCCGCCAGGGATCGAACCATGAGCCCCCGTGCTCCAGAGTCAGCCACCCTGGCCGCTGTGCCATACCTCCTGCACTGTAATCGCTGGAGCTCCGCCCAACTTTTATCCTCTCTAGAAAAGCATTCGGTGGCAACCAATATCATTAGGTGTCTAACAAGACAGGTGTCACATTGTTGACAAATCAAATCAAAATAAAATAAAATAAACTTTATTCGGTTTCACAACAATAAAACGATAAAAGTTGCATAAAAAACATAATACATTAAAACAACAGTTCATTAAATAACACACTTTATAAAATATGAAGAGAACCTATTGCACAACCTCCCATTATAATCTATAACAGTTAAGAACACAGTATCATAAAAACATCTCTCTCTGTTAGATTTACCCTGCGAGGATAAGCTGGTCCTCCTCAACCTCTAAGGCCTTAATAAATTATCAACCCAGTGGCTACATATCCAAGCAGGCCCTAGTTTTCACTGTAGATTTTAAGTAACACAAGGTATAAAAAAATTCAATCCTCCTTTAACATTTGAAGATACAGGAAGGAAGGACGAACATGAGTAAAATTCATCCTTTTTAAAATAGGGACTAAGAAATATCTCCAGGGATCGCAAAAAATGTACAGAAAAGCATAAAGTGTAGCAGATCCTGTAGAGACTGTCCGTCGCAGCACAGGGTGCTAACACTTGACCTCTGCTGCATCCTTTAGGCCTGGCTAGCAGAAGGTGAAAAAGATGAATGCAGAACCTCGTCAGTAAGAACCTCTCATGTAAGGATAAAGACCCCAGAAGATAAGGCTCGGTATAAGGAGTTGTTTTGAGCATTAAAAAAGTGCGAACACTCAGGTTTGAGAATGGGTTAAGGCTTAAGAATGGGTACCCCAATTCCTCATGAGTCGCTAGATTCAACAGTCCACACAGCGCACACAACAAGCGCTTTAAAAAGTTATTCTCAGTCACCTGAAGAGAGTCCACTGCAACATTCCCCCAGATTTCACTTCCATAACTAGCAATTGCCACACTTTTCGCTTGGTAAACCTTCAACAACGTTGCAATTGGTCTCTTCCCTAGTTTAGATAAAACGTCAAAAATAGCTGCATTCACCCGGGCAAAGTCTCCCCTTTTCCTGATGATTAGAGGCCCCCATTTAATTTGATCATCCAAAAGGACCCCAAGATAAGAGAAGAGCTTAGTGTGGGGGACTCTAATGGGGTCAACTCGAAATTCAGAACTTTTTTGTGGAGGAGACCACACCTGCAGTATATATGATTTCGAGTTGTTGGTGTATAGATCCCAGTCCGCCATGAAGTTAGAGAATGCATCTAGCAGGGATTGCAGGCCAACAGCTGTTCTAAGATAAGAGGACGGTATTGACGCATAAAGTAGGACAGGGAGACCACGCCACCCTACATACAGATAGTGTACCCCGGTAGCTCTTAAAACTCGGTCCAATTAATTAATATTGAAGTTAAACATGAATGGAGCCAGGATACAGCCTTGCTGTACTCCCCTCTTTATCTCAAATTCCCTAGAGACATGGAGGTCCTGGGAAAATCCAACATTGGCCTTGGTTGACTTGTGAAGGTCCTCTAAAAAATGAACAATGTTGTTCTCCACCCCCATTGCCCTCATGGACTGCCACAGTTTGGCCCTATTCACGCAATCGAATGCAGAGGACAAGTCCATGAAGGCAAGATTGATAGTACGTGTGCGCACAACTGAGTATTTGCTCATTAACAAGGTTAGATTGAGACATTGAGCCACGGTTGATTGCCCAGGGCAAAATCCTAACTGGACATCAGACAAGATCTTTTGCTCCTCCACCCAGGAGAATAGTCCATCTAGGAGAATGTGGCCCACAACATTGACTACCGAATCAAGAGGGGAGATTGGCCTATAGCAATAGGTGCTATTCCGATCACCCTTTTTGAAAGCGGGCACTATGGTAGAAGTGGCCCAGGATTCAGGGCAACCAATCAAGGCAGCGACATTAAATACAGCCACGAGGACCGGACCCCAGAAGGATGGATCCGACTTAAATAAATCCGGTGGAATACCATCTGGTTCAGGAGCTTTGTTGCTGGTTAACCCTGCAATTCCAGCCTCAACCTCACCCTGTTCAAAAATCACTACAGTGGTATTCAGACCACTACATAGCTGATCTAACTGCTCTGTAGGACTTTCAAATATTGATTTAAAATGGAGCACCCATTCCTCCTCAGTAATGAGCTAATCTAGAGTCACCCCCCCCCCAGCTTCATATTCGAAGAGCGGTCTGTTAACAATGCTCCAAAACCTAGAGCTGTTCCTCAAGGTACTTGACTCGAGGAGCTCCCGCCAAGACTCCTCCTCAAGGTACTTGACTCGAGCAGCTCCCGCCAAGGAGGAGGCCAATGAGTCTCTGACCATGGCCTCCTCCTGGTCACATCAACACACTTCTCAATGGGTGTGGCCATGACTTTGACACACGAAAATGCGGATAAATAAGTAATACTGGCCCATGGTGTGGTGCCACTCCATAAGTGCACTACAGATGCCAAACATTTTCCATGAATCAAAATATGGCCCAGAGTTCTTTGGTGGCATCAGGGAGAAAAATTTGAGAGTGCATTGAACTCAAACCATGTGACCAGAATTATTCAAACGACAATTTACATTAATATTTCATATCTGGTGGACACTTCTGATCCCACCGATACATGCTGAACACACATAACCCTTTACAAAAGGCAATAAATTGGTGCTTCTAAGACTGTAAGTTACATGGCTATACGTTGGGTGGCAACAGATCATTTTTCGTATATGTCCAGCAACCCAGGTAGTGTTCAGGCTGGCTTGCTGCACACCTCGACAGCAGCTCCCTGAGTCATTCCTATACCTGCACAGGACATGTAAAATGTGTGGTTCAGTGCAAACCACAGGTGTTACACGCAGGCATATCAGATGATACACTGTTTGACTCCTTGCTTGCACTTATTTTTGCAAATTCAGATCATGCTACTATAGTAGATTTGACTTTGTGCCAAAACCTATGGTTTTACAAGATGCTACAACAGAGACTCTCTATTTTATAAAATAACAATTTTTTTTGTTAGATTTTATTGAAGATAGGAAAAGGGGGGGATGGGGGTAAAAATGAAGAAACTGGAAAATGTATATGACAATAAGATACAACTTAAGGAATAAACAGGAGCAAATGTAAAATACATAAAAGAAAATAAACAAGTCATTAAATTATCCTAAAAAGCAAGTATAAAGAGCATGAAAATAACATGAACAAAGTAAATAAGCATAAGGTAAATGTACTGTAAGATAACATTGGAGAATAAAAATTTAAAGAAAAGGGCAATAGGATATTCATGGAGGTTTGCGTACTTCAGCTGCATCAAGGATTAAAGAGGGACGTACTGGAGCAAGGGAGGAGAGATAAGTTACCAAAGGTAGCCAAAGAAGGTCCCGTTTAATTGCCAGGGAGACAGGGGATACATAATTGGTGTCAAGACAGTGATGAAAACAGACTGCATTCCACCATGAGCGGTAGGAAACCTCCGTTGCTTGCTTCCAATTAGAAGTGATAATGTGGAAACTTGAAATCTCTTTTTTCAAATTGATGAGAAAATTGCGGTTGCGACACTACTTTGATAACGTCATACAAAATCCGAGTGACACCGATTAAAAAGATCAATTAAAATGCTTACGCACAAACAGCACCTTTATGGCACCTATATCGCACAAAAGCCTTGACACCTTTGAAACTTTGGTTAAAAACGACATCCAAAAACTGAATTGTCAACCCAAATCTAAAATGAAAAACTATACCAAAAAAGAAATGCACACCCTCAAGACTATCTCCCAAAATAAGGATATAATGTGTGTTAAAGCAGATAGAGGCGGAGCCATAGTTATCTTGAACACCACATATTACAACGCGCAAGCTATCCTCCACCTCTCGGACCTGGATACATATCTTAAACTGGAAGTAAACCCAACAACACAATTCAAGGAGACACTTGACATCATCCTACAAAAGGCATTTGAAAACGGCATTATTAACAACAAAACCAAAAAAATATTTGTCATCACAACACCCAAAAAGTCCAAAATTCTTTTTGGTCCCTAAGATTCACAAGAATCTCGAAACACCACCTTGCAGACCAATAGTTTCCACTTGCGGAAGCATCCATGAACCTGTAGGCAAGTTCCTCGACAAATATTTGCAACCGACAGTAATGTCGAGACAGACATACATTAAGGATACCACAAATTTCCTTAACAAGCTTCAGAGCCTAAACCTACTTGATCAAGACCAAATATTATTATGTACAGTAGATGTCATCTCACTGTACACCTCTATCCCTCATTCAAAGGGCATTGAAGCTATTGAATATTACCTATTGAGAACGGACCTTGATGAATCTTTAAAAGTATTTCTAATGGAATTGCTGGAATTCACACTATTTCAAAGCTACTTTGTATGGAATCAGGAATGGTACCAACAGAAGACAGGAACATCAATGGGTAACTCGGCAGCGCCAGCCTACGCCAATCTATTTATGAGCAGATTTGAAGAGGAGCACATATTAACTAATATCATTTGGAAAGACCATCTCAAAATGTTTGTAAGGTTTATAGATTATATTTTTCTAATCTGGCAAGGTCCCCGAGGAATCTTAGAAACTCAACTCAAGCTACTCAATGATATAGATTCTCGTATACAGTTTACACATGATATTCAGGATGAATCAATTGCTTTTCTAGATGTCAAAGTAACCAAAACAGAGAGAGGATTCAAAACAGATCTATTCAGAAAAAAAACGACAGGAATAACACACTACACTATTCCAGTTTTCACCCTCAACCTCTCAAAGACCACTTACCCTGTAGTCAACTTATAAGAGCAAAAAGAATAGTCTCAGAGCCAACTAAATTACAGGAACGACTACAAAACATGACAACAAGATTTGAAGCACGCGGGTACCCCAGTCATATCCTCGAGCAGGCCAAACAACGTAGTGCAGGTTTCACGAGAACGGAACTACTACGGAGTAGAGAAGTCACAGGCAAAGACTCCATCACCATAGTTTCCAAACATTCAACTATGAGCAATAAACTCAGGAACATCATTAAAAATCATTGGGAGATTCTTCGAATCGAACAAGACTTCAATCATATTTTTGATAGGGATCCGATTTTCGCTTACACAAGAGCAAGAAATGTAGGAGAACTGATAAAACATTCTAATCAAAAACCAGTCCAACACAAGGGTACATTACCATGCTGGAATTGTAAAAATTGCAACAGCATAATTAAGGGTACATCCATCAATCATCCAATGAAAGGACATAAAATCAACATCAGGGCAACAGCCATTTGTGACACATCTAATGTGGTATATATGTTAAAATGTCCTTGCGGAAAAACTTATGTGGGACAAACTGAGAGGAAGAACAAAATCAGACTCAATGAGCACAAGTCGAACATTAGAACAAAGCAAATCAAGTCCACAGTTGCCCAACATTTCATTGAAGCAGGACACAACGTGAGCCAAATATGGTTCTGCATACTTGAAACAGTACCCAGAATTGAGGGTAAAGACAACCATAATGTACTCTTACAGAGAGAGAATTATTGGATTTCCACCTTGGCCAGCATGAGACCGTACAGCCTCAATGACCGTATGGAGTTTATTTGTTATTTATAATCTGCATCTATTCCTTTGTCCGAAAAGTGGTATTGTTGGTTACTTGTTGTTTACATGTTTTTTTATGCTATCAGCATTGGTATGCACTGTACAAATACTGTCTTAATGGATTTTTATTCACCTTCCATTGTTGACACGGAGAGGGATGCTCTCCACGCACCCATCATCGCTGTCTATTGCACTTCTTGCACTTTTTTACTTTATTGAGTAGGTTTCACGAAGGGCTTTGTGACCCACTGTTTATTAATTCGCATTATTTTCTTATAGTTATTCATTTGTTTTACAGACTTTCACCAATGTTTATTAGTTCCCATCATTTTCGTTTAACAGATATTCACAAATCTTTTGTATATTAATTCTTACGAACAACATATGAATCACCATGTTGCTTAGCGACATTACCGCCCCGTCTCAGCTTACAAAACACTTCCGAGTTCAGACACACCCACATCCGGATCGGCCATACTAGCACGGATACACACAGCGGTAAGCCCGCGCTCTGAATATTTCAGCGGGGATATTTTAACGATTACTTTTGAACCCTATAATCCTAGTTCACTTACATTTAGATTATTTTTTGAACTCACGGATCCTGTCGAGACATTAACTTATCCGACAGGACTGAAAGCATGCCTTAGACCTATTTTCTACTAGCGTAACATACATCACGAGCACAAACATTTTTATTCAGGCACATTTATTCATCGTTTAAACTCACGGACCCTGTCGAGACATTTACCTACCCGACAGGATTAAATGCATGTTTTGATTTTCAATCAGGGTAACACGCATCACTACGTGATTATTACGAACACATACTTTTTTATTTATGCACCATTCATTATCTGGATAACCTTGTTTATAGCAGTACATGTACGTGACAGTTTGTTTAGACTAACGTTATACAGTTATCAGACCACTGGGTGCATTTTCTTTGTTACAGAACATTTCCCCTGATGAAGGCTATGCCGAAATGCATTGGGATTGTTAAAGTGTATGCCTAATTAATAAGAAATGACGATTGTGAAAACTACATTCTTGTGATATGAACAGGATGAATTAAATAATACATGGATTTATACCCACAAGATCGGATGTAACTTTTTATTCAATTTGAGGAAACCTTTATTTAGAAGGACTTTCAATGGAGCCCGGGGGACACTTTCCACATGTGGGGGAAGTGCTGCCCTTTATTATTTGTCTCACACGCTCCCTGTCAGAGAGCGATACCCCGGCCGCACCATACAACTTTGAACAATTAACAAAGAACTTAGTAGTGCGCCCAGTAATACCCACCGTTTATGTTTTGAATTTTCTGACCATCACTGAGCAGCACACATACCACATAAAAATGCAACTTGAAGACATATTCAATCTCACGGATACGAGAGCTGACACATTTGCATACAGTGAGGAAGAAGTCACAAAAATGTGTGCACTCATTAGCGAAGAAGTAACTGAACTAACCACAAATCGCACAAAGGAACAATATGTAAGACAACTGTTATATCTTTCCAAAAAGGAAATAAATCAACGCCTGCATGCGAGCACTATGATTAAGTACCATAAGGCACAAAGGATTCCGAGGGGTCTCAGGATACCATTAAAACCATCCTTATGTAAAAATGTTCAAAAATTCAAGGACCGATGGTTCGCAATTTTTAACAAATGTTCCTTGGACCTTATATTTCTGATAGTCGAAGAGCTGTCCAACATCTTGGAGGAACTAGCAAGGGGCATTTCTAAAGTCAAAGTTGAATTGGGAAACAGCTACACCACAGAAGAGCTTACTAAAATTCTGGAAGACATTAACACACAATTATCTAAGCACACAGCGGAAGTTAGCGAATGCAAGATACGCAAACTAAGGAGAGATACCATCAATTACAAGATGGGAGAAGTTTATACATGGGCAGACATTTACGCAAAGCGGTGCCAAAACAAGCCCTACACAGCTAACACAGACACTTCTTCCTCTAAAGGAGATGCGAGTAATCGACAGACAAGAACTGGACGTTATCCTCCACAGAGACCTATGGACAATAGATCTATGCCCCAAACAAATGTAGAGATCCCATCAACATCCACAGAGTCTTTTTTAGAGGTAGGCCAAGAAAGACAGGAAGACCCAGGAGGGGCAAAAGAAAAACCCAAAGAGCCACCTCAGACATGTACAGTAACGGCCAAAAAAGACAAACCGAAGGTGAAATAGATGACAATCTGGTAATTAACATCTCCAATTTCCACCCAATTTCCACCTGAGTGAAACACAGATGAAAATCTTACAAAAGGGAACATCGTTTGTCCCCACGGGCAATACCAACAAACTAGAATTTGAAATCTCTTTTTTCAAATTGATGAGAAAATTACGGTTGCCACACTACTTTGATAACGTCATACAAAATCCGAGTGACACCGATGAAGATCAATTAAAAGGCTTACGCACAAACAGCACCTTTATGGCACCTATATCGCACAAAAGCCTTGACATCTTTGAAACTTTGGTTAAAAACGACATCCAAAAACTGACTTGTCAACCCAAATCCAAAATGGAAAACTATGCCAAAAAAGAAATGGACACCCTCAAGACTATCTCCCAAAATAAGGATCTAATGTGTGTTAAAGCAGATAAAGGCAGAGCCATAGTTATCTTGAACACTACATATTACAACACGCAAGCTATCCTCCACCTCTCGGACCAGGATACATATCTTAAACTGGAAGTAAATCCAACAACACGATTCAAGAAGACACTTGACATCATCCTACAAAAGGCATTTGAAAACGGCATTATTAACAACAAAACCAAAAAATATTTGTCATCACGACACCCAAAAGTCCAAAATTCTTTTTGGTCCCTAAGATTCACAAGAATCTCGAAACACCACCTTGCAGACCAATAGTTTCCACTTGCGGAAGCATCCATGAACCTGTAGGCAAGTTCCTCGACAAATATTTGCAACCGACAGTAATGTCGAGACAGACATACATTAAGGATACCACAAATTTCCTTAACAAGCTTCAGAGCCTAAACCTACTTGATCAAGACCAAATATTCTTATGTACAGTAGATGTCATCTAACTGTACACCTCTATCCCTCATTCAAAGGGCATTGAAGCTATTGAATATTACCTATTGAGAACGGACCTTGATGAGTCTTTAAAAGTATTTCTAATGGAATTGCTGGAATTCACACTATTTCACAGCTACTTTGCATGGAATCAGGAATGGTACCAACAGAAGACATGAACATCAATGGGTAACTCAGCAGCGCCAGCCTACGCCAATCTATTTATGAGCAGATTTGAAGAGGAGCACATATTAACTAATATCATTTGGAAGGACCAGCTCAAAATGTTTGTAAGGTTTATAGATGATATTTTTCTAATCTGGCAAGGTCCCCGAGGAATCTTAGAAACTCAACTCAAGCTACTCAATGATATAGATTCTCGTATACAGTTTACACATGATATTCAGGATGAATCAATTGCTTTTCTAGATGTCAAAGTAACCAAAACAGAGAGAGGATTCGAAACGGATCTATTCAGAAAAAAAACGACAGGAATAACACACTACACTATTCCAGTTTTCACCCTCAACCTCTCAAAGACCACTTACCCTACAGTCAACTTATAAGAGCAAAAAGAATAGTCTCAGAGCCAACTAAATTACAGGAACGACTACAAAACATGACAACAAGATTTGAAGCACGCAGGTACCCTAGTCATATCCTCGAGCAGGCCAAACAACGTAGTTCAGGTTTCACGAGAACGGAACTACTACAGAGTAGAGAAGTCACAAGCAAAGACTCCATCACCATAGTTTCCAAACATTCAACTATGAGCAATAAATTCAGGAACATCATTAAAAATCATTAGGAGATTCTTCGAATCGAACAAGACTTCAATCATATTTTTGATAGGGATCCGATTTTCGCTTACACAAGAGCAAGAAATCTAGGAGAACTGATAAAATATTCCAATCAAAAACCAGTCCAACACAAGGGTACATTACCATGCTGGAATTGTAACCATTGCAACAGCATAATTATGGGTACATCCATCAATCATCCAATGAAAGGACATAAAATCAACATCAGGGTAACAGCCATTTGTGACACATCTAATGTGGTATATATGTTAAAATGTACTTGCGGAAAAACTTATGTAGGACAAACTGAGAGGAAGATCAAAATCAGACTCAATGAGCACAAGTCGAACATTAGAACAAAGCAAATCAAGTCCACAGTTGCCCAACATGTCATTGAAGCAGGACACAACGTGAGCCAAATACGGTTCTGCATACTTGAGACAGTACCCAGAATTGAGGGCAAAGACAACCATAATGTACTCTTACAGAGAGAGAATTATCGGATTTCCACCTTGGCCAGCATGAGACCGTAAGGCGTCAATGACCGTATGGAGTTTATTTGTTATTTAAAATCTGCATCTATTACTTTGTCCGAAAAGTGGTATTGTTGGTTACATGTTGTTTACATGTTTTTTAATGCTATCAGCATTGGTATGCACTGTACATATACTGTCTTAATGGATTTTTATTCACCTTCCATTGTTGACACGGAGAGGGATGCTCTCCACACACCCATCATCGCTGTCTATTGCACTTCTTGCACTTTTTTACTTTATTGAGTAGGTTTCACGAAGGGCTTTGTGACCCACTGTTTATTAGTTTGCATTATTTTCTTATAGTTATTCATTTGTTTTACAGACTTTCACCAATGTTTATTAGTTCCCATCATTTTCGTTTCACAGATATTCACAAATCTTTTGTATATTAATTCTTACGAACAACATATGAATCACCATGTTGCTTAGCGACATTACCGCCCCGTCTCAGCTTACAAAACACTTCCGAGTTCAGACACACCCACATCCGGATCGGCCATACTAGCACGGATACACACAGCAGTAAGCCCGCGCTCTGAATATTTCAGCGGGGATATTTTAACGATTACTTTTGAACCCTATAATCCTAGTTCACTCACATTTAGATTAATTTTTTAACTCACGGATCCTGTTGAGACATTAACTTATCCGACAGGACTCAAAGCATGCCTTAGACCTATTTTCTACTAGCGGACCATACATCATGAGCACAAACTTTTTTATTCAGGCACCTTTATTCATCGTTTAAACTCACGGACCCTGTCGAGACATTTACCTACCCGACAGGATTAAATGCATGTTTTGATTTTCAATCAGGGTAACACGCATCACTACGTGATTATTACGAGCACATACTTTTTTATTTATGCACCATTCATTATCTGGATAACCTTGTTTATAGCAGTACATGTACGTGACAGTTTGTTCAGACTAACGTTATACAGTTATCAGACCACTGAGTGCATTTTCTTTGTTACAGAACATTTCCCCAGATGAAGGCTATGCCGAAATGCATTGGGATTGTTGAAGTGTATGCCTAATTAATAAGAAATGATGATTGTGAAAACTACATTCTTGTGATATGAACAGGATGAAATAAATAATACATGGATTTATACCCACAAGATCGGATGTAACTCTTTATTCAATTTGAGGAAACCTTTATTTAGAAGGACTTTCATTGGAGCCCAGGGGACACTTTCCACAGGTGGGGGAAGTGCTGCCCTTTATTATTTGTCTCACAAGCTCCCTGTCAGAGAGCTATACCACGGCCGCACCATACAACTTTGAACAATTAACAAAGAACTTAGTAGTGCGCCCAGTAATACCCACCGTTTATGTTTTGAATTTTTCTGACCATCACTGAGCAGCACACATACCACATAAAAATGCAACTTGAAGACATATTCAATCTCACGGATACGAGAGCTGACACATTTGCATACAGTGAGGAAGAAGCCTTAATAATGTATGCACTCATTAGCGAAGAAGTAACTGAACTAATCACAAAACGCACAAAGGAACAATATGCAAGGCAACTGTTATATCTTTCCAAAAAGGAAATAAATCAACGCCTGCATGCGAGCACTATGATTAAGTACCATAAGGCACAAAGGATTCCGAGGGGTCTCAGGATACCATTAAAACCATCCTTATGTAAAAATGTTCAAAAATTCAAGGACCGATGGTTCGCAATTTTAAACAAATGTTCCGTGGACCTTATATTTCTGATAGTTGAAGAGCTGTCCAACATCTTGGAGGAACTAGCAAGGGACATTTCTAAAGTCAAAGTTGAATTGGAGAACAGCTACACCACAGAAGAGCTTACTAAAATTCTGGAAGACATTAACACACAATTATCTAAGCACACAGCGGAAGTTAGCGAATGCAAGATACGCAAACTAAGGAGAGATACCATCAATTACAAGATGGGAGAAGTTTATACATGGGAAGACATTTACGCAAAGCGGCGCCAAAACAAGCCCTACACAGCTAACACAGACACTTCTTCCTCTGAAGGAGATGCGAGTAATCGACAGACAAGAACTGGACGTTATCCTCCACAGAGACCTATGGACAATAGATCTATGCCCCAAACAAATGTAGAGATCCCATCAACATCCACAGAGTCTTTTTAGAGGTAGGCCAAGAAAGACAGGAAGACCCAGGAGGGTCCAAAGAAAAACCCAAAGAGCCACCTCAAACACGTACAGTAACGGCCAAAAAAGACAAACCGAAGGTGAAATAGATGACAATCTGGTAATTAACATCTCCAATTTCCACCTGAGTGAAACACAGATGAAAATCTTACAAAAGGGAACATCGTTTGTCCCCACGGCCAATACCAACAAACTAGAACTTGAAATCTCTTTTTTCAAATTGATGAGAAAATTACGGTTGCAACACTACTTTGATAACGTCATACAAAATCCGAGTGACACCGATGAAGATCAATTAAAAGGCTTACGCACAAACAGCACCTTTATGGCACCTATATCGCACAAAAGCCTTGATATCTTTGAAACTTTGGTTAAAAACGACATCCAAAAACTGAATTGTCAACCCAAATCCAAAATGGAAAACTATGCCAAAAAAGAAATGGACACCCTCAAGACTATCTCCCAAAATAAGGATATAATGTGTGTTAAAGCAGATAAAGGCGGAGCCATAGTTATCTTGAACACCACATATTACAACACGCAAGCTATCCTCCACGTCTCGGACCAGGATACATATCTAAAACTGGAAGTAAACCCAACAACACGATTCAAGGAGACACTTCACATCATCCTACAAAAGGCATTTGAAAACGGCATTATTAACAACAAAACCAAAAAATATTTGTCATCACGACACCCAAAAAGTCCAAAATTCTTTTTGGTCCCTAAGATTCACAAGAATCTCGAAACACCACCTTGCAGACCAATAGTTTCTACTTGCGGAACCATCCATGAACCTGTAGGCAAGTTCCTCGACAAATATTTGCAACCGAAAGTAATGTCGCGACAGACATACATTAAGGATACCACAAATTTCCTTAACAAGCTTCAGAGCCTAAACCTACTTGATCAAGACCAAATATTATTATGTACAGTAGATGTCATCTAACTGTACACCTCTATCCCTCATTCAAAGGGCATTGAAGCTATTGAATATTACCTATTGAGAACGGACCTTGATGAGTCTTTAAAAGTATTTCTAATGGAATTGCTGGAATTCACATTATTTCACAGCTACTTTGTATGGAATCAGGAATGGTACCAACAGAAGACAGGAACATCAATGGGTAACTCGGCAGCGCCAGCCTACGCCAATCTATTTATGAGCAGATTTGAAGAGGAGCACATATTAACTAATATCATTTGGAAAGACCATCTCAAAATGTTTGTAAGGTTTATAGATGATATTTTTCTAATCTGGCAAGGTCCCCGAGGAATCTTAGAAACTCAACTCAAGCTACTCAATGATATAGATTCTCGTATACAGTTTACACATGATATTCAGGATGAATCAATTGCTTTTCTAGATGTCAAAGTAACCAAAACAGAGAGAGAATTCGAAACCGATCTATTCAGAAAAAAAAACTACAGGAATAACACACTACACTATTCCAGTTTTCACCCTCAACCTCTCAAAGACCACTTACCCTACAGTCAACTTATAAGAGCAAAAAGAATAGTCTCAGAGCCAACTAAATTACAGGAACGACTACAAAACATGACAACAAAATTTGAAGCACGCAGGTACCCTAGTCATATCCTCGAGCAGGCCAAACAACGTAGTGCAGGTTTCACGAGAACGGAACTACTACGGAGTAGAGAAGTCACAAGCAAAGACTCCATCACCATAGTTTCCAAACATTCAACTATGAGCAATAAATTCAGGAACATCATTAAAAATCATTGGGAGATTCTTCGAATCGAACAAGACTTCAATCATATTTTTGATAGGGATCCAATTTTCGCTTACACAAGAGCAAGAAATCTAGGAGAACTGGTAAAACATTCCAATCAAAAACCAGTCCAACACATGGGTACATTACCATGCTGAAATTGTAACCATTGCAACAGCATAATTAAGGGTACATCCATCAATCATCCAATGAAAGGACATAAAATCAACATCAGGGCAACAGCCATTTGTGACACATCTAATGTGGTATATATGTTAAAATGTCCTTGCGGAAAAACTTATGTAGGACAAACTGAGAGGAAGATCAAAATCAGACTCAATGAGCACAAGTCGAACATTAGAACAAAGCAAATCAAGTCCACAGTTGCCCAACATGTCATTGAAGCAGGACACAACGTGAGCCAAATACAGTTCTGCATACTTGAGACAGTACCCAGAATTGAGGGTAAAGACAACCATAATGTACTCTTACAGAGAGAGAATTATTGGATTTCCACCTTGGCCAGGATGAGACCGTACGGCCTCAATGACCGTATGGAGTTTATTTGTTATTTATAATCTGCATCTATTACTTTGTCCGAAAAGTGGTATTGTTGGTTACATGTTGTTTACATGTTTTTTAATGCTATCAGCATTGGTATGCACTGTACATATACTGTCTTAATGGATTTTTATTCACCTTCCATTGTTGACACGGAGAGGGATGCTCTCCACGCACCCATCATCGCTGTCTATTGCACTTCTTGCACTTTTTTACTTTATTGAGTAGGTTTCACAAAGGGCTTTGTGACCCACTGTTTATTAGTTCGCATTATTTTCTTATAGTTATTCATTTGTTTTACAGACTTTCACCAATGTTTATTAGTTCCCATCATTTTCGTTTCACAGATATTCACAAATCTTTTGTATATTAATTCTTACGAACAACATATGAATCACCATGTTGCTTAGCGACATTACCGCCCCGTCTCAGCTTACAAAACACTTCCGAGTTCAGACACACCCACATCCGGATCGGCCATACTAGCACGGATACACGCAGCGGTAAACCCGCGCTCTGAATATTTCAGCGGGGATATTTTAACGATTACTTTTGAACCCTATAATCCTAGTTCACTCAAATTTAGATAATTTTTTGAACTCACGGATCCTGTCGAGACATTAACTTATCCGACAGGACTGAAAGCATGCCTTAGACCTATTTTCTACTAGCGTAACATACATCACGAGCACAAACATTTTTATTCAGGCACCTTTATTCATCGTTTAAACTCACGGACCCTGTCGAGACATTTACCTACCCGAGAGGATTAAATGCATGTTTTGATCTTCAATCAGGGTAACACGCATCACTACCTGATTATTACGAACACATACTTTTTTATTTATGCACCATTCATTATCTGGATAACCTTGTTTATAGTAGTACATGTACGTGACAGTTTGTTTAGACTAACGTTATACAGTTATCAGACCACTGAGTGCATTTTCTTTGTTACAGAACATTTCCCCAGATGAAGGCTATGCCGAAATGCATTGGGATTGTTGAAGTGTATGCCTAATTAATAAGAAATGATGATTGTGAAAACTACATTCTTGTGATATGAACAGGATGAAATAAATAATACATGGATTTATACCCACAAGATCGGATGTAACTCTTTATTCAATTTGAGGAAACCTTTATTTAGAAGGACTTTCATTGGAGCCCAGGGGACACTTTCCACATGTGGGGGAAGTGCTGCCCTTTATTATTTGTCTCACACGCTCCCTGTCAGAGAGCGATACCACGGCCGCACCATACAACTTTGAACAATTAACAAAGAACTTAGTAGTGCGCCCAGTAATACCCACCGTTTATGTTTTGAATTTTTCTGACCATCACTGAGAAGCACACATACCACATAAAAATGCAACTTGAAGACATATTCAATCTCACGGATACGAGAGCTGACACATTTGCATACAGTGAGGAAGAAGCCATAATAATTTATGCACTCATTAGCGAAGAAGTAACTGAACTAACCACAAATCCCACAAAGGAACAATATGCAAGGCAACTGTTATATCTTTCCATAAAGGAAATAAATCAACGCCTGCATGTGAGCACTATGATTAAGTACCATAAGGCACAAAGGATTCCGAGGGGTCTCAGAATACCATTAAAACCATCCTTATGTAAAAATGTTCAAAAATTCAAGGACCGATGGTTCGCAATTTTAAACAAATGTTCCTTGGACCTTATATTTCTGATAGTTGAAGAGCTGTCCAACATCTTGGAGGAACTAGCAAGGGACATTTCTAAAGTCAAAGTTGAATTGGAGAACAGCTACACCACAGAAGAGCTTACTAAAATTCTGGAAGACATTAACACACAATTATCTTAGCACACAGCGGAAGTTAGCGAATGCAAGATACGCAAACTAAGGAGAGATACCATCAATTACAAGATGGGAGAAGTTTATACATGGGAAGACATTTACGCAAAGCGGCGCCAAAACAAGCCCTACACAGCTAACACAGACACTTCTTCCTCTGAAGGAGATGCGAGTAATCGACAGACAAGAACTGGACGTTATCCTCCACAGAGACCTATGGACAATAGATCTATGCCCCAAACAAATGTAGATATCCCATCAACATCCACAGAGTCTTTTTAGAGGTAGGCCAAGAAAGACAGGAAGACCCAGGAGGGTCCAAAGAAAAACCCAAAGAGCCACCTCAGACACGTACAGTAACGGCCAAAAAAGACAAACCGAAGGTGAAATAGATGACAATCTGGTAATTAACATCTCCAATTTCCACCTGAGTGAAACACATATGAAAATCTTACAAAAGGGAACATCGTTTGTCCCCACGGCCAATACCAACAAACTAGAACTTGAAATCTCTTTTTTCAAATTGATGAGAAAATTACGGTTGCCACACTACTTTGATAACATCATACAAAATCCGAGTGACACCGATGAAGATCAATTAAAAGGCTTACGCACAAACAGCACCATTATGGCACCTATATCGCACAAAAGCCTTGATATCTTTGAAACTTTGGTTAAAAACGACATCCAAAAACTGAATTGTCAACCCAAATCCAAAATGGAAAACTATGCCAAAAAAGAAATGGACACCCTCAAGACTATCTCCCAAAATAAGGATATAATGTGTGTTAAAGCAGATAAAGGCGGAGCCATAGTTATCTTGAACACCACATATTACAACACGCAAGCTATCCTCCACGTCTCGGACCAGGATACATATCTTAAACTGGAAGTAAACCCAACAACACGATTCAAGGAGACACTTGACATCATCCTACAAAAGGCATTTGAAAACGGCATTATTAACAACAAAACCAAAAAATATTTGTCATCACGACACCCAAAAAGTCCAAAATTCTTTTTGGTCCCTAAGATTCACAAGAATCTCGAAACACCACCTTGCAGACCAATAGTTTCTACTTGCGGAAGCATCCATGAACCTGTAGGCAAGTTCCTCGACAAATATTTGCAACCGAAAGTAATGTTGAGACAGACATACATTAAGGATACCACAAATTTCCTTAACAAGCTTCAGAGCCTAAACCTACTTGATCAAGACCAAATATTATTATGTACAGTAGATGTCATCTAACTGTACACCTCTATCCCTCATTCAAAGGGCATTGAAGCTATTGAATATTACCTATTGAGAACGGACCTTGATGAGTCTTTAAAAGTATTTCTAATGGAATTGCTGGAATTCACATTATTTCACAGCTACTTTGTATGGAATCAGGAATGGTACCAACAGAAGACAGGAACATCAATGGGTTACTCGGCAGCGCCAGCCTACGCCAATCTATTTATGAGCAGATTTGAAGAGGAGCACATATTAACTAATATCATTTGGAAAGACCATCTCAAAATGTTTGTAAGGTTTATAGATGATATTTTTCTAATCTGGCAAGGTCCCCGAGGAATCTTAGAAACTCAACTCAAGCTACTCAATGATATAGATTCTCGTATACAGTTTACACATGATATTCAGGATGAATCAATTGCTTTTCTAGATGTCAAAGTAACCAAAACAGAGAGAGAATTCGAAACCGATCTATTCAGAAAAAAAAACTACAGGAATAACACACTACACTATTCCAGTTTTCACCCTCAACCTCTCAAAGACCACTTACCCTACAGTCAACTTATAAGAGCAAAAAGAATAGTCTCAGAGCCAACTAAATTACAGGAACGACTACAAAACATGACAACAAAATTTGAAGCACGCAGGTACCCTAGTCATATCCTCGAGCAGGCCAAACAACGTAGTGCAGGTTTCACGAGAACGGAACTACTACGGAGTAGAGAAGTCACAAGCAAAGACTCCATCACCATAGTTTCCAAACATTCAACTATGAGCAATAAATTCAGGAACAACATTAAAAATCATTGTGAGATTCTTCGAATCGAACAAGACTTCAATCATATTTTTGATAGGGATCCAATTTTCGCCAACACAAGAGCAAGAAATCTAGGAGAACTGGTAAAACATTCCAATCAAAAACCAGTCCAACACATGGGTACATTACCATGCTGAAATTGTAACCATTGCAACAGCATAATTAAGGGTACATCCATCAATCATCCAATGAAAGGACATAAAATCAACATCAGGGCAACAGCCATTTGTGACACATCTAATGTGGTATATATGTTAAAATGTCCTTGCGGAAAAACTTATGTAGGACAAACTGAGAGGAAGATCAAAATCAGACTCAATGAGCACAAGTCGAACATTAGAACAAAGCAAATCAAGTCCACAGTTGCCCAACATGTCATTGAAGCAGGACACAACGTGAGCCAAATACAGTTCTGCATACTTGAGACAGTACCCAGAATTGAGGGTAAAGACAACCATAATGTACTCTTACAGAGAGAGAATTATTGGATTTCCACCTTGGCCAGGATGAGACCGTACGGCCTCAATGACCGTATGGAGTTTATTTGTTATTTATAATCTGCATCTATTACTTTGTCCGAAAAGTGGTATTGTTGGTTACATGTTGTTTACATGTTTTTTAATGCTATCAGCATTGGTATGCACTGTACATATACTGTCTTAATGGATTTTTATTCACCTTCCATTGTTGACACGGAGAGGGATGCTCTCCACGCACCCATCATCGCTGTCTATTGCACTTCTTGCACTTTTTTACTTTATTGAGTAGGTTTCACGAAGGGCTTTGTGACCCACTGTTTATTAGTTCGCATTATTTTCTTATAGTTATTCATTTGTTTTACAGACTTTCACCAATGTTTATTAGTTCCCATCATTTTCGTTTCACAGATATTCACAAATCTTTTGTATAATAATTCTTACGAACAACATATGAATCACCATGTTGCTTAGCGACATTACCGCCCCGTCTCAGCTTACAAAACACTTCCGAGTTCAGACACACCCACATCCGGATCGGCCATACTAGCACGGATACACGCAGCGGTAAACCCGCGCTCTGAATATTTCAGCGGGGATATTTTAACGATTACTTTTGAACCCTATAATCCTAGTTCACTCAAATTTAGATAATTTTTTGAACTCACGGATCCTGTCGAGACATTAACTTATCCGACAGGACTGAAAGCATGCCTTAGACCTATTTTCTACTAGCGTAACATACATCACGAGCACAAACATTTTTATTCAGGCACCTTTATTCATCGTTTAAACTCACGGACCCTGTCGAGACATTTACCTACCCGAGAGGATTAAATGCATGTTTTGATTTTCAATCAGGGTAACACGCATCACTACCTGATTATTACGAACACATACTTTTTTATTTATGCACCATTCATTATCTGGATAACCTTGTTTATAGTAGTACATGTACGTGACAGTTTGTTTAGACTAACGTTATACAGTTATCAGACCACTGAGTGCATTTTCTTTGTTACAGAACATTTCCCCAGATGAAGGCTATGCCGAAATGCATTGGGAATGTTGAAGTGTATGCCTAATTAAAAAGAAATGATGATTGTGAAAACTACATTCTTGTGATATGAACAGGATGACATAAATAATACATGGATTTATACTCACAAGATCGGATGTAACTCTTTATTCAATTTGAGGAAACCTTTATTTAGAAGGACTTTCATTGGAGCCCAGGGGACACTTTCCACATGTGGGGGAAGTGCTGCCCTTTATTATTTGTCTCACACGCTCCCTGTCAGAGAGCGATACCACGGCCGCACCATACAACTTTGAACAATTAACAAAGAACTTAGTAGTGCGCCCAGTAATACCCACCGTTTATGTTTTGAATTTTTCTGACCATCACTGAGAAGCACACATACCACATAAAAATGCAACTTGAAGACATATTCAATCTCACGGATACGAGAGCTGACACATTTGCATACAGTGAGGAAGAAGCCATAATAATTTATGCACTCATTAGCGAAGAAGTAACTGAACTAACCACAAATCCCACAAAGGAACAATATGCAAGGCAACTGTTATATCTTTCCAAAAAGGAAATAAATCAACGCCTGCATGCGAGCACTACGATTAAGTACCATAAGGCACAAAGGATTCCGAGGGGTCTCAGAATACCATTAAAACCATCCTTATGTAAAAATGTTCAAAAATTCAAGGACCGATGGTTCGCAATTTTAAACAAATGTTCCTTGGACCTTATATTTCTGATAGTTGAAGAGCTGTCCAACATCTTGGAGGAACTAGCAAGGGACATTTCTAAAGTCAAAGTTGAATTGGAGAACAGCTACACCACAGAAGACCTTACTAAAATTCTGGAAGACATTAACACACAATTATCTTAGCACACAGCGGAAGTTAGCGAATGCAAGATACGCAAACTAAGGAGAGATACCATCAATTACAAGATGGGAGAAGTTTATACATGGGAAGACATTTAAGCAAAGCGGCGCCAAAACAAGCCCTACACAGCTAACACAGACACTTCTTCCTCTGAAGGAGATGCGAGTAATCGACAGACAAGAACTGGACGTTATCCTCCACAGAGACCTATGGACAATAGATCTATGCCCCAAACAAATGTAGATATCCCATCAACATCCACAGAGTCTTTTTAGAGGTAGGCCAAGAAAGACAGGAAGACCCAGGAGGGTCCAAAGAAAAACCCAACGAGCCACCTCAGACACGTACAGTAACGGCCAAAAAAGACAAACCGAAGGTGAAATAGATGACAATCTGGTAATTAACATCTCCAATTTCCACCTGAGTGAAACACAGATGAAAATCTTACAAAAGGGAACATCGTTTGTCCCCACGGCCAATACCAACAAACTAGAACTTGAAATCTCTTTTTTCAAATTGATGAGAAAATTACGGTTGCCACACTACTTTGATAACGTCATACAAAATCCGAGTGACACCGATGAAGATCAATTAAAAGGCTTACGCACAAACAGCACCTTTATGGCACCTATATCGCACAAAAGCCTTGATATCTTTGAAACTTTGGTTAAAAACGACATCCAAAAACTGAATTGTCAACCCAAATCCAAAATGGAAAACTATGCCAAAAAAGAAATGGACACCCTCAAGACTATCTCCCAAAATAAGGATATAATGTGTGTTAAAGCAGATAAAGGCGGAGCCATAGTTATCTTGAACACCACATATTACAACACGCAAGCTATCCTCCACGTCTCGGACCAGGATACATATCTTAAACTGGAAGTAAACCCAACAACACGATTCAAGGAGACACTTGACATCATCCTACAAAAGGCATTTGAAAACGGCATTATTAACAACAAAACCAAAAAATATTTGTCATCACGACACCCAAAAAGTCAAAAATTCTTTTTGGTCCCTAAGATTCACAAGAATCTCGAAACACCACCTTGCAGACCAATAGTTTCCACTTGCGGAAGCATCCATGAACCTGTAGGCAAGTTCCTCGACAAATATTTGCAACCGACAGTAATGTCGAGACAGACATACATTAAGGATACCACAAATTTCCTTAACAAGCTTCAGAGCCTAAACCTACTTGATCAAGAACAAATATTATTATGTACAGTAGATGTCATCTAACTGTACACCTCTATCCCTCATTCAAAGGGCATTGAAGCTATTGAATATTACCTATTGAGAACGGACCTTGATGAGTCTTTAAAAGTATTTCTAATCGAATTGCTGGAATTCACATTATTTCACAGCTACTTTGTATGGAATCAGGAATGGTACCAACAGAAGACAGGAACATCAATGGGTAACTCGGCAGCGCCAGCCTACGCCAATCTATTTATGAGCAGATTTGAAGAGGAGCACATATTAACTAATATCATTTGGAAGGACCATCTCAAAATGTTTGTAAGGTTTATAGATGATATTTTTCTAATCTGGCAAGGTCCCCGAGGAATCTTAGAAACTCAACTCAAGCTACTCAATGATATAGATTCTCGTATACAGTTTACACATGATATTCAGGATGAATCAATTGCTTTTCTAGATGTCAAAGTAACCAAAACAGAGAGAGGATTGGAACGGATCTATTCAGAAAAAAAAACGACAGGAATAACACACTACACTATTCCAGTTTTCACCCTCAACCTCTCAAAGACCACTTACCCTACAGTCAACTTATAAGAGCAAAAAGAATAGTCTCAGAGCCAACTAAATTACAGGAACGACTACAAAACATGACAACAAGATTTGAAGCACGCAGGTACCCTAGTCATATCCTCGAGCAGGCCAAACAACGTAGTGCAGGTTTCACGAGAACGGAACTACTACGGAGTAGAGAAGTCACAAGCAAAGACTACAACACCATAGTTTCCAAACATTCAACTATGAGCAATAAATTCAGGAACATCATTAAAAATCATTGGGAGATTCCTGAATCGAACAAGACTTCAATCATATTTTTGATAGGGATCCAATTTTCGCTTATACAAGAGCAAGAAATCTGGGAGAACTGGTAAAACATTCCAATCAAAAACCAGTCCAACACAGGGGTACATTACCATGCTGAAATTGTAACCATTGCAACAGCATAATTAAGGGTACATCCATCAATCATCCAATGAAAGGACATAAAATCAACATCAGGGCAACAGCCATTTGTGACACATCTAATGTGGTATATATGTTAAAATGTCCTTGCGGAAAAACTTATGTAGGACAAACTGAGAGGAAGATCAAAATCAGACTCAATGAGCACAAGTCGAACATTAGAACAAAGCAAATCAAGTCCAGAGTTGCCCAACATGTCATTGAAGCAGGACACAACGTGAGCCAAATACAGTTCTGCATACTTGAGACAGTACCCAGAATTGAGGGTAAAGACAACCATAATGTACTCCTACAGAGAGAGAATTATTGGATTTCCACCTTGGCCAGCATGAGACCGTACGGCCTCAATGACCGTATGGAGTTTATTTGTTATTTATAATCTGCATCTATTCCTTTGTCCGAAAAGTGGTATTGTTGTTTACATGTTGTTTACATGTTTTTTAATGCTATCAGCATTGGTATGCACTGTACATATACTGTCTTAATGGATTTTTATTCACCTTCCATTGTTGACACGGAGAGGGATGCTCTCCACACACCCATCATCGCTGTCTATTGCACTTCTTGCACTTTTTTACTTTATTGAGTAGGTTTCAAAAAGGGCTTTGTGACCCACTGTTTATTAGTTCGCATTATTTTCTTATAGTTATTCATTTGTTTTACAGACTTTCACCAATGTTTATTAGTTCCCATAATTTTTGTTTCACAGATATTCACAAATCTTTCGTATATTAATTCTTACGAACAACATATGAATCACCATGTTGCTTAGCAACATTACCGCCCCGTGTCAGCTTACAAAACACTTCCGAGTTCAGACACACCCACATCCGGATCGGCCATACTAGCACGGATACACACAGCGGTAAGCCCGCGCTCTGAATATTTCAGCAGGGATATTTTAACAATTACTTTTGAACCCTATAATCCTAGTTCACTCACATTTAGATTATTTTTTGAACTCACGGATCCTGTCGAGACATTAACTTATCCGACAGGACTGAAAGCATGCCTTAGACCTATTTTCTACTAGCGTAACATACATCACGAGCACAAACTTTTTTATTCAGACACCTTTATTCATCGTTTGAACTCACGGACCGTGTCGAGACATTTACCTACCCGACAGGATTAAATGCATGTTTTGATTTTCAATCAGGGTAACACGCATCACTACGTGATTATTACGAACACATACTTTTTTATTTATGCACCATTCATTATCTGGATAACCTTGTTTATAGCAGTACATGTACGTGACGGTTTGTTTAGACTAACGTTATACAGTTATCAGACCACTGAGTGCATTTTCTTTGTTACAGAACATGTCCCCAGATGAAGGCTATGCCGAAATGTATTGGGATTGTTGAAGTGTATGCCTAATTAATAATAAATGACGATTGTGAAAACTACATTCTTGTGATATGAACAGGATGAATAAATAATACATGGATTTATACCCACAAGATCGGATGTAACTCTTTATTCAATTTGAGGAAACCTTTATTTAGAAAGACTTTCATTGGAGCCCGGGGGACACTTTCCACCTGTGGGGGAAGTGCTGCCCTTTATTATTTGTCTCACACGCTCCCTGTCAGAGAGCGATACCCCGGCCGCACCATACAACTTTGAACAATTAACAAAGAACTTAGTAGTGCGCCCAGTAATAGCCACCGATAATGTGGAAAGCGACAGCTATCAAAAGGTCAAGGAGTTGGTAATGGCGTGGGGATCGTGGGAGGTTTGGGGAGAGAGAACCTAGAAAGATAAGTGCAGGAGAGAAGGGGATTTGAAATTGGAAAATCTTTTGTATTTGGGACCAAACTGAATTCCAAAACGTGGATATAGGTGGACATTCAAACAACATATGTTTGAGGTCTGCAGAAGGACAGGGGCAAGACCAACATGATGGCGTGGCCTCTGACGAAAAGTGGGACAGGGCAAGAGCGGTAAATAAAATTCTATTATAAATAAAGTATAAAGGTTGGGTGTTCTGAGCAGCTCTAGAGGTCTTATGAAGTTTGGACCAAACTCATCCCACACGATGAACCGACCAATCCTGAGAGAGATCAGATTCCCATGCGACTTCAATTTTGGACTTCATTCTGTCAATCGTGTAACGGAAAGAGTTATAAAGGGAAGATGCAGAGGGAGTAGATTCCAGTAGCAAAGACGTGGGTCTGCGATCTAAAGGAATATCAATGGATGGTGGCAAAGATTGAAGGAAGAGTGTGAGAGCAGGATAAAGCAGGTCATATTGAGAGCGAGCCTTCGCAGGTAATGAGTAAGAGGATTTGAGATCCGAGAAAGGGAGAGGAACACCATGCGAGAGCAATTGAGAGATCCAACATAGACCTCGAGAGCGCCAAACTTTCCAGTAAATAGAGCGATTGCGAATTTTAAGAAGCAAACTAAACCAGATAGGTTGTTCGTGAAGTGATAGGAGGGAGAAATATGACGAGGGTAAGAAAGGGTGAAGAAGAGTACGGCAATGGGAGACAATAGGAGTATAATGGCGCGCCGGGTAAGACGTGAAGGACAGAAGTTCACGGAAGGTAAAGGGAGAAATAAAGGAGGATTCCATAAGTAACTAGATGGGGGGATAGAAAGGGAGTTCAGGAGAAAGCCACCGAGATGTTTGCTTCAGAGAGAAAGCTCGATGATACTCTTTAAAATCAGGGAAACGGACACCGGCCTGGGCCTTGACCTTTCGCAAGGAAGCTAGAGCTATCCGTGGACGTTTACTATGCCATAAGAATTTTAACAGTAAAGAGTCAATCTTTTTGAAAAAAGAAAACGGGATACGCATTGGGAGCATAGAAATTGTATAAAGAAGGAGGGGAGAGAGCATCATCTTTATAGAATTGAGTCGTCCCCACCAAGACAAAAAGAGTGGATGCCAGCGTGTAATGGCTGTCTCTATTTTCTTAGAGATATATTCAAAATTCAACCTGAGGGTATCAGATAAAAGAGGGGCAAACCAAACACCTAAATATTTGATTTTAGATGGTTGCCAAGAGAAACCAGATTGTGCAAAAAGATGTTTTTTGGCAAAGAGAGTTCAAAGGAAGGATTTCAGATTTGTCGACGTTGAGGCGGTAACCGGAAACAGCGGAAAAAGAAGAGACTTGCTGCAGAAAGGGAGGTAGAGAAGAGGAAGGATCAGAGCAATAGAAAAGGATGTCATCAGCATAAACCGAAAGTTTAACCTGATGTGAACCAAAATGAAAACCAGATACATTATCATCCTGACAGATCTTAGTAAGAAAGGGTTCTAAGGCTAAAACAAATATTAGAGGGGATAAAGGGCAACCTTGTCGGACATCTCTATGTAAAGGGAAATAATTTGAGGTCCTACCATTAACAAAGATAGAGGCTTGGGCGTTAGAGTAAAGTAAGGATATAATAGAAATAAAATTGGAGGGGATGCCAATCCAACGGAGAGCCTGAAACATGAAATCCCATCCAATTCTGTCGAAAGCTTTCTCCGCATCGAAGGAGATAGCTGCAAAGGGAATATCCAACGAGGAAGCTCTGCTGAGAATATTAAGGAAGACTTGTGAATTATCGGAGGAAAGACGGCCCTTAACAAAACCGGATTGTTCGGGACCGATTAAGTCCGGCAAAAGAGGGTCTAAGCGCAAGGCTAGAATGTTAGCTAATATCTTATAATCCGTGTTAACCAGGGAGATTGGGCGATAGTTCTTGCACAGGGAATGATCCTTGTCCTCTTTTGGAATTAAGCAAATTAAGGCCTGCTGAAAGGAACCACTGGAAGACCCCACTGTAAGAAAAGATTGAAATAAGAGAAGAAGTTTAGGGAGAAGAAGGGAGGCAAAATGACTATAAAATTCAATGGTGAAGCCATCAGGGCCAGGAGCTTTCCCTTGACGTAGTTTAGAAACAGCATCGGAGATTTCAGAAAGCGATATATCAACGTCTAAAGAGTTTAGATTAACATGGGATGTCGGAGGAGAGGGAAGGGACTGGAAGTAGGAAAGAAGTTCCGTGGAAGTTGGATTTTGTTCAGGGGTATAAAGAGCGTCATAGAATTTGACAAATTCGGTAAGAATTTCTTTATCTTTAAATCGGGACTCACCAGATGCAGTCCGGATGGATTCAATCTTCGTGCGTTCTTTCCTTATTTTTAAATAGTTAGCAAGAAGTTTCCCCATCTTATTCCTGCCACCATAATATCGGGAGTTGCATTTTAATAAAAGGTTAGAAGCGGCTTCAGTTGTGAATTTGTTGAAAGAGATTTTCGCCTCAATAAATTTCTTAAGGGAAGAGTCAGAATTGGAAGAATGATAATCAAGTTCTAGGCGCTTAATATCAGCCAGAATTTGAGCAGATTTGGCCTCTCTGAGTTTCTTCCGTCTTGCCACAAAATTGATGATAAAACCCCTAGAGGCTGCTTTGAAAGAGTCCCAAACCATAACATAGGAAGAATCAGGGGTGTGGTTAAGAAGGAATAATTCAGTGGCAAAAATAGAAAAGTCAGAACAAAAAACAAGATCATGTAGTAGAGCATTATTGAAACGCCATCTGCCAGAGTGAGGGGAAAATGGGAGGAGATCCAAATCCACAAAGACAGGGGCGTGGTCAAAAAGTAGAATGGAGCCAATTTCAGAGCGGATGGCATGCTGGGAAAGGGATTTGCTAAGGAAAATATGATCAATGCGGGATTGGGATTGATGAGGGGGAGAGAAAAAACGATATTCTCTAAGGTCAGGGTTACACATTCGCCAGATATCAACTAAAGCATTATTCTGAGTAGTTTTAACAAATTGGGAATGCATTTTGGAGGGAACCAATTTAGATTTCGAGCGGCGGTCAAGGAAGGGATCCATAATTTGATTACAGTCCCCACCAAAAAGAATGTAATCCCCAGAGAGGGAGGCTAGCTTGTCAGAAACAGAGGGCCAAAATAATCTATCAACTCCAGTAGGAGCATACACATTAAAGAGAATAAGAGGAATATTGTCAATAAGCAATTTAACAATGACCCAACGGCCATTAACATCACATTCATGAGAAGTTGAAGAAACATTTAACTTTTTGTGCAATAAAATCACAACACCATTTTTCTTATCAACAGTGGGAGAGCAACAAACATGACCCACCGAACCACGTTTAAGCTTTAAAGCCTCTGCCTCCGGGAGATGAGATTCCTGAAGGAGGGCAATATCAGTATTTAGTCTTGCCAGGTGAGATAACACCCTTTGCCTTTTAATAGGATTGTTTAATCCCTTAATGTTCCATGACGTAACACGGAATGGAACGGCTAAAGAAAACAACTAGCAACAACATGCTCATTAAATGCAAATACAGAAAATAACTGGAATAAGGTATAATTAGTGATATAAAAGAAGAGTTAGAAGAAGAGAAGAGAGAAGAAGAGGAGGAGAGAAAAGTGAGAAGGGAAGAGGATATTGCAAAGATATTACTAGACCAGAAGGAAGAGAAAAGAGAGGAAAAGAGAAGGAAGTAAGTGAATGAAGGAGTGTTAAAAATGAGATGAGAAGAAAAAGGACAGGGACAAAAAAGATCAAGAAGACAGTACAAGTCCATAACGAACGACTGAGTGACATACTTACGAAAACGAAAAACGCAAACGAGGACAGGGGTGGAGGCATCAAAGAGAAGACAGCGACAGCACCAAGAGCGAACGCCAGACCTCAAAAATCACAATTCCAAAGGGCAGCGTACAGAAACAATGGAGACATCGGGAAGGAAAAAGAAGAGAGAGGCACCTGTAAATATAAGAGAAGAAAAAGGGAAACAGAAAGAAGCAGTACGAATTAAGGAAAACTTTGGCAGAGTTGAAGAGACTGTAAGCTCAATCAGTTTGGTCTGGAAACATCCATGACATCAGGGCCATGTTGACAAAGGAATGCTTGAAGGACGGCAGGATCTTCATAGGTGGTGGTTTTGTCTTTGTAAGTAACCTTGAAAATACATGGGTGAAGAAGTCCATATCGGGCATTGAGTGCTCTGAGTTTGGGGCGCAAGTCCAGAAACCTCTTCCGTCTGTCCGCAGTGGCCTTGGAGACATCTTGAGACAAATAAAGGCAATGGCCTTCCCATAAGATTTGTTTCTTGAGCTTAGCGGCTGAGAGAACCTGCAGGAGATCAGTGTACTGGAGAAACAGCATGATAACACCTCTAGGTTTAGAAGAGACTCTAGGACCAAGGCGATGAGCCCTCTGGATGTTGATGGAGGCCAGGGCCGGAGCATCCAAGATTTTTGAGAGGAAAGTTTGAAAGAAAGTAGTAGGATTGGACCCTTCCGTTAGCTCAGGAAGACCGTAAAGGCGGAGGTTGTTCCTACGATTCCTGGTTTCCAAATCCTCTGTCTGTTTCTTAAGTAGAAGAACCTCAGCTTCTAATGAAGGGATGCGAGAACAAGAGGAGTGAAGAGATTCTGTTGATTGTTCCAGGATAAGAACACGAGAGTCCAAGGAGGCCCATTTGTCTTGCATGGCCTGCATATTTGTGGTGGTAGCCTCCATTAAGGGTTTAAGAGCACGAAGTTCGTCTAAGATGAGATCCATGGACGAAGGAGACGAGGCACTCCCAGGAGAAGGAGGGTCCTTCTTGAGACGTTTGGAGGAAGCTAAGGTGGGAGATGTTTTCCCGCCACTTTGAGATTTAGGGATGGCACCATGGGATGTGTCCGACTTTGACATCGTGTTTCCTTCCATATCCTGAAGGGGAGAATCAGAATCAGAACCAGGAGGCAATTTAGTGACCGTAGCAATCTTCAACTTACAAAGTCTCCCCATGTAAGAACTCAGAGCAGTAAATGAGAAGGGAGTGCTCGAGCGAAAAAGAGAGGGTCATAAATGGATGCGCATTGGGAGAAACTAGAAGCATTCAATGAAATTGTAAAGGGACAACAATGCCCAACAAACAGAGAAAAATAGTCCAGGAAGACCTATTGCTGAGAGAAAGATATTCTAATCCAGGAGAAAAACGCAAGGTGAGTAAAAAGACATGAGTGCGCGCCCTGCAGCTTCCAACCAGCGCCACTAAAAGAAGGACTGAGAGCGCAAAGTGAAGTCATGTGGTAGAATCCAAAAACTGAGGAGACATGTTGGTAGGCGCATCAGGCAGGCACAGAAAGACAGATGAAAAAGCTGCAGAAACCTGAGTAAGGTGAAGAAACAACAAACGAAGGAGCGCAAGTACATGTGTGAGTAAGCATACTCTGCAATCTTCACTTAAGGCTAATCACGAAGCCAAAGTCATGGAGAGTCACGAGAAGGTTGCATTGTCAGGGGTACAGAGCGACAGTTCGTCACAAAATGGCTGTCGAATTAGCAAGTTCCAGTTCGTGGCATAAAGAGAAGGAAATGAAGTTCCAGAGGGCAGCTCACTGCATAGTAGACTCACCGCATGTGGTAACAGGCACTTTCAGATGTGCAGTGTACTCATATTCGTTCTATTTAGCGCAGATACCTCAGTCAGCAAAGTGTGTATCGTGTACAAAATGGCGGTCGGAACCAAATCGTCCGACCAAAATGAGCAGATCTGCCAAAACTTCTCTCAGCACAAAGAGAGTGAGGGCGCTGGATTCACCTCACATTCCGGTGGTCAACAAGGTGAGCAGCAGGGCTGGACGACTCCAAATGCTGCCGAAAATCGCGTTGCAGTGGAGGTCGGCGTCGGAGCTCCGGAATCACGCCGCCATCTTCACTGACGCGCAAGCCACGCCCCCATAAAATAACAATCTTAATAATCCAGAGTGACTACAAAAAAGATGAATCTCTTACATGTGCCACATATGTGGCCGCCATGCTGGTCCCAACAGTTCTTGCACCAAAGAGACACCAAACACAATGTTAATACCAAACCCCACACACCAAAGGTATATAATTTTAGCTACTTCCACAATATCCCTCGTCCTGTATTATTACAAAAACACATACAAGAACACAATAAACCTTTGACCAATCCACCTCTGAAGAGCATCAGACAGAGCATCTAACACAGCAGAGATAACAGATTTATTGCACCATCACACTGATTATCACTGCTTAGGCCAATTCAAGATGCCATACAAATGCAACAAAAAAGTTAAAAGAATATCCCACATGCGTGCAATAATAGCCAAGACAAACACACCACTAGATCTAAACACGAGGAAAACATCTCCGGGAAAACCATAAAGAGCATTTGCCACTAAACTTCATGAAAAATCCCAACACGGCTCAGAGGCATGACATTGCCAGAGACATTATGCTCTCTCTCCAGCCATCTTGCAATGGGATTGTTAACATCCTTAGAGATTAGGAAGAAATCAGTTCAGCTGTCCAGCCTTTCCTCACTAATACTAATATCAGACATGCTCAGCTCACTGCATGAAAAACATGTGAGAAATAAAGGGCAGAGAATCTCAAGACAATTATAAATTAAAATTATAATTTACTGGGCCTTAAGTGTAACAATTGTAATCATTCACTTGTGGTGTCCTAGGAACCTCGTACAGTGGGCCCTCATACATGAGTACAACTATCTTTTTTTGCATTTAATTCTCAGGGTAGAGAAGCGGTTTGAGTGAGGCTCGTTCAAGGAGGAACTGTCAGCTACAAACGCAGAACTTTATTCAACACTCAAAGGGGCATATATAAAATGAAGGGGCGAAGGGTGTCATTAAGCCAAGAAGGCTAACAACATGCTTCGTCACTTTAGAAAGGCAGGGCTGCACCATATTTACTAGAATATTGTCCTGCTCTGCGTTTACCCCTGTGTTGGCAATAACTTTAGTTGAACTAGGGCCAACGCAGGCACCCTTGCACAATAGTGCAAGGGTGCCTGTGTTGAGGGGAAGATGGTTTATATGCAGAAAAGTCCCCCTTCCTGCATTCCTCTCCCTTTCCACTGTCCCTTAACCCTTCCTGCACTTAAGCAATCTTTAAATGCCATTGTGTAACTTCTATGTGTGCTGCTTAATGCATCACACATAGAAGATGGAAAACAGCATTTTTTTTTAAATGATTGTTCATCTGCAGGAAGGGATACCTTTCTGCACATAAACAATCATAGGCAGCACACATGGAAACAGCAAGCATTAGAGAAATAAAGCATTTCCCCTTGTTTTGCATGTTTAAGACCAGGTTTTTCCTGGTCTTACATTTAGCTCTGTCTCCTATTTACACTACCCTTGTAAATAGGGGGCAGCATCAAAATTATTGGGTGTTGCGGTAGAATGCCCACCGCAACACCAATTGCCGTCTCGTTTCACACTAAACACAGAGTGAAAGGTGCCTTATTTACATGGTAGCATTCTGCCAACGCTACCTTGTAAAAATGGCAAGGCCCCTATCGCCATCACAATGCCACTGAAAGTGATGTTGCATTGGCGATAGAGCTTGTAAATATGCTCCAAACTTTTTAAAATCACTCTCAGTCACTGGATGATGTCATCAGTGATATCATTTGAGATGTCATCAGTGATGCCATCAGTGATGTCACTGACCATGTCATAAGTGATGTAATATGTGAGATCATAAGCAGTGCATTGTGGGGGTGCAAGTTATAGTTAGTTATGCTAACTAAAACTGCTGAATTTCTCTGGTTTTGTATTAGTGAAACCTGAGCATAACCTTTGTTTTTTCCTGTGACTTTCCAAGGTTTTTTAAATGCTAATTTCTAACTTTAACGTCCCTGTAGCGTTTGTTTTTTTTCTGTGCAATTCTATGTATTTTTAACTAGTAGTAATGTTTGAAGAGTGGGGGAGAAAGGACCCTGGGCCTCCAAACAGCTCTTAGAAATCCCGCTGTGTAAGACTTACAAGAGGTACCAGGAGGGCTTCTTTGCCCCCAAGGTCCCTCAAGAGTAAAGGGAATTTCACCTCCCAACCAGTAGTGCACCACAAGCCGCATTTGCAGAGTGGTGAGAAAGCCTCCAAAGACCACTTAGCAATCCCTCTCTGTGGGCCTTTGTTGGCGATAACAGGAGGGGTAGTTGACCCCCAAGGATGTCCTTGGTGGCCAATTACTCCTCTTATTACCTTCAGTAAGTCCCATACAGCAGGATTACTGAGAACTGATAGGAGGCCATGCCCCCTTTCTCTATCACTCTGTAATTGCACCTCCAGGTGCACTACTAGTTGGGCGATAAAGCCCCTGCCACTCTTGAGGTCCCTTCGGGGTCAACTAGCCTTCCTGTTACCTCCAGTAAGAGCCACACAGGTAGATTGCTGAGAGGTTATCGGAGGCCATGCCCCCTTGCTCCACCACTATGCAAACATGCATCCTGGTACACTACGTTTTGGGAAAAGAAGAACACTTTAGTCCAGAGGCCCTCAGGAGGCAAGCTGGCCTCGTCCCCAACCATCAGTGTGCTGAGAGGTGTGTTTGCAGAGTGGTGGAAAAAGGGGGCATGACCTTCAACCCCCTCTCATCAATCCCACTGTTTTGGGGCTCACTGGAGGCAACAGGAGTTCTAGTTGGCCCCTAAGGACCCTCAGCAGCCAAGGGAACTTAATCCCTCAACCAGGAGTGTGCCACGCGGTGCATTTGCAGAGTAGTGGAGAAAGGGTGCCTTTTTTATTTATTAGGAAGGGCCCCCCTTCCCTGCACCATTGTGGGCTCCAGGGGCCCCATCCCCAGGGGCCTGACCCCTTTGTCATTTTTTTTAATAAAAAAAGAGACGGGGGCCTCTTGGCCCCCCTCATGGGCCAATTTTGCCCCAAGGGACCTCATCCACCTGGGCCAGGACTTTATTTTTCTTTTAATATTTGAGAGGAAGGGGGGCTGAACGGCCCCCTCCGGAGGCCAATTTCAGTGATGTCATGAGTAGGGGTGGGCGGAATTTGCATAATCCCGTTACGCACACATCCGCGAAACGGTAAATAATCGGCGCGAACACGCGGAATTGCCGGTTAGCGATGCTTTTTTACTGTTCGCAATCACTATTTGTGTGCTCGGAGGGAAATATCTCGTGAACACGCATTTGAGAACGTGAACAAGAAAAACATTTTGCGAAGTCGCCGAATGCAGAATTTTGGGCAATTTCGCGCTCTCCGCGGAAAGCGAAATAAACCAAATTACCCAAATTCTGCGAACGGAACGGAATTTACCATCAAGGCCTAGTCATGAGTGATGTCATTTGTGATGTCACCTACCATGTCATGAGTGATGTAATATGTGAGGTCATAAGCAGTGCATTGCAGAGGAGCAAGTTATAGTTAGCTCAGCTAACTAAAACAACTGCATTTCTCTGGTTTTGTGCATGTGAAATCTAAGCCTAACTGCAACGTCCCTGTAACCTTTGCTTTTTCAGTGAATATCTAAGGTTTTTTAAATTATGTTTCCGATCTATACCAGCCCTGAAACATTTGTTTTTTCAGTGAATTTCTAAGGTTTTGAAATGCTAATTCCTAACTATAACTTGCCTGTAACCTTTTTTTTCCCCAGTGTATTTCCATGCTTTTAATGTAGCAATGGTGTTTGCCTAATGGCGTGGAAAGGGGGCGGGTCTCTGTCCAGTGCTCTAGAACTCCGCTGGGTAAGACTTACAGAAAGTACCAGGAGGGCGTCTTGGTCCCCAAGGTCATTTAGCATCCAAGAGAACTTAATTTCCCAACGAGTAGTGTGCCAGGAGACACGTTTGCAGAGTGGTGCCGAAAGGAGGCATGGCCTCCAAAGAATTCTTATAAACTGACAGTGTGAGACTTGTTGGGAGTAGACTTCATCCTCCAACTAGTACTATGCCGGGAGGCGCGTTTGCAGATGGATGGAGAAAGGACGTCCTTGATGATTGCACAGGTAGTGCATCTATGATTCAATGAGTACCATTGTTACGGACACACTGCGAATACTGGGTGTTTTAACAAAGAGTAAAACACATATGAAGACATATTTTATATAAGGCTTCAGTGTAGCAATTTAGTAAAATACTAATTTAGCTTTTCCCTTTGTATTCATTTGTCGAAATAAGTAAATTAAAAACATATTTTCCTTCTTCAAATCAACACCAGAGTTCGCAATTACATCAGCAGTCTTGAGTACAAAGTGTAAAACAGATTTATAGACATATTTTATACAAAGTTTGAGTCTTGCTGTTTAGTAGCATATTGGTTTAACTTTATTTCCACAACCCACATGAATAGAACATAACTACCAAACACCAATCAAAGTACCTATTACTCCCCAAACTCATGGGGAATTAAAAACTGCTGCAAAGCTATGCAATGCAAAATATGTGAATATCACATGACTGGGAAAGTAAGGAATATCATTGGATAACATACTTTTCAGCAAAATGAATACAAAGTATATACCCATTCCTCCTTCTTCAATCTTCTTTTCTAGAAATGTATTGTGAGCAGGTAGTATATTTAGGCTGAAGAATTTGTTTGGACTTATGTGGGAGGACTGTTATGCTATATCATCTTAATACTTATCGTAGAAAAGGCCTCCAACTGCTGATCAAGCAGAGGGAAGCTGGAGGACCATCTACATCAGTGGCAGTAGCAACAATTCCCAGCCAGATAGTCCCTTCAGAGGTATAGATTACTACAACAGATATGGCTCCAGATATTTCAACAATGGCCACATATTACATGGACTGAAATGGTCTTATAAGAGCTGGTGAGCAGTGTGTTGCAGCTATTCGCAATGCTGCCAAAAATCATACATGCAAATGTTTTTCTCCCTTTTATATTTTTTGTACATTTCATAAGAGGAGTTCATAGTGAGCAGCAAGAAGGCAACACAAAGCTGAAGGACCCTCGACCTCAATAGCAGCCAGAACAACACCGAAGCAGAGAGTCCATTCAAAAGTCCAATCTCAACTTCAAGATATGGCTCCACAGTTTTCCCCAATGGCATTATACTGCATGGAGTATGGAGTTGTAGTGAGGGCTGGAGGACAGTCCGTAATGGACATTCGCAATGCTGCAAAGAATAATAAATGTTTTATTTTTTATTTTTGGCCCTTCGTAATTTTCTACATTAAAAGGCATTTTAGTATTTTTGGAAATCGGTATCTAATATATTTGTGCTGTTAACTTTATTATCTTCTAATGTATTGTAACACTACTTACTTATAACTTACCATATAGACAAGTCAAACCCTCCCTCTACAAATAAATACACAAGTAACATTTGCCTGTTATTATTATTAACTTTTTTACTTCTTAAAAATAAGTCAACAGTCTGTATTTAAATCTTCAAGTAAGTGCATCGACAACATATACAAAAATACTCTGTTTTTTTGGACAACACTGTGTTAAATTTTGCAATCACTTCTTTAAAACTTGAACTGTAATATACATGTCCTGTTCTGCAAATACAACTCTTAACAACTCTTTATTTTCTTCTAGAATGCTGCTCAGGGCCAAAGAAATTAAACTGCACATCACCACAAACCTTTTCTACATCTGCCACACTACCATGCTGAAGTGTTCTATCCATTTCTCCTAAACATAAAGCAGAGGTTTTCACATAGTACAGCCTCTTAACTAAAGTTCGCATTGTTGAGTGGTATAACTTATTATGTGTTTTAAACATCGCCTTGGAAGGGTAAGTAGGAATTTTCCTTATATATCAAAGAATTGCTGTACTACAAACACTACTACAATTCCATTTGTATACAGGTCCCTCACTACGCCTTCCTTGTGCTTAATTTGTAAAATATTAAGTGCCAGGGCTCTGACAAGGAGGTCACTGCAGCTTGCACCACCCATCGCCCTTGCCATTGCTGCCAAAACAACTACTAACCATCTCTCTCGCATGTAAATGCGACAGATCATATTATTCCAGGTCCCCAAAGCTAAAGACATTGCTGGGGGGGTAGGTATTAGCAATTTTAATGTATATTGTATTAATAAACAACACTTGTTCTGCTCATCTCTAAATTAGGTGAGCAGCACCACCATGTGGTAGACTGTTCTAAGTATGGTGTTGACAAATAGGTGCCAGTGCCGAGCACCGGAAACCAATTAAGTGCCGGTGCTGAGCAGCGGAAAGCACCGGCTCAAATTAAGCACTGCCCTCTTCTGCAATAACATCTTCTACATTTCTAGGTACCATTACCTCTTTTGCTATAGGACTACCATTCTTCATTTCATAACATTGTCCTCTTTAATTTATAGAATTAACTAATCTGTTATCCTGGAGATATCTTTATTCATTAAAGATAGGCTCTGTACAAGAAGTATGTATCCATTCTCCACTAAAAACTGTAAAAAAGGTACTTCTATTCACTAATCTTTTCTTCTGGTTTTGTCTCCTCATGCCCAACACTATTTTGTTAAGAGTCTTCATTCTATTTAGAATCAAAATTCAAAGCTTCCTCTTTAAAGCATAGGCCTTACCAACTACTCTCTCAACTCGTTCTTTCTGTTTCACTGCATCTCTCCTTCTTCTGCTCTTTTTACATTTATCATTAAATTTACAAACACTCTCTTATGAAACATACTGCCTCTGATTTCCTTAAACTCCTTCTGTCTCCCGGTTATTTTGTGTCCATGTTTGTTACAATCTTTTCTCTTCTTCCATTGTACACTTTGTCCACTCTTGTTGTTTGTTATGTTATGTTATGTTAACTTTTATTTATATAGCGCACGGCTACTCAACAAGAGTGTCCCGGCGCTTTCAGAGGGCGGCTCAGCAGTTAAAAAACATAACAGTGGACGAACAAGAATAGAAAAAAAGGAATAAAAAGAAAAAAAGCAACCTAAAGATTAAAAAGCCAGGTCTTCAGGTTTTTCCTGAACAAGAGCAGACTAGGAATGCTGCGTAAAGCAAGGGGCAATGAGTTCCACAGCTGGGGAGCCTTAAAGCTAAAGGAACGACCCCCGATGTGGGCCTTCCTCACACGGGGCACCACGGCGATGAACAGAGATTCCGACCGCAAGGAGCGGGCCGGACAGTAGAAGGCCAGTCTGCGCTGCAAATACTTAGCTCCGGAGCCAGAAAGTGCCTTATGCACCAGCGTCAATGTTTTAAACATTATCCGCTTTCGGATGGGGAGCCAGTGAAGTGACTGTAGCACCCCAGATGTTCTTGCCCGCCCGTGAAGGCCGAATATGGCGCGAGCCGCAGAGTTCTGCGCCACTTGCAGCCTTTGGATCAGATACTCCGGAAGCCCTAAGTAAAGAGCATTAGCATAGTCCAGTCTAGATCCTATAAGAGCTTGGACAATGATCTTCCTATGCTCCTCTGTAAGCAGAGGTAGGAACTTCCGAAGCATCTTAAGGATGCCAAAACAGGTGCCCGTCAGACCAGATCAGTTTCTTGTAGTCATAATTGTATTTTCTTTATTTTGTAATCTTTGCAAATGTCCAAATATATAACAGTAGCTCTTTTTTCCTTCAGCACTCTTTCTGCACTTTGCTCCTTTTGTAACTCATTTCTGCAGAGATACTGTAGTTGCTTCTGTTGCTTTTTCAACTGAGCTCTTGTAGGCATTCTGTGTGTACTCGTGTATATCTTGTTCTGGAACAAAACACAGGCATATTTTTATTTTTACCTTAGCCAACGTACAAACAACTTTAGTACTGACTTACACATAATACAAAAATAGTTCTCTAGACATATCTAACTTATTTCATAAAAGTGCCATAACGGAAGCACTGAATACCGCGACGCAAAGGAAAATTAGTGTCTGGATAAAAAATCTCGAGGATGATAATTCGATTGTATTATATAATAAGGCTAGAGATAGGTGGAAAAAGAGGGAAGACATTGAAATTAACAAACTTACTTGGGATAAAGTTAATAAATTTAACAAATGTATTTTTCGAGGCGCCAATTTTAAGCGAATGCAATTTTATAGCTAATGGTTAATTTACAGAACACCTTCGTTTCTCCATAGTATATATCCTCAAGTTGAGGATAAGTGCTTCCGCTGTGAAGAAAAGGGCACGTGGAAACACATAGGGCTCCATTAGGATATCGGGCGGATTGCCTCCGCCAGGGTGGCGGTGGCCACCGCCACCCAGGCGGAGGCAATCCGCCCGGCAACCACTCTCGTTTTCCCCTCCGCCTGATTAGGATGGCGGAGGGGACAATGGCGGACGGAAATACCGTCCGCCGCTTTACCGCCGCGGTCGCCTTGCGACCGTGGCGGTAATAGATTAATATGGTGGCGGAGTCCAATGGACACCGCCAGCCATATTATGATGGCGAAATGTGTGGGCCTTTCCGCGGCGGCAATGCCGCCACGGAAAGGCATGCGGACATTGCTGCGGGGGCCCCCTGCAGGGCCCCCAGGTTGGCGCCACTGTCGGGGGGCACATGGGGGGTACCTAAGGTACCCCCCCACATTTGCATATGCAAAGCGGCAGGCACAGCGCGGTGCCTGCCGCTTTGCATATGCAAATGCGTAAAAGCATTTTTTGCATTGTGGCGGGCGGTGCAGAGTGCACCGCCCGTCACAATGGTAAAACTACAGGATGTGCCCGCCACTGTGGCGGGCACATCCTAATTCCCCCCACGGGACCCCCGCCCTTATGGCGGGCGGTCCCGTTCTCCGATAGGGTGGCGGGCGGACAATGTCCGCCCGTCATCCTAATGGGGCCCATAGTCTGGGAATGTTCCAAAATACTGGAGCTCTGGAGGGAGATAGGAAAATACCTCAGTAATTTGTTCAAAGTCAATATCACTTTTGATGAACTAACTTCAGTCTTCGGCTGCTCCTTAAACTCAACTCCCCACGATGAATCCTTGTTTATAGCATCATTGGTAGCAAAATCGCTTATTTTGCAGTGTTGGAAATCAGAGAAAGTATCAACCCTAAATTCATGGAAAGTAAAATTAGCTAGGATTCAGGGAAGGGAAAGAAAGTACGCATTGAGATCAGGGGCCCTGGAAAAATATGATAAACACTGGAGCATGTTCGAATGTTAGACTTATTATACTGGACATTGATTTTTAATCTCTTTCTTAGTCTGTTTTATTATCAATATATTGCACTATGCACATTGCACTTTTTGCTGTATTCTAAAATTTTAAATTTGAATATGACTCTGTATTTAAATGAAGTTACTTAGTTTGCGTATTGGATTCTATTTATATTTCACCAGGCACTTTATTAATTCTATTGCTCAAAAATGCCATGTAATGTTTATCTATTGTCTATGAACTCTCAACAATAAAAAAAAAACAGTTCTCATGGTATGTTGCAGTTTTAAATCTACAGATGAATCTAGCTATATTACTACACTGACTTACTTCAATATAGCAAACCCAAAGTAAAACAAAAAACTTTAATTATAAGTTACCTTTTAACATTTTAGCACCCTGTCCTACAACGCAGCTGCACCATTTCTCACTTCTAACATACATGGTGAATGACCTGATTATCCCTTCTGTAGCAAATTTTAAAATGAACATCAAGCTAAGGGAGCATATTTACAATCCCCATGCGCCAACATGTCAATTTTCATGAGAAACCATTAGCATAGTGTGATGCTCCATATTTACAAGGCGACGTAAAGCTACTCTGCATGGATTTTTGTGGCCTTCTAAATTCAGGTCCTTTGCACGCAGCACTTTGCATGATAGGAGCGTGCCATGGTTGTTGCTGTTGGCGTTCCCCATGCAACACCCATATATTTTGACACATTCCCAGATTTAAAATGATTCATACACCTAGAAATACGTCAGAATTCTAGGCCTCCCCAGAGGAGGTGGAGGAAGGTACAACAAGGACAATTACTTTTATTTCTTCTTGTTTTCCTCTTTCTGTGCATGCTGAATTCTGCAGCACACATAGAAAGAGGAAAACAACTCTTGTGATTGTTTTTTGGTGAAGCAAGGTGTGCCTTCCTGCACAAAAACAATCATCGCTGCAACACAGTTGCCCTTGCATCATGCTGCAAGGGTGCCTCCATTGGAGCATGACAGCCAGTTGTGCACCAGCGCAGGTGAGAGCACAGGGATCCATCATATTGTTGTAAATATGACGCATCCATGTGCTTTGAAAGTAATGTACCTAACAGTGTCTCAATACTGTTAAACCCAAAGCACACCATAAGAGCTATTTGTGTGTCTCTCTACCACTGTGTCACTGGTGTATTCAGTATCTCAGTACATTTCTACTTAAATATATCAGATACAAATTTTGGGAAACGCTGTATATAAAAATCTGCACATTAATCTATATCTAACCATAAATCTTACTAATTGTTATGAGTACTTGCAAAGAGTGTGTTAGAGGTTGCATATACAATTCCCCACATGATTCCAAAAGACTACATATTAGGACTCCCCCCTATCTTTCTGCAATGGATCAAAATGTTATATACAGCACCAGTCACAAGGATAAGGGTGAATTAATATGTCTCAGATAGGATACAAATTGCACGAGGCACAAGACAGGGATGCCCACTGTCACCACTTTTATTCGCAATCGCTCTGGAACCACTGGTATGCAAAGTATGACAGGGTCACAAAAACACAGCTCTGCAATTCCCACAACACCCATTAAATATTTCATTAAATGCGGATGACATGGTGCTGTACATCCGAGATCCCACTGCTAATCTATCCCCCCCCTACTACGGAAGTATATTAAATTCAGGAGACAATCGGGACTCCAAATAAACTGGAGCAAACCCACAGTTATCTCGCTAACAGATGCCACCCAAACATGCCAGGTGAAATTCCCACTGGAATGGCAGAGCGATCCGGTAAAATACCTTAGACTATGGTACCACCGAGACCCTGAAGTAGTTATACGAGTGAATTACGAGACTGCTATAAGTAGAAGAGAAGGTGGATAGATGGATTAAACTACTGCTCTCAATAGCTGATAGAATGACCATTCTTAAAATTTTCATATTGCCTACATTTCTTTACTTATAAGATCTCCATTACAATACCGACAGCTGTGTTACGCAGATTACGGACCACCGTCACCCAACTTATATGGGCCGGTAAACAAGCACGAATTGAGTTGCGTACACTCACGCTACCCTATTCAAAAGGCTGCTTTGAAGTGCTGGATTTCTTTCTTTACTATTTATGTGTACAAGCGCAATATGCGCACTATTGTTATCATCTGATTCGATATTTGCCACATATGGCAGTTGATGACGGCGACGCCCATCGAATCCCACTGTATACCATACTACCACACACATGTGTTACGAAACTATATAAGCTACTTCAGGAAGATATAGGAAACAAGGCATCTAACGCATTAGATAGATGGAACAAACTACTGGAAACACACATTACTGATGAGGAATGGCATACTAGCTGCTCCCTCACTGACATGCTCACTCCTAACGGGAATGTACGAGCTTTACACTATAAATACTTGCATCAAACTTTTTATACACCTCTCAATTTCTATATATAAATGGGCTTTGACCTGATGCACATTGTTAAAGATGCGGCACAGATAATGCTGACTTTGTGCATCTAGAGTGGCAATGCCCCCGGCTTCAAACATACTGGGAGAATATAACTAATATGCTAAGTGCCATGTTGGTTGCAAAAATAGACTACACAATTCAGATATGTTTACTTGGGCTGGTGAATAATCTAAGGACATTACGTTTTGTGTTATAGCATTATTATTAGCAAAACTAAGGGTATCAATGCACTGGGGAGGTAAGAGTTCTCCTAGCAATAACCAGTGGCTTCAGGATATGGCATATTGACAACTTACAGACATATGAGGAGGAACTTCCTACTAGATCTAGGTCTAGAGACTATTGGATAACTTTAACAGACTATCTTAAGAATCGGCAATGTGAAGGTTATGTTATGTTATGTTATGTTATAACCAATTTATAAAGCGCACTTTGACCAAGGTTTCATGGCGCTGTTGAGACTGTACTGAGTAGCCTGTACTGAATGATAGCAGTGGGAGTGAATTACTCATGTGCCTGTGTAAACAGCCATGTCTTTAGCTGCTTTCTGAATTGGAGCAGATGGTGACAGGAGCGGATCTCCCATGGGAGTGAGTTCCAAAGTTGTGGCGCCAGGTAGCCAAAACGGCTTCCGCCGTGCCGTTTGCGTTTGAACTTTGTGCTGACCAGCAGGTTTTGATGTTTAGAGCGGAGGTCACGGGAAGGAGTGTATCTCACGATCAAGCTGTTAATAAACATTGGACTGTGACAGTTTAGGGACTTAAAAGTGAGACAGGCGGTTTTGAAGATGGCACGTTGGAGAAGTGGAAGCCAGTGGAGCTTTTTTATCAGGGGTCTGGCCGATTGCCACTTAGGTTGTTGATATATCAGTCATGCCGCCTGGTTCTGCACAAGCTGGAGTCTCTTGATCTGATAAGAGGGAAGGCCTAGATAGATTGAATTTGCATAGTCTAAATGCGACAGGACTAGGCCGATCATTGCTTGTATCAGTGCTGCCTGGGTGAGCAGGTGATGAATCTTCTGGATTTTACGTAGTTGGAAGAAACATTTAAAAACAACTGCTCCCACCTGGGTGTTAAGGGACAGGTCTCCGTCAATAGTCACCCCTAAGCTTTTTACGGAAGAGGAGGGTTTAGGGAAAGGCCCCAGTTCGACCGGCCAATAATGAGGGCCCCAGGAGATGCGGCTGTCTCCTATCAGCAGTACCTCCGTCTTTCCAGGGTTGAGCTTCAATTGGTTATGATCCATCCAATGATGGATGAACACCATGGTGTCCTGGAAGTTGGTAATAGATTCGGTGGAATTATCTATTATAAAGGAAAGCTGCAGATCATCTGCGTAGTTGAATGTTTTTACTTTCCTCTGTTTTAAGGCTTTGATCAGGGGGAGTAGGTAGATGTTAAACAGATGTGGAGACAAGGAAGAACCCTGAGGGACCCCACATGTGGAACTTAACTCAGAGGCTGTGAAATTAGCCAGGCGAACCGCCTGTGAACGATCTTCCAGAAATGAGGTAACCCAACTCAAGGCCCTGCCCTGCAGACCTGCCCGACCGACACGGTTGACCAAGATCTTATGGTCCACCGTGTCGAACGCGGCAGACAGATCTAGGAGGACTAAGGCCTGAGGGGTTCCAATATCAGCCTCCCTGCGGAGCTCATCCAGTACTGCCAAGATAACCATCTCAGTTGAATGACCTGGACGGAAGCCGGCTTGGTGGGGATCCAAGTGTCCGGACTCTTCCATGAAGGTGGACATGGATTTAGCAACATGTGCCTCCAAGACCTTGGCTAAGAATGGGAGCAGGGAGATGGGGCGGTAGTTAGATGGATCAGCCGAATCGGCACCGACCTTCTTGATCAGAGGGACCACTGTAGCGTCCTTAAATGATTTGGGGACGCGGCCTTGGGTGAGTGATGAATTTAATAAAGAAAGGGCAGGTTGGGGGATGGTGGAGAAAACTTCCCTCAATATATGTGTACATCAATTAGCATGTGAAATTAGGTATCTAAATTAGAACTAATATGTAACCATGTACTGTGCTAAGTAGAGTATCACTGTTATTGATAGATTGCACAGCTCCCTTGTTGAGAGATGCATAATACTGTATGCCTGTATTGTTTTCCTTTTTTGTTTGTAAGGTTTATATGAAGATAATAAAAAACTTTTAAAAAAAATACATTCACCCAGTACAGAGATCTGGGCCTAAATCCATAGTTTTTTTGTTCACCATGCCATTCCAGTTTGGACCCAGCCATATGCAAATCAGTCTTGACCATGCACCCAATGGGAACAGTCCAGCCCAAACTACCCGGTCAGGTTCCCCCTGGACTGGAAACAAGCATCCTAGGACCGGTTTCAGTTTTTCAGCCCTCATCAGCCAGGATAGCTTGACTCCAGTGGCATGGAGAGCACGGGACCCACGGCTGGGTATTCCTGTCGCACTCGGGGTGACGAATGCAAAAAGAACAATTGATGGACAGAATGCAGATCAATGTCATACATTCACTCCAGTACAGAGATCTGGGCCTAAATCCATCATTTTTTTGCTCACCATGCCATTCCAATTTGGGCCCAGCCATATGCAAATCAGTCTTGACTCTGCGCCCAATGGGAACACTCCAGCCTGAACTGCGTCCCTTTCCCGGGATGCAGCAGACACCTCATGGAAAAAGAGATGTTTCTGACCATCTACACGGTGGTCGCATCCTAATCTGGTGTTTATGACCTCCGACTTCTTGTCGGGCGATCCCACTCCTGCTGCAATGGCCGACCTCCATCGTAATAAGCCCGTATGTGTTTGCTTTAAAAAATACAAGTCTGAATCACCTCGACATAATATCCTGTCATAATATCAACAGCGTGAATAAACTTTTTTAATAAATTAATTGTGAGAGGCCGTCTCAGTATATGATGTACACTTATGTAAGTGGACATCTTGCAGTGATCCAGACAACCCTTATGGTGATTTTAGTGGTCTTAGTTAACCTTAGAAAGCTCTCTAAGTGGCAGCTGTGGAGAGCAGCCTTGAAGCTTTTTCCATAAGGAGTATAAAGCAGCGTGTTTCACCAGAACATAATCTTATAGGTATAGATTAAGTGAAAAAGAACCACACAGTGTTTTTATAAAAATATGTATTTATTATAAGACACTCACTAACATATACAGATATCTCATAGCCATAGATTTCAGAATTCACACTTTGTCAGAGAAACAGGTAAGTAGCACAGAACACCCAGTGGTCCCCAGGGAGAAACCAAACCATATACTAAAATAGTGGTATGCGAACCACGACTTGAGCCAAGACAAGACTCAGAGGACGTAGAAGTGCTGGGGACCAAAGGAACCACCCAAGGTGAGTGCCTAGGAGCGGTTCACTGACATAATATCGATCTCAAAAGTATCCCCATATACAAATATTGAGTTTTTAATATTGATGTCAAAAATATCAACATCCTATATTTACTATTGTAAGTACAAACATATTGCAAAAAAATGGATGTAAAAAATATAGTTGTACAAAATAGTGATTTATATATATATATATATATATATATATATATATATATATATATATATATACATTACCTACTGGCGGTCGCCAGTAGGTATATATAGTTAGGATTTTTTCTCTATGGGATTTTTGAAAATTCTATGTCTAATAACTTTGGCGTTTGTGGACGGAATTGGCTGAAATTTTCAGGAAAATGAAACATTTTGTTTCTGAGCAGCCGCTGCAAATTTGGGGGGGGTTCGTCCAATGTTAATTTCCATAGGGCGGTTGGCCTCACTTTTAGCCCGAACGGCTGAATGGATTTGCACGAAACTTGGCAAAATTGTAGGGACTGTTAGCCCGATGTGCCTTTGCTAGGTCTCAATATATGTGCTCCAGTGGATTTTGAGAAATTAACGTTCAAAAAAAGATATATATCTGTAAGCGCGCTCTGGGCATCGCTCCGGTTCGCGTACTTTACGCGTAACGGAACTTCGCGAAGCGAAGCTGATTGGCTCTCCGGTGTCTGTCAACATTCTAAACAGTCCGGAGCGGCCGCCATCTTGTCTCTCGGTAGGATCGAGAGACAAGAGGAGGCCAAAACAAAGGGGGAAATGACCATAAGGGGGCATAGTAGATCCTCCCTGACCCCCCTAGGTTTGATGTGGAGGCTTTAAAAGGGCCCCGCAGGGGTAAAAAAAAAAAAAAAAATTTTGTTTTTTTTGCGTGGGCAGCGCCCGGTCCGCGAACCGGGAAGCATTCTGGGGAGCGTACTATAAGGAAAAAAGAATGATAGACATTTCAAATACTGTATGTTAATTGATTGTTGGTTTTGTTGATTATTTTTTAATTTCTTTATTTTTTAAGCAATTATTTATTATTGTGATTGTGTTTCAAAATTTAATAAACTTTCTAACATTTCACTGTCTGAAATTTCATTATTTTCATTGAACATAGTTTGTAATCTCTGAGGGTGTAAAATGTCCTCATTTTGAAGGAGGTCATCTACTGCTTGCACACATTGCAGTAGTTCTTGGTCCCAAGTTTCATCCATAAATTCTATATAATTTGGATCAATTATTTCTTGGCTGCTCTCTTGCAGGACAATTTGAAATGAAACTTTGTGTTCGCTTTCCATGTTGCCTGAAATTTGGAAAAACATATATATATTAGTAGAGATAGGGCAGTGTTGGGATTAATTTTAGATAGGCAGTTTTTATCAGTGAATTTATCTTTGGGCAGTGTATAGTATCAGAGTGGAAGTAGGAATATAAAAAAGTGTATGTGATTTAACGTAAGTAATTTCATAATTATACAAGAGAAACCTAACTCCATCCATAACTATAACAGAGAAGTCTATCTAAATCTATAACTACTACAGAGGGATAGTATATAACTATCAGAAAAAGTTTACCATATTAACTTTTGGTGCACAATATACTTCAGTTTTAAAAATAACAACTTACCTTTACAAAGAAGTTGAAGTGATTAGTGAAAATCCAATTGAAATGTACACCAGGAAGTAGTAGTCAAAATGGCTGTGTTTCCTTCTCTTCCTTTATATATATTCAGGTATATAACCAATCAAATGTCAGGTAATAAAAGTAGAAAATGAAAGTAACATTTTCATTGGTTGTCAATTCCAACACTTCAGATGTGTTTTGAGAAGTAATTTACCTCACGGTATTTAGAGAGGTCTACAGGCTAAATGGCTAAATGGAATTTCAATCAAATTTGTGAAAATGATAGGGATTGGTATGTAGTATGAGCTAATCTATATTTGGTGAGAGTGTCTCCAGTCGTTTTTCTGTAAATTACTTTCCCACCTTTTTTGATGGTGCGCTTCCCGGGGAGCGCCCCGGTACGCGAACTGGCGAGCGCCCCGGTACGCGAACCTGAAGCGTTACGGGAGTCCACCATTTTGTGTTTCGGTCAACTTAAGATACAAGATGGAGGGCAAATAATGTTCAGAATGGGTAGAAGGGGGCACGGTAGACTTATCTTGACCCCCTAGGTTTTCTGAGGGTGGCTGAGGAGGCTTATATGGGCGAAAAAAAACATTTTAAAAAAAAATTTCGCGAGGTTAGCTTCCGGTTCGCGTACCGGGTAGCGCCCCGGGGAGCGTACTTTGTTGAAAATTAGTGAAAAAAGTTAGAGAAAAATAATAATTGTGAGTGATCAGATGTAGGGTAGCTCTGAGAAGAGCTTTTGGGTTTATGGTACATTTAGGTACTTATAAGTAGGTACCAATGCACAGTCTTAAATTCAGAATGAAAACTCTGTTGCCCTCATCTGAGAAGTGAACTCCATCTCCTCTGTAGATATCTTTCATGTAGTAACGCAAGTTATTGTTGTACATGGAGCCCATTCCATGGTCTCTCATGTAAGCTGAAACAGATTTGTTTACATGCTTCCTCGACTTCTCAATTTGTGGACAAAATTGGTTTGACCACCTCCATTTCTGTCTTTGGCATATATTTGAATATACCAAGGCAGTTTGAGGAAAAAGTGCCATCAATTGCTCAAAGGTGTCCTTTAAAAGCATTTCCAGACCTACCCCAGTCAAAGTGCCCAAATCATTACCTCCACAGTGCACAATTAACAGGTCAGGTTTTGGCAAATGCATAAAGGTTTTCACCAATGGTATCAATTGGTGACATTTTAATCCTCTGTGGCCAAACCACTTAATTTCCACATCTTGTAAATTGAGGTTAGGTAAATTTCTGTTCTCAGCATACCTCTGAGCCCAATAGATGTAACTATGTCCAACAATCCAGACAGAAAACATGGTGAGAGGAGGTTCTGCTGCAGTCAGATGAAGTGTGGCAATGAAATGGCACTTGAAAAAATAAGAGTTTAAAATGAAAAAAACTGTGGAGTTTCTGTGTTAATGAAGCAGTAACAGTGATTGGTGGATTTTGATTGCTGAAAACAGAAAGTTAGGGTGCATGGATGAGTTCTTTGAAAGATGTATTCTGAGTGGTCAAGAAAAAATCATTAAATGAAAGAATGCACTGGATATGCAGGTGCACTGAGAGTTCAGAGTTCAATTGAAACATTGTTGTGTGAACTTGCAAACACCAGAGGTCTTCCAAGAGGTGGTTGCTATGCAAAAAAGGCAGAGAGGGCAGAGGGGGGAAGGGTTTTGATTTGAAAAAAGTGAGGGAAGAGTTTTGATTGGGTGACATGAGAGATATGTGTGAAGAATTACAGCATTTCTGTGCTTTTGATAGCTGCAGACTCTGGAGTGCATACCTTTTGCTCTGCTGAAGACAAATTGGTGTGTTTCTGAGACTGTTTTGAAACTCATAAAGTATTTGCTAAGGTGAGAAAAGATTTCTTTAATTTAGATAGAGAATAGTGTGCTTTAAGGAGAAAATTATGAAGAAAGTTGTGTTTTTCAAATGTTGCTTTGTCTCAAGTGTTTTACAAATAGATTTTGTTTCTTTGAGAAATTGTAATTGGAGAAAATGTGAAGTATTAGTACTGACAGGGTTTTTTTGTGCATAGGAGCTGTGGAGTGTTTTCAATTTATGACTTGAAAATCGTTTTTGAGGAAAAGGAATGGTTTTAAAATTTATGACAAGGACATAATGGTGTATGCTTCTTTATAAGGCAATTGAGTGTCTCTGATGTTATTTTTCCCATTTTAATGTAAGACCTTTCCCTGTGGAGCAAATTGCTTGTAAATATGCTCCCACCTGTGCATGGCAAATTTAGATTTTGAATGTTTGCGTTACATAGCCATGTTAAAAGTGACCCAAACATGCTGCAAAGGCAATCAAAAAACGCTTTCATGTGTCTTAAGGACATTTTAAGTCATTTCCCCATGTGGAGTGTTTTCAAATTATGACTTGAAAATCGTTTTTGGGGAAAAGGAATGGTTTTCAAATTTATGACAAGGACATAATGGTGTATGCTTCTTTATAAGGCATTTCAGTGTCTCTGATGTTATTTTTCTCATATTAAATTAAAAGACCTTTCCCCGTGGAGCAAATTCCTTGTAAATATGCTCCCACCTGTGCATGGTAAATTTAGATTTTGACTGTTTGAGTTACATAGCCATGTTAAAAGTGACCCAAAAAAGTTGCAAAGGCTTTAAAAAAACACTTTCATGTGTCTTAAGGACATTTTAAGTCATTTCCCCGTGGGCAGTGTTTTCAAATTATGACATGAAAATCGTTTTTGAGGTAAAGGAATGTTTTTAAAATTTATGTGCGCCATATGCCCCCAAATTTCTTTTTCAGGGGTGCAGCAGGGTGTTCTTGAGACACCCCTGCACCCTTGGAAAAATTCCTAATTTGCGATGAGCTAATTGCTAATCGCAAATTGCACCTTCATTCCTATGGGCCTCCTGGCCCATGGAAATGAATGGGTAATTTGCAATTAGCAATTTGCTCATCGCAAATTAGGAATGGTAAAGAATCGCTATTTATTCCTTAAAATTCGCTATTTAGGAAATGCAAAATAGTTTGATGATACATATGGCGGTTCATCTCTAACAAGATAAGAAGCTTAGGGATAGATTTATGATGACTGGCGCAATGAAGTGGACATCACTTACTTCATTGGTAGGCCTTTACATGTATTATCTCCTCTGTATTCTTTATCAAGCGTAACTTTGATCTGCAATCCTGAGTAGGCCTCACCTTAAACAAACCTCTGGATAGGCCACACCTTATCGTCATCCTGAATTAATCATTTAAAATGCTAGGGACAGATTTATGATAGGTGTGTGCCTCTTTTGCGCCACATGCGTCACTTTTGTGATGCAGCGGCGGTGCAAAAGATTTGCTATGAGGCGACAAAATTACAAATTGATGCATTTAGGCAGATGTGTCATGCTGTAAAAAAACCGTGCCACATGAAACCGATGCAGCAGTGATGCAAAAGATGCACCATGTTGCAAGACAGGCCTCACTTGGGGCCATATGTATCAAGCTAATTAGCATTCGCAAAGGCCGAAATTCTGCGAATTTCCACCTTTGCGAATGCTAATTAGACAAATGGTATGTATCAAACAAGTTTGATGCAAAATAAGGAATAGCAAAATTTGCTATTCCTTATTTTGCGATTGCACTTAAGGATTTGCAAATTTTGCGATTCCTTAAATGCAATGTATCAAACAAAAAATATGCAAAAAATGCCATTAAGGATTTGCAAATTACCACCAACTTCTAGTTGGTGGTAATTTGCGAATTCTTTTTAAAAAGCTTTTTTTCCAAAAAACAAAAGGTGCCATATGACGCCCATACATGCCCTTAGGGCATGTATGTGCGCCATATGCCCCCAAATTTCTTTTTCAGGGGTGCAGCAGGGTGTTCTTGAGACACCCCTGCACCCTTGGAAAAATTCCTAATTTGCGATGAGCTAATTGCTAATCGCAAATTGCACCTTCATTCCTATGGGCCTCCTGGCCCATGGAAATGAATGGGTAATTTGCAATTAGCAATTTGCTCATCGCAAATTAGGAATGGTAAAGAATCGCTATTTATTCCTTAAAATTCGCTATTTAGGAAATGCAAAATAGTTTGATGATACATATGGCGGTTCATCTCTAGCAAGATAAGAAGCTTAGGGATAGATTTATGATGACTGGCGCATCACCAGGGATGTGCCAGTCATCCTGCGCCGCTGTTCCGCCACCCATGGTGTGCTGCATTTACAATGCGGCGCACCATGGGGCAAAAACGGCACAGATGCGTGACGCATCTGTGCCGTAAAGGTGGCGCATTGCTGGGGTTGTATCGCAAGTGCGATGCAGCTCCAGCAAGGCTCAGGGGTGCCCTATCTCCACAATGCTGCGTCAAGACCTATGCCTGCTTCAAGCAGGTGCAGGGTTTTGACGCAGCTTTGTCCTATCTGATTTTAAATGCGGCACACCATGGGTGGCAGAGCAGCGGTGCACGTTAACTGGTGCATCCCTGGGGATGTGCCAGTTAACATAAATCTGCCCCTTTATATTTAAGTTTGTGCAGGGGACACAGAGTCGGTGAGGCTTATCCAAGGTTAAGAAGAGATGAGTCCTGATAAATTGGACATAGGCTTCACCTCCTCAGCATCGCTGGACATGGCTAAATAATAGCTGCAAAATGTTACTCTTGTTAAACAATTTTACTATTATAATCTCTGAGATTTGTCTCTTACTCTGCAACATCTCATTGTTGTTATCTTTCTTTAAAGATAAAGACAACATCAACATGAGCGACAATCAGCAATCAGTTGATTTCGACCTCATCATTGAACTCGTAATTGAAACATCAGTGGATGTTGATCCCTTGGATGATTTAAATCCTGAGGATGAAGAAGAACGTGATGAGGATGCAGATTTGTCAGAATTGTATGACATAGGATGGGAAGCTGACGTGCTTGAGCCTATGGAACTATAAACATTTATTTTAAAAATTTATAATAAATAAAAATTAAAAATGTAAACCGTTTAATTTAAAAATAAAGACACCTTCAAAAACAGGTTATGTGTAGTGTCTTCAATAAAATATTAAAATATGCTCATAAAATTAGATCAGATTCACATATAAAACAGCACAGGTAAAATGAATATAAATTCCATTTCTTTTCTGCTATTTCTGTATTCTAAATTTGCCAAGCACTAAAAAATCTTCTATGTAAAAATGCCAAGTAGTGTTTTAAGTTTTTGATTACTGTTATTGATTTACTGTTGGGTAATAGTGGTTAATAACATTTTTTATTATATTTTACCACAGATTCAACTGCAGATCATTTCAAGATTTCAGCATGCCAACCAAAGAAAGACTGAGAAAGGCTGCAAAACGTCAAAGACAGCAGGTCAATGAAAATAAGCAGCAGTCCTCTAACAAAAAGATTTGTCAAGTCACCAAGAAAGCACCGGGTAAGAGTACAAAAACATTCATAAGAAATATCTGTAGTAAAAAAAATATTACTACAGAAAATGTTTCAGTCCAGAAAAAGAGAAGCAATTCAAATGGAAAGGAAAGGCCAATGAAAAATGTTACTGCTAGAGCAAGAGATAACTCTGTGCATGATAGTAGAAGGAAACAACAGTTTAGGGACATTCGTAAACGAATGTTCCGCAACAGGATAATTCGCAATTTGTTAAAAAATATTAAGAAAGGTCAACAGAAAGTGGTTTTTTATAAGAGAAAAAAAATAGTTGAGAAAGTTATTGATCAGGCATTTGAAATTAAACGTAAGTTATTTATTTTGATAATCAATAGAATTAGGAAGCTAAACAAGGCAATTTATGATTTCAAAGGAAATAGTAGATGGAAGAGAATAGTTAATCGTAGTAATTTTTGTGAAGTTTTTTCTGGAGAATGGATGCATAGTTCAAGCTGTGAGGCATTTTTTAATGAGGAGAGTTATTTCCAGGATAATGATTTGGTGCATGCAGTTGACACCAGTGGTCGAGCTTATGAAGTGAAAGATGGTTGTCCAGTTGAAAAAGAAAAACTTGTGACAACAGAGATAGAAGAGGTGTTAGGTAATGAGGTTTTAGGAAGACGTCCTAAGGGTCCTGTGTACACCTGGAAGTGTAGTAGTATTTGCAGTGTGCGACAGGATTCCATCAATTTGCTTTGTGATTTTGTACGGTCATTTAATAAGAAAAGTTTGAAGCAGAAAATGAAGTTGTTGCAAGAATTAGATCCTTGCAGAGTGAGAGAAGTGACAGGTTTGCATGGTCATTCACTGGCTTGTCTTTCCAGGAGAGTATGCCAGAGTGTTTTTCATCATTTCAGGATGCTAGCAGTGCATCATAATAAAGTGAGGAAATTAGTTAGAATGTTGTATTATGCTAAGAGTCCAGCAGTTATGCTTAAACAATTATGCGCTGCTCTTTTGCATGGTTCTGAAATAGATGTGAAGAATATGTGTGAAGAAATTGAGTTTTGTTACTTTGGAAGTAAAGAGGAGAATGTTGAAATTGACCAAGAAGAAGCGGGTAATGTGGAAGATAGTGTACAGGTTTCCAGTACAGATAATTTCCAGAGGGAAATTGCGACGTTTGAGGTGAAATCAAGTGAGAGGCCAAATTTCACTTGTGTGTGTTGTCGACGCACTTATTATAAGAATCAGACTAAGTTAGTGGATTTATATGCAAAAAGTGAAAGGGAAAATAATAGTGAATGGAAGGATTTCACAACATACTTGATGGTAGAAAATTGTTTTGATTTGGGATTGGATCAACGTGTGTGTACTTATTGTTGTAACAAATTAAATCAAAACCAGATGCCTGCTAGAGCAGTTCATAATAATCTGGAATTGGTTGAGATTCCTTCTGAATTGAAGGATTTAAATACTTATGAATCTATTTTGATTCAAAGTATCCATCCCTTTCAGGCTATTGTAAGAATGGAGCCAAAGACAGGGAAATTGCCTCCATCAGATTTACAGAGAGGATTAAAGGGAAGAGTTGTTTATTTGCCTCTAGATTTGAAGACAAACATTAACACAATTGGAGTAGAAAAAGTGGAAGAGGAACCTCTGGTTATCTTAGTTAATGGGGTTCCGACAAAGAATAAGAAAATATGGCAAGATTTAGTGGATGTTAGGAAAGTTAAAAAGGCAACATTGTATTTGAAAAAAAATAATAAATACTATAAGAATGTATATGTTGCAGAAGAGGAAGTAAGTGAGGAAGAGGATAGCGATTTGTGTGCTGGTCAAATTGAGAAAGTAGAACCCTGTACTAGTGAAGAAATATATGAACATTATAGTGTTCATCCTTTGCATTCCAAGGAAGTCATGGGGAATGCTATTGAGTTGTTTCAAATGAAACAAGCCAAAGGGAGTCCCATTAGTGTTTGGGAGGAAAGTTTGGAAGCTCGGTGTTTCCCACAGCTTTTTCCAACAGGTCAGGGAGGAAGATATGATGAGCGACCTCATCAAAATTCCTGCTTCTGAATACCGGACTTTGCGATTGTATGCAGGAGATGCTAGGTTTCGACAATGCATTCCCTATTTGTTTCATCTCCTGTTTGAAAGCGATCTGTCTGGACTGTCATATGCAGTGAACCACATCTTGAAAAGTGGTATACACATGCAAAACATCTCGGCAAGTGACTTTATGGATAAAGTCAATGTCCAAGACAGTATTTTGGATTCTCACCTGATTAATCTCATGGCGTGTCAGCGTGGTACTAATGAGTACTGGTACCGTCGTCATGGTGATTTAAAATGTATGCTGAGGAACTTTGGAACTCCCACATGGTTCCTCACTCTGAGCTGTGCCGAGTATGGCTGGGAAGACTTACTTGAATTTCTACGAGAGGCAAATGGAAACATCGAAAACATCGAATTCAAGACACCCGGAGAACTGTGCTCTTTGGATCCAGTCAATGTATGCAGGTACTTCAATCATAGATTTGAAGCTATGATGTCTTTCATCATGAATAAGAAGAATCCACCTCTTGGAGAGGTGTTGGATTTCTTCTGGAGAAAGGAGTACCAAGCAAGAGGTGCTCCTCATATACATATGTTGCTGTGGATCAAGGATGCACCTAAATTTGGAACGGATCCAGAAGACTCAGTGATGAGTTTCATACAACAGTATTCTACGTGTGCTGTTCCAAACGCAAAGGAGAAGAAAAGCCTAAGAGAAAAAGTTCTACGTTTCCAAAGCCATCGATGTGGAAAGTACTGTCGTCGTAAATTCCGAAACAAGGACAAGTTCTACACCAAATGTCGTTTCGGCTTTCCACGACCGGTGATTTCTAAAGGAAGAGTAAACAGTTTGATGTCTTCGCTGCGACATAATGTGATGAAGAAATCACCTAAAAACACATACAATTTGAAGAGGAACGAAGAGTCTAAGTACATCAACGACTACAACCCGGTGATTTTGTCCATGTGGAATGCTAACATGGATATACAGTTTGTGGCTGATAACTGTATGGCTGTGGCTCGGTATGTGACATCTTACATCACCGAAAAAGAGAAGACAGAATTGAAGGATATGTGGGAGGACATTTCCCATGAAAAGAGCCTCAGCAAGAAGTTGTACAGTTTCAGTCTGAAGATGTTGTCGCATCGAGAAATCGGAGCTTATGAATGTTCTGACCGGTTGTCTTCAGCAAGTCTCTATGCCAAGTCCAGGAGTATCGTTTGGGCGAGTCTTGGTCTTGCTGCAACGCGTAATCGAGTTCTGAAACCTGTGCGGGAAATTCAGTATTTGGTGGAAAAGGAGCCAAACAGTACCGACATTTTGAAGACCAACATGTTGGATACATATTATCCAAATCGAAGCAGTCACCTCGAGAATGTTTGTCTGTATGAGGTTCTTCAAAATTACATATTCAAGAGGAACTTCAAAGAAGATACTGAGAAAGGAGTGTATGCTGTAATAGGAAGTGAGGGATGTCTGGTCAAGCAAAGAAAATGCCACTTGGTAAACCATTGAAAATTGAGTGGCGAATCTCCTGAAAAAAAGGAGTTTTTCTATTTAGCACTTTTGCAACTTTTCAAGCCTTGGCGTGCAGAAGAGGAACTGCTTGGAGATTTCCTCTGTTACGAAGACTCTTTCAATGCTGCCAAGGAGACCATAGAATGTCCTGCTTTTCCCAAATATGTAGAAATGTTGAATGCGGAAATTGAGCAGGAAGCAACGATTGCAGCCGAGATTGCCAGAGACAGTTCTCAGGACAGTCAGAGTTCTGCTTCATTGAGTCAGGATCCACTAGGAGGACCTGTTATCGAAAATGAAGCTGCCACTGCTATGAATGAAGTGGAAAGAGCCATGGCACATGCTCAGGAGGATGCGGTTAACTTAGAAGAGTTGGAAAGACAACTCAACGTTGAGCAGAGGAAAATATATGACGAAGTTACCATGCAAATTGATCATGGATTAAGTCATGACAAGAAAGAGTGCTCATGTACGTCGTTGAAGCCTGTCCGACTGTACGTGAGTGGAGAAGCGGGAACTGGAAAAAGTTTCCTTATTAAAGCAATTTCATGTTATTTGCAGGAAAGGACAGAGTCATCGCTGTCTTGTGTTGTCACCGCTCCAACTGGACTGGCAGCACATAACATTAAAGGGATTACTTTACATTGTTTACTGATGCTGCCAGTGGAGCATGACAACAAATTACAATATCACAAGCTATCTGGAGATGCTTGTTGTGAAGTTTCAAGAATCTTGAGGAAAATGAAACTTCTTATCATTGACAAAGTAAGCATGGTTTCCAATGTCATGCTTGCCTTTGTGCATTTGAGAATGCAAGAAGTTCTCAAAACAGAGTATGATGTGTTATTTGGTGGCAAACACATCATTGTTTTCGGAGATCTTCTGCAGCTGACACCAGTGAAAGGGCAACCTGTGTTCAAAATGCTCACGCATGAAGATACCAGGAAGTGCCTAGGGAGCATTGGCAACGTCAATATATGGTTAAACTTCAATTATGCTGAACTGCATGAAAATATGCGTCAGGCGAAGGATGAAGTTTACAAGACTATTCTACAAGATGTTAGAATTGGAAAAGTGACCGAGCATGGGAAAGAAGCTTTACATGCACGATTACTGTCAAATTTATATCCAGAACAAGATGTTGTGCCTGAGAATATTTTTCAGAAAATTACTGAGAAGAAATCTGGAATATGTTTGATGCCAACTCTTGCAGAATGTGCCAAATTCAACAACAAAATGTTGCATTTAGAAAAGCAAGAGATTGTGAAACTGGAAGCTATTGACAGAGTAGAGCATATGGGATCAACAATTATTTTGTCTGAGAATTTGAAAACAAAATTGGATTCATTAGAGAAGACTATATCTAAAACTGCAGGTTTTGAAAAGACTCTGAATGTGTGCTTGAACTGCCGTATAATTTTAAGAAGGAATTTACATGTTGAAAGAGGTCTGGTAAATGGATCAATGGGTAATGTTGTTGATTTTGTAAAATACAGAAATAGAGATGGAATTGAATTTTTAAAAATTAAATTTGATGGCATTGAGGAAGTACAGCTAATTGGTCGTTGTTCTGCTAGATTTTTGCTTGTAAAAGACTTATATGTTCGCCGTAAGCAGTTTCCTGCTTGGCATATGCGGTGACAATCCATAAATCGCAAGGTTTAAGTGTAGACAGTGCATTTGTGAATATTGGCAGTTCTGTGTTCAAGGAGGGTATGGCATATGTGGCATTGTCACGAGTTAGAACTTTATCGGGATTGTACTTGATTGAGTGTGATGTCACAAACATTTGTGCGGATCTAGATTGTGTTAAGGAATACAATAGGTTAAGAAGAGAGTATGCGCCACATTTGCCTCAATATCCTTTGTTTGAGAAACGTGTGGTAGGCCGGAAACGAAGAAATGTGACCAATACTGGGGAGGTTGTAGCAAAAAGACGAAAAGTCGATGAACCTGAAATTATAAGCAGAAACAAAAAGGATTCTGTTGAAGATGTTGTTGGTTTTCAATTTGAAAACAGTTCTGGTGTCAACTGCTATGCTAATGTAGTGGTTAATGTTTTGTTTTCTCTAGAAAATGTAGAAGAAGAGATTGTGGTCAATTCTGATGAAAGATTTTGCAGTTTGTTAAATTCTGTGTTGGAGAAATGTAGCACTGATAGAACAAAAATAGAAAGTGTGTCTGAAATTCGAAATCTGTTAGACAGATGTTCAGGCCAAACACAATTCTCTCAAAATATTCAGCAAGATTGTCAGGAGTTTTTAATGTATATGCTTGATGTATTGCATGCTGAAGGTGTAGATGTAGATCACCTGTTTGGGCTTTCTTATCAATGGCAGCATGACTGCGAGAACTGTAGGGTATCAAGTACTACTAGTGTAGACTCAGAAAGATTTATATATTTAACTTTGCCAGACAGTAAATCAGTCTCTTTTAATAAACTAGTAAAAGCAGCTGATCACAACATGGAGTGTAGCCAATGTAAATCTGTAATGATGTCCACATTATTTATACGAACATATGGCCAGTATGTTATTTTAATGTTCCAACGATGTAGGCCTGATGGAACAAAATTGACAACTTTAATTAAACATTTTGTGGCTTCACAGTTGTCAATATCAGGAAGGACTTTTGTAACTGCAGCAATTATACATCATGACGGTCCTTCAATAACATCAGGACATTACACAGCTTATTTAAAGTCTAGAAATGGCTGGTCATTCTGCAATGATTCTGTTTTAATTTTCAAAAAAAAATTGCCGTATGACCTTAAAAACTCTTACCTGGTGTTTTTAAAACCAAAATTTTAGGGAAAGAATCTCGGGATGTGCTCTGAGGAATTTCAAGAAGTTCTAATGGCTCCTACACGATTTGGCCTTGAGGATAAGTGTAGTACAGAGACATAACTTCTTACCATAACACTGGACGTCATGGAGAAATAACTGCACTTTGAATGAATTCAGAAAAACTTTTTATAAGCAAATTGAAGCAGCCAATCAAAACATGGAGTAGAGGGAATGTAAGTCTGCAATGCTGTCTACTGTTTTACATTGCTTTGTGATTAAAAGTGATGTAGAGAATTAAATAATTGTAGTAGTCATAGAGATAGTGTAAGTCTGCTTCATAGTAAGCAGTATCAGTGTCATAGGAAATGTAGAACATGACTGAGCAAGAAGGGGAAGATATTAGTAATCCAGGATTGTGAAAATGATCTTCAACATTTTAATTCTGAAAGTTGCGGAAATACAACATGACGGGATTGGCTTACAAGAATTCCAAGAGTTATAAATGGCTCTGACACGATTTGGCCTTGTGGAAACGTGTGGTAGAGAGCGAGAAGTCATTTATTGTATGTAACATATTTTTCAAAACGATGGAGGTTTTCTTTCAGAAAGTGGCGGGCTGAAAGTAATAACAGCACAACAGAGGGTAAGCTGTTCATAGGACATCCTTCGACGTCATGGAAAGTAAGTTAACTTTAAGGAGTTCTGAATTCTGATTTGTTATGTTGTATGGGTTTTTTAAACACAATCATTTTGATTGTGTTTTTTTTTCCCCGCTGTTATATGATGAATACCTTCAAGTCACTGTTTTTAGTGAAATTTGATACATTCTGAGAACAGCAAAAATAAACCATTTAACATGTATAATTAATTCTGTTCTGTTTGCATTTATGATGTACATGTAGAACTGTGTAGGAGGCATGGAGAAGGTGAGGCTTCTGTAAGTGTCAAAGTTGTTGCATACAGTGCTCATATTCTACGTAGTCTTTCATATGATAGACTACATTTCCACAATGAGATACCTAAGCAAAGGAAACACAGGTGATATGATTGTGGAATGAGGAAAAAAAATTGCATGTTTTTCAATTATATTACCTGTGTTTCTTAACATTACACATCACATTGTGTAGATGAGGTTTAGGCCTGTTCCTGGAGACAGAGGAGGTCTAACATTTGTCCAAGAGTGCAGTCGACATGACACACTTGGTTGGTAGGCCTGCACATGTATTTTCTTCTCTGTATTCTTCAACAAACCTAAAATTCATCTGCAACTCTGAGTAGGACTTACCTGAAACAAATCTGTGAATAGGTTACACCTTATCGGCATCTTGAAACAATGATTTAAAATGTTAGGCTGAGATTTATGATGACCGTGCGCCTCATTTGCTCCGCTGTGGGTCACTTTTGTGTAAAACATGCACCATGTTGCAAGATAGGTTTCAGTTCATCTCCAGCAAGATACCATCACTTTGAAATGTATATAATTAGCACTGTGTAGGGGGCATGCAGAAGCTGAAGCTTTTCTAAGTGTCAAAATTGTTGTATACACTGCTCAACTTCTGTGTACTGTTTGATATGCTAGACTCCATCTGCACTATGAGATACCTAAGCAAAGGCAACACAGGTGATGTGATTGTGAAATGAGGAAAATAAACTCCACATTTTTCAATTACATCACCTGTGTTTCCTAAGTTTACGAATGACATTGTGCAGATGAAGTTTAGGTCTGTCCACGGACACAGAAGAGGTCTGGCCTTTGTTCAAGAGTGAAGTGGACATGACTTACTTCATTAGTAGGCCTTCACATGTATTATCTCCTCTGTATTCTTCAACAAATGTAAATTTGATCTGCAACCCTGAGTAGGCCTCACCTTAAACAAACCTCTGGATAGGCCACACCTTATTGTCATCCTGAATCAATCATTTAACATGTTAGGGACAGATTTATGATAGGTGTATGCCTCTTTTGCGCCACTGTGCGTCACTTTTGTGACGCAGTGGCGGTTGAAAAGATTTGCTATGAGGCGACAAAATTATAAAATGATGCATCTAGGCAGATGTGTCATGCTGTAAAAAAACAATGCCACATGAAACCGATGCAGCAGTCATGCAAAAGATGCACCATGTTGCAAGATAGGACTCACTTCATCTGCATCAAGATACTGTTAGTTTAAAATGTATATTTTTAGGACTGTGTAGAGGCATGGAGAAGCAGAGGCTTCTGTAAGTGTCAAAGTTGTTGAAAAACTGTTTGTCCTTCTATCTTTTCCCTTGTCTTTTCTAATTTATTAAAAACATGTTTTAATATTTTTCAAATGTTTGTTCTCTCACAGATTGAAAGTATAAAAATAACAAATGACTAACTTAACGACAATTATAAGGTAAATGTTTTGTACTCTTTTCGTTATATTTCTATCACATTTAACTTCTATTAGTTCCATTGCTTCATTTCTTTAAGCATCACTTTCCTGCCTTTGCTACTTCCCTCATTCCTTTCTCTATTACTTAATTACTCTACTCCTTCCACTATTTTTCTTAGTCCCTCTCTTCTCATACTTCTTCACTCTTGGTCACTCACTCTGTCTCTATTACTGTCACTGTTTCTGACTGATCAAAATTTTTTTTTTTTAAAAAGAACAGTAAGTATAAGGGAAGGAAACAGACAGTTATGTTAAAAGAAAGACAGCTATAGGGAGTAAACTAGGGATACTGTTACCCGCAATCCTCTGCTGATGATGTCACTGACCATGTCATGAATGATGTAATATGTGACATCATCAGCAGCGGATTGCGGGTAACAGTATCTCTAGTTTACTCCCCTATAGCTGTCTTTCTTTTAACATAACTGTCTGTTTCCTTCCCTTATACTTACTGTTCTTTTTTTTTTTTTTAATTTTTTGGTTCGCTCCCGGTTCGCGTACCGGCGAGCGAACCGGGAAGCGAACCAAGAGAAATAGAGGTTGGCAGAGTTCCAAATATTCTACCAATTTTTTTATAACGGGGAGGTAGTTCTGAAAATAACTTTTTTTTATTGTTTTTGTTGTTTTATATTTTTTTTATTATTTTTCTGAACATTTTTTTACTTTTTTTGAATTTTTCTGAACGGTTTTATATTTTTTTTGGTTTTTTTTGGGGGGGAAACGAAAATGATTCATTGTAAAGGGCTCAACAGGAGCAACAAAAAAAAAAAAATTTATTGTCTGGGGCGTTTCGGACAAACATGATTCTCGATAGCTCTGTTGATCAGAGTGATGCTCCTTTCTCTGTAGCAAATGAACCCATTGCAAAGTACGCAGACTTGCTTTACTTCCCCGAATCTCATTTGTATATTTGGCACCATCTCCCTCCCCTCTGGTCCCGTCACTTCCGGTACAACAGATCTTCTGGCCATAATAGGGGGATTATCTTGTTTGTTACGTAACTGTGCAGCACTGTAGTTGTTAGGATGCCACCTAGTCATATGGCGATGCATTGTGTAGTTTCCGTAACTGTATTTTTTCTCGGTCCCTCTGGACAGTCTATCTTGACATATAAGGCAAGTTACGTACCTTGCATTTACTTTTTTCTGGCCTTTGGGAAATTTAAAAAATTGCCAAATAAAGTTTTCTTTCAGGTGAGACCTCCTGGGCTCCTCAGGCAAAAAATGCCTCTCTTCCTGCTCTTCCTCCTCTTCTCTTCCTCCACTTTTTGCTGAATTATAACTTCAGCAGGTGGTCCTCTCTTCCTTGGATGTGGTTGAGGTGGTGGGGAAGCACCAGCTGAAGCTACTAAAGAAGCCATTGCTCACTGGTAACAAAGGGTCTTTCTCTCACAAAGATGAAAGTCAGAGTGAGGAAAGAAGGAGGGGTTTTCATCATTTGGGAAAAACAATAGTTCTAAACCAATGAAAAGTGTTAATTTTAGATCACATGACCTAGTCTTACATCATTAGGAAACCAAAAGTGAAATGAACCAATGAAAAGTGTTATTACCAAGTCACATGACCTGCTGTGTTTACGTTACGCGCTTTGCGCCGCATCCCGCTTAGCTTCCAGAAACCTGCGCTTCGCGCCTCGCTTCGCGTACCGGTTCGCTTCCGGGTACGCTAACGTAGCACGTCATATGACGTATCACGCGACAACACGAAACGTCATGCGGACGCGACGCGTCACGATGTTGTTTTCTAACGCGGCAGTTGCGCTAACGGAACATTTACCGGTTCGCGGACTGGGTCGCGGCATCAAGATGAGCTAACGGGAAGCTTCCCGGTTCGCGAACCGGGAGTGAACAAAAAAAAAGTATTAAAAAAAAATTATTAATAAACATATAAAATATCTTTTTGGATTTAAAGAAGAATACATTTTACAGCTACAGATATTAGCTTTTAAAAAACCAATGAAATTCACTGAAAAAACCATAGGTTATAGACCATATATAGTTAGGAATTAGCATTTACAAAACCTTGAAAATTCACTGAAAAAACCATAGGTTATAGACCATATATAGTTAGGAATTAGCATTTAAAAAACCTTATTTTACTCACACAAAACCATTGAAATTCCATATATAGTTAGTTGTACTAACTATATATCGCGCACCCGCAATCCATTGCTGATCATGTCACATATTACATCATTCATGACATGGTCAGTGACATCACTGATGACATCACTGATGACATCTCAAATGACATCACTGATGACATCACTGATGAAATCTCAAATGACATCACTGATGACATCACTGATGACATCTCAAATGACATCAATGATGACATCACTGATGACTACATCCAGTGACTGTATAATTCTGTAAAGTTAAAATATGTCTTACATATTGAAGAATGAGTGGATGTATAAGTGTCTTGATGAAGGATTTAGTAGGGGCATGACTGACTGTATGAGTGACTGATTAAATGTGTCTCACTGAGTGCATGGGTTAGTGACTAAACTGTCTTAATTTGTGCATCATTATGTCTGTTGTTCTGCAAACTGCTGCATGTGTTGATCAGTAGCTATATGATTAACTATATGGGTTATTGATTGGTTGCCCAAGCATTTGTATGGGAGACTGAGTGTGTGTGTGGGTGGCTGGGAGGTGTATGACTCTCTGCATAGATGTGTGAGCAGTTGATTGACTAGATGTATGGGTTCAAAAGTGCATGTGGAAACAGCTGTATGGGCAGTTGACTGTGCATGAGTGTATTGGTGAGTGAATGGATATCTCATTGCTACATGTCAAAGTAAGTACATATGTAAAATACAGTACATGTGAGAGTTGACATATATAAATAACTGTGCATAAGAGCCAGTGAATGTGTGAGTGGCTGTATGGATCATTGTGAACTTGTATCCAGGATTGTATAAGTGAGTAAATATGTTTTAGTATATGTTTGAATAAGTAAGGTGTGTATAACTGTATAGTTGAGGAAATGAAGGTGTGATTGATTCTTTGCATGACTGACTAAGTGTCTGAGTAACTCCATGGATGAGTGACAGTCTATGAGTGTCTGTTTACACTGAGTGTATCTAAGGTTATATTAGAGTCTGAAGAGGTTCATCGTATTATCACATGAATGATGTCATCAGTGATGTGATCAGTAATGTCAAATGAGATGTCATCAGTGATGTCATCAGTGATGTCATCAGTGATGTCATTTGAGATGTCATCAGTGATGTCATCAGTGATGTCATTTGAGATGTCATCAGTGATGTCATCAGTGATGTCATTTGAGATGTCATCAGTGATGTCATCAGTGATGTCACTGACCATGTCATGAATGATGTAATATGTGACATGATCAGCAGTGGATTGCGGGTGCGCGATATATAGTTAGTACAACTAACTATATATGGAATTTCAATGGTTTTGTGTGAGTAAAATAAGGTTTTTTAAATGCTAATTCCTAACTATATATGGTCTATAACCTATGGTTTTTTCAGTGAATTTTCAAGGTTTTGTAAATGCTAATTCCTAACTATATATGGTCTATAACCTATGGTTTTTTCAGTGAATATATATATATATATATATATATATATATATATATATATATATATATAATATTATTATATAAAGAAAAAAATTAACTTTAAAAAAATGAATTAGATTTAATGAACATTTTAATAAACAACAAATAAAGTGAATTAGAAAACTTTAAACATATGTATATACATATTAATATATATATATATATATATATATATATACATACATACATACATACATATATATATATATATATATATATATATATATATATATATATATATATATATATATATACATATATATATATATATATATATATATATATATATATATATATATATATATATATATATATATATATATATATATTACCTACTGGCGGTCGCCAGTAGGTATATATAGTTAGGATTTTTTCTCTATGGGTTTTTTGAAAATTCTATGTCTAATAACTTTGGCGTTTGTGGACGGAATTGGCTGAAATTTTCAGGAAAATGGCACATTTTGTTTCTGAGCAGCCCTTGAAAATTTGGGGGGGGTTCGTCCAGGGGGGGCCGAGAAAAAAGGGGGGTCCCAAAACGTGTTTTTAACATTGAGTTTTCCATAGGGCGGTTGGCCTCACTTTTAGCCCGAACGGCTGAATGGATTTGCACGAAACTTGGCAAAATTGTAGGGACTGGTAGCCCGATGTGCCTTTTGTAGGTCTCAATATATGTGCTCCAGTGGATTTTGAGAAATTAACGTTTAAAAAAAGATATATATCTGTAAGCGCGGACCAGGCAGCGCTCTGGTTCGCGGACTTTTCGCGCAACGGAGCTTTGTGAAGCGAAGCTGATTGGTTCTCCGGCGTCTGTCAACATTCCAAACAGTCCGTAGCGGCCGCCATCTTGTCTCTCGGTAGGATCGAGAGACAAGAGGAGGTCAAAACAAAGGGGGAAATAACTATAAGGGGGCATAGTAGATCCTCGCTGACCCCCTAGGTTTGATGTGGAGGTTTTAAAAGGGCCCCGCGGGGCAAAAAAAAATAATAAAAATAATAATTGAACGGCTGAATGGATTTGCACGAAACTTGGCAAAATATTAGGGACTGGTAGCCCGATGTGCCTTTGCTAGGTCTCAATATATGTGCTCCAGTGGATTTTGAGAAATTAACGTTCAAAAAAAGATATATATCTGTAACAGCGCTCCGCTTCGCGTAACGGAGGTTTGCGAAGCTGATTGGTCATTCTGTCACTGGGATATAGTTGGGCTACATCTGGCTGATATTTGGGCTACATTTGTTTTTTTGTGTGTCTGGCGGCCATCTTTGGGCTACATTGGGCTACATTGGGCTTCATTGGGCTACATTCGGCTAATTAGCAAATAGCTCATCGCAAACTAGGAATGGTAAAGAATCGCTATTTATTCCTTAAAGTTCGCTATTTAGGAAATGCAAATAACTTTGATGATACATATGGCGGTTCATCTCTAACAAGATAAGAAGCATAGGGATAGATTTATGATGACTGGCGCATCACCAGGGATGTGTTAGTCATTCTGTGCCGCTGTTCCGTCACCTATGGTGTGCTGCATTTACAATGCGGCGCATCATGGGGCAAAAACAGCACAGATGCGTGATGTATCTGTGCCGTAAAGGTGGCGCATTGCTGGAGTTGTATCGCAAGTGTGATGAAGCTCCAGCAAGGGTCGGGGGTGCCCCTGTCGCAGGGTTTCTGTTCTGTTCTGTTCTGAATTAGGGTGTCCCAAAACTCACGTTAGTAATCAAAAACTATTTAGCAGGCTAGGTACAGTGTCACATTGGATATAACAAACTCTCAATGTTTAGACAATCCAGAATATGAACTTATAGTACCTCAGGATACGTGGAACTCATGAACAGTCGGTCGTTATAGATTTCTTAGAAACCAGAAAATGGAGTTAAGAAGAACAGATGTGTATTTGAAATGTTTATTTACTAATGCCGTCTTCTCAGGCGTAGTACCTTAGATAATAAAAGTACACATATTATCAGTAGCAAATTACCAGCATAGTTACTAGTACATAAAAAGTGAATGGTGATAGTATGTTAACATGCTGTAAATGAATAAGAGTTAGCAACACTTATAAGCAGCCGCGGGCCGTGGAGGGAGTTACGGTGAGGCAGGGAGGCGGGGAGGGGGAGAAGCAGGGTGGAGAATACAAGTACACATATTATCAGTAGCAAAATTACCAGCATAGTTACTAGTACGTAAAAAGCGAATGGTGACAGTATGTTAACATGCTGTAAATGAATAAGAGTTAGCAACACTTATAAGCAGCCGCGGGCCGTGGAGGGAGTTACGGTGGGGCAGGGAGGCGGGGAGGGGGAGGGGCAAGGTAGAGAGGGCTCCACCCTGCTTCTACCCCCTCCCCGCCTCCCTGCCCCATCGTAACTCCCTCCACGGCCCGCGGCTGCTTATATCTCACCCTCCCTAATACACATATTATATTATTTGCTAAGAAGGTCTCTTTGTGTTGGTTTAGGGCGTGCCCATACTTTAGTGTCTTAGATTTGAAGGAATCACATCAGCATACACCAGCTCTCTCTTCATGTGAACCGCATCAACTGTTGTGTATGTGTGTTCGGCAAAGCAATATAAAACCCGCCTCATGCCCAGAATTGGCAGAAGTTGCACTTATGTTATGAGTATGAAGTCGTGGAGATCAGACCTCATAACAATTCTGTATCGTGTTGTTCTTGAAACTTTAGCACTCGCTGTACAGATATAGTTTAACAAGTAAAGCAGATAGTAGACCAATAACATATTATTCTCATGTAAACCACGATGAACTACTAGGTGGAAAGCTAAAGCAACAACTAAGTGTCGTGTGCAGAAGTTGCAAAAAAGGAAAAATGGCGTTTAAACCGGTAATGAGCCCATGCTAACTTAACACGGTGTAAAGATATCCAGGACCTAGATGACACCTCCTCATGATCCGGAAACGAACTGAATAAGATAATAGAAGTGCCATCTCATGAGAGCAGATTGCAAGTTTATATGTGGACGGTCCGCAAGGTAAAGCATTAAAAACTAGGAAAATTCAATGCTAAAGAAAAATAAAACAGCCAAGTACTTTATCGAGTCTTAAGCCAATAGGCAAGGTAAATAATAAAAACTTGACAAATAAGTCAATGAATTGTCAATGAAATGCTAGTACTCAGCATATCAAACATGAAACAGGTCTATGACATAACTGTGTATGCAAAATAAGCTGCAACAGCCTCCAATAGGAAGTCACCGTCTTCATCCGAAAACAGTTCAGCCATCCAATTTAAAAGCGGAAAAGAACATACGTGCTCTCCCAGCACCGGATCCTCTATCACCATCAGAGGACAGCTCGGTGGGTTTTCAAGAAAGCTGTGTTCCAAGAAAGACTGTGCTGCCGCCAGTAAATTCCAGGGACCAAGTAGTCCATGCATCAATGCCACAGCCATAATCCTTTCGCCAGGACAAATCAACTCGTGAGTAATGATAGGAGTCATCAGCTGATTAAAGTCGACGTCAGGAGAAACCGGTCCGCAGAGACACAAATCAATGGCCCAATCGAAATCACAGGTCAGGCAGTGAAATACAGGCTGGACACACATGACGAAACGTCATGCGGACGCGACGCGTCACGATGTTGTTTTCTAACGCGGCAGTTGCGCTAACGGAACATTTACCGGTTCGCGGACTGGGTCGCGGCATCAAGATGAGCTAACGGGAAGCTTCCCGGTTCGCGAACCGGGAGTGAACAAAAAAAAAGTATTAAAAAAAAATTATTAATAAACATATAAAATATATTTTTGGATTTAAAGAAGAATACATTTTACAGCTACAGATATTAGCTGTTAAAAAACCAATGAAATTCACAGAAAAAACCATAGGTTATAGACCATATATAGTTAGGAATTAGCATTTACAAAACCTTGAAAATTCACTGAAAAAACCATAGGTTATAGACCATATATAGTTAGGAATTAGCATTTAGAAAACCTTATTTTACTCACACAAAACCATTGAAATTCCATATATAGTTAGTTGCACTAACTATATATCGCGCACCCGCAATCCACTGCTGATGATGTCACATATTACATCATTCATGACATGGTCAGTGACATCACTGATGACATCACTGATGACATCTCAAATGACATCACTGATGACAACATCCAGTGACTGTATGTTTCTGTAAAGTTAAAATATGTCTTAGATATTGAAGAATGAGTGGATGTATAAGTGTCTGGATGAAGGATTTAGTAGGTGCGTGACTGACTGTATGAGTGAGTGATTAAATGTGTCTCACTGAATGCATGGGTTAGTGACTAAACTGTCTTAATTTGTGCATCATTATGTCTGTTGTGATGTAAACTGCTGCATGTGTTGATCATTAGCTATACGAGAGGCTATATGTGTTATTAATTGGTTGCCCAAGTATTTCTATGGGAGATTGAGTTTGTGTGGGGGTGGCTGGGAGGTGTGTGACTCTGTGCATAGATGTGTGAGCAGTTGATTCACTAGGTGTATGAGTTCAAGAGTGCATGTGGAAAAAGCTACATGGGCGGTTGACTGTGTGCATGAGTGTATTGATGAGTGAATGGATATCTCAATGCTACATGTCATAGTAAGTACATATGTAAAACACAGTACATGTGAGAGTTGGCATATATAAATAACTGTGCATGAGAGCCACTGAATGTGTGAGTGGCTGTATGGATCATTGTGAACTTGTATCAGGGATTGTATAAGAGAGTAAATATGTGTTAGTATATGTTTGAATAAGTAAGGTGTGTATAACTGTATAGTTGAGGAAATGGAGGTGAGATTGTTTCTTTGCATGACTGACTAGGTGTGTGAGTAACTCCATGGATGAGTGACAGTGTGTGAGTGTCTGTATACACTGAGTGTATCTAAGGTTATATTAGAGTCTGAAGAGGTTTATCGTATTAGCACAAGAATGATGTCAAATGAGATGTCATCAGTGATGTCATCAGTGATGTCATTTGAGATGTCATCAGTGATGTCATCAGTGATGTCACTGACCATGTCATGAATGATGTAATATGTGACATCATCAGCAGTGGATTGCGGGTGCGCGATATATAGTTAGTGCAACTAACTATATATGGAATTTCAATGGTTTTGTGTGAGTAAAATAAGGTTTTCTAAATGCTAATTCCTAACTATATATGGTCTATAACCTATGGTTTTTTCAGTGAATATATATATATATATATATTTACTTTAACACCCTTTGCTGCTAGTTCCCCCTCGTGCTAAGCCTGTTTTTTTCTTTCTGGGGTAGTTCACGCTTAGACCCACGTAACTTTTTGACCACATAAGGTATCCACGCCAAATTTACGTCCCTTTCTTCCAACATCAAGGGGATTCTAAAGGTGCCCATGGTTTGTGGATTACCCTGGAGGCGCCCCAGAAATTAATCAAAAGACAGCAAAAAAATTTGGGGGGGGGGGAATGGGAAAAAAGTGCTGCAAATGAAAGCGTCTGTTTTTTTCCCCTGCAAATGGTATCAACAAAGAGTTTGTGGGGATGAAATCACCATTTTCCAGCTTTTAGGGACTGACAGACTTTTGCAACAAAACCAACATTTTTTATACAGTTTTGGCATTTTATTGGGATGTAGCCTATTTTGGCTATTTTTGTGCTTTCAACCTTCTTCCTGTTAATGGTAGAAATGGGTATGAAAGCAATAATGAATCCTGGAAAGCTATACATTTGAGAAAAGTAAACAAAATTGTGAATTCAGCAAGGGGTCATTTTTGTAGATCCTTCAAGGTTTCAAACTAACAGTTGGATATAGGAACAATTGAAAATTCGTTAAAAAAAACAGCCCTTTGTGCCAGTGTTTTTACCTGTAACTTCTTCTAATTGTAACAGCTGTTTGACAGCAATATACTGTTACATCTGCTGGACGTTTCTGGTTGTGAGGATAAAAAGGACTTGTAGGTTCACCAAGAACCCAACGAACCCAGAGCCAATAACTGAGAAGCGTCATGCAATGTTTTTTTTTTATGTACCGGGTATATAGCAATTAATTTGGGAAAATATATACATGGAAAAATCGGTATGAAAGACAACTATGGATTTCTGAAATTGGAAGAAAATATAGAGTTTAGAGGCAGTAGATATTTGCACATTTCCGAAATTGTGAGTAGCGATACTAGCATGGGAATTATAGGTAATTTTTCAAAATGACTTCTATTTTACACATTGTCTTTCATTTGGAAGCCAGAAATGCATCAAAAGTCAATAGGTAATAACAGTTGCTCTACAATTCTGTGTTACCTGATAAAAATTGTACCTCACTTGTGTGGGTAGGCCTAGTCCCCACGACAGGAAAGGGCTCAAAATGCAACATGGACACACTTTATTTTTACAGTGAAAACTTACCCAGAGGAATTCAGGATGGGGTGACTTGACTGGCTCTCACCAAGTTCTATTACCCAGAATCTATTGCAAACCTAAAGATGTGACAAAAAAGTAAACTTTCCTCACATTTCTGTGGTGGAACGTTCTGGAATCTACGTGGATTCACAAAATTCCACCCACGCTGCGTTCCCCAAAGTCTTCCTAGAAAAATGGTAACTCACTTGTGTGGGTCAACCTAGTGCCCACGACAGGAAATGGCCCAAAATGCTAGGTGGACACACCACATTTCAAAGTGAAAACTGAGCCTTTTTTGTGCAGTGCCTAGCTGTAGATTCTGAACCCTAACTCTGCCGGCACCTAGGGAAACCTAGCAAACCTATACATTTTTTGAGAGGTAGACAACCAGGGAAAATTCAAGATGGGGTGACTTGACTGGCTCCTGCCAGGTTCTGTTACACAGAATCCCTTGCAAACCTACGAATTCGTCAAAAAATTTTCCTCACATTTCTGTGGTGGAAAGTTCTGGAATTTGCGTGGATCCAGATAATTCCTCACACCCCGCATTTCCCAAAGTCTGACGAGAAAAATTGTATCTCACTTGTGTGGTTAGGTCTAGTGCCGAGGCAGGAAACAGACCAAAAATGCAACAATGGACACACCACATTTTCACAGTGCTAATGGACCCTATTTTTGTAAAGTGCCTAGCTGTAGATTTTGAACCATAGCTCTACCGGCACCTAGGGAAACCTAGCAAACCTATACATGTTTGGAAACTAGACACCCAGGGGAATTCAGTATGGGGTGGCTTGACTGGCTCTCACCAGGTTCTGTTACCCAGAATCCCTTGCAAAGCTAAACATCTGTCAAACAAAACATTTTGATACCAAACATGACAGGGTTTGTTCCAGCCAGATTTGACATGGTCATCCTATAATGGCATGGTGCCCCTCTGTATGTTACATGGTTGTCTCACTTATAACCTGGGAAATAGGACTCCAAAGGCTGTAGGGATGTCTTGCTCATGCAGGGTCACGCTCACACTTGGAACCTAGAAACCTGCTTTCAGTGTTGAAAAGGCCTGCTGTAGGGGTGACTTATAGGTTTTAAGTGCAGTGACCCTAGATATAGGGAACCTATATCTGTTATAAGTGGTGTTAGCACCAGCATGCACAGGCTGCAATCACAGGCCTTTAGTGACAGTTTAAATGGTCTCCCATAGGTGGAAGAATAAATGCTTCAGCCTATGGGGGACTCCTGGGGTACCTATGCCCTGGGCACCATATACTAGGGACTGATAAGGGTACCCCAGTAACCAATCTGGGATGCACCTAAGTAATTACCATAACAATTTAGGGGAGAAATCAGAGAGACTGGTGTCCTGATTAGCAGGATCCCATTCAGACTAGTCAGAAACAGCATAGCACCAAGCAAAATGTGGGGTGAACCATAAAAGCAGATCCTACTTTTCTACATTAATGTAATAAGCATTAGAATGCATATGGATATGTTATGTAATGTACATTGGCCACAGAGAAGGAACATTCTTAGGATGCACGTAGATTTTATAATGTAAAGAAGGCAGGACTTACAATAGATGTCGATCAATCCTTGTAATAGTCTTTCATGTGCTTGAAATCTTGAGGGAATAAGTCTTAAATATGCTTACACTATGTATGGAGGAGGACCAACATAAAATAATTAAATAAAAGACTTGCTTTAAAAACAAAATGTGGCCTTGCTGTCATTTTAAACGTAAAAAGCAAGCAAAATGCAAATAGCACACCACAAGCTGCTCAATGGAAAGCCATTTTCAAGTCCTGAACATATAAGGCTCTTGTGAAAAGTTGACATCAAAGAAGATGCCCTAACAACAGAGCTGCAGTTCCTTGTTCAATACCGAGGACTACCTGGGGCTTGTCATAATGCAGAGTTCAATACCGACGTTGAGGAAGAACTGATGCACAATGCTCACCACTGCTATTAGGCAGCAGGGCGAGAAAGCTGTATATTCAGTAGATAGCAGCTTTGCTTCTAAATGCTGTGACAAGTGTCACGAGGGATGTACCAAACAAACACGGACAAGGGAAAAAAGAGCCACAATTCTCCTGGTTTATGCCAGGAACACCACTTGGCTGAAGCTTGCAGCCCGGTTTTGTACTTATATAATGCACCATTTTGACAACCGATCAGTAAAGAGGGTATGTATGTTTCAATGCATAGCATTCATAATGTAAGGGTGACTCTCTTGAAGATCATGAATTCCCATTCATATACACATTGCATGGATATGTGTATTCACAATTTAGCAGAGTGAAAAATCTGGGGACATTTTTACATATCGCATTGTGTGAAAAGGAAAGAGCAGAAATGTTGTGTATTTACAAAGATATCGAGATGTTCTGATCTTTCCTTGTGCTGGAGCACTGTGTGGTTCCTAGCACCATGGCAGGCACCCTTGCAGCATAGCGGAAGGAAGCCTGATTTGGGGGTAAGCTTGTTTTTGCACAGGAAGGGACATTTTCCTGCACAAAACAATTCTTTTTATGTGTGATGTGGAATGCATCAAGCATACAAAGAGGAAGTAACAAGAAAAAAAAATATTTCTCCTCATTATGCCTCACTGAGGAAAGCAGAACTTCTGGATGCATTTGAAGTTTTTCTATCTTTTGCAAATGTGAGAATATGCCAATATTCATGAGTGGATGCATAGGAATGCCCAAGCTCCACCCAGGGAATTCTCTTGGCTTGAAATGTAACGCAATACAGCACAAACCGCTGCATTGTGTTACATACCTTTACACAGTCTAGCATGGCTGTGCAAATCTCCCCTTGCATATCTTTTCAAATAATACTGAATCTTTTGCGCTGTGCTTGTGTCAACTTGTACAATAGAAAGAAAGCTCAATGGCTTGATAAATCTGGACATGATTAGATTCACATGGAAGGTGCCTCCTAAGTGCATAGCTCTTATATCGGCGAGTGCACTTCACACATCGATTATGAATACTGAAATCGATTTCAGAACACACCACAACATATTTAGGTATAACTTTCGTAGACATTTTTGAGAAAATATGCTTTGGATTTACTGTGCCATTTCACGTTTATGTTTGCTGACAGCAAAAGAAGAGGTGGATTAAAGGGACCTTCCAGTGCAGAGAAGCATGCTCTCTTACCCAGCCCCCCATTGCTAACTATCACCAAAAATGGCAGACAGGATGTTGACCTACTTGGTGATGTCAGCCAGTGACGGCTGCTCCGAAGCAGTAGGGGTGAGACGGGGGGACAGAGGGGTGAAAAAAAAAGAAAATATCACTTAAATGCTGGCTGGATGGCTGCCTCTCTGCCGCTTCTCCCCCGTCCTCTCCTCTGTCCTCTCCTTCATCCTCTTGTTCTGTGACCCAGAAGCACACAGGCTCCCAGCCACCCCTAGCCAATCATGATGCTGCTGTCACCAGCATGACATCAGCGCATTGATTGGTCTGAGCCATGTGGTTCGGAGCTCAGATAAGCGGTGCAATACAGCCGGGTGGAGAACATGCTAAGTGAGCATGACTGTTTGACAGGCCCAAGATGGCCGGCCACACTGTCATTCACACCTAAGTGCACTCAACACTTCTCCATCTGCTGGCTTTGATGACAGCGACGCCCTTCCCCTCCCCAAAACTGGCTTCAGCATGTAAAAATAAAATGATAATAACATTGTGGTATTATCATTGTATTTCTTCTTTTTTCTACTGCTGAAAAGCAGTGGAGTGACAACTGATGCCAGCTTGGTCTTTGAAATCTATAGTGACATCATTCACCTGGGAAAGTGCAAATTTTTCTTTGATCGAACTTTCGCATTGCTGAGTCCCTTGTTTAAATTGTTGGCAATTCCCAAATGACTGCATTGAGATGATTGAAAGAAATTACAACCTCACATTGCTCTGTCACTAAGGTGCAACACATATGGTCGCACCAAAATAAATCAGAGTTAACAATACATGCAGAAGTAATGCAAAAAAGAATACATTATTGTACTGGCAGCCAGGAATGTATCCCTCTATTGTCAGCACTACTTTAAAACCAGATCAGACCTAAAATGTGTATCTGTTAAGAGCAATGCAGGAATTGATGGGGATCTATCCAGATCCCAGCTCCAGGTGTTATGCTGACTTTGTTTTGAAGTGATTAGATACTGGGACAAATTTGTCAACAGCTACAGATTGTTTGTTTTCCATTCTGAGCAGCAACCTGAGAGGGGTGAGTGGTGATGCTTACATTCACTTCCAGCTTACAGAAAGGCCATATTTAATTTCTATCAGCTCTCCCTTTGTTGGATCACATCCTGGCTGGGAGAAACTAGGGCCTAATTATTAGATGCCAAAGCAACTAAGAGAAACAAAGGCACTCAGTTTGTTATTACTTGACAAGTGCTTGAGAGAAACTATGTTTTGGAGCCACATTTTAGACATTGCCCATATGTAAGAGGTATGCATGCACTGTAAAAATGTAAAATCTGTCTGTATGAGTATTTACACTAATAACGATTTAAACAGCACTTACTAGTTTATTTTTCGTTTCATTTCTTTTATAGCAATTCTTATCCGATTGTAGGGTGTCAATGCGCTTTATATCACACACATATTATACAGAGACAGTGAATGATATAAGTGTGTAAATTATTGCACAGGACTTGTTACATTAGATAATGAGCATCACATATCATCTAAACAGGTAAGCATAATATCATGAAAGTGCTTTGTATGCAGAAACACAAAGTCAGGATTTGGAACATAATGCAGTGATTGGGGTTGTCTGTACTAGTAGGATTTTATTACTACCCAAAGGACCCCCTTTTAACATTTTGAGGGTAACAAAAGATTGAGAATCAAAATAAGTTTCTGAGCCCTGCAGCTACCATACAGCTTCTTGATGCTAGTTCATATCACACTGTGCAGTATTAGAAGGATTGTAGCTTATGAGCTTCAAGTAATAAACAGATCTTGATTACTGTATGTAGACATTGGCTCTCTAGTTGGCAGAGGTATGCCTCCTGTCCGAGTAGGAACCACAATCCCAGTCAGAGCAAGTCAGATGCACAAAATATATTAACGTGTGCTCACCCTCTGGTAGCTTGGCATTAAGCAGGCAGGCTTAACTTAGGAGGTAATGTGTAAAATATTTGTGCAAAACTTAACAGGATAAAACAGTGAAAAACACAACACAACAATAATACACACCAGGATAGAAAATAGAGCTTATTTTAAGGAATAGAAAAGGACTAAAATGATAAAAATTCAATAAGTAGAACTGTAATTATGATTTTTTAAATATTAACTTGAAATGCAATGCTCAAAAGCATAACGCATCAACCGAAGACATCTGGTCGGGCTTGATTCGGGTAAATCCAAAAGTTCAGGCTGACCATGACGGAGCGTGGGTCGGCTACAGTAGCCATGTAGGGCCCACTGCAAACACTACCTTTTCGGAGGATGCATCAACGACGAAGAGCAAGATGAGAAGAGCCGTCGGAGGCGATGCTTCAGATTTGAACCTTAGGATTGTGGGTGATGTGCCTGCTCCAAGTTGAGCAGTTGGAGATGCATCATCATCTAACCCAAAGTGATGAAAGCAATGTGTCATCATTGAGCTGAACAGCAGGCAGTGCCATGTCCTCATCTTCGCAGATGCGTCTGGTGAGATTCGTCGGTTTCAATCGGTGCAATGACGGCAATGAGTGGATTTTTGCAGAGACTAGCCAGAAAACCTACTTCCAAGGGCCTAGCATGATAGGACTCACAGTCCAGAGACTGTAGCAGGGTTGAATGAAATCTTTGATGTTCATGAAGATTCAGAACAGGAACAAGCCAGGAGGTCCACTCCTTCTCATTACTAGGCAAGCAATTCAGTAGGCAAAGGGCAAGCACAGCAGAGCAGGAGCCAGCAGAGTGACAGTCCTTTCAGCAGCACAGAAATCCTTCTTCTTGACAGAGTGTCCTCAGGTCCAGAAGTGTACTGAGTTGATGGTGTCAGGGGTCCAGTACTTAAACCCAGTTGTGCCTTTGAAGTGGGGAAGTCTTCAAAGAGATGTCTTTGAAGTGCAAAGGGTCCCTGCCCTTTCTACCCAGCCTCCAGACTCACTACAGGGCTTTATGCAGCCCTTTGTGTGGGAACAGGCACATCCCTATTCAGGTGCAAGTGCCAGCTCCTCCCTCCCATCCTACCCAGGAGGTCCCTTCAGCCTGGTGATGGCCCATCAGGACGGGAATGACTCATTAGGCACACCCAAGGTCTCATTGTGTGTGGCTGTATACAGGAAATGCACACAGCCCATGTCTCACCCACCCCAGACATATTCAGAGACAGTCAGAGGCACAGAATGGGTAAAGTAAGAAAATTCCAACTTTCTAAAAGTTATTTTGCCAAAAGGAACCACGTCAGGTCCCCAAGCAGGATGCACAGCCAGTATTATGTATCAAATTTTATTCATTTTATTATGTTTGTATTCCAATAGTAATCCAAGTTTAATCCAATGATTTTTCTTCATTTTTACATCTTTCCTTTATTGTTCATATTTTGTCATCAATGTTTTCCCAGTGCCTCATGGGGCTTCCTTGGTACAGCAGGAGAAGTTTCAATATTCCTCATGGGCCTTCCTCTTTACATAATACCCAATGTATTTCGGGATTCATTCCCTTCCTCAGTGATAACTGTAATATACAATGATATCGAAACATCCATCTGTGCTAGCTAATGACCATGACAATCTGCTTAAAACATCCATACTTCATGCCTACTTCAATTAAAATACATAATCAATATACAGTACCTCAAAAGACCAAAAATGACATGTCCCAGAATCCCACATTCAGGCCACCCACTGACAACCTATTTAATCATAAACATAAAAAATTTGCATATTAACACTTGTGTAGCCTCATACTACAGAAGTTGATCTGATAAGGCAAACACCTAATCTGTGAACATAAAATATACAAAATTTCTGCATGCAACCCATGTTAACTAAAAACTGAAATCAACAATGCGTGTTAACAAACCAGCATCCTTACATCAAATCCAAGCTTTTTTATACGCCTTGGCTGCTTGTTAACATCAACCGCGTCATGAGGAATATTAAACCCTCTAGTGCTGCGCCGAGAAAGCCGCATGAGGCACTGGGAAAACATTGATGAAAAATTATTAACAGTAAAGGAAAGATGTAAAAATTAATAATCACTGGATTAAAAATGGATTACTATTGGAATACAAACACAATAATATGGTTAAAAGTTCATACATACTACTGGCTGTGCATCTTGCTTAGGGACCTGACATGGTTCCTTTTGGGGAAATCAAATTTGTGCACACACAAACAGAGTGCAAACCAAGATAGCACACCTTTAATGCCATTGAGCATGATGAACATTAAAACTAAATATATTTCTGCGGAGTGCACTCCACCATTCTCTCAGTGCATACAATGTAACTTTCTAAAAGTGGCATTTTCAGACTTGCAAGTTAGAAACCAAATAGACCATAAGTTATGATATTAAATTGTGAGTCCAGACACACCAAACTATCTCTCTTTTCCCAATTGGGCATTACACTAATAAAATATAATAAAGTAATCCCAATGTTAACTAATAGTAGAGATAGGCCTTACACTGGTGAAAAACAAATTTAAGAGTTTTTCACTACCTGAGCATCTAAAACTTACTAGTACATGTCCAACCTTTAAATTTACTGCACCCCACCCTTAGGGCTGTCCTACGCCTATCCCTGGGGTGACAAATATGAATTAGACGGAAGGTTTTGGCCTGGCAAGAGCGTTAACTTTCCAGGATGAAATGATACATTAAACAAGCACACACAGGCTCTGCAATGACAGGCCTCGGACATATATCTAAAGGGCTACTAAAGTGAGTTGCACAATCAGTGCTACAGGCCCTCTAGTATCATTTAATTAATGCGCCTTGGACACATGTAGTGGACTTTACTAGCGACTTATACATAAATAAAATATGCGAGTGGTGGATATGCCAGTAGTACTATGTTTTAGGGAAAGAACAAATGCTTTTTAACACTGGTTGGCAGTGGTAGAGTGCCCAGAATACTACGGCCAGCAAAAATGAAGGCAGCAAAAAGGGAGTCAGAAGGCAAAAAAAGTCAGGGGAACTCATGTCAAGAATGCCAGCTGAAAATGGGGAGAGCTGCCCAACCCCTTGGGAGTTCTTTTCACTAAGGTGGTAGAACCTGGAGAGACCTTCAGCATTGGCATGGTCTGTTCTAGGACAGTGTTCCACCGGTAAAGTACATTCCCTGTAGGAAGATGCACCATCTCAACAGTTTGGCATTGTCACTCCTCATCTGCGTTAACCATTTGTGGGGACTGTGCTCTGTCTGACTCCAGAAGTGACTACCATACAGGTATGGAATTAGCTTCTTCAGCATTAGACCACTGGAAAGGCTTCCCTTTCTATTGCACTCCACCTCTGTTCCCTGGGAAGGTGCCTCCTACTGATGAAGGCTACAGGTTGAGCAGGCCTTTTGCATTTTTCTGCGAGAGCACATTCCCTACACCATGCTCTGAGGTGTCTGTCTGAACAAAGAGTTCTTGGGAGAAGTCAGGGGCTTGAGCACAGGTGCCATGCACCTGGCTTTCTTCAGGGTGTCAAAAGCATTCTGGCATGCCTCTGCCCAGATCACCTAATGTGGCTACTTCCTCGAAGTCAGTTCTGACAAGGGGGCAACAATGGTGCCATATCCCTTGACAAATTGCCTGTAACCCTGGACGTAGGACTACGCTACGCGTGCGTAGTTTGCGCTACTACGCGCTACGCAAATTGCACGTAGCACTGTGCAAAAACGCGTAGCATAGCGTAGCAGCCATTTTTTGCTTGCTCAAGGTCCTCAACATCAAGTTGGCGACCGCGAGCAAGCAAAATCAACATCTGGGCGAGACTTTTTCCTCGTTCGTGATCAGCAACATCAAGTTGGCGATCGCGAGCATGGAAAATATACCTCCGGCAAGATTCTCAACACGGGGAGGTCAGGTTTCTCATTGCGAGTGGTCGCGTATGCTCGCGACCGCTTGTGATGAGAAACTACCAGTCCGCGTTGAGAAAGCTGCTGCTCGGGTACAAATCTACTTGAGCAGCAGAAAACAACCACTTGCACTGTGCAAGATGCCGTTTGCAATGAACTGGGGTGGCAGAGTGGGCTAAAGAACGGTGATGGATTAAACCCAGATCTTTTGACTGGGTGTGAGTGTTTGATTGATTCAGATGCTCCGTCCATCACCACCCCCTTTTGTACCGCTTTTGGCTGCCATAAGTGTGTCAGGGTATGCTCAGACGTGAGTCCCTTGCTCACTTTGCCACTGGATTCAAGCAAGCCGGGCTGAAGATGGCTGGAATGCCAGAAACCGGTCCTCGGAAGCTTGTTTCCGGTCCAGGGAAGGCATGGCTTGGCAGTTCGGGCTGGGCTGTTCCCATGAGGCACAGGGTCAGACTGATTTGCATATAGCCATGTCTGAACTGGGGTGGCACAGTGGGCTAAAGAACGGTGATGGATTAAACCCAGATCTTTTGACTGGGTGTGAGTGTTTGATTGATTCAGATGCTCCGTCCATCACCACCCCCTTTTGTACCGCTTTTGGCTGCCATAAGTGTGGCAGGGTATGCTCAGACGTGAGTCCCTTGCTCACTTTGCCACTGGATTCAAGCAAGCCGGGCTGAAGACGGCTGGAATGCCAGAAACCGGTCCTCGGAAGCTTGTTTCCGGTCCAGGGAAGGCATGGCTTGGCAGTTTGGGCTGGACTGTTCCCATGAGGCACAGGGTCAGACTGATTTGCATATAGCCATGTCTGAACTGGGGTGGCAGAGTGGACTAAAGAACGGTGATGGACTAAACCCAGATCTTTTGACTGGGTGTGAGTGTTTGATTGATTCAAATGCTCCGTCCATCACCACCCCCTTTTGTACTGCTTTTGACCGCCATAAGTGTGGCAGGGTATGCTCAGACGTGAGTCCCTTGCTCACTTTGCCACTGGATTCAAGCAAGCCGGGCTGAAGGCGGCTGGAATGCCAGAAACCGGTCCTCGGAAGCTTGTTTCCGGTGCAGGGAAGGCATGGCTTGGCAGTTCGGGCTGGACTGTTCCGATGAGGCACAGGGTCAGACTGATTTTCATATAGCCATGTCTGAACTGGGGTGGCAGAGTGGGCTAAAGAATGGGGATGGATTAAACCAATATCTTTTGACTGGGTGTGAGAGTTTGATTGATTCAGATGCTCCGTCCATCACCACCCCCTTTTGTACCGCACAGTGGGGACAAGCATCCGGCACTGTGCAATCAGTGGGAACAGCGTTTTCCCTACCGCACTACACAGTTCGCGTAGCTTGCATAGTGTGAAGTGCACTTCGCTTAGTTATGCCTAACTCTACTATGCAATCTACGCCCAGGGTTAATTGCCTGTAATAACCAGTGAGACCTAAGAAGGCTCTCACTTCTGTCTGGGTCTTGGGGTGTACCCAAGGCACAATGGTCTCAATCTTGGCCTGGAGGGGCTGCACCCTGCCATCTCCAATTTGGTGACACAAATAGATCAAATAACCCTGCCCTATCTGGCACTTAATGGCCTTGATAGTCAGGTGAGGACTTCACTGACATGGCACAGACGGTCCTCCCAGCTACATCTGAAGACCACAATGTCATCTAGATAGGCGGCACTGAAGTTTTCCAGCTCAGACAAGACCTGGTTCACCAACCTCTGGAAGGTGTCCATGGCATTCTTCAAACCAAAGGGCATGACCTAGAACTGTAAGTGCCATTCTGGTGTCAAGAATTCAGACCACGCTTTAGTCCCATTGGTAGAGACAACCCAATTATTGAGTCAAACGTGCTGAGGAACTTGGCAGCTCCAAGCCAATCTATGAGCCCATCGGCTCTGACGATGGAGTGTACATCAGTCTCAGTGACCACATTGAGCCCACAATAGTCCACGCTGATCCTAAGTTCAGGTGTGACACCATGAGGGGCCGCCTTGGGGACCAACACCTCTGGGCTGGACCAGGGCTGTTTGGTGTCTCCCACTGCCCCTAACATCAGCATCTTGGAAACCTCCTTCTTAATGCTAGTCCACACTTTGTCAGACAACCTGCTCATTTTGTTCTTCACTGATGTGCTGTTCCCAGTATCAATATAATCGATACACTATGTAGTGAGTCCTTGGGTGAGTGAGAATTGAGAGGCAAACTTCCCTAACAAATGGCGGAAATCCCTGTGTTGGTCTAGGGTCAGTGTAGGGGAGAGGTGGACCCCTCTATTGACCATTCTTACTCCTTGGAAGATAAGAGGTCGTGGAGAGGTTCACTCTCCTCTTCCAACCCATCATCAATGACCAAAAGTATGGTATTCTCAGACCTCTCAAAGTTGGACTTGAGACAATTAACATGCATGAACCTCACATCTCTCCATCACCCAGGGACACTAGGGTTACCTCTACACTGTCCCCAAAACTATCTGGGACCTTCTCCTCCCCAAGCGCTACACTGGCCAACCCCAGTGATTGCCCACTGGTGGGGGGCTGTGCCCGCTTGGGACACTTGGCATCTCCCTTAAAGTGCCCTCCTTGCTGACACTCATACTACTTAGGGGGTGTCTTACCTGCAAACAAACTGTCAAGAGACAATTTATTTTTCTTCTCAATAGGAGGGTGGGATCCCTGACACACAGAACTAGTTGTGGCCCTTTAGAGAACTCTTTATTGTCACTTGTATTTCCCCATACTTCTTTTGGTGATGACCCAGCCAACCCTTGTCCCCCAGATATTTACTTGTAAACCCTAGTGCTGATCCAGCGTTTTGGCTCCTTAGCATACTCCCTGTGGTCATTGAGCTTACAATCAATCAATAACGTGTTGGCACAGATCTGGAAAACAAAGAGGTCTGTTGGGATAACTTGTGACTGTTCCTGATTATTTGCCTGTACTTCTCTGGCATCTAACCAAACTTCCTGATTAGAGCCTCCCTCATGGGGGGAAACCTCCTCCAGTCACCTCCCTCTAGGTCCAGTAGGTTATCTCTTGCCTCACTATGGATGTGCCTACACAGACTAGCCCCCCAATCCTCCTCATGGACCTTGTGCAACTGTAAAGCAATCTCTTAGGCCTCATAGGCCTCAAAACATCTGTCTGTCATCTCCCACTACAAATTCAGACACCAAAACCTTGGGTGCGTGGGCCCTCTTCTCAGAGGGCACTGTAGAATTGCTGTCAACACTGGATTCTACTTACTAAGCCTAAAAGTCCATTTCAATCAGACTCGGTTTATGAGCCAACAGGAATTTACTTTCCTCCATGGCCAGTTTCTTTTGTTTCTCCTCTTTCTACATGGCCAGCCTTTTCTCCTCTAAGGCTCTCTCCTTCTCCAATTTGAGCTTAGCCCGTTTCAGTTTCAATTTTTCTCCTCCCTCCTGTCCTCCCTCGGGTCCTCCAGCTCCTCTGAGGACAGGCCTCTAGAGAATACGCTGCTCCCTGCCCTGGGTTGAACATCAACTCCATTGGCTCCCGACCCCACAGGCAGTTCCAGATTCTCCAGTGAATCCTGGTCCAGCTCCACATCATCCTCCTTTATCTGATCCTCCTCCTCTGGGGTCACAGGTACTGCACCCTGAGCATCTAACTTTGCACTCCATCTTCTTGGTGAAGACTTTTGCATCAAAAACACAAAGGGGAGAGTAGAGGTAGGCAAAATAGGGACCTTTCCTCCACAGTACTATGTAAATAATCAAGAGAGGTATACTCTACAGGAAGGAGAAAGAAGGAAAAGTACTTATATTTACTTGAAGAAAAACAACTGAAAAGAAATAAAAGAAAAAACACCTCGGGTGAATGCGGACAGGTCTACGGTGAGGGAGTAGCCTTGACAGAGGTTTGACTAGAGGCATCCCTCCTCTAACTCCTCGATGGACTCATGGGGCCCAATGTTGGTCGGATTTTAAGTCTTTTTTGATACAACACAAACTATATATTTGTTTTGAATTTTCATTAGTATTGTGTTTATAATAACTCCCGGAGTGGGAACATAATTTTTCCTTTCTAGGTCCTGATGAAATGCCTTGGGGATAGGCATAAAACTAGTTGATCACTAAGGGAAACAATAGGTATTTACGCCTAGAGTTTTTGCCACGCTTTCCCAGATTTTAGCATACCATTTCGAGGGTAGGAAATAAAATTGTTTTGGACCCACCAATCTGGTATTTTTAACATTTCCTTTTACTTTTGCAAAAAAAACACTCCCTTCTGATTCACCATAAGCGGTTAGGTATATAAGGACACCAATTTTATTTTACAAGTTAGTGCTCCCGCATATTCGTAGGTCGTAGCACGCCCCGTCCGTAGAGGGCAGGGATGGATCCAATGATGAAGCATGCCACCAAGGGGAATCCTGGGTGGGTGAGGGTTTTATGAAAAAGAAGCCTTTATAGACAGCCCAAACCCCGTGCAAAAATCTGTGAACTAGACCACAGTACAACTCTCCAGCTTGGCAAACTCAAAATTAATTTTTGAATTTGCAGGTTCAGATGGAGGACCACCAGTCAAACACATGATTTTAGGAAAAAGTTAAAATAGCATTCAGGGAGCATAGAAAAATTCAAAATGCCTATCAGAGAGAGTAGGTAAAAAAAATTAAATGAGAATTGGTCTTATCTGTGGATGGTAGTGCACACCAAATTACTGTAAGGCACTGCACAAACTAAAGTCCTATCTTCACTGCAGATCACCAATGTTAGAAATTGGGTATCTAGTTGACAGAGGTATGCAGCCTGTCGAAGTAGTGACCACCATCCTATTCAGGGTAAATCGGATACACACACTAAATTACCACATGCTTACCCTCTAGCAGCTTGGCACAGAGCAGGCATACTTAACTTAAGAGGCACTCTGCAACACCTAATACAGTAAAACCTGTGAAAACACCACACAAAAATAATCCACACCAGGTTAGACAAATAGAGCTTTATTTAAAGAATAAAAGAAGACAAAAATGGCAAAAATTCAATACGTAGAGGCGGAGTCATGACATTTTAAAAATTGAATTAAAATTTAGTGCTTGAAAGCTTTAAGCGCCAATGAAGAACATCAGGTCAGCTTGAAGGGGGTAAATCCAAAGGTTCAGGCCGACCGCAATGGAGCAGGGTTCGGATACAGGAGCCAAGCATTGCGCGCTGCAAACAGTACCTTCATGGAGGATGCGTCAACAAAGTGGAGCACGATGTGAGGAGCAGTCAGAGGTGATGCCTTGGCATCGATCCTTAGGATTGTAGGTGATGCATAGGATTCCGAGTCATGCGGTTTGAGATGTGTCATCCAAGGGCCCAAAACTGGATTTGCACCACTTGATCTTACTGTTGGCAGAGTCCATAGGATGTAGCAGGGTTGAATGAAGCCTTTTTATGTCTCTAAGACTTCAGAACAGGAGGCAAGCAAGCAAGCTGTTTGAGTCATTTGTTTCTGGGAATTTGCAGAGATGCAGTTTCAGTCCTTCTCACTACCAGTCAAGGAGGGCAGCAGGCATAAAAGAGCAGGAGTTGAGCAGAGTCAAAAAGAGTGACAGTCCTTTCAGCAGCACAGTGGTCCTTCTTTCTGACAGAGTGTTCTCATGTCCATAAGTTTAATGAGCTGGTGGTGTCGGGGATCCAGTACTTATATCTAGCTGTGTCTTTGAAGTGGGGGAGACTTCAAAGAGAGGCTTTTGAAGTGCAAAACGTCCTTGCCATTTCTACCCTGCCTCCAGACTCACCACAGGGGTGTATGCAGCTCTCTGTGTGAGGACAGGCACAGCCCTGTTCAGGTCCAATTATCAGCTCCTCTCTCCCACCTGCCCAGGTGGCCCATCGGCCTGGTGATGGCTCAACAGGATTTGAATAGCCCATCAGGCACTCCTAAGCTCTCCTTGTGTGGCTGTAAAGAGTAAATGCACAACGCCCAGCTGTCACCCGCCGCAGATGTGTATTCAGAGATAGACAGAGGCACAGAATGGTTAAAGTAAGAAATGCCAGCTTTCTAAAAGTACGTGTGTAAATACGTTTGTTTTATAAAAATGTGTAATTCATTAACTTCCACCTACTACCATAGGTTTGCCTGTCATTTCTAATCTTGTGCAGCATATCCATAGTTGCGAGGGCCTCTGAAACGTCCCCTGTTTGTGTCCACTTTGACTCTTCCTGGTTATTTTCCGTTGCCACAGCAACCCGATGACACGCCTTTCCCTTCCCCGCCGGCCACGCCCCTGACCCACCGGCCACGCCCCCTCCCCTCGCTAGCCGCCTGAACCCTCATTTATTGTTTTCAGTCCGCCGGCACCCTGTCGCTCCTGCATTCATCGCGAGCCCACCACGCAAGGAGAGCACTTACCGCCCTCTCCAGCCCTAAACAAGTACAGGTACGTTGAACGCTGGCTGTTCCCACAGACTCGCTTACCGCTGCGCGTTTGGCCATTCATTTTCAATGATCGGCTCGCTAAGTCTCCTCCCTTCTTCCCACAGGCTTCCCCCACGCTGATTTCCTGAATCTACGATCAGGTAATCCCTATATCTGATTGCCCCATCTTTAGCAACTCCTCTGCCGTGCTTTTACTAACACGCTCCTTCCTCCCTCCAGCCTGCCCCTCCGCAGACCCAGCCCGGAGGACAGTTCTCACGCAACCATTGTGTGCGTGCGCGGGTATGTACATTATCCTTCACCCTCGTTCACTCGCACTTGCCCCACTCTCCTCACCTTCCTAATGAGATCCACTTAGTCCACGCTGTAAAGACCCCTGCCTTGACCAGCCACGCGCTATAGCCCTGAACCCAGCCACTACTTGGAACCCGGTTAACAACTCTCACGCAACTATTGTGTGCGCTCGTGGGTTTTTACCTTTATTTTTATTTTTATTTATATTTATTTATATTACATTATCGCTCACCATTCACTCGCACTTGCCCTACTCCTCTCACATCCACCATGTCTACACGTTAAAGACCCCTGCCTGTACCAGCCACGCGCTTTAGCCCTGAACCCAGTCTCTGCTTGCCTTCCGCGCTCCGCCACCCCCCGGCCGCCCCTCTATCCTGCATCACTGCCCAGTACTCCAGTCCCATACTCACCCGCCCTTTCTCCTTACAGCACTGCCCTCATCGACAACCTTGTCCTGATGACGATCCCGACTCACGGGGATCGAAACGCCGTCGACACTGCAGCATTATTTGTTGACGCATTTTACGTTTTGTGCTCCAAACAATCTATTGAATTTTGCTTTAAAGTAATTGCAACTTGAAATTGTGGAGCCATCACTGTATATATTCTTTGTCACTATGCGTCGTTCACGCTGCTCACTTTAGCACTTGCACTCTCACTTATTGTAAATATCACCATTCACCAAGTGCCTTTCCGGTTGTCACATGATTTGCTCGACACAGTGCTGTTTAACTGTATTTAGCCATGTGAAAGACCCTGCAAAACTTGCTAAATAATAAGCTTCTTCTAAAAAAACGTCCTTGATACTCCTTGGTTCTTTCTTGTTCTTTGTAATGCTGATTGCATACTGTATTTAACTGACTTCTATTGAGACCAGTTGGGAATTGTTTCTTGTTGCATTACTCACCCATCCCAACGTGGTTCATGGGTTTACTCCTGTTTATCTTACACACAGCTTTCTAAAAGTGACATTTGCAGACTTGCGACTTAAAATCCAACTTCACTTTTAGACCTTGCATCCTTGGCATGGTTTCCCCTGTATTTTTGCTGCTGCCTCTTGTATTTATGACTGTATACCGGCCTTCGTTCTTGCTGTTTTTTTAACTCTGAGCCTTTTACCACTGCTGGTCAGTGCTAAAGTGCAAGTGCTACCTGCGGAAATTGAGATTGGTTATCTATGATTGGCATATTTTACTTACTGGTTAGAACTTAGTAAAATGCACTGTGTGTGCCCAGGGCCTGTAAATCAAATGCTGCTAGTGGGCCGACACCACTGATAGGGGCCACCCACAGGAGTAGCCCTGCAAACGACTCTCAGGCCTGCCACTACAGTGCCTGCAAGTGTAGGTATATACTGCCATGTTGACCTGGCAAGTGGCCCAAACCTTCCCTTCTATTACACGTAAGATTCCCTGGAGTAGGGCCAAGGTAGCATAAGCATTGGACCTGCAGCCTCATATTTGTAGAACAACTATGGATGAAGAGGAGATTCTGCCAAGAAGAAGAGCTGGGAAAACTGTAGGAGGAGAAGTGCCACTCTGCTTGTTGTTGTGTTATGCTGGCCTGCTGCTTGCTGCTTCTGTCTTGGGCAAAGGAAGGGTTGGACTTGACTTTCTTATCCTGCTTATTAGGGTTCTCCATGGGCTTGTGTGTGCTTATCTCCAGTTAAAAGTCTCAGGGCCTCCAAAGACTTCATCAGCAGCTCCCCTGAACTCCTCTGCTGGTAGTTCTGTGTTACCAAGTGGTACCAGCTCAGGGTCCTTGGAGGTGGTTTTGCTGCTTCTGTTACTGTGTGTTTGATGTCTAATACTTTACACATTGCCTCTCAGATAGGCCTGACTGCCCATGCCAAGCTATCAAGGGGGTGAGCCGGATTTATATTAGATGTGTAACTCCCTTACCCTGACTAGAAGGAATAGTCTCTACTTGGACAGGGTGCATAACACTGCTAACTAGAGACATCAGTTTCTAACATTCACCATAAGCTGTGATTTTAAGTTGTGAGTCCCGAGACAAGTATCTACTTTTTCTCAATTGGAAATTACAATTATAAATTGTAATGTGGTAATCCTAATTTGAACTTATGGGAGAGACATGCCTTGCAGTGCTGAAAAACAAATTTAAGAGTTGTTCACTCCATGGGCTTGCAAAACCTACAGGCACATGTCCAGCTTTTTACATATACTGCACTCTGGCCTTGCGGCTGTCTAGGGACTACCTTAGGGGTGTCATATATGTATTAAAAATGAAGATGTGAGCCTGGCAAGAAAATTAATTTGCCAGGTTGAAATGGCAGTATAAAACTGCACACACAGGTTCTGAAATAGCATGCATGACGCATGTTTAATGGGCTTCTAAATTAGATGGCACAATCAGTGCTGCAAGCCCACTATTCGCATGTAATTTACAGGCCCTGGCTACATGTAGTGTACTTTACTAGGGACTTGACTTCTAAGTAAATAAAATATGCCAACGTTTGATATGCCTATGGTCCTATGTTTTAGGGAAAGAGCAAATGCACTATAACACCGGTTAGCAGTGGTAAAGTGCCCAGAATACAAAGGCCAGCAAAAATGAAGTAGGCAGTGCAGGAGGTCAGAGGGCAAAAAGCCAGGAAAAACCATGCCATGGATGCCAAATCTAACACCGTCTTTCTAGTATAGGATTATATTTGTTTGATAAATACCAGGCTTGTTGGTCGCTGTTGGTTTTTGCATCAGTACTGGATAAACTCATGCTACGTAGAGGGTGTTCCATCATATTGGACCTTGCTAGGGTGTAAGCAAGCAATATGTGAAGGTGGTGGGTTCGTGTTGATGTACTTTCAAATTTAGATCCCAACTATTTGTGAGGGAGTTAGGTTAATTAAGCATGTGCTAGAATGGACACTGTGAGTTTTATTCGTTCATATGATGTTAGTGGCAGTGCTGCTGGGATACATTTCAGATAGCTGGGGTTGCCATCAATGGTACATCACTGAAAAGTCCAAGCATCACACAATGAACAAGAGTCACCAATGAGCCATGCCTATTCAGCAGGAGAGTGTTAAGTTCATAGAATGTAGACGGTGATGCATTTTAGTTCACACTGTCACAAATATATTACTAAAACATGGTGTGGTAGCACATTGTCATTTACAGACAGCTCAATTTCCTTTACAAATGACTGCTAAATTTTCACAGTCATACAGTTTTACTGATACATCCGTATATCACACCAACGATAATGTGTTGCAATTGGGTTTCAATGAATATTGGTTATTTGTGCATCACCAAGTAAAATGTCTCGCTTGTTCTTATCTTATTAAAATCTTTGTGTCCATCACACTTCATAATTAGAACAAAAGTGCTTCATTTGTGCTTCCTAACTTATTATTTTGAAATATTATTACAGTTCATTTATAGGTATTTTAATATTATTGTTTGTTAGAAGTAAACAACATCCTACAGCCAATACATTCATACCCGCAAAATTGTCATAGAGTTCGTTTTACAAAACACTCTCCCTTAGCAGTAAGACAAAGAAAAGTAAACACAGCCTCCATGTTAAAAGAATAAGCAGTAATTTGGCAGAAGACTAGATTGTCATTTGACCTCTGACTTTGAATGCAAAGCCATTGTGACATAATAAAAATAACATTTAAAGTCACATTTACTACTCATTTAGCATGCTCAACTTCAGCATGGTTATCTTGGGGTTTCTACTTCCTGCACAAATGGTTAGTGGTCATTTGACACATCTAACAGCTAATATATTACTTCTAGTAATTAAGTGATCCTCTTATCTCACCTGCAAATGGTGATCGCTAGCACACGCAACCTTGAAGCTGGCTTGGAGCAAGTGGATGGAGAGTATACACTTGCTCACGGCAGAAAGTCGGAGGCATGTTCTAGATCTTCCATTAACTCTGTGCTGGAAAATGTATCATTCACACTTATCTCATCATGCAGATTGATTTTTCTTAATGTTCCATGCATTGCACATCTTCCACCTCAATGCATTTACCCTCTCAGTGAAGTGGATAGTCATATTCTCCTCTTCACTCAAGTCATATGGAGGCAAACCATAGAATGAGTTGGACTGGCCTATGGGGCAATTGGGCAATGCCCGAGGGGCTAGTATGAAAGTACAGTGTGTGGGATTTATTTGGCTGTTTGTGGGCCTCTTACATGGTCTGCTATTATGGTTTTCACTGTTGATTTCCCTGATATTAAAACAAACATTGCTTGCAGCAATATCAAATCCATGTAGTTTTCCATATCTTGCAAAACACTTGCGAAGTGTGTCATTACAAGTTCAAAGCTGCCCAAATTTGCCAACATGGGTCCTATAAGAGACTGAAATCATATTAATTAATCATGCAATAGAAGTATTCATTAATACTTCCAGTCAATCATTCATTCATAGGTCACTCATAGGTCACTTCTTTAGCTATCAAATTTTTTACTGGGTACACTTCTGGTGCCCTGGCCTTTTCTTTGCCCCAGTCCATAAATGCAACCAGGATGCCAACTACAAAAAAGACCAGAGTGTCTCCTAAGCAGTAAAGTTGTTCTTTCTTTTGAGTAGGATGGTCTGAATCATACAGATTCTGGCACCAAAAGTACAAACAGATGAAGGAGAAGATGGTGAAAAACAGGGTGAGGGATTTTGTATGTGCTTCAAATTGTTATGGGTGCATGGAGTGGTCGTTCTGGTCAGGTGTGGCAAGCTACCTATTTCTATTAGTTTCTTACCACAATATGGTCAGAATACAGTCTGACATAAATATTGTGTCCTAAATATCATTGCAAAAATATCACTGACTGAAATGATGATATGAAAATGACTCGTATATATAAATCGTATTTAGGGCACTATATTTATTTTACTGGTATTTTTGTGCATAATATTCTGACATACAGCCATTTTTGTTATGCTGATATGGTGAAATACAGCGTATGGTAATATTATCCTGCTTCTACAGGGCAGTCATTCTGGCAATTATGCATAGTACAAGTACTATGCTGTTTATGGTAGCATTGTGATAATATTGTGAAGTGTAGTTCTACTCTCATATTCATCAGCATCGCTGCAAGGGGATGAATAGATGTATGTTTACTATTGAGCCAAAATAGTTTTTTTTCATTTTGAATTACTTTATTTTGGAAACTTGTAGCAGTCATTCTTGGACTGGCTTATAAAGGTAAACTCACACTTTTGTGTATGTTTAATATTTTTGCTAGTCACAAAGTCAACGGTATTAGTGTACTTACGAATGCAAAGACTCCGCACTCAAGGCTGAGAACTCCAGTTTACACATAAAGAGGCAGGAAAGCCCTATGGGGCATATTATCAACAACTAGCGATATTTATCGCTAAATGAGCTTAGAGATATTATTTTTATCCCTGCCCATCGCCGGATTTTATCGCAGACATAACGTGCTATTAGCAACATTTATCTCAAATGTGATAAAATATCCGGCAATAGCGGCTCAATGCGTGAATATCATTGGAAATCCAGCGATATTCAGGCATTAACGCCAATAGGGTCTTAACCTGAATATCCAACTCCCATTGGATATACAGGTTAAGAAGTGGTCTGAGCAGGCGTTAGTTTTTGGCAATATTGCCGCTTAGCGTGAATTTTTTTATCCATGTGCCTGCGTTGATAATAGGCAATAGCGATGTTAGTGACTGCTTTCAGTCGCTAACAGGTTGGGTACGCCCAGTTTGCATGTCATTAGCGATAAATATCGCTGACTTGCGAAGCTGGCCCCAAACCGCTCGCTATCGCCTACAAACTCTCGCTAACTGCTGTTACTGAGAGCTTGCTAATAGGGCGATGAAATTATCACCGCATTAGCGATAAGGCCCTTGATAATATGCCCCTATCTTTTTATGGGCTGAGTTCTCCGTCACTAAAAAGAGCAAGTTTACCATTGTGAATCAGGCCCTCTGTTTACAATGCGTATGTTTATTCTCAGAGTTTTACCTGAATTGAGCACTTATTTTTATGTAAGTTGTGTTTCTCTTGTTCAGACTACTTATCACCGCCTTGTGGTTAAAAAAAACATACAGGGATTTCCTGAGTCATGGTAGAATGCAACTACTGTACTGAACTAGTTACTGAAAACACTTCTTCCTTAATAGCTTTGTAACTATAAGAGTTGAGCAAATTAACGTTTGATAAATGCATTTGACGGGAAGTAGCCACTAATTGTTTATGAGGTAAAAAATAGTACGAGGCTAACTGTTCTTTTCCAATTACTCACACAACACAGAGGTGGGAGCTTGCCAGGATGCTAATTACTACCTCTCATAAATAGGAACCTACGGTTTATGAGCAAGAACGTGAACAAAAACAGGTTATTTTTCAGAAGTGTTAATATATAAATCTGAACAGTGTAAGCGTTCTAAATGTGTGAAGATGTCAACACATGATGCTCCATGACTAATAGGAAAGCAAAATACCAAAGTAAATTTACTAATTAATATTAATTGGAAACTTTTACTACAACTTTTTACCTCTGATGTTTCTTCATATGAGAATAACTCTCTGTTAAAGATGGCCTTTGCTCTCAGGCTAAGGCATGCCAACAGAAGATGTCATGACACAAAGTCTGTCATTCAGAAAGCTATAATTAGGAATGGGTGAGCTGTTACTCCCTCTCAACCACACACAAAAGATTTTGAAAATGTTTGTTAATTTTCTAATATAGGGCTATGAAAAGGCACCCATCTCAAGAAAGGAGAATGTTTGACATAAATACTGGCCAACGTTTTGCATGTAGCTCTAGTCATTTTATAGAAGGCATGGGACCTGGTGCAGATTTTAATAAGAATATGAGAAATGTTAAAGAATATTGTGGGTTTATAGTGCCCTTCCTACAAATAAAATGCAAATTTTCACTTTTGTATTTCTGAAAGGCAGTCTGGGTAACAGAACAACCTATGTGCCCTTTCAATGAGCAAGTGTATCAATTTGCAGGTGCCTTGACCTTGTAAGCACGTTATGCATAATGGAACTATTATAAATAATGTTCAATAAAAGAAAATTCATCCAAAATAAACACTTCGGGCCGATTCACAGAACTAACTTAAAACAAAATCATAAACGTACTACTTTTGGTATTCACAGAAGGCATTTAGTAGAAGTAAAGAGAGGATTTAGTCTTAAGTTTGACTTAAGACAAACTTAAGACAGACTTCAGACACATTTAAGACAAAATCATCCTAACTTAAGTCTGTCTTAAGTCTGTCTTAAGTTTGTCTTAAGTCAAATTTAAGACGAAATCCTAACTTTACTACTACTAAATGCCTTCTGTGAATACCAAAAGTAGTAAGTTTAGGATTTTGTCTTAAGTTAGTTCTGTGAATCCGGCCCACTATCTTGGCACATCAGGTAAATGGCATTGTGAGAGACATCAAGGAGAAAGAGAAATTACTGAGATCACTTAGCTCAATGCCATTGATCTTTGCCACTCTCACTAAAACTATGACGCACATGTACTCTTTCTTTGATTAAATATGAGCAGATTTTGTCCATTGGAATCGTGTCTTATTTCCTCCCCTATACTCCATCCCATGTTTCCATGGTGGTGAGGGCTTGAGGAAGATTAAATGGAAATGTGATCTCGGTCTGCCACTCGCATTATGTAGACTTTGTTCTACACCCTCCTCCTCTCATCCTGCCATTTGCTCTTGAGGTTCCTCCATGGTACATTCCATTGCGCTGGAGGTAAATGAAGAAGTCCATGTTGTGTTAGTAATGGTCAGCTGCAAAGATAACTACAAGTTCTGTATCCTACTCAGTTAGGCCCCGCTTCCCTTTGAGAGGACTGCCTGCATTTTGAGGACTAAAAGTGCTGTGGAGTTGCATAACCTTAATGTCATGTCAAACAGGCACTTGTTAATACCATTGCTCTAATATTATGATGTCTTTTAAATTGCGGTATCTCATGGCAAGTAATAATTTAATATTTTATTTTTCAATAGTATTGTATTCAATATTGTGTTTTTAAATATCACTGAATAAAATGTAATTTATTTTGATATTTTTTAGGTATTTATTGCGCATGTTCTAAGGAATATTTCATGTATATTATTTCGGTATTAAGTATGTCAGGAATGTGTGTAAAGGTACTGGGGGAATTAGGTTGGAAGTGATTTTTAATTTGTTCCTTATTTTTACGAATTGAAATAGGATGTAATGTTTTTTAAACAAAATTGCAAATCATTTCTTTTTTTATATTTTTATTTTTCTAATCAAGCATTAAATATTTATGAAAAACAGTGAAAATTAAAATGTGAGTTGTGAAATCATGCTTTACTCTATTGTTTTTAACAGTTATGTTTTCAAAAATGTACTGTTTTAATTTATGTATTAATTATTAATTTACATTTTATGATATTTAAAATCTATTAGTATGTAATTTGTTTGTAAGTATAGGGCTTTTAAGTATGTATAATGCAAATATTTTTTTGGGTTTTTGTGTTAACATTTTGCTCAATTTGAAACAAAAATGATAGTCTGTGGCTATGATTAGAATGTGAGTGTTAAAGGTAACCACCTCCACCACCTCCACACTCACACTTCATGTCCAACGCTTTCCCCATTGTGATGAAAATTAGAGTAAGAATAGCAAATCTGACTCCTCGAAATATAGCAATTTTTTCAATGTGATTAAGTTTGGAGTGAGGATAGTAAATCAGACCACCAAAGTGCAACACTTACTCTTGTACAGGAAATACTGGACATCATGGGAACAATAAAGTCAGGCTCCTCCCAGGATCCTTGTCCACATTTTGTCTTTAATCAACTTGCAATTAGACATCACTAACATCATCAATTGCTCCATGAGCAAGGCAGAGGCCACCGCTCACTGGTAAAAAAGCTCTACGTCTTCCATTATTGAAGAAACATTGGGCCGATCTCACAAATCTAGCCAACTTTTGGCCAAATGTTTTGCTTGCCTTCCTAGTGAAGATTCTGGAGTAACTGGTGAATTTGTGACTCATAAAGTATTTGCAAAGCAGTCAGTTATTAAATGATTCACAGTGTGGATTTGGGGCAGGTAACAGCACTGAAACCACACTGTTATTAGTTACTGACAGTATCAGATGTGTGGCCAATGAGGGCAAGGCTACTGCCCTCATCTTGTTCAAGCTTTCAGCTGCATTTGAATCAGTGTCACAAACCATTTGAATAAGCCCCCTCCCAGATATTGGGATACACTCTGATGTTCTGAAATGATTTGCTCCTTTCCAATGGATCATACTCATTATGTTTATCTGCAATCACATACATCTGATGAGGTAACTGTACGTTGTCATGTTCCTCAAGATTTGGCCCTAAGCCCAGCACTTTTTAATGTGTACATGGCTCCTCTGGCTAACATTGTCAGGAGATGGGGACTAGACATTATATCATATGCTAATGACACACAACCTATGATTTCAGTCTGGAAGGACGTTGACACCTGTAAGGATGGCGTAGTATGATGCTTGTCAGAGGTGTCTTGCTGGATACCAAAATACTGTTTGAAGTTAAATGGGGAAAAAGCCGAGATCATCTTGTTTAGAAAAGCAAACTCAGTTTGGAATAACACCTGGTGGCTCAGTTCACTGGGCACTGCCCTGACGCAGCCAAATCTGATAGAAACATTGTCATCATTAGTGATGAAACTCTATCTAGGAACGACCAGGTTAATGCAGTCTCCGCTGGGGACCGTGGGGGGTCCCCAATCCCCCCACGGTCCCTGCCAGCTCCACGCGTCCTGCAGGAGCTGGCATTGCTTTTCTACATGGGGAGCAGCTAACATGGTGCTCCCCATGTAGAAAAGCAATAGTCCAAAAACCAAAGCAGTTTGGTATGGTAGGACGGGAGCCGCGAGGCCACCCTACCATAGCAAATTACTGTGTCCCGGGGGTGGGCACCCCGAGACAATGCAGGAGCTGGCCCTGGGGGTTGGTGGTCCCCAGGGCCACCACAAGGCTCCAGGAGGGGGGCAGCGAGGCACCCTCCAAACATTTAAAAGCCCCAGGGGGTGGTGGTACCCGGGGCTAGGGGGTCCGTCATGGACACCCCAATTTAAAAATTTAGTGCCAAGGGGAGGTGGAAGTCCCCAGGGCATGTGGGGGGCCTGAGCTCCCCACACAGGTTTACATTTTTTTTTTTTAAAAGAAGCCCCGGGGTGGTGGTCCCAGGGACTGTGGGGGGGCCGTGAGCCCTGCGCATATATAATGTTAAAGCCCCGGGGAGTGACAGCCCTCCCATTATTATAAAAAAAAGAAGCCCAAGTGGTGGCGGTCCCCGGGGCTTCGGGGGGCCGTGAGCCCCCCTTATACGTAACATTAAAGCCCCAGGTGGTGGTGGTCCCTGGGGCTGGGGGGGGCCCTCTGGGCCCCCCATTATAATTAACTGCATTGCCCCTGGGATTTGCCCCCCGGGGGCTAATGCCAAATAAAACAGACTTCATTTTTTTTCCACAGGATGCACGTATCCTACATGCATCCCGCGATTTTTTAAAAAAACAACATTTTTTTGGGCCTTGGGGGTCCTTGTGGGACCCCCTGAGCAGGCCTAGGGGGTCAGGGTGTTTCTATCCTGCCCCCTTTGCGTCTTTTGCGCACTTGTTTTTCAGGTTTCTTGTGCTTCGGTTCTACCGAGGCACAAGATGGCTGCCAACACTTCCTGGTTTGGAGTGTTGACAGACTGTTGACAGACATTTAGCATGCAGCTCGTGCTCGTAAAGCTACGCGCATGATCCTCAGAGGATACGCGTACCCTACTACATCCATAGATATATCTATGAGTTTACTTTTGATTTTCTCAGGAACTACTGCACGGATTTACACCATTTAACAAAAAGTGTGATCTGTGAATCAAACTCTACCTTTTTGCCAAATTTGGTGTAACTCCATTCAGCAGTTCGGGCTGTAGCCGTGTCTAAAGGTCCCTATAGAAAATTGCATGGGGAAAACACATTTTGGGACCCCCCTTTTTTCTCGGCCCCCTCTTGATAAACCACCCCAAGACTATCAGGATAGGAGCGGAGCGGAGAGCCACATCTTTTTTGAAAAGATTGGTTGACCGGCGCCAAAGTTATTCCAAATAAAATGTTGTGAATTTCCTATGGAAACTATAACTATCTACTGGCGACCGCCAGTAAGTAATCTAAATATGTAAATATATACATATAATTGTAAGGTTTTTATAGACATTTACACACATTTATTTCTTAACATTGTTTAACAAAAATCTTTTTAGATTTTTCCATATATATTTTCATTGTGTATATTTTTTTGTACATCAAAATCATACTGCAAATACATTATATGTTATTTTAAAAGTATTTTTTAATACCTGGATAAATTTTTATCATATATTTCCATTTTGTATATACGTTGTATATAGCCCGTAATTGGAACCGGGCCGACCTTGACTCCCTCTCGCTCACTTTGGCTTCCTCTGCTCCTCACCTCACCAATCTTCCTCTCGAATCCCAGGCTAACGCCATTGGCACATGGCTCTCTTCCTCGTGCGATCTAGTCGCCCCGCTCAGAAAGATCAAGGCGGTCCGCCCCTATGACGCGCACAAATGGTTCTCTCCAGAGCTCAAAACACTCAAACTCGACCTCAGACGGTCGGAACGCCACTGGAGACGGATGTCAGGATTCTCCCTAACACAAGGTCAGCAAGGGTCCTAACATCACGAAAACAGAATTGGAGCCCGATCACTTCCTGGTCTGACGCATGGAATTTACGAAATTCCAAGATGGCGGAAGGATCAGGGAAGTTAGCAGTCTAGTGTCTTGGGCGTTCTAGAGCAGAGTCCAGGTGAGGCGCGCGCTCTATCAAGGCTGCGCACTTCACCGCGTATCTTGCCCGAGTCAGTTGAGGTATTTTAGCGAGTTACAGGAAACTATAGTAAGTGTTCAGTTTTAGAGTTCAGAGTATTAGAGCAGTCATAGTAGGAAGGAAATACATTACGCTATCACTCTGTTAGCGTTTAACGTCGAGAAATAAGAAGAACTTGCTGTCAGAAAAGACGTGACAGAGAGTCTCCGAAGCTGTGTCATCTTGCGCATTGCCAGCGGAACATTAGTGAAACGGCGCGAGTGAACCTCCGCTTTCTCAGCGACTTTAAGGAGCCTACGAGTCTGAAGGGAGCAGAACTTCAAGAGCTAAGTCATAGAAAAAACTAAAAACTGTACAGCTTACATGTGAATGAGAGATATTTGATTTAACTGTTAAGAGTACTTCATAGTAAACCATCAGTACGAACATTTGAACTTACAAGAGAAAGGTTGTTATATTCAGTAGCATGTTCGTGAACCACAGAAAATAAGAAGATATGAGACGCTTACCTGGATGTTGTGAAAAGTATCACTTCAGCAGAAAGGGCAGAGATATCTGAAGAAAAAGAATTTAGAGCTAGAACAGAATTCCAAGCATTTGAATTACAGAGAACAAAACAGAAGAGGTTAATTCCTACAACACAAATAAGAGAAAGATTAAAGGTCAAGGAGTTGCAAATAGTGGTAGGTTAAAACGCCAATTTCCTATTCACAGACTAGAAAGAAATTAGAGGGAGAGCTAATAAGAATATTGATTTCGTTACAGTGAGATGAAACACTAAGAGCAGACCAGATTAAGAACAACTCTCAGAGAAATAGAAGAGAAGCAGGTCTACACAGTTCCTTGGGTATGTCAAAAGTCAGTGAGGGAATAGGGAGTGTAGGGTATTGTTAAAGGTTCTCATAGTTTTCTATATGTGCTTAGTATTCACAGAAATCTTGCTGGGCAGACTAAAAGCCTGAGGAGGATTCGCTAGAGTATCGAGGAACCAGGACCAGTCTCTTCTGTGCTTTACTTTCTTATGGTTATTTTCTCCACTTTTCCCCTTCCCTTTCTCTGATTGCCTGGAGTTATGATTACACTCTGACTCCGGATTATTGGTGAGAGGGAGTCGGAAAGTTAGCATCATCTGTTCCTGTGCAAGTCGACAAGAATTGGAATTCGTGGACCCTGACAGAGTGAAGTGCCCACGTTGTAAATTTGCACCCGAACAGAATGGTTGAAGGGGTTAATTTGCAGACCTTAGGGGCGGTATTAGATTCCATACAAAAGGAATTAGTGGCGGTTAGAGAGGAGAATCAAGGTCTGAGGCAGGAGGTGATAAATGCTAGGAAAGAGACGGCAGAGTTAGCACAAAGAATGAGACAACCACTTTCAGGAAATAGAGAAATTCCCACCACGTCTACTGGGGAAACAACTAGGTTAACTACGCAGGTGATACACTCATTGTCCCCAGTCCTTCCCTTGGCAGCACCAGAGAGATTTAGTGGGGATCCACAGAAGGCGCAAGTGTTTATTTCCCAATGCACCTTACACTTCATGTGTCGTCCTTCTGTCTTTCCCGATGCACAATCCAAAGTGGCCTTCGTTTTATCATACCTGAGTGGAGACGCTGCCGCTTGGTCAATGCCCATCGTTTCTCGAGACGACCCTCTCCTGCAGAATTATGACGAATTTAAGAAGGAATTTTTGCGCATATTTGATCGAAGGCGAATTTCCCAGGCTGTAGATAATGAGCTTCTGGAACTAAAGCAGGGAAACAGAGACTTGGTGGCGTACTTGGCCCAATTTAATAAGTTGGTAATGGAAACTGATTGGCCGGAAAATAAGAGGACAGCAATTTTTTATCGAGGTCTACGAGATGAACTCAAAGATGGATTGGCGCAAATTCCCAATCGGCCAACAGAGATATCGGCCCTCGTAGATTTGGTTCTCGAGTTAGATTTCCGGCAGGGGGAACGACGAGGAGAGAGAAGACGAGAATTTCGAAGCACAGTGCCTCGATTTGACAGAGCCAAGCCTGAAGTTGGAAAGGTTGCAGAAGGAACCAATGGCCAAGAACCAATGCAGATAGGGGCAATAAGAGGTCCGCTTACTAAAGAGGAAAAAGAGAAGAGACGAGCCAATAATTTGTGTATGTATTGTGGTTCGAGCGGACATTTTGTAAGGAATTGTCCAAAGAAGCCTAAAGGAACATACCGGCCGAAGGAAAACTAGTTGCACCACCTGTAGAAGGAGTTGTACAGGTGGATGCGAGTCAAGATTCAACTCCACAAGAGCACCAACTGGCCAATACTCTGCAATCATCGTCCCCTCACCTTGTGTTATCAATGACCATAAAGTTCCGTCAAGAAGTTCGAGAGAGAGTGATGGTGATGGTGGATTCTGGGGCGACCGGAAATTTTTGTGACCAACGATTTGCGACCAAGATAGGGTTGAGAGCAATATTAAAAGATAAGAGTGAACCAGTTAGAGCCATCGACGGGACAAACCTATCCTCAGGACCCATAGTCAGTCATACTGAACTGGTGCAGTTGGTAAAGGAAGATGGACATCAAGAAGAAATCCAGTTTAACCTAATAGACGCGCCACAGTTCCAGCTAATCCTAGGACTTCCTTGGCTCACGGAGCATAATCCGACCGTAGATTGGGCGGCAAGAACTATAGAAATGTCTTCGGACTATTGCAAGCATTATTGTTTTGGAAACCAGAAGGAAAAAGACCAGGAAAATCCAGCTCAAGCCCTGTGTTCTGCGAATGCAGTTGTGTGTGTGATCAACACACAGTCCATTCCATCGCAATATCAAGATTTTGAAGATGTATTTGACGAGCAGGAAGCTGAACAATTACCACCTCATCGGGTGTATGATTGTAAAATAGACCTTGAACCAGGAGCGAATATGCCATGTAGCAGAGTTTATGCCTTAACGGAAAAGGAGCATGAACATTTAAAGGAATATATACACAAGTACTTAGCGAACGGATTTATCCGTCCTTCCCAATCTCCAGTATCCTCGCCTTTGTTTTTCGTGCCGAAAAAGGAAGAGGGCGAGTTACGAACTTGCATAGACTACCGCGCCATCAATCGGATCACTAAGAAGAACAGGTATCCCCTTCCTCTCATCTCAGTTTTATTAGATCAAGTGAAAGGGGCTCAAATATTTACCAAATTGGATTTGAGAGGGGCCTATCATCTCATTCGAGTAAGAGCTGGTGATGAGTGGAAGACCGCCTTTAGGACTCAATTCGGATTATTTGAATACCAAGTGATGCCCTACGGCCTATGCAACGCCCCAGCTGCGTTCCAGCACTTTATTAATGATGTTCTCAGTGAGTTCATAGACCAATGCGCTATCGTGTACATTGACGATATTTTGATCTATTCTGCAAACACACAGGAACATCAGGGTCATGTAAGAAGAATTTTACAAAAATTGAGAGAGAACAAGTTGTTTGTCAAGTTGGAGAAATGTGCCTTTGATGTCACTGAAGTAGAATTCCTGGGGTTCGTGATCTCACCAGCTGGAATACTCATGGATAAACGGAAGATTCAAGCAGTCTTGGAGTGGAAGTCTCCAACCAGTGTGAAAGAAGTGCAAGCCTTCATTGGCTTTGCCAACTTTTATCGAAGATTTATCAGTGAATTTTCTCGGCGAATTCTTCCCCTTACAAGCCTATTGAAAAAAGGGGTGCAGTTTCAGTGGACCGAAGAGGCGGAGTCAGCATTCAAAGGTCTGAAGGAAGAATTCACATCAGCTCCCATCCTTCTTCATGCGGATCCATCCGAGCCGTTTTATGTGGAAACGGACGCCTCAGATCTGGCGGTTGGAGGAGTACTTTCTCAGCGAAATAAGAAGACGGGCCAATTACATCCAGTGGCCTATAGATCTAGAAAGTTGTCGCCTGCGGAAGTCAATTACACAATTACTGAAAAGGAACTGCTGGCAATCAAGGACGCCTTCAAGGAATGGAGACACTACTTGATGGGTGCTCATCATGTGGTTACAGTATTCACGGATCATCGAAATCTAAAGTTTTTGAAGTCCGCTCGGACTTTAACTCCAAGGCAACTTCGTTGGTCGTTATATTTCGCTGATTATGATTTTGTCATCACATTCAGACCAGGGGCGCAGAATGGCAAAGCGGATGCCTTGTCCCGGATGGGAACAGGAGAAGAAAAGAACCAAATTAAGACACAAGCGATTATCCCTGATTCCAAGATAATAAGTGTTGTGGAAACTCTGAGTGTGAAGGAACAGATAATTCGAGTCTTGTCTCCAGAGGATATGTTAGAGTGGACTCAGCAAGAAGGTGGCAGAGAAATATTAAATGGGCTACCTTACCACTCGGGAGCCTTGTATGTACCAACATCCGAATTGCAAAACCAGGTCATGAAAGAATGTCACGATCATCTACTGGCTGGACATAAAGGGGAGCTGAAGACTATGGATTTGGTGAAACGAAGTTATTGGTGGCCACACATGAACAAGGACATAGAGCAATACGTGAAAACTTGTGAGATATGTGCACAGGGAAAGTCAGAACGACAGGCACCTAAAGGTTTGTTACAGCCTTTACCCACTCCTCCTTATCCTTGGCACACAATCACTTTAGATTTAATTACAGAACTTCCTTCCTGTCAAGGTTACAATACCATCCTAGTAGTTGTAGATGCATACACCAAGATGACGCACTTTGTAGCCATGAAGGGAATTCCAACGGCCAAACAGCTAGCTACTCATTTTAGTGTGCAGGTTGTGCGGTTACATGGCATCCCTAAGATTGTCATTTCAGATCGCGGCTCCCAGTTTGTGTCTCATTTCTGGAGGGTTTTTATGAAGGCTCTTGGAACTGAGACACGATTCTCCACCAGTTTCCATCCGGAAACGGACGGACAGACTGAACGAGTGAATCAGGAGGTAGAACAGTACTTGAGGTTATTCACCTTAAAACAGGGTGGGGAATGGCTGGACTATTTGTGGGCTGCAGAATTTGCTCATAACAATGCCACAAATGTGTCCACGGGTTATTCACCGTTCTATTTGAACTATGGAAAACACCCGAATTTCTCCATGCTGGATGTTTCACTTCCACTACCAGCAGTCCAGGATTTGGTGACTCATCTGTGTCAAGTACATGATTCTGCATCACAAAATTTGGAGCAGGCCAAGATTAAGTATAAGGGGTATGCAGACAGGAAGAGGAGAGATTTCCCACATTTGGAAATTGGAAGTGAGGTTTGGTTAAATACCAAGCACCTACGATTAAAGGGAAATAGAAAGTTCCAGCCTCGATTCATTGGCCCTTACCCTGTTGAAGAACAGATTAATCCAGTGACCTATAGATTGACACTACCCACGAAACTCAAGATTCACCCAGTCTTCCATGTTTCGTTGTTAAAGAAGGTGGTTCAGGGTTTGAGACGAGAGAGAGCTCCACCACCGATTCAGTTGGAAACTGGTGTGGAGTTTGAAGTGAAGGAAATTCTTGACTCCAAAATAGTGAAGGGGATCCTGTACTATTTGGTGGATTGGAAGGGCTATGGGCCAGAGGAGCGCTCCTGGGAGTTAGAGTCAGATGTTCATGCACCCAGATTAGTACGACTTTTTCATCTGAGGTATCCAACCAAGCCCAGAATGGGAGGACCTTCTTTGGTGGGGGGTACTGTCAGGATTCTCCCTAACACAAGGTCAGCAAGGGTCCTAACATCACGAAAACAGAATTGGAGCCCGATCACTTCCTGGTCTGACGCATGGAATTTACGAAATTCCAAGATGGCGGAAGGATCAGGGAAGTTAGCAGTCTAGTGTCTTGGGCGTTCTAGAGCAGAGTCCAGGTGAGGCGCGCGCTCTATCAAGGCTGCGCACTTCACCGCGTATCTTGCCCGAGTCAGTTGAGGTATTTTAGCGAGTTACAGGAAACTATAGTAAGTGTTCAGTTTTAGAGTTCAGAGTATTAGAGCAGTCATAGTAGGAAGGAAATACATTACGCTATCACTCTGTTAGCGTTTAACGTCGAGAAATAAGAAGAACTTGCTGTCAGAAAAGACGTGACAGAGAGTCTCCGAAGCTGTGTCATCTTGCGCATTGCCAGCGGAACATTAGTGAAACGGCGCGAGTGAACCTCCGCTTTCTCAGCGACTTTAAGGAGCCTACGAGTCTGAAGGGAGCAGAACTTCAAGAGCTAAGTCATAGAAAAAACTAAAAACTGTACAGCTTACATGTGAATGAGAGATATTTGATTTAACTGTTAAGAGTACTTCATAGTAAACCATCAGTACGAACATTTGAACTTACAAGAGAAAGGTTGTTATATTCAGTAGCATGTTCGTGAACCACAGAAAATAAGAAGATATGAGACGCTTACCTGGATGTTGTGAAAAGTATCACTTCAGCAGAAAGGGCAGAGATATCTGAAGAAAAAGAATTTAGAGCTAGAACAGAATTCCAAGCATTTGAATTACAGAGAACAAAACAGAAGAGGTTAATTCCTACAACACAAATAAGAGAAAGATTAAAGGTCAAGGAGTTGCAAATAGTGGTAGGTTAAAACGCCAATTTCCTATTCACAGACTAGAAAGAAATTAGAGGGAGAGCTAATAAGAATATTGATTTCGTTACAGTGAGATGAAACACTAAGAGCAGACCAGATTAAGAACAACTCTCAGAGAAATAGAAGAGAAGCAGGTCTACACAGTTCCTTGGGTATGTCAAAAGTCAGTGAGGGAATAGGGAGTGTAGGGTATTGTTAAAGGTTCTCATAGTTTTCTATATGTGCTTAGTATTCACAGAAATCTTGCTGGGCAGACTAAAAGCCTGAGGAGGATTCGCTAGAGTATCGAGGAACCAGGACCAGTCTCTTCTGTGCTTTACTTTCTTATGGTTATTTTCTCCACTTTTCCCCTTCCCTTTCTCTGATTGCCTGGAGTTATGATTACACTCTGACTCCGGATTATTGGTGAGAGGGAGTCGGAAAGTTAGCATCATCTGTTCCTGTGCAAGTCGACAAGAATTGGAATTCGTGGACCCTGACAACGGAACTACTGCCCCTCTCTGCGCACCAAATACAAATTACTTCTCATTGAATACAAAAAAGCGATCCTACTGGCTAAAACCGCATATTTCACTGAGAGAGTAGCTCTCTCGGCCAACAAATCTCGCGAAATCTTTTCTCTGGTTCACAATCTAGCCACCTCTGATCGCTCCACTCCTAGTCTGGTCCCCTCACAGTCCCTCTGTTCCTCACTTAATGACTTTTTTATTGACAAGATCATTAAGATTAAGGCCAATATCCCCACCGTGCCTCAACCCTGCCCCACTCGCCCCCCCTTTCTTCCTCTTTCGTTCTCTTCCCCCCCATCTCCACCGATCTATTTCTAAAACTTTTGACCAGAGTCAAGTCCGGCTCTCCCGCGGACTGCGCGCCGGCACTCATTCTTAAAACTCTTTTCACCAACTGTCCTGCCCCCCCTCTTGCTCTTCTTAACTCCTCTTTGGCTCTCGGTTCTGTCCCTTCTTTCTTTAAATCCGCCATAGTCCTCCCTATTCTCAAAAAAACTGCCTGGATCCCACCCTTCCTTCTAATTTCCGACCTATTTCTCTCCTTCCCTATCTCGGCAAGATCCTTGAAGCCTATGTCACCTCCTGCCTCTCCACTTATATAGAGGAGAACGGTCTCCTTGCATCCCATCAGGCAGGATTCCGCCCAGGCCACTCTACGGAGATGGTGGTCCTTGCAGTCTTGGACGAGCTCAAGGGGAAGGCCGATTCTAACCTCCCCCAAGCCCTGGTCCTTCTCGATTTGTCCGCTGCGTTTGACACGGTTGACCACTCCATTCTTCTCGACCGTGTCAGCGCAGCGGGCATTCAGGGCGCGGCCTTTTCCTGGCTTGCGTCCTTCCTTCGGGACAGGTCCCAGGCAGTTCATCTCCCCGGCTTCTCTGCCCCTCTCCGCCCTGTCACTTGTGGTGTTCCCCAAGGTTCTTCTCTCTCCCCTCTTCTTTTCAATCTCTATATCCATCCCCTCATCACCTCTCTCCTTGAGCTGGGGGTCTCTGTGTACAATTACGCAGACGACCTCCAGCTCGTTTTCGATCTTTCTTCTACCCCTGATTCTCTCCCCAAGTTTTGTTCCACTTTAGTTTTTATTTCTGACTGGATGAGCGCTAATCATTTGAAGCTCAATCCAGATAAGACGGAACTTATCCTCACTGGTGGTCCCTCTAACCCTTGGTCCCCTACACATTGGCCCCTTTCTTTTGGTCCCCCCCCTGTGCCCACTTCTTCTGTTCGCACCCTTGGTATTAAAGTCATTCACTACTTATCCTTGCACAGTCAGATCAGCTCTGTCGTGTCTTCCTGTTTTCTGACCCTTCGTTTAATCCGGAAAATCTCACGGTTCTTTTCCACCGATGCACTCAAAACCATAGTCATGGCCCTCGATACCTCCCGCCTTGACTATGGCAATGGCCTGTACGTGGGCATACCAGCCTACGAATCCCGCCGTTTACAGGCCATTCAAAATCAAGCTGCTCGCCTTATCCTTTCCCTTCCTAAATTTTCTCACATCACTCCGGCTCTCAAATTCCTCCATTGGCTTCCTGTCCGCTGTAGATCCTTCTTTAAATTGGCCTGCTTAGCTTTTCGGGCTCACTCCCACTCTGCTCCCCTGTTCTTCACCTCTCTTGTCTCCTCCCATGCCCCTAGTCACACTCTTCGTTCCTCTTCTCTTTCTCTTCTTCACATCCCTCGCTTCCATAAATCCAGAACGGGGGGGTCTCGGTTCTCAGTCTTGGCCCCCCAGTTCTGGAACAGTCTTCCTCTCTCCATCCGTTCCATTCCCATCTACTCTCATTTTCGCAAAGCCCTTAAAACTTTCCTTTTCTCCCAGGCATTCCCTTCCTAGTTTCCCCCGGTCCTCCTCTGTTTGAGTTCTGATCAGGTCCCCAGCGCCAGGAAACCGCATGGTCACAGAGCGCTCTATTAAATATCTTATTCATTCATATTCATTCATTGATACTTTTTAGAAAGAAATGCATTGTTTGGATTTATTTATTCCATCTATTCACATTCGAAGAACATCATTTTTAATTTCCATTAGGCTGCCATTGTTTAACTGTATGTTTTATTTTGTAGTCTGTTATTTTTGTTTTTGTATGCCGGTGGCTTTGCAGGTTTATAGTTCATTTATGCTGCTCTCCAATAAGGATAAATGTCATTTTAGGGCCTGACTACGAGTTTGCCGGTCCCGAGAGTGCCGTGCCCATGGTAGTGGTCTGACCACTGTGTCCTTGGTGGTTCGGCCACCCTATTAAGAGACATGCGGTTACATAGACGAAAGACCGCCAGGGTCCCACTGAAACTGTCAGCCAAATCCTACAGTGGAGGCTGCAAAACAGCCCAATGAGTCAGTCTGAGCTTTGGAGTGCCAGTGAAATCACCTGCCCAATTACGAGTTGCCTTTACAGATGGTGTGATCATGGCAGTCCAACCACTACATCTGTGGAGGTGAAGAGGGAGGCATATAAGGCCAAAAAACTCACCTCTACACATCCTGTATCACCATGGAGCCCATCATGTCTTGCCTTTTTTGTACCTGCTTGATCACATCCAAAATCCACACCATTCTGGACGCAACAGACGGTAAGTCATACTACTACCTGTTTCCATACATCTCCTCATCAAAACAATGTTCTGCCATAGAGCAGGCAAGGATTTATTGGGTGACATGGTCAAACATATTTATTGGAGCACTGTGTGGGATTATTCTGATTGTATTACTGAAATACATGTGTATGATGCCCTCTGTCCCCAAATCACTGTTACAGCACGTGCACATTGAACTCGTAATCAGTGATAGTGAGGTGTGCATTAAATTGTGTCACCTTATCAATATCACATCTATCAATCTCCCTAACACTGTCACATTGCACAAATTATAGGTCCTGTTGTCATATCAAATATACATCTGTATCACTGTGTCACCAAACTGACACACACCTTCTCTGCTTCAACTTAGTATTGGACTCTCTCTATTCACCCTCATGAAAAGACAATGTCAGTATATGGGATTGCAAAGATTCAGTATGAGAAGCATTCTAAGAGCACAATGTAAACACTCTGCAGAATAGGTATGCTTCTATCATGGGGAGCCCTGAAAGACTGGAGTCCTGGGGCACATTACCTTTTGCACATGCCTGAAAAACTCAATGTGCGCAGGACCTGTGAATTCAAGTATGTCAGGGACAACCAATAGAATAAACAAGTGCAATTAATGTGTAGGGAATATGTAAGTGCAAGTCATTAAAGCAAACACAGCACTCACAGCATTTGTCATACATCTAGTTAAAGTAGGTGTAAAGTACACACTGGAAGATGGACACATTTCTAGACAGAACTGCACAAAGGTATGACAATTTAACACCTTCCATGTGTAAATAAATAGATATTTAACTTCAACACTTCAAACATATATGCAACCTACATCACAGGGAGAAGTTCAAGCTAAACGATGTAAACAGTGGCCAGGCCAAGATGAAATACTTCCCACATAACATGTCACTCAATGAAATTTCTGCCCCATTTGCTTTTACATCCCACATAGACATCCAGCCAACGTGTCCCCTTGTCCTGTGTAAATCCTGCACTGGGTCCAAGGTCACATCATACTAACCCCATAAACTGGAGCAACAATCAAGGATACGAAAACAGAAAATCATTAGAAAAGAAATGGCAGGACCAATGTATTCAAAACTATGACAAGTTTTAATTAACATATTTTGCAAACAATATTGTCCACCTAAGGCCAATGGTCAGTCCATGATATAATAATATGCCACAGCATGATCTGTGTCACCACAGTTGCCCTTTCAAACACTGCCAGAGAATTTCCTCACAAAGTGTCATCTATTGGGGATTGCTGGCACCTCGAAGATGGTACTTTGAATGGAGAGGAGGCTGTGGTTTAGGGAGGAGTGGGTTGTGTTTTGGGATGTTTTTTTTGGGGGGTGGGCTTGGTTCAGTGGGACATGGATTAAGTTTATCAGGGCTGTATTGGGATGTCGAAAGGATGGGTTGGCCTTTGGGAGGGCATTTTTGTTTCTTTTGATTTTATGCTGGTTTCAGTGAGGTAGGGCTGCAGTTTCTCAGTGGTGGAGTGGGATGTGGAAGAGATGGGTTGGTCTTTGGAGTTTTATGTATCCTTTTCTGTGATACCTTTCTCTGGGATACCTGTTTTACAACACTATTTAATGACAAATGAAGTGTTGACTTTTTCACTATATCCTAATATAGTACACATGTTTTATAAATATTTTCCCTTTCTTCTGTAAAACAAACAAAGACATTTGAAAACAAGTTTTTAACAATGGGCACTTTTTCCCAGAACCTGAGCACCAGGGTGTCTTGGGTGATGGGTGTAACTGAACAGTATGACATTCGAATTCTGTATATACTTGACTTGCTGCCCTGAGGAAGTCAATGATGTTTAAGTTTCGACCTGACAAAACACGTGTTGGCTAAAGGGGACTACTGAAGAATAAAGATCAAAAGAATAAATTGACCTAAAAACAAGAAGAATTGAATAGAATTAATTTGTTGTATTTGACTATTATCGGAGTGGTTTGCTCTGGACTTTGATACATTGTTTAGACTGGGCTTTTCCAACCACTGTGGGAGTGTTGGAGGCCTCTCTCTCCCTTTCAGCACCACATGATTAGAAATACGTTAAGGCACATTGGGAAGACCCACTAGGTGTGCACGAGTGGCCCAGCCCCACCGTACTTATACCTGCTTGTCCTAGCATGAATGCTCCCAGAGGTGGCAATCAGCAGCTAAAGTGGGGGAGGTGTGGATAGCAGCAGTATCAGGAGGCAAGTGAGTTGCTTTCAAACCACAGAGTACATGTACGCCACATATATCAGCATTGGCGCACACAGCCATTGGATAGCGACTGTCACTGTCATCAATTTAACCTACGGCTGCGTCCGCCGTGGTAGCACACACCTTATGATCGGTCGACATCCGCTGCTGGCGGTTGTCCCAAATGTCCAATAAACGAGGTCAGCCAAGCACCATTTTAGCAGTAGGAAAGACAGTAATTGTGACTGTTAAGTGTATCACAACCACAACAAATGAGCCCTAACATTTTAACATTTGAAAATACTCTCTTCACATTTCATGTCCAACACAAAACATCATCTGTGTAGCACATTACTATGCATATGGCAAAATATGCAGGCTGCACTGTCCACTGTAGTTGGCGGCTTTTAACATGAAATGTCACAAAATCCTTGATACTGTGCACATTTAACTTGTCTGAATCGTTGATTTGCCCCGTTCTGTTACAGAAATGTGAAAGTCACAATAGGGATTAATGATGGATGTTTAAGAGTGCACAATGATGACGTGAAATATGTGTAATCCTTCATGAAGCTGTTATGTTTTTTCTCATGACTTTAGGCTTACTCTTCATATATGTTACTCTAGACACTGTGACCTATGTACAATTTTATTATAACTCCTCACATAAGTACCCTGGGTGCGGGAGGAGATACCAGCGTCCAGTTTACCACCCATTTCCAGACCTTCTAACCATGGAAGGAAAACATGTCATCCAGAAATTTATTTATTTATTTATTTTATTTAGGAAGTTTTCTATAGCGCTGTCAAGACCCGGAGGTAGCAGAGCGCTTTACAGTAATAGAATGACAAATATCTATATAAACATATACATAACATAAACATAAACATGAACATAACATATGTAAGGTATAAGCATTCAATGAGTGACATTGTAAGCGGAACATGGGTGAGTTGCAGAGCTTCTTTGGCTATAGGATTCACTGTAGTCACATAGTTCAGGGATTGCTTGCTGACCCCGGTTATCCACAGCCAAGGGAGCGGATCAGGAACAAGGATTTGAGTTGCCTTTTGAATTCCACAAAAGAAGGAATAGTACTGATGTGCGGGGGGATGGAGTTCCAGATTTTGGGGGCGTTTCCAGTGAAGGAGCAGTCCGCTGTTCTTTTCTTTCTGGTTTTGGGTAGGATGAGCAGGAAGGAGTTAGAGCTTCTCAGATTCCTGGCTTGGCCTGCTTTTTTGAGTTTATTTGCCAGAAATTCTGTTTATATCATCAAACAATCCTTGATATATGTAATCAGTTGGTGCCTGACCTCCTACCTTGCATCACTTATCCTACATTTATGACACCAATTGTGAAACTCGTGTCAGTATTTAATTTTCTGGCCACAGATTCCTTTCAATTCACTGTCGCTGTTTCAGGTGGGATGTCACAACCAATGTCCGTCGTGTACTCCAAGAGGTGCTTACAGCAATGTTGAGACACATTGACCGCTGCATCTGATTCCCCAGATGTGAGGTTTTAGCTACTGTGAAGGGTGATTTCTATTGATTTGGTCACATCCCACCTGTTATCGGATCCATTCACCCAACTAGACATTGCAAAAAATCATCCAAAACAACTATTTGAAATTGTCAACCAACAAATGGGGGTGAACAAGGTTATTAACCTCAGTAATACCTCAGTGGAAAAATGTGAAGTGTTCGCCTCATTTTTATACGAAAAGATCTTAGCAATCGAAAAGGAAATTGCAACCGTCAATCACAGTTCACAAGACAATATAGTCAATGATCACTATCCCATCAATGACCCTACATGCCAGATGATAGAACAAGGGATGAACCATCCTTACAAGACGAAATATCAAGGCACATGGACCGAGTTCAAAACACTAATAGAGTACGAGGTCCTCAAGGTCCTACTATCTATGAAACCAACCTCACATTGCAATGATCCCATCGCCTCCACAACACTAAAGGAACTAAGGGCCAGATGTAGGTAGGGTTTTACCGGTCGGTAACGGCCGAATTCGGCCGTTACCGACCGGTAAATGGAGTTTGACATGTAGGGGCAGATATTTACAGAATCAGTAAATTTACCGTTCGGTAAATTTACCGATTCTGTAAATTTACCGATCGGTATTTTTACCGAATCGGTAAATATGATATGTAGGTGGGACTCTTCTGAGTCCCACAAGCCTTAAAGAATCGGTATTTTACCATCAAATTCTATTTGATGGTAAAATACCGATTCGGGTGTGCATGCACATGTGTGCATGCACACCTGTGCCATATGACAGGCAGACCTGCCCTTAGGGCAGGTATGCCTGCCACATGGCACTCGAACCTTTTTTGGGGGTGCTAGAGGGTGTCAAAGTGACACCCCCTGCACCCTTGTCAAAATCGGTATTTACCGATTCGGTAAATACAGACCGGTAATGCCCATTCATTCCTATGGGCTTCAAAGCCCATAGGAATGAATGGGCATTACCGGTCGGTATTTACCGAATCGGTAAATACCGATTTTTACCGAATCGGTAAAAGGAACATCTGGATGTTCCTACATCTCCCCCCTTCTTATTTACCGATTCTTATTTACCGAATCGGTAAAATTCGGTAAATAAGAATCGGTAAATATTTCCTACCTACATCTGGCCCTAAGTCACATCTTCTCACCTATACTTACGGAGATTGTTAACTTATCACTAAAACAAGGCAGGATCCCAGAATGCCTGAAGACTGGTCAAGTGACACCCCTCTTGAAAAAAGTGGGTGCTGAGCCTACAATCCTGAGCAACTTTTGGCCAGTGTCAAATATCCACTTTCTAGCAAAATTGATGGAAAAGTGTTTGCACAAGCAACTGAGCCAGCACATTGCACATTTCAACCTACTCAACAAATTTCAATCAGGGTTTAGATCAAGACACAGTACTGAATCAGCCATTGTCACATAATGGATGAGACCCTGAAGATATTAGACAACAACGACTCATGCTTACTCATCCTCCTAGACCTCTCATCAGCGTTTGACACAGTCAACCAAACCACCCTACTAAAAGTACTGGAAAAAAATGGGGCTATCTGGGAAAGTGTTTGCTTGGTTTGCTTCCTTCCTACAGAATCACACACAATGCATCAAACTTGACAACTCACTCTCTGACTCCTCTCCATTGAGGTGTGGAGTCCCCAGGGGTCAACCGTATCCCCCACACTCTTTAACCTATATATGGAATCACTAACTGAAATCCTCAACCAATCGAACTTTGCATACCACATGTACGCAGACAACACACAACTATACTTAAAGATATCCTCCCCAGATAAAGTCATTCAACTAAACAACACTTTAGTCAAAACCCAGTCCTGGCTCTCTCAAAACAACCTCAAGCTGAACTCTCTGAAAACCGAATTCCTTCTTTTCTCCCCACAAAACAACTTCTCACTTATCCGAGATTGGCTCAGGAACCTAGACACACTCAATTGCAAACTTACCATCAATGACTCCACGAAATTCCTTGGAATAACACTGGACAAGAATCTAAATATGAAAGCTCACATCAGTGTGACCACACGCAGTGCAACATTCCAACTCAGAACACTGAAGAAATTGAAACCATTTCTACCACCTTTGGACTTCCAACAAGCAGGACAAGCACTTGTGGTGTCCAGACTAGTATACGGCTCGGCGACTCTGTCAGGGCTGCCCAAAGCGAGAACAGCTCCATTCAAAACAACTTTTAAATATGGCAGCGAGAGTGGTAACATCAACTAGACACCTTGACCACATCACCCCATCTCTTAGGAATCTTAACTGGATTCCCCTTCATGCAAGAACTCAAATGAAAATTGCCTGCCTCACACACAAAGCATTACATTTCAAATAAACAAGTTGCCTGGCAGAAAAGATTTGAATCTCCGGTGGCAGCCGCTACCTAAGCAGTGCTAACTCTCTCAGGCTTGAACCTCCTAGATTCCGAAAACAAATTAAACTTATTAAAAAAAGAGCTAAAAAAGATACTTATGAATATATTCCTTGCATAGTCTTTGGAGTCCTAGAACACAAGATTGATGTCAAGGACAGCTACTTTAAGATAGATTAGAGACACATCATTTTCATGAGAACCCTCGAAAGCTCTGCTCCTCGGGGTACCTGGATCCAAAGAGTTTCTGAGAAGCAGCAAATACGCATCACAAAGTTGCTAGAGCAATGAAGACTAATGGAACATTAATGGACCAACTGTTGCATAATTTTGATATATGTTGCAACAGCCCATTGTGACTCTTTACTTTGATTTATCTGTCAATAGCTTTCATCTTGCTCTTTCAACCCTATGTACAGTGCTCTGATACCCATGGGTCATGTGCGTACTTTATAAAACACTCTAAATAAACATTGATGGCACCCATGTTGCCTTAGTACCACCACAAGCCAGGAAACAAGTGTACAACAACAGGAAGCAATTATATTCTTTAAACGTGCAAGTTGTCTGCTTACTGGATTTTTATATCTCAATTGTCTGTGCCCAATTCCAAGGAACTGCCGATGATTCCTTCATACTGTGAAACACCATTATACCCCAGCTGTTGTCACAACTACAACTGGAGAGGGCCTGGCTTGTAGATAAGTGTGCTCTGTTCTATCTGTGTGTCGGTAATGTGAGGTAAAATAATTTAAAACTATGTAACTCATTGTTGCACTTCTTTCCATCTCCCATCTAGGAGACTCAGCGTATCCCAACTGGCCATGGTTGTTGACACTGCTAATGAATCCTACTCTGCCAGAGTAAGTCCACTTCTATGAGGCTCGTGGAAGAATACAGCGGCAAGTGCTGTGGGCTTTTGAACTTCTGAAAGCCAGATTCAGATGTCTGGACAAGATGGGGAGCGCCCTGCTCTACTCACCCCGGAAGGTGTGCAAGATCACCGTGGCCAGATGATGATGATGATGATTGCGGTGAAGAGGAATGAATGGACTTGCGCCAAGATGTCATCCAAAATGTCTTCTCCTGAGTGTAAGTATGGTGTGAGATGTGATGTCTTTGACTAATATTGCATCTGTTGATCTGAAGTTGTGAGAAGGATATTAATACCACATATAAGTAATATATGGTTCTGGCAATATCTGGGGAAATGGGTTTATTTTGTAAGTGTGGCATTGTTTAGCTGTAAATACTGTCTGAGACTGTGTTCTCTAGGAGTTGACTATTTGATTTGTATCATATGCATGGTTTCTCAGCTAAACCCTGTTAGACCTGGCTTTTACAGCAGGTTTAGCCCTCAATTTTTTTGCTTTGTGGCATTCTGTTTCTGACCTGTTTTTGTTGGCTTTATGACTATGGGCACTTTACCACTACTGATTAGTGCTAAAGTGCATATGCTCTCCCTGTAAATGGTATGTATGGATTGGTGTTTCCATAATTGGCTGATTTAATTTACTAGTCAGTCCCTAGTACAGTGCACTGTGTGTGCCCAGGGCCTGTAAATCAAATGCTGATAGTGGGCCTGCATAAAAGAAAAAGTTGATGGACGGAATGCTGGACAATGCAAATATCCACCCCCAGTCACAAGGATCTGGGTTTAATCCATCATTCTTTTGCTCACCATACCCCCCCAGTTTGGACCTCGCCATATGCAAATAAGTCCTGACCCTGTTCTTTATTGAAACAGTCAATCCTGAATTGCCAACCAGGTCCTCCCTGGACCAGAAACAAGCATCCTGGGACCAGTTTCAGGGCATCACCCTTCATCAGCCAGGCTAACTTGAATTCAGTGGTGTAGTGAGCATGGGACCCACGTCTGGGCATACCCTTCCCACTTAGGGCGACATATGCAAAAGAAACAATTGATTAGGGAATGCTGGACAATACAAACATACACCCCCAGTGGGCGTGCAGCAATGATTGTGCCACCTGCATAAGCAATGTATTGAAAGTGCCAGCAAGGGAATTTTTTAAGGAAATATTTAACAGAAAACAGACGTGGGTATTATTTATGTTCATTAGTCTGATCCAACATAATTGGTGTCTGTATACAGTTATATTGTTTGTCTAACTCTAAAACGAAAAAGAGCAGTAAAAAGAAGCTGTAACACGGGAAGTCTTTTTTATAGCAAAAGATATTTCATTTATGTATATTTTTGTTCATAAATTCAAAGGGTACATATCAACCATTGCAATTGAACAAAATGCATTCAAATGAGAAAGGAATTTACAAATTGTTCCTATGGTGCATCTGAATAAAAAGTCCTAACCAAAAATATCAACAACAAACAACTCCTTATTTTTACTGCTATTTTTCGTTCAATACATAGGGGGCCATTAGGATGGCGGGCGGACTTTGCCCGCCCTCCATCCTCACGATACTTGGGACTGCCCGCCATAAGGGCAGGGGTCCCGTGGGGGGTATTAGGATGCGCCTGCCACAGTGGCGGGCACATCCTGCATTTTTAACATTGTGGCGGGCGGTGCTCTCAGCACCGCCCTACAGAATGCCAAAAATGCATGTGTGCATTTGCATACACAAAGCAGCAGGCACCTCAAATGCATATGCAAATGCCCACCTCGCCTTCACTTCGTAAAAGAGGGGCACGGTCTTTCCGTCTGCTGCGGACCCTCCAAACATGCTAATATGGCGGGGGGTCATTCTGGTTATGATGACGGGCGGATTGCCCCCGCCAGGCCGTCGGTGGCAATCCGCCCGCCATCATAATGGGCCCCATAGTATTTGCCCAAGCCCGCAAGGGTTTATTGGGTTACAGACCGATTTTTATTTGATTACCCACATAAGCAGCATGTAAATGTAACTCAGTCCTGCCATTGCAGAGCCTGTGTGCAGATGAGTACTGCCATGCCGACTTGGCAAGTGCACACACTTGCCAGTCCCTAACCTTCCCTTTTCTTACATGTTAGTCACCACTAAGGTAGGCTCAAGGTATCCTTGTGGGCAGGGTGCAGTGTTTGTGAAAGGTAGGACATGCCCTGGTGTGTGTGGCATGTCCTGATGGTGAAACACTGCCAATTTTGTTTTTCACGGTTGCAAGGCCACCTATTCCCATATGATAGAATGGGGAGTTTGCTTATAACATCTTATATATATGCATCTTTTAGTGAGGGAGGTTTTTACATTCTTTGTTTGAAAATACCACTTTTAGAAAGTATATATTTTATTGCTTTTCCTTCCAGTGTGCCTCTGCTAGGATGTGTATTGACTGTCTGGCTTTGGATGGACAGTAGCTGGGTAAGTGCAGTGACTCCAGAGAGTCTGGATGAGTCAGCACTAGGCTGAATAGTTCTAGTCTGCATTTGGAGTGGTGGGAGGAGTAGCACCTGCACCAGAATAGGGCTGTGCCTGCCTTCCACAATGAAGGCTCCACCCCCTATGGAGTGTCTGGAGCCAGGGCTCACACTGACAATGGAGGTTGTTGTGCAGTTGCAAAGCGCTCCCAAAAATGGTTCTGACTGGGCTCAGAGCCCTGGGCTAGGAGAGAACAAAGAGATTTATTGTATCAAAAGAGGGGTCTAGACCCCAGACTTTTAGTCAAGTCAAGTCAGGGACATTTGTATAGCGCACAAATCACATCCTTGGAGTCTCATGGCGCTTGCAGCAGTCTCTGACATAGGGGAACGCAGCTAGTTTGCAAAGAGCCACGTCTTTAGTCCATTGCGAAAACGGCCATGATCAGGGGAGTTACAGAGATGGAACGGCATTTTGTTCCATGTTCCATTTAGATTACTTCTGGGAAATTAAGTAATCTTTTCCAAGGAGAAGAGCTGGAGAAACTGATGGGAAATACTGCCCCTATGCTGTTTGCTGGCTGGGGTTGGTCTGCAGTGGTTATTTTCTGCCAAGGAAAGAGAAAAAGGACTTGACTGTTTGCTGTGCCCCCTGCTTGACAAAGATCTCAAAGGGTTTGAAGAATAGCTTGCTTCCTGTTGTGAAGTCTCAGGGACACAAAGACTTCACCCTCAGCTCCTCTGAACTTCCTTGCTGGGAGCTCTGACCTGCCAATTGGTGATTGTAGCTGTTCGGGGCCTCTGGAGGTTGCTCTGGATGTTGGGAGCTGGAAAATCAATGCAACAACAAGAAGCGTGACGCATCCGCACCTGTTTGCAACATATCACCAAAGAAATCAAGAAGTCACTGCACGACGCATCCGGTGCACGATCTCCGAAGTCTGAGATCATTGCACCGATTCCAAAGCAAGCCCTGCTGTACGGCTGCAAGAACCCATGCATCATCACGGATCGTGGCATCACATTGATGTGCAAGGTCTGTCGCATCGCTGGGGGACACAGTTAGAAACTGATACATCACCTCCCAAAGCAGTAAGAAACTGACCCATCACCTCCTTTCCAGAAAGGAACCAACACATCACCTCCCTTGCGCAGGAGTAAGGAACCGACGCATCACCTCCCCCAGAGCAAGGAGCCAACACATCACCGTCCCTGAGTGTAATGACCAAACATGTCATCTTCCCTGTGGCCCATTTTGTTAGTGTGCGCAACACATCCAAGGTACTTTGTGTGAAAAGTGTTGTATCTGCAAATTGCTTTGAACTGAACTATTTCTACCATTTGAAAGTCATATTTTTATTACTGTATTGTGGATTTTTGTCTTTCCATCTTGCTTGATTTAGATAAAGATTACTTACTTTTTCTAAACTGGTGTGATGTCCATGTGTAGTGTTTTCACTGTATTACTGTATGTTTTCACAAATACTTTACAAACTGCTTCTGGGATAAGCCTGTCTGCTCATGCCAAGCTACCATGGGGGTGAGGATTGGTTATTTTAGAAGTGTATCCCCTTCACCTTGACTAGAAGGAAGGGTCCCTATTTGGACAAAGGTACCTACCTCAGCCAACTAGAGTGCCCAATTTCTACCAATCCCACTCTGCTTTGGTGTGTTTTCGATTCCTTCACCATGGTTGTTTATTTGGACGTTTCAGAGTTGTGACAGTAACAGGTATATGATGCTGTTCAGAAGTACAAAGTGGACATGGTTGGTTCCTGGAAATGTCTGTCACAGAGTTTGGGTGTACACAGCCGGTACCCAGACAGCTTCCACAGTGATAGCATGGAAGTTACGTGGCTTCCATTGGACTTCTTCCTTGTTGTGTGTCTCAATGCCATCATGTGATCCAACAAAATATGCTAGTCTCCCTTCAAATTTGCTAAATCAGCATTGGTATGTACTGTATTTAACTGTTGATGTGTCTCCTCATTGTAGGCCAAAGTGCTTGTGGCACATCACTGACATTTGTTTGTGACATTCCACTAAATGCAAGCAACACTGAATTGGAATGGCCCTTTGGTCAGAAACTGCTGTACTGTCATGTATCTGTTTATTTGTTTATTTGATGTGGGATTCCTTTTATGATGTACGCAATATAGCGCCAGCTAATAAAGTAGACCTAATTTAATGTTGGCTACTGTAGAGGATATTGTCAGATGTATCCCCTCCTTCCATCTTGTGAAGGTCTGCAACTGATCATTTGATCAGTGACACAGAAGAATTGGGTCATGTCTTAGCTGCTATCTATTTTTATATCATGTCAGCCTATGGTTTGAACAATGGAATAGATATGATATCAGACCAGACACTTGTATGTATGAGTTGCTGGGACATAGTAGTGAACCCGAGTTACACATTATTTACATACAACATACCTATGTTTCCAGAAGTACTTAGTTTTGGCATCACAAAGTTCACATGGTAGTACATTTCCATTGGTATGTGTGAGAATTGCACCAGGAGGCAATGATTTGATGACATGTGCATTTAATGAAGTGAACAAGGATAAGACCAAAAAGTGTACTATAAATTAAACAGTGAAAACCAAAAGTGAAGTAGTCAGTCATGGTGGATGTAACCATCTTGTAGAGTCCAAATTGTCTGGAATCCAAAGTCTAGAATACTAATCACATTTGATATGGAACATTTGGTAGGAATGGTCCACAAAGTGAAAGTGTTGCACACACAGGAGGAAATTTGGGCCAAGGTCTCTTACTGGTAGTGGAGGGTGTTTTGCCATCCTCACCTCTAGGATTTTTGCGTGGAAGTCCCTTCTTTTTGCCGGAGAGGGGATCTGCAGATGCTTAAACAGGGGTACATGTAGGCGTGTCCTCCTCTCACAGGGCCTCCCTACCTGTGGTTGTGGCAGATATTGATGGCCTGGATGGACTTTGACCACAAGAATGGGTAAATGCAGATGGAAAAGCCTCACAGAGGGTGGTGTAGATTACCCACAGCACCTAAACCAGGGAGGACATGTTGGTGTTGATGACGACCACCTCAGTGTGGAAGTGTGGATGGTGGCAACCTCGTGGTATGTGTCCCTCTGCAGCTTCTTAATTTCCCGGATAATGGTAAATACATGGCCCATCACACATTAGAAGTCCTTGTAGACTCCTAGAACTTGATTGATGGCAGCCTGGGTGTCTGTGGCGCCAACAAGCTCACTCTGTGGGCCCACAATTATCCTTCCGCAACCCTTCCCCTATGGGTCTGTGCCCTTGGCAGATGCTGCACCCTCCCACTGGGTCCCAGGTCCTCTGTGGCTGGTGTGTTAATAGACACCTCAGGATCGAGGATTGAGAGGCACAGGATGGTACTGACTGTGCTAGGTACACAGGTTGGGGTTTGGCCATATTGCTGCTGCTTGGGTGGGAGGTGTTGTGTGCGCAAAGTTAACCCCACTCTTTCCATCTGCCCAGGCTAACCAGATGTGCCAGGACCATTATTCACATCCACATCTCCAGGAGTATTTTCATAGCTGAGGGCTCTAACCTGGGGTGGAGCGGAAGTCTGTTTGGTGTCCAACCTCTGGGCAGGTGCTTTGGCCAATGAACTTGTTGTGAAATAGAGAACATTGTTATTGTTGGAAATGAAATATGTACATCCACACAGTTTGTGTCAAAGTAAATAGAGACCTAGGATGAAACAAAATTCATAGAGATTAGTATTTTCTTCTATTTGCAGTAAGTTGAAGTTGGTTACTAGTCATTTGAAGACGTTCAATACATGTGGTAGATTTCATCTGCACATTAGATGTGCTGATATGTGGAATTTTGGCTTTAGGGATAGACATGACATCTCCAAAACATTGCAAACAGCACAGTGTTGTTATAACGTGATTATCTGACCATTCCAAGGCCTAGTTGTGTATAATACAGGGAAACACACACCTTGGTTGTATATTTAGTATTGTTCATTATGTGAGGAGTGTAGAGTCAACGGCTCACCTGCCACTTCTAATCAGCTGAGTTTTCTTCATGGCTTACATATATTAGGGGTACACAGTTTGCATGGTGTCACTTATGCCATCAATAGTTTCAGTTGATGAGACCTGTACACTGTCAAGCAAAGTATTCAGAAATGTCATGTACCTAAGCGAAGCATTCTATGTACATTGCACTGGCCATGATTACTAGACATCAGACAAGTGAGTAGGGGCCAAGGGAATATAGCATCTTTTTTAGGGTAACTAGACATAATATCGAAAAAAAATATATAGAATGGCGATAATATTGAAGTAAAAATATAGAATGGACAAAATATCGAATGGACACAATATAGTAGTTACAAATGTCTAATTGAAGGTAAGTAATATAAAATTGATTGTCAAAATATAGAAGTCAAAATAATTGAAGTATATAATATAGGCATTAAAATAGATCACATTTTTAATAATATCGAATTTTTTTAAGTGTTTTGTATGCTAGTATATGTGTGAAAAGTGTATATTATTTTTGTAAAGTATGTTTAATTTATTTTAAGTAATGAATTTTATGTTATTTAATTTTTGCGTAATTTAATTCTGTAGCGGGTTGTGGGTTTATAGCAGGAATAGGGTGGGAAGAAATTTAATTACATTAAATTAAATGCTAATTTTTAGCATTTATTAATTATTTTTAAATTAATTTTGCTTTTTAGTTCTGTAGTGGGTTGTGGGTTTATAGGGGAAAAGGGTCGTGAGTAATTTAATTGTAATTAATTAAATATATTTATTTCTTTATTGGTATTCATTTTGAATGTATTGTTAATTAATTTTTAATTGGTAATTAAGTTTTATTAATTGGTAATTCATTTTTATTAATTGATAATTATGTTAATTTTCTAAATGTATTTTCCACAGCGGGTTGTGGGTTTATAGGGGAATAGGGCGGGAAGTACTTTAATTGTAATCAAGTAAATAATAGTTTTTTATTTATTGGTATTGATTTTTAAATTATTGTTAATTAATTTTTAATTATTAATTATTTTGTATTAATTGGTAATTATTTTTATTAATTAATTATTTGATAATTATGATAATGTTATTCATTTATTTTCTGTAGTGGGTTGTGGGTTAATAGGGGAATAGGGTGGTAAATAATGTAATTGTAATTACTTACATATTAAAAATACTTTTTGTGTATTGATAATTAATTTTCTGTTAACTATTAATTGATATTAATTTTATATTATTAAATAGTTATTGAAAATTAATTAGTTGTTAATTAATTATGAATAGGTAATTAATATTTAATAACTAACATTGATTTGTATTTCTAATTAATTAAATATTACATAATATTACATTGGTAATTAATTTTAATTAAAGTTTTATTGGTATTCATTTTTGATTTATTTTTATTAATATATTAAATCATTACTTTCCCTACTGTTAAACTCACTGAAGTGGGAATACTAATTTTTAACCTTTTGCTATCCAAACCTTTCCCTACTGTTGCACTCTCCGGAGTGGGAATAGTATTTTTTACCTCTACTCTATCCAACGCTTTCCCTACTGTTGCACTCTCTGGAGTGGGAATAGTCATTTTTACCCTCCCGCTATCCAATGCTTTCCCTACTGTTGTGCTCTCTGGAGTGGGAATAGTAATTTTTACCCTCCCGCTATCCAACGCTTTCCCTACTATTGCACTCCCTGGAGTGGGGATAGTAATTTTTACCCTCCCGCTATCCAACGCTTTTCCTACTGTTGTACTCTCTGGAGTAGGAATAGTGATTTTTACCCATATGCTATCTAATGCTTTCCCTTCTGTTGCACTCACTGGAGTGGTAATAGTAAATTTTACCCTTCGGCTATCCTACGGTAAAAATATTGTATAATTTTGTTATTAATATTACGTTCATGTATATATATGTATTAAAAAATAACATTGTATGTTTATTTTTTTAACTTAAATTATTTATTTATTAATTTTAAGGTTATTTAAGTATTTATAAGTATGTTTTAGTTCATTATATTTATTATTTCATTAATTTTAATTTACTTTTAAGACATTTAAAAAAAATCAAAATTTTGACTAACTATATTTTTTATAACGATACTTTTGATTCGATATTTTTATACTTATTTGTTTGTAGGTAGGAATTCGATATTTTTGCATTCTATATTTTGTCAACGATATTTTGGTAAGTCTATATTTTCGTATTCTATATTATGTCAGTGATCCCTTTTTTAGAGTTCCAGTCACCGGTCCTCATGGTAGTTGTGGTAGGTTTTCTATCTCAGCTTACCAACACTTGACAAATGATAACCTGCATGATGTGTGAACATCACTTATAACAGAAAAGTGAGAAGGAGAGAAATGAGTATAGTATCTCGATTAGAGTGCCAGTCAACACAGGGCATCGTGGTAGTTGTAATGCAATCTATGTCAACTTACCAACACTTGAGAAATGGTGACCTATTTGATCAATGAATATCAGTTGTAACATGGCAGACAAGTGAGAAGGGGCAAAAGTAATATAGCATCTTGCTTAGAGTTCCAGTCACTGGGGCCGATTCACAGAACTAACTTAAGACAAAATCCTAAACTTACTACTTTTGGTATTCACAGAAGTTAGGATTTTGTCTTAAGTTTGTCTTAAGACAGACTTAAGACAGACTTAAGACAGACTTAAGTTAGGATTTTGTCTTAAGTCTGTCTTAAGTCTGTCTTAAGACAAACTTAAGACAAAATCCTAACTTCTGTGAATACCAAAAGTAGTAAGTTTAGGATTTTGTCTTAAGTTAGTTCTGTGAATCGGGCCCACAGGGTCTCATTGTAGTAGTGGTAGCTTTTCTATCTCAGCTTACCAACACTTGACAAATGGTAACCTGCATGATCAGTGAACATTAGTTGTGACATGACAGACAAGTAAAAAGGGGCTGAATGATTATAGCATCTTGCTTAGGGGTTCCATTCAGAGGGCCCCGTGTTTTTTTAGTCTCTTCAATCTCATATTACTAACACTTGAAAAACTGTTAGTGTAACATACCTATTGGCAACATGCATTTGGGATTGACCATACATTTACATATTAACGCACATCATGGGTCCTGGGATGATATGGTTGTGGTTATCCACTTACAGACACCATTCTAACGTGTGGTATGTCATGGACACTGATACATATGCTCTTATATGCAACAATATACATTAACACAGACAAACCAACATCTCTGATACTTTGATTTGTGCATGTTAGGAAAGTAGATAGACAACACAATAGCAAAAGCAGAGTTGAGAGCAAACAGGATATTGTGGTATTGGGACAGGTAGTGGTGTGATACTTACCAGACTCCACTCCTCCGGCTATTCCTGTCAAGCCCTCAGAATGCAGGATGGCCAAGCCCTTCCCCTTCCATGGAAAGAATTGTAATGGGGCACTGGGAGGGTCACTGCTGGTCCTATGGGCTTCCAGGTACGCACCTTTCATTTCACCCTGAGGGCTGGCCACTTCCTCCATACTTCCAGCTGAGTGCACAGGTTGGTACCAACAGCATTCGCAGCAGCCCCATACACACGCCTATTTCCTGCTGATGAGAGGTAACGACCTCGAAACACGTGTCCAGGGATGGCCAGCACAACGGTGGATATACTCGACATTTTTTCAGAAGTGCACACGCTGGAACGAACTGCATTTACCATAATGCCCAGGGGCCAACTCGCTGGTAGGAGGACCAGTGTGCGACCTTATTGGATTGTTGTTTATTAAGGCTCCCTTGAGCCGGTCGAGCTGACGAGCTCATGGTTACGCACCTGCACGCCGCGAGAGGTATCAAGACCTGAGAACATTTTTGGCAGCCTACGCAGCAGCCCCATACACACGCCTATTCCCTGCTGATGAGAGGTAACGACCTCGAAACACGTGTCCAGGGATTGGCAGCACAACGGTGGATATACTCGACATTTTTTCAGAAGCGCACATGCTGGAACGAACTGCATTTACCATAATGCCCAGGGGCCAACTCGCTGGTAGGAGGAGCAGTGTGCGACCATATTGGATTGTTGTTTATTATGGCTCCCTTGAGCCGGTCGAGCTGACGAGCTCACGGTTACGCACCTGCGCGCCGCGAGAGGTATCAAGACCTGAGAACATTTTTGGCAGCCTACGCAGCAGCCCCATACACACACCTATTCCCTGCTGATGAGAGGTAATGACCTCGAAACAGGTGTCCAGGGATGGCCAGCACAACGGTGGATATACTCGACATTTTTTCAGAAGCGCACACGCTGGAACGAACTGCATTTACCATAATGCCCAGGGGCCAACTCGCTGGTAGGAGGAGCAGTGTGCGACCATATTGGATTGTTGTTTATGAAGGGCTCCCTTGAGCCGGTCGAGCTGACGAGCTCATGGTTACGCACCTGCGCGCCGCGAGAGGTATCAAGACCTGAGAACATTTTTGGCAGCCTTCGCAGCAGCCCCATACACACGCCTATTCCCTGCTGATGAGAGGTAACGACCTCGAAACATGTGTCCAGGGATGAGCAGCAAAACAGTGGATATACTCGTCATTTTTTCAGAAGCCCACACGCTGGAACGAACTGCATTTACCATAATGCCCATGGGCAAACTCGCTGGTAGTAGAAGCAGTGTGCGACCGTATTGGATTGATGTTTATTAATGCTCCCTTGAGCCGGTCGAGCTGACGAGTTCTTGGTTACGCACCTGCGCGCCGCGAGAGGTATCAAGACCTGAGAACATTTTTGGCAGCCTACGCAGCAGCCCCATACACACGCCTATTTCCTGCTGATGAGAGGTAACGACCTCGAAACACGTGTCCAGGGATGGCCAGCACAACGGTGGATATACTCGACATTTTTTCAGAAGCGCACACGCTGGAACGAACTGCATTTACCATAATGCCCAGGGGCCAACTTGTTGGTAGGAGGAGCTGTGTGTGACCATATTGGATTGGTTTTTTAGCATTCGCTTTGTTGACTATCCTGTCCAACATTTCTGTTTTCCTACTCAGAGGAGTATGCTGGATTTGGAAATGATTTTATTCCCCATGACTGTCAACTCAGCCTCAGGGAACTGTGGATTTTTGGGGCCAGGCATGATAAAAAAATAATCTGAATGACTATATGAAAGGAAATACAAACAAGTTATATTGGTGAAAAAGGGAAACAATAAAATTAAAGGTGCTGGAGAGGGCTAAATGGGAAGATGAAAGAAAAAAGAGGGCTGCTTTGGGTCACAACTGTGTCTCCTATTTTCTGTGCTGTAGGTTAAAAGCAAAGATCTTGGTCAGGGATGGGGTGTGTTGTACAGTGTGATTTGCAGGCATGTCCACTTTTCAAAAGCACAACAGCTGTGTAGTTTTTGAATCTCTCCAATGGTCACTATTGTGGTGATTTGTTGAGAGCATGCCGTGGCTGGCTTCAACCACTGGAAGAATGCTAGTATAACTGTGTAGTCACAATAGGCTCAGCAGGTACACCACTGCCCTGATGGCATCAGAGTGCACATTGCCAACATTGCAGACCACAACGGTCCCAGCGGAAGCCGCGCCATTGCAGTGGTCAGCTTTTCAGACAGAACAACTCATAATACGGCATCCGGAAAACCACTGGCGCTGAGGTGTCCTCGAGGCTGCGGCGGTTGGCGGACAAACCGCCAAACTAGTAATAGGCTTCTTAATCTTTTTTTCTATAGGTATTATTCCTTGGGAAAGGTTGTATATTGTTAGTTAGGTTAATATGAGCATACCTACGTGTTTTTTAAATTCTGGTTAATGCATATTTTTTCATATTTATTTTAAATGTTTGCACAGCGCCTAAATCTGATCTATTGTATATGCACTTTTAATGTTAGACAGTGTGTTCCAGTGTCTGCACTTTTTTGAAGTACATTTGGGGGGGGGGGTACATTATTTTTGGCCTATCTTTCTATATACTGAGTGTCAGCCACAAGTGCAGACACGCCACAGTCATAAAGGTACAACTTGGACAATTCGTTCATGAATATCAAAAATCACAAACTTACACTAAAGTGTAAGTTTACCTTTGTGAATAAGGACCTACAAGTAGATTTTTGTTCATGTCTCCATATAATTTGATAAGAGTATTAGGAGCTTCCTTGTATTGCTGTGAGTGGGTAATCTTTCAGATTAGTATAAATCATTGTTGTTCAAAATCGATAATGATCATTGAGGGATTGTAATTTTTCATTAATTTTTTGTTTAGTGATAAAAATTTGTTATAGATTGCATTTTATTTGCTTTTCAATAATTCATATATTTAACAGACTTTTGTATTATGCTATTGACCATGCATAGTGCATATATGTAAACATGGTGGTAGATACTACATAAATGTCCTGTCCATCATCCATGTTTTAAACTGTATCAGCAGTAGTAAATTATTAAAGTAGTATTTGTAGGGGTGGGGGGATCTCTCAGAGTTTCACTCTGCAGAATTCTGCAGAGTTACATGAAAACTCCTCGAGATTCAGCAGAGTTCCGCGAGTGATGCAGAATCCACATATCTCACTGCTTGTGCTGATTTTTAGCATGGAGCTTGCTATGCGCTGCAAAATTAGCACGAATTGCACCACATGGCACGCCAGAAGGCGCTACTTCTTTGCTGCCACTTGAGTAGATTTTCTACTTGAGTGGCAGTTTCCTTAACCGTGAACGGTCGAGACTGCCCCACTTGAGAAAATGTCACTAGGGGACGCCAATTATTGTTTGGCAAATTATCATTGACCTGCTGTGCATGAGAAAAAACTCTGCCACATGTTGGTTGGTGGATATTTGCCAGAACTCCGGGTTACAACTGTAACGTGGATTGGCAAAACTTCAAGAACTCTGCCGGTGGAGCAGAATTTACCACCCACTCCCAATTTGCACAGCCAAAGATTCATTTGTCATTATTGTCAATGTAATTCTCTAAGAAGTCTGGGTTACTGTGTATTATTTTTAAAAGTTGGGGATGTATATTTTCTCATACATTCTGGGTGCCCTTTGTAAGTTTTTGATGGCAGGGATTTGCCAAGTTGTCTCTTCAGGGAATTGGGGAAGTATATACTTTATTATATTTTCTGTAAGCCCTGTAGAATGTTCCTAACTTGGATTTCATGAACCCTTTTTGAGGGTGGTTGTTTTCCCTTGCACTTTCAACAAACACTTGAATAATATTTAGTGCATTTCCAGTGCGTACTTTCACTATAAGTATTTTCTTTGCTATAGGTGAATCCCAATACATTAATAGTAGCTTTCCCCTTTAGTGATTTGATACATATTGTTTTTTCCAGCACTATATCTGTTGATTAGACAATTATTAAAAGGCCTGTCATTTTATATATACATGTTTTACACTATGTACCTACCTTTTAGGTGGTTTTTTTTTTTGGGGGGGGGGTAGATATACTCAGTGATATTTGAGGACCTATCAGTGTCAAATAGGCGTTTTGTGGGGCCTGAAGAGTAATTAAATTGACCAGCTGGATGATTCGAATGCCATAATCCCATTTAGAAGCTGAGACAGAGAAAAAAGAGGAATTTTGGAGCGAGAAGGAGTGAAGATATATGGAATGAATGTCATATCTGCCTTTATAATCCTTGTTTACTATTAAAAATGGCACGTCACCTAGTCTCTAGTCCTAACTATGTCAAAACTGTACTTTGGTGCAAATTTTGACAGCAATGTACAACATGGTGAAGCACAAACACTTTTCAGTAAATCTCTTCAGATGTACTTCCTGCCTCCTCACATTATAAGTAGGCCTGGGCAATATCTTTCTTATGCGGCAGAAATATCCTTATTTTCCGTAATTTCTTGTTACATTTTGGTTGCTTAAATGTAAACAATAATGATCATTTGCATAATTACGAGTCATTTGGCACACAAATCCTACTACAACAAACTTAGTGAGTGTGATCTGCCATTGTCTGCTGCTGCTCATATTCTATTACATTTACCAATATTTTCTTAGTGCAAAATGCATTCTCTGGATCCTTTTGGGTGCAAGGATGCATTTTGCAGTAAGAAAATAGTTCTAAATGCTTGGTTATGCTCCTTGAATAATTCTGCAGTATTTCGCATAATTTCTAGGGGTGGATGAAGAATCCCACTCCGCTGGCGGAGTCTGAGGAGTTCAGCAAAACTCTGCAAAGTTCCTCAGAGTGGAGATTTGTTTCTCATGCAGCTCGCCAACGTTAGGTTGGCGAGCACTCGAGAAAAAATTGCGCTGTAGACCTCCTTCCGGCGAGATCTCTCAATGCACACATTGAGAAATCTGCTGCTCGCATTGAGGAAGCTGATGCTCGATTACCATGTCTACTAGAGCGACAGAAATCATCAGCATCGTCTGGTGTGCCCAGGGCCGGACTGGTCGTTGCAGGCACCGGGCAATCCCCCGGTGCGCCGCAAGGGTGGGGGCCGGTTTTGGGCCCCTGGGGGTCGTTTTTGTTACAGGGCCGCTTATGCAGCATAGCTGCAAAATTGGCCCTGTAACAAAATCGTCCGAAAACCGGCCCGGCAAAGAGGTCGGTCGCACCCCCACCCTCCCACAGGGGGCCGGCCGAGCACTTTGCCGGGCGCCGGTTTGGGTTCCCAGTCCGGCCCTGGGGTTGACACATAGTGCATTTTTTAAAATTTTTACAGTGTGGGACAAACTCCCGGCACTAAAAATCAGTATGAGCAGCATGACTTAACAGAGTCTGCAGCTGGTGAAACTCTGCAGAGCATGGCAGACATTTTCTGGCACTTCACAGAGTTCTGCGGAGTAGTACTCTACAAGCTCCACCCAGGCACAGTAAAATTGCTGTCATTTTGCATATTTACAGTAAAGTAAATTACATGAGCTATGCCCATCTCTAATTTAAAGGTCTGCATAGATCAGCACCAATCCATGAAGGGCTCCGTCTGCAAAAGTCTACCAGTGCATAGATATCGAGCTGAGATAAATGGTAGTCTCACTTGCTGACTCCTCACACGTGCATTTGCTTGTAAGCACATATTCAAGTTCAACTCTCCGCTTTCACTTACCAAAGCTGTGCAGCTGTTAACCTTATCATAAAAGGCAGACACTGTTGGTTAGTTTTCTGGTCCATTTTAACAGAGCTTACAGTAAGGGAGATTCAGCCAGAGAGACTTACAGCAGAAGCCCAAAAATTTGGTAGTCCAAAAAGCACACATCCCGGGGGCTTAAATGGGTCAGAACACATCTCACAAGTGACCTTGGCTGACTGACTTCCTCTTTGCCAGCACGATTAGTAGAATTGGACACTTATCAAAAGGTTTCTGGCTTTAAACAAAATATACCTAAAGCAGAATACTTGAGTCTCATCATCATGCAGACATTCCTCAATCATCAGAAAGAAACTATTCTGTTTCAGTAAATAATTAAGCTAATTAATGTGTATTGCTATTATTATTATTATTATTATTATTATTATTATTATTATTATTATTATCATTATTTTAGTGTGTGAAATTTGAATAATTTTCTTTCATATATTATTATTATATTTGCTAAGCAAAAGTCCAACAAGCATCGTGGCGCAGAGGGTTTTAATGTATGAAGTCAAGTTGAGAGACAAGGGGGCATATTACCAACAGTTAGCGATAAGCTTAGCGTTAGTTTTTCTAACGCCACGCTTTGCCCAATTTTATCGCTGAGATAACGTCCTATTACCAACGTTTTTCTCAAAAGCGATAATATTGCAGGTGTTAGCGGAATACCGCTGGAAAACCAGCGGTGTTCACGCATTAGCGTGCAAATGCTGTTGGCCATGTTATCCACCTCCCATTGGATAACATGGCTAAGAACTGGTATTTGCAGGTGTTAGCGTTTGGCGATATTCGCGCTTAGCGCGAATATTTCCATCGCTTCGCCTTTCTTGGTAATAGGCGATAGCGAGGTTAGCGACTGCTTTCAGTCGCTAAACGGTTGGATACGCCCACTTTGCATGTCATTAGCGATAAATATCGCTGACATGCAAAGCGGGCCCCAAACCGCAGGCTATCGCCTACAAACTGTCGCTAACTGGTGTTAGCGACAGCTTGGTTATAGGGCGATGGAATTATCACCACTTAGCGGCCGAAAACGGCCGCTAAAGCAGCGATAATTCAATATCGACACCCTTGGTAATATGCCCCAAGATTTTATTATATTTTTTAATACTGCATGACGTGAATTGCCAGGATCTCGAGTGGCAGTTAATTCCAAAGCATTGGTTCAAATGCTCGTAAAGACCTCCCTTCCACTTGGGCATTTTTGCTATGTGGAACTTTATGGAGAAGAACTGCACTAAAATGTAAACACCTCATCAGGTAACAGAAAACAACCACATCAGAGATAAAGGGGTCTCATTTTTTGCAGCAATCTTTGTCAATAGCAAATAGTGTATTGAGCAGGATCAGTTTTTTTATAAGCTTCCAGCTTAGCTAGTGTTTTGCATGCAGTCAAATATTCTTAGACCCATCACCTCTATCACTACCATGTTTTAGCTGCCAAAGCCTTGACTTGAAGCCATAAGGCCAGCTCAGATAGGTGCCATCACTGTACTTCAAGTAGGAAAGGGCACAGGCCTCTGAATGCATGTGCTACTGCACAGCTGTGGATGTTACCTCAAAAGGCAGACATTGTTGGTTATCACTCTAATACACATTAACAGAACTTACAGTAAGTGATACTCAGCTAGAGACACTGACAGAAGAAGTCCAAAAATTGAGTAGTCCAAAAGGCACACATCCAGATAGCTTAGGTGAGTTGGAACACATGTCTCACAAGTCTCCTTGGCTGACCCAATTTCCTCCATGCCAGTACAGTAGAAGAATTGAACAAATGGAACACTTGCTAAATGGTTTCTGGCTTTAAACAAAATCTGCATAAAGCAGAATGCTTGAGTCTAGTTGTCATGCAGATGCCACACAGTCTTCTGAAAGAAATAATTCCTTTTCACTAGAATAATTCACCTGGTTAATGTTTATTGCTATTGATGGAGCAGATTTCATCTGCAGTCATGCATTGTTTTATTTTTTGTGCTTCAGACAGGCTGCATTTAAATTGCCACGCACATTTTGGTGCAGGTTAAAAACATGGCACATGAAAAACATGAAAGTGAGGCCTATTCAGTCTGAAAATGCTTTTGCTGAATTAACATGTGTTTTTTTGCAATGTAGAGAAAAGTGGCCTTTTTACCTTTGAAGATTAATAGAATGTGTTTCTCTCTTCCCAGCTCATCCATGTAATCTAAATGTATTATTCCTGTCTTAATAGACTTTGACTTGTTGCATATTTTGATAAATATTTTCAGTAAATAACACCTCTTTTTATAATGTGTGTGAATTAACAAATGCACCAAACACTACACAGGGGACTAAATGCTTTTTTGCATGAAAAGCTATCTAAAACATTAAAGCATGTTGTTGTGTGCGCTGTATTAACTGTGTGCGCTATAGTAATTGTGTGTGCTTTTAAATTTTACACTAAATGCATGAAAATGCTATGTTGCACATTTCACATTTATTTTGCATGTTATCATAAATAATAGAAAAGCTGCTTTTCACTAATAGCTTGGCTAGGTAAACATTTATAAGGGGTATTAGTATGAGGGAGGGAAACATAATGGGCTGATTTACATGAAATTAATATTATCTTTGTGTTTGTTTTATTTTTGGGGCCTACACAAAACATAGCTGCCTGTGAATCCATCAAGGCTATGGCTTGCAATTTAATGAGAAGGGAGCATGCACAGACTGTGGCAGCTTTCCTCATGACAAGAAGTGAAGGACATCTTCAACTGTACATTCTTGTGATTCTGCCAATGTACCAGTGTTAGTTAAAAGTGTCCATCTGACTACGCTGTGAGAGGAAGGAAGGAGAATTAGAATGAAACATTTTTCCTAGTAAATGTTGCAAATGTTTATAAATGTAGTTATTCATGTATGCTTCTTTTGTTAAAACTTGTAAAGTCAGGATTTTAGAATGAGTCAGGGTATTGAGAACTCATGCAATCATGACTGACCAATCACGTACAAGTTTTCCTTAAGATGCTACATCTTTGTGTAGACTGCCAAGGTTTAGAGTATAAATACTGTCCTCTCTGGATGGGGGCTGGCTTTCTCAGCTCAGCTGGCTTCTATGGGTTAGGTACCCGAAACGTCCCGGGAGATTGCTGAAGGGGAGGTGCGTCCGAGGAGATTCAGGGGGAGGTTTCTTGCTTCCACGTCATATCTTGGCACATCAGGCCACATTCCTTTGAGGTCTGGTGAAGGGCGGGCTGTCTCCCTCCTTTTTGCTCTTTAGACAGAGAGATGCACAGAGCAGCAACAGATAGAAAGGCTCTTTAGATTTAGATGCTAAACTTTAAGTTTATGTTTTGACTAATTAATTAGGTCTAAAAAGATTTATTTGATTTATGCATTTATTTCTCTTAATGGGAGATTTTTTGCAAACTATTTAATTATTGATTAGCTTTGCAAGACTATTTTTCTTAGAAACTCTTTAAGACTTTTGCGCCACATTTTCATAACTACATGTAATGCTTATATGCAGACTGTAATTTGTTCTGTATTATTGATATTTTTCCTGTTTTCCAAATTCTGTAACCTGATTGATATTTTACTAATGAATAAAGGGTCAGAGAAAAAAATAACTTTTAAATAGATAATAAAACCCTTTAAAATACTCAACAACTCTCTTTATTGGCTTGAATAATAATTGCAGTTTTTACTGTTCATGATTATTTAAAATCTCCTGAAGGTAATACATGGTGTGAAGGGCCCAACACCTTTTGAGCGGTAAAGTAGAGGTAGCATGAGGGTTTTGCATTGAGAAACTACCAGAAGAAATTACCGCTCCATCAGTTTTTGGTAATCAGAGGATGGTCATTATTGATTAGTTTGGTGATTAATGATTACTGATTTCACCATCAACTATTCAACTAATGGATCATTGACCTTAAGAGGGAAGTACAATAATTGCCCAAGTTAGATAAATGTCCAAGTCCTAATTCCTGACTCCAATGCTCAGAACCTGAAGACTGGCAAAGCAGTACTGGCAGGTGATGCAAGAAGTGGTGTGAGTTTCAATAGGGTTGTGAAATGTTGTTAATATGCTAGCATGTATTTTTGAAGTGATGAAAATATTAAGGTTTTTTTTACTGTTGGTGACATTTTGCTCATTTTGAATTGATGGTGTTATTGATTATATTGGTAATTTCATAGGATATAATTTTTTGGTTATTGATTACATGTTTTAACTCTTCATGTTAAGTTAGTGTCTTGTTCTATGTTGTCTGGAACACGCAGGTATGCACACCTGTGGTATCCCGGGAAGGAATAGCGGGTGGTAAATGGAAGCCACACTGCACTGAGGTTACTCGTCTGTTGGAATAACACTGAGAAGCTAGGTAGGTCTAGCAGTGTTAAATTAGGGACTATTTTCTGTGTGAGTGATTAATAGCAAAGAGTTCGCTGGTGAAACTTTGGTCTGATATCACCTAGAAAGGGTCACACCGAAGGAGTAGCAGGTTCTTCTGAGCTTGATTGACAGCAAAAGGGTTCGCTGGTGAAACTTTGGCCTAAGATATATCCTGAAGGATAAGTCCAAAGGAGTAGCAGGTTCTTCTGAGCTTGATTGACAGCAAAAGGGTTCGCTGGTGAAACTTTGGACAAAGGTATATCCTGAAGGATAAGTCCAAAGCAGGTTCTTCTGAGCTTGTGTGAAAGGTAAGCAGATGGGATTTACCTGTAGTGTTTGAAGAGTAAACGGAAAGTCTTACTTTGTGAAGGGTAAGCGGAATGTGTTACTCGCAGTGAATATAAATCTATCCTTTGTTTAGCACAACAGACAGAGTAGCGAATGTAGTTATGTTGTTACTAACAGAGTTATTGATTAAGAGAAATATTAAAGTAAGATTTTGTGGAGTGTCAGTGGTAGGAGTAAAACTGACTAAAATTGAGACTGACAGCTTTGGAGAAAAGAAATTGCATTGAATTATTGCAAAAATGAAAATGTTTGAAGGTTTAAAGAAGCTGTTAGGAGGTAAAGTGAAAAATTCGTTTTTTATTGGTGATGCTCCTGAAGGAACACCTGTGCATTTTATGTCTACCAATTTGGGACAAAACACATGTATGTGGGTTCACCAATGGTGCAAGATTACTGAAAAAGAAGGTGCTTTGAGGTTTCCAAAAGATGGTACTTTTGAATTGCAAATTATTGACAAATTAAGGGAAGTGTTATGTGAAATAAAGACACCATCTAAAGCTGCACAATTTGAGGCCTTAGGCATGTGGGAAAAGACAGCAAGAGAGAAAGCAAGTGAGGATAAAAAGGTAAAGCACCAGATACAGGAGAAGGGAATTAATGATAATAAAGAGCTTCAAACAAACAATGATTCAGAGGATGAAATAATGGATGCATTGATAACTGAGTGTCCACCACTTTATGTGGTTCCCATGAAAAATACTGAAAATAGTGCACCAGTAAATACTACAGTGGCTACTGCTTCTGTTGAACAGAGAGAAATACAGACTGAGAAAACTGTGCAGACATTGTATATTGACCCATTACCTGTTGATTCAGTACTGACAGTGATACCTCCAGGTGTTACTGCTTCAAATATGACTGATTCAGTCCAAGAATTGCAAACTGCAGATGCACAGATAGTGCCTAGAAAAATTATGACTGTCCCAATTAATATGGTCCCTACTGAAAAGGTTGAAAGAGCTGCAGAAAAAGTGATTATAGAAGGGTTTATTTCTGAAACTAAGAATAAACAGATTATTGAACAGAAATTACACCAAGCACTAAAAGGTGAGGTAAAAATGGTATTTACAACATCTGCAGCCCAGGATAAAATTAATATATTTGAAAATTGGATTTTTCAAACCTGCTTTGAGGAAGCAGCAGTGATTAAAAAGATAGAGAACATGGGGGGACATATTAACACAGGCCCTGAAAAAGAGAAACAGCTTAGTGTTTTAAATTCAGCATTTGAACATGAAGAAATTAACAGTCCTTGCTGTTTAAATAATGGAAATGTGAACAAGTGTCAGGAAAAATAATTAATTTCCCTGAGTAAGGAAACAGCTACATGTGCATTAACTACACATAATGGACTGACAGATTGGGCTCAAAATTATGAAACTGATGGTTCAGGAAGTATTTCATTTCAGGAAAGTGTCAGGGTACATATGGATGATGAAGCACATGAGAAAATGTGTTCTTCAGGATTGCATTTGCACATTGCAGAAATAAAATATATTTTTAAATGCAATGGGTTTGAGAAATTAGGAAACAAGTGGGCAGGAAAACATGGGAAGAAAAAGAAACCACCAGACCTAGCAAGGAAACTGGATAAGGAAAAGAAGCCACCAGATCTAGTTGAGAAAAATATTAAGCAGAATGAGGGAGAAGCTTTTGCTTACTCATTGAGAGAAAAGGTGGGAGAAATGTATGTGCATATGCCACAGAATAAAAGTGAACTTGCAGCATTTCTGAACATAATCCCACAATTGAGAGACAAAATAATGCTGTGGTATCCACAAGTTGATGGATTTGTTGAAATTTTAAAAGAGTTGTGCATTAATTTAGAAATGTTCTTTTACATTGCCATGCAAACAGAATTGTGGTTTGAATCTAAAGTTGTTGTTCAAGGGCCAGGTGAGGAGACAGTGAAAAGGGTTTGCATGAATGCACCATCATTTTCTGTTGTTATGGAGGAAAATATAGCAGTGATTTATTTCCTAAAGGGCAGAGTGCCAGCAGAGGATGTTGATTGGGTACAGATTAAAAGAGCACAGGATGGAAATAAAGGTGTTTTGGTTTGTGAAAATGCAGGTATGGAAGTTGTACTGCTGGAAAATGTGTCCTTTTGCCATCTTTATAACAGATTTGAGCATTGGAAGAAGAAAACTAAATTTAAACATGATGCACAAAAACATGGAGAAATGCAGGTGCAAAATATGCCAGCTAAGCAAATGCAAATGTCAGTTCAGAAACAGGTACCTATGGCAGGAATTTGTCAAGCACAAATGGTCCCACAAAATATGGAAAATGCTAAAGTTAATTTAAATAAGGTGTCCAGAGCAAATGTGAATTATTTCCAGAGACAAAATCAGAACCCAGTCCAACAGGTTTCTCTGTTTGCAAATGAGAGTTTTAACACTCACAATTCTGAATTTACCAAGTCCATTGTGAAGGCAGTGAAAAGTCCAGATTCAGTAGCAGGAGTTTTAAACAAAGAAATTACAAACCCAGTTTTAAAAGAATTTGCACCAAAAATAGGCCCATGTGAGGAAAATTGCAAAACTGTTGTCTGTGACTCTGGCCTAGCAAGAAAACAATTATTTTGCAAATTAAGCAGCACAGATTACTGTACACCAGATAATGTTATTTTTCAGATTCCTGATGATTGTGTACATTGTAAAATGGCCCAACAAGAGACAGCTGTAGCATTATTTTCAGAAAAGACAGTTGAAAAATTACCTTCTGCTTTGGAACAAATAATAAACACAGAAATAAGAGAGTTCACAAAGAAGGATGCCAGATTAATAAAATGTGCAGAACATGTCTTATTAAAATTTGAACCAGATGACATGTATTCATGAACACAATCAGTTGCAGGAATTTTACCAATAAAAGGATTTTTGATGGAATTGATTAGAAGTTTGTGTAACTTTCTGATCATAGGTTCACAGAAAATAAATGAAAAGAACAGAATAGTGCAGGAGATTAAAAGCATATTTTTTCCATGTTGTCCTGTGGTACCGAATCCAGCCAATATATTTTTTTCACATTCCATGTGGTGAAGAATGGCTTATTTGTATTGATTTTTGCCAAGGTCATGTCACAGTGCCATTGGATGAGAATAGTCAGGAGTACTGTCAAAAAGAAGATGCATACCTGGGACATAAAATTGGAAAGGGAGGTAGAAAGGTGTCACCAGAGAGGGTGGAAATGATTTCCAAGAAAAATCCATCTCAAATTCAGAAAGAAGTCAGGAAATTTTTGGGAATGGTTAGCTGCTGTAGAGAGTGGTTACTACACCTTTCCCTAGTGACTAAGCCTTTACTGAGGCTGACACACTCAGGTGTGTCTGATCCGCTTCTATTGGACAACAATTGCACAAAAGCATTCCTAGAGTTGAAAGAGAAAAAATGTCGCGCCCCAGCACTAGGAATGAAAGTTTATTTGAAAGAAAATACACTCATTTGCAGTGAGAGGGAGGGCTGCGCTCTCTCATTGCTTATTAAAAAAGATGACAGTGTTCAAAGGTCTGTGATGTATTGCCCAATGACCTTTGACCCTAACTTCACAGAAATATCAGCAAATGAATTGGATTATGATGAAACTGAATATGAGTGTCTAAATATCATGAAAATATGCATAAAGCCAAATTCAGACTTTAATGATGAATCTCTGAGTCAGCCCAACAATGTCCATTTTGTAGATGGCCCATGTTTGAAAGGTGACACATTAAAAGCAGCACATGCTGTGCTCCTTATGCATTATGTTGTCAAAGCTTCATGGCTTTTAGTAATTACCCCAGCCCAAAATTCGAAATTGATTGCCCTTATCATAACCTGCAGTAAATCTGATCAAATGAGAGTCACTGTTGTCATGGGAGAGAGAAATGCTAATTCAGTTGCACACATTTGTGTTCTGTTAGCATATACATTCAATGGAATCTTCACAGTTGAATTAAAAGAGGCTCAAGAAAATGTTTTTGAAGCAGAACAACAGGGTTGTATCAGAACTGTTTTTGAGAAAAGTGACAACTGCATAGTGGCAAAAGTGTTATTGCAAAGACTGATGCCCAGGTATAGATTGCCAGTTTCTCTGAAATCAGATCATAATGGGCTCTCAAAGATAATGAGTTCAGAACAACAGATTGGACAAGGAATGGATTGTAGCTATCTGCCTGAAGTGTCAAGCATTATAAGGCAACACAATGGCAGCACAGAGTTACCTTTTGCAAAAGACTGTGTTTCAGCAACACTAAAGTGGCTTGAAAATGCATATGCAAATGCACTTGTGGAAAACACTGATGCGAACACTAGCCATTGCTGTGTAGGTCTGGTTGATGTACAGTGTGCAGTTGCTCACCAGATTGCAGCTGCTACACAAGATCTGCATAATGGATGGTGCAACGTTTTGATCTGAGAGATGCTGTGGTGAAACATCTGAATCTGATCAAAGTGAAAATAAGAGTGAAAGGCCTTGGTTGAAAAAGTGCAAAAGATTGATGGTGCTCTGTCAGAGTTTCTCAGCACCTAAGTAGTCTAATTTGCATAGAAAAGGGTACAGAATGCCACACTGTATGAGCCATTCTGATGGCAAGCTGATGACAAAGAGAAAAGAAATGCTGAAACTGTCCTGGTGAATTCTCCTTTTTTATTATTTTAGTTACTTATTTTAAAGAAGACTAACTGTTCCAAGAAGCTACATACAGAACTCTTCACTAAAACAATTGAGCTTGGCTATATATAATCTGATTACAGACCAGACTTGTGTGTTGCCTAAGAAATAGAAGTAAAATTGTTATATGCTCAGCTTTTGCAATAAGAAATGTCACTAGTGAAATGAAATATGTGTGATGAATTATAAATCATTTTATTATGATTTGAATCATCAGAAGGGTGGATTGATGGAGCAGATTTCATCTGCAGTCATGCATTGTTTTATTTTTTGTGCTTCAGACAGGCTGCATTTAAATTGCCACGCACATTTTGGTGCAGGTTAAAAACATGGCACATGAAAAACATGAAAGTGAGGCCTATTCAGTCTGAAAATGCTTTTGCTGAATTAACATGTGTTTTTTTGCAATGTAGAGAAAAGTGGCCTTTTTACCTTTGAAGATTAATAGAATGTGTTTCTCTCTTCCCAGCTCATCCATGTAATCTAAATGTATTATTCCTGTCTTAATAGACTTTGACTTGTTGCATATTTTGATAAATATTTTCAGTAAATAACACCTCTTTTTATAATGTGTGTGAATTAACAAATGCACCAAACACTACACAGGGGACTAAATGCTTTTTTGCATGAAAAGCTATCTAAAACATTAAAGCATGTTGTTGTGTGCGCTGTATTAACTGTGTGCGCTATAGTAATTGTGTGTGCTTTTAAATTTTACACTAAATGCATGAAAATGCTATGTTGCACATTTCACATTTATTTTGCATGTTATCATAAATAATAGAAAAGCTGCTTTTCACTAATAGCTTGGCTAGGTAAACATTTATAAGGGGTATTAGTATGAGGGAGGGAAACATAATGGGCTGATTTACATGAAATTAATATTATCTTTGTGTTTGTTTTATTTTTGGGGCCTACACAAAACATAGCTGCCTGTGAATCCATCAAGGCTATGGCTTGCAATTTAATGAGAAGGGAGCATGCGCAGACTGTGGCAGCATTCCTCATGACAAGAAGTGAAGGACATCTTCAACTGTACATTCTTGTGATTCTGCCAATGTACCAGTGTTAGTTAAAAGTGTCCATCTGACTACGCTGTGAGAGGAAGGAAGGAGAATTAGAATGAAACATTTTTCCTAGTAAATGTTGCAAATGTTTATAAATGTAGTTATTCATGTATGCTTCTTTTGTTAAAACTGGTAAAGTCAGGATTTTAGAATGAGTCAGGGTATTGAGAACTCATGCCATCATGACTGACCAATCACGTACAAGTTTTCCTTAAGATGCTACATCTTTGTGTAGACTGCCAAGGTTTAGAGTATAAATACTGTCCTCTCTGGATGGGGGCTGGCTTTCTCAGCTCAGCTGGCTTCTATGGGTTAGGTACTCGAAACGTCCCGGGAGATTGCTGAAGGGGAGGTGCGTCCGAGGAGATTCAGGGGGAGGTTTCTTGCTTCCACGTCATATCTTGGCACATCAGGCCACATTCCTTTGAGGTCTGGTGAAGGGCGGGCTGTCTCCCTCATTTTTGCTCTTTAGACAGAGAGATGCACAGAGCAGCAACAGATAGAAAGGCTCTTTAGATTTAGATGCTAAACTTTAAGTTTATGTTTTGACTAATTAATTAGGTCTAAAAAGATTTATTTGATTTATGCATTTATTTCTCTTAATGGGAGATTTTTTGCAAACTATTTAATTATTGATTAGCTTTGCAAGACTATTTTTCTTAGAAACTCTTTAAGACTTTTGCGCCACATTTTCATAACTACATGTAATGCTTATATGCAGACTGTAATTTGTTCTGTATTATTGATATTTTTCCTGTTTTCCAAATTCTGTAACCTGATTGATATTTTACTAATGAATAAAGGGTCAGAGAAAAAAATAACTTTTGACTAGAAAATAAAACCCTTTAAAATACTCAACAACTCTCTTTATTGGCTTGAATAATAATTGCAGTTTTTACTGTTCATGATTATTTAAAATCTCCTGAAGGTAATACATGGTGTGAAGGGCCCAACACCTTTTGAGCGGTAAAGTAGAGGTAGCATGAGGGTTTTGCATTGAGAAACTACCAGAAGAAATTACCGCTCCATCACTATCATGATTATAATTATTGTGTAACATTGTAATAATTTTCTTTCTTGTGATTTATAGCTACATTATAATTATACTTGCTAAGAAGAACCCCTCCATGCATCTTGGCCCAGGGGATGTCCATGTCTAAAGTGAAGTTGAGAGAAAATACTTTATTGCCTTTTTTAAATACTGAAAAATGTGAATGGCCAGGATCTCCAGTGGTCTGTCCATTCCAGAGCATTGGTTCAAGTGCCAGTGAGGACCTCCCTCCCACTTCAGCCTTTTTTCTATGGGATACTTTAAGGAGAAGAAGTCTAGCCAATGTACAATATGTATTTATATATTTATGCAATTTCCAATTCCATTTCTTTTGAAAGACTCTTGGCTTTCCAAACTTTAAAAAAGCAATTTCAGCCACTTACCTCCAGCCTGATGTTTATTAAGCTGTTCTCCATGTCTTTTGCCCATACTGAATGAATTCATTCGTGAAAATACTCTATTCGTTTCCTTATCCTATAAAGCCAATTGACTGCTTCATTTTGTTTAAATGTCTTTATTGGTTTTACAAATTTTCATGTATTACAGCAGTCACAAACAACGGAAATTGCATATGTGCCTTCTTATAAACAGTTTTTGTCACGTGTGATAACCCTTTGGACTGCCCTTATCTTTTATTTAATGCGATTTTATATAGCGTAAACTTTACCCGAAGGTGTCAGAGCGCTTTAGATAAGAACCAGTTGCAAAACATAAGGACTTAGGATTACATGAGTTACATAAAAGATACAAACAGAAACAAATTGCAAATGTACAAGTTGTAAAGTCACACAAGGAGGAGATACAAACAGAAAGAAAAATTGCAAAGGTACAAGTAGTAAAGTCACTCAAGGAAGAGATACAAATGGATATACTCAAAGAGTCACATAGGAATGGTAGAGAGCACAAAGGTCTACTGCATATACTAGTGATGAGTTATCTCTATATACATATATACACATAGTAGATTTTCTCAGGTCAAGACCCAAAAAAAAACCAGGAGAGCAGAGTTCCATTAAGTGGGGTCGGAGGGGGGACGCAGTCACAGCACCAAGGGAAGGGGAAGAAACATTTGTGGATCGTCAAGGGGGAAACGAGGGAAAAGAGTAAAGGACGAGGGAATGGACAAGATGGCGGGTCAGGGTCCAGAGAAAAGCGGCAGAGAACAGCAGCAAAATGGCGACCAGGAAAAAGAAAAAGTAAAGAAGTCCATGAGAGTCCTTGCTGGTTTGTTGACTGTTGGCTGACGGTCACTAACGCTTTTTGCTGGGCCGCTTTATAAATCAAGAGTTGGATGTCCCGCGGATCCCCTGCCTCGAGCTGCAGCTTGAAGAAGACTGTCCGGCTGTTGCCACGCCGCGCTCTCTACTGTAGCAGGAGAGCTCACTGGTCTGCCGGCTTCCATCCCTGCGGCCCCAAGGCTGTTGCTGGCACCCCTGGTCTGCACCCACTGCACACACAGGCAGTGTAATGGTGCAGCAGATATGCTACATAAGGGAAGGAGCAGTCCGGCGGTTACTCTGCACCATGCTTCATCTTGAAGGAGGCTTTCCCGCTGTTTACACGCCGCGCTCTCTACGTCTGCAAATCTATCTCTAAGGTGTACCCCGCTTTGCTGGTAATAACATGGTAGCCTGTAGTGGGAGAACAATAGGATAGGGGTGAGGGGTAAGGAGGCAGAGCATCTCACTGCGCTGGTATGTTAGGTGTGGGTGGTGGTGTTGTTGCTGTGTACGATATATAGATCCTGCCACAACGTGTGGGCATCCTGCCACAACTGCTTCATAAAGTCTGACATAGCTTTTTATGGCTAATCTTACTTTTGGTTTGTCCATGTGAACTTTATGATAACTTTAATTAGACCATTAAACAATGTATTTGCCAAGAAAAAGAAGATTGTTGTGGATTAAAATAAGGTATCAGGAACAATGGTCATCTTAATTTAAAATGGATTTTAACTTAATTCATGTGTTTGGAAATATCAGCATTGATTCATACCCTATGAACTAGTTATTATATTTTTGTACTTGATTATATCTGAGTTGGTAGTACACTAGATAGAGGTCTAAAGGTTAGTACTACTGTTTTCCTCATGTTAATTTCATCCGTAGATATTACCAAAACTTTATTATTATGATCTCTGGTTACATGACTTTTTTCTTCAGTGTTTAAGTAAAAGCAAAATCATCAGCACAAAATATTTATTTTTGCCTGCTAGGAAATAAATGTGCAATTGCATGCCTGTCTAGATTTTAATGGCTAATGGTTCCATAAAAAGTGAGACCACAAGAGGTGGGACAGCGAATCTCTGCCTTGTGCACCAACAAATATGAATTCAAATATCATTCATAAGTAGGCATTCCTCTACCCTGGCATATTACCTGTAAACCACTCTGATAGACACTGCCTAAAGGGTTTTCCTCATAAAATCCCTGATGCAGGTAATAACGTGTTCTCTGAATCCAACTTTCTCTAGCACTGGGTCTTTGAACAATCATCAGTATTGGTAGTGGTCCTTATTCATCCACCTAGGACAGTCTACATGGTTACTGTTGTCAGGAGACTCTTTGGTGGTGGCTCTGCCTTGGTGCTGGGATGACTGTAGGGATAGGGGATAGGGACACACTGGGATTCGCTTACCTCATGGTCTGCAGATTTGTGGAACTCGCACTAATCATAGATCCAACACCTAATTCAGCGTTGGAAAGGGCAGTTGCAGCAGAAGGACATAGGCTATGCAGACGCCCACCATATACATTTAAAAGGTAAAAGAACCATGCCAGCAAAGTAGTCCCTTGTGGGCGTGTCTGCGTTGTGCTGTGGGAGTGTGCTGTGGGCGTGACAAACGCTGGGGGCGTGTGGTACGTTCCACCCTTCATGCCATGTCTCATATCGTGTGCTAATCCCACCCTGCTCCCTTTAAATACCCCTGCACCCCATAATCATAACCTACCATAACTCCTTAAAATACCCCAACACCCTTAAACACTAAACCATCTTAACATTATAAATATACCCTGTACCCCAAAACTCAAACCTATCCCTAAACCCTAAAAATACCCCTGTACCCCAAAACCCAAACCTACCCCTGAACCCTATAAATACCCCTGTACCTCAAAACCCAAACCTACCTCTGAACCCTAAAAATACCACTGTACCCCAAAACCACCCCTGAACCCTAAAGTACCCCTGTACCCCAAAACGCAAACCTAGCCCTGAACCCTTAAAATACCCCTGTACCCCAAAACCCAAACTTACCCCTGAACCCTAAAAATACCCCTGTACCCCAAAACCCAAACCTAGCCCTGAACCCTAAAATAACCCTATTCCCCAAAACCCAAACCTACCCCTGAACCCTAAAATACCCCTGTACCCCAAAACCCAAACCTAGCCCTGAACCCTAAAAATACCCCTGTACCCCAAAACCCAAACCTAGCCCTGAACCCTTAAAATACCCCTGTACCCCAAAACCCAAACCTATCCCTGAACCCTAAAAATACCCATATACCCAAAAACCCAAACCTAGCCCTGAACCCTAAAAATACCCCTGTACCCCAAAACCCATACCTATCCCTAAACCCTAAAACTACCCCTGTATCCCATAAACCAAAACTATATCTGAACCCTTAAAATACCCAAACACCCCAAAACATATACCTCAGTACCCCAAAGCATATACCCCTATACCCATACTTACCTTATCCAAACATTAAAAAAAACATGCTTTTACCATTCATGCATTTACAGCGAATTTCGTTGTAAATGTATGCGTGGTAAAAGCATATAAAATGTAATGCCATGCGTTATAATGGCATTGCGGAGTCATGGTACTTTCGTAATGAAAGTATGCGGAGTGATGGTATGCGGAAAGAAAGTTGCGGAATAATGGGTGTTTACCCTCCCCCGGTAAGTACATTGGTGGCACGGCGGCCACATCTCCAGCAACATACTAATTTTTTTTCACTACCCATTTGAAAAATGTACAGGTCTCTCTCATTGATGGCCAGCACCGACATACACTTTTAGACACACCTCCCGCCACAAGTTCTAGAATTGCGAACTTTAGAGCTGGGGAGCTACGTTTGAATCTCGGCATCAGCTCAACATCCTGTGATTCCAGGCAAATCGCTTTGTCTCCCCGTGCCTACCACAAATGAATGTGTTCTTCTGTAATGTAAATTGTGCTCATGCCATGTTGTCAAGTACGCGCTATATAATATTGCAAGGAAAAATAAAGTAAGGAAACTCGAGTTCACACACTACTGAACTCTTAAGTGCATCAGCAGTGCACTGTGAATCTGAGCGTTTCACAGGCCTGTATCAGATAAGAAATGCTATCAAAACGAAATCCTACAAAACAATATACTACTGGCCGGCAGCAATTCATAACCGGACAACGTCGGGACGGGCTGCTAGTCTAATATAAAGGTGAACAGAAGTGCTGTAGATAACTTTCCTTGATAGAAGATTTGAGGTGTGGGAGGCCTTGCTGAGGGTTTGGGGCTGTTTTTCATGGTGCACAGTCCATTTGGACATCCTTTGCTTGTTTCTATTTGCCAGCCCAAGATGGTGCACATCCTCTTCCAAGATGTGGAGGAGAATGCTTAATATTTTGTAGTTACGTAAATGATCCACCTTAAATGATGATTGCATAACAAATGCTTGTAGGTGTTTCCTGTTGATTTATCCCTTGCTTCTTTCAAAAGTACATTTCTACTTCCTGTTCCAGAAAACCTTCAGTCTGTAGTCACTGGGCCTTTGACTTCTCTGCTACTACAGTTGTGCTATTTTCGTCTAAAACCCCTGTTTGGGGTTGCTTATGCTCCAGTAATTTTTCCTACAGTTAGTGGCTTCTTAAATGGGAAGCTTGTGTGTTACCTCACTAGCTGGTAAAGAGGCAAAATAAACCACATTGTCTTCAAAAGTAGGAACAGCAGGTTAATGGAAATACCATAACGTCTGGCATTCAACAGCTATCGTGGTCTGGAAAATGGTAGGTTAGATGTCAAATACATGTACCTTCATTTCTAAAGAAAATAGGAAAAAAATATTAGTGAGTTTTTATATCTAGCATTTTTATATGTGCACCTGCATATTCTGAGGTGCTTCTACCTCCAAATGTTTTTTAATTTACATACGTCCATCAGTGCTTGTATGTGTCCTTTAATTAACCTTCTAGACTGCATAAACAATATGGTATTCTCAAAGGAGAGATATATCAGTTGGGACTTCTACATAGTGAGTCATTACATCACAGTAAGTAGGTTCATCTGCTTTTACATCCTCAAGCTCCTCAGGTAAGTCTTTAGATGGTTCCCATTGGATGCCAGAAGATATGTCATGCAAGCCCTAATCCTTAGCGGACTTTACTACAGCAAAGTCTTCTACATTGGTATCACCTCTCACACTAACTACGAGGCTCCAAGGGCCAGATGTACGACACATTTTAATGTTCGCAAATGGCCCATCAGGCTGTTTGTGACTGGTAAAATGCATTTTCCTATCTACCAATTTTTGTTTGTGAGTTGATAATCCATACCCAACTTGCAAAATAGGGTTTGTGAGCCACTATTAGACAGTGGTGTGTAAAGGACATCCATTCCTAATAGCGAATCGCACTGGTATGTATTCATGTTTTGTGACTGAGAAAGGGGTTGCAAAACGTTTGCAGATTACACCAATTTCAAATTGGTGGTAAGCCATTCGCAAACGGGAAGAGGTCCCCAAAGAACTTCTTCCCATATGTAAATGGGGGCGCCAAACTTTTTTCAGAGCAGGCAGTGTTCCACAGACCACTGCCCACTGTAAGAAAATTAAAAGAAATTTTTTCATTTTAATCTTTGAAATGCATCCAGTTTTGCTTTAAGGAAAATGGACTGCTTTAAAAAAAAAAACTGCTTTATTTAAAAAGCAGTGACAGACACATGGTGGTCTGCTAACCTCAGAAGGCCACCATCACTGTGAGTGCCGGTCATTCCAGATGGGTCACAAATTGCGACCTGCCTAATGAATATTATTGAGGAAGTTCCCTTGCAACTCATTTGGGAATTGCAAAATGTGTCTGAGACACTGTTGTGCATCAGTTTTTGCCACTTGCAAATTGTAAGTCAATAACAATTGCAATTTGCGAGTTGCAAAACCTGATGGTTGTACATGTGGCGTCAAATAATACATAAGTGTCCAAAACCTTAAGGACCTCCACATCTGTAAAAGTGCCTTCTTTAAACCTTCATTGACACCTACAGTGCGCTACACAATCAAGGCCCTGCAAACCTCACAGATGCATCCATTTCCACACACTGACAAGCGTCATGGCCAGTACACTTACCTGTATTCCAGGATTCTGTGGAAACAACAATCTCCTACTAATGCCACTCTGACTGTTCTTCCCCACACTTTAGCAATCCGTGTGAGAGAAAAGTAATCTCAAAGGGAAGGTGTATTAGAATGAGAGAGAGAGAAAAAGAAAACTGTACCTGGATGTCTCTTCATGGGCTTCTATTTTGGATTGCTCTTGTGGATTTTTTCTCTATTCTCCTTGAGACTTTTAAAACCTTTGGGAGTATCAATTCTGCTGTGGACCTTTATGAGAGTAGAACACAAAATTTTACTGTACACTGCCTTATCTGTCCTTTCAAATTCTATTCTATACTTTTTGAATGAAGGAGATGAACAACAATTACAAATTACCACAGTGCCATTATGTTAGACCTCATGAATAGAAGGAGCAAAATTCCACTCCTAAACCAGGTGCACAGCTTTAAATTGGGGTTATCCCACTTTTTTATCGATAATTTTCCAATTATGACGTAAATTAATCACCGTACTCCAACTTGTTTATTCTGTTTCATTTATTTTCTTCGTTTCATTCACACGTGAAAAGCTTATGAATTTTACTGCTTCTAATGATCCAGATATGCTCATCCAAGCCTTTTTCTGGTCACGCCAAAACACATAAAAACATCCTCGGTAGCAAATCATGTTATACCCAATGCATTTCGGGCTATATATAAGCCCTTCTTCAGGGGTTCACTACAATAAAAGAATATTGAAATTAGAATATGGCTTCATACCCTGTGGTTGACATCAAATATGTTAATAAACCAGTCTTATTGCCCCGAATGTTAACAACGTTTTTCCTCTACAACAGAGCTTAATGCTACCGCTACAATGCCTGAAAAACGACCATTCGTCCACTTCGAGTTTTAAACTTCCCCCAAATGTAACAGCACAGTTCTGCACTTATCCATGTTCTCCTTCCTGCTACCCATTGTTTATCTGCTATATCTTATCTCTGTTTTGCTCGTACCTTCATTGCTTCTTGCCACATCTCTGTCACTTTCACAACGGTTCCCATTGTAAAACAGTACTGCTCTGGACATCGTAACCCCTCTCTGTTTTAAATCATGTGACATCACCCTTCTTCTGGGATTAACCTATTGCCACCTGTTGTTAATCATCAATCACAGTGTAATCCCTTGTAAACTTCATGACCCATAATGCACCTCTTCTTGCATAGCCAAAACACGGAGATATCTCATACTAAACCACACCCAGAAGTTCCCCAGACATTTAAATACTATTCCCCGCACTCCCTTATGTTGTTTTCACTATCACGCTGTAACAAAGGTGTTCAATTGAATTTAAACTGTAAAAGTTTGTAAAACATTTTGTTCGGTACGTAACGTTTTCCATGGACTGCTTATCATGTCCATCAACTAGATGAAACCGACTCTTAGTTCACAAAATTCCTTCCATTTCAAGGATGTGCAAATCACGTGTGTGCTCACTTCCGTTGAATTTATTTTGCCATTTCATACTCTCTGTGGGTGCAACTTGCTGGTAGGGCAGACAAGTATTCCATATGTCACAAAGATTGCAGTGCACCCCTTCATTCTTCTGTTTATTCCTTCATTTTGCCAATTCATTTTAAACTTGCTCTTTGTAGCGTGCTCCCCGAGTTGCGTGATCTACCCTGGTATCACGCTGAGTTAAACATCATGAATAGAAGGAGCAAAGGTTCACTCCATAACCTGTGCACCTGAATGCATTGCAATCTTCAGTACACTTCTGGACCTATGAACTCTCCTAGAAAGAAGGACTGTTGTGCTGGTGAAAGGACCACCATTCTACTTGACTGCTGCTCTGAAGGACTGCTGCCTTGCTGTGCTACCCTACTGCTTCCTGCCCTCTTACCTGGGTCAGAAGGACTGGGGCTGCATCTGTTGAACCCAGGACCCAAGAGTGACTCTCAGGGCAAACTGGCTAACCTCCGGACTTGAGCCTCAGGGACAGAAGGCTTCAACAACCTTGAACCTAGCACCTAGACTTTGCCATCTGTGACTCCTACCCTGCCAAGTGATACCACCCCAGTCCTGGACTCTTGTAAGTGGGTCTGAAGGTGCTCTGCCAGTCCATCTGTGGTTTCAGTAGAACAGACACATCTTCTAGGACATGCCTATCATTTTATGTACTGAATTCTCCATCTCAACAGCAGAGTATCCACAGTCAGAAACATACTATTTAAATGCAGTTTTGTGAATATGAAAAAAGTGTACTTTCACAAATGTTTAAGTTTACCTTTGTGAATCAGGCTCTGAATGAATATTAAGTAAGTTAATATGGTTATTTGATTGTCTGCTGAAAAGTAATACCGGTAAGAAACCCTGATTGATCCTGGGTATATTACTTTAACACAAGAGCTGAGGGCATACGCATGGACGTCATTTAGGGGTCACCCCTCCTGTCTATCTTAACTATGTCTTTCTTATGGATATTCTTATACTTGTCCTCCCCTCCTCACCTACCTTTCTCACCTGTTCTGTCTCTTTTTCCAATCTATTTAACTTTTCTCCCACCTCTTCTACTCCGTTAGCTGTCTCTTTCTCACTTGTCGATGTCCCAATATCATTGGTGTCTCTTTAATCCTTCTTTGTCTGTCTCAAACGCACATACTCCTGTCTTTGTCTCTCGATCTCACCCTTCTCCCTGTAGTGCCTCTTCCTGCTATTTCTTTATACTATCCTCATTTCACCTTGAAGCCTTTTACCTTTACCTCCTCTCGCTCTGTCATTCTCCTTCTCTCCATCCCTGTGTTTCTTTCTATCTCCCTCTACATGCAGACACAGAGACAGTCTGCACCACTTGCAACAATATTTAGCCATTTTTTCGGCTATCTACTTTCGTCTGAGGCCAGGAATTACAAGCACGGAGCTTGGGAGTCGCTGGAGGCAAGTCAGCGTTCGCAGCGCTGATCCCAAAGCCTTCTCATTTCAAAAAAATATTTATGGTACCACAGTTCTAGTACCACATTGCCTCACTGAGGGCCGTGCAACCTCCCCTCTAGTTGCCCAACCTCCTATGGGCATGCACAGTGGGGGTTGGACTCAGGCCTTTCCTGGAGACCAGGTTATGTGACAATCCCGTGTGGTTGTCCGACCCCTCTGCTGCACATGACCTTCAGGCCAGGATTTGCACACAATTCCCCTGCACATTGCCTTTGGTCAGGCAGGTGTCGGCCTCAGGGCCATTAAAGTCTATTGGATTTAACACATGCTTTCACAATAAGTCAGTCTGACCTACTGGCTTTGTCATAACTTTGCATAATAAACAGCTCTAAACTTTGAAATCTGACTTAAGTTTTCTCATAGAATCAATAAGATCCTTAGGCTTTAAAATGTGTTCCTCAACAAACCAACACTGGCCTTCTAAATCGCACTTAAACTGTCACCCATGCAGCATACACTTATAATATTATACATTTTCACATTACGGTTGGCAAAACAATATACAACTCCAACTCAAAGGGCCTAAGAGGGATTATCACACTGAAAATCTTCTAGCTTCAGCGTTTTCAAAGGGTAAGATCAACACTAAAACCCATGCATCCTTATGGTAATCTTCGAGATTTCATGTTTCAAAATACTTGTAAACAGCATGTAGCAGGGTGTAATAGAAAAGCACCCTTAAAGGCCTTTTGACTTAAACAAATGATTTTCACAATACATTTGCCAAGCCTCCTCCCTTTGTTATAACTTATATAATAAACAGATCTGACCCATGGAATCAGACATTACTTTTCCAAGTGAACTATTGGTGAACAACCTTTACAACGCAACTTTTACAACGTAGTGCCTTTACAACGTGGTATTTACAACGCAAACCATTACAACGCATTGCGCTGGGGTGCGCTCTAGGATAGGGAATAGATTTCATTTACTATCCAACACCTTCCCTACTATCCACGGGGACTGGAGTTGGAATAGTAAATTAAACTATTCACTATCCAGCACCCCAAAGCGCTATGCGTTGTAAAGGCATGCGTTGTAAATACCGCGTTGTAAAGGCATGTGTGGTAAAAGCATGCGTTGTAGTGTCATACATCCGAACTATTCAGGCCTATATACTTTGGCATTGGCTTGTCACCATAACTAACATAGGCCTACTCCACTGAGCATAAGCTTTCCCACAAGGCAACTGTCATGCATTCAGTCCTAAGATTACAAATGTAAACAACTTTATAGTTGGCAAAACAAAGTACTTCTCTCCGAAGAGGGCCAACCAGGATTAACATAGTGTAAATCTTCTACCCCTACAGTGTATCATGGGGTAACCAAAACCAAAACCCTTGCCCACCATGGTAATAGATGCGATTTCATATAACAAAATATTTCTATGCAGGTTTCACTGCTGAGTAATACCCACTCCCCATTCGATGCCTATTTACTTCCTATTGATTTAACTTGCATTGTCCACAATATATAAGTCAGACCCAATGGAATGTCCTACCTTTTCATAACAAACAGATTAGGCCTATAGCCCTGATCATTGGCTTTCCACCATAACCAACATATTCCTGCTGATCGAGCATAAGCCTTCCCACAGGGTAAAAGTGCCATGAAACACTCTTTTTTATATTGGAAGCCCACAGTGTCTGATCAATCAAATCCAGGTAGTCAATGTGTGGGTGAAGCTTAAGCCCCTCTCTTAGTAGTAATTTTGAATTTTTTTTGCTGATCACATACGTTTAGCTACAGATGCGCTGCCAAGCCTGACCTAAAAACAGAGCAGAGTGAAAAGGAGCGTGATTCCTAACAGTCTCTGTAAACTGATGGGGCTGGGCCACCACTGTATTACATTTGAGTCTCACAACTAAGAAAGCTCTTGGACTGTAAGGGGTTACTAACTGAACAGAGCCTCTGGCTGAACTCTTAAGTTGCTCATTTTCTATTATGAGTAGCACAATCAGTCCTATTTTCCTTTAGGCATTTACGCACTTTTAGGTTTCATTTGTCCATGAAAATGTCACAGTACATGCCCTAGGATGCAAGGAAGACTTCAGAAGTGGGTGAATTGCTCACCGCTAAAGTGATGTTGCACGAGAGTTGTGCCTGCTGGGCATGTCAGACAAAGGAAAGCAGTAACCTTGAAAGATATGCTCCAGATGGAGGACTGTTTTGACATTTCTGTAAAATACCTTTGAAAAGATGCACTTCGACAGTTGTACCTAACAGCCTTAAATCACATGTAATATTTTGTCCAACATGTGGCTTTTTAAATGAGAAACAGAGAAATATTTTTTGGGGGGGAATGTGTACTTTAATTTTACCTTTAAAGGTTGTGCACGCAATCTTCTGAACACAGGCTTCTGTTTTTTAAAATGATAAGCCTCGCTCAGGGTGTAACATGTGACAAGCATCCTTCAGTGCAAAATCCAATACGAAGCCAAAATGTACGTAGAAAAACAAAAACTGATGGCTGGAATGCTTGAATTAATTTCAGCCATGGATAACTGCTGCTAATTACAAGGACTAACGGCCCCATGCATCATTGTAGGATTTTGCATTTCCTAAATTGCGAAAATTAAGGAATTGCAATTTAGGAATTGCAAAATCCTATGCATCAAGGAATGGCATTACATTGATTCCTATGGGCCTAAATGCCGTTTTGCATTTCTTTTTTTTGGAATTTGCAATTTGTTGATGCATTGCAAGGGTGCAGAGGGACCCCCCCCTGCACCCCTGAAATGTATTTTAAAGTGCATGTTTCACACACACATGTCCTAAGGACATGTGTGTGTGTAACATGACACTTTCCAAAAGGCATTTTTGTGCTTTTTTAAAGAATTTCGCAAATTAACACGAGGGTCAACCTCGTGTTAATTTGCACTTCCTATTTCAAAATTCACATTTTTTTTTTAATTGATGCATTGTGTTAGACAAGTACAGTCTAGGTCCCCAACCTGGTGTTCCCTTAAGGAACCCTCCAGGCCCTGAGACTGGGTTTCGGGCACTGTGAGACACCCTGTCCCACACTCACTCCTTCTCCACTGAGACCGGACATGAGCCCCTACACCCCTCCCACTACACTGGGACCTAACTGGGCTACACTGAACCTCTTCCACCTCACAGGTCTGGAAGATATCTAAGCCACTCCTTTTGGGATCACTCCCCAATGCCTCCTCAGACTCTCTGGAATCCACCAAGAGGTCTGCCTCAAACGCAAGCTCTCTGGGATCAGAGAACTCACACTCCACCGGGTGTTGGCATAGCTCTGGAAAACAGGGACTTAAAATATGCTCTCCAACAAATGAATCACACAGCCCCCCACAGTTGTTAACCACGCTACCCTTTGCCTCACCCTCCAGTGCCTCACACAAGTACCCCACACCACTCTCCTGAGACTGGCAAGACAGTATCTGACTGTCTCTGTCACACAACCCACACTCTTCTGGCTGGTCTTCACACACACACACCAAGGTTTCTACCATGGGGGAACCCCTCTTCCTGTACCTCTCTTCTAGAGTCAGTAGAGTGTCCCTCCCACCACTAGGAATATGGTCCCCTGTGCCAGTCCCCAAATCTACTTCAGGGACACTGCACTCCACTGGAACTACATCATAAACCTGAACCCCCTGGTGTATGTCGACCTCCTCCCTCAAGTCAGACGCCACATCTCTGGGTGTTTGTACCTTTCTTTCCACACTAGATATCATAATCATGCTGCCACCATCTGAGCTGGACTCCACCTCCAACTCAGCAAAGCTCACCTCTTGAGCTACCCATGTTACTTCTTCAGCTGAGACCCTCATGGCCTCACGCTTCTTGAGCTCCAACTCAAGCTTCCTCATTCTTAATTCATGGGCCAAGGTCAATTTCAATTCTTCCAGGGCACGGGCATTTTTGCTCTCCTCCGCCGCCCTTTCTCTCTCTTTATCCATTTCCAATTGCTTCAGCTTCATTTCAAGCCTCAACATTTCTAACTTATGATCTCTAGCCCTTTGGTTTTCCTCCAACTCCTTTGGGGAAAAACTTTCAGCTGAATGGTTGCTGCCAGCCCTTGAGGCTGCTCTGGACACAGGCAGATCCTGTGGCCTGAAACCATCCCTTTGTGCATCCTCATCCACTTCTTCGTCATCTGTCTCCCCAGCCTCTTTGGTCTCCCACCAGGCCCTTAAGGCCTCCTGTAGCTCCTCCTTCTTGGAGCAGCGCTTCATGGGGTATCCAAAGTTCCTGCAGAACTGCCTGAGTTGACCTACTTTGTAATCACTTAACATTTCAATATCAAACTCCAGTTCTGCAACATCACTTGCTGGTTTACCATTCTGAAACATGATGCTTGGATTCTTTCAGGGTTATGATCAAAAATAGAACCCAAAAAAAATTAAAAATGTAGTATGCGGTGGCGTAGTGGTCTGCACTCACTAGTGATGTACACCAATTACTGTGGGTCAAGTACAAATACAAGTTCAAATCCCACCGCCTGACCACCAATGTTAGAACTGGGGGTCTCTAGTTGGCAGAGGTAGGTACCACTGTCCAAATAGGGACCCTTGCTTCTAGTCAGGGCAAGGAGATGACCTTCTGAGATAACCCCTGCTCACCCTCTAGGTAGCTTGGCACGAGCAGTCTAGGCTAACCAGAGGCAATGCGTAAAGTATTTGTACCAACACTCACAGTAACACAGTGAAAACACCACAAACTGACTCCACAACAGTTTAGAAAAATAACGGTATTTTTAATCTAAACTACACAAGACCAAAACGACAAAAATCCAACATACACAGTTCAAGAATATGGTTTCAAAAAGAGTTCTTAAGGTTGCGTTAAAGTTCTTCAAGTTGCGGTAAAATAAACCACAGATGCGTGAAAAGTTCACAGTTGCGTCAGGTTTACTCACAGTACCTTTGAGTTGCAACAAAGTTCCAAAAGCAGTAGCTGGTGCGGTGGAAAACAAGTGATGCGTTGCTCCTGAGACCCTGGGGAGGCGTTTGCGACAGCCCCGCTGCAGCAGGGGGCGTGTTGCGACGAATCCGGTCTGTATGGGGAGGAAGGCCACTTGTATGGATTCCGGTGCGTAGGTTCCGTAGGAAGTCTGTTCTTGCAAAGGCACGATGCGACCATCTCGAATGGGCTGCGACGATCTCTGGGGCGACGATGCGCGGTCCAGCGGTGATCCTCTCTCTCGCAGCTCCTCGATGCGTTGATTCTGCGACGATGCTCGCAGCGACGTGATGCGGTCCGCAAGCAAGCGGTGCGGCATTCTCACCCAGCGACGACAGGCTCTGCGACGATACTCGCAGCGATGTTCGATTCTCCCGCACCGGTCTGGTGCGTCCCGCAAACGGAGGATGCGGCGTCTCTGGCAGCGGCGGGAAACTTCTCGCACTGTCGGGGATGCGCTCCGCAAGCGAGCGATGCGACACTTTTCAAGTTCAAAAGTCACTCAAGCTTAGTTTCAAGCTTCCCAGCTCAGGTCCAACCTCCAGAGGCCCCACAACTGGATCAAGAACTCTAGGAGGGACAGAACTCTCTCAGCAGAGTTCAGGGAAGCTGGGGGTGAAGTCCTTTTGTTCCTGGGACTTCAAAACAGGGAGCCAGCTCTTCTCAGGCCCTTGGAGATTCCTTCAAGACAGGGGACACAGCTCAGCAGCAAAGTCCTTCCCCTCTCCTTGGCAGCAAAGCAACACGTCAGTCCAGCAGAGCAACAGCAGGACAATCTTCCTTCTTCAGTTTCAGCTTTCTCCTTGGCAGAGGTTCCTTCTTGATTTCCAGGATGATCTAATTTTCTGTTGTCAGGGGTCCTGTACTTATACCCCTAAAGTCTTTGTTCTCTCTGTGCATGTGGGCCCTGAGCCCGGTCTGAACCAGTTCTGGGAGTTTCCTGAGTACTTTGTTTTGCTGGCTGCTTCTTTCCTTTCAGAGTGAGGGGCAGGGTACTCAGCCGCCCAGCAGGTGGGTGGAGCCAGCATTGTGGAAGGCAGGCACAGCCCTATTCAGCCCAGGTGCTAACTCCTCCCACCACTCCATTTGCAAATGCAGTCATTCAGCCTAGTGCTGACTCATCCATCCTCCTGGGGAATTCCCCAGCCCCTGTCACTCTCAAACCAGACAGTCAATACACAAACAGGCCCAGGCACACAGAAGGGTCAGACAAGAGAACAGCAACTTTCTAAAAGTGCTGTTCTAAAACACAGGATTTAAAAACAATCTTTCCTAAAAGATGTGTTATTAAATTCTGAGTTCAGGGATACTAGATACTTATGTCCTATCTTGTTCCTATGAGAAGAAATGCTGTTAACCACTGTAGCCAGCATCCCCCATGTTAATCTATGGAGCAAGATAGCCTTACAATAGTGAAAAAAGAAAATGGCTGCCATTCACTATCAGAGCATGTTACCTGCACTAGTACATGCTCTACCTTTTACATACACTGCACCCTGCCCAGGGGGGTACCTTGGGCCTTCCATAGGGGTGGCTGATGTGCACAAAAAGGGAAGGGTTAGGCCTGGTCAGTGGGGACACTGACCAGGAGGACATGGCAGTTCTAAACTGCACACAGGCACTGCAGTGTCAGGCCTGAGACATTATTTTAGGGCTACTCCTGTGGGTGGCACAATCAGTGCTGCAGGCCCACTAGTAGCATTTGTCATCACCAGCCCTGGCACACCCAGTGCACTTTACTAGGGACTTCATGGTGATACAAATATGCCAAACATGTATATCCAATCAGAATACCAATTTACATAGAGAGCATATGCACTTTAGCACTGATCAGCAGTGGTAAAGTGCGCAGAGTCCTATTGCCAACAGCCACGGGTCAGGAAAAATAAGGGAGAAAGAAGCAAAAAGTTTGAGGATGACCCTGCAAGAGGGGCCAGTTCCAACACATTGCATTTAAGGAATCGCACAAATGCGATTCCTTAAATGCATTCGCATTTTTAGGAAATGCAAAAAAAAGGGAATTTTCAAAAATTTTTCATGCATCTCAAAAACTTATTTAGGAAGCGCAAACGGCCGAATTTACCGATTCGCACCGTTTGCACTTCCTAAATAGGTTGATGCATGTGGGCGTAGGTGTCATTGTCATCACACCACCAAATTATCTCTCATAAATGACATGTAATTCTAAAAATTATGCCAATACCATGTCGCATAATCATATCCAAATGCAGGAGCACAGGAACAACGTGATTAACCCGAATGCTAGTAGTATTTTCTTTTTTGTGGGCACAAATAAAATAATTCAAAAAGGTATTTCACATTGACTTTTTACCAGAGTAGATTGTTTGGGTATCTTTTTTTTTTTTTTTTTACAGAGGAAGTGTATAGAACGTGACCCTGGTGTCCAACTATTCTTTTAATTCGGAAGACTCCTCCCTGTTATTTGTTCAGCCCTTTTTCATTTTGAATTTGAATTTTGGAGGAAAAGCATCACATCTCTGCAATCGCTACTGCATCATCCATCTTTGGAATTGCTACTTTGTAGGGTAAATCAAGTAAGTACTGTGCAACAAATTGCTAATGTTTGTTATAGGCAGACACTACTAGTTTTATATCTTTTTTCATTTTCTTTGATTGTTGCTGCCTGGCTTAGAGTTTGGAGTGGAGGTGCAGGTCAATATGGGAATAAAGCATAGGAATATAAGGGCAATGGATATCTGTGGATAATGGAGATTTGAGATTATATAGATTTCTTTCCTTTTCTTGTGCTTTTATGAAATGTATTAATATTTATCTTTATACTGCTGTGTTGTATTGTACTGGCCTAGCCTGCGGAAGGCACTGGGTGTGCTTTTTAATTTATTTTGTTGTTCTAACTGCTGTTTACCTAGAAATATGTTTTAACATTTTTAGGGACTTGTGGGTGCTCTTACATACATGCTAAATAGAGGGGCAGATTTATGATGGGAATGCGCCACGTTTGCGTCACGCAACTGCGGCGTAAACGTGGCGCATCCCTACGACCCATTTACAACGTGACGCATCTAGGCAGATGCGTCACGTTGTAAAGCCCTGCGCCACTTGTAGGCGTTCCGGCTCAGGGTGGGCGTTCCGGGGCAGGTGCGCCTCGCAAAAGTGGCTGAGTGAAATCTATAAGATTTCACTCAGTCACTTTCAGGCCAATGCTGCGTCAAAACCCTGCGCCTGCTTGAAGCAGGCGTAGGTCTTGACGCAGCATTGTAAAGATGGGGCACCCCCGAGCCTTGCTGGAGCTGCGTCACGCTTGCGACGCAACTCCAGCAATGCGCCACCTTTACGGCACAGATGCGTCACGCATCTGTGCCGTTTTTGCCCCATGGTGCGCCCATTGTAAATGCAGCGCAACATGGGTGGCGGAGCAGCGGCGCAAAATAACTGGCGCATCCCTGGGGATGCGCCAGTTATCATAAATCTGCCCCTTAGTGTTTTTGTCTGCGTGTTCCAGTTTTCATCTTGCTTGGAGGAGGCTTGAGGAGTACAATCCCATGTAGCTAGACATTTTCCTTGTTCTCAGCTCCCATTTCCTCAGGTGTTTGCGAAACATTTTGTCAGTGCCGGTGTGTGTGGTTGATTCATGTGGCTTTACTGTATGCACACAAAGGCCTGAAGATGAGACCAGTCATATGTTTGGTATATTTGTATGCAATTATTTCCATGCAATGTTACAAGGGTTTGTAGGCGCAGAAGAGGGCCTCAGACTCGGCAGTAGAATTTCTCTTTGTTCTCCATGCCTCCTTCTTTTATTGTTATGTGGGTAACCACCATTTTGTGGAGCCAGCTCGTGTGTGCTTCTGGTAGCTGGTCATTTGTCTTTGTTCTGCATCCCTTCCTTTGCTTGCTAAGTGGATGACCACCTTGGCCAGGGCCGGACTGGGAACCACAACCTGCCTCAGCAAAGTGCTCGGCCGGCCTCCCCCTCCCTACTCGGATTGGTTGGAGGTGCCGCCAAGCTCATTGCCGGGGCCGATTTTAGGCCGATTTTGGTACAGGGCTGATTTTGCAGCTATGCTGCAAGACCGGCCCTGTAACAAAAACGGCCCCAGGGGCCCAAAACCGGCCGCCACCCGTGCTGCGCACCGAGGGATTGCCCGGTGCCCGCTATGGCCAGTTTGGCCATGCCCATGGCCCGCCCAGAAACAAGGTTTGTGTGTGTGTCATAGACAGCCATTGTGCCTATGTTCTCCATGCCTCCTTCTTGCTTTCAATGTTGGCAGCCACCATGTAGTGGAGCCATTACGTGTTTCATTGGCAACCACTGGGTCTTTGCTCTCCTTGCCTCCTCCTATGCTGACCATGTGTCAGACCACTATTTTTTGAAGTCAGTTCCTGTGTCAAATTATTAATCATAATATGCTGAGGCACTATCAACAGTAACTAAGGGAAATCGAATTCCAAAAGTTATTCATGGCTACCTTGCTTTTCCCCTCAAACCTAGCACAGCTGTGTGATAGTCTACAATGTATTACATACATGTGTATTTTCGTCTAACACAATACACCTCACAAGCGCAAATCTGATTAGAATTTGTTTTTCTCATACAGACTCTGGAGAGTGACTCATCTCACACTAAGGACTATTTTCAAGGTTTAAATGTGGAACCAGACTCATTGAAGCCAGTGATGCAAGCAATTTATACCTAAAATAATAATCCAGGATCTAACTATTTGCACACTTCTATCAAAGACCTAAAATTAGATTATTTTGACTACTCTAGTTTAAGCTCCTATTCGACCTTAAAAGCTCTGTTAAAAAAACAAATGCTACTTCTATCTAGGGATGTGGATCAGGCCAAAATACATGAAAAGGAACACTTGGAATACATCCTCATATCTTACGACACTCACCAAAACAAGCCTTATTTATCCTTGGCTCTGAGAACGACTTGCAGAATAAAAGTCCAGCGTGCACAGTTTATGGTCTTGCCGATTGCAAATTTAACCGCATACGTGCGGCCTCGATTTTTGTGCTGTGCGGCTATTTACGAAAAGCCGCGTTACATGACGAGATGAGCTCGTCATGAGCATGCGAGCGGCACGACTCATGACGAGCTCAGCTCGTCATGCGCATGGAAGGGGATATATAAAGCTTCATGGAGAGCACAACCAACATTCAATACTGGCTGCCTATAGAAGTGCTTTAGCCCTATGTTTTACTATTTGTCATATAACGGAACATGCAAAGTTTGTAAGATTTATAAACATAGTTGCAAGAAATAAAAATCATTGCAGATCTGCTGACAGTAAAGTGCGCAAGGACAATATCATAATTGAAATGTATATGATTTTAACCAATCTTTTTTACATTTAAAAAAAAATTCTACTGTGTCATGTATTTATTGTTATAATTGTAATTAATTGAATCAATAAATAATGTTCCTATTTATTTTGTGAAGTCAGACCCATGTAAGATAATTATCCATCTTATGCCACTTGTAAAAGCCTTTTGCTAGGAACATTGATTGTTATGACACTTTACGATCACTCATTATTTTTGTTAATTTTACTAAATATATTTTTCCTGATCAATGTCTTTTTCCTTGTGACTCATTGGAGTACTATGTAATACATGATTGCTGATTTGAATTAATTGAATCAATTTTTGCCAGCTTCACATAGGAGCCCCATAGGCCCTAAAGGGAACCAGGTATTTATTAATTCATGTATTCAATGTGTGCCTACTCCCCCAACACTCACAGGGTCCGAATGAGCACTGCAGAGTCACAAGGTGATTTGTATTAATGTATTTTATTGTTGCCTACCCCTCCGAATTTCTCAGGGGCCCACGGGTCCTGGAGTGTCACAAGGCATTACATACATTTTCCTGAATTTGAGTGGTATCTGTTTAAAAAAAGAGTTTGCTTGAAATTGAGGGTATATAACATTAGTATTAATGAAGATTTTGGTTAGGATGATGATGATTGTTAGACCTGACAGCCTCAGGATCGTCTTCCCCCCAACTTTATGTCTACCTCCTCCACTTGTTTGATGTTGTTTGCTGTCTTTACAAAAGGGGGTGGTGATGGACGGAGCATCGGAACCAATCAAACACTCCCACCCAGTCAAAAGATCTGGGTTTGATCCATCACTGTTCTTTAGCCCACTCCGCTACCCCAGTTCAGACATGGCTATATGCAAATCAGTCTGACCCTTTGCCTCATGGGAACAGTCCAGCCCGAACTGCCAAGCCATGCCTTCCCTGGACCGGAAACAAGCTTCCGAGGACCGGTTTCTGGCATTACAGCCATCTTCAGCCCGGCTTGCTTGAATCCAGTGGCAAAGTGAGCAAAGGACTCACGTCTGAGCATACCCTGCCACACTTATGGCGGCCAAAGCGGTACAAAAGGGGGTGGTGATGGAGGGAGCATCTGAACCAATCAAACACTCCCACCCAGTCAAAAGATCTGGGTTTGATCCATCACTGTTCTTTAGCCCACTCCGCCACCCCAGTTCAGACATGGCTATATGCGAAACAGTCTGACCCTGTGCCTCATGGGAACAGTCCAGCCCGAACTGCCAAGCCATGCCTTCCCTGGACCGGAAACAAGCTTCCGAGGACCGGTTTCTGGTTTGCTGTCTTTAGGACTCTGTACTTTTTACCACTTCTATTCAGTGCTAAAGTGTTTGTGATCTCACTCATAAACATGGTAATATTAGCTCATTGGCTTACAAGTCCCTAGTAAAGTACACTGTTTTTGCCCAAGGCTTGTAAATTAAATACTAATAGTTGTCCTGAAGCACTTATTGTACCACCCAATTGAGTAGCTATCTAGCCATGGCTCATGCCTGCCGTTTCAGAGCCTTTGTGTGCATTTCGACCTTCCAGGATTACCCTCTTGCCTGGCCCAAACCTTCCCTTTTTATATATAAAAGTCACCCCTACTGGTGGCCTTGGACAGCCCAGAGGGCAGGGTGAATATATTTAAAAGGCAGAACATATACTTTTGAGTTTTACGTATCATGGTAATACTTGTCCTAGTAGTGAAACACTCTGAAGTACATTTTTCACTACAGCAAGGCCTATCTATCCCATAGGATAACGTTGGGAGTACTTCATTACATGTTTTAGGTGTAATTCCCAATTCTGAAGCGATATACGTTTCAAGGTTGGTATCTATGGAATCACAATTTACAATCAGATCTTATGCTGAAGTCTGATTTTAAATTGCAATTTTGAAAATGCCATTTTTATAAAGTTGGTCTTTTCTTACTATAGCCATTTGGTGCCTGCTGCCTGACTCTGATACACATCTGGGGAGGGCAACAACTGGGCTTGGTGTATTCCTCCTAGACATCCGCACACAATGGCAGCTTAGGTGTGACTTGATTGGGCATCCTGGCAAGATGGGAAGGAGGAGCTGGGCCAAGCCTCACTTACATCTGAATAGGCTGTGTATTCTCCCCACACAATGGACAGCATACTCCCCTGTAGTAAGTCTGAAGACAGGTAAGGAATTGTGGACCTCTGTGCACTTCAAATGCCTGTCTTTGATGTCTCCCCCACTTCAAAGGTATAACTGGGTGTGAGTACTGGACGTCTGACACCACCACTTCAGTAAACTTCTGGACCTGTGAAGACTCTGCCAGAAAGGACTGCTGTGCTGCTGAAGGACTGCCACTCTGCTGTACTGCTGCATTGCTGGACTCATGCCTTGCTGTGCTGCCCTGCTGCCTTCTGTTCCCCTGCTTGGATGAGAAGGACTAGACCTGCCTCACTTGAGCCCAGAGTGTCACCAAGAGCTAGCTGGTTGGCCGTCCTGATCTGAAGTCTCAGGGATAAAAAAGGCCTGCAACTTAACTGATTCAGTACCTTTACTCTGCTGTCTGTGAGTGTGCCCTGCCAAGCAAAGCCACTCTTGTCCTTGGCCATTGGAAGTGGAGCTAAGGTGATTGCTTCAGCAAAACCCATGCATTCTCTGTCTAACCAACGCATCACCACTGTTGCGTGGATCAGAACTGGTGCATCACCCCTGTTGTGTAGAGCAGAACTCACACATCGCTTTTGTTGTGGGGATCAGAACGCATCAATCATGTGACATGGACTAGAACGGGTGCATCACCTCTACAAAGTGTATCATCCAAACTTATCACCTTCGGAACTGCCACTGCACAAGGTTTCCCCAGCTCTGTCGACATCATCCTTGATGATGAAACCGTATCTCAACATCGCAGCGCTTCGCTCCTCAAAGCAGACGTATCGCCCCTGCTTCACAGATCAGGACTGATGCATCGCAACCACTGCGTGGATCGATACCAACACTTCGTCTGCACCCCGCATCTTTGATGTCGACGTAGCCAGAATCAAGGTACTTTTGTTCAGCGGGCCTCACTTGGTCCCTGTCCGACCTGCGCTCCATCATGATCAGCCTGAACTATTGACTTTCTCCCAGTCTGGTGAGACTAGATATTCCAAGTAAGCGCTTCTTGCTTCTAAGCACTATTTTACAGTTTATTATTTACAAATTCATGTCTCAAGTTCTGCTTATTGGTTATTAGCTGATGTGGTCTTGTTGTATTTATTAAATTAAGCTCTAATTTTCTAACCTAGTGTGGAATCTTTTGGTGTGGTGTTTTCACTGTTTTACTGTTTGGAGTGTTGCACGAATACTTTACACACCGCCTCTAAGTTAAGCCTATCTGCTCTGTGCAAAGCTACCAGAAGGTGAGCACAGGTTAATTTAGGGCTTGCCTGCTTCTTAGCTTGACTAGGATTGTGGTTTCTGCTTGACTAGGATTGTGGTTTCTGTACTACCTCATCTTTAACCTCTGTAATCGTATCTAGGACTTTCCTACCAGCGCCATATAATTTTTAGTTCAGTTTGCAACCCTTGATAAATTAATGATACTCTTTTCTCTTCAGTCCAACCAGTCTTTACAACTAAATGATGGCACTTGTTAACTTACCTAAATTATCTTGACTGCCCTGTTTCAAATGCAATAATTTATTATCCAAAGAGAGGGCATGTGATTTTCCATCGAGGAACTTTGGCCTTTGCTCTCAGAAGGCAGAGAAGCTATAAAACAATGGGTCATTTCTGTTTACAAATGGATTACCCCAGGCAGCAGCATTTCCTGTAAAATGTAAAAAAGCAAATTTTACTTTATTATTATCACCTAGAAATACCATACATTGCTTTTTCATCAGGTTTACCCCCAGACTTTTTTCTTTCTAACCTCCTGCTTTTGACCGATTACTCATTGGTATTTAGGACCCTCGGCACTTTACCACTGCTATTCAGTGCTAAAGAGCATATGCTCTCCATGTAAGTTGTGCTATAATTGGTTTTCCATGACTGTAATATTTGATTTGCTAGTAAGTCCCAAATACTGTGCACTGTGTGTGCCCAGGGCCTGTACATCAAATGCTACTAGTGTGCTTGCAGCACAGGTTGTGCCACCCACACAAGTAGCCTTTCAAAGGTGTCTCAGACCTGCCACTGCAGTGTCTGCACATAGTTTTTACTGCCAGCTCGACCTGGAAAGTACACCCACTGGCCAGGCCCTAACTCTCCCTTTTGTTACGTGTAATGCACCCCTCTCGTAGGCCCAAGGTACCCCCATGGGCAGGGTGCAGTGTGGGGGAAAGGCAGGACATGTACTTGTATGTTCTACGTGTCCTGAGAATGAAATACTGCCAATTTCGTTTTCACTATTGAAAGGATATCTGCCCATAGGCCAACATGGGAGTTGCTTTGTAACATCTTAGAAACATACCTTTCTATTGGGACAAGATAGAGAAATGAAGTTTATGATTCCTGAACTCAGAATTTAAAGATACATCTTTTAGTAAAGATTATTTTTATATTGTGTATTTTAAAATGGCTCTTTTAGAAAGCTAGCCTTCTCTTGCTTAACCATCCTGTGTGCCTCTGCCATTATTTTATGCGCCATCTGGGTTTGGAGTGACAGGAGCTGAGGATGTGCATTCACACTAGACAGACGCAGGGGTTGAGATGTGTACTGCCTTTCCTGGGTGACTCTAAGCCAGGTTGAATAGACCTGGCTGCATTTAGAGTAGTGGGAGTTGTCACTTGCACCTGAATGGACGGTGACTGCCTTCCACAATGCTGTCCCCACCTCCTGTACAGAACCTGGCCTGACCAGGACAGAATTGGAGTATGTGTGCCAGGAGAACTTTGTTTGTGCCAACACCACAGAACTTCAAAGGCAAATGGTATATAAATATTGGGGCCTAACCCCAGAACTTTATATTACTGCTGGATGAAGGAACCTGCCAGGAAGAAGAGCTGGACGAGCTGCCAGGAGGAGTACTGCCCCTTTGCTGAGTTGGCCTGCAGTTGCTGCTTCTGTCTTGGGCAAGGAAAGGACTGGACTGTTCTTTTGTTCTTTATGCATACAAAGTATCTCCAAGGGTTTGATGTAGAGCTTGCCTCCTGTTGAAAGTATTAGGGAAATCAAAGTCTTTGACATCCTCTGGGTACCGGCTTCTGGAACTGGAGGTTTCAGCTGTCACAGAGGAGTAAGGTAACCGGACGCCATCAATGACGCCACTGCCGACTCCATGACTGGAATACACCAGAGAGGGCACCGCTACACTCCGCAGCGCAATCCTGGTCTCACCGCTGCCACCGAGCCACTGCTTACACGTGCCTGTGGGCCCGCACTTCCTCGCTTCACACTGCCATCTTGGTATCTCCGATGACACCGCAATGCCGTCACTGACCCCGCTGCTGCACCATTATCTGTGGACACAGCTCGTGAAGAACACAGAGCACCATCCCTCTTCGCAGCCCTGGATTCACCAATGATGCTGCTCCAAGCTGAGATTGACGCAGCTGCCTACCTCATGGTTTGGGAGCACCGCTTGTAAGTTAGACGAAGCACTGCCTCGCCCCACACCGCAGCCCTGGTCCACCGATGCCAGCACCATCAACTCCAGTTTGTCAACCGATGCCGCTGCCTACACCGCGACCTGTGGGCCCTGCACTCTGCATAGCCTCATCTTGCATTGCGGCCTTGGGTCTACTGATTACAACGCTTCAGCAACGACAATGCCACTGGCTGCACAGTGACCTGTCAGCACTGCAACAAGCACCGCCCTATTTTGCACTGCAGACCTGGTCTCACCGACACCACTGGACAATGTCACCAAGCCGCTGCCTGAACCTTAACTTGAGGGCACCGCTTCACTTCATACCGCAGCTCCAATGCCTGCTGACACCGACACTCCTAACTTCAACTTCGCGTATGACTCAAAGGGTCAAACGACCCCTGCACCGACTTCCGGGACTGAGACCACCAGAAGGTGCTACACCCTGCAGCTCCAAAGGTACTGTTTTACGGGTCTCCCCAACACTGTAGGTGGCCCGCGATGCCACAGTCAGCTGGAACTGTTGGATTTGTTTGTTTTCGAAGCCGTAATAGCCCAGGACGGACCTATTGACTTCAAGAAACTGTTTATAAAGCCTATTTTTGCATGAATCGTATTTGGATAACTGTATTTTGGATTTTTATCATTATGGTCTTGTTTTACCGATAGAAACAATGGATATTTTTCTTAAACTGGTTTGATGTCCTTTTGTAGTATTTTCTCTGTATTATTGTTTGTTATGTGCAAGTGCTTTATACATTGCCTCTTAGATAAGATTGACTGCTCATGCAAAGCTACCAAAAGGGTGAGAAAGGGTTATTTTAGATGTGAAATCTCCTTATTCTGACTAGAGTGGTGGATTCTGCCTGGCTTAGGAGCATCCCCTAGCCAGCCATTAAAACCCACTTCTAACAACCTTTAGTTTATATAAAAATAGAATAGACACTGGTTAAGGAGCACTGCATTTGATTTGATTATTTTGTAAATGTCTCAGAAAGCACGGTGGGAGTTAGTGGATATATATGTAAGTGAGATTTAAGCTATTGTAGTAGGGCACCCATTTCTTTTTTCCAGTTTATTCTTTTTATAGTGCCTTATTATCAAACTTCACTGAACCAATATCCTGCTTTGATTTAGGTACACGTTCTAATATATGAGACAGAGTAATGTCAGAATCCATCAATCAAGTTGAATGATCATGTGGCCTAGGCAATATGTCAGAAAGCACTAACCATGTACTCTAGATCCAGTTGGAAAGATGCACTCCTCCATCCCTCACCATCACCCCCAATGGCCACGTACAACACATATATGAGGGTCAAAAATAGAATTGCAAAATAAGAATGGGATAAAAGAGAAAACATGAAAATCGGACTCCACAACTCTGAGTTGTTACTTCTGCTGGGCATTGGTACATGCAGGTTGAAGTGGGGAGTTAAAGCTATCTGAAATTTCTTAGTAAACTACCATTAATTTTTCTCGGTGACTGTACAGAGAAAGAACATACCTTTGCTGTATCTCTGTGTAACTAACTCGGTGCTTTGAAATTAAAATACTCCTGAAAGAGAGTATCTTTATATAAGTCCATCAACACGTCTCTAATATTCGAAAGATAAGTACCTTAAACTTTGTTGAAAAGAAACTTCATTTCTACTTAACTCGATGCCACTGAAAAGTAATTACCAGTCATCATGATGTCTTTTGGGATGTCAGAAGTGGCACATTTCTGAGGTCTCGTACTCAAGGACCAGGCAGACTGATCTAGTTGCGGCTGTACTCGTGCACAGAGCAGGGTGCTTTTACTGAAAATTACCGATTTGCTCACTTCGAAGCAAGGATACTAGACTCACTCGCAGTCTAAAGCATGTGGGATGGAATTATCACCACGTAGAAAGTTGCTACCAATGACATTGACGCCTTGAGAAAGTCGCGGGATGATTTCCCAGTTTGTGCGACAAAACATGTGTTGGCTGATCAGAAAGAAAAGAATAAAAAAAAGAAAAGTATTTACTATCACTAGGATTTTGTACATTTCAGAGGTTTTGAAGGTTTTGCAAAGGGACTATAGTGTAGCATCATAATGCAACGTTAGCAGCTTTTTGCAGTTGATTTTGTATAATTTTAGTAGATTGCATATAATCTGTTTCCTCTACATGGCCTATAACATATTTTTAACGGTGCCTTTTCAATGTTTTTTAGAGGATTTTTAAAGGAAGTTTTAATTAGTTTTTTCCAAAGGTTTACAGTAGCTGTGATGGTTGTATTGTAGGTGTGATGGTGAAGGATAACGCCTCTTTACGATGTTGCAGACTATCCTTTGCTGTGCAAGGCCTTCAGGAATGTGCAGCCTGAGTTGACTCTATGCCCAGGCCACTTTTCATGCCCTGAACCTACATTTCAACTAAACCCCCACTTACTGGGGCCTTTGGTAGAGTGCAGCAAGGGTTTGCCACAGGCAAGACACCTCCCATGCACCCAACTGTCAGCTGTCCATGTAGTTTGCAAGCTAATTTGTTAGCCCAGATTTAAAACATATACTTCAAATGATTTCAAAACTGTTAGCAAATAAAAAAATAATTGCCCCCATGTCAGGTTTGCATGATACCCGGGATCCCTGCACTGGGATTCACTTGACATCCTAACAGAAAGGATGGTGGTCGCGTGACATGTTCCCTCAACTGCTCCGGTTAGTACGGTGAGGAACTTGGGGGTCAAGTTAGACGCCACCCTAACAATGAAGGCTCAAATTCAAACTGTCGCTGGCACCGGTTTTGGCATGTAAAAAACCCTAAAAAGTCCTTACCCTGCTACCGGTTGACTACCGATAGACTGTAGTACAGGCCTTAATTACATCCAGGTTGGATTACGTCAATGGTTTGTATCTGGGCTCACCTGAGTATTTACTGAACTGTCTGCAGGTGGTCCAGAATGCGGCGGCCAGAGCCATTCTTTTGGTGGGACCCATGGCACGTATGATGATACACCTGAATGCATTGAATGCATTGCACTGGCTACCGGTATGGAAGAGGATCCAGTTTAAGGCCCTGGTTCTGGCTTTTCGTACCTTTCATGGCACTGGTGCTGTATATCTCAGGAGAAGGGTCCAGCACTACGAGCCGAAATGTGCCTTGAGGTTTTCGGGGCAGTCTCTAATGCTTAGTCCAAAATGTGGCCACTCCTGGTCTAGCGGTCGCTCCTTTCAAATACTGCCTGCCTGCGCATGGAGCTTCATCCTCTTAGGCAGGTCCAGGACCTGATCTCCTTTAGGAGACAGCTAAAAACCTGGTTGTTCCAGTAATAACCCTCCTTGGGCAGGTTGGCCTCTGGGCTCTGGTTGCCTGTTATCTGGTAGTCCGTAAGCCCCGGGAAACTCTGTGGAGTAGCCGTGCGCTTTATAAGTATCTATTGTGATTTCATTTCATTTCATACATAAACAATTTACTGCTGGATTTTGTACAGATGAGTGAAAGGGTCAATTGCTAATGGAAAATAAACACCTGTGTATCCCTCTTTTTAGCAAACCCCCTCAACCTCACTAAGTTCACAATGCTTTATGTCTTTCCAATTTCCATATATGTGCTACAGCATCAACGTTCTTCAAAAATCAATTTGTGTTGCTCTTGGGGAAACCTGATGTACCTGCAGTGGGCTTAACTTGGGAATCGACTGCAACATACCATGAGGATTATACAACAACAACAATGTTATGAGCAAATCAGCACTTATTGAATATTGTTTCACTGCATGTGCGAAATCTTAACATGTTGAGTGGTTGCAGAGGTTTGAGTAGATCTGCGAAACTATTTGCCAGGACTGCATGATGCCTGAGGTATTTGCACAGGACTTTACTTGTCAACAGCCTGCCCAAAGTATCATGCAGATTCATGAAACAGCGCAATAGTTATTAGCATAAGAAAACAACCTGGTCCTCCTACAAGAACCCCTTGGTGGATCTGCTAAGTGCAAAGGTTGTGAACACATTAAATATTTGCCCCATTTATCCTTTACCCTTTGATGACCGGGTATACATCTTGATAAACAAAAGAAATCTAAAAGAAAAAAGAAACTGCTGGCTACTAAGTTCCATATGGAATCGTCAAAGGTTGTCAGAGTTGTTAACACATGAACACTTTTAGACCTCTTTTTAATTGTACCACTACCATAATGGATTTTCCCAATTTATAAAATACCAGGACTAGGCTAAGCATGCTAAGGGGCTGACACATTTCAGTTATGCAAGTATATTTCAGTGCAACATTAATAAAGTCAACTAAAAGAGGTTTCTTATGTCGCCAATTGCTACACTGCAGTAATCTCCAAGCAGGTGATTGAAGTGTAATTCTCTATACAACCTCTCAAGTTTCCTTTAGGAGAAAATCCTGCAAAATACTCAAATATAAGTCAGCAAAGAAGACGCAATGGATAGTTGTTAACATTTGTTACATTCGGACCATCTATCACTGTCCATCAAGACAGTGGTGGTATCATTTTGGTAGAAGGCTATTTTACACAGGCTGAACACTCTCAAACTTTCTCGATAATGGGTTTTGCCAGACTCTGAGCATGTTCTTCAGCTGTCTCCTAATAGTAAACTTATATGTTGCATTGCCTTTCTAACTGTGTCATCTCAGCAGACATTTCCTATAAATACTTCTACACTGAACATAAAAGCAGCACGCTTGGCCAGTTAATGTTGGTATATCTCATTCTGTAGACACTGCACTTTCAGAATGGGGTTGTTATCTCTTTTGGAGGCTGCTTCAGTTGGACATCTTTAAGGAGCAATAATTGCCATCTCCATCCGCTCGGATTATTCGATGTAACGACACTTAAATACATATAATATGTATAACGCTGTGAATAACTAGACATGCAAGCACAATGATGTAAAAATGAAATGACATTAAAAGACACAATTCGATTATAGTGTGATGTCATTTTTGATAGCGTGTAAATAACCATTTAAAAACAAATACAAGAAAGCTTCTTATGCTTAAGTAACTTTAATTTATTTTAAAGTTATGTACCATCTCAGCTTTTGATAAGAATGCATATCATTGCTAATTGGTGTGCGGCAAGATATTGTTTCAAATATATCATGTGACACATAAATTGTGTGAAAATATTGTGGCATCAAAACTATTGGGTACACAATGGTGAGAATATAGACGATGAGAATATCATTGTTTAAGCCTTTTCTGCTTTATTTTTACAGTTATACATAATACTGTGTTTTAAATGTTTAGTTTCATTAGTTCTTGTGTTATAAAGTGTTATGTTTTAGAAATAGTGGTCTCTAGTTGGCAGTGGCTTGCACCCTGTCCAAGTACGGATCCTTATTCTAGCCAGGATAAGGAGATTACACAGCTAAAATACCCCCTGCTCACATGCTTGGTCTTGGCATGAGCAGTCAGGCTTATCTCAGAGGCAATGTGTAAAGCATTTGTAAATAAATACACATTCACGCAGTGAAAACACTACAACATGACACCACACCAGTTTTGAAAAATAACCAATATTTATTTAAATAAAACAAGACCACAACAACAGAAATCCAACATACAAAAGTAAAGATATCACTTTTAAAAGGTTCAAAATAGTGTAGTCCTTAGGAACCTATGGTTGCGTCACTTTTATCGCAAAGTACCTGGCATCTGACAAAATCAAAGACAAAAAAAAGGTGCAGGGAAGGTGAAGTGAGGCACTGGAAAAGCAAAGCAATGCATTGGTTTCTTCCTCCACGGTGAGGTTATACATTTGTTTCCTACTACCAGGGGAGGTGATGCGTTGGTTCTGTACTGAAGGGGAGGTTATGCGTGGGTTCCTTGCAGTGCATTGAAAATCCTTATATGATGGATTGCTGCAGTTAAACATCCCCTGTGTCAATTTCCCAGCCTTGTAGCAGGTGATGCATCGATTTCTTCAGCCGCACAGCAGGGCCTGCATTGGAGTCAGAGCGGGTGCCTTGGAAGACGGAGACATGGTGCTCAGGATTCAGGCTGTAACGATCTTCCAGCTGCATGGCCAGCGCAGCGTCCATTCTTCAGCTTCACCACCATGATGCATTGGTGTTTCAACCGCATAAGGGAAAAGAGGTGCTGGAGTTCAATGAGTGGATTTTCTTGGTTCTTTGCAGCAAAAGCCATTCCAAGGGCCCATAACTGGAATTGGCACCCCTTGGCAGATCAGAACTCTCGGCAGAGGAGTTCAGGTGTTGCAGAGGAAGTGTTTTATTGCACTGAGACGTATTAACAGGAGGCAAGCACACACATGCCCTTGGAAAATGTTGGCAAGCTGGATGTAGAAAGCAAAGTGCAGTCCTTTCACTCCCAGGGCTGAAACAGCAAGCAGCAGGCCAGCACCACAAAACACCAAGCAGAGTGGCAGTTCTGCTCCTGCAGCATCCAGTTCTTCTTCCTGGCAGAATGTCCTCTTAGTCCAGAAGTGTACCGAAGTTTTGGTGTCACAGCTCCAGTACTTATGCCACCAGTCTAGCTCAGTAAGACCCATCAGTCTGGTGCTGTACCATCAGCATATACCCAGCACACCTCAGCTTACTGTGTGTGACTGTCTAGAGTGAATGCAAAAAGAGCCTAACTGCCAGTCTAAAACAGACATGGATGCCACAGGCAGACAGAGGCATAGAACGGTAAAGCAAAAAATGTTTCACTTTCTAAAAAGGGCCTTTTCAAAAACGCTATTTAAAAACCAACTTCCCTAAAAGATGTATTTTATATTGTGAGTTCAGGGACTCCAACCCCTATCTCTCAATCTCTTCTCAATTGGAAGTTACACTTGTAAGAGGTGACAAGGCAGATCCCATGATAACATATGGGAGAAATAGTCCTTGCATTAGTGAAAAACGAAATTAGCAGTATTTCGCTGTCAGGGCATGCAAAACACCCCAGTACATGTCATAATGTTTAAGTACAATGCATCCTGCCCATGGGGCTACCTTGAGCCTACCTTAAGGGTATCGTACATTCAGTAATAGGGAAGGCTTGGTACTGACAAGTAGGTGCATTTGCCAGTTGGACATTGCAGTTTAAAACTGCACTCACAGACAGTGCAGTGGTAGGCCTGAGACATGTTTGCAGGGCTACTCATGTGAGTGGCACAATTAGTGCTGCAGGCTCCTAGTAACATTTGAATTACAGTCCTGGGCACACATGGTGCACTTTGCTAGGGACTTATCAATATACCAGTCATGGATAACGCAATCACCATTACAATTTAGACAGAGAGCATATTCACTTTAGCACTGATCAGCTGTGGTAAAGTGCCCAGAGTCCTAAAGCCAACAAAAACGAATTCGGAGAAATAGGAGGAAGATGACAAAACGTCTGGGGATGATCCAGCAAAATAGGCCAGGTCCAACAGTAGACTAAATATTTTTAGTGTAGTTAGGTAATACTTAGCCATTTTTTTCAAGTTATTTGAATGTTTGGGAGGATTGTTGGTTTTTACTGATGAATGGATTATAACATTTGTATAGGTTTTATGTTGCTGATTATAAAAATGCAAATGTATTTTATTATAGTTATTTAATAGATATTTTTAGAATTGTGTAGTTATTTACTCGCTCATTCCTAATTGTGTTAATTGGATGATTATGTTATTGATTTAAGTATTTTATTGTTTATTAATACATTTGATGTTATTAAATTGTATTGCTTTTTTATTGTTATAGTGAATTTATATTGTTAAATAAGGTGTTGTTACCATTTTCTAGTATTAATGTAAATCATTTTAGTTTTTTTTTTTAACTTTTGGGCCTGTTGGGTGGGAAATATTTTCAATCTATGTATTATTATTTGTTTTTTAATTTTTTCAATATATTGTTATGCATGCCTTTATATGTTAAATTCAAGATTTTAGTTTTTAATAATGTATACATATTATTTAATGTTAAACATTGTTTATAATTTCTTTATTCAAATATATTTTATGTATATTTATATATGTGGTAAAAAACATTGTTATTGGGTGGTGATAGTCCATTGCAAGAAATAAAACCACATATTCTTTAGGGTAAAATATAGTTTCAATAATTTAAATACAGATGCCCTCTTGCTAAGGCAACAAGCAGAAAGGCTTAACTTAGGAAAATATGTAAAGTATTTAGCAGTAACAAAACAGAAAAAATGTAGAAACACTATACAATTAAAATCCCACAGTCAATATATAAAATAGCGAAATGTAATTATTAAAATTATTAAAATGACACTAAAACAACAACAATCCAATAATGGGAACCAGATATATGAATTTTTAAAGAAAAGGTAAAGCCGCAAACAGTAATCATTGATGGTGGGTGCAATTTCAGGCCTACCAGAATGGAGCGCAGGTCGAATGCACCACACGGGTTCGTCCTGATCAAAGAGTTTATCTTCTAAACTCCATCTCTGAAATCGAAGTTGAAATCCTCCAGTGAGAGAAGGTTGCAGACTGTATATACTGAAGTACCCTGTGTCCCAGATAGCCACTGAATGAGGTCCCACTGAAGATGTTGGTATAGCCAGGTTTAAAGATCCGAGTGGGTGAAATTCTAATTTCCCAGTCACCAAAATGTTTGTGTCAGGCTGGTTATGTTTACAGCTTTGTTAGGTCAAGATTTCTACTGTTGCACTTATGGCCACATATATATGTTGGCAATATGTATACTACATTGCAACGGCGACACATTATACATACTACCAACATGAAAGTCCACCCACCCAATTTAAATGGTGGGTTTTATTACGGTGGTAACTACACCATCACCACCATAGCCAAGCCAGTCAGATGGCCTAATGGCTTGACAGAGTAACAGCTTTTGGAGAAATGGCTACATGTCCACCTGCTCAATCAGGATGGGTGAAGACAAAGCTGTTTTTTTAACTATCCGTCGTCTTAGAGACAGTAAAAAACTAATAATGCTCCCGGGGGAGGATTACTTTTTTTATTTTCAGAAGCATCCCTGCACAAAACAGCGGATTGCAGTGACAAAAACCTCCATGGTGGCGGTTCATGTCAATGCTTTGAAAAATGACCACTAGCTTAGTGGTGATTTATAAATAAGGCTGGTGGGATGGCCAGCAGGGCATGAGAGGCATGTGCTCCATCATCCTGGTGGAGCAACGGCTCGATCGCAGAAAAATCATTCAGGCCCTTAGTCTTTTTTATGGCACCGAAAATCCTTCAGCAGGGCAAGCCTGTTATTGTTTTTGGCAAACTCCTCCTAAAGTCATCCACTATTGCTGTGATCTCCCAATGAAGCCCTTGAATGTCCAAAAATGTTCTAAGTTCTACAATTTCTGAATTTCTGAAGTAGCTCTTCATGGTCACTTCTAAGGCTCCCAGAATCTCAGAGACAGCCTTATGGGGGTCAGGAGTCACTTAAACAGTGGCCACCAGCAGGTCCAGTCCAATTGCAGTTGCTACTGGTCAGCTGGCTACTTCGGCTAAAAAAGGCTCGTGCAACTTGTTTGGCCCCTGTAGCCACACAGGAGGTCAGCCAACTGACCCTTGGAGTCCACTTCTTAGTCCTGGGTACAGGTGGGAGTCCAGCCCTTCAGGTCTCTATAGATGTTAAACAGTAGGTTCAGTTATCTTCTGCTGTCTTTCCACAGGTCCAGAGAGTGTTCTGATGAGCTGTGGGTGGGGTGCCAATCTGTAGATTTCACCAGCCTGTGAGTGGGGTAACTTTGCTGTGCTACCCTGCATCAAAAGAAAAGGGCAGGAAAGCACTGTATCTATGAGTTGCAGCGCATTCCTATCCTCTTCCACTGCATTGGCACACAAACAGCTGCCTTGTGCCACCGCAGGCACCCTTGCACCTTTATGCAAGGGTATCTGCATTGCAGAAATGTTTGGTTTTCTTCCTGCACAAAACCAAATTATGGAAGCATTTTTCTCCTTTTATATGTATAGCAGAAAGCAGCATACAGAGGAAAAACCAAGGAGAAATAATGTTATTTCTCCTCATTACACTGACCCTGTGGAGGAGTACAGCTGTGATGCATTCCCAGGTTGACAAGACCTTGTAAATCTGGGAATGCATCAAAACTCCTTGGTGTTTTGTGGGAACCACACACGCACACAGTGCATGGATGTTTGGGGGGCACCATATGTGCCACCCTGGCACATAGTGGAAAGCCCACTGGTGACAGGGGCCTTCCTAGGGGCTCTCGAAGTCCCAGTCCAGCTGCCTTTTTGTGGTGGTCAGACCGACATGAAAAGGCAGTTGAAAAGGGCCATCATATTCCCTATGGCGGTGCCTCCGCAGGTACCGGCCCCATTGTAGGGACTACAGTCGGACCAAGGCTTCCACGGGCTCCATGAGCCAGTCGGAGGTTTTGATGTGTCCCTCCACCCCTGCTGCGATCTCACCAACCGCATCCAAATGCAGCAGTCGGACTGCTATGCTGGATGTTGGTGGGACCAACTTCACAGCCTGTCAGTGGTAGTCCCACCGGCATCATAATGGGGCCCTAAGTTGGCTTCTTTTGAGATATATAGCGAGTTCATAAATATTATCTTGTCATATTGGCACATTATCTGTTATAATTGCTCACACAGTGATGTCATTTAACTTGTCATTAGTGATGTGATATTTGATCTCATCAGTGAAGTAATTAAAGATGACATTAGAGATGGTACCAGACATTTAAGCATTGATTTCATTTGAGATGTCATTAAAGATGTAAAACCCCTTTAGAGATATCCTGGTAGCAAAAGAGAAAAGCTGGTGTGCCATTTTTCAGATAAAGCATCCTTCTAACAGTTCCAACAAGGTAGAGATGAAATATAAGTAATTTAAGTGTGGTTTAATCTTGACTAAACCCAGTGCAGAATCAAGTGAACATTAAGACATTCTAATTTTTATTACTTGAAGTTCTGCTAGCTATGATGCTTCATCATCTCATAAAATGTAACAGGTTTCTCAGATATACTTGCACATGAAACATCCTCCTTCTTTGCCATTTCTTTTAATTGCTTTTCTATTAACGTGATGGCGAAATGTGTTTTGCAGGCATTTTGCATTTTACCAGTCTTTCAGAAGATATATCCAAGGACTCTCTTTAGAAGAAATTGGAAACAAAAAGGCAAACTTCCCATTTTAATTGTCCTCTCAAAATGCATAATGAGGAAACCTTACGATGAGAGAATTTTTCTTTCACATGGCTACATTATTTAGACTCCGACACAGCATTTATTCAAAATAAAGTGCATCCAAAATTATAATTATTGTTGAAAGCACCATATGTTTCCTTGAATTAAGCGCAAGTTAGCTTCTGGCCAGAAATACTTTCTGCAAAAGAGAGTGTGAAGATGGTGTTAAGATGAGTAACTTTGATAATAATTTTCTAAAATGAGGATACATAATTGTTTGATCTAAAATACATCAAATATATGTGGTTTTGCAGTTGCAAAGGTAAAATGTCAAATACTTTTGATACAGCGCTTAGTGTTCATCTCTATAATTATACAGTATGTTGTACTTTTTGTCTTTTATAGCACAGTATGAAACACAATGTCAGCTGCATTGCAGTGGTTTAATATGAGTATGTGTTGTTAATATGTAAGACCCACTAAAGTAATTTAATAATTATACGCAGAGATCTGCATGTGGAAGTTAAAGGTCACTTTCCTTTTACAATTGTTTAAGGCGTAGAGATTTTTCTTTGGTCCTGGGTTAAAGCAATATTACATCTATTTGAAACTTGTACCCTTGGCATAGGCTGATGTGTTCTCTACTGCTATTGCCTGTCTCTAATTAATCAATGTATCAGTTTAGCTAAGGTGTGCTGCGTCCGCATGCAGAGCCCTATCACATTTTTAGGCCACATCGCATTAACGACATTGATGGCTAACCACATTCCACGTTATTTATGATCAATGTGGCAATCTTTTCATTCCATCGCGGTTATTGTGACTTGAAATTTTATACCACATCTTTAAATGCATTTATTTATGTATGTATTTATCTATTTATTCATGCAGTTTTCTATAGCGCAATTGCATCCAGAAGCAGGGCCGGACTGGCCATAGCGGGCACTGGGCAATCCCCCGGTGCGCCGCACAGGTGGGGGCCGGTTTTGGGCCCATGGGTGCCGGTTTTGTTACAGGGCCGTTTTTGCAGCATAAGAGCAAAGAGCTCGGCGGCACCCCCATCCCCCGGGGGTGGGGGGGTCGGGCGGCCGAGCACTTTGCCAGGGCCGGTTTTGGTTCCCAGTCTGGCCCTGTCCAGAAGCATAAGAGCATTTTAAATACAACTGTAATTACACATGGGAGCAGTGGTGGCTGCCAGGAGGAGAAAGTGGTGGGGCAATAATAAATACATTTAAATAAAAATGTACCTGCAGCATGTCGCCTCGGACCTCTCAGCTCTTCTCCTGATCACAGGCTCACAGACTCCCCTGCACCAATCCAGGTGCTGCTCTCAAGCTGGTAGCACTATTGCCCCACATGAGAACAGCATATGGATTGTACAAAGCAGGCTGGTTTCACACTCCAAGAGGGACTGAGAGTCTGTGCCCGCTTCACTCCATGCATCAGCATGCAGTCATCTAAGTGTGCATGATGGTTTGGCTGTTCTAATTAAGATGGCCAAACCGTCATGTGCACTTGCAGTGCCCACCACATTAAATGCCCTCCATGTTTGCCTTGGCCCTGCTCCCAAGACTCTGCATGGCTCCTGTCATGAAAAATGAAATTATAATAAAACGATTTTAGTTTCATTTTATTTTACATGATTTTATGCTGCTGAGGAAGTGGGACAACACTCCACCGTCATATTGGAAGAGTCACGCTGTGTGGGAGACAATACAATTAAGCCCTGAATTGGAGCAAGGTAAAGGGAAGGGAGAGAAGAGAACAGGAAAGTTAGCATAGTTAAAAAGAAAGTGAATAACCTTCTAGAACAACATTGCACACACTGCACTCACATACACACAATCATTTGAAAGCTCCAGAAGCATGAAACTCCAAGCACTTCAAAGAGAATGCTCTAGAAACTTCCCCCACTTTGAAGAAGGCCCCAGGGATAAAAATAAGACACTCAAGGGCATATGTGCAAGTGACGTGGCGAAGCATGTCGTTAGCCTCCTTGGCTTAACGACATGCTCCTCTACTTCTGAATTGCAGGGCTACACCATATGTACAAGAATATGGTGCAGCCTGCATTTCCGCTTGCACTGGTGCTAGGTTTTTCAGCTTAGCACCAATGCTTGCACCCTTGCACCATAGTGCAAGGTTGTCTGCATGCAGGAGAAGATTGTTTGAAGTTCCCCCTTCCTGCACATAAGCAATCTTGAAATGCCGTTTTGTAACTTCTATGTAACTTCTATGTGTGCTGCTTAATGCAGCACAAACAGAAGTTGCAAAAACAGCATTTTTACAAAATGATTGTTTATGTGCAGGAAGGGAGACCCTCCGGGTGAACAATGGGCCCCAATACTCCCACGCATTTTAAGGCAGCTGGTCATTTTACTTCCTCCTGGGCATAGTCGGTTATAGTGCCTAAATGTAAGAAAGGTGATAAAGCAGATCCAAAATGCTACTGACCCTTGTCCCTCCTGGATTCCCTGGCAAAACACCTGGAGAGGGTCATAGACTCAGTTTGGATTTAGGAAGAGACTCTGGATGGTGGAGCAACACCTAATCCTTGAGCTCCTAATTGGGAAGTACACAAGAGCCAAGGCAGGATCAATCTATTTGTGCTTTGCAGATCTTTCAAGTACATTTGACCACACAATTTATGGCCCATACTGCTGTTTTTGGGGCCTCTTTAGAGATTGTTAGCCTCCTTGCACACTTATATGAGAACCTTGCAGCAAAGGTGCAGTTTGGTCCTAATGGGAAATTAACACCCTCTTTTAGAATTAGGCGCAGCATTTACCAGAGATGTGTAATGGCTCCCTTTTTATTTTTTAGAAACGGAGTCGATGACACCTTACTGACTTTGTAGTCTGAGGCTCCAGTGGTTGCTGGCCTCCGGATACCTCTACTTCTCTATACTAACAATGATGCAATTATCTCAAGGGCCGTGGTAGGACTCTAGAGATTATTGAATTCCTCCTCAGATTAAATGGCCTCCAGTAAATGAATATTTAACAAGTGCTAAATGTTTATAATTAGCTGTGTAAAAAAACACCCAAGAATGTAAGATCATTCCATCATGAGGGGGCCCAGATAGCTAAAGTGTAGTCCTATTGCTATGTGGGTGTGTTGTTTACATGTACGATCTCCTGGATAGATCATGTACTCAAAGCCAGGCTGGAGATGAAAAGAGCCTGTGAGGGTGTTTTTAACTTCTGCAGTAATTTGGGCAGTTGTCCCAATAAAGAGATGGCCACAATTCTTAAGGCGAAGGCCGTTTCTGTAGCAATCGATGGGGGAGGGGTTTGGGGTTACATGAACATAAAGATTGAAGAAAATACATTTCTAATGCGTTTACTGCTTCAGTTGTCGGTCCCAGATGCTGGATGCAGCAGTGATGCAAGACATTTGTGATGGGTCCAATCCACAAAACAGTGGCAATCTGTCTGACCTGCTCAAAGAGGAGATGTATCGGTTTGGCTTGGGGATGCGTCGCTCAGCAGAGGAGGCATGGGTTATACTCAGAAAATACCTTCGGCCCACCTTCAAGAGTCCAGGATTGGTGTGGCCCCACTTGTCAGGGTAGACTCAAAATGGGAGAGTTTAGGTAAAGAAGCAGGAGGCTTGGTTGTTCTTTATATCCCTGAGACTTTGGATTAGGAGGCCAGCCAGCTAGCCCTTGGAGTCACTCTGGGTTAAAGTGATGCAAGCCCAGTGCTCTCACCCAGGCAAGAGGGAAGCAGGCAGCAGGACAGCGCAGCATGGCAGAAGTACAGCAAAACAGCAGTCCAGCAGAGTGACAGCACTTTCAGCAGTCCTTCTTCCTGGCAGAGTCTTCACAGGTCCAAAAGTGTACCGAAGTGCTGGTGTCAGTGGTCCATCACTCATACCCAGTTGTGCCTTTGAAGTGGGGAAGACCTCAAAAACATGCCTATGAAGTGCACACACGCCCTCCCTTCCTACCCTGGCTCCAGACTCAATTCAGGGGGGTAACGCAGCATTTTGTGTGGGGACAGGATACGGTCTATTCAGGTGTAATTGAGGATGGGTCAAGCTCCTCTCTCCCATCCTGCCAGGAAGGCAAATTAAGCCACACCTAAGCTCTCATTGTATGTGGTTCGCACAATGCCAACTGTCACGTACCCAAGACAGGTGATCAGAGACAAGCAGCAGGCACCAAAGGGCTAAACTAAGAAAAAGCCAACTTTCTAAAAGTGGTATTTTCAGAACTGCAATTTAGAATCCGACTTCACCATAAGTTTGGATTTTAAATAGTGATTCCAGAGACATCAAACTCAAAAAGTCTATCTTTTCACAATTGTGAAATACACTTTTAAAATGTAATAAGGTGATCTCAATGTTATCCTATGGGAGAGATAGGCCTTGCAGTAGTTAAAACGGATTTATTGTTTTTTCACTAACAGAACATGCAAAGCGTAAACATACATGTCCTGCCTTTTAAATACTTTCCACCCTGCCCTCTGGGCTGTTCAGGGCCTACCTAAAGGGTGGCTTATTATGTAAAATAAGGTAAGGTTTGGACTTAACAGAAGTAAACTGTGCTGGGTTGAAATGGCAGTGTGAACTGCACACTCAGACTCTGTAATAGAAGGCCTGAGACACGGTTAAAGGGCTACTTCTTAAGTGGGTGGCACAATCAGTGCTGCAAGCTCCCTAGTAGCATTTAACATACAGGAACTATATACAGGAAGTAACACTTTCCTAGAGAGAACACAAGCACTAGTTGGCAGTGGTAAAGTGCACAGAGTCCTAGTACCAGCAAAAATGAGCTCAGACAAGTGGAGGAGGCAGACATAAAGTTGAGGGAAAGACCACCCTACTGCTGTCAGGACTAACAGCTCTTTTATTAGGTCTTTAGTACATCTTTCCAAAAGTTCTCCAGTTATCCCCTTGTTTTATGATGAAGTTTTCAAAAGGGTAGAGCACTTTGCAGTTCTATGACCTTAAATGTATTGGCCAGCGATTTAGACTGTACAGGAGCTAGTGCCATTCAGGGAGCGATTAAGGGAGGTGCTGGAGATTGACAACTCCATCACCTTCCTGGAGTTCCATCATGTTAATTACTAGTTTGACTTTTTGGGGAAGATTTACAAGCCCATTGCGACACTTTTGCACTACTGTTGCGTAACTTTTCTGTACACAATGCGGCCTGTTTACAATGTGATACATCTAGGGAGATCAACATTTCGGTCTTTGGTGTGAAGACATCTATAAGACCATACCCAGGACATAGGTTCTTGTGTGTATTGATGACCCTGAATAAGACAGAACAGCACACAAGATTCCATGGTGCTCCAAAGATCAAGATGAAAGTGGCAATCACCATACAGGGGCAAGCGCTCATAAAATAGTGCCGATTCTCTTCAGTTTGAGTATTGGATTGCCGTGAGTTCGACAACACTTGCATTAGTCAGGAGTTGCCAGCATCTTTGTTCTCATCAGAGGAAAAGTTAGGACGAGAACAAAGATGCTTGCGAATGGTCTTTTTTTAGAGTATTATACAGGCGTCACTACAGATAGTGCAAAGTGTCTTCTGAGATGGAGAAATCATACTATACTGCTATTGTGATTGGTTATGTTATCATTCACCATTGACTGGATTTTAAATCCCTATGTTTGAAATCTGGTTACCGGATTTCTTTAATTACGCATCTATGATCAAGAAATTTAAGAAAGAACATAGAGACAAGCATCAACATATGAATCTTCTAGAATTGTGTATGGACATTGATATATAAAAGGGTGATACTTAGCTTGTGGTGATTGTATGATAATTTTCAGTTACTATTGTGCTTTCCTCATTCTCATTTCTTATTTCAGGATCCTGTGTCCTTGTAGTAGTGGTTAATGAACCTGCTTCTGGCTCTCTATTTGGTGCTTTTCCAGAGTACATTTCCAAGAGCTCATCTACTATTAGACTTTTCATTGTCCTGCCACAGTAAAATTGGACTCCTTACAACTATCTGTGAAGGGGGAAATGGTAGTAGATCTAAATAAGATACTATTACTATATATTTGAGATCTGAAGATTTTACTATCTTCATCTATGCAAAGGAGAGCAGGTGTCCTTTTATGATATGATGCATCTTAATTTGAATCATAAGGATGGGATCCACACAAAAGTGCAAGTTTTGCTGCCGAAATCAGCAAATACAAAGCTGAATACTGATTTCTCATAGACATCACTGGGTTTCAACTAAAGAGAGAATTGATACAATAGCACATTATGTTTAAATATCTTGAAGAAATATAGGATGAAGGTGAAATTATTCTTAAAAAGGAGAATTTTATTCAATGTAGGGGTGAATAAATATTAGACTCTAAGTCATATATAATGATGCTAAACAAACTCATTTAAATTAAGTGTATTGATTAAATCCAGGGGAAGTATGAACCAGCAGTGACATCTGAAGATGAGCCTGTACCCCTGAAGGAAGAACATTCAAAACGTTTTGTGACAAAAAGGCTAATTGCATTAATAAATAAATATGGTTGGAGCATCTGTTTAATCTGTGTAATTTATTTCTAGTATTAATTTGTTCAGAAGGCAGACTTTAAAGAGTAATTTGCGTGACTTGTTGGATGTCCATATATATTGTGCTGATGCTGATTTCTTCAGATATATCGTCTTAAAATTCTTCTTATATAGTTTCAAATATTGACATTTTTGGAGGATTTTTCATTTACAAGGTTTGCCATGCAACATATAACTATTTCCAAATCTGTGTACAAGAATTAAATATACTGTTCACTGGAACAACCTATATTCCCATGAATACTTTATTAACAGAGTAAAAACATTAGTAACTTTTGAATTAAAGTGCAATATTTTAATAAAACATGCCACGAGCCATGTTTTACCCCAGCATTTCTGTACATATTGTGCAAAGGGTAAACTTTAAATCATCTATACTACTACTATAAAGAGAGAACTTTGAACCTTTGAGGCGGGTAAACTCGGGAACCACAGCGCCAATCCAAACACCCGATACATCGTTGTAATTGTCAGGGTCTGCAGATGGACATAGACTATATAAAAAAATAAAATATACGTTCTTAAAATATTTACGATTAACAAAAAGTAGTCCCTTGGAAGTAGCGCCGGCCGCGACGTGCGTGCTGACATCAGGAGCACGGGGAGGAGCGGCAGACATGAGCGCGGGGGAGCGGTGAGGAACGGCGAGGAGCGGCGGACAGGCGGGGAGGAGCGTCGGCTGAGGTAGGTGAAGCGGCCCGTGTGCGGCTCATTGGGGGCCCTGAAAGTGGCTGGTGCACTCCGGGGAACCCACGGACAACGTCGGGGCGGCCGTGGGCCCTGAAGCCTGAAACAACGTCGGGACAGGCTGCTAGTTAATAACAAAAGGAAGAGCTTTTCTCACACTTCCGCACTCAGTAGTTGTGGACCAACAAGGTCAGTTTAATATCTGCAGGCTTTAATGCAGAATTTTAATTCTCAATCAGTCTCAGCTTTACATCTCGTGCAAATACAATGACATTTGTATAAAAACAAATCTGTAAATCCAACCTCACCTAAATTGCATTTTTTCCCAAATTCCTGATAACATTGCTTCTAGATAGCTTAGTTATAACTTCATGCTCCATGGTTTAGAACTTTAACATGAAAGTGGGATCACAAAGTGCAGACCTACAAGTAACAGCTAGGTTGGTGATGGAAAAACAATATTTGAAGGTAGGGAAATACTGACATATGGTTTGCAACTAAATCTGAGTGCAGTAATCAGTCTTGTTACATTTTCTTGCAACCATATGTGAGTATTTTCCAATCTTCAAATCATGTTTTTCCAGCTGTATCTGTTAGATTTGCACGTCATGATGCCACCTTCATGACTGAAGTTATATACTATAGTCTATTGATTTACCACGCAGTCATCACTGCCTAGCATGGATTTCACACTTTGGGGCAGATTTACAAGGACTGGCTAATCCCTGTATATCAGCAGAGATGCGCCAGTAAAAATGTGACACGCAATTCTACCCTTATGCCACCACGGATGCGTCGCTTTTACAATGTGGCGCACCGTGGCATAGGGATAGCAACTCCAGCAATGTTCAGGGACCGCCCACACCCAACGTGCTACCCCACTCCTTACGCCTGCTTCAAGTAGGCGTAAGGTTTCATCGCAGCGGCCTCTGAAATGTGACTCAGTGAAACCTTGTGGATTTCACTGTGTCACTTTCACAAGGATTTTTCTGACGAAACACCCACCCTGCATACATTAAACCTGACACAGATTTAATGTGGCGCAGGGCTTTACAACGTGCCGCATCTCCCTAGATGCGTCACGTTGTAAATGAGTCACAATGTGGCACAGGGTTTACACCGCCGCAGCGTCAAAGAAGTGATGCAAAGGTGGCATAAATGTGTTGTAAATCTGCCCCTATGCTGGCATTGTCGCATGTGTAAGCATCATGCAGAATTTGTCAGGGACACCTTTCAGCGTATTATTCTTAATCTTTGATTATCCTCCTGAGTTTTTATTAGTTATTTTTTATTCTTGGGTCAACCTGAAATTTCCTGTAATAATGATGCTCCTAAGATGGTGTCAGGTACTGCTGAAATTGGAGACAGTAATGTCGATCCACTTCTTACATTTAACATTTGGGGGTCCATTAGGATGTCGAGCGGATTGCCTCCGCCAGGGTGGCGGTGGCCACCGCCACCCTGGCGGAGGCAATCCGCCTGACAAGCACTCTCGTTTTCCCCACCGCCTGATTAGGATGGTGGAGAGGACATCGGCGGACCCGCCGCAGTCGCCTTTCGACCGCGGCGGTAATAGATTAATATGGTGGCGGTGTCCAATGGACACCGCCAGCCATATTACGATGGCACAAAGTAGAGGCCTTTCCGCAGCGGCAATGCCGCCACGGAAAGGCAGGCGGAGATTGCTGCGGGGGCCCCCTGCAGGGCCCCCAGTTTGCCACTACTGTTGGGGGGCACATGGGGGGTACCTATGTTACCCCCACATGTACATATGGAAAGCGGCAGGCACCGTGCGGTGCCTGCCGCTTTGCATCTTGAAATGCGTCAACATATGTTTTGCATTGTGGCAGGCGGTGCAGAGAGCACCACCCGTCACAATGTAAAACATGTAGGATGTGCCCGCCACTGTGGCGGGCACATCCTAGTACCCACAACGGGACCCCCGCCCTTATGGCGGGCGGTCCCCATCTCCGTTAGGGTGTCGGGCGAACAAAGTCCGCCCACCATCCTAATGGACCCCTTGGATCGTCGTCTGTGAATCATATGATATAGATATAATGGATTGATTACATACATGTGGACAAAGATGTGACTTTGCATACATTCATCTATGGTCACGAAAATTAAATCACGTTCAGATGGACATTGACTTGACTGATGCATTAAGATTTTATTGGCCCATGCACCCTGTGTTTCATTTAATTAATAATACAAAAATGTCTTTCTAGACAATTGGCTTGGTGTACGCCTGTTTACTTATACAATACATCCATATGTTGAGATTTATGTCCGCAGGCTGTCGCTTCACAGATTAACTCTGGTTGTTACTTGTCTGGGACAAGCAATTTACAATATTCACAAAATATGCATGGGAATGAATCCCTAGTTTGCAAATTACCCTTAATTTGATGGTGTTGATAGGCCCCTATTGTGGACCAACGAAAGACATTGGGGCAGTCCATATTCCTTATCGAACACACCTTTTAAAAAAAAGCAGAGCCACAAGAAACACACTTATTGTATTATACAACTATACAATGATCAGAATAAAACCTCTTCATAACTCCTATGTCTCAAGAAAATTAGAAAAAATAGAGGCTTGAAGCACGGGTAGAAGAAGTCTTTATTACTGTGCGATTAATTAAAATCTTTACAGTATAAAACACATGAACACCCCCCCCCCCCCCCCGAAGAGCCCTTCCCCAATGAAACCCTGTGTACAACTTTAAAATAACATAACGAGTATTTTCACTACTTTATGTCCATTAAAACTTCTATTAAAAAAGAGAAAAGAAATACAAAAAAAACATTTTTGTTTGGTCCTTGTCTTCCCACCTTCTAGAATTTAGAGCATGTGTGAGAGTGCGGCGTGGTTATTCTCGACACAATACCAGCGGTCAGTCGGAATGTTCTTCATGAGGCCCTAAACCAACCCTGCTTTGATTTTTGAAGCACGGGTACATGCTTGTGCCCCTGCTTTTTATTAATCTCCGTAATGCGGGCGTAGAGGCTTCCATAACTAACTTGATTCTGCTGTCTCCTAAGTTACCTCTGTTTTTTCCCTTTAGCATCATTACAATACACCGATAAAACCACTGTACTTGATTAAACCTGAAGGGGATTAGATACTAAACCTGATGCTCTGTGGTCTTACAATATTGCCAATCAGCGTCATTAATTGTTTCCAAGGCTGCGTTAGTGAATGCGCCAGGCAAAAATACAATTTACTGATTGAACTGAAGGCTGGGTACAATTTACAGCTACATGAAGCTATTTTGCATCTTCCTCAATCCACCCCACTAACTCTCTGCATGGCACGGATGAATGCTATTTTCAAATCCAGATTTACAATTGGCCCATTAAATTATTATTAATATTATTACGAAAACACTTGTTTGTACAGGGATCACAACTACAGGTTCTGTCATGTTTATCCAACCTGGTAATTACCGGGTGGAATAAAGTTTGGACCCTATGCTCAATTTCCGCGGGTGAATCTTGTCAGAAATACCTGGGGAAAAAGGCTTAAACTTAATGGATCCTTGCAGATTTTGGAGAAGTAAGCATCAAAAGGTGCATGTTATTCCCCATTAAAGGGACAATGGTCAGAAAAAGTGCTATTTAGCTCACGTGAATACTTCCAAAGCCCATAGTGCACTAAATACCACCTATCCCTCCAACATACTTTTAATCAGGTCCTTAGTAGCAAGCTGCCATATGCCAGTCATACAAGAGGTCACACAAGGAAGCCAGACTGCAACATATGACATCAATAAGGTTATTGCAAGGGGACATTGGGCACTCAAATGGACATTTTTAATGTTTTCATTTTCAAACAGAGTGTACCTGTTGCACTTCGCTACATGTGTTACAAGGTGTGCGGAGAGGTGTGGCGCCGCGGCCAGGGCGACTAACACTGGAATCTGGGAATCAGGGCAGCAGGTTAGCCCAACACCATGTGACTGAGCAATAGCTTGCTTATTCTTTCCAACGGCCCCCAGCGCCTAGAGACCCTTACGGGTGATTGTCGCGCTTTACAAATGTGGATTATTATTATTATACAAAAAGTAGACAGTAGAACAGAGTTTTGAAATGTATTTAAAGACATGCTGCATGCATGTTTGTATTTGTATTTGTAATGGTTTGTATAGCGCTAGAATCGACCATCGAAGGGGTATCTCTGCGCTTCAGCAGAACTGTGAGGAAGTGGCAGCATATTCCGACAGGATCAGCAACGACAGAACAGGAAGGTCCGAAAAAGGTAAGAAAATGACATTTACTCGAAATAAACCATAATAATTAAATGTTTAGCACCTATACAAAAGTCGTCCATTAACATTAAAGTTTTGAACAGCCATCCTCCAAGAAATCGACGTTTAGATTTGTATCTACGTATTTCAGAAGATGGTGAGATGCGAGTCTAGTGGTGAACCTGATTTCCCTCATATCACTATTTATAACTGTGCTATTCTATCCATACAAGCCGTTTGCATTGTTTCGAGCCTTCACAAATTACCAAGCATTCAGTCAACATGTCCAATTCAATTAGACATACCACAAATAAACAAACTGTAGTGTCAGCGTGATTAGATGTGATTGCACATAATTACGCCATGTGTTAATTACAATGGGCTTTGTTTTATTAGGAAAGCAGTAACAGCTGTTGCTACAACATGACTGTTAGTAAACTCTATTTGAAGCTTATTCTTTCTTAAAGGTTGTGGTTTCAGGAGGGATATTTTATAAATGACATTGGGGTATACATCAGCGGCCAGCATGCCTTGCGGGTGTGGGGGAGTGGACACGGGGTTAGCGAGGGGGGACTATGGGGTGGTGGGTCGAAATAATAAAAAAAATAATGCTAAACTTACCTTGACGGGTTCCACTTCTTCTCTGCTGCTGCTCTCCTGCCTCTGACAGGAAGAGGAAGCAGGCAGCCAGGCTCCCTACTCTAAGCCAATCACAACACTGCAATGGCAGCATTGTGATTGGTCTGAGCGCCGTGACACAGCACTCAGCCTGGGGCATGAGGGGTGGGCATGTTTTCCATGGAGCCTGCAGGGAGAACAGGGAATCCACATGACTGGTTTGGGTGGCCCGAGAGTGTCGACCAAACGGTCATTGCACACTTTGGAGTGAGCAAAGCACTCCTCCCCCACCCGCCCCCAGCAAAGCAGCAGGACACACCAGGCAGCATAAAATGATAATAACAAAGTTATCATTATTTTATGTTTCTCTTCTTTACACTGCTTATACACAGTGGGGTGTCGCTCCTCCACCATAGTGGAGGAGACACCCCTGGTTGTGTATTTCCTCCACTATGCAATATCAAAGCATATAATTACACTTTAAAGATTTAACTGCTTAAGCGCGAAGGCCTGCCCCCATCTATCAGTGCTGAGCCCATTTTTTTATGTTTGTAGCAGCTCGCTCTTAAGGCGTCATAACATTTTTCCTCAAAAGATATCTAGGCCTAATTTGAATTGTTTCCCCCCCTATTTTAGAGATTGTAAGGGAACCCCGGGAACTAAGAAAATAACCAAAATGTGGGTTTTCTTCTAGAAAATATGAAAATAGTGCCGTAAAGACAGTGCATTTCTTTTCGAGAAATCTCTTTAGCAAATGGCCTGCTAGTCAAAGATAACAGGGCACAGGTAGTGTTTAAAAAAACACATTTCTTATAATTTTTCACATGGGAGTTAATTCATCCTATGTTTTGTTGTTTCTACCTACTTGCAGTTTATGATGGGAACAGATGTGAAGTTAGATGAATTTGGAAAGCTAATCATATAGAAATTCGCCCTGGGTTATTTCCGTAGATCGCAAATGACTTTATTAAAGAAATTATATTTGGAATCAAAAACAATTAACAAAACTAAGAAAAAATGGAAATAGGTGTCCTTTTCAAATGCAAGTCTTTTCCTCAGAACACAAATTACAAAGGTACTACAATCTTAAACCTGTCAGACTCTATCTTGTCATAGGCATATATAGGGACACATTATTAAGGTTTTGGATCGGGGTTGCATTGCGTTTGTGGTGTTACCTTGCATTGAGAAGGTCTTCCAATGCGTGGAGCGTGGGCATTCCCATACATCCACCCATGGATTTTGGAGTATTCCCAGATTTACTAATGTTAGTAAACAAGGAAATGCACCAAAATGCTACCCCTTCCCCAGTGAGGGGTAATGAGAAGAAATGTTTATTTCTCCTTATTACTTCCTTTTTCTTGGGGATGGGGTCCCCAGAGCCTAATGAGGCTCTGGTTGGGGGGGGGGGGGCATGCATCGCCCGTCCCCTTTTAAAAATAATGTGGCCTTGGGGGGTGGGGCCCCCAGGGTTTAATGAGGAAATTAATAATTAATGTGGCCCCCCTCCCCTTATGATTGTATAAGACCATGGTGGATAAGCTCAAAGGAGCCTAAAGAGGCTCAGGGTGGGGGGCTGCATGGCCCCTGCCCTTACATTTTGGCACTGGGAGATGTGGTTTTCAAGGGTCTAATAAGTCTTGAGGAGGCGGACCACATGGCCCGCTCCCATTTTTATTATATGTGGCCCCAATGGATGTCGTCTCAAGGGATTAATGAAGAACAGGGGCGGGGGCTACATGCTCTTCTATCCTGTTTAATTGTATTTGGCCCTATGGGATGGGTTCCCTGGGGCCAATTAAGCATCAGGGAGGAGGCTAAATATATTGGTTTGGCCCCAGGGGATGGCGTCCCCAGGGTCTGAAGGCCAGCCCTTTACTGCACACGGCAAAGGCTATGCATGGTGTGGAGTGTTGCCACAGGGCATGGCAACCTCCCACTGCTCATGGCCAAAGGCAGTGAGCATCATGGGGTTGGATTCCTGCAGGGTGCTGGAAGCACCGCCTGGCTGCAACACAGGCCTGCGGCTAACCAGATGCCAAGCATGAACAATGGCTATGTTAAGCGTAGGGTGAGTGGCTGCCTGCGGGTAGTTGAACTCAAAGCCAGGCTGCAAACCAGGCCCTGAGTACATCTAAAGGCTGTGCGCAGGTGAAGTTGGCTGCCTGCAGGGCGTCAGCTGCCTCTGGGTGGGTTGGCCTCAGCATGTTGCCAGTTGCCTGCTGTGCACAGTCAAAGGTTGTGTGCAGCGTGCGATTAGTTGCCATTGTGGAGTTTGTCATAGACCAGGTCTTAGGACATGCACAGCGGGGGTTGCATTATGTATGGAAATCAAATATTACTTTATTTTATTAAAAAGTAGAAATTCACTGAATAATTCAAAGGTTAAAATAACATTATAGTTAGGTGTGATGAAAAGATCTGCTATTGTTTGAATAAAAACCATAGAAAATCACTGAAAAAAACAAAAGTTAAAGTAACGTTATAGTTAGGTGAATATATAAGTGACAACATCAACATTTTGAAGAAAAAAAACACATAGATTCACCAGAGCTAACTATTGCTTGCACTGCACCCCTGCCATGCACTGCTTATGACCTCACGTATTGCATCATCCAAGCTCTGTAGACTAGAATGGCATATGTACAGCATACCTCAGTGTAATATGAAGGATCCTTAATGCCATTATATATATATATATTACCTACTGGCGGTCGCCAGTAGGTATATATAGTTAGGATTGATTTCCATAGGGAAATCGCAACATTCTATTGGGAATAAATTTGGCGCCGGTTGAGGGATCTGCCTGTAATTTTCCTTAACTTTGCCTCGGGATTCGTCAAGCGGGGGCTGAGATAAAAGGGGGGTCCCAAAACGTGTTTTCCCCTTGTTAATTTCCATAGGGCGGTTGGACTCACTTTTAGCCCGAACGGCTGAATAGTTTTCCACCAAACTTGGCAAAATTGTAGGGACTGGTAGCCCGATGTGCCTTTGCTATGTCTCAATATATGTGCTCAAGTGAATTTTGAGTAATTTAGGTTCAAAAAAATATATATATCTGTAGCAGCTTACCCGTGAGCTTACCCGTACGCTTACCGTACGCGTACCGTACGCGCACCTACGCATACTGTACGCGTACCTCTAGTGCGCGAGCTGCATTCTGATTGGCTGCCAATGTCTGTCAACACTCCAAAACAGAAACTGTTGGCAGCCATCTTGTGCCTCGGTAGACTGACACACAGGAAAGCAGAAAAACAAACGTGTAGAACTCAAAAAGGGGGCAGGGGAGAAGCATCCTGACGCCCTAGGCCTGCTCAGGGGGTCCCACAAGGACCCGCAAGGCCCAAAAAAATAAATAATAATAATTCGGAAAGTCGTGGGGTACGCTTACGGTGCGCGTACCGTACGCGCACGGTACGCGTACCCGTACGCGTACGGTGCGCGTACCTCAATTTTTTTAAAGAAAAAAAAAGATTTGGGGGCCTTGTAGAAACACCCTGACCCCCCTAGGGCTGTTCAGGTGGTCCCACAAGGATATGAACATATATAAACGTTATCCGCTAATAGAATTAGCATTTAAAAAACCTTGCGAGTTCACTGAAAAAACCAAAGGTTTCAGGCCTTATATAGTTAGGAATTAGCATTTAAAAAACCTTTGAAATTCACTGAAAAAACCATAGGTTTCAGGCCTTATATAGTTAGGAATTAGCATTTAAAAAACCTTGCGAATTCACTGAAAAAACCATAGGTTTCAGGCCTTATATAGTTAGGAATTAGCATTTAAAAAACCTTTGAAATTCACTGAAAAAACCATAGGTTTCAGGCCTTATATAGTTAGGAATTAGCATTTAAAAAAACCTTGCAAATTCACTGAAAAAACCATAGGTTTCAGGCCTTATATAGTTAGGAATTGGCATTTAAAAAACCTTGCAAATTCACTCAAAAAACCATAGGTTTCAGGCCTTATATAGTTAGGAATTAGCATTTAAAAAACCTTTGAAATTCACTGAAAAAACATTTTCCCTCTTGTACATTCACACGTGACTTTTGGGCGGAGCAGGTGGTTCGAGCTGCAGCGGTCCACGCGGTGTGTGTGGCGTTCTCACTGCAAGGTTCACCTGCGGCTTTCTTCGTCTTCATCCCTCATTTTTCATTTCTCATCTGTGTCCTATATTCCGTCTTGGCTCAGTGGACGGAGCCCGGGGACGGAGACGGACGGATGGACGGACGGACGGACAGACGGAGGATGAGCCCGAGGACGAGCCCGAGGGGGTGAGCCCGGTGCCCGGAGCCCGGTGCCTGGAACGGACTGGTACGAAAGCTGATCTGTGGCTCAACTACGGGGGCAGACGGCAGCTGCACGAGTGGCCGTGTGAGAGCCGTGTGAGAGGCTGTGAGTTAGCAGCCCCCGTGAAGTCCGTCCTGCCTGCATCCTGCAGCTGAAGCACCGTGCTGCAGTCAGCCAAACAGTGCATAAGCGTCATTCAGCACCGGAAAAAAAGACGCAGCATAAGCGTTATTCAGCACCGGAAAAGAAAGACGCAGCTGAACGATTTCTGTTACCTTCAATCACACCATGAGGCAGCCTGCTCAGAGCGGCATGTTTTTACCTTGAGAGGCGAGCCGTGGAGAAAGACATTGTTGAGCGGGTTAAAGGTGCGGAGCCCTGCCGTGCTCTGAGGCTGTACCCATTATCATGCTGCGCTGGCACTCAGACTCACCTGAAGCTGCCTGAGCCGAGTGGCGTGTTCTCCGAGCTCGGAGTGGTGCAAAGGGGGCGTTTGTGTCTGGGAAAATCAAGAGCAGTTTGGAGTTAGAAGCTGCAGGTACGTTCTGAGGTAGTGCGACTCTCGCGTCTTTCGTTTATATTGCCGGTGAAAAACTGTGGGAAGTTGTGTCAAAGTGTGGCGTGTGTGCAAAAGGAGGAAAAGCTGTGGGGGAAGACAGCCGGAGTCATTTTTGAGAGACCCGGTCCAAAAAAAAAAACAAAAAAAAACGGGCTTGCAAGCACTATACTGCACTATGAGTTGGACTTAGCCGTGTGCGAGGAGAGAGAGCATTGTGATTGACATTTGGCGTCTTTATAGAGGAGAACCCTTTGAGACACAGGGCCAATCTCCTCTTCGAGAACCGAGGCTCACAACAGTTCTTTCTCATTTATCACACTGAGATCAGAGGTAGAGCCTGGGCGCAGGGGGGGAGGCCCGCCCCTCACGAGTCTACTCCGCAACCTTGTCAGCTACTGAAATAAAAAGAAAAAAATAAAAAAAAAATCGTACTAAGATCAAGCTAAAAGGGAGCGCGATGAGATCTGGATTGATCAGGCAACATCCTAAACCTAATTCCACTTTGAGATCGCGGAAAAGAAAACTGGGGAAATCTGAGCCAACACTCCCAACAAACCCGAATAATCCCAAGGAACCCGGCTCAAGTGACCAAGAAAACACAAACACAAATAATATAGAGGTCTCACCTCTCACAGTAATGGAAACAACTAAGTTGACCCCAACTCAACCGCCAATCATCAACGGTCAAGTCAAGGTCCCCGCTGCCTCACCTTCCTTAATTACTGCCCTCCAGCTACCACAACAACAACAACTACGAATACAGGCACAAAAACAGGTCAGACTATCTCAAGTATCTCAAATGGAAAAATCCTTATCAATGGACTCAGTTAACCTTGTAACGATCGACGGCACACCGGCGAAGAAAAGGATATGTTCATATCAACCCAAGATTTACACAAAGTTCGCCTTTCTTAAAGACCCGGGAACAGCTATATTCTCTATGACTGGGAACATTAGAGGTCTTCAATCTCCACTTTTAAAAGACGAGCTCGACTGAAGCCATATGATCAGTAGCCAAATAGGCTTATCCACCCTAGTGGAAACTCAGTGTCAATCAACTCAGGAGAAAGCGACTGTCGTTCCCATACCAACCTCGCCGAAAACAAGAAGAGCAGTAGCATCCATCCCTCAGGAAGATCCCAAATCAACCCCCTCCAAAACGTGGGGACTGACGTCCGCTAGTCAAAACTTCGAAAAAAACTGGAGTATACCAACTGAGGCCAGGTCTCCAAACACAGCGGCCGACTCACATCCAGTACGGCAGAGTGAGACCCACCCTAGCAAGACCAGTCCCCATCACCTCGGTAAACAAGACGCTACAATGGAAATCAAGGTTTTGATACATAAAGAGGATGAAAGGGAAATTCTACAATCGCCCCAACCAGTTAGTAGTTCTCCAAACCCCATAAAAGAAATCAGAGCGATTCGAGTAAAATCACCATTAGAAATTGAAGAGCAACAACGCGGTACCAAACGATCACCAACGCTATTCACCTGTCCGGCTACATCCAAGTCACTCCAGTTAACTTTAAGTAGCACCACCGAACAAACTACGGCGATCAATAAGCCTACAGTGCAAGGGGCTACCCAGGGCGGTACCTTATTATCGAACAATGATTCCTTGCCCACAAAAAACTTCCCAGACAATGACAATGATATGTCTTCTATAGCCGCACAGGAGTGGGAAGAACTAGTGGCTACCTATAACCGTCATCCATCTGAATGGAAGCCCACTGCCGATGCTTTGCCAGGATCCGAGAGAAGCCACAGCCCAGGTAAAACAGTTCCTGAATCAATTTGGGCAACAATCTTAAACACATTGCAACTCTCGGCTACTGCCCTGGAATTCCAATCTCAAAAAATGGACATACAGCTTTGTGTTTTACAGACAATGGCTGACTCAATTTCAGGAATTGACTGGAAAATCTCTGAACTAAATGGCCTCATAAGGAGGGGTCAAGATGCCGTCCTTGTGGCCCAACCAACTTTATCACAACCACTATCTTGTGATCCAATTTTAGATAAACTATCATCTTTACCAACGATGTTGGGGGCACTAATAAGTGACCTAAAATCAGTAGTTCTACCAACACAAACATCACAAACCTCCGACTCGCCCTCAGATGTCCCAATAACACCAACTGACCTATTTGAACATCCAATCGAGCGGAGGTCAAACATTATTACATCTTCAACTGAAATATTACCAATTAGACCTCTGGTAACTGAGCAAAACATCACGACTGCCACTACAGTCACATCTTTTTCAACAGTCGTCCAGGAATCTCCTAAGTCCCGTAGAAAGAACAAAAGGAAAGGAAGGAATCGGGCTCAAAAAAGCTCAAATAAGATGACGGTAATATATTCTAATTCCTCCCCTTTAGTAGCGACTGTCACAGAGTCTCCGACAGCCAATGTAGCACAACCCCCTCAGTATAAGGCTTCCGAAACTCCATCACTAGTATCCCCATTGGCACACTCAAAAGCAACAAGTATGGTTTCAACGAGACCTGCACAAAAAAAACTCAAGCAGAAAACCTTACAATTCACAAAAATTAAAGTGGCAGAAAACTCTACTAATCCGGAACCTACACCATCTGAACCTGTCCCAACACGAGGAAGAGTGGATACCGCTGTGGCTAACAACACTGAGCCCTCCCTACATTCGACACCTACATCGGTTGGTACCAACGGGAATCCGCACATAGCTAATAAACAACGCGAGCAATCAAATGCTTCAGTCATACCAGACCCAACCAACCTTTTTCAATCAACTCAACAGGGTGTCAAGAGACCACTGTCGGATCCAAGCAAACCACAGTTTGTGAACAGTCCAACATCACACATAGCTAATAATCAACAATCAACTCAACAGGGTGTCAAGAGACCACTGTCGGATCCAACCAAACCACAGTTTGTGAACAGTCCAACATCACACAGAGCCAATAATCAACGCGAGCAATCAAACGTTTCAGTCATACCAGACCCAAGCAACCTTTCTCATTCAATCCAACAGGGTGTCAAGAGACCACTGTCGGACTCAATCAAACGTCAGGTTGGGAACAGTCCTACACCAATCCTCTTCATCCCAGAATATACATCCCGCGGAAGGAGTGACATACTCAACAGGGGTAACATTATAAGGCTAATGCATTCAATACCAAATCTATCAAACATCAGTTCATCTGATCTTCTGGCAATAGAATTCCAGTCAAACACCGAACCTCATTGTCCAGAAATCACAAAGGCAACCTGGCTCTCACTTGAGACAGCACTAAAAATCATGGAAGAAATAGCGACGTTTCAGCTATGGGGAATAGAGCTGAGACTTGAAGAAAGACCTCACTCTCCTACTCCTTTTCTTCCTTTAGGCAGACCCTCAGCACAAAAAAAGCACTACTTCAATATTAAAAGGAGCGCGAAACAGCTCGCCTAGGCACTGTCCCCGAGACCTAGAAAATTCCAATTCTGAACAAAACCAAAAGTTTACCAGCTGTTCACCGCGTAAAACTGGTCACAATTGGAACTTAATTCAACGCACATTCACAAATTCTACTATTAATAACTGACAGAAAGGGAAAGAGCTCACCAACCCATCAGAGGGACATATGGACATTAGAATTTGCTCTTGGAACATCAACGGTTTGGCGTCCAAAAGAAATGACCCCGAGTTTCTAGAATATCTGACTACATTTGATCTTATCCTGCTCCAAGAGACTTGGGAAGAAAAAGCATTCGAGCTTCAAGGGTTCACATCCTGCTGTATTCCAGCAAACAAAAACTCAACCTTTGGCCGAAGATCAGGCGGTCTGATGCTTTTTGCATCAATATCGACAATAGGCGAAATCGAGGCAATGGATCTTCAAATCGCTCCCCCAAGTGTCATTCAGGTGGTACAGATTCCACTTCGGTTAAAGAAGCAGCCCCAAGCTGTTACCATAATTAATACATACCTCCATCCCAAATACAAACAAAAAGGTGCGCAAGACCTAGCCAAACTGATGAAAAAAACAATGGAGGAAAGCGTGTCTGACTCATTCATCCTGACAGGGGACTTCAACATGCTTCTAATTAATAAAGAGCAACCTAGCGACCTTACCCGGGACCTGAACGTTGCATGGGCCGTACCGACACAGGGCCATACAAAAAACAAGAACTCAACGAAGCATTCAAAACTTTTACTTCGAAATTTGGAACAACTTAACTTAAGGGCCCTGAATGGCCGCTACCCTGGTGATGAACCACCAGTTGCCACCTTTCATGCGAATAATCAATCCTCCCATCTTGACTACATGTTCACATCCTTAAACATGCTCTGTCGGGTAAAGTCTTTTAGAATAGGTACGACAGACCTCAGTGATCACCTGCTACAAGAGGCCACAATAAATGCCACCTCCCATCTGGGACTTGAAACATTCATAGGCCTCGACACAGACATCGCCCCAAATTTAAGGCGGCTTCGCTGTACCGCCGGGAACATCGATTAAATTAGCTCCATGGCGAAAAACCTCTTCTCCCAAGCCACCAGCCACGCATCCAAGGGATCGGACGTCTGGGACACTTTCATCAAAACCATTAGGGAGCAAATGGCAAATAAGGTTCCCACCAAGCTACATCATCAACAGTTGCCCCCTTGCGGGATTCATTCATGTCCAGAAATGAAACTACAAAAAAGATTAGTAAATCAATTACTGAGACAGTTGCGAAAGGACCCTATAAATCATAGCTTGCAAACTGCCCAACGGGAAGCTAAAACAAAATTGAAACAGACAAAATGGGGCAATCAGCAGCGAAGGAACGAAGATCTATGGGTGAAACTAGTGCACGAGGGGAAGCAGAAGAACAGCTCCAGATTCTGGCAAATGGTTAAAAGAATACAGAATCCTGACCTTCCAGGTCAGAACTCGTACATAACTGAAGAAGTATGGTCGAAATATCTACTGGAGCACTTCAACAACGATGGGACCATAGACATAGCTCCTACAAATAAACCTTCTTTAACATCTACAAAGCATAACAAAAAAGTAAACCTCAATCACTACACACCCACAAACCTCCGTGAAATGGGGGAATACACTGCCAAGAACACACTAAAAATTGATAACCTTAAATTGGATAAAAGCTTAAAAAAAAACAGCTGAGTCAGGCCCCAAGCCAATTCGCCCATCAGACATCCAACGACAAATATCAAGGGGGCGACCAACCGGAGCTCCTGGGCCGCTCGGCTTACCACCTATGCTCTATAAATCAGATGCCGAATTTTGGAGCGCAGCCTTAGCACCAGTGTTTAACAGTATCAGACTCACACAGATCCTTCCCGAGTCCTGGCACGGTTCAATCATTAGCCCGATACATAAACAAGGTAGCAAGAGGCTTCCAAACAACTACCGTCTTATTGCTCTCATAGACGTGGAGGCAAAATACTTTGCTGGCCTTATCCTGGAGGAGTTAACATCATGGGCAACTGAGAATTCCTTCATGCCAATCAACCAAACGGGTTTCTGTAAAGGCCAAGGGACCACAACCAATCTAATGGCGCTATCACTGCTGATGGAAGCAGCAAAAGAAACTAAGTCATCTTTATTCTTTTCATTTATTGATTATACCGCTGCATTCGACCATGTGGACCGAAACAAACTTTGGATGAAACTGGACAAACTGGGAATACCTAAACATCTATTAGACGTCCTAATACTGCTCCACACAAACACCTGGATCAAATTTAAACTTGGGGCTGGAACACACCTTTCAAAACCCATAACGACAACAAAAGGACTGAAACAGGGATGTCTACTTGCCCCGATTTTATTTAATCTTTTTTTAGCCGATTTACCTGGGCAACTAGACAAATGCTCCAACCACGCACCGAAACTAGGGAAAATGATCCTCTCAAACCTGTTATATGCAGATGACCTGTTGTTGATAAGTCGGACCCCAATGGGCCTCCAACATCTTTTGGACATAACCAATGCCTTTTCAGAAAAAAATGCACTACAAATAAACCTCAACAAATCAAAGGTGATGACTGTGAATTATAAGAAAAAAAAGAACCCTTGCTGGTACTTGAATGGCGAAAAGCTTGACCAGGTCACCACATATAAGTACCTGGGAGTAATCCTCGACTTTAATAACACCTCGAGGGCACAGTTTAAATCTTTGCGAGGGAAGGCTACAATGACTTATATGGCTCTAAAATCATTGAAGGGTAAACTACCTGATCTGATACTTAAACCTCTTCTCGATCTATTGAGTGCCAAATTAAAACCGACTCTCACATACGGGAGTGAATCACACCACGGTAAGGATGCGGCATTACTGGACACACTCATTGCCAATTCATACAGGGCTATTTTCAACCTTCCCAAGTACGTTTCCCCGGCTCAGATTCGATTAGAATTTGGTATCCTGAAACAAACTCTAGCGAGGCAGAGCGTATACGCAACAAATTGGCATAAAATTCGCAACGCAGATGCAGGATCTCTATGTGCAAACCTATGGGAAGAACTACTTCGGCACCGCAACCTCGCGCCGAGAACATACCTATATGAATCGCTCAAAGTTCTAGGCCTGGCTGAAACCTGGGAAACATCAATCGATCTCTTGTCCTTTAAAAAAGTAGCTAAAAAATCAGCTAACATCATCTCAGCGATAGAAGACAAGAAAGACCTAGCAAACCGAGCCCATGGATGGCTAACGGTGGGAGCCTATGAGAAACTGCGGCCACAAGCGTACTTCAGTATTGGCATGAAAATAAATGTCAAAGAAAAATTCCTAAAATTACGACTTGGTGTACTTCCCATACTTCCACATCTTCCACCTTGGGAGAGAAATAACCCTTCACATCAGTGTCGCATGTGCAAAACCGGCAAAGAAGATATAATTCATGTGATTTGCATCTGCCCCAGCATAAAGGACCTGCGGTTCAATCTCTTACGTCCTTTTTTTAACCTTTATGCCGTCCGGACTTGCAGACAGGCAGCCAGATTGTGCTTTTCTAGTAGCGACACTAAATTGAACTGTCAAGTTGTGAAGTTCTTTGACCTAATAAGGAAGAGATTTAACCATGCTAGATGAACTTTTTAATTCTATGATGCTAACCATATAACTGGTAATATCACTGTAATTTTATGCACCCTAATTTTTGTTACGTTTAAGCAACAATAACTATGGACATTTTTCAATTTTGTAAAGATTTTAATTAATCATATACAAATAAATATTTACCTTACCTCACTGAAAAAAACATAGGTTTCAGGAGTTATATAGTTAGGAATTAGCTTTTACAAAACCTTTGAAATTCACTGAATTTTAGTGGTGTTATAGTTAGCTGGACATTTTACTCATAACCATTGAAATTGCTCCTATATAGTTAGTTGTACTAACTATATTTCGCGCACCCGCAATCCACTGCTAATGATGTCACATATTAGATCATTCATGATATGGTCAGTGACATCACTGATGACATCTCCAATGACATCACTGATGACATCACTGATGACATCATCCACGTGACAATCACATACACCTTTTCATACACTATTACAATTTTTCATCACTCTTTGTAAAATACAGAGTATCATACTTAAATCCATTGTCACAGAGATACAAGTATCTAAAAATCCACTCAGTGATTCATAGATGTATACATACATCTAATCACTTACCTATGGATTCACTCATACATGCTGTCAATGAACAATATAACACTATCAAAATACTTATACATCTATTACGACATTAAACAACAGCACGCATCCTATTCACATATGAAGTCATCCTACTCACTTATGCAAACAATGGATCATACTTACATATTTACTTAGCAAAACACTTATACAAACACCACTTCTTCTATTCATTTAGATAGTAAGTCATACTTAGTGAATTATAAAATCATTATTACAAGTATACAGTTATCCATACAGTCACTCACACAATCATTGTATCTTATGTATACTTATTTATATACAACAACTGACACATACACTGCCTTTTATTTTTCTAGTTTGTTGGACCTGTACCTTTGAGAAATATATTTGCTCATCACCACACCCATAAAGAAATTCCCTCGCCCAAACTGTTAGAACATGTAGTTTTAACTTCATATATCTACTGAATCAACTATTCACACATCTTTGGACAGTCACACACCCCCCACCGAACCACACACACTTTCACACTCCCATACAAATACTCAGTTAACTAATCAATAACTAATATAGACTTTCACATAGCTAGTAACCAACTGTAGAATCAGTTTACACAACAACTGACAAAGTGATACAGATATTCACACAGTTTAGTCACTATCCACTATATTTAGTGAGACATTATAAATTGGTCAAGTAAACAGTCAATTACACTGCTACTAAATCCTCCATCCAAATATTTATTTATATATATCCACTCATTCTTCAATGCAAATTGCTATATACATAATGCATATTTAAATAACGAAGCAAACCACGTTCACTGGATGATGTCATCAGTGATGTCATCAGTGATGTCATTTGAGATGTCATCAGTGATGTCACTGAGCTAAACACCTAAAGCAGCTGCACTGGCTCCCTATCAGAAGTCGCACAAAATTCAAAACCCTTTGTATTGTATATAAAGCAATCAACAATGTCGGACCCCAATTTCTTATAAACACTTTCAAACCTCACACTACCCTTAGATCACTACGTTCCAACACTGCCCATCTGCTCAATGTCCCCAGAACAAGAAGGGTCAACTGGGGAGACAGATGCTTCACGATTGCTGCCGCAAAACTGTGGAACTCCCTGCCCCTCAACATCAAAACCAGTCCCACCCTCATCATCTTCAGGAAACAAGTGAAGCCATGGCTGTTCTCACAGTAACTACACCGCAGTCGTCCTATCTTAGTCTAGAGCGCCGAGACACCCCTGGGTAATTGCAGCGCTTTAAAAATCGCAAAAATAAAATAAATAAAATAAAATGTCATGAATGATCTAATATGTGACATCATCCGCAGTGGATTGCGGGTCCGCAAAATATAGTTAGTACAACTAACTATATAGGAGCAATTTCAATGGTTTTGTATGAGTAAAATGTCCAGCTAACTATAACACCACTAAAACTTATAGTTTTGTGAGTGAATTTCAAAGGTTTTGTAAAAGCTAATTCCTAACTATATAACTCCTGAAACCTATGGTTTTTTCAGTGAATATATATATATATATATATATATATATATGTATATATATATATATATATATATATATATATATATATATATATATATATATATATATATATATACATATATATATATATATATACATTACCTACTGGCAGTCGCCAGTAGGTAGATATAGTTAGGACCTATTTTCCTAGGAGATCCGCAACATTCTGTTTGGAATAACTTTGGCGCCGGTTGACGAATCTTTGCCAAATTATTAAAACTAATGGCCAGGTCCGCTCAACTCCTATCCTGAAAGTCTTGGATTGATTCTTAATGGGGGAGCCGAGAAGAAAGGGAGATCCCAAAACGTGTTTTCCCCGTGCAATTTTCCTAGGGACCTTTAGCCGCAGCTAAAGCCGGAACTGCTGAACGGAATTACACCAAATTTGGCAAAGAGGTAGTCCTCAGTTCAGACTTGTGCCTTTTGCTTAAATGGTATCAATCTGTTCAGTAGATTTTTAGATATTAAAGGAAAAATTTACATATATATCTGGGCGGAGCCTAACGACAAATCTCATTGTGAGATCTAATTGGCTATCAGCACTTCATCCAAGAAGTGTAGGCAGCCATCTTGGGACCAATATGCATGATAGCACCCCATTAACAAGCATTGCAGTTAATAGAAGGTTTTAAGACTTTAGTTACATTATAAATCATTTGTTGATGGTACCATACTCATTTTAGGAATTGTGGTGTGTTCTAAGTTGATTTTACCATGTGAAAAAGCCTTCAGCTGGGATATCATGAATCATGTTTGAGAGAAAACTATTTTCTCATGCTTGTCCCATAGAGGTTTGGAAGGTGCTCCAGAAGCTAAAGTGAGAGCCTAGTGTCTGTAAATTCACATTATCTTTCTTAGTCATGTGATAATGAAGTCTGACATTCTCAGTAAAACATGTACATCCAACAAGGGCAGAGACTCTCAGTTGATTCTTTTGTGTTCTACTGCAGCTTTCCAGAGTGTTCTAAAGAACAACTAGAGCGCTAACAGCCTTACTATTGACAAAATTATGGCACACCTGAAGCCATCTTGACTGGAATAAACTGGTAACACTTAAAACATTTAATTTAAAAAGGAATAAAATGAGGGGTTGTTATGTATAGCCAATTTGCCCACTCGTGGACACCGTATGGTTACTTGTGCGTGTCCCTGCGAGGACACCGTACTAAGGTTGCTCTCACCAGCTGTCCGTTATGTTTGACAGTTGACAGCTGGTGGCCAGGGGAACTGTTGCTGTATGTTACGCTCCGCTTCGGAGCCTGTGTTGGCATTCTACAATAAAGAACTCAAAGGCATCTTTACCAGAGTCGGAGTTCTTTACAATTTTGTCCTAGAAATTATGGTTAGTGCTGTAGGAAGAAAAATTAGGACATGTTTTGAGTGAGATCTTAAATATCTTCCTGTTATATTTCAACAGAAGCAGCCTGGCAGTTGATTCTTTTGTGTTCTACTGCAGCTACCCAGAGTGTTCTAAGGAACAACTAGAGCGCTAACAGCCTTACTAATGACAAATGTATGGCACACCGGAAGCCATCTTGATTGGAATAAACTGGTAACACTTCAAACATTTATTTTAAAAAGGAACAAAATAAGGGGGGTTTATTTTGTCATAGGAATTATGGTTAGTGGTGTAGAAAGAAAAATTAGGACATATTTTAAGTGAGATCTCAAATTTCTTCCTGTTATATTTCAACAGGAGCAGCCTGTCAGTTGATTGCTTTGTGTTCTACTGCAGATTCCCAGAGTGTTCGAAAGAACAGCTAGAGCACTAACACCCTTACTAATGACAAATGTATGGCAAACCTAAAGCGATCTTGATTGGAATAAACTGGTAATACTTAAAACATTTAATTTAAAAAGGAATAAAATGAGGGGGTTCATTTTGTCCTAGAAATTATGGCTAGTGCTGTAGAAGGAGAATTAGGACATGTTTTAAGTGAGATCTCAAATATCTTCCCTGTTATATCTCAACAGGAGCAGCCTGGCAGTTGATTCCTTTGTGTTCTACTGCAGCTACCCAGAGTGTTCTAAAGAACAACTAGAGCGCTAACAGTCTTACTTATGACAAAATTATGGCACACCTGGAGCCATCTTGATTGGAATAAACTGGTCACACTTAAAACATTTAATTTCAAAAGGAACAAAATGAGGGGATTCATTTTGTCATAGAAATTATTGTTAGTGTTGTAGAAAGAAAAATGAGGGCATGCATTAAGAGAGATCTCAAGTCCTCTTCTGACATGCAGACTGAATAATCACTTTCAATACCAGCAGTAGACTTCCAGTTAACTCCCTGGTGAGCACCACCCCCCGCACTTCTCAAAAAAAACCAGCACGAACCCCTACACTACACAAACACCACTGCACTACCCTAAACCCTAAAACACTACCCCTACAGTAGACAAACACTACTTCTCTTCCCTGAACCCTAAAACACTACCCCATCACGACCCCCTATACTAGCCAAACACCACAGCACTACCCTAAACCCTAAACTTAACCCCAACACGACCCCTACACTACCCAAAAAACACTGCGCTACACTAAACCCTAAAGCACTACCCCTACGTTACACAAACACGACTGCACTACCCTTAACACTAAAACACTACCCCAAGCATGAGCCCCTACACTACACAAACACCACTGCACTACCCTAAACCTTAAAACACTATCCCTACACTACATAAACACCAATGCAGTACCGTAAACCCTAAAACACTACCCCTGCACCACACAATTACCACTGCACTACCCTAAACCCTAAAACACTACCCCCAGCACAATCCCACAAACACTACATAAACAGCACTGCACTACCCTAAACCCTAAACCTAAGCCAGCACGACCCCCTACACTACCCAAACACCACTGCACTACCCTCATAAACCCTAAAACACTATCCCAGCATGACCCCCTACACTACACAAACACCACTGTACCACCCTAAACTCTAAATCTACCCCCACCATGACACCCTACACTACACAAACACCACTGCACAACCCTAAACCCTAAATCTACCCCCAGCACAACCCCCTACACTACACAAACACTGCTGCACTACCCTAAACCCTAAAACACTACCCCCAGCACGACCCCTACACTACACAAAAACCATTGCATGACCCTAAATCACGACCCCAGCACAACTCCCTACACTACCCAAACACCACTGTGCTACCCTAAACCCTAAATCTACCCCAGCATGAACCCCTACACTACCCAAACACCACTGCGCTACCCTAAACCCTAAAACACTATCCCTACAGTAGACAAACACTACTGCTCTTCCATGAACCCTAAAACACTACCCCAGCACGACCCCCTATACTAGCCAAACACCACAGCACTACCCTAAACCCTAAACTTAACCCCAACACGACCCCTACACTACCCAAAAAACACTGCGCTACACTAAACCATAAAGCACTACCCCTACATTACACAAACACGACTGCACTACCCTTAACACTAAAACACTACCCCCAGCATGAGCCCCTACACTACACAAACACCACTGCACTACCCTAAACCTTAAAACACTACCCCTACACTATATAAACACCACTGTAGTACTGTAAACCCTAAAACACTACCCCTGCACTACACAATTACCACTGCACTACCCCAAACCCTAAAACACTACCCCCAGCATGACCCCCTACACTACACAAACACCACTGTACTACCCTAAACCCTAAAACACTACCCCAGCACAATCCCACAAACACTACACAAACAGCACTGCACTACCCTAAACCCTAAACCTAAGCCAGCACGACCCCCTACACTATCCAAACACCACTGCCCTACCCTCCTAAACCCTAAAACACTATCCCAGCATGACCCCCGACACTACACAAACACCACTGTACCACCCTAAACTCTAAATCTACCCCCACCATGACACCCTACACTACACAAACACCACTGCACTACCCTAAACCCTAAATCTACCCCCAGCACAACCCCCTACACTACACAAACACTGCTACACTACCCTAAACCCTAAAACACTACCCCAGCACGACCCCTACACTACACAAAAACCATTGTATGACCCTAAATCACTACCCCAGCACGACTCCCTACACTACCCAAACACCACTGTGCTACCCTAAACCCTAAATCTACATCAGCATGAACCCCTACACTACCCAAACACCACTGCACTACCATACACCTAAAACACTACCCCATACACTACACAAACAACACTGCACTACCCTAAACCCTAAAATACTACACCCAGCATGACCCCCTACACTACACAAACACCACTGCACTACCCTAAACCCTAATTCTACCCCAGCATGACCCCCTACACTACCCAAACACCACTGCACCACCCTAAAACAGTACGACAGCACGACCCCCTTCACTACACAAACACCACTGCACTAGCCTAAGTTCTAAATCTACCCCAGCATGACCCCCTACACTACACAAACACCATTGCACTACCCTAAATCCTAATTCTACCCCAGCACGACCCCCTACACTACCCATTCATGACTGCCCTACCCTAAACCCTAAAACACTACCCCAGCACAACCCCCTACACTACCCAAACACCACTGCACCACCCTAAAACAGTACGACAGCACGACCCCTACACTACACAAACACCACTGCACTAGCCTAAGCTCTAAAACTACCCCCAGTATCACCCCTACACTACATAAACACCACTGCACTACCCTAAACGCTAAATCTACCCCCAGCATGACCCCCTACACTATACAAACACCATTGCACTACCCTAAACCCCAAAACACAACCCTCCGCATGACCCCTACATTACACACACACACCACTGCACTTCCCTAAACCCTAAAACACTACCCCCTGCACGACCACCTACACTACCAAAACACCCCTGCACTACCCTAAACCCTGAAACACTACCCCAGCACGAACCTGCAAACACTACACAAACACCACTGCACTACCCTAGTCCTTAAATCTACCCCAGCATGACCCCCTACCTTACCCAAACACCACTGCACTACCCTAAACCCAAAATCAACCTCCAGCACAAACCCCTACACTACCCAAACAGCACTGCACTACCATAAACCCTAAAACACTACCCAATACACTACACAAACACCACTGCACTACCCTAAACCCTAAAACACTACCCCTAGCACGACCCCTACACTACACACACTCCACTGCACTACCCTAAACCCTAAATCTACCCCCAGCACGACCCCCTACATTACCCATTCACCACTGCACTACACTAAACCCTAAAACACTACTCCAGCACGACCCTCTACCCTACCCAAACACCATTGCACTACCCTAAACCTTAAATCTACCGGTCCAGGGAAGGCATGGCTTGGCAGTGCGGGCTGGACTGTTCCCATGAGGCACAAGGTCAGACTGATTTGCATATGGCCATGTCCGAACTGGGGTGGCAGAATGGGCTAAAGAGCGCCGATGGATTAAACCCAGATCTTTTCACTGAGTGTGAGTGTTTGATTGGTTCAGATGCTCCGTCCATCACCACCCCCTTTTGTACCGCTTAAATCTACCCCAGCATGACCCCTTACACTACCCAAACACCACTGCACTACCCTAAAAGACTACCTCAGCACGACCCCCTACACTACACAAACACCACTGCACTTCTCTAAACTCTAAATCTACCCCTAACACGACCCCCTACACTACATAAAAACCACTGCACTACCCTAAACACTAAAACTACCCCCAGCACAACCCCCTTACTACACAAACACAATTGCACTACACTAAACCCTAAAACACAACCCCCTGCACGACCCCTACATTAAACAAACACCACTGCACTTCCCACAACCCTAAAACACTACCCCAGCATGACCCCCTACACTACCCAAACACCACTGCACTACCCTAAACCCTAAAACACTACCCCCAGCACGACCCCATACACTACACAAACACCACTGCACTACCCTGAACCCTAAATCTGCCCCAGCAAGACCCCATACACTACATAAACACCACTGCGCTACCCTAAACACTAAAACACTACCCCCAGCAAGACCCCATACACTACACAAACACCACGGCGCTACCCTAAACCCTAAAACACTACCCCCGGCACAACCCCCTACACTACCCAAACACCACTGCGCTACCCTAAACCCTAAAACACTACCGTGGCATGACCCCCTACACTACCCTAACACCACTGAGCTAACCTAAACCCTAAAACACTACCCCCGGCACGACCCCCTACACTACTCAAACACCACTGCCCTGTGGTGCGTTTTAAGTTGAGGAATTAATTCCTCTTCAATCTTGAGGGTCCCTGGGGGCCAACAAGCCCACCAGGTACCTTCAGTATGTGCCAGGGAGCTGCGTTGCAGAGAGGTGTTCTGAGGCCAGGGCCCCTTTTTACACCTCTCTGCAACGCAGCTCTGTGGCACTTACTGGAGGTAGCTGGTGGGCTAATTGCACCCGGAGACCCTCAGTGTTCAAGGGGAGTTAACCCCCCAACTTAAAACATGCCACGGGTCGCGTGTGCACAGTGGTGAAGAGAGGGGGCGGGGCCTGAGTTCACATGTGTGCAAACTCACCCTGTGGCGCGGTTTAAGTTAGAGAATTAATTCCTTGTCAATCCTGAGGGTCCCTGGAAACCAACTAGCCCACCAGGTACCTCCAGTAAGCGCCACGGAGCTGCGTTGCAGAATGTTGTAAAAAGGGGTGTGGCCTCTGAACACCTCTCTGCAATGCAGCCTCCTGGCGCATACTGGTGGTACCTGGTGGGAATTAATTCTCTAACGTAAAATGCGCCACAGGGCGTGTTTGCAGACATATCACCTCAGGCCATGCCCCCTTCCTTCACCACTGTGCAAACGTGCCATATGGCGCGTTTTAAGTTGTGGAATGTATTATCTTTCAATACTGAGGGTCCCTGAGGGTCAAATAGCTCAACAGGTATCTCCAGTATGCGCCAGGGAGCAGTGTTGCAGACAGGTGCTCAGAGGCCACGCCCCTTGTTAGACCTCTCTGAAACACAGCTCTGTGGCACTTGCTGGAGGTACCTAGTGGGCTAGTTTGACCCTAGGAACTCTCAGGATTCAAGGGGACTTATTCTCCCAACTTAAAACGGCCACCGGCATGTTTACACAATGGGAAAGGGAGGGGATTGGGCCTGAGGTGATGTGTGCAAACACGCCCTGTGGCGCGTTTTAAGTTGGGGAAATATTTCCCCTTCAATCCTGAGGGTGCCGGGGGGCTAACTAGCCCACCAGGTGCTTCCAGTAAGTGCTACTGCGCAGCGTTGCAGACTGGTGGTCCAGGCCTTGCCCTTTTTACAACTCTCTCCAACGCAGCTCTGTGGCTCTTACTGGAGGTACCTAGTGGGCTAGTTGACCCTAGGGACCCTCAGGATTCAAGGGGACTTAATCTCCCAACTTAAAATGGCCACAGGGCACGTTTACACAGTGGTGAATCGAGGGGATGGGGCCTGAGGTGACATGTGCAAACACGCCCCATGGCGCGTTTTACGTTGGGTTAATAATTCCCCTTTAATCCTGAGGCCCCCTGGGAGCCAACTAGCCCTCCGGGTACTTCCAGTAAGGGCAACAGAGCTACCTTGCAGAGAGGTGGTCTGAGGCCATGCCCCATTTTACACCTCTCTGCAATGCAACTCTGTGGTACTTGGTGGTCATACCTGGTGGGTTAGTTGGCCCCCAGGAACCCTAAGGATTCAAGGGGACTTTATCCCCCAACTTAAAACGCCCACAGGGCGTGTCTACACACATATCACTTTAGGCCCCCCTCCCTTCATCAGTGTGCAAACGCACCCATGGCACATTTTAAGAGGTAGTTTTAATCCCCCTGCCCTATCATATACTAGGGCCTTACAGAGGAGGTCATGCTAATGACAAGGATACCCCAACGTATAGTGTTCACTAGTGTATGAAGGTGTTTTCACTGTATTCCAAGTGTCTTTTAACATGAGTCAGACTCAGTTACCACCAATACCCGTCTGAAAAAGTTGAGGGTACTGGGTGATTTTGCAACAAGGCATCTTTCTGCTCCTCTGTTTGTTCTTTCTGCATATTTTCCTTCTTCCTGCACTTTCTTTGTCTTTGAGGACTTCTGTTGCTTATTTCTGCATTTCTATTTTTTATTTCTGTGAGTTCTTCTTCTTATCACATGTCCTAACTCTGTAGGCATAGTTACAAACAAGCATTAAAAAAAACCTTTGAAATTCACTTAAAAAACCATAGGTTTCAGTCACGCTAAAGTTAGAAATTATCATAAAAAACATTGAAATTCACTGAAAAAAACAGGTTTCAGGCACGTTTTAGTTAGGAATTAGCTTTTAAAAAACCTTAGAAATTCACTGAAAAAAACATAGGTTTCAGGGGGGTTATATAGTTAGCTGGACATTTCACTCGTACAAAACCATTGAAATTCCCCCCTTATAGTTAGTTCAGCTAACTATAACTCGCGTGCCTGCAATGCGCTGCTGATGACGTCACATATTACATCACTCATGACATCACTGATGACATTTCAAATGACATCACTGATGACATCACTGATGACATCATCCAGTGAATGTGTGTTTTTCTGAAAATTAAATACGTTTTATATATGTATGTCTCCAGGTCGATGGAAGAATAAATGGGTATATAAGTGTCTAAATGGATGATTTTTTTGTAAATTTAATTGTATACCAGACTGATTAAGTGTATCTTAGTGAATACATGGGTTAGTGAGTAATGTTTAAATATGTAAATATCTGTATCAGTCTCTCACTTTGTGTATAAGTGACTTAATCCACATAATCGGCACCCAGAGCCTGCTTTATTCCGTAGCCAAGGTGGAAGATGCTCTGTGCAGGGGAGCAGACCGAATCTATATTTCATGAATGCAATTTTTATATTTTTGTCATATCCCAGATTAAAATACGCTTGAGTACCCGGCTTTGTGTATGTATGTGTTGAAAGTCATCCATCCATGGGCTCCCTGTGAAAGTGCGGCCTTATCCTCCAGCCATGACAGTAGTTTCATCGTATCCACGCTATTTTTTTAAAGATTAGGGTGGTTGTCGATGTTTCCCAAAGTTCATTTAGCCCCAATTTGTCTAAGCTGCTGTGAAGATATTTCGCAGCTGGCAGTAAAGTGTGCGTTTGTAGTTCTTTCCACAGCTGTTCGTTTAACGTTCCCAGAGGAGTTTTTCGCACTTCATCCCATGCAGTGATGAAGGGCCCTTGTCTGGTAATTGTTTGTTTCAAGACGCCAAATTCGAGTCTGATTTGTGCAGGTAAAGTATATTTCAGCAGCCCTAAAATGACCCTGTATTCTGTTGTAAAAGTGGCGTCAAGTATTTCCGTGTCCTTGCCTTTCTGTACCTCGCTACCATAGGTGATTGATGGTTGGAGTTTTGCACGACCCACCCCTGCGAGTGGCAGGATAGATGAGCCAGATAATTTAGAATTTAAGGTTTTTAAGGAAGTTGCTAATATTAAACCTTTTTGCCTTATGCTGTTCTTCTGCGCCAAGAAATGACAGCCGGAATACAGTTTCATGCTGAGGTATTTGTATTCTGTTGTACCTTCTAATCTGGTCTCTCCCCAAAACCAGTCTGCAGTATGTCACCTTTTGTTCCCATTTTCCATTGTTCTTGTTTTGTCCAGGTTTATTGTTAGATCATTTGCTTGTGAGTAGTCCCGTGCTGTATTTAGGAGATGTTGTAACCCTACTTTTGTTTTGCTGATAAGGACTATGTCATCTGCATAAAAAAGACAGGGAAGTGCTGTGTCTCCTAATTTCGGGTCAGCTTCACCTGTAGCCACGTAACCCTTTGCAAATATATGATCAGGTTGACTAGGGGCTGAGGGAGTCCCCAGTGATGTAGTTTGGACCAAAGTATGGTTGCGGTTAACATGATCAAAAGCGACCTTGTAATCGATAAAGCAAAGGTATATTGACGACCGTGTAGCTGCTGACTTGTCCATAAGCATTGCCATGCTTAATATGTTCGCTGTTGTCCCCACTGACTTTGTGAAGCTGTTGGAGAGGAATAGCAGATTTTTCTTTCAACCTATCCTGAAGGTCCCCCAATAAAAAGCCTGCAAAGAATTTTGCTTTGTTGTCTATTAAAGCTACTAAATGATCATTTTGAGGTTCCAGCTTGTCACTACATTTATGGATAGGGGAAATGATTGATCCTCTCCATGAGCTGGGCAAGTTGTTCAATGATCTGATTTCTCTGAAAAGTGGGTCCAGTGTTTCTGCCCAGAAGGTTGCCTCCTGTTTGTAAAGTACTGGTGGAATTCCATTTGGGCCCGGAGCACCATTTCTTCTCCCCTTTCGTATTTGCCTTTTGATGGCATTGATTAGAATCGTTTGATGGCCATTATTTGGTTGGTCTGGCCTTGATTTCCCAGAGTCGCAGTGACTGATTTTGACCCAGGCCTTGAGTGTCTTTTGGAAGTCTGGTTCAATTTGACGGGCTTGGTGCTTCTTGCTACGTTCAGTGCCTTGTTGAAAGTGAGACCCAAGATATTTTACCCAGGCTTCTTCTGTAATGTTTGTGGAGACGCCATCATGATTATGGTAAATTAACTGGCATATGGTACCCTGGAATCTGGTGCTATTGTTATGTTTTTGACATCATCATGCACTTTAGCCCTGAAATCCTTCTCCATAGCTCTATTCACATCCCTTTTTAGTTTTTTGAGGACTGCCCTTCCGTAATTCTTGTAAGTGTGGTTCATCGCTGGGCTTGTGTCGAAGGCGTCTCAATAATTGGTGAATACTTTTTTTTGCAAACTTAATTTCTTGCTTTTGCGCTATAAGATATTGGTTTGGTGCCGCTGAATCTTTGGAGGTTTGGTGGTCTGATCTTAGTCGCATGTGCCTCCATTGCTAATAGGAAGTATATCCATTTCTCCACTTCACCCTCTCCGACCCTTACAGCAAGTGTTGTTTTGCAGTTACAAGCATCTCACTTCCTGCAGCTATCTTAAATTTAATTTTTCTTAAGTTGATGGTAGCGATTGATCCTTGGGGCTCCCGGCAGTGTTCAAATATTGGAGTGACTGTTCTCAGTTCTAATTTTTGGGGCCAGTGATCACTGTCTCCTTTGTTACCCAACTGGAACGATGCAATTTGTTGGAAGAGACCAAGGGAGACGTATAGTCCAGAATCAAGCTTGTTTTTGCAGAGTTGTATGTCGTGACAGGGGGGTTGTCTTTTGGTGATCTACCGTTTAAGGCCCTTAGATTAAGATGTTCCAAAACCTCCACTGTCGTTTGTCCTATTTTGGTTTCTTTGCACACGTGAGGTTTTCCTTGCTGCGGGATGTTCCAGATTGGGTTTTGCAGACGCACTTCTTCGTCCACGGAGGATCCCATTAAGTTGTGGTTTAAGTCCCCAGTTAAGACAAGGTCAGTTGTGGGTCCCTCACTTATACATGTTTCCACAAAGTTACTCATTTCCTAGACTAGTTTGATTTTATTTTTTGGTTGGATGTACTCATTTAGCAACATGATATTAGAATCCTTTTTGTTTGATAATGGTGATGAGAAGGAGATAGTGACTGCTAGAGTTGACTGTATTGTGTAGCCGAAGATGCGAGCAGAATAGGCGACTGTATGGCGACATATGTGACCAAGCCTCCTTGTAGATGGCCATATTTTGCTCCCCTGATGGCATTTATAAAGAAGCGCAGAAATCCTTGAGTGTGAGGCAGGTCTGTCACTCATGTTTCTTGTGGTGCCACTATATCGAATGCCCTGACATAGGTGACAAAATCCAATTCCGCTAGTTTGTTGGCGAGCCCGTTCACATTCCAGAAGCAGATGCGTACTGTCTCTAATATATTTGCTGTGTTTAGTGGGCGAGCGTCTTGTCAGTCTCTTGTATTATTTATGGTTCTCGCAAACTAACTTGTGTTTTCTTCCCGAGCTTGCGGTGTGAAGAGGTCATTGAGGCTTCCTAATTCCTCAGCTTGGTGCCTCTTGTCACCATTGCAGTACCCTATGGCTCCTCTCAGGACTGATGTAGTTGATCTGCCAACGGCCATCTCAGGGGCCCTCACGGGTTCTGGGATTAACAGATCTGGATATCCTGGCTTAAAGTACGGGGTGACGGTTATTCCCCAAGACTTTTGGATGTCACTTTCTTTGAGTATTTTATGTGCTATTGTCGAAGAGGACCATGTTGCTCTTGTTTTTTCGCCTGCCTTTAAGTCCCCACAATTGATGAATTCTATTGACTCCAAGTCTGTCATCGTTATGTCTGCCAATGTGGTTATGTGAGATAATAAAGGCAGTATGTTGCCTCGGTTCAGAATGTTGTGCCTTCCTTTAGAAGTGTATTTGGGCTTGAACCATATTGTGTTTGTTCCCCTCACCCCTGCCCAGATAGAGACGTCATTATGGTTTTTTGAGGTGGGCTGGCTGGCCTCGTTTTGTGGGCGTCCCGGTGTTATTTGGATAGCTTCTGTGGGGCCTGGACTTCCTTGACATTTTGGGCCGGGGATGATTCGGTTTTGTGTTTGAGTTGTCATAGAGTTTTTGATTATTATTTGTGGATCTGATATGCCTAAAGGCAATAGCTGACTGTTCTGTAACAACTCTACTTCCCTTTTGGCTAAGTGTTCGCTGAGAGGGACATCCGGGTTCCCCTAGTTTGTGTGCCTCCCAGCGGCGACACTGTCGTTTATACTTGATGACCCTGAGATATCAACATGTCTAGAATCTTGGTTGGTCTCTGATGTTCGTTTTCCCATCCCTTTTTCTCTATCAATTCTGATTTTGATGTGGTTTACGGTGGGATTTCCCACCAGACACAGTTGGGGGGGTCAGCTCCCGCAATCTCTTGTGCGTGCTGAGGTACGCTCGTTTCTTGCTTATTGCTCGTTAGAGCTTGGGAGCAGCTAGACATGATTGTAATACTGTTGATTACTTCTGGGTGAAGAGCTGTTCCGTTGCATTGTCCCATTGAGCAGTGGCGGTGTTCCTTCTTGCGCTAATGATGTCCCAAAGTGTCGTTGAAATCCAGTTCTGGAGAGTCTTTGTTTCTTTTTCCGGCCTTTCCGTTTTTGTGCACGTCTTAATTTTGCATTTAGTTTCAATTCCCCTTTGGCTACCTCTGCTTGTTCTAGCATGTTGTTGTAGCTTAGTGACAATGCTATTGTTTGCTTACAGTTGTCGCTGTTGGTGTTCCCTTCTGGTTGTTCGATTAGAGTTGGTATTTTCTCCTCATTGACCGGCCGAAGCTGGCGAATTGATACGTCTTCACCACACGCAAGCAAGGTTTGCTGATTTGAAGGCTGCATGTTTTTGTTATTTGATGCCTTTTCACTTGTGCACATGAGTCTGTCAGCATTGCTGGAAGAGTTGCCCATTTGTCCACAATTGGGCTGCATCCGCAGGTTCAAAGGTTGGCTAGGGTATGGTCCTGAGTGCTTTCCAGCAGTGTGTTCTGATTTCCCAATTTAGCGTCGATTGATACCTCATATACTGCCACGGTGTTCAATAGGGATAGTTGCAAGTCCATTTTGTCAGTCTGGTATTGCAAAGCCTCAACCAGGAGCTGCACAGTTTTGAGCAGACTTGCTCATGCATCCCCTTGGGCAGTTTCTAGCCCTTCCTCTTTAAGGTTGCCAGCCTCACTGCCGATTTTGTTACCATTGTCTTTTTTTTGCGTTTTCCAATGGTGTGCTCTAATTTTACTAATTGTGCAACTCCTCCTTGTCTAAGTCTGAGTGTGGTCTAGTTCTTCTGATTCATCCACCAGCAAGATAGATTGAGACAGCACTGGCTTGCATTGGGTTTGTGTAGGGACAGAGAATACTTAGTCTTCTGTATACGGCTTGTCTTTTACGGTTTCAGGTGTTAAACCCGCTGTTGCCATTGTTCCCTCTGTGGTACTTTCCAAGTTGTCCTCTGAAGGGTCGACCTTGGTTCCCAGCCAGAGGGTGGCGGTCATATTTTCTAGCTCATAGATGGTCAGTGACTCTAGTGATACACAGTTACCTCCATCATTTTTGTGTTAAGTGAGGGGCCTGGGCAATGTGGCCGCCGAGATTTTATGGGTATATGCAGGGTTGCTATTGCCTGAGGCAGCAGTGTTTCTGGTCCATTCTTCCCTTGTGTTGTTAAGCCCTGATCTCATACTCCTTAGTCTGGGGAGACTGATAAGATTGTTGTCTTGGGCTTTAGTGGGGTTTGGTAAACTGCTGCCTAATTTGAGCCTGGCAGTGGAAGTTTATGGGAGGGACGCCCGGTGCTCTGTGCACTGCCGCTGTACTGCAGTGAGGGCATCAACCCAGAGCTGCCAAGAGCAGCGTGCCGTGTCCTCCCCGGCTGCTTCTGCAGGCGATGACATGCAGGTAGTGCTGCTGGTGGAACTGCTAGCCTCAGCAGAATCCTATATGCTGTATCTTTGGTAAACTCTAGGGGTCCCAGTCTACAGGGGGACATCCCTACCTACAGCTCCCACATCCAGCTGGAGCTGGCGCACAGTTTAGTAACTTAAGTATTTGCTATTGAGTCAGCTGATGGTTGCTGATGGTTACTGCTGACAGCAGAAACCAGTGGTGTTAGAACCAATTTGTGGCATCAATCCTCTGTTTGATTAAAGGCAAAGGCAAATGCTTTAGTTTTTACATGCTTTTGAATAGCTTTTATTTTGCAATCTTCGTCAGCTAGATCGTGAGCATGAACGGGAAGGTGAGCCACGCTGACTCCTGCACGCAGACAGTCACAGTCGCAGTACACACGACTGCCCTTGCTCCCGCTCACACTCCCGACTGCTGCTCACCACTGAATCAGGACCAGGGATAGAGCTCCAGCTCCACCTCCACTCCGCCCCCACCTGAAGCTGCTGCGGGCCGCATTGTTATGGGCAGTGGGTAGCAAGTTGCAGGTTTGCGCGTGCTGGGTTAATGCTGGATACTCCGGAGCTCTGATATTTCAAGGTAATCCCTGAGGCGCTGGATGCTGAACGCTGATTGGCCCCCCCCGATAGATGGTGGCCGCACGGAGCACTGTTTTTTCAGGCTCCTCGCTCCTCACTCGAATGCAGCAGCGGTGGCCAAAACACGAATTGAAAGACACTTTTAGGCAATCAGGTTATCAGCACTGAGGAGTCTCTTGATCTGTTCCTCAGGACGCTGGGTCCAGATTCCGGTTCTGGCTCTGCTCTCCTCTGCTCGCCCCAATCTGCACAGTGGGCTGGCCATGGCTGCGGCTGGGCAGGCAGGACCCCTCCGTAGTGGGTCGCACCTGCAAACACGCAGCCAGTTGGTATGGTGGAGGAGAGAAACTACAGGGACCACAATCCACCATGAGCGGGGCCCACAACTGTCTGAAAGAGTCTATCGGGCTTGCACCCAGGAGCATACCCTCCATGCGAGTACAGCCTCCAGCTGCAATGTCGGAGCACAGCCCAGTCGACTTCCCGACGTGCCATGCCCTGCAGGAACCGCTCACTGCCTCACCTCCTCTGAGCCAAAACAGCATGGCATGCCGCGCAGGAGGTTCGCGCCATCAGGGGCTTCTCCGCCACTGCCCCCAGCCTGCAGGCGACCCCCAAAATTCCAAAATGGCAAAATGCTGAGGGGGACATCAAGGGGAGCAGTCACTTGCAGCAGGACCTTCAAGCGTGATGTGCAGCTGTTCGGTGCGCTCTCTGGAATGGAAAGGCAGTATATGTGAGTGTTGGAGTATATAAAGGACTATATGTGAGAGTGAGTTATTGTGAGAGTGGCTGTATGGATGAGTGTGTGGTGTGTATATAACTGTATAGGTGAGGAAATGGCAGTGTGATTGATTCATTTTCCAAAATTGTTTTTATTATCATTTTAACTTTATGGGTGGGTGGCGGTGTGTGAGTGTCTGTATGGTGTATGAATGCATATATCACTGGCTGTATTGATGAGTGACTGCATGTATGAGTGACTGTATGGTTGAGTGATTGGATGTATGTGTAGATCTATGCATCAGTGAGTGGGTATGTACTAACTGGTATTGGGGTGTCTAGGGTTTCGAGAATGGTAGTCTATATTTTAGAGTGGGTGTATGAAAGATTATATTAGGGTATGAGGAGGTACATCAGATAGTAAGTGGATGATGTCATCAGTGAGGAGTACAAAAAGAGGAAAAAGGTATGCAGAAAGAAGCAAGAGAGGTACAGAAAGAGAAAAGAGAAATGCAGAAAGTAGCAAGAGCCATGCAGAAAATGGCAAGTGAGGTACAAAAACATGCAAGAGAACTGCAGAAAGAGGCAAGAGAGGTGCAGAAAGAGGCAAGAGAAGTGGTAAAAGAAGCAACGGAGGTGCAGAAAGAGGCAGATAAGTGCAGAAAGAAGGAACAGAGGTGCAGAAATAGGCAAGAGAGCTGCAGAAAAAGACACAAGAAAGATGCAGAAAGAGGGAATACAAGTGCAAAATGGGGCAACAGGGGTGCAGAAAGAAGCAAGAGAAGTACAGAAAGAAGAAACAGAAATGCAGAAAGAAGCAAGAGTAGTGTAGAAAGAAGCAACAAAGGTGCAGAAAAAGGCAAAAGAAGTGCAAAACGATGCAACAGAGGTGCAGAAACAAGGAAGAGAGGTGCAGAAAGATGGAAGAGGGGTGCAGAAAAGAGGCAAGAGAACTGCAGAAAGTAGCAAAATAAATGTAGAATGAGGCAAGAGAAGTACAGAAAGAAGAAACAGAAATGCAGAAAGAGGTAAGAGAAGTGTAGAAAGAAGCAACAGAGGTGCAGAAACAAGCAAGAGAGGTGCAGAAAGAGGGAAGAGGGTTGCAGAAAAGAGGCAAGAGAAGTGCAGAAAGTAGCAACAGAAATGTAGAATGAGGCAAGAGAAGTACAGAAAGAAGAAACAGAAATGCAGAAAGAGGCAAGAGAAGTGTAGAAAGAAGCAACATAGGTGCAGAAAGAGGCAGGAGAAGTGCAGAACGATGCAACAGAAGTGCAGAAACAAGCAAGAGTGGTGCATAAAGAGGGAAGAAGGGTGCAGCAAGAGGCAGGACTGGTGTATTAAAGAAGGAAGAATGGTGCAGAAAGAGGTAAGAGGGGTGAAGAAAGAGGCAAGAGGGGTGCAGAAAGAAGCAACAAATGTGCATTGACAGACAAGAATGGTGTCAAAACAGCTAAAAGAAGTGCAGAAATAGGCAAGAGAAGTTCTGAAAGAAGTAACAGAGGTGCAGAAAGAAGCAAGATAAGTGAATAAAGGGACAAGACAGTTGCCGAAACAAGAGAGGTGCAGAAAACAGCAAGAGAAGTGCAGTAAGAGGCAAGTGAGGTGCAAAAGAGGAAAGAGAGGTACAGAAATAGGCAAGTGAGGTGCAAACAAAGGCAAGAGAACTGCAGAAAGAGGCAAGAGAGTTGCATAAACTGGCATGCGAGGTGCAGAAAAAGGCAAGAGAAGTGCTAATGAAGCAACTGAGGTACAGAAACATACATGTGAAGGGTAGAAAGAAGGAACAAATGTGCTGAAAGAGGCTTGAGAAGTGCAGAAAGAAGCAACAGAGGTGCAGAAAGAGGCAACAAAACTGCAGAAAGAGGCAAGAGAGGTACATAAAGAGACAAGAGAGGTGCAGAAAGAGGGAAGACTAATGTTGAACGAGGCTACAGGGGTACAGAAAGAAGCAAGAGAGGAGCAGAAAGAAGCAAGAGAAGTGCAGAAAAAGGCAAGAGGTTTACAGAAAGAGGCAAGAGAAGTGCAGAAGGAAGCAAGAGAGATACAGAAATAGATAAAAGAAATGCTGAAAGAAGCTACAGAGGTGCGGAAAGAAGTAAGAGACATGCAGAAAGAGGCAAGTGAGGTATAAGAACAGGCAAGAGAGCTGCAGAAAGAGGCAAGAGAGGAGCAGAAAGAGGGGTCATCGATACAGAAAGAGGCAAGAGAGGTGCAGAAAGAGGCAAGAGTGGTGCAGAAAGAGGGAGCAGAGCTGCAAAAAGAGGCAAGATAAGTGCTGAAAGCAGCAGCGGATGTGCAGAAAGAGGCAAGAGAAGTGCAGAAAGAAGCAACAGAGGTACACAAGGTGGCAAAAGAACCGCAAAAAGAGGCAAGAGAGTTGCATAAACATGCAAGAGAGGTGCATAAAGAGGGAACAGGGGTACAGAAAGAGGCAAGAGAGGTGCACAAAGAAGCAAGAAAAGTGAAGAAAAAAGCAACCGAGGTGAAGAAAGAAGCAAGAGAAGTGCAGAAAGAGGCATGAGAGGTGCAGAAAGAGTCACGAGAGGTGCCGAAAGAGAAAGGAGAGTTACAGAAATAGGGAAGAGGAGTACAGTATGAGGCAAGAGGGGTGCAGAAAGAAGCAAGAGAGGTACAGAAAGAAGCAAGTGAAGTGCATAAAGAAGGAACAGAGGTACAGAAAGAGGCAGGATGGGTGCATAAAAAGGCAAGAGAAGTACAGAAATATGTAACAGAGGTACAGAAGGACGCAAGAGAACTGCAGGAAGAGGCAAGAAAGTAGTAAAAACAGGGGTGCAGACAGATGCAAGAGAGGTGCAGAACGAGGGAAGAGGGTTGCAGAAAGAGGAAAGAGGGGTTTACAAATTTGCAAGAGGTACAGAAAGAAGCTAGAGAAGTGAAGAAAGAATCAACAGAGGCATAGATATTAATAATTCTAAATATACACATATCTCAGGAACTACTGAATAGATTTAGACCATTTAACAAAAAGAGTGCACTCTGGACCAAGAGCTACCTTTCTGCCAAATTTGGTGTAATTCCGTTCAGCAGTATAGCTGTAGCTACGACAAAATTTTCCTATGGAAATTAACATGGAGAAAATGCATTTTGGAACGACCATTTTATCTCGAACCTTGCTTGATGAATCACCCTGTAACTTTCAAGACAGGCACTGACCTGAGCACCCTATTAGTTTTGAAATTTTTGCTAAGATTCGTCAAATGGCGACAAAGATATTGGCATATTAAAAAACTATTTTCATATGGCAACTTGATCATAATTAGAACTACCTACTACATGTAGGAGCAATATGAAGGTCTAGGAATATGAAGTCCCGGATGCCAAATAATAAAAAAGATCAGTGAGCTCCTAAATTGCAACTCCAGTTTTGTGGTGCACTATCTACTGTGCCCTTGTGATAAAAAACGATGTAGGCAGCAATGTGCATCCAGCGAAGAGGAGAGTATTAGAACATACTAGTGCAGTAACTGAGTCATACCCAGTGGTCACCTGTCCTGGACAGAGCTCACCGAGTTTTACTCTGTGGAATTTGGCGGAGTTACTGAAAAACTCTGCTGAATGCTGCAGAGTTCCATGAGTGGGCGGAGTATTGCATGTATTTGGTATAACCACGCTATGTATATTGTACAGGAATAACTGAAGTGGTTTTAAGGTAAAATAATTAAATCCCGGTCCAGTTGGTGGCATCAAAGCCTGTGAAATGTTCTCTGTGTGGCCAGTGTGGTCCTCCTCATCTGTTTGTATGATTTTAATGTTAAAGCAGACGCTGCAGTGCAGAGTCAGATCCAAACTAGCAAGGTGGACCTTTTCCCTACATAAGTGGAGAAGGGCCAGGTGCACAGAGCAGAACAGTTATGTTAGGTGTATAGCTGTTCTCATCTTGAAAATTAGCTAAGTCTCATAATTTTAGAACACAGCACACCTGTTCCTGCTTCACCCACCCACAAGAACACCAAGCCTAAGCAAAGTTATACTATTTTATTAATCTGGGTGATGTTATCGATCTTGGAATGATGACAGACGAGTTTGCACATTCCACTGCACTTACATTTAGGAGACTAGTAGTGACAAAGATCTTCACCACAGGTGCTCACTCACCACGCTATCTGCATTTGAGCATTACAGGACCAGACTGTTGTTGTGACTCATGAGACATAACGGTGCTCAGTTCCATGTGTGACACACAAAGAGCTGCAGCTTACACATTTAGAATTGGGTGCTTCCTCACTTCATCAATTTTAAACAAAGGTAAATATTTCTATGTATGGAAGGGGCTAAGCTGATCTCTGAGCCGCTGCTCTCCAGTCTCATTTTGAACGGGTATAGTGCCACTGTCAAGTAGTAAAAATCACCACATAACCTGGCCTGCACCCCAGTAGTAGCGGATTGCTTTCTTGCCTCCAGTGTGCTTAAATAGCCCACCTTTCAACATTAAACACATTCCTCATCTTTAAACGGAATGCCGCCTTTCAGAGAGTTCTGAGGCACCAATTAATTATTTAACAGCCCCACTGCATTTGTGAGTGATCAAGGAGTTTGGTGTTCTGTGAGCAAACAAACTCCACTGGTTTAATGCATTCCAATCAAGTAGCCGAGCCAAGAGCTGAAGTTTAACCATGAAAATAAAATTGAACTATTCCAAGTGCTTTTAAATAATTATACTTTTCAGTGCACTTTAACGCAATTATTCGCTCTAGCAAGAGCAGAAATGCAACGCATTCTGGTCTTGAAAGTATATATTTTTTAAAAAATGTTTAGGGGCTGGACTGGAGCAGAGTCTCAAGATGTCTGCCAACACTTCCCGGTTGAAGTGTTTGCAGCCAATAAGATTTTGGCATGAGATCGGGAGCGTTGCAGAGTCTTCACCCTCAAGAAATACAAATTTGGATTTAATTTAATATTTCTGAAACTACTTAATGGATTTACACCAAATAGCCAAAAACACTCTTTTTGGATCTTTAACTACCTTTCTGCCAAATTAGGAGTATTTCCTTCCTGCGGTTTGGACTGTAGTCCTCTTTAAAATCCCTAGGGGGATTATCTTTGGGAAAACACTTTTTCTCAGCCCCTGCTTGATAGATTGCCCCAAAACTTTCCAAGCACAACAACAAACACCAACGCACTTTTTTGGGGAAAATTTTGTGAAGATTTGTCAAATGGCACCAAAGATATAGGCGTGGGGCCAGAAGACCCCCATGGAGCCCTGGGGACTGCCACATCTCCGGGGCTTTAATCAATACATGCAGGGGGCCAGGCTGGCCCCAGCAGTCCTGGGGACAGATACTTCCCTGGGACTTATTTTATTAAATTCAGGAGGCCATGCACCACCCTAGCCCTGGGCTGCACCACCACCTCCCTGGGGCTAAACTCAATAAAAGTGGGGGCCACGCTGCCCGCAACTCGGGGACTGCCACCTCTATGGGACTATTGGTAAAAAATTAAGTGTGGGGGCTTGATCCCCTAACATTGTCCCAGGGACCACCACCTCCGGTGATCTGTTGCTAACCCCTGGCCCCGGGATCACCACCTCCCCAGGGCTTTAAATATGATTAGAGACGCACCGCACAGCCCCCCTCCTTCAGCCCTCCATGGCCCTGGGGAACAACACCACCCAAGCTGGTTCCAGCAATGTCCTGGGGTGCCCACCTCCAGGACATTGCAGTTTGCTATGGCATGGTGAGAGCACTGCTCCCCCCATGTCATAGAAAACTTCTGCTTCGCTTCATGGAAGCAAGACCAGGAAAACTGCTCTTGCTTTCATGAAGCAAAGCAGAATTGCTTTTGGGCAAAGGGAGCTGAATGTCAGCAGCTGCCTTTGCCCAAAAGCAATGCTGCCTCCCGCATGGGGTGAGGAGGCGGGGAGCCAGCAGGGACCATGGGAGCATTAGGGCTCCCCTCGTGGTCCCCAATCAGAGGCAAAGGAATGGCTGGGCCCTGGTGGATGGGGTCCCCTCTGGGCAGAAAAGTGCATGGGGCAGGGGGCCATTCATTCCTCCTCCCTAAAAAAAAAGAAATAGCCAAGCCCCGGGGATGGGGTCCCAGGGGCCAAAAATGGTTCGGGAGGGGGGCCGTGTGGCCCCCCTACATTTTTAAATTTAAATACAAAAATGGCTGGACCCTGGGGGAAGGGGTAAATAGGGCCCAAAAAGTAGTAAGGGAAAGGGGGCCACACAGCCCCCTTCCCAAAACAGGTAAAAAAAGACAGAAGCCGGCAACTTGCCGGAGGCCCCGACCGCTCCCTGTGCGACTCTGCAAAATGCACCTCCTGGCATACTCTGAGTTGGGGGATGAAGTCCCCTTCAATGCTGAGGGTCCTTAGGGGCCAACTAGAGCACCAGGTAACTCCAGTAATCCCCACAGTGGGATTCCTGAGAGGTGGTTGGAGGCCACACCCCTTTTTACACCACTCTGCAAATGCGCCTCTTAGCCCACTGCTGGTGGTGCGATGACGTTCCCTTGTGACCTGAGGACTTCAGGGTTAAAGTGGACCTCATCAACCCATCAGCAGTGCGCCAGGAGGCACGTTTGCAGAGTGGTGTAAAAAGGGCACATGGCCTCCGACCAGCTCACAGGAATCCCAGAGTGTGGGGCTTACTGGAGGTAACAAGAGGGCTAGTTGGCCCCCAGGGACCCTCAAGAGGCAAAGGGACTTCATCCCCCAACCAAGAGCGCGCCAAGAGGCGAATTTGCCTTGTGGTGGGGAAAAGGGGCATGGCCTGCAACCACCTCTCAGCAATCACATTGTGTGGTTCTTCCTGGAGGTAAGAGGTAGGCTAGTTGGCCCCTAATGACTCACAACAGTGAAGAGAACTTCATATCCCACCCAAGAGCATACCGGGAAGGGGGTTTTAAGAGTGGTGGGCCAAGGGGGCGTGGCCTGCTCTCAGAACGTATTAATCCTGCTGTGTGGGACTTACTGGAGGGAATAGGAGGGGTAGTTACCCCCCAAGTACATCCTTGGGGGCCAACTACCCCTCCTGTTACCTCCAGTAAATCCAAAACAGTGGGATTGCCACGAGGTCTTCAGAGGCCACGCCCCTTTTCTCTACCACGCTGCAAACACACCTCCAGGCACTCTTCTGGTTGGGGGATGAAGTCCACCTTACTCCTGAAGGACTTTGGGGGCCAAGAGGCCCTCTTGGTACCTCCTATAAGTCCTACGCAGCGGAATTCCTGAGCACTGGTTGGAAGGCCAGCCCCTTTTCTCCACCACTCTGCAAACACGAATACTAGTTAAACAAGCATTTACAATGCAATAGGCCAGCATTTGCAAGAGTTAGACCTATTGGCGTTGTAAATGTAAACGTTTTTTACAGATATTTTTTGTAGTGGAGTGCTAAATAAGAAACTCAATTAGACACAAAAAAAGAAGCAACCACAGAGGAGCACTTCTGGACCTACTTAGAAGTATGAGCAGGGCCATTGGAATTATGAGACTGTTCAGCCATGCCGATTTTTGCATAATTATACATTTTCCACACTTGCCATATTATCCATCATCTGCCGCATAATCTGCTAATGTGAACAAAAAACGTAATTCTTGCTGAAACTGCTCAAATGTTACCAAAAATGCAGCAACACGTGTTACAGCCTGGTCGAAGGCCCTTTGGAAAGCTGGAATGGTCACTAGCTACTTATTACTAGCTGTGGGTGTTAAATTGGTACCAATTGAGCGCAAACCTCTCTTGCTTCTTTCTGCATATCTCTTGCCTCTTTCTCACCTCACTTTTCTTTCTGCAGCACACTTGCCTCTTTCTGCACCTCACTGTCTTCTTTCTATGCCTCACTGTCTTCTTTCTATGCCTCTCTACTCTCTTCCCCCACCTTACTTGCCTCTTTCTGCAACTCACTCTAGTCTTTCTGTACCTCTCTTGCCTCTTTTCTTTGTCACCTCACTTTTCTTTCTGCACCACACTTGCCTCTTTCTGCACCTCACTGTCTTCTTTCTATGCCTCTCTACTCTCTTCCCCACCTTCCTTGCCTCTTTCTGCAACTCACTCTAGTCTTTCTGCACCTCTCTTGCCTTTTTCTGTACCTCTCTTGCCTCTTTCTTTACCTCACATGCTACTTTCTGCAACTCACTCTCTTCTAACCGCAACTCTCTTGCCTCTTTCTCTACTTCTCTTGCCTCTTTCTGTACCTCACTTGCCTCTTTCTGTATCTCTCTTGACTCTTTCTGTACCTCACTTGCCTCTTTATATACTTCTGTTGCTTCTTTCTATACTTCTCTTGCCTCTTTCTCAACCTTTCTAACCTCTTTCTGTACTTCTCTTGCTTCTTTCTGCACCTCTCTTCCTCTTTCTGTACCTCCCTACTTCTTTCTGCACCTCTCTTGCCTCTTTCTTTACCTTTCTTCCTCTTTCTGTACTGTTCATGCTTCTTTATGTACCTTTCTTCTTTTGTCTCCAGTTCTCCTGCTTCTGTCAGACCTCTTTTGCCTCTTTCTGCACCTCCCTTGTTTTTTTCTGTATTTCTCTTCCCTCCTTCTACACCCTTCTTGCCTCATTCTGTATCTCTGTTTGTTCTTTCTGTACTTCTCTTGCTACTTTCTGTGCCTCTCTTGCTTTTTATATACCCCTCTTTACTATATCTGCCCTCTTTTTCCCTCTTTCCATGCCACTCATGCCTCTTTCTGCACCTCTCTTTCCGCTTTCAGTACTTCTCTTGCCTCTTTCAGCACCTCTGTTGCTTCTTTCTGCACTTCTCTTTCCTCTCTACACTTCTCTTTCATCTTTCTGCACTTATGTTGCTTGTTTCTGTACTCTCTTGTCTCGTTGTACACCCCTCTTGCCTCTTTCTGCACTCCTCTTGCCTCTTTCTGCACCTCTCTTGCCTCTTTTTGCAACTCTCTTGCCTCTTTCTGCAGGTACCTTGCCTCTTTCTACACCTCTGTTTCTTCTTTCTGTACTTCTCTTGCCTCTTTCTGCACCCCTCTTGACTCTTTCTGTACCTCTGTTGGTTCCTTCTGCACTTCTCTTGCTGCTTTCTACACCTCTCGTGCTTCTTTCCTCTTTCTGTGCTCTCTTCCCTCTTTCTGCACCCCTCTTCCCTCTTTCTGCACCCCTTCCCTATTTCTGCACATCTCTTGCTTCTTTGTGTACTTCTCTTGCCTCTTTCCATACCCCTCTTGCCTCTTTCTGCACCTCTATTGGCTCTTTCTGCATTTCTGTTGCTTCTTTCTGTACTGCACCTCTTTTGCTTCTTTCTGTACCCCTCGTGTCTCCTTCTGCACCTCTGTGGCCTCTTATTGCACCCTTCTTCCCTCTTTCTGCACCTCTCTTGCCTCTTTCTGCACTTCTGTTGTTTTTTTCTGCAACTCTGTTGCTCCTTTCTATACTATTCTTGCCTCTTTATTTCTCTCACTTGCCTCTTTCTTCCTCCTTCTATGCCTTTCTTTCTCTTTCTGCGCCTCTCTTGCTCTATTCTATACCTCTATTCCCTTTTTTTCTACCTTTCTCTACCTTTCTTGCCTCTTTCTGTACCTCACTTGCTTCTTTCTACACTTCTCTTGCTTCTTTCTGCACCTTTCTCCCTCTTTCTTCCTCTTTCATTAGCTCTCTTGCTTCTTCCTGCACTTCTCTTGACTCTTTCTGCACCTCTCTTGCTTCTTCTTGTACTTCTCTTGCCTCTTTCTGCACCTTTCCTACTTCTTTATGTACCTCTCTTGCCTCTTTCTGTGTCTCTCTTGCCTCTTCCCGCACTTCTCTTGCTTATTCCACACCTTCCTTCCTCATTCTGCACCTGTCTTGCTTCTTTCTGTACCTCTCCTGCCTGTTTCTGCACCTTTCTTCCTCTTTCTGCAGATCACTTGCTTCTTTCTATACCTCTCTTGCCTCTTTCTGTACCTCTTTAGCTTCTTTCTGCATTTCCCTTCCCTCTTTTCTGAAACAATCTTGCCTCTTTCTGCACCTCTGTTGGTTCTTTCCACACTTCTCTTGCTGCTTTCTGTGCCACTCTTGCTTTTTCTGTACTTCTCTTGCCTTTTCTGCACCTCTGTTGCTACTTTCTGCACTTCTCTTTCCTCTTTCAGCACATCTCTTGCCTCTTTCAGCACTTCTGTTGCTTCTTTCTGCACTTCTTTTTCTTTATTCTGTACCTCTCTTTTGCTTCTTTCTTTACACCTCTTGCCTATTTCTGTACCTGACTTCCCTCTTTATGCACCTCTCTTGTCTCTTTGTGCACCTCTATTCGCTCGTTCTGCATTTCTGTTGCTCTTTCTTACCTCTGTTGCTTCTTTCTGCACTTATCTTGCTCTTTCAGTACCTCTCTTGCCTCTTTCTGCACCCCTTTTCTCTCTTTCTGTACCTCTCTTGCCTCTTTCTGCAACTCTCTTGCCTTTCTGCAGTTGCCTTGCCTCTTTCTGCACCTCTGTTGCTTCATTCTGTACTTCCCGTGCCTCTTTCTGCACCCCTCTTGACTCTTTCTGTACCTCTGTTGGTTCCTTCCGCACTTCTCTTGCTTTTTTCTACACCTCTTGTGCTTCTTTCTGCACCTGTCTTTCCTCTTTCTGTGCCCCTTTTCTCTCTATCTGCACCATTCTTCCCTCTTTCTGCACCTCTCTTGCCTCTTTGTGTATATCTCTTACCTCTTTCTGCAGTGTTCTTGCTTCTTTCTGCACCTCTATTGGCTCTTTCTGCATTTATGTTGCTTCTTTATGCACTGCACCTCTTTTGCTTCTTTCTGCACCCCTCTTGTCTCCTTCTGCACCTCTCTGTCCTCTTTTTGCACCCCTCTTCCCTTTTTCTGCACCTCTCTTGCCTCTTTCTGCACTTCTATTGTTTTTTTCTGCAACTATGTTGCTCCTTTCTTTACAACTCTTGCCTCTTTATTTTTCTCTTTTGCTTCTTTCTTCCTCCTTCTGTGCCGTTCTTAGTCTTTCTGTACCTCTCTTGCCCTTTTATATACCTCTCTTCCCTCTTTCTCTACCTTTCTCTACCTTTCTTGCCTCTTTCTGCACCTCACTTGATTCTTTCTGCACTTCTCTTGCTTTTTTCTCTAACTTTCTCCCTCTTTCTGCCTTTTTCTGCACCTCTCTTGCTTCTTTCTGTACTTCTCTTGCCTCTATCTGCACCTTTCCTTCTTCTTTATGTACCTCTCTTGCATCTTTCTGTGTCTCTCTTGCCTCTTCCCGCACTTCTCTTGGCTATTCCACACCTTCCTTCCTCATTCTGCACCTGTCTTGCTTCTTTCTGTACCTCTCTTGCCTGTTTCTGCACCTTTCTTCCTGTTTCTGCAGATCACTTGCTTCTTTCTACACCTCTCTTGCCTCTTTCTGTACATCTTTAGCTTCTTTCTGCATTTCCCTTCCTTCTTTTCTGAAACAATCGTGCCTCTTTCTGCACCTCGGTTGGTTCTTTCCACACTTCTCTTGCTGCTTTCCGTGCCACTCTTGCTTTTTCTGTACTTCTCTTGCCTTTTCTGCACCTCTGTTGCTACTTTCTGCACTTCTCTTTCCTCTTTCTGCACATCTCTTGCCTCTTTCAGCACTTCTGTTGCTTCTTTCTGCACTTCTCTTTCTTTATTCTGTACCTCTCTTTTGCTTCTTTCTTTACACCTCTTGCCTATTTCTGTACCTGACTTCCCTCTTTATGCACCTCTCTTGCCTCTTTGTGCACCTCTATTCCCTCGTTCTGCATTTCTGTTGCTCTTTCTTACCTCTGTTGTTTCTTTCTGCACTTATCTTGCTCTTTCTGTACCTCTCTTGCCTCTTTCTGCACCCCTTTTCTCTCTTTCTGTACCTCTCTTGCCTCTTTCTGCAACTCTCTTGCCTTTCTGCAGTTGCCTTGCCTCTTTCTGCACCTCTGTTGCTTCATTCTGTACTTCCCTTGCCTCTTTCTGTATCCCTCTTGACTCTTTCTGTACCTCTGTTGGTTCCTTCAGCACTTCTCTTGCTTTTTTCTACACCTCTTGTGCTTCTTTCTGCACCTGTCTTTCCTCTTTCTGTGCCCATTTTCTCTCTTTCTGCACCATTCTTCCCTCTTTCTGCACCTCTCTTGCCTCTTTGTGTATATCTCTTACCTCTTTCTGCAGTGTTCTTGCTTCTTTCTGCACCTCTATTGGCTCTTTCTGCATTTGTGTTGCTTCTTTATGCACTGCACCTCTTTTGCTTCTTTATGCACCCCTCTTGTCTCCTTCTGCACCTCTCTGGCCTCTTTTTGCACCCCTCTTCCCTTTTTCTGCACCTCTCTTGCCTCTTTCTGCACTTCTATTGTTTTTTTCTGCAACTCTGTTGCTCCTTTCTTTACAACTCTTGCCTCTTTATTTTTCTCTTTTGCTTCTTTCTTCCTCCTTCTGTGCCTTTCTCACTCTTTCTGTACCTCTCTTGCCCTTGTATATCCCTCTCTTCCCTCTTTCTCTACCTTTCTCTACCTTTCTCGCCTCTTTCTGCACCTCACTTGATTCTTTCTGCACTTCTCTTGCTTTTTTCTGTAACTTTCTCCCTCTTTCTGCCTCTTTCTGCACCTCTCTTGCTTCTTTCTGTACTTCTCTTGCCTCTATCTGCACCTTTCCTTCTTCTTTATGTACCTCTCTTGCCTCTTTTTGTGTCTATCTTGCCTCTTCCCGCACTTCTCTTGCTTATTCCACACCTTCCTTCCTCATTCTGCACCTGTCTTACTTCTTTCTGTACCTCTCTTGCCTGTTTCTGCACCTTTCTTCCTCTTTCTGCAGATCACTTGCTTCTTTCTACACCTCTCTTGACTCTTTCTGTACCTCTTTAGATTCTTTCTGCATTTCCCTTCCCTCTTTTCTGAAACAATCTTGCCTCTTTCTGCACCTCTGTTGGTTCTTTCCATACTTCTCTTGCTGCTTTCTGTGCCACTCTTGCTTTTTCTGTACTTCTCTTGCCTTTTCTGCACCTCTGGTGCTACTTTCTGCACTTCTCTTTCCTCTTTCTGCACATCTCTTGCCTCTTTCAGCACTTCTGTTGCTCCTTTCTGCACTTCTCTTTCTTTATTCTGTACCTCTCTTTTGCTTCTTTCTTTACACCTCTTGCCTATTTCTGTACCTGACTTCCCTCTTTATGCACCTCTCTTGTCTCTTTGTGCACCTCTATTCCCTCGTTCTGCATTTCTGTTGCTCTTTCTTACCTCTGTTGCTTCTTTCTGCACTTATCTTGCTCTTTCTGTAATTCCCTTGCCTCTTTCTGCACCCCTTTTCTCTCTTTCTGTACCTCTCTTGCCTCTTTCTGCAACTCTCTTGCCTTTCTGCAGTTGCCTTGCCTCTTTCTGCACCTCTGTTACTTCATTCTTACTTCCCTTGCCTCTTTCTGCACCCCTCTTGACTCTTTCTGTACCTCTGTTGGTTCCTTCTGCACTTCTCTTGCTTTTTTCTACACCTCTTGTGCTTCTTTCTGCACCTGTCTTTCCTCTTTCTGTGCCCCTTTTCTCTCTTTCTGCACCATTCTTCCCTCTTTCTGCACCTCTCTTGCCTCTTTGTGTATATCTCTTACCTCTTTCTGCAGTGTTCTTGCTTCTTTCTGCACCTCTATTGGCTCTTTCTGCATTTATGTTGCTTCTTTATGCACTGCACATCTATTGCTTCTTTCTGCACCCCTCTTGTCTCCTTCTGCACCTCTCTGGCATCTTTTTGCACCCCTCTTCCCTTTTTCTGCACCTCTCTTGCCTCTTTCTGCACTTCTATTGTTTTTTTCTGCAAATATGTAGCTCCTTTCTTTACAACTCTTGCCTCTTTATTTTTTTCTTTTGCCTCTTTCTTCCTCCTTCTGTGCCTTTCTTACTCTTTCTGTACCTCTCTTGCCCTTTTGTATACCTCTCTTCCCTCTTTCTTTACCTTTTTCTACCTTTCTTGCCTCTTTGTGCACCTCTCTTGATTCTTTCTGTAACTTTCTCCCTCTTTCTGCCTCTTTCTGCACCTCTCTTGCTTCTTTCTGTACTTCTCTTGCCTCTATCTGTACCTTTCCTTATTCTTTATGTACCTCTCTTGTCTCTTCCTGTATCTCTCTTGCCTCTTCCCGCACTTCTCTTGCTTATTCCACACCTTCCTTCCTCATTCTGCACCTGTCTTGCTTCTTTCTGTACCTCTCTTGCCTGTTTCTGCACCTTTCTTGCTCTTTCTGCAGATCACTTGCTTCTTTCTACACCTCTCTTGCCTCTTTCTGTACCTCTTTAGCTTCTTTCTGCATTTCCCTTCCCTCTTTTCTGAAACAATCGTGCCTCTTTCTGCACCTCGGTTGGTTCTTTCCACACTTCTCTTGCTGCTTTCCGTGCCACTCTTGCTTTTTCTGTACTTCTCTTGCCTTTTCTGCACCTCTGTTGCTACTTTCTGCACTTCTCTTTCCTCTTTCTGCACATCTCTTGCCTCTTTCAGCACTTCTGTTGCTTCTTTCTGCACTTCTCTTTCTTTATTCTGTACCTCTCTTTTGCTTCTTTCTTTACACCTCTTGCCTATTTCTGTACCTGACTTCCCTCTTTATGCACCATCTTGCCTCTTTCTGCACCTCAGTTGGTTCTTTCCACACTTCTCTTGCTGCTTTCCGTGGCACTCTTGCTTTTTCTGTACTTCTCTTGCCTTTTCTGCACCTCTGTTGCTTCTTTCTGCACTTCTCTTTCCTCTTTCTGCACTTCTCTTGCCTCTTCCAGCACTTCTGTTGCTTCTTTCTGCACTTCTCTTCCTTCATTCTGTACCTCTCTTGCTTCTATCGTTACGCCTCTTGTCTCTTTCTGTACCTAACTTCCCTCTTTAAGCACCTCTCTTGTCTCTGTGTGCACCTCTATTTCTGCACTTATCTTGCTCTTTCTGTACCTTTCTTGCGTCTTTCTGCACCCCTTTTTTCTCATTCTGCACCTCTCTTGCCTCTTTCAGCACCACTTTTCTCTTTCTGCACTTCGCTTGCCTCTTTCTCCCCCTCTGTTGTTTCTTCATGCACTTCTCTTACATCTTGCTGTACCCCTCTTTCCTCTTTCTGCACCCCTGTTGCTTCTTTCTGCTCTTCCCTTGCTTCTTTCTGTACCTTTCTTCCTCTTGCCGCACTTATCTTGCTTCTTTCTGCATTTTTTCTTGCTTCTTTCGGCACCTTTCTTCCTCTTTCCGCACCTCTCTTGCCTCTTTTTGTACTTCTCTTGCTTTTTTCTGCACCTTTCCTCATCTTTCTGCACATGTCCTACCTATGTAGGCATAGTTAGAAATTAGCATTTAAAAAACCTTAGAAATTCACTGAAAAAAACATAGGTTTCAGGGACAATATAGTTAGAAATTTGCATTTAATAAACCTTGAAAATTCACTGAAAAAGCATAGGTTTTAGGGATGTTATAGTTAGAAATTAATATTTAAAAACCTTCGAAATTCACTGAAAAGAACAACAGGTTTCAGGGACATTATAGTTAGGCTGACATTTCATTCGTACAAAACCAGAGAAATTCAGCTGTTATAGTTAGGTGAACTAGCTATGACTCGCGCCCCCGAATGTACTGCTGATGGCGTCACAAATTACATCACTCATGACATCACTGATGACATCTCAAATGACATCACTGATGACATCATCCACTTAATATCTGATGCACCACCCTAATATAACCTTTCATACACCCACTCTAAAATATAGACTACCATTCTCAAAACCACAGAACCACCAATACCAGTTAGTACATACCCACTCACTGATTCATAGGTATACACACATATCCACTCACTCACCCATACAGTCACTCATTCATGCAGTCACTCACCAATACAGCCACTGATGTATGCACTCATACAGACACTCATACACAGCCACTCACTCATAGAGTTACTCGCACACCTAGTCAGTCACCCAAATAATCAATCACACTGCCATTTACTCACCTATATAGTCATACACACAGCACATCACTTATTCATACAGATAAGTCATACAGATACGAAAACATACTAATTCTCTTATACAGTCACTGACACAAGCACGCACTCATCCATACAGCCACTCTCACAATCACTCACTCTCATATATAGTCACTTATATTCTCCAACAATCACATACACTGCCTTTCACATATGTAGTTACTCACACATATGCGACTGAGACATCCATTCACTCACCAACACAGCCATGCACACACTCACTCAACCATACAGCCCCTCGCAGATTCACTCATGAACCCATATACCCAGTGAATCGCAAATCACACATCCATGCACAGTCACACATATCCCCACCCACCCACACAGACACTCAGGCACCCATACAGGTACTCAGATAACCAATCATTAACCTATATAGACCCTCATGTAGCTACTCACCAACCCATGCAGCCATTTACACACCAACTGACAGACTGATGCAAACATTCATACAGATTAGACATTCATCCATACATTCACTAGGACACGTTTAATCAGCCACTTATACAGTCAGTCACACACCCACTAAATCATCCATTCAGACACTCATATACTCACTCATTCTTCAATAGCTAATAGAAAGATATTCCAATCTAGATAGGACACTTCTAATAGACTGTGTAGTCAAGTTAAACAATAGGCCACAGAGAATATCCATGTAGGATAATTTTGATAAGCCCACTTTTAAGTAAGTTCCAGTTATACTTTTGCAGCCCCATCGCAAGCAGAAAAAAGACAGACAGGGTGTTTCTCATGCACCTCCCATGATTTACCTGGAGATTATGCACATTGGCTAATGATCATTCCAACCGAAGACTGCAAACTTACATATATTAGCAAGTGCAAGACTCAATTTCCTCCAAAAATGGACATGCAAAGGAAATCCAATGGTAAAGCTTGGTTCTGGTGCAGATTATATAAATGAGTGTTATTAAAGAAATACTATACAAGTAAAATAGTAAAAATACTATACAAGTAAAATAGCAACACAATAGATGGTAATCATTGAGTCAAATCATTGATGGAATCAATCAGAATACCTACCTTATTAATCCTTTCTATTCTATTCTATTCTATTCTATGTCACAAAAAGTGACTTACAAATGCATATTTTAGATGTTCGCATTCAACACATACCCATCAATCATCACTTTTTAACTCTTCTCAGCCTGTACGAAGCAAAATCAGTTTCTGGTTTTTTTTTATTATAATTTTTTTTTTAATATTTTTTTTTATGCAAGGAACAAAACAAGAGATACAGAAAAAGGAATAATAAAGATTGGATTGCATACACCCACAATACTTATAATGAAATCAAATCAGCTTCTCAAACATTTAAAAAGAACATGCACAGATAACGGGTTGATACAATGATAAATAGAAAAAAAAAGCTACCTACATTGACAGTCTTCCTCAAATATCATTATGTTCATAAATCAAGTAAAGGAACAATCATGATTACATTATATCCATTCTACTATAGGAGCCCGTATTTTTAACCCTCTAGTCCTTTTTCGATTGTTCCTAGTCTTATAAATTGCAGCTTCGATATTATATGTGGCGAGGAGCTGGGCCCTCCAAGAAAAGAATGAAGGAGGGTCTGCAGAGATCCACTCCCTGGTTATACAGGCACGCAAAATGGCCATACAAATAAAAAGAAAAGATGTCTTAGATTTAGATCTATCTTGGTTATTGGATTCCAGACCTAGCATTACCAGCTCACCTGTGATACAGATGGGTGAACCCGTTATCTCTGTCAGGAATCCTTGAGTTGATGTTAGCTGCTCTGTTAATTTTGGGCAAGAATAAAACATGTTTAGTGCATCTGCTGCAAATAGGCCACATCTGCTACACTTTGCTCCAGCTCCCGTACTCCATTTAGACACTTTTCTTGGCGAGTAATACAAGTCATAAAGAGCCATATAGTGTTGTGCCCTCATCTTGCCAGAGATCAAAACCTCGTTTGCCAAAATGATAGAAGTCTTTAGATCAATACCCATTACACTAAGATTTTCCCGCCATTTATTCTGGTCGAAGCTCCAAGTCATCTGGAAGTAACTTTATTAAGTTTGTATAATGAAAGCCAATCGGAATTTCTCTTCCCAGCCCCTCGATTAATGGAAGTTTATTAAGCTGCATATTTTTTCGTCCTAACGTATTATAGAAGCTGCGAATTTGCAAGTATTTAAAAAAGTCATGCCGCGGTATACCATATTTTAGTTGTAGATCTAAAAAAGATAGAAGATGTGAGTCCGACAATAGGTGCCCTAAGCAGGTGATCCCTTTCTGGCACCAAAGCATTGTGGTGTGATCCCTGAAAATAATAGGAAAAATACCCGATGCATTAAAAGGGGTATAATAATTTATGTTGGTTAATCCTAAATATTTCTTAACTCGTCTCCAAATGGAGTAAGCTGCTTTTAAAACTTTGAATTTGTTTTTTTTGTAGTAGCTTGGTTCGATAATTTTTTTAAAGCAACTATTAGCCTCTTCGCCTATCCCGAACTTATATATCGAGGGGTTCTGATATGTTACTGATCTAGCCTTTTCCCCGACCACTAGAGGATAGATAAACTGCAATGCTGCGGCCCAATTGAAAAATAAAAAGTATGGAACACCCCAGCCACCTCTAGCTTTAGGGAGAACCATTTTTTTATATGCACGTCTGTGCCGTTTATAGCCCCATCAAAATCTAGCTGAGATACCTTCCAGCCCCTTAAAGGTAATAGGTGAAAACTCCAGTGGAATTGTTCTAAATATATACAAAATTGTTGGGAGAACCAACATCTTTAGCACATTGGATCTCCCATGAAGAAATAAGTGGAGATGATCAAGTCGCTCCAAAGTAGTTTTAACCTTATCTAAAACTGGGTTACAATTAATTTCAGGGATCTTGGTAACTGGTGAGGTGAGCTTGATTTCTAAATACGTTACTTCTGGCACTGTAATAATATCGGTCGGGGTGGGCCCCCTACATACACAATCTGGATCTTTGTTAGGTTAAGCTTATAACCAGAGAAAGAGCCAAATTGTGATGCTAGGTCTTCAATTGTAACGAGAGCAGGAGACAGGTTAGTTGTTACGACCACAATATCATCTGCATAGGCTAGGGCCCTATATTCAACATTACTAACAGTCACGGGTGTGATATTATCGGCTTGATTGAGTTTTGTTAAAAAAAAATCAATGTATGAAGCAAATAATAATGGAAACTCGGACAACCCTGTCTAGTGCCACGTAAAATTGCAACCACTCTCTACCCCCTAGACGTATTGATGCTACTTGTGAATCATATAGGGTTTTTATTGCGTGAAGCATCCCGGGTCCAAATCCCTTCAAAGATAGGGTCTGCCACAAATATGGCCAGGCCACCCTTTCGAATGCCTTCTCGGCATCCAACAGGGTAATGCCGATAAGAGTCTTAGTAGCTTCAGCCCAGTCCAGTTCTGTCTTTGTTTTGTTGTGCTTTGTTTTGAGGCAACAACAGATAGCATCAGCTTGTGCCTTTGCACAAGTTCAAGCAGACTTTTGCAGTTTCTGTTCTCTTCAGAAACATGGCCCCCTCCCTTTCTTGAGATGCCTCTGGATCTGAGTCATCTAAGATTTCCCAGTATTTTTTTGGGAGAAACAGGCCTCTTGATTTGTGATTTTAAGTGTGAAAAAGAAACAAGTTGATTTTGTCTTCACATTTGCCTAAGTCTATTGCACTTTATAAATCATATTAATGAACACATATAATAATGCACTATCAACCAATCACACCATACAACATATATACACAACATAATAAAGAGCAAACTATGCATTTATAATGCATACATTAAAACAGAAGTGTGAAGAGGGATAAGCAGAAACATGCAAATCACATGACAATTAAATGTCACACACAAACTTGTATACTGGTTAGGGTGGACAGTAAGGGACAAACACTGGGCGGGATTCACCAAGGTGAACTTAGACTTTCAATATTCATAAAGATAAGTTACGAGTAGTAGCTTTACATCCACACTTGGGCTGGAATCTGCATTCGGGCAGAATCTCCACACTAGGGGCAGATTTCTGCCGGAGAGCGGAGATTCAACCCTAAGGGTGTCATTACGATGGCGGTCGGACTTTCAACCAACCGCCATTGCTGCGGTAGTGGGACAGGATCCCTACGAGGTGGCCTACCCACCTACTGCCCTACAATGCAACTGCCACAGCGGCGGTCACACAGCCATCCTTTACATTGCGGCGGGTGCTGCTGGCTGCAGCACTCGCCGCAATGTAAATAGGGCACCGTTTAACTTCTCCCTGCACTCCTGGGTGTCGTGCCTACCACCATCGTATTCAGGCTCTAAGGGGCCGATTACAATGGTGGGAAGTCCACCACAGCTGTGTCGGCAGTGAGGACTGCCGGCCTGGCGGTGGCAGACTTCCCAACATCACCCTTAGAATTCCCACCGCCAAATTAGGATGACGGTGGGAAGGAGAAAGGTACCTCAGCGGACGGAAAGACCGTCTGCCGTGGTCCCGTAAGGCGGGCCTTTTCCGCCCGCCTTGCGGGACCAGATACAATGACTCTATGGAGGCGGTGCCGTGCAGGCACCGCTGTGGGCATTATGATGCCTGTCTTTTGTGGCGGATTTCCCGCCGCAAAAAGACAGGCGGAAAATGCCTTTGGGGGCCCGTTGCGGGCCCCCAGGGGGTAGGGAGTGGGGTGCTGCCCATTTGCATGTACAAGGTGGCAGGCACAGCATAACCTTCCTTTGTGAATACTGAAAAGTAATACAGTTAGACTTTAGGTTTAAACTTAGACCAAACGTTTAACTCTACCTTTGTAAATCAAGCCAACTTACCTCGGGAAAGACTCCCATGGCAACCAGTGGGATGGAAACTTATGCAGGACTCTGGTAAGCAAAAGGTGGAGAACGATAAAAACAGGCATAGAAGATGGACTCACAAGTGCGAATAAAAAGAAAGGAAAGATGGTCACTCAACATTTTGGCTCTCTGCAGAGGAAAGGAGTATACAAAGCCAGCTGAGAGTGCAAGGAGACAGAGGAATGTGCAGCAAAGCAAGATATTCCAAAGACTTGACTGTGAACAATGATAAGAAAATCTCAGGGACAGTCATGGAGAACAAAAACCAAGAAGCAAAAGAGTTGCTGGACTACTGACTTTGAAGGAACCCTAATGGCTGGCTGTAGAGATATGAGAGTATTGGCCCTTCAGCATTAGCTGGTGCTCTAGTCATGATCCCTTGGCTTACCAGGTGCATGACAGAAGAGGGACAGTAGGCGTTACGAGTGGTTGATGCACTAAAGAGTCAACAGAAGATGGAAGGATTGGGAATGGGGTGATTGTTGTATGGTATATTCATGGAAAAAGTAATCTATTTATCAGGCAGTGCCATGACACTAGTCGCTTATAGAGAGCCTGAAAAGCCTCATAGTAAGATTGAAGGTTAAAAGCTTACACTGCATGAAGAGAGAGAAAAATTATCTCCTCAGCATGAGATAATAAGACTATATGGGAGAGGAAGGGAAGAGGAGTAGACAGAAAAGACAAGCATATTGATAAAATCTAGTACTAAACATTTCTCACTCAAAGGAAGGGACTGGTAGAAAGAGTCGGAGCCCAACACAGTCTACCTGAGAAGGTGTAAAGACCTGAAACAAACAGGGAGAAATATGAAGATACCAATTTGGAAAGACTTCTCTATAACATAAATAAGCAAAACACTTTTTTCAAGCCACAGGAAGTATTTTCTATATATATTGGCTAACGAAGTTGGGAAGATAATAAAAACCTTAGCAGCAAGTGTGTTAGAAGAGAGATTTTAAACCTCATAACGTCTCTCTGATAATGGAGGTCCTTGTATAAAAGTTAGTCAATGGACAGAAGTAGTTGGAAAGGTCATTAGAGCAATACATTTGGGTGGGATGGGAGACTATAAAACAAGTGCTCTAACCCGGGATTGCCCAAGCTGCCAATTAGCCTATGGAGAAACGGGCCAATGCTTAGGGCCAATGCTCTATGGGGAAATCCAGGCTGCGTACCAAGAGACCAATCCTACTTGGATGATACCTTATACCAAAATCAAGAACAGCATTTTGGAAAGTCTGCTGTTTGCAGTTAGAGAGAGAGAAGAGCTACCTTGAGACAGCTCAAGTGCTCTTATTTTAGCGGAGAGGATAAATTGTTGAAACCCAGCACTGCGAGGTGGAAAAAGTTATCAACAAGATATATTTAGAACAGGTTCTGAACACCCAGCGTGCCACCATACAATGTTGGGAACAGCAAACATTACCATCTGACCCTTAATTCTGCTATTGAGATGGCAGCAGTTTATGGGCAAAGAGGGGAGAAAAAGGGAAACTGAACCACAAAAATGGACTAAATTGACACTGTTCTCCCATCCTTTGAGGAAACCTGGGGTAGGAGTGGCCAAGGGGGAGTTGTCTTGTAACAACCAAGGGACCGAAGAGGGTACTCTTCCTGGTGATCCCAAATGCTTTGTGTGTGGAGGTGTGGGGCTTAATTGCACACTTCTGTTTGAAAATGAAATAAGAGGACGACGAGTCAATGAATATTAGTTGGTTGGCAAAGTCCATACTTTTTATAGGACACCCCTTTTATGAGTTGTGATTGCCCAGTAATCACCAGCGGAAACAATGTAAATGCCCTAATAGATGCTGGGTTCAGTAAGCTTGTGTCAAAGGTATAGCCCACTCACATCATTCCCATGAGAAAACACAGTATGAAATGCCTACATTAGGATATGTAAGAAAACGTTGTCTACCAAATTATTATAAAAAATGGCACTCGTATAGATGTGGACAGTCAAGTCAGAGTGGCATCAAATCTTGTGGATTTTTTTTATTGAATTGGTAATGATTACTCCAGGTTTTGCTACTTGCTACAAATCAGCTGTCCCAAGTTGGTTTTTGGAAAAAGGAGGGTCTTTTCTCTCGAGAGAAGATTTTTTTGAAACTACAAAATCATACAGCTTGAGGCGAACACGACCATGAAGCTGTCTCGAAGGAACCTCTTGTAATCCGAACTCAAGATCCCTACCAGGGAAGCAGAGATTTTAGGTTTCACTCCATCCACTACTTGAACATTCTTGGGAAGAAGCCAGCGAACAAGAATATGGAATAGAGATCAGTCCCTATGTTTGGATCATGGGGAGACTTCTATATAGGAAGGCTCTACCTTAAGATATCCTACAGCTTCTTCTTCTGCAATCTTTTCAGGGAAATGTGCTGTTTTTGGCACACACACAAACCTAATTGCCAGAGTTTGGAGTCTGAGAAAATGGGGAATACCATTCAGGAGCACTTTTACCTACTGGGGCTACATGCCCAAATAAAGAATTACAGTTGAGATTGCCCAGTGTACCAGGTAAACAATCACTATAAGTCTCTTAGAGGTCCACTTGAGAGGATTCCAGTAACTGCCTCCCTTTCCAATGTAAAAGACACACAATTGATGGACGGAATGCAGAACAAATAAAAACATTCACGCCCAGTCAAGAGATCTGGGTTAAATCCATCATTCTTTTGCCCATCATGCCACCCCAGTTTAGACCTGGCCATATGCAAATCAGTCTTGACCTTGTGCCTCATTGGAACAGTCCAGCCCGAACTGCCAAGCCAAGTCCTCCCTGGAGGGAAATAAGCATCCTCAGACCAGTTTCGTGGTTTCACCCCTCTTCAGCCAGGATAGCTTGATTCCAGTGGCACAGTGAGCCCAGGACCCACGTCGGGGCATAACTGGTGCACTTAGGGTGAGTAAGCATAAGACATACAATTGATGGACGGAAGGCAGAACAAATCCAAACATTCATCCCCAGTCAAGAGATCTGGGTTAAATCCATCATTCTTTTGCCCATCATGCCACCCCAGTTTAGACCTGGCCATATGCAAATCAGTCTTGACCCTGTGCCTCATGGGAACAGTCAGCCCGAACTGCCAAGCCAGGTCCTCCCTGGACCGGAAACAAGCATCGTAGGGCCAGTTTCGGGGTTTCACCCCTCTTCAGCCAGAATAGCTTGATTCTAGTGGCACAGTGAGCCCAGGACCCACGTCTGGGCAAACCTGGCGCACTTAGGGTGAGAATTTCCAATGTGGCCGGAGAGAATTTGTAGGACAACTAATTACCTCTGACAACGAGTATAAATACATCCTGGTTCAGTAGCAATGGGGTATCAATAGGCAATCCCTTTACGGCAGAAGAGAAGAACCCAAGCAGTAACAACTATGATTTATATCTTTTCACAAACAGATTGTCCTCAAGAAATGCTTGCTAATCAGGGAACTTCCTTTGTACCTGGCTAAAATTCCATATCCGTGAGTAATTGGGAAACACTTTTAAGAACATTGGCATACCACCCACAGGCTGAAGGGTTTGTAGAATGAGACAACACAACCTTGAAGTTGATCCTAAAGAAAATATGCAAGTTTGAAGGGAGGAATTAGGAACCAGATGCTACTCATAGCACTTTTTGACATCTGGTGTCAAACACAAAGTAGTCTTGCCTTTTCTTCTTTTGAACTTCTGTTCAGAAGAGCACCGTGAATACTACTGGAAATAACTTGAGAAGCCTGTCAGGGAGAAACAAACTAACCCATCCATTACTGGAGTACACTACTCAGTTGCATGACAGATTGGCTACATTGAGGGACCTCATCCAATAAACTCTTTAAGGGAAGCTGCAAAACAATTATGTTAGGGCTAAGCTTTGGTGAGCTTAAAGCAGGTGACTTCATTCTCCTACTCTTGTCCTCATTACAAAATAATATGCATTCTAGGTGGCAGGGTCCCTTCTGGATTTTTAAGAGGATAAATAAGGTAATTTATCAGGTGGGATTTCCAGGGAAAAGGGAGACACAGATAGTTGATGTTAAACTTTTTCAAAAATGAGAATGCTGCCACACAAAAAGAAGCTGATAAAATGTTACAGATTGCCATGATAGAAATGCTCCCCAGAGACCTCCAATAGCTTCAGTCTATTCGATTCCGTATAGGCTTATGTAAAATAAATCAGATTTTTAAGTTTGACTCATCCATTAACTGAAATAATGATCCTATAAAACAACTTGGTGAAGTCAGATGTATTACAATGGTCAATCTTACAAAAGAATACAAGCTGATATCCTTTAAATCTATGAATATAATAAAGACTACTTTTTGCAAATCCACTGGTCTATACCAGTTTACAGTCATGGCTTTGCATAATGTCCTTTAGGAACACATCATCCTCAAAATGTTGGTAGTAGTCAATGCGCAAAGACATGCAGTATTGAATTTACATCTAGCATGTCCATTGAAAGGAGGAATTTATTGTTGGAATCTATTAGAGGGCTACCAAGTGCGCACACTTCTTTGCTGTGTATAGTACTTGCCTGCAGTCCAGATTGGACTATATTGCCACTGACTCTTGCAAAACTGGTTGTGTTTGTGAAGTGATAGCATGGCTGCCCAGCATGACCATGTTCTTCGGAATATCTGGAACAGGAGGCATCACCTGATAGAATTCTGCCAAGGTAAAAATCATTTTCACATGCTGTTTCATCATACTCTCCCTTAGATGCAGTCTTAGAATTAGAACCTGGCTCAGAGCTCTCCTCATTTTTTGACTAAAGGCCTGGTCAGCAGTCATCCAATGAGATGCCATGCCTGTTTTCTTTCAAAATTTTCCCCTCAAATTCTGTGACTCAAGGTGCAACGAAATGTAATTGCAATATACATTTTACAGGTAGGATCCACCCGGGAAGGGAACATATTAAATATACATTTGCCCCAGTGGGAGGGGAATCAGCAGCCATAAAATATTAGGGAAAGGCACTTCTGAAAAGAGGAGATTTCCCTTTTTCCAATGTTGCCTCTACTATGCAAAATGGAGCCCAGGAGGCAGTTAACGTCCCCAGGCATGAATGTAGTAAAACAAATGGTGGGCCCTATTTTCAGTTCCCTGGAGGGCGATCGGGAATTGCTGGTGGCTCGGTCATCAGAAAAGGCACAACTTGATCAATGTATTTCCATCAGTGGGGGTCAGCCCAAATGCCATGAAGGCAAACACCCCAAAAAACAAACTCTGGTGGCCTACTGGTATATGTATGCTCAGGAATTATGGTGTGGCCACAATGGATGGAGTAGAATACATAAGGAAGGGGCACCACTGGGAAGGTGAGAGTTTCTCTTTCAAACAGTGATTCTCCTGTGCTGAATGGTGCCTCTGGAGGAGAAGGACAAAACATTCATAGACACAAATATGTCAAAATTATGTAGGCTATTTTTTTCACTTTTGTGAGGATAAGATTGCGAACAGCTGGAAGCCTAATTTGCTGGATGGGGGACAAAAAATGTTAATGAATAAATTGCCCTCATGAGGAGCAGCCAATTTTTTGGACAGCACCCCAGAAAACAAATTGCTGGTAGCCTAGTGGTGTATTACTGCTTGGGAATTGCGGCACGCCCGTGACCCCAAGCAGGAATGTATCATTGAGAGGTACCATTAGAAAAGAGAGACTCTGCCTTTTCCAACAGTGGCTCCCCCAGGCTAAATGCCTGTGGGGAAGCACAAAGCCCCTGATTGACAACGCTGAAAAAATGTGGTGGCTGCTCTTTTCCCATCCTTTTGGTAGCTGATCAAGGCCAACTGGGGGGATTAATGGTCACCAAGGGAAAGCGAAATATCAATAAACAAGATATCCCCATGCTCGGGTAACTTCTATACCTGGGGTCAGACCTCTCACAAAACAAACTCTGGTGCCCTAGTGGTGTATTCCTGCTTAGTTCTCACATCATGGTTGTGATTTCTAAAAAGAAATACATTAGAGAGAGGCATCATTGGAAAGGGGAGACTATCTCTTTGAGGGGATACAACCCACCTAACTCGGGTCATGTGGCTTAACTTCTTGCTGCAGCTGAGGCCGTCCAGTGAGTTGATGGGATCATTGATTGCCATTGGTGGGGCCTGGGGCTGACACAAAGCTCATTGAATATGTTACATCATTTGATCTTCTGCGTCCATTAGTCAAAGTGAGGGGAGGCATATTGCATTATAACATACAATCCTCGTAAAATATTTTAAATAAGCATTTACTATTAATTTATTCACAGCAAGTTGAATATCCTCATAAACTCATTTCAAATTCTAAACATTACTGTGTGCTCAGAGAGCATTGATCAGCACATGCAATTCCTTAAAATGTTTTATATGAGTGCCCTCTAACCTTACTATCCACAGCAGGTGTTATATCATCATACATTCAATTATAATTCTAAAAATGACTGTGCACTTGGAACACATTGCAATAACATTTGTTATCCACAATAAAACATTTAAATGAGTGCTTGTGATCCATATGTTGATAGAAAGTTGAATATCACAATAAATTGGGTTGAAACTATAAAAGTTATTCTGCGCTCCGAGTTTGCACTCAACAAAACCTTAATTTTTACAGTTGGAATTCATGAATAATTAAATATTATTACCACATGTAAACAAGTGTGGTTGAGTAGTGGATGAATATTTACAAATATTAGATAGATTAGACAATCTTGCTTAATTATTGCTGTACTGACCTAGTAAATTTAGTGAGTGTTAGCTGAAGTGAACACAATGAATGCATGTGAACATCTCTCCCAGTGCTAACTGAGGCTTAGTTTTACTACTGATGAGGAATAAGTTGATGCTCCTGGTTAATTGCTCTATCTATTGTTTGGTATGGGAAATATTTATAATATTTCCAAAGTGGTGGTCTTGGTGGCCTAATGTTCATACACTGCCTTTACAGCTAGCACTATTTATGCTTGTTTTGTTTTGTTTCACACACAGGGCCTATTACGATGTCAGTCGTAAAGCCTCAGACCTCAGGTCAAAGGCCTTACAACTGACATCGTCGGTTTCAATTCCAACCAGCGGATTTTGGTTCAGCCAGTTGGGATTGAAACTGCCCGGACAGGATGGCTGGCTTCGGATGGAACTGGTCCGTAATCCAAATTGACGGTGGTTTACGATGTTCGGATTACGATGCATGGTTTCTGTCAGGATTTCCATGCTGACCTTTGCAAAATGGAAACCCGGTTGGAAAGCTTGTTTTGGGGCCCTTAGCAGGGCCCCCTTTCCTTTGCAGCCTCCAGTTGGTGGCTGAGGGTGCAGCTATGGTGCCCCCCTGTTAATTCCTTCATGCCATGACAGGCACATTGAGATGCCTTCTATGGGGTTTCGGGATTAACACCACCTCACATGTCCCTATGGAAGCATGTACTATGGCCCCTTAACAGCCCTAACACATGCTCCTATAGGGAAATGTCAGAATGCGCATCATAATGAGGCAGTCGAGACCGCCGCTCTAAAGTAGGTTGGACCCATTTCCGAGACACTGTCGGACGGATGCAAGTCCGTACGACATCATAATAGGCCTATACACATGAGATTCCTGTGCTATTCTTATTTAGACACACTGTAACAGTCTCTTATAACAAGCCTTAACCCGTTCCGTTGGCCGACGGGAGCACTCCCTCCCTTGTGCTGCGAACGGCCATTGGCCGTTGCAGCCACACCCACTCTTTAGAACTCCTGCACCACGGCGGAATTGCCACCACGGTTAAGGCGTTAAATGCCATCATACCTATAGATTCCTAAGATGAAAGAACACAATTAGTCACATACATTAGAACAGAGGCATGCCAAACTTGCTGTAACTAATATGCTAAATATAAATCACTGCTGTTAAAAAGGCCTTTAATAAACAATCAGCCCATTTGGGGTGTATCTCTGTTCCATATCCTACAGATCTGACCTAATCTCTGTACTACATTTCACCACCCAGGATCACTGAGTGCTACTCATAACAGAGGTCTTGGTCTAAAGATGTATGAACAACTAGTTGCGATTTTTCACAATAGCAACCTTGCTTGCTGCATCACAGTGTTTAGAAAGTATAGTGTCAGTAATGAATGGTGGATTTTACCATCTATAAATACCATTCTGAGATGACACTGTTGCTCTATCAATGTTTCAAAACCAATCAAGCAAGTTTCATTGAAATATACGTTCTCATACATATTATTTTCATACTCATTCAATCAGTATTTAATTATTGTTATTAAAACCGTATTTGACAAAAATGCACATTTGTGCATATGCCTTAGCCTTTAATTGTGGTTTGTTTTGAATGTTTTTCAAGTCCAAACATTATTTCTAATCCCCCGCTGTGTTTGTGGAGATATCTGCAGTTGGGGTATATATCCCTGAGCCTGGGAAGAACATCTTGGCCTACGGTTACAAACAGGGAATTGCATTCAGTAACAAAGGCTAAGTCTTTCCTGAACAGTCCATTCAACACAACAGAATCTTCCTTCATGCAGCTGCTTCGTTTGTCAACTATTCCCCAGCAATAGGTAAGGATCGCAATGAGAGGACCTTGCTTTTCCAAAGAGAAATGAAACATGGTTTGTGGTGGGGCACACCAGCATTTTCTTCACCTTTGTTGGGGGCATGACAACCAGCTAAGTAATACAGCATACACCCACAAATGGATGACATCACCACATGCCACACTGCAGTGCGTGTCCCTACCAACAATATGAAGCAGAGCTGCAAATGCTGAGAAGACCTTCCAATGAGAACACTTGGATGAAATGGATGCACTCAGGATATCCTCTTGCATATGAGGCAGCCTAGACTGACACCACCGCACAGAAGGGTTCTTAGTGCAACCTGGTGGATCGTCAATGCTTGCTAAAGGTACATGAGCACAGAAAGGTGGTGCATATGATTTGTTAATACGGTTCCCTGATTAAATATTGATGTTAAAAATCTAGATGACAAAAATATCGATATAAAAATATCAAATACAAAAATATCAACTCCCTATATTTAAACAGGTAAGTACAATAATATCGATTCAAAAATATCAAAGTAAAACATATCAACTTAATAAATATTTATAAGTTAAATAAAATATATTAAATAATATTAATATTTTTAACAAAAATAAATTAAATACACTAAATATTTAACTAATTGTAACAAATAAACTCAGTTAAAAAAATATATATATACACAAAAATGTGTACATATACATATATGTACTTAAATCCATTTTAATACATATTTTCTTTATTAAATTTATAAACTCTTTAAATTATATAAAAATAAAATATATACATATATCAATAATTTAAAATAAAATAAAACATTCTATTATTAATTAACACATTAAACTATTAAAATAAAAATAAAACATACATTTCACAACACAATAAATACAACAGTAAGGAAAATGTTGGATAGTGAATGGGTAAAAATTACTATTCTCACTCCAGTGAGTGCAAAAGTAGGGAAAGTGTAGAATAGCAGAGGGGTAAAAATTACTATTCCCAATTCTAGTGAGTACAACAGTAGGGAAAGTGTTGAATAGCGGAGGGTTAAAAATTACTATTCCCACTCCAGTGAGTGCAAAATCAGGGAAAGTGTTGGATAGCGGAGGGGTAAAAATTACTATTCCCACTCCAATGAGTGCCAAAGCAGGGAAAGTGTTCGATAACGGAGGGGTAAAAATTACTATTCCCACTCCAGTGAGTGCAACAGTAGGGAAAGCGCTGGATGCCACACCATTAAAAAAGAAATACATCAACATTGTGATTACATTTTATTTCCATTATTAATATAATTAATATTGAAATGTCAATATATAATTATTAAAAAATATAATAAACATTCATTAATTACACATTGGTTAACACTATAATATCCACAACATACAGCTAAAATTAATTACACAATTGCAATTAATAATTACTAGTTAATTGATGCAAATTAATTCACAATTAATTATTAATGCATCAATAAAACATAAATTACTTCCCACCCTTCAAAGCATTTACACCTATAAATACCACAACACTCACCTAAAATTAATTAAACAATTTCCATAATAAATTAGCAATTAACTAATTTAAATTAATTAACAACTAATTATCACACAATTATTAATACATTAATTTACACATGTAACCCTATAATATCTAAATTATGCAATTATGAATAAATATAAATTTTTTAATACATTTCATATAATTAAATTACTTCCCACCCCATTCCCCTTTACACCCACAACCCGCTATAGAACTAAAAACGCACAATTCAATAAAATAAAAATATTAACTACAATAAATAATAAATAAATTCTATATAATTAAATTGCTTCTCACCCTATTACACTATAAAGCCGCAACCCACTACGGAACTAAAAATGCTAAATTCCATTTAAAAAACAAATATTAACTACTAACATTTTTACAAATATAATAAAATCCAAATAATTTTTAGACAAAATACTAAAATCCATAACATTAATAATAAATCAATACTTTTAACAACTATATTTTTGTAAACAATATTTAACACTTCAATATTTTTCCAATCAATATTACTTACCTAACAATCGATATTCTTTCCACAATATCTTTTCTATCGATATTTCTGACCCACAATATTTTTACCTCAATATTAATGTAGATCGATATTTCTACATTGATATTCTTGCTCTGTACCGTTCATACAAGTTCAATTGTATGTATATTTTCAACATGTTGTTCAGTCATTCCTCAAGTTTGCTATGGTTTGTCTATCTTCATGCTGTCTATTCCATGTTTTGTACTATCAATGTGTTGTGGGATGAATGCATTTTTTGTGCTATTTATTCTTTATGGAAATGTTATTATGTTACACTTAGAGGTCGATTCTGATGTCGGACAGACTCAGGTCCGTCCGACATTGGTCAGGAGCCGTAACCGACCAACCTGCTGTTGTCGGTTATGGCCCTGCAAGTACGATGCGACCGAACCCTGTTCGGTCGCACTCGTATACTTCACAATGGGAGCATGCATTCCGAGCGGAATGCATGCCTCCATTGTGAAATGCAGGGGTGCAATTCATCCCTGCAGCCTGTGGCCGGCACCCCAAGGTGCCTGCCACCGGGTGCAGGGATCAACAGAGGGGCACCATAGGTGCCCCCAGGCCGCCATTCGGCAGCCTCACACCCATGGGGGCCCTGCTGGGGGCCCCCGGAGACAGTTTCCGACTGCCATTTCGTGCCGGAAAAACCGGTACGAAAAGACAGTGAAAAACTGCCATCATACTCCTTTGGTCGTAAAGAGGCGACCGGGGAGTACTGAAGGATTTCCGGATGACATACGGGCTTTCCGAGCCCGTCGCAATCCATCCGGAAATCCGAGACGGATTCCATGCTGACCGAGCCCATCGGCATGGCTCGGTAGGAAAGGAATCTGGCCGGCATGTTCCGATTTGGCCGGAAGGGCTCCGAACATGGTTCAGAGCCCTTCAGATCAGAATCAGCCCCTCTTATTGTTAGCAATAATGTAACGTTTGCCCATTGGTCTACTTTGATCATTCAAAAGAGTATATTGTTAGATTTCACATATTCCTTAAGTTCCATTTACTTATATTGTGTTTTAAACAAATCCTATATAATAGACAACAGACATCTCAGCCGGATTGAAATACTTTGACACACAAAGTGGTCATTCCAATATGATATATAATCAATGTGCACTTTTAATAATCCATCATCACAGGTCTTTAAACTAGCTATGGATTCCCCACCCATCAATCAACATTGTTTGTCCATTCACTCACATTCAAGTTACTGCTTGTCATGTGAAAGTAAGGTTAACACAGCTTAAGACTTTGAATGGTCTCATTTTGCTATATCTAATACACTCAAATGAAATTGTAAAAGTTTTAACTAACAATTCTTGTGTCATATATTTTTTTAACAAAGACAAGCAAGGCTGGACAAGCTGTTAAGCCACTCTCGCGTTTTTTTCATTTGGCAGCAGGTGAGAAGGCTGAATTCTCAGTGGGAAGGGCTTCCATCACTCCCACTTGGCTCATTTTTAATTAAGGTGGTCTTGTTTGAAATTACTATCCAGGTCTGATATTAGTTACCACTTTTGCCCTTTGAACAAATGCTGTTAAAGAGGAAGGTATTAGCATCAAAGGTGCAAGGCAAAGAAGAGTTTAATATTTGATAAAGTCAGTCTTGGTTGCACTTATTGTTTTACTTAGTATAAACGTTATTAATGTTCATAATGCATTGACATATTGACTCTTCATTTCTTTATGTTGTCATCAGGTCATTTCAGAGGGCAGTGCTGGTGAAGCATGAGATTTTCTGGACCCAGGTCAAATACCACCAAGTATCTCTACAGTGGCATAGTGTCCCAAACTAGGACCGCCAAACTCGTAATCGGGCGAAAGTGTGCTGCAGGTAACTCACACATATGAATTGAAAGGTGTCCAGGTGTATTAAGGGGTGCTGCACTGTCTGCACTGCATTGGAATGAACACTGAATCAAGAATAGTATGCAAATCAATGGCAATGATGCATCAATTTAACTTGTTGTTTGACAGAATGTTTGTGTTGGAAGTTCTCACTGACTGGAAGGCTGGGTCTGATTTGATAAAGAACTGGTACCCACATTGGAAGTGCTCAATTATCAGTATTGATGAAAAATTTGCAATGGACCATGAGGTCCTTGAAGGAACACCCATGGAGTACAGTTGTCCATATCGACCTGCCATGCTGAGGTTGCTCTAGTGCTGAAGTGGCGGCTATCACACATGGTGTGACAAGAGTGTGATAGCTGCGACTTTGAATGTCTTATCTTTATAGCATTGAACATGTAAGGAATGGTTGATTCGATTATATAGCACTTAATGCTTGGTGAGTATATATAGTATACATTGTTTATTTTATACGCTAAGGGGCACATTTAAAAGCTGGTTTACATTGCTCTTGCACCGCCACTAAATGTGAGGGTGTCTCCTAGGCACTGACATGAATGCTGTCTATCCAGCTGCGCGTTATTCAATAACGTTTTTCTTCACAATATTCAAAGTTTTTGTTTCCAAAGTATTTTATTCATACTTGTAATCAATTTTCATGAATTTTCATATGATTTTCATATATTTTCACATCTTCATTTGCATCATCATTGATCATATCAATCCTTCCAATGCATTTCGGTGTTAAGCCTTCATCGGGGAAGTCTAAAGAGAATAAATAATATCAGTGTAACTATTAGGTCCTCCTCTATGTATTTATCGCGTTATACCTGACAAATATGCAAATAAATAAATAAACATATGCAAAATTCCTAATATATAAACTGCCTTGATTTTGACAATGTTCTTAGGAAGCATATATACCCACTATGTATTGTTCAAAGGGTTAATACTCATCACATAGTACCCATCAAATAACCGAATGTATGTAAAAGTCATTGTACGCAAAAATATCTTGATTCTCATAAAATAGGATCACTTTTTAAACAAAACATGAATATGCGCTGTGTATTATTCAAAAGTCACTAGAGCATGCTGTATGAATCTTAGTCTCTACAAGTAACCGTTGAATCTTTGTTCAAACAATGTCGCTAGCAACCTTCAACTTTCTATGTTACATCGAGCTACCCATTACTAATGTGAATAGAAGAGATGACAGATACAATTAATATATATTGTGTCGATTTACGCGCTTGTTCTTTTAAAGTTAAAGAGTTTCCGAGCGTTTCGCTATCATCGCTCAAAAGTGTTGCTGCCAGGTTGAACCTCTCATTCTTACCGTGACTCGTGTGTTAGGTTCCCCCTTCTATCGCGGCTATCACCATGTCTAACCATGCGGTTTAGTTGGCGTGTGACGTATATAGGGGGTGTGGTGTATGAATGATGTTGCTCGTTGATGGTTTAAAGGAGCCTCGCCTGTGCGTTTGTTGTTCATGAATGTGGTTAATAAAGCTCAAAGTAATAACAAAGCACATAACGAAAGGGCGTATGAATCGGGTCTAAACATATGTTTGGACAATCACGGATGATTCACTATGGCTGCACTATGGATAAGTGAAATTATCCTCACGCGTATAAATAAAAGATCGGATGTGTGAATAATATGCTTGTCCTCTAATGTTATGTGAAATCTAAGCTGATGAACAGAATTCATTCATAACTCTTAGGAATTGTCATCATATGTTAAACAATACATTCAAAAATATAAATAAATAAATACATAATTTGTCAGCGATTGTCCAGCACTCCAATAATATGATCATGTGTAGAAAGAAAGTCATTTTTCATAAATAGCAACTAAATTCTATTCGTTCATTCATCCCATTTGGTTTAAGGGTCTGTAGATAATATATCCAGTGATTCTCGCATCTCAGAAGGGCTTTCTTATTGTCTCTGTCCTCTGATTTCTCCACCACTTCAAGTACGCATGTTTTTATTTGGTTCATTTGATGATTTGCTTCAACAAAATGGGTAGCTACCACTGATTTCAAGGCTTTTGCTCTTATATTGCTTTTATGTTCCTTAAGCCTAACTTTCAACTTACGTTCCGTCTGTCCAATATAGGCTTTGCCACATGGGCATTTAATCAAAAATATATGACATTTGTGGTGTCACAAGTTGCATTTACGTGTAAGTTAATTTTATTCCCTTTCATCGGGTGGGTGATGCTTTTGCCTTCCATTATATTATTACAATTATTGCAATTTCTGCATGGAATGGTACCCTTGTATTTTTTCATGATTTCCTTGTTTGGTGTTTGTTTAATGATTTCTCCCAAGTTTTTTGCCCTATTGAACGTGAAAATCGGTAAGTCTGCAAATATGTTGTTAAAATCAGGTTTTGTCTGTAGTAGAGGCCAATGTTTTTGATAATGGTCTTGAACTGGTGGCTGGCTGGAGAAAATTTGCTGACGCAAGTAATTTTAAGTTCTTTAATTACTTTTTTGCTGTTAACAGTGTTTTTCTTTCTTTCATTTCAACTCTATCCATGGCTACTGTCAAAACTTATTCAGGATATCTTCTGTCTCTGAATCGCTGTACCATTTTTTGCGATTGTTTCATGTATTCCTCCAGGTCTGAGACAATTTTTTTGACTCGCAGGAGTTGTGAATATGGCAAGTGGTGCTTAAGGGGAGTCAGGTGGAAGCTCTGGTAAGCTAACAAGTTGTTGCGGTCCGTTTTTTTAGTGAATAGAGTGGTTTCCAACAAGCTTTATTGATGATGGTCACATCCAGGTAATTGATAGTGTTAGCATCAATTTCAAAAGTAAATTGTATGCGTTCATCTACTTCATTGAGGATTCTGATGTTTTCAATTAATAGTTCCTTAGCTCCTTTCCTCAGAATAAATATATCATCTTTATATCTTAAATATAGACGTAACCCTTCTATCCATGTTTGGTTCTGAAGAATGTGGGCGTTTTCATAGTGGTGCATGAAAATATTGGCATATGATGGCGCTGCCGAATTTCCCATAGATGTTCCCGATTTTTGAAGGTACCATTGATCTTGATGTTTAAAGTAACTGTGCATTAATGTGAAGTTGAGTAGTTCAAGTAAGCGCCGTCATATGCCAATATTTTCAAGCACAACTATGAAAACGCCCACATTCTTCAGAATCAAACATTGATAGAAGGGTTACTTTTGAAATTGATGCTAACACTATATAACACCATAGTCACAACTCTTGCGAGTCAAAAAAATTGTCTCAGACCCGGAGGAATACATGAAGCAATCGCAAAAAATGGTACAGCGATTTAGAGACAGAGGATATCCTGAATCAGTTTTGACAGTAGCCATGGAAAGAGTTGAAATGAAAGAAAGAAAACACTGTTAACAGCAAAAAAAGTAATTAAAGAACCTAAAATTACTTGCGTCAGCAAATTTTCTACAGCCAGCCACCAGTTCAAGACCATTATCAAAAAACATTGACCTCTACTACAGACAGAACCTGATTTTAACAACATATTTGCAGACTTACGATTTTCGCGTTCAATAGGGCAAATAACTTGGGAGAAATCATTGAACAAACACCAAACAAGGAAATCATGAAAAAATACAAGGGTACCATTCCATGCAGAAATTGCAATTATTGTAATAATATAATGGAAGGCAAAAGCATCACCCACCGATGAAAGGGAATAAAATTAACTTACACGTAAATGCAACTTGTGACACCACGAATGTCATATATATGATTAAATGCCCATGTGGCAAAGCATATATTGGACAGACGGAACGTAAGTTGAAAGTTAGGCTTAATGAACATAAAAGCAATATAAGAACAAAAGCCTTGAAATCAGTGGTAGCTACCCATTTTGTTGAAGCAAATCATCAAATTAACCAAATAAAAACCTGCGTACTTGAAGTGGTGGAGAAATCAGAGGACAGAGACAATAAGAAAGCCCTTCTAAGACGCGAGAATCCCTGGATATATTATCTAAAGACCTTTAAACCAAATGGGATGAATGAACGAATAGAATTTAGTTGCTATTTATGAAAAATGACTTTCTTTCTACACATGATTATATCATTGGAGTGCTGGACAATCACTGACAAATTATGTATTTATTTATTTATATTTTTGAATGTATTGTTTAACATATGATGACAAGTCCTAAGAGTTATGAATGAATTATGTTCATCAGCTTAGATTTCACATAACATTAGAGGACAAGCATATTATTCACACATCCGATCTTTTATTTATACGCGTGAGGATAATTTCACTTATCCATAGTGGAGCCATAGTGAATCATCCGTGATTGTCCAAACATATGTTTAGACCCGATTCATACGCCCTTTCGTTATGTGCTTTGTTATTACTTTGAGCTTTATTAACCACATTCACGAACAACAAACGCACAGGCGAGGCTCCTTTAAACCATCAACGAGCAACATCATTCATACACCACACTCCCTATATACGTCACACGCCAACTAAACCGCATGGTTAGACATGGCGATAGCCGCTATAGAAGAGGGAACCTAACACACGAGTCACGGTAAGAATGAGAGGTACAACCTGGCAGCAACACTTTAGAGCGATGATAGCAAAACGCTCGGAAACTCTTTACTTTAAAAGAACAAGCGCGTAAATCGACACAAGATATATTAATTGTATCTGTCATCTCTTCTATTCACATTAGTAATGGGTAGCTCGATGCAACATAGAAAGTTGAAGGTTGCTAGCGACATTGTTTGAACAAAGATTCAACTGTTACTTGTAGAGATTAAGATTCATACAGCATGCTCTAGTGACTTTTGAATAATACACAACGCATATTTATGTTTTGTTTAAAAAGTGATCCTATTTTATGAGAATCAAGATATTTTTGCATACAATGACTTTTACATAAATTCGGTTATTTGATGGGTACTATGTGACGAGTATTTACCCTTTGAACAATACATAGTGGGTATATATGCTTCCTAAGAACGTTGTCAAAATCAAGGCAGTTTATATATTAGGAATTTTGCATATGTTTATTTATTTATTTGCATATTTGTCAGGTATAACGTGATAAATACATAGAGGAGGACCTAATAGTTACACTGATATTATTTATTCTCTTTAGACTTTCCCGATGAAGGCTTAACGCCGAAATGCATTGGAAGGATTGATCATTGATGATGCAAATGAAGATGTGAAAATATATCAAAATCATATGAAAATTCATGAAAATTGATTACAAGTATGAATAAAATACTTTGGAAACAATAACTTTGAATATTGTGAAGAAAAACTTTATTGAATAACGCGCAGCTGGATAGACAGCATTCACGTCAGTGCCTAGGAGACACCCTCACATTTAGTGGCGGTGCAACTATCATTGATTTTCCGTATTCCTGAGCGGGGAATAATCCTGGGGCACGACTTACAGCCTTAATTTTTGATTTAACCCAGCAGTGCACAGTCGGCATTCCTAAGTTACATTGCTCTTGCACCACGCAACATGGTGCAAGAGTGACGCAAACATTAAGTCAGATTTATGAAACCACGCAAGGCCACTTGCATGACCCTGCGTGGCTCCATAAGGCAATGCAGCGCAAATTGCTGCATTGCCTTACTCTGCCCTGGGAAGGCATTCCGTAGTTTTTCCCTCTCAACTCTCATGGTTTTTTATGTATTCCCAGATTCACCAGAACTGGTAAACCTGCGACTGTGCCAAAATGATACACCTTCCCAGGAGAGGCGAAACAGGGATAAATATGTTTATTTCTCCTCATTGCCTCCTCTTTCTATATGTGTTGAATGCTGCAGCACACATAGATAGAGGAATATGCCTCTCAGGTTTTCTTTTGTGCAGGAAGTTGTCCCTTCCTGCCCAAAACCAATCCTGCATGCAATGCCTGCAGCACAGGCACCCTTGCATTATGGTACAAGGGGACAAGCGTTGGCGCTTGGCTGCCAAAAGGGTGCCAGGGCAGAGGAAAAGGCAGAAATGCACCATTTTGCCTTAACTACAGTGCATTCCTGCAATTACCCTGTCATGCAGCACAGCAAGGTGACTTGCTGGGCTGGGATGCGTGAAATCTTCACAAATAAGCCCCTAATTTTGTCTAAAATGTGTACAACTATATACATTGAATTTTAACACCTTGGAAGAGTCAATAATAGTAACTTAAAAAAGCATTGTAGCTTGGAGCCCACAAGCCTCTAGCTTCCATCTATACATACGTGCGTCTAAGCTTAGGTTAAGAGTCAGTAAACACAGATTCAGGGAGTGAAAGTCAGGGGCTGCTCGTCCGCTAAGGCATAGGAGCGTCACCCCACTGCTCACAGAGCAGAAACAAATTAAAATAAAATGATATTAACCTTGTAATTATCATTTTATTTTTCTTTGCTACGGGGCTGGGTTAGGGCAGGGCTGGTGTCACAGGGGAGGAGTGGTATGCACACTCCAAGTGTGCATGATTGCATGATCGGCCGTCCCGGGCCGGGCAAACCGTCATGCACACTTTGCATCTTCCCCACCAGGCTGTAATGCATAACCTGATGAGAAACATGCACTAGCCCCCTGCCCCCGCATTGCAGCGTTGTCATTTACTATGGGAAGCCTGGGTGCTTCCTGGTTCGGACCAAGAAGAGCAGCAGCTTGACGGAGAGACGGCGCAGTTTTAAAGGGAAGTATTTTATTTTTTTCATTTTTTCCACCCCCGCCTGCCACCTCTGTTCCCTGCCAGCTGCCACTGGTGAAAGTACATGCGGGAAGTGGTTCATCAATGAAAAAAAATCACAATGTTGGGAAGCTATCACTGCTGCAGGAATTTTTATATAAAAAAGGATTTCTAATAAGCGATTTGCTTTAGCTCCTACTGTGAAAAACGACATCTGTTCCTACATGTGGAAGTAACAAAGTTAAACAGGACATGTGCAAAAAAGTGACGTCATACACAAATAGGAACTTTTGTTTTTACAAAGAAATAAAATGTGAAGCGTACTTTTCCTTTCAGTCCTGGGCACCACTCTTGTAGTTTTATGTATGCATGTACGCATGTGTGAATGTATCTATTTAAGTGTAGCGGGAGAGAAGTGCCCAGGGGTCAAGGTAGGAAAAGCTCAGTGCTTCATTTAGCTGTTCGGTAACTGGCGCTATTGCACAGTTAACTAACCTATATATAGCAACAATAAATGTAAAACAAAAATGAAGCCTGACTCGATATTTATTCTCAACATATGTAGAAAAGGAGAGTCTCTATGTCCTTAACGCATGATATATAGGTACCTATGGAATGTGATATCTTTGCAGAATTTTAATCAGCTGCCGACTTTGGTATAATTCATCTCCGGTTACAGTAATTGACTCTATTTCCAATTAGATCTCATTCTTGAAACTAAAGAGCTGTGAAAGTGAAGCTATTGAGCCTTTACGTGTATTTCTAAAGTAAAGAGTTGATAGATAACCGTGCTTCAATATCATGAATATATTCAGTGTTCTTTCGAACTTTAAAATGTGCCCGATGAATCACACTGACAACAGCAATTGGTTCAAAATATCATACTGTAATAACACACATGTTTGCAAACGAAATGAAGTATGAAATACGAAGTGTACAATAAAACGTGAAAAAAGAGGTTTCACACTTCCGTTATATTTTTGTATGTGTGAAATGCAGAAGTCTGCAAAACAAAGAATAAAATAAAATGAGTGTGATGCACTGAATATCGAATGACATACATATCCCTTTGGGCCTACCCTAACAACCGCAGATGCGGATTTGCGTATGTTCAGGGCTTTAAGTGGGCCGGGTCTCACCGGTGCTGAGCACCGGCAGTTTTTTAAAGGAGGCCTCGAAACGGGTCTCTATCGGGCTCCGTTTTGTGTCCTGGCACCTGTGCACGTGCTCACACTGCTCACTTCTCACTGGTGGATAAGTTATGCCATGACGTCATGCCAGGCGAGCCTTGTACGGGAAGCGAAATCCTTTAAAGAGTCATTTTCTCTCTGGGTTTCCCTTCTCTTTTTGAATCTCAGAAGCAGTGACATTGTCGTGGTGTCACCAGGGCTTTGATTGGAAACTTTTCCAATATTATATACAAGCCTTTGTGGCTGCCTATTTTTCTTATGCAACTAACAACCATTCACAAAGCAAATAGTGCTGACTTGTAGGTATGATGGGGCATATTATCAAGGGGTTTATCTCCGCTTTTTTGGCTTTAAAAGCCAAGAAAGCGGAGATAAAATTATCTCCCTATTACCTAGCTGTCGCTAACACCAGTTAGGGACAGCTAGTAGGAGATAGCGACCATCTTGGGCCCCACTTTGCATGTCAGTGATATTTATCACTAACGACATGCAAAGTGGGCGTGCCAAGATGTTAGCGACTGGAAACAGTCGCTAACATCGCTATCTCCTATTACCAACTTTTGGAGATATTCGCGCTAAGCGCGAATATCTCCAAAAACTAACACCTGCCCTGAGCAGTTCTTAGCCATGTTATCCAATGGGAGGTGGATAACATGGCTAAGAGCATTAGCTCGGTAATGCATGAATATCGCGGACTTTTCAGCGATATTCATGCATTGCGGCCGTTTTTTATCGCATTTGCGATAAACCTTGCTAATAGCAAGGTTTATCTGCGATAATTTCTGACGATGCTTAGCGTTAACAAATTCGTTGCTAAGCATCGTTAGCGATAAATATCGCTTAACGTTGGTAATATGCCCCGATGTTACTTGTATCTGGATGCAATGACAGAAACAGCAAAATACAAGTCGGTCGGCACACTCTGCTAAGCACAGATTTTTAGCTTAGGTGTTTGTAAGCCATGCCCTTAATTACACTGGCCACGTACCCTCGAGAGCCCCCCCAGTCTTTTCATCCCCCTTAAAGCCCTGCGTATGTTGGCACTGTAGTCCCAAAGGATGATCGCGCTTTCCTCAGGAGCGTGGCAGGAGACACACCCTAGAAATGTGGACACTGACAAATGACATGCATGACCAGACACACCGCGATACCTTGCATGTCCCGGATTTCTCTTGCATTATGTACCTTCCAAATGTGATGGCACCCATTTGTCGAAATGTAACTGATTTTGTTTGGTTGATGTAATCCTCGCTGTTTACGAGGGCTCCCAATCATTCCTGGACTATTTGTTTATTGGAATATGTGCCTTAAACCGGATGCGTGATCTGCAGGAGATGTACGGCAAGTAATGCTAATATGGCGAACTGTTGTTGATTGCATATATCTTTGTACATCTGCGGTTTATTTTATTTATTTATTTATTTATTTATTTCTCCTCTTCTCTTATCATGTGAAAAACAAGTTTATCCTGTAGGAACCATTGCTTTTTTCACGCCATCTCAAATAAAAAATGCAATAAAAGAAAAAAAAAAGAATAAAATAAAATAAAAAACTCACACTGAGCAGGTCCCCTACTCGTTACCTCAGCGGACACAGCAGGTGGCCAATGAAGAATATATATAATATCGCATGCAAAATGAACTTGGAGCCCTGGTACTTGCAAGCCACAGCAGCTGGTGATAGGGCAGCCTAGACTGCAGAGATGTATCTGCCAACAGTGCAGCTGGTGCAGTGGCGCCTAGCCCCAGGGGCCTTAGGTTCCAAATGAACCCCAAATACTTATCAAGTCCCTGGGAATCAGAAGGGCCCGAGGGCACCCTTGTAACATCATTGCAAGGCTCCTATCGCATGCCTTCACATTATATACTACTGCAGCTAAAGCCTCTGAAGATCAAGTATAGTATGCTGTGAATGTATGAATATATTTTTTTAAGGATGTGCAGAAAGATTGGTTTCACCTATGTAAATCAGCCACAAGTACACTTTAGATTTTTCAAACTAAATTAACAAACAATGGAAGCATTATAGTTAGTACTGGGTCATACAGAAATATCAGGAAACTGGATAACTCCACCCACAGGTCCAGATGCCCATTTTGAAGGTCTAAACACGTTGCCCACGTACTGTCCCACATCTCTGTTGCTCCATTTCGCCACCCCTTTTATTAGGCTATTGAACTTCCAGGGTTAAGTGCCCAGTCTGTACACATAGTATAGTTGATGGTTTGAAATCCATCAGGGACCTTATAATCCGCTTGTATGGCTGTGTGACGCACATATATGATAGGATTACTGATTGTTGCTACATATTAAATTATTGCAGTGTAAATTTATTTATGAGTTATTTGATACCCCACCTGATAAAAAGGACTTCCAATAAATAATTTTTGCTTAACGAATGTAGTCTCTGAATTCAGAATAGCTCAACAGTTGAACGATATGAAATACTAATAATGGCCCTTCTGGGATTTTGAGAAACCTTGTAAAGGTTTTATTGTTTCCTTCAAAAGTTTGAAGAAAACTATAATTGATTTATCAATAACTTAATGACAAACCTCTTCACTCCAAGGCCTAGAAATCCTTATCACTGGACTTACATGGATATGGTGAGCCCTCAGCCCGGGACAAACACTCATCAGTTTAAGAACTGGGAAAAAGTTTGCTACAAACTGCAAGAATCCAAAAACAACAGGACACAGTATATTCTGCTGAGGCTGCCATTTATCAAAGCCAACACAAAACCTATAAGTAGACATTCAGTAGCTCACCAAGACCAAAAGACGTCACATGTGATCCCTGAAAAACCATTTTAGAATGCAAAAGAAAGTGTTTGTGGGAGCCAACCTAGTAGTGCTACAAAAACCATGCACAGCAACACCATATCTCTATGCCTAAGAGAATGCAACACCTCTCAGTTAAGCACCTCTGATCTCTGGCTGGTAAATCTAACCTTAAATCAAGATACATTTTTTGATAGTCACTTATATCTGTGTAATCAAGGAAGCTGTAGTCACAGAAAGATACGTAACATAATAAAAATATGAATATTAGCAAAAATTGAGGAATGCTCTGTAGTACACCAGGTAAGGTGCAAGAAGTATGGGCCTCATTTATGAAAAGTGATGCCTCGCTACTTGAAAACAGCAATGCGTCACTTTTCAGTGCACCCTCCTTGCAACACCAATGATGCGTCATATTTACAGTATGACACATCATGTCGCAAGGAGTTATAGATACGTCAGTATTTCTGACGTATCTGTAGGCACAAAAGTTGCGCATTGTTGGAGTGTGCCAAGAAAGTGACGCAACTCCAGCACGGGGTCATTACACACGGGCAAGTCCCATGTTAAATGTGCCTGTGCCAGTCTTCCGCCTGCTCTGAGGCAGACGTAAGATATTTGCGTCCTAGAAATAATGCTGTGAAATCTCATAGATTTCACTGTGTCACTTCTACGAGGCTTACTTGCGTCAAAACGCCTACCCTGCATACATTATACCTGGCACAGGTATAATGTGGTGCAGGGGTTACAAAGTGACGCATCTCCCTAGATGAGTCACTTTGTGAATATGACGCAACATGGTGCATTTTTTACCCTGTTGGTGCGTCACAAAACGTGACGCACCAGCGGCGCAAAAGTGATGCAAGAGCTCATAAATAAGCCCCTATGTTTTTGTTTTTAAAGGTACAATGCATTTGGCTTCCTGAACCCAAAGGGGTTTGCGATCTTCAAGTAAACTTGCAAGTCCTTGTGAGTCATATTACGAAGAGTAATTGGATGTGAGTACTCTCCCTGTTGTCCCCAAGAGTTTACATCAGTGCTTGTAAGGGATCCCTAAACCCTCTAAAATCAAATGCTTTAATGACTTTCTTGAGCCATCAGTAAATATTGTGCAAACTACCATCATTGTTATTACAGCAGCTCGTGGGGAAGCAGTCAGCGAACTCCCTTGTTCACTGTATGCTCTTCCAATGGCAGCTGTACAAAGTGCCACATTTAATTCCAATGTTATCTGCATCCCTTTAAAGTACATGATGCTGATGCTTTGAGAAAACACACTCAATGACAGATTAATTAATGTAGGAGTTAGTTCAATGCACTGGAATATGTGTACATGTTTATGGGTTACCTGGAATCCAACCTACTGTTGAACATATCCTCTATGCAGTATTAATATACTTAGGAGTTTTACTTAGAGCCATGTGCATTTACAGGGGTACTTTAAAACACTGGAATATGTATATGTTTATGGGTTAGTTGGAGTTTAACCATCTTTAGCTCATGACCCTGATAAGAATTGATTACATTTGCAAAATAAATATTTAAAAATCATATGTACAGCATTACCAGGTAATTTCTATTGAACCGAATAGACATTTAAAAATGTGCACAAATAGTAAGCAATTATATCTACTAGTACTAACCCTCAAATTGTTTAAAAAGCAGCATGGCAGAGAAATACTGAAATCAGAATCGACTTAGAAATATCAAGTTACAGAAATAATGAGTTTCAAATACCATGAAACAAAAATATTGTCATGCAGACATATCATTGACAAGAATATAATTTTTTTAGGTAAGTAATATTGTTTTCAAGAATATCTGTGCTTTTAATATAGTTTTCAATAATATGGGAGCTGATAAGGATGTCGGTTGGATAGCCTCCCACCACAGGTCGGAGGATTTCCGACCGACATCCATGGTTTAAAGTCCAACCGCCTAATTACAATGTAGCCAGTCGGCGTTTAAACTGGCCAGTAGGACGACTGGCTGCCAACAGGCTGAGGGGGCCCTTCGTCTAGTCAGAGGCCACACATAATCCTCTACAGACAGTGTTTCTGCCATCGGGATTATGATGTCAGTTTCTGACAGGCTTTTCATGTCGGGCATTCCAAAATGAAAATCCTGTCAAGAATCGACTTTCGGGGGACCTAGCAGGGGGCCATGCCTCTTCAGTCTCCAGTTGGGGGGTCCGGGGGTACCTATGATGCCCCCTGTAATTCTCTGCACCACAAGGTTCCTGTCATGCATACGGTGTTCATAACCGTCGATCTATGGTCAGTCGGTCTTCACACCGAGACGTTGACGGTCAGAGGGAATTCTGAATGACATCGTAATTAGGGCCATAGTTGTAAAAAATATCATTTTAAATTATATTTTTGTGCTATAGTTAATAATATAATTTTATATGTTAAATTTTGTTTGTATAATTGTTGATACAATTTTTAAATATAGTTTCTAATTTTAAATGACTTATCATTTTTTATTTAATTGTTCATGGTAATTTGTTTTGTTTTTTTCGGGATTTTAAGGTTTGTGGGGGTACGGGGTGGGAAGTAAATTAAGTATAATTAATTAACTGTTCATTTTCAATTATTGTTATTTATTTAATTGATAATTAATTATGTAAATTGTGTTTACTTATATTTTTTCAGTTATATTGTAGGTGTGGTTTGTGGAGTTTGTAAGGGTATAGGGTGGGAAGTAAATCCGGCAATAATTAATTAACAATTAAAGATTAATTTACTAATATTTTTTTAATTCATTATTGAATATGTTAATTCTGTTAACCTTCTTTATTTTAGTCATATTTTAAGTGTGGGTTGCTAGTTTTGCGGGTGAACAGTGTGGAAACTTAATTAAACAATATATTATTATTTTTTTAAATCAAAATCATTTTATTAACATTTTTATTAATTATGTAAATTGTTTGCTTTTTCCATTTTATATATATATTTTTTATATTTCTGGTTAGGTAATAGGGTTATTAAAATATACAATGTGTTTGAAGTGAAGTGTTTTCCCTACTGCGTTAAAGACTGGAGTGGGGATAGATATTTTACCTCTTCAAAGTCCAATGCCTTCCCTACTGTTGCACAGACAAGACTGGGAATAGTAAATTGAATTCCTCTGCAGTCCAGCATTCTCTCTACTGTTGCACAGACTGGAGCTGGAATAGTAAATTGTACCTCTTTGAAGTCCAACGCTTTCCCTACTGTTACACAAACTAGATTTGGAATAGTACATTTTACCCCTCCAAAGTCCAACACTTTTACTGCTGTTGCACAGACTGGAGTGGGGATTGTCAATTTAACCCCTCCAATGTCCAACACTTTTCCTACTGTTGTTCAGACTAGAGAGCGGAATAGTAAATTTTATCCCTTTGAATTTCAACACTATTCATACTTTTGCACAGAGTCGAGTGGGAATAGTGTATGTGATACCTCTCTGAATTTTGGTCCAAGTACCTCACACCCCTTTTTAACCAACTGTTATGTGATAATAAGATGCCAAGGCCTTGGAGCGGAATTCTGTTGCATCCTATCTACAAAAATGGTAGCAGAACAGATCCAGGTAATTACAGGCTGATTGCCCTCATTGACGTTGAGGCAAAACTTTTCGCCTCTTGCATTTTACGTCACTTACAGGAATGGACAAATGAAAATAAAATAATCTCAAAATTCCAAACAGGCTTCAGACAAGGCATGGGTACCATCACAAACCTCTCAGCATTGACAATTGTAATAGAAATAGCAGAAAAGAAGAAGGCAGGTTTATTGGCATGTTACATCGATTTGAAATCAGCTTTTGATAGAGTGCCATGCAACCGTCTGTGGAAGAAATTGGAAGCATGGGAACACAATAATATCATTATATAGGAAAACATGGGCCACATTAAAGCTTGGAGACGGGAGAAGAATATCGTCAAAAATAAATATAACCAAAGGATGAAAACAAGGATGTGTGCTCTCACATGTTTATTTAACTTATACTTAGCAGACCTACATAACCACCTACAACAAGTAAATGGTCATCCGCCAAAATTGGCAAACGAGCCAATTCAGTTCCTGCAAAACGCGGACGATATCGTGGTGGTGAGTCAAACTCCTATAGGCCTACAAAGGGTCATAAATAAAGCAATCGACTATTTTGACTTACTAGGCCTGGAATTAAACAAAACAAAAACTAAGGTGGTGAGACTAGCGGGCCCTAGGCGAGGAAAATATAAATGGTACGCAAAGAATACACAAATTGAGGAGTTAAGCACACATAAATATTTGGGTATTAAAGTGGGCAGAAATATGTCCTTGGTGGATCAAAAAAGGGACATTATAGCTAAAGCCCAATCACTAATCTTCGCCTACAAACAGCTTAATAAGAAACTGCAATGTCCTTCACACGGGCACCTCCTAAAAATAATGGCAGTACAATTGCTCCCAACTTTATCTTATGGTTTGGAAATATGGCATGGGCAAGAAATTAACACCTTAAACAAATTACAGATCAAAGTCTATAAAGCAGTCTTCAACCTCTTTAAAGGCTCATCTCCAGCACAAATACGCTTAGAATTTGGACTACAGAATCAAGAATTCCAAAGGAAAGCAATTTTTGCAAAACTGTGCTGGAAATTTAGAGCATCAGAAATAGGAACGCTGAACAACTTATGCTGGACGGAAATAAAGACACAATACGATTAAAAAAAACCCACTTTGGGTGACTACCTGCGCATTGCCCTGGAGACATTAGAGATCGAGAAAGTTTGGAACAGCAACCTGGAACGAACATCATTCAATAAAGTGTTTAACACCAGGGCCAAGTCATTATCTTTCGTGGAAGATAAAAGGAGACTGGCCAAACGCCGCCATGCATGGGTGGTAATAAATTCATACAAAAGTCCAAAATCACAACCCTACCTAGCAGCTCATTAATGTCTATCACTAAAAAGGAGGTTCATGGCATATAGATTAGGCGATTACTGTTCTAATGACTTGGTCCCCACTTGGAAAAGAAAACAGCAAGCACATCCATGCCGTCTATGTGGGTACCACACAGAAACCTTATGCCACTGAATGAATGAATGAATGAATGAAAGTCGATTTGTATGGCGCAACTTAACCCGGAGGCATCAAGGCGCATATGATGGAAACAGCTTAGTAGTCGGAGGCTCCTAAGGGAGGATTACAGGTAGGTCTCTGTGAAAAGCCAGGTTTTTAGATTTTTTCGAAAAAGGGCAAGAGACGGCTGGCCCTTAAGGTCAGCTGGAAGCGTGTTCCACAGTTTAGGGGCAAGGGAGAAAAAGGCCCTCCCTCCCCACCTGGCCTTGACGATTCGAGGAATAGTCAGGAGGTTTTTGTGGGCCGATCTCAGGGCCCTGCCCGGGGTGTAGAAGGACACGAGAGACCCAATGTCCTCAGCACCCAGGCCGTGTAGGGCAAGGTAGGTAAGGACAAGAACCTTAAAATTAATCCTGGCCTGCACAGGCAGCCAGTGGAGGTTTTTTCTGATCCCCGAGACGGAAACACGTCTGGGAGCATCCACTACAAACCTGGCTGCAGCGTTTTGGACAACTTGGAGGTGATGAATGAGCTTTTTGCTTATGTCAAGATAGAGTGCATTGCAGTAGTCCAGGCGCGGGGAAATTAGGGCCACTGAGACCTGTTTCCGGGCGTCAGGGGAGAGGTAGTGTACGAGTTTCCTGAGGATCCTCAGTACCCCACAGCAAGTGGAGACAGTCTTATTGACTTGTTTGTCAAAAGAAAGTGTGGTGTCAATAGTGACCCCCAAGTTCCGGGCAGCAGGAGACGGCTTGGGGCATGTTCCGAGGGCAGGCGGCCACCAGTCCTCTGACCAAAGATCTTGTTTGCCACTAAAGATGAGGACCTCAGTTTTTTCCCCATTGAGTTTGAGGAAATTCGAGGTCATCCAGCCTGCTACGGCTACCATGCAGTTCTTAAAATTTGAGGCCGTGGACTCCACGGAATGGGATAGGGAGACCATTATCTGGGTGTCGTCGGCGTACGACAAGACTTCCAATCCAAAAGATCTAACAAGTCTTGCAAATGGGGCCACATATATGTTAAAAAGTGTGGGGTTCAGGGATGAGCCCTGTGGGACCCCACAATGCAAAGGCTTGGCGGAGGAAAGGAAGTCACCCAGTTTGACCTTTTGAGCACGCTGATTGAGGAAGGATGTCAGGAGACCCAAAGCCGGTCCTTCCACTCCCATCTCACCGAGACGCCAGGCCAAGATGGAGGGGGACATGGTGTCAAAAGCGGCTGTAAGGTCGAGCAGGATAAGAATGGTAGACTGACCACTGTCGACCTTAGCGCGGATGTTATTGACCACCACTGTCAGGGCAGACTCGGTGCTATGCGCCTTCCGAAAGCAATGCTGAGAGGGCTCTAGCAGGCTGGCGTTGTCCAGGAAGGCGCTGAGATGGAAATTGAGGTGGGCCTCGAGCATCTTGGCGGGAGCAGGGAGAAGGGATATGTGACGATAATTTTTTAGGATCCCAGGATCCAAGGTGGGCTTTTTCAATAAGGGCTTGACAATGGCCAGCTTCCAGGTTGCCGGGAAGACGCCGTTCGAGATTGCCAGATTCATTACGTCCAGATAGGGGGGAAGCAGGACCTCTCTGCAGTTTTTCAAAATTTTGAGAGGGCAGGGGTCCAAGGGAGATCCTGACTTAAGTTTGTCGAGAAGGCCATTTAGGACTTCAAAGGACAGTAGAGGGAAGTTGGACAAATGTCCTCGAGGGGCCAGAGGCAGACTGGGCCGAGAAGGGAGGTCAGATGGCAGGGTGGTGTCCTGAGTGGAATTAAGAACTTCTAAGGCGGAATAGATGTCCACGATTTTGGTGTGGAAGAACAAGGAGATCTGGTCGCAGAGTTTTTGAGATGCAACAGTGGGGTCCGGGATCGGAATGAGAGACAGAAAGTCCACAATATTAAAAAGATCTCATGAGGAGCTGAGGGAGGTGGTCAAATTGGTGAAATATGACTGTTTGGCAGCTAAGATTGCGGCCTTATATCCTATGATGAGGTTTTTGTGTTTGGTTCTTTCATCAGGATCAGGGTGGGTTCTCCAGAATCTTTCTTGCCTCCTACACTCTTGCCTGCGTAGTCTAAGGGAATCACAGAACCACGGGGCCGACGGACGTTTCCTGGCGCAGTAAAGGGGTTTGGCGGGGGCCAGAATATTAACTGCCTCAGAAATGTTGTTGACAAGCTCCCGAGTGGCAGTATCCGTATCAGTTATCGGAGAGGACTTGAGATTGGTGATGAAAGGACTAAGGTACTCGTTGTTTATTCCTCTATAGTTCCTTTTCAGAGTCCAGATGTTATTTTCCTTTGCGGGCAGATCCCGTAGCCCAGATGTGAACTCCATTGGAACTGCCTCATGATCCGACCATGAAAGGGGGACGGGGAGGCCTACTTCCAACCTAGGGTCATTAGTAAAGACCCCATCTAGTGTGTGGCCCGCAGAGTGGGTGGAGCATCCCACCTTTTGTAAAAGGCCACAGGAAGCCAAAGAGTCCACAAGAGATATGGTGTCGGGCGAGATAGAGGTTTCAAGATGAAAATTAAAATCGCCAAGGAGGGTGAAGTTGGGTTTGTAAATAAATGGTTCAAGAATTTCTAAGAGACTGACAGTAAAGGCCGACCTGGGGCCAGGGGGTCTGTAAATGAAAATACCCGTGAAGGACACGGTGGGGGAGGGACTAATGGAAAAATGAACGGCCTAGAAGGAGTTCTGAGGGGTGAGGAGGCATTCAATGCGGCAGGTTAATGAGGTCTTATGTAGAATGCCAATTTCCCCACCTTTTCGACCAACTCTATTGAGTCTCGTAAAGGCGTAACCATCGGGATAGCGTCAACCAGGTCAGGACCAGCTGATTCTGAGCCCCAAGTTTCGGTGACGAAGGCCCACGAAGGCTTCCTTTCAGAGATAAAGTCTCTAAATGCAATATTGTTTTTCACTAAGGAGCGAGCATTTAAAAGGAAGCCCATTTCCCCAGAGTGGGGGGGGGGGGATTGAATCCCATTGACAGTCGGGACAACTGGGGGTGCGAGAGGGGAAGTGTTACACAAAATCTTAGAGCACCGACATTCAAAATCACCTTGCAACTCCTCCGGCACGTACTTGTAGTGACAACTTTGCCAAGGTGGCCTGAGTGCTTTCAGGGCGCTGAGGGAGTAGATAGTGTTTGTAATAGGAGGGGGACCAATACGTCAGCCGATCTGGCCCCTGGCACCTCCTTGGCGTTGACGGGCGCAGACGGGCAGGACTCTGGCACGACTCCGGCGTGAGTCCGGCACGTCCGCTGCGCGGAGGCATGGACGTCCCCTTTTATGCGCAACATGAGCACGAGAAATCACAGCCACACACAATATGGCCGCCGTTAGTCTGTACCCGGGACCAACTCCACAGCGTCAATATGTTGTACAGTGCTTATCTCTTCTAAGTGATTCAGAAAAGGGGGTGGTAATGAACAGAGTGCCTGAATTAAGCAGACCACTCTTACCCAGTCCAAAGATCAGGGCTTGATCCATCACCGTTTTTTAGCTCACTGCACCATCCCAGCTCAGAACTTGGCTATATGCAAATTAGTCTGTTCCTGTCCCAGTGCATGATGGGAACAGGGCAACCAAACTACCAAGCCAATTCTTGTACTAGGAAGGAAACAAGCTTCCGGGGACCGGTTTCTGCCATTTCAGGCGTCGTCGGCCCGGCTTGCTTGAATCCTGATGGTGCAATGAGCAAGGGACTCACATCTGAGTATACCCCGCCACACCCATGGTGGCCAAAAGCGGTACAAAAGGGGGTGGTAATGGACGGAGCATCTGAACCAATCAAACACTCACACCCAGTCAAAAGATCTGGGTTTAATCCATCACCGTTCTTTAGCCCACTCTGCCACCCCAGAATCAACGTTTTGCCATTGTCGTGATTGATTGTTACACGAAATGGCTTAGTGTGCAATTTGTGAAAGAGATTAACACTGACACCACTATCAATTTCTTGAAGGGGGTCTTCTTAAATGAGGGATATCCATCTGTCCTTATCTCCGATAATGGCACTCAATTGACGTCACAAAAGATGGCTTCGTTTATACATGAGTGTGGCATCAAACATCAGAAGACAAGTCTTTACAATCCACAAGGGAATGGTCTCTGCGAGAGAGTGAATCGTCTGGTGAAGGGTGTGATTCAAATGTTTGTAGAGGGTGGCTGTTTTTCACATGAGCGTGTGCAGGAACTTGTGTGGGCTTACCGGTCAACAAGGAAAATCTCCTTTTGAACTTATGCGTGGCCGTGCACCTGTTTCAAGATTGACTCCTGCATGGTTGAGGAGTTTGGATGGAGAGTTATTGCCCTCCAGTGTTGATTCTGTACCCATCTCGGTCGGTGATCTAGTTAAAGTGAAGCCGGGTAGGTATTCTAAAGGTCTTAGCAAATTTAGGGGTCCTTTTAGAGTCAAGAAAGCTTTTCCACATTTTGTTATTTTGGAAAATGGGGAGACTTGGAATTATAGGAGGGTAGCTCTGTTTAAAAAAAGGAAGGACGGTTCTTCTGATGTGTCAGTGAGTAGAAGTTCTGGAGGGTTTAATGGATATTTGTTGGCCTCTGAGAGTGGTTCCCCATTCTCCTCTCAATCTGTTGGACGAGAGGAGGTGGGTGGTGGTGATGCTCCTACTTCTTTGAGTTTGCATGATAATGTCCCGGTTGATTCTGCCCCTACGTCCTTCTCTGATCAGGCCAAGTCGAGGAGTTCTCGTCCCCGGCGCCCACCCACTTATCTGAATGACTATGTGCATTGAATTTATTGTTTGTTATCATTTTTTGTTTTTTCCTTATTAAGGGGGGAAGATAATGTGCATTGAATTTATTGTTTATTATCATTTATGTTTTTCCGTATTAAGGGGGGGAGATATGTTGTACAGTGCTTATCTCTTCTAAGGCTAACAATCTAGATTACTGTGGGTCTCCTAGTTCTAGAGTTCTGACTCGCTTGTTTGGCAGTTAGAGCTCTGGTCATATGGGGAATGGTCCTACTTACTCTGTGCTGCAATAAAGCTTATCATTACAAGTACTTACCTTCTGGACTACGTTTGTACTTACTACATTTGGCGACTTGGACGTGTGATACAACATCTGACCACAGATAAGTCTTTGAAACCTGCAGTTGAATATGATAACAGAGAAGTAGCGCTTCCATTACCCCGCGAACCCTGTGCAGCGAGTGCCGTGAAGAAGATCCAAATGCTGGGACAGCGACTACAGCAACAAGGAGATTTTTATTGATCTAACTCCCCGACATCATCATAGATGAGAAAGTGACGTCGGATCTTCAACCTCCACAACGGTTTCGAAGCGAAGGTGACGTCAACATTGCAATTCTGGTAACGTATCAACCAGAGAGATTCTTTGATATCCAAGCAACAGTGAGACGCACTGTTGGAACGCATCCAGTGCGTGTCTCACTACGCTACAACCTTGGTGTCAAGCGTACGTGCGTACTGACGCAGGACACAGACGGCCATTTTGGATTATAGCGTGTTGACTGTTGGAAGTTACCGGAGAGACGAAACTCACCGAGTCATCATTCTTACGGTCATTAACAGTGTGGGAGTTCGGAGGGAGTCGAAGAGAACACACGGAGGTGACTTAAAACTTTTTAAATAAGCGCATGCGTTTTGAATTACACTTAAGAAAATAGAGACATTGCATTTAACATCATCACATCAGACTCAACATAAAACGTACTTCATAGCGCTGTGACAAATATTGGTGTGTTTTTCCCTGATATTCACTTAACCTCAGTGAACGAGTTATACAGCAAGGATGGCACAATCAATTAATGTTGCACTTCCTCCGCAATTCCTGAATGAACCAGGGAATCCCTCCATGGCATGGGAGGATTGGATAGATATGTTCCATAACTTCATAGAAGCTCTGGATGGGGAGGAATTTTCACCAAAAAGAAAAAAGGCTCTGTTGATGACCACATTAGGAAAAGAGGGTCAACGCTTAGTTAAGTTTTTGCCGCAAGCCTTGCCTTCTGGATCCACAGCTCAGGTAGATGAGTTCAAGGAGGCAATAACGAGACTAGAGACTAGATTTGGAAAAGAAGAAAATCTGGTCTTACAAAGATATAAATTTTATAAGAATAAGCAATTAGAAGATGAAAGCATTGACGATTTCGTTGCACGTTTACGTGAACTTTCGGTGAAATGTAACTTCGGACAGATGGCCGACGAACTAATTAGAGATCAACTTATTGTCCAAGGTAACAATAGGAAAGTTCAAGAACGATTGTGGGCAGCAAAGAATCCAACTTTAAAAGTAGCCACAGACTTAGCAAAAGTTGTGGAAGAAAGTGAAAAATGCATGAAAGAGCTACAGAAGAGTGGGTTAGAACCTAGAATTGCAGAAATATCTAATAAGGTAGTGAATAGTGACAATAGTGATGGGGAGGCGGCGGCTATTGCTATTGTCAGAAAAAAAGGATATGTTCTCCAGAAGAAGAATGTGCAACTTAACAATAAGGGTGGATCAAAAATGTGCTCAAGATGTGGGAGTTATTCACATACATCAGATGCTAAGTTCTGTTTCGCAAACAATAAGGAGTGTTTACGGTGTGGGAAGACAGGACACTTCGCCAAAATGTGCAAAAACAAAAATAACTCGAGGGTAACTGTAGTCAGTGAGTATAGTGAACTGAAGCGTGATGTGAATAAAATTTTAGTTTTGTGTGACACAATATGCACGTGTGAAGAACAAAGAGGGAGAATTATAAAAGCAGATTTTACTATTGACGGGAGGTCTGTCAAATTAATGGTCGACACAGGTTCAAAGTGGACCATTATTCCTTTATTCTTGATGAAGAGTGTGTGGGGTGAAAGAGTTCTAAAAGAGTGTGACATTTTTCCATCTGGCTATCAGGGGGAGAAGATTGACCTTTTAGGCTACTTCGATAGCAAGATTGAATTCAAGAATAGGTCAGCAGTAGGTAAGGTGTATATATCAAGTGATGGACCAGCCATTTTAGGACGCTATCAACAATATGATTTACATATTGTAGTTGATCCCAGAGCTGATGATCCAGTCTCAATAGTAGACAGTTCTTCGTTAAATGAGATTCTAGAGAGATTCAAAAATGTTTTTAGGGAACAATTGGGAGAACTCGTAGGTTACTCTCATCATATCATTCTCAAGGAGGGTAGTAATCCTGTACAACATAAAGTGAGGAGAGTTCCTTTTGCCTTGCGGAAAGAAGTTAAAGTCACACTGGAGGAAATGCTTCAAGGAGGTATCATCGAACCCATTGAAGCATCTCCGTGGGTTTCACCCGTTGTTATTTCGCAGAAACCTGATAATAAGATTAGGTTTTGTGTGGACCTATGTTCACTAAATAATTGTGTAGTAGCTGATGTGTTTCCACTACCAAATATCGGGGAGCTGGTGTCGACACTCAAGGGAGCCAAGTTTTTTAGTAAATTGGATTTAAAGCATGCCTACCACCAAATTCGTTTAGATGATGTTTCCAAGCACTTGACCGCATTTATCACCAGTGAAGGAACCTTCCAGTTCACGAGGTTACCATTTGGTCTTGTCTCTGCGGCCAGCGTGTTTCAGAGATTAGTCTCGGAAATCTTTAAGGGTTTAGACAAAGTATTGTATTTTCAGGATGATATCTTGATTTATGGAGACTCGTTAGAAGAACACAATGGGATTCTACAGAGCGTATTACGAAGGATAGATGATGCTGGTCTTACTTTAAGGAAAGAGAAGTGTGCGTTCCTTTTGAGAGAGATAGAGTACTTAGGCTTTTGTCTATCTGAGGAGGGCATAAAGCCTAAGAAGAACTTACTGGAGGCCATTGAGTTAGCTTCTTCACCTGTTGATAAAGATCAACTTCGGTCCTTCATGGGCTTAATTGAATTTTACTCAAAATTTGTGAGGGATTTTTCATCCAAAACTGCTCCTTTGAGATATTTACTGAAGAAGGGCGTTAAGTTTAATTGGGCTGCTGAACACGAATCTTGCTTCAGTTTAATAAAAAGGGAACTTAAGTCTGCTAGTGTCTTTACCCCTTTCGATACTGGTCGTACCTCTGTCTTGATGGTTGATGCGAGTGGGGTGGGACTTGGTGCAGTGCTATTGCAGAAGCATGGAAGAGAAGAAAAGACCATCGCCTTTGCCTCTAGGCCCTTATCTGTCTCAGAATCCAATTACTCAGTCATAGAACGTGAGGCCCTTGCAGCTGTTTGGGGCACGAACTACTTTAGGACATATTTGTAGGGGTACAAGTTTGTTCTCCGTACTGATCACAAACCACTTGTTAATGTTTTAGCTCCAGGTGGAACTGGGAAGGGGTCTCCCAGACTGGCGAGACTGGCTTCTCGTCTACAAGACTACCAATATGTGGTGGAGTTTGTTCATGGCTGGAAGAACATTCAAGCAGATTGTTTGTCTCGCCTTCCTATGCACTCTCGTGAATGTGGTGATATTTCTGACAGTGTCTTAGATGACTTCGCAGTTGCAGTTGTAATGGGTGATGTTTTGTCTTTAGGGGGTGGGTCCTTTTCTCGTGATGACTGGTCAAAGGGAATGGAGGAGGATCAGGTTTTAAAGACAGTTGTCGATCTCATTTCTAAAGGGGCGAGAAGAGAAAGCACGGTTGTGCCTGAGGTCAGACCCTTTATGAGGATCTTAGATGAACTTTCTTTAGAAGGGAAGAATGTGTTAATGCGAGGTGATCGTTTCATTCCTCCTAGTTCATTGAGAAGCAGAATCCTTAGTTTAGCTCATGAGGGCCACTTGGGCCAAACCCTCACCCAGCGTCGTGTTAAAGAGAACTTTTGGTGGCCTACGGTCGATAGCGATGCTGTGGATTGTGTTGTGAGATGTAGTCTTTGTAAAGAGGGAGAGAAACGCTTAAAAATCGTAGGGTCACACTCACAACAGAAGATTGGGTTTGAGAATATTCCGTGGCACAGTATCTGCTTAGATTTTATAGGCCCTATGAGTGAATTACCCATGAATCAACGTTTTGACATTGTCGTGATTGATTGTTACACGAAATGGCTTAGTGTGCAATTTGTGAAAGAGATTAACACTGACACCACTATCAATTTCTTGAAGGGGGTCTTCTTGAATGAGGGATATCCATCTGTCCTTATCTCCGATAATGGTACTCAATTGACGTCACAAAAGATGGCTTCGTTTATACATGAGTGTGGCATCAAACATCAGAAGACAAGTCTTTACAATCCACAAGGGAATGGTCTCTGCGAGAGAGTGAATCGTCTGGTGAAGGGTGTGATTCAAATGTTTGTAGAGGGTGGCTGTTTTTCACATGAGCGTGTGCAGGAACTTGTGTGGGCTTACCGGTCAACACCTCATAAGAATGGAGGAAAATCTCCTTCTGAACTTATGCGTGGCCGTGCACCTGTTTCAAGATTGACTCCTGCATGGTTGAGGAGTTTGGATGGAGAGTTATTGCCCTCCAGTGTTGATTCTGTACCCATCTCGGTCGGTGATCTAGTTAAAGTGAAGCCGGGTAGGTATTCTAAAGGTCTTAGCAAATTTAGGGGTCCTTTTAGAGTCAAGAAAGCTTTTCCACATTTTGTTATTTTGGAAAATGGGGAGACTTGGAATTATAGGAGGGTAGCTCCGTTTCAAAAAAGGAAGGACGGTTCTTCTGATTTGTCAGTGAGTAGAAGTTCTGGAGGGTGTAATGGATATTTGTTGGCCTCTGAGGGTGGTTCCCCATTCTCCTCTCAATCTGTTGGACGAGAGGAGGTGGGTGGTGGTGATGCTCCTACTTCTTTGAGTTTGCATGGTAATGTCCCGGTTGATTCTGCCCCTACGTCCTTCTCTGATGAGGCCAAGTCGAGGAGTTCTCGTCCCCGGCGCCCACCCACTTATCTGAATGACTATGTGCATTGAATTTATTGTTTGTTATCATTTTTTGTTTTTTCCTTATTAAGGGGGGAAGATAATGTGCATTGAATTTATTGTTTATTATCATTTATGTTTTTCCGTATTAAGGGGGGAGATATGTTGTACAGTGCTTATCTCTTCTAAGGCTAACAATCTAGATTACTGTGGGTCTCCTAGTTCTAGAGTTCTGACTCGCTTGTTTGGCAGTTAGAGCTCTGGTCAGATGGGGAATGGTCCTACTTACTCTGTGCTGCAATAAAGCTTATCATTACAAGTACTTACCTTCTGGACTACGTTTGTACTTACTACACAATACTCGGCTGAGAGTGGCCCAGGGCAGCGGGGAGGAGGGGGAAGGAGTCAGCAATATAGAACTTATTAAATCAAGCAATTTAAGGCAATGTTGCAAATAAGTTTTAAAAGCGCCGTTTTACGCAGTTTTCCGTTTTACAAGTAAGTTTAAAAACAGAGCAACACAACCTCCCGGCTTCCGCCTCAGGAGGGACACAGACACTCAACCAAACGAGCGCAGGGTCGAGAGAAGCCCCTTTTATGCGCAACTAGAGCGTGAGAAATCACAGCCACACACAATATGGCCGCCGTTAGTCTGTACCCGGGACCAACTTCACAGCGTCAATACTCGGCTGAGAGTGGCCCAGGGCAGCGGGGAGGAGGGGGAAGGAGTCAGCAATAAAGAGCTTATTAAATCAAGCAATTTAAGGCAATGTTGCAAATAAGTTTTAAAAGCGTTGTTTTACGCAGTTTTCCGATTTACAAGTAAGTTTAAAACAGAGCAACACAACCTCCCGGCTTCCGCCTCAGGAGGGACACAGACACTCAATCAATGTGCGCCTGTGAGTCCGTAAAAGAAGAAAGAAGGAAATTGTTGAAAACAAACAGCCTTAAATGACTTAAATAGCCACATCGAACATTTTAATATGTCGCGGGGTAAAATTTATGATACTGGTAGATAACTTACTCCTGAAAGTAGAAAAAGATCAAATGCTCAGAGCCGGAAGGGAATTTTTTAGAAACTGTAAATATTTAAAGTATGACAAAGAATATGTTTTTCTTTTAATTTCGCCTGTCACAAACTTTCGTTTTTATGTATACTTTATGGTTGTGACAAACCAAATAAAGTTATTTTTGACTGACTTTGACTGAGTGGGAATAGTGTATGTGATACCTCCTAAGCCCAACAATGCTATAAGGTTGCACAGATTGGTGGGGCAATAGTAAATTGTAACCCTCCGAAGTCCAACACTTTTTCTATTTTTGTACTTGCTGCAGTTGCAATAGTACAATTACGCCCTCTAAAGTCCAATGCTTTTCCTACTGTAGCACAGACTGGAGTAGAAATAGTCGATTTAACCCCTCCAAAGTCTGAAGGTTTCCCTACTGTTGCACAGACTGGAGTGGGAATAGTGTAGCTTTTATTTTCAGATTTAAAGACTTATTTTTAAAATTGTTGATATATATATCAGTATTATTTGTTTTTTGTTTAATGTTGTATTTTTTGTTTATATATTTATGTATCTTTTTATTTTTTCAATTTTTTTTATAATTTATGTTTATAATTTAATTTTTATAATGTAATTGTTTATAATTAATTTGTATTTTTTATAATTGAATTGTGTATAATTTAATTTTTATATTTTATTTTTTAATAATGTATTTGTTTATTTTTTATTTTATATATTCAACTAATTTTTTCTTTTAGTTTAAAGTTTTGTACTTGTGTTTTAATATTTTGAATATTCCATTTAAATGTATGAATATAGGCATACATTTACATAGTTATGATTTTTTATTAATAGTGTTTATTTATATATCGTCTAGATATACATATGTGTGTGTGTGTGTTTTTATGAGTATATACTTATATACATTTTACTATCTTCAATATTCTTTATTTTACATTATTTTAACATATTATTTTAAAACATTTTATTTACTATTTTATACTACATATATTAATAAAAATTGACATTTTTGTCTTATTTTTAATGATATTAGTGTCAACAATATTTTTGTACTTACCATTATAAGTATAGATAGCCAATATTTTGGTCAATATTTGTGACTCAACGTTTGTGTGACACCATATTTGTTGTTCCAATATTATGTCAGAAATCTAAACTTCTCATAACTCTGTTATAATATGAGGAAAAATATGTGAAAAGGTCAACATATTTTAACTTAGAAAGGAAGATGTGGTGCTAAATCATTTCCCGCTATAGCAGATGTTTCTGTTTTACATACATGCAACTTTTTATTAGAAGGTTAGAAATGTAGTGTTGGAACTGGGGGTCACCAGTTTCCCGAGGGTAGCATGGCACGAGCGGGTAGGCATCCGAAAGCTTATGTGTAAAGCGACGATACAGCACACACATCCACTGAGACAGTAAAATTGGGCATGCAATGACTGACGCCACTCCATTGAGCTTGTATAAAAAGCAAGTAACTTTTATATAGAGCAGGATCAGGATAATCAAGAATTGCAATCTTGTTAGCTTATTAGCTTTCCTTTAAAATACATGTGTTACAACACTTGGCAATAAATACTAGATGAATAAATATTAAATATAAGATAAATATTAGAAAATATTAAGTAATAGATAACCACAGGCCTGACCTTGGCCTTGCTTCTTATCAGCACCTGTAAGGATTACATTACAAAGGCAACTAAATGACATTGCATCTTATTAGATCTGTAGGCATTTTACCCACTTCTCACCAAGCAAGGGTGAGCGTTCCACAGCAATAAACATGTAAATAAATAACTGTAGACTTCCAGTAAATGCGACACTAAAGGGGGAAAAAACATTTCATTAAGAATAAACATCCCCTTGTGCAGGATTAATCATTTTAAGAATCACTCCCAGCAGGAATGAGCATTAAGCAGTTCTATAGTAGAAATAGAACTTTTCATTAGTTATGCACCAACATTTCATCCAGGAAGTAACCACTTCTCTGAGCAGAAGTAAACATTTAATAACAGGTGAACCATGCATAAGGCCTAGGCTGAGCAGGACACTAGGCGAAATATGGATAATCCCTGGGTATGGGCCTAGCCCTCGCTAATACTCTTCATCCTGGTACTGTAGGCATTCTATTACATCCTCTAATCAGGGGTTATCCTTTTATGAATTGAGGCCTATAAACTGTGGGCCTTGGGACCTCTAAAACAGTCCAATACCAGGGTAAACACCCCCTTAATCTAGTAGGGACCTTTCATTAGGAATTATCCTGTTCGCAGGTGAGAACAACATTTCATGTAGCGCCATTCATATTCTCAATAGCAATAACTTATTTCAATAAAGGTTAAAACATTCAATTAGCAGAAGTAACCATTTCCCTAATCAGGAATAAACAGGTCATTAGAACCCAGGCCCCATTAGCAATTTTGCGCAGCAAGCTCGTCGAATCGGCAGGGCCTGTAATAAGGTTTTCCTAGCTCCTGCAGCTTTAAAAATAACAGCCCCTTATGTAGGACTAAACATTTCATTTACCCAGAATAACATTCTCCTCAAGCAGGGATCAACCTTCCATTAATTATATCTAAACCCTGTGCCTAAGAACCAGTAAGACAATGGCACATAAGCAGGAATTCTCAGGTTGGAACAAACCCTTTCATTAGACAGGCACAATTAACCAATTCCTTGCTCTGCAGTTCTTGACGCAGGGATAAAACATTCAGTATTCAAGAGTATCCCTGTTGGTAGGTAGAAGTTAGAACACTGGGGCAGGAGTATAAAACATTCCATTAGGTAAGTACCCCATAAAAAGGCTCAACATTTCATGAGAATATAAACGCTGCATTACTCAGCCATAAACATGCATAGGGCTACACTAACTGGCATGCAACTGTACCCCAGGCAGGGGTTAACTTTTATTAGCTGAGGCCCCCATGGTGTCTTTTGGGGGGGCCCTGGCCCAGTTCCAGTACTTGAAGGGGCCAATGGGGCTATTCCCCAGTTCAGGGAGCCTTCTGACACAGCGCCAGGCAGCAAATTCAGGTCCTGGGCACACAGCGCCTCGCTGATGCAGCGCTTGAAGTTAATGACAGATGCTGGATGTACAGCGCTTCACAGTACCTCAAGGGTCCCCAGGCAGCAGCCGAGCTCTCAGGTTCACAACGCTTCGCAGTAACAGCGCTGGTAATGGCTTTCTGGTGTCAGTTGTAGGGGAAGGGAATATGGCAGTCCTGGAGATAGCGCTTCTCTGGTACAGCGCTTCGCAGGGGACACAGCAGTTCTGGGAGCTAGCGCTCAGACAGCAGTAGCGCTTGGGCAGTTTCCACAATAGCGCTCCTGGCAGCCACAGATCCTCAAATGACAGCGCTGGGCACTCAGGGTTAGTTACAGCCTCAGCGCTTCGCAGGCACAGCGCTTCTCTTGGGCCATTCCCATAAATAAGGCAGTTCAGATAGCACCGGCGGGACAGGTAGTCCAGGATGCTAGCGCTAGGGAATAGGAGCGCTTAGCCAGCAGGCAGTTTATTTTAGTTGGAATCAGATCAGCAGGACCAACAGGACAGGCCACACAACAGTGGCAAACCAGCAAAAGGGGGTCCCAGGTGGCGCCAGGGAGCGTGGGGAGCGACACAGCACCAATACCTGGTTGTCTTCTCAATAGTCCTGTGGTGATTTGGTTTCTTCTTGGCGCTTTATGTTTCTTGCGCCCTTGTAAATAGCAGTCTCTGGGTTCCTTGAAGGCGGGGGTTGAAGTTGATGGCTGGTACCAAATCTCCTCAGCCGGTCTCCTCAGGTGGACTCTGGGTTCCCCTCCCGCCGGGCCAGATCAGGGGGTAAGTTCAGGATTCCTCAACACTTGGTAGGCAGCACCTAGGCCCTGTCACTCCCAGTGTCATAGGTCCCTGTCTAGGCCCCACTGCCTAAAACTCCTGCGTAGGTTCTTCCCCAGGTCTGTGCTCCCTCAGTCTGACGGAAAGTTTCCCTCCCTTTCCTTATTTAGTGCCAGTTGACAGTTGGCAGTGGCAGTTGGTGTCACCTCACCTGTTCCAGAAGGTTCCAGGAGGTTCTAGTAGGTTCCACCATTCTGGCTATGGGCAGGCTGGCAGGCTAGTATTGATACATTGTTTGAGGGTTCCAGCCAGCTCCTGGCCACTAGAATGCGCCCACAAAGACCACGCTGCAGTAGCAGGGGTCAGTGGCAGCCATGTTAGGGGAAGAAAGCACCTGCACCTTAACATTAGTTTGACATATACAGGGCTTTCTTCACTACACAAGGCCTATACCCTTTTGTTACAATAGGGGGCACCATAAATTAAAGGAATAAAAAACAAAAAAATCTGGGGAAAGGGCCAAGTCCTACATGTAGTCATGATCGTGGGAAAGAAAGTCTGAATCAAAAGGCCTTGTTTGTAGTCACAATACAAGCTTTGTTTCACACTTCACAATAACTGTCTGTAGTTCGTTGTCTAGTATGTGGGAAAGGATGAGGAGAGCCTGTTCCCAGAAATATTCTGAAATCTAATTGTACGAGAGGAAAAGTAGATGCATCATGGACAGCAACATTTCTTTTCAACTGTTTCTCTTAGTGCATGTTCCTAGAGTGGTTAACACTATGTCAGACTTCCACGCCTTTTTCCCTTCATGCTTTTACCGTCACACGATACCTGCTCGCAAGGCTACTGCAGAAGGCTTCAAGGTGAATGTAGAAAGCTGATTTGCCACCTTTTGAACTTATTGCTGATTGCAGTTTGCTACTGCTTCTACTACTGCATGATTATTTGTGTTTTATTTGCTTGAGACTCTACTGAGTTCCACGAACCTCTCTTTAAATTTAGTACTGCTGACGTTGATTGATTGAATTTGAACTTTATAATCTATCTCACTTTATCTCTTGAACTTCAACTCTTCAAGGGTTCTGACTAATACCATTTTCACACCATTCTTAGAAAAAGAATGCATTCCTTTATGGAATGCGTGTGATGCTTTCATATATGAAAATGATTTTGATCGAATAAAGAAAGAAGATTTTACTAAACTATTAAACGAAAAGAAAAGTTTCAAAACTAATTCAAACTCTCATTATTGCCTATTACGATTTTTATTGAAACTTATGCCATGTCTGGTGGCTTAGTGGACTAACAGGTCCACTGCAGGGGCCTCTGTTCGACCTCATAGTCACAGGTTCAAATACTAGAGGGACCAATCAGCCTTTTAGCCTTCAAGGGGCGATAAAATGAGTACCATTGAGTTGGGCACCAATAAATATGTGCTATTCAGAGCCGGGATACCCTTGGGTGAATGTGCACTTTAGAAATACACATGCTATGTTAACAAATACACATTTTATGTTCTGACTACCTCATGATTCTTATAAACGATGGCCAAGATCTGTGGCACATGCTCTTAGGGTGGAGAAAGGGAAAAGAAAAACCTCCATTCAGGAGAGATAAAAAGTAGCAAGGATCAGATCTGTGAGTGAGATATTAAACCATATTTTTAAAATTGATTCTTGCTTTAACACACTTTCTCCTTATTCCTCGCTCAATAGCACCATATTAATAATTAGCAAAACTACTTATTTAAGTGGAAGCACATACAGAACATTAATATCAGAAAGACATTTGAAAATGCTGTACTGAAGTGCAAGATTAAATGAGAAAAAAGAACAAAAGTATTTAAAGTGTTTGTATAGAGGCCCATTACGCCCTTTTGCCAGACACCAAGGGTAATGTCTGCCTTACAGAGTGAGGGAGAGTCTCAGGTGTTTTTAAGTGTCTAGAAGGGCATCAGCAGATACAACCTTTTAATATTTGCTTTTTTCAAGTTTCATGAAACCCTACATGGATAGAATACCAAACCTTAGGAATTACCACAATAAGATCTTGGGGCCTGATTTAGATTTTGGTGGATGGGTTACTTCGTTGCAACAGTGATGGATATTCCATCCGCCAAGATCTAAATTAGATCCTTAGTGTGATCTTCATATCATAGGTTCACATTCCACCACTGAGCAAATGGCCTGGGGGGATATTCACAAGGACTTATCTCTGATTTATCTCCACCTTAACGCATCAAAAGTGGAGATAGATTTAACACCCCATTCACAAGCTGGTGCAAACTACAGACATCGCCAGTATTCCCGCGATCACTGCCCCAAAATGTATCTCCACGATGGACACCACCAATTAAGCCTAATAAGATGAAGAGTAGGCGTTCCCGTGCAAAAACACACACAAAAAACACAACACCACTTTCACAACAAACTGCCAGATCTGTGATGCGAGCCACAGACAGGCGATAAGCCGTGGTAGCAGCAGGGAATTAACACCTGCCTTTTGCTGGTGTTAAGCAGGACGACTACCTGCAGCATAAAAGGGAGCCCAGCCAAGAGCCACACCTGAAGACCCACAGATGCCATGTAGACAATGATCATGCAACGCAGATACCCATGAGGGCCACAACACCCACCGCAACCACTCCAGGCCCGCCACCACCTGCAGGACTCATCCCACCCCCCTCCCTTGGAACACCGCAGAGGCAGCGTACATAAGTGTGGGGTCTCATGGGAGGGAGGAGCAGCTGTGCAGCAACATACCACACAGTGAGGCCGCTCATGTGCCACATGCTGGGCATATCATCCATGATTCCCAGGGTCGCAGGCATCCCACCACACCCATGACAGGCCTCTGTACGTCTCCTGTATGCATGCAGATGGTGAAGTTACTGTAGGGATTAAAGATCCTTTGTCTGAACTATCAGGGGGTAGCACATATGCAGCTTCGAGCAGGAACTTGCATGTGGCCAGCACCCCACAACAGATACAATAGCATTTGCTTGTGACTCCCACACTACGCACTGCACAACTTGAGACCAACGTGTACACATCCCACATACAGAATTCCTTGGTCGTAGTTAACGTGCTTGAAATGGCCTTCACACGTACTCCCACCCCACCCCAGTCCTGCACCCGTTGCACTCAGACACTGCTCATTGCACCGAGCTGTGCCCTTTCATCCACAGGACTGGCACAGGGCAAGCCAGTACCGCTTCAAGCAGAGCCACTGAAGCAATGTCAGACCATCCCGGACACATGCTCAACTCCAGTCTCGTGTACCGTGCACGTCTGCTGCATGTATTGGGGGCGCTGCCGTTGGCAGTGCTGTGGATCTGATACCAGCTGAGCTTCCGCCTTGCGGACGTCACCTGCGTTCAGCCTGTGTTGCATTGTCGCTCATGCATATTCGAGTGGTCCATGGATGTCTGCCTCTCCAACGTAACAGTAGCTGACCTGGATTTCGATGTGTGTGTGCGCCCCCATTGGCCCATGACCAGAAGTGTCCCCTTGATGCCCATTTATGGCATGCTTGGATGTTTGGCATGCAGGCTGGAAACTGAACTGGGGAGATTGCACAAGTTGTCGTGTGAAGTCAGTACATTGAGACACTACCTCATTGGGCTTTGGTGCACATTGGGTCCTGTGGTTGGAGTCAGCACATCTGTCCGGGTCAGCTGATGGATTACGTCAATGACATGTCATATATGGTGGACAACGATCGCTCCTTGGAGATGTTCGCCTACACTGCTGCACTAAGGTTATGGACGAGTGACAAGGTATCTGCAGCCACAACTGGATGTGACCCATTGCACGTGTCCCAACGTCTCATTGCATGTTGGGAATCTGGTCACATGTCCCAAGATGACAGTGGACATGGCTGCATTGGCCTGGATTCATGATCCAGGCACAGACAACCAATACGGCTTGGCACTGACTTGTGTTGGGGATGGACTCCCCCTAGGTAGACATGAGCGCTTTCCTTCATTCCTCATTCAGGCATGCTGCTGCATTGGTCTGCATATTGTGGCACTTCTCCTGGCTGTACTGACACACACTTGTCTCTAAATGTGTTGTGTCTTGATTTGTATGCCAATGTGTGTGTCATGAACTCTCTGCCACACTACCATACGTGCATTGCTACCCCATCAGGACTGTGGGTTTGTACTTGTGCATTATCATGTCCCTATTTCATGCTTTGTCAGATGCGTATGGCAGTTTACCAGCCACAGGTGGGTGCACTTGTGTCCTGTGTTTGGTTGTGCAAATGTTGGTGTTTGTACCACATTGTGTTTGAAGTTGGGGTGCTCTGCTTCCTATGTGTGTGTGCTGCATTTTGTGTGAGATGTCCCTTCAGCTCTGATTTGGCTCACCTTTCTCCCTTTCAGGCAGTGTTGTTTTCATTTCTGTGCTTCTTCAGTGGTGTGATATTGCCGGGTTGTGTGACTTGTGCTCTTGGTTGGTGTTTTTACTCTTGGGCATGGTTTGTCTGCAGTTGTGCTGTGCTTAATTGTGTATGTGTGCCATTGCACCCATCTCCCCCTGTCCCCCCAGTCCCTTCTGGTTCCTCTCCCTGTTGCTGTTGTGTCACTTGTTTTGGGCTGTATCCGGTCCCTGAGTCCTGACACCCTCTCCAGACTGATGTGGTGGACACCATTTCCTCCATGTCATCCAGCTCCTGGTGTGGCGCTGGACTCCCACCTCCGGTGTGCATTGCAGCCTTCTTGTTGTAGGGGTGTTTCTGTTTGTTTGTTCTGGTTTTCTTCCATTATACTCCTCTGCTTTCAGGCTGCATTCACCTTGTCCAGGATGGCCTGACATGTACAATGTTTTGTAGCCAATGGGGCTTGTGGGGTTGTTTACTGGCTCAGGTTGTCTCCATTGTGCTTGGCTGTTGTTTTCTGTTTGGTTTGTCTTTCTATTTTAAGCTTTTTTTGTGCTTATTCCTGCCTGCTGTGTGTTCCTCGGGCCTGGCGGTGCTTATCCCTGCTTTCCTCTTCGCGAATGGACTCACCGCACTTTTTTTGTGTTGTGTGTTTTTATCTCTGTCAAGGTGGTTGTATCGTGGACTTTGGCCGGGATTCGTGTGGCTATCGCATGGTGCCGCCTTGTTGTGAATTCCACGTTGACACAGGTTTATTTTCCCGTGATCGGCCGCGATGTGTAAAGGTTTGTTCGCATTTTTTGGTGATGTTTAGCACACGTTTTTGTGAATATACCCCCTGGTCTTTAATTTTCATGAGATAGTATCCTCAGAGCTCTGGAGCTAAGGGTGTCACAGGTACAGCAGCAGACCCACACCTAGAGAATCAGTGTTTATTTCTTGTAGCATTAACTGTTTGATTCAATTCACTGAAAGGTCAATGGTAATTAGGGAGAACAACTTTCATCAAACCTCTGCACATTTGCTTGTCATGTATATCTAAATTTCTATAATGTACCTTCAAAGAGATAAAAGTTGTTGTCAATTTTGTGAACAGGTCAAAGGCGCATCTGTAAAATAATTGTTATTTAAAAAGTTTAGAAATATTAAAATTGATTTTCATTTTCTTTTGAATTTTTTAATCCTGGAATGTAGTGGTAGGCAAGTTTCAAAGTACTGTAAGAAAACAAACCAGTCCACCTTTGTTTTACCTTTGTGTGCACACATATCTGAAACCACCCTGATTTATTAACCACTTCTTTAAAACATGTACTTTTTGACTAACTTTTACACAATGCATTGATAAATTTCGCAATAATGCATTATATTGCATCACGGAACCATATTCAATATTGTATTACAATGCATTACTAAAAAATGTTTTCACAGAAAATTTCTTAAACTACCATCTCATCCACATCCTTTCCTTCCACAAATACACACTAAATACTTAGGGGCATATTACGAGTCTGGCAGTCCACAGACTGCTAGACTTGCAGGGCGCGACAATGGCTGGCTTCTGACTGCCTTAATATACCCAGGGCAGTCGGGCTGCCCTGGGACTACCACAAACACCAAGGATCATAGAACTGTGGCGGTGGCGCTGTGGTCGCGAGGCCACAATGTGCTTTGCAGGCCCAATGCGGCCTGCCAAGCATATCATGAGTTTCCTCACTGCCACACTTTTCATGGTGTTGTGACCGCCATGAAAAGAGTGGCAGTGAGGAGACAAAGGGGGCCCTACACGACCCCCTGGTGCCTCTGCTCCATGGTGTGCATGCAGGGGGCTCATGGTGTGCCCCCCTGTCTGTCTGCATCCCCATGTTCCTGCACCTAACAAAATCGACACCATTGTGCATTTAGTCCATGCAAGAACATGCTTTGACATTCCCATTGCTGAGCCTATTTGAAAGGCATCACCATGGGAATGCCAAAGAACTGCCTTCCAGCGACTTGAAAAGTCATATTCTGGTGGGCTGTCTGTTTTGTTTTGGCAGGGTGGGAACTGGGCGGCAGTGTCGCGGCCCGCTCCCACACCGCCAAAGTCACAATAAGATCCTCAAAGTTTTTTTTGCTAAATTGCTGCATGTGCATGTTAAGTAACATAAGGAATTATTTACTGTCCTCAATAGTCAACTTTTGTCCTTGGCTAGCACTCCATTTCAGAAAATTAATCCATCACCCAGAGGTTGTGATTGTGCCCCAATGAGCAGAAAATGTTACCCTGTGAATGTGCAGTGCCTGCAGCAGAAGGCAAATACAGGGCTGATTTCAGCACTGTGCAAAATCAACTCAGTGTTGTGACTATGTCAGCTTAAAAATCTCTTTGACTGTTCCAAAAATATTCATAATACTGCCACTAGTGCCACCAATAGCCTGTTACTGAAGTGGTGTATACAGTATTCTCAAATTATGCTTTAATTGAATTATATTGGTAGAGACATCTATAGAAAAAGATGAAAACTCATGCTTTATATCATCTTTGGCATTTAAATAATCATTCCCTGGCATGCATCTCTCTCTAACTGTGCAAAAGAAATTTGCGTTTGATTCGAGGTTGCAGACAAATAATAACCCGAGTATGAAGACTTCATAATACAAATAAGTATTTCATTGTATGAAAGAAAAGGACTGCTTCTCAGCACAGAAACAGGAAAACGAATTTGAAAAAAGAACATTTTGTTTATTTCATATCAATTCCTTGATTTGTACTTGACTCCAACTATTACCATTTGATGTTACTACAGCTCTAGAATTTCAGATGTTTAAGAGACAAGGTGGTACGTGACATACATACAAAAATCACCACATTTCCACAATAGACTAGTAAGTAAATAAGTAAAAATTAAATATGATTCTTTCAAATCATGAAAGTACATAGAAAATACAACGGGCAAATTAAATAATCAGTATCCAAAATCTTTCCACACTATGGGGTCGATTAGGATGGTGAACGGACTTTGTCCGTCCGCCATCCTGTTGTGGCAAGGGACCGTCCGCCATAATGGCAGAGGTCCCGTGTGTCGTATTAGGATGCACCTGCCACAGTGGCGGGTGCATCCCGCATTTTTTACTTTTCGGCGGGTGGTGCTGAAAGCACCGCCCGCCGCAATGTTAAAAATGCATGTTGTGCGTTTCAAAGCACAACATGACCGGCACCGCGCGGTGCCTTCCATGTTGTACTTGGAAACGCAGAGGGGTACCATAGGTACCCCCATGTGCACCCCCCACCCCCTTCACCCTGGGGGCCCGCAACGGGCCCCCAAGGCAAAGATTGTATGCCTTTCCGTGGCAGCATTGCCGCCACGGAAAGGCATTCCCCAAAGCCCCTCCTAATATGGCTGGCGGTGTCTGATAGACACCGCCACCATATTGGACCTTTTCCGCCACGGTCGCAAGGCGACCGCGGCGGAAAAGCGGCGGAAAGCCTTCCCTGTCCGCCGCGGACCCCCCAGCCATCCTAATGTGGCGGGGGTCATTTCACCGAGGATGGAGGACAGATTGCCCCCGTCGGGGGCAATCCGTCCGCCATCATAATCGGCCCCAATATACAGTACATACATACAGTCATAAAAAGGATATAAAACAAAAATAAACCGTCTCATCAACTACAAAAGACAGCTCTCCTGTTAAAAACCAGCAATCTATAATACAATATCAGCGCCCATTAACATGCCCTGATAAAAAACGGGCTAAATAATAACAAATGGTGGGTGTTTTTAACATCTGGAGAAAATAAAAAGCCGACCTAACTTTATTAAAATTCTAGATCAACAGAAGAGGCGCATAATGAACTAAACCACAGGACAGTCTGCATGTTAAACTTTTCCGAGTTTTTAAAATGTAAAATCATAACCGAATGTTAATACCAAAATGGAACTCTTGTTCTTCATGTTGAACAAACTGGAACATATTTCTCTGAATTCACGTCCGGAAGATACGTTTAAGCTACCATTGAACAGCTGACAACATAATGACAGTATTTCTGACTTCCCCTCAATAAAAATATAATGTACATACAATATGACGCCGAAGAATTCTTCCATAATTCAGTTTGTCTGCCAACGAGAAAGTAACTCATGACCATAACAGGTGGTATAAACTGTGACTTTTCTTCCATATTCGTTTAGTTTATTGGTTTCTCTGTCATACCAATCAATCATGCATGCATACAACTCAACATTACTATAGATTTATATTGCTAAAATTTCCTTAATCTGAGGAAAACTTTCTGCAATTACGTTTTCTTAGATTTATTTTGATGTGCATTTGCTATAAATCACTTTTAGATGTTGCTGAGCTTTAAACATATATACAGTTTTATAGTAAATGTATTGGCCAAGAAATAGATAACCATAAACATGCTAATCTATCATTTCAACTCCACTAGACTCATTGAGGTAATGCTTGAATAATGCTTGAATAATAATAATTGTCACTTTGAGAAAAATGACTTAAGGAAAAGAAGAAACTCGTTTACCATGCAAATATATCTGTTAAGACGATTATTGGATCGACCTAACTTTGCTAATATCACTTTATCCATTTTTCAAATTTAATAATTTCAAATCAGGGTTTGTTAATCGGTACTATTTCTGTTCATACCTGCCACGTAATGAAAAAAACACTAATCTGTAAACTTCATAAGTGAAAATAATTCGTCATTGGAAAGTTTGTGTATGTTTTAATGTGGATGGGCGAGTTGGTGAATGCTATAATGAGGCAATGGTTAAATGGAAGAGGGAGAATCAATATGGATGAATGAGTAAGTGAACAGATGCATGGATAAGTATAGGGAGAGGAAGTTCATAGATAGGTGAATGGTCAAATAAGTGAGGCATTGATGAGTGAACGAATATTTCAGTGAGTAAATGGATCAATGAATGAGGTTATGGATGGATGGAGACATGTTACACCAATCGTACAGGCCACATTTAAAGACAGTAGTAATGACAGCGTAACAAAAGTATCAAAAATTAAAATATGCCAGCTCAATCATTACACTAGTGCTAGGAAGCACTGTGGCAAGAATGCTCAAAATATATATAAACCGTGGAGAGCTAGGCAGTCCGACAGCCATATTATGAGTAGGGCAGATTGCTTTTGCGAAGACAGCGGCTGAACTGTTGAGACCACTAGCAAACTACTGACTGCCTGGTTGCATTTGGGGAAAGGCAGCAGTCATAGGGCAGTACTGGAGCGCTGCACCGCTGTCCACGTTATGAGTTGCCTTTTCCACGAGCTGACCGCGAAGGCCCGACCGCCTGTTTCAAGGTGGTTGACAAAAAGGATTTGGGGTGCCCACTCCCCCCTTTCTTGCTCTTCTAGGCAGAATCTGGCATAGAACCCTTTCTCCAGGTCCCCCTTTCATAGCAGGATCTTCACCCTGAGGATTATAACCCGGTTTGCGACAATTTACAGGTGAGTCCCTTTCGTACCATATACCCATTGCCAGGACTGCCCACATATGGATGGCCCCACCAATGGGTAGATGGTATTTTCCCACATGTATCATGCATATTTGTTCATTAGACACATATGCGGTCAAAATGCACAAACAGGTAGCGATACCCATGGAAAACTGATCACCACTTCCTCAAGACTGCCACATCCGCAGCACGGACACTGCGTTCAACTCATAATACAGTGGTTTTAAAACCGCCAATGATGGGATCTACTGGCGGGTGGGGACGTGGTTCTTGGGTGGTCGGATCACCAAACTCGTAATCAGGTCCTTAGTCTTGGAAGAGCTTGTTTTGATATAACAGCTTTGTACCAATAAACAACTTTCTAATATTGCAAATTTTTCACAGTGACAATAGTAATACTGCAACTATCACAATTGTCGATCAGTTTATTGCAACATGAACTTCTGACATCATCAATAATTATTCTAATATGTTTTACTTTTCTCATTGATCTTGTTTTGTAAAAGTAACAACAATTATGCATTTGCCTTGGAAGTGATGGTTTTCCTTCGGTCAAAACAGAGTAGACAGTCCGCAGCTGGTATCATCTGGTGAGAATATTGCAGAATTTGTCGTTGTCAGCCATTGATATGTTATTTAATAAACAGGCTAAGGCCTGATTCGGAGTTTGGAGGATAGGTAATTCATCACAAACATGCCAGATATCCACTCTCATTTATTACAACTGCATTAGGATATAATGCACTTGGAATAAGGCAGATGGGATATCTGTCATATTTGTGGAGGGTACCAATGAGGCAAACTCTAAATCAGACCCTAATTCTGGTAGATGGTGACCCCATTTTGTATTTACTGGTTGCTTGCCAGTGCCTCTAGAAGAGGGCTTCTGCTACTACAGGGTGTGTGAAAATGAATTATAGCTTTACAGCCCGCTGAAGTGGGTTATATTGGTAATTAAAGGCTCTCTCCAGTGTTAAAGGTCTAAACCAAAGGTGAGGGCCTTTCACATAAGTACAGGAGTTTAATGCTGGTATAGCTCAGTTATGACGGACTATAAAGCCATTCAAAAGTTCTGCCACATGAGAGCTGAATGTTCTAATTAGAAAAAGACAGGCCTCTGAAAGTAAAGAGAGTTGAAATACCCCTTGGCTCTGTTGCCTTTATTCACAGATCTTGCTCTGAATGTTCTACAGTTAACAGCCGGGTGCAGGGCAGCAGCTGTTAACTGTTGAACATTCACAGCAGGAGCTGTGAAAGGAGACTGAAGTCAGCCCTTAGTCTTCCCAGACTTGGCTAATCTGCTTTTCTTAGCTCAGCCAAGCCAGGGAGACGCAGAACTGAGCAGCATTCACCCTTCCTTCCTTCCAAAGTCCTAGTGACACTGAGCTACAGGAGGAGGGAAGGGTGAATGTTGAGTGTGTCCTCCTGCACGGTCTCTGATTTTGCTTTCCTCAATGCCTTCATAATGTGCAACAATCTCACTATATCATGTTTAGATCAGACCCTTGACCTTTGCTAGGTAGGTCACTCCCCCCCGCTGCAGCTCCACCTACCTTTGCCTTCTGTTGCCCTTGTGTGCCCTTTTTGCTTCTTCTGTGCCCCGCTGCCCATTTTGCCTTCTCCATCCCGTGCCCTGCTCGCCCCCCTCGCTGCTCCCACCGCTGCATCCCCTGTGGCCCTGCCCCCATCCGTGCCCATTCGCTGCCCCCTGCCACCCGCCTCCCTCCTCCCAGCTGCTCCTCCCTCCCACCCCCCCTCAAATGGCGGCCGCTGCGCGGCCGCCTTCCGCTGGGGCGCCAAAGGCGGGCCTAAGGCAAGCCCATCCGCGCACGTCCGCGCCTGGACCGCGCCCAGCACCAGAACCTCTGGGCCCCGCACCAGCTATGAACACCGCCTCCGATACAACGCCAGCACCCTCAATGCTCTCAACCCAGGACAGACCCTCACCTGCTGCAGGGCCGCCCGAAGCACCACCACGGTCCCTTCGCCTGCCAGAACTGCAGCTTCTCCTGCATCAAAGAAGTCGAGTTACCCACCACGACAGAACACAACCAGCTCCGATGCATCCTGATCAACACCCGCTCTGCACACAAACACGCCGTCGAGCTCTGGGACCTACTCAACACCGCATCACCAGATGTCGCCTTCCTGACCGAGACCTGGATGAATGAAGCCTCCTCTCCAGACATCGCCATAGCCATCCCCGAAGGATGCAAGATTGCTCGGAGAGACCGCGCCAACAGAGTCGGAGTAGGAATCGCCATCATCCACAAGAAGACCGTCAGGGTCTCTATAAACACCGCCTACACTCTCAGCACCGCCCAACACATGCACTTCCAGATCCACACGGACGCCAAGACCACCCTAAGAAGCATCCTCGTCTACAGACCAGCCGGACCCCGACCACAATTCTGCGACGCCATTGCCGACTTCATCAGCACGCACGTACTAACCAACACCGACTACATCCTCCTCAGAGACCTGAACTTCCATCTGGAGAACAACAACGACAGCAACTCCTCCACCCTGATAGACAACCTCGCCAACCTCGGACTGGAACAGCTCGTCACAACGCCGACCCATATCGCCGGACATACGCTTGACGCCATCTTTTCCTCAAGCCCTCACATCTCCTTCAGCCATGTCTATGAAACCCACCTGGACCGACCACCACTGCATCCACGTCACCTTCTGGAAACCCGTCGCACATCACTGCGCTATACAGACCCCCATCGCTGCTGGGGAAAATTACCAAAGCACAACTACAGACAAACCTCACACTCAACCACCAACCAACCCCTCCAACCCGACGATGGTGCGCGCTAACTCAGGCGATGGATGGACGACTGCGCCAACACCTTAGCCCAGCTGAAAAGCAAACCCTCAAAGACACCAGCAAGAGAGCCAACTGGTTCACCCCGGAACTCCTAGCGTCAAAACGCAAATGCCGGAAGTTGGTGAACATATGGCACAGCGAGAAGTCGCCGGGCAGCCTCGCGGCCCACAAGGACGCCATCCGCAACCACCACCCCCTCATCAAGACCGCCTAGAGGACCTCCTTCAAAGACCGCCTCGACCACAACACACACAACAGCAAGGAGTTCTTCAACATTGTGAAGGAACTCTCCAACCCCAGTTCCAATGCCAACGACATCCTGCCGTCGCAGGGTCTGTGCGACTCCCTCGCCACCTTCTTTCACCGCAAGATCGCCAACATCCATGACAGCTTCAACCCCCCGGACGACCCTAACAGGCTCCAACACACCGGCCTCACCACACCCCATCGAACATGACCTCCTGACAAGCTGGGCCAAAGTGATCATGGAAGACACAATCAAGACCATGGGCACAATCCACTCCGGCTCGCCGTCTGACCCTCTTCCACACCACATCTTCCACAAAGCCGGCAGCACCATCGCACCCCACCTGCGCAACATCATCAACCTCTCCTTCGAGACCCCGACCTTCCCTGAGAGCTGGAAGCACGCCGAGATCAACGCCCTACTGAAAAAACCCAAGGCGGATCCAAGCGAACTCAAAAACATCCGGCCCATCTCCCTGCTTCCGTTCCCAGCTAAGGTAATCGAGAAGATAGTCCCAGTTCACCCGCTACCTCAAAGACAACAGCATCCTGGACCCCTCCCAGTCAGTATTCCGCAGCAATCTCAGCACCGAGACCACCCTGATCGCCGCCACAGACCACATCAGGAACCTACTGGACAACGGCGAGACGGCAGCCCTCATCCTACTGGACCTCTCCGCCGCCTTCGACACCGTCTGCCTCCGGACACTACGCACACAACTCCATGATGCAGGAATGCGAGACAAGGACCTGGACTGGAACTCCTTCTTCCTCTCCGGCAGAACTCAGAGAGTCCGCCTCCCCCTGTTCCAATCCAAAGCCTCCGAGATCATCTGCGACGTCCCGCAAGGATCCTCCTTCAGCTCTCATCTACATGGCGCCTCTCGCACGCTTCGCCCGACATCGTGACCTCAACATAATCTCCTACGCCGATGACACGCTGATATTCTCCCTCACCAAGGACCCCCTCACCACCAAATCCAACCTCCACCAGGGAATCAACGCTGTCGCCGACTGGATGGAGGATAGCTGCCTTAAGCTGAACACAGACAAGACAGAGATCCTCATCCTCGGGCCCAACCCCTCAGCATGGGACGACTCCTGGTGGCCCGCATCGCTGGGGACACCCTACCACACCTACCAACCATGCCCGCAACCTGGGAGTCATCCTCGACTCGAAACTCACCATGACCAAACAAGTCAACGCTGTCTCCTCCACCTGCTTCAACACCCTCCATATGCTCCGCAAGAACTACAGATGGATCCCCACAGACACAAGGAAAACAGTCACCCAGGCCCTAGTCAGCAGCAGACTCGACATCGGAAACGCCCTCCACGCCGGAGCCCCGACCAAGCTCATCAACAGACTGCAAAGAATCAAGAATGCCTCTGCAGGCCTGATCCTCGACATCCTGCGCCGCAACCACATCACCGCCCACCTGAGGATCCTGCACTGGCTCCCCGTCGACAAAAGAATCTCCTTCAAGCTCCTGATCCACACACAGAAGGCACTCCACAAGACCGGCCCAGCCTATCTCAGCAGTCGACTCTCCTTCTACGTACCCAACAGGAATCTCCGTTCCGCAGACCTCTCCCTGGCCACCATCCCATGCATCCGTAGAACCACAGCCGGAGGAAGATCCTTCTCCCACCGCCCCGCCAAAACCTGGAACACCCTCCCCCTCAACCTACGACAAACCGAAGACCTTCTAACCTTCAGGAGACAACTCAAGACCTGGCTGTTTGACCAGTAGCAACAGCACCCCCCCCCCCCACTCTCAGCACCTTTAAACCCTTGCGGGCTAGAGTGCGCTTTACAAATTATTTGATTGATTGATTGATCTGATTTCCTCATTCACCTCACCTAAAATCTTTATTATTGGTTGAGCTCTTTTCAACTAGATGCTTCTAAAGGGTGCCCAGGAACACAATGTGAACAGAACTATATTGTAAGATAAAAGAAATGATATTCTTTCTACTCATGAAAATCGGGGCCAGATTGTGATGCAGCACAAGCAGTAAGAAAACTTGGTGCTTTACATCAAATGGAGATGGAGGAATGCACTATATTTCCCATGATACGACATATTCCTTCTCTTTCCTTGCATGGGCGCACTTATAGCTGCCTAGCAACAACACAGACACCCATGTGCCATTTTGCAAGGGTGCCTGCGTTGCAGGCAGGATCGTTTTTGTGCAGAAAGGGACACCATCCTGCACAAAAACATCCCTTAGAAGCCTTCTCCTCTTCCTAAGTGTGCTCTAGAATGCAACACTCTTAGTAAGAGGAAACAACAATGAGACTTAAAGCTATTTCTCCTCATCGCACCTCTATCAGGAAAGACTAAAATGTTGACAAATTCCCAGAATTCCAGACTTTGTAAATCTGGTAATGTGCCAAAATACATGGGTGGATGCGTGGGAGCAATGCAGGGCCATGCAAAGTGGACTTGTGTGGCTTGGTACATCTGATTTAAGGATTGTGTTGCCCTTCGCCACCCTCCGGGATGCAATGTCAAACCAATCCTTTGATAAATCTGGCATTCCATTTTTTAAATTAACTCATCCTCCATGCATGATATTTAGTACAGAATATTTCATATTTTTAAAACGGAGACAGAGTCTGTAATAGTCTGAAAGCCAACATTTTAAAGTTATATGTTGCCATTTTTGCAGTATCTTGAAACAATTTGTATTTACAAAAACTAGCTAGAAGAGCAAAACATTCTTTCCAAGCATCCTATTTTCCCAGTGGGTAAAACAACAGCAGGAAATGCAATCCCAGACTAAAATGTACATCTTGTAAAATGACAGATTGGAAAAGACAGTCGCCATCGGCATGCATTTCTTCCCTCATTGCACTTTAAATTCTCTCCTACACACCTGCCGTTTGCGGGCATCCTAATTATTCAGTTAGCCATTTTCTAGCAGTCATTGATAAGAGAAATGAACTTGCTTGTAATCATATATTCAATAAAACGGGTCCCTTTACGTCAAACCAATGATCATATTTTCTTCTTAAGAACATTTCAGTTTTTTATTGTAAAAATGATCCGAACTTGTGTGACAGGCATGTAACAAAAAAACAAACTGGGTCCACTGAGAAGTTAAAAAAAAAAAAAGACACTGCTGGATTTAAATAGTCACACTCTTCTATTTTTTTCTTTGTTTTATTTTGATTATATTGTAAACAGCGTAAAGTAGATCCGGAGAGGCATGGGAGACGAAATGTAACGTTAAGTGACGAATGATAAACAAATACAAAAAAAGAAAATGGCCACCACTCACATAAACAAAATACAGCAAAGAGTGGAAGTGAGTGTGTCTGCATCACTTGAAATGTCCTAATTCATGTCAGGAAGTGAGTCGTTTATTTCATAGTATCTTACTGTTGCATTTTGTATCATGAGTGCAAGCTTAGACTAGTCTTAACATGGTACATCCTGTGCCAGGAGCACCTTGTGACTAAGACCATAAAACATCCCCTCTCCCCTTTGCAGACAAAAACTCCCGGGTGCACGTCAGCATGGGAAGCGCCAAGCAGTGTAAGAAGGAGCCACAAAGGTACATGTTTTCAGAAGGGTTGAAGGCACCCCTGTGCCCCTTTCCAAAAAGTGTACCACCTCCAATGTGGAACAAAGTCTGTGCATCTTCGGACACCTTGTTTGGTCCTTTGCCCACATCGGTGGTGAGAGAGCGCCATGTTGTTTTGAAAAATTGTAGGGGTGCACCATATCTCCTGTAGTCAGCACCCGCATATTTAGAGGGTATAGTACGCCAATCGGTGGTTTAATAACAATTTGAAAGAACTGAAGCTTACGGTTCGAAGGGCAGAACGTAAATGGAGACTGGACTACTCCCCCACCTCCAGGACCCGTTATGTCCAGCTCCTAGGGACCTATAAACAAAACATCACTGAGGCCAAGAAAGCCTATTTTTCGGCTAAAATCTTGGCGGCCGAGAATCAACCGAAGGAGATCTTTGCCATCACTCATGACCTGGCTTTCTCCGACAGGACCTCACTTAAACCCCCTCCCTCCCAGAAACTCTGCGATTCGTTGAATCTCTACTTCGTCGAAAAAATCTCGACAATTAAATCCAACATCCCCCCTCCCCTTTTTTTGTTGACCCCCTGCCTCCTCCCGCCCCAGCCTTTTTCAATTCCTTTCCCCCTCTCTCTGAAGAACTTTTCCTGTCTCTCCTTCCCAAAATTAAATCCGGTTCTCCTTTCGACATATGCCCGGCACACATCTTACGGCAAGTTTACTCTGTCTGTTCTCTGCCTCCTCTTGGTTTCCTTAACGACTCACTGGCTCGAGGGGTTGTTACTTCATCGCTAAAATCCGCTTCCATCGTCCCCATCTTAAAAAAGCCAGGAGCCGACCCCTCTGTGATGGCCAATTATCGCCCCATCTCCCTTCTACCCTTTCTGGCGAAGGTGCTTGAGCGACATGTTACATCTGCGCTCAGCTCCTTTGTCGAGGAGAATGGGAGGCTGGCTCTGTGTCAGGCTGGGTTTCGGCCCAAGCACTCGACAGAGTCAGTGGTGGTGTCAGTACTAGACACCCTCAGAGAGGGTATGGACATAGGCAGATCCCAGGCGCTGGTCCTCCTTGACTTGTCCGCCGCTTTTGACACGGTGGATCATTCCATCTTGCTTTCCCGTGTCAAGGCGGCGGGCATAGGAGGCTCAGCCCTTGTCTGGCTTTCGTCCTTTCTGAGGGACCGGACCCAGGCGGTTCACCTTGGGGAGTTTTCAGCTACCCCCTGCCAGGTCCAGTGCGGCGTTCCCCAGGGTTCTTCTCTTTCTCCTCTACTGTTCAATCTTTACATTGCGCCTCTTATCTTTGCCCTACAGCAGCTGGAGGTCACGGTATATAACTATGCCGATGACCTCCAGCTCATCTTTAATCTGTCCTCTACTCCTGACTCTATCTCTAATTTCCAATCTATTCTTTCTTTCATCAGGGACTGGATGAACTTCAACCACCCGAAACTCAATCCCGATAAGACGGAACTTGTGGTGACGGGTGGTTGCTCCAGTCCCTGGAACTCTCTATTTTGGCCCCCCTCCTTTGGTTCTCCTCCTACCCCTGTCCCCTCTGTTAAGACTCTTGGCATTAAGCTAAATGATAAACTCACTTTGCACTCCCAGATTGGTTCGGTGGTTTCTTCCTGCTTTCTTACTCTCCGCACTATCCGCTCTATCTCTCGCTTCTTTTCTTTCTCTGCACTCAAATTAATTATGTCCGCACTGGTCCTGTCCCGCCTGGACTACGGGAACATCCTGTTCAATGGCATCCCTCAGTACAGCCTGCGTAAACTGCAATTGGTGCAGAACCAGGCTGCCCGCCTTGCCTTTGGTCTTCCCAAATTTCATCACACCTCTCCCCTCTTGAAGACCCTCCACTGGCTCCCTGTGCGGGAACGCGCCTTGTTTAAATTAGGCTGCGTGGCGTTTCAGGCTAGGACGGGCCTGGCCCCTCTCTTCATATCTTCAGCCATTAAAGCTTATGTCCCTGGCAGAGACCTCCGCTCCTCGGCACAACTTCTTCTAGCAGTCCCTCGCTACCGGAAAAAAAACAGGGTGGCTCAAAATTTTCCACTCTTGCCCCCTTGTTCTGGAATTCTCTCCCCTTCCATCTTAGGTCCCTCACCCAGTATTCCAGCTTCCGCAAAGCATTGAAGACTTTCTTATTTGCTCTTCTTTCGTAAGCTCTGCCTGCCTTTTCAGTCTATGTCTTAGCGACTAACTTTGCCCAGCTGGCTGCCTGCTATTTTAGCGCCAAGAAACCGCCCAGGTGTACGTTGCGCTTGATAAATATTTTAAACTTAAACTTAATGTGTGCGTTTAGAGATATAACAGTAGGTTATGAATAAGTGCAATGTGTAAACGATGTATTCATAACGTTGCACAATAATGTAGAGCCTTAACAGGAGTGTAATGCTTTATATAATGTAGAAATGCTACTAAACATGTGTATTGTAGGATTAATAAACGTGCCATATTAAGAGTTGCACGTGTAGGAGATAGAATGTGATGCTTTAATGTGGAAAATAACTTACAGTTAGAAATTAAATGTAATGTCTTTGTAATGGAATAGAGTGTAGTGATTATAATGTAGAATCATTTAGAAATGCATTTAAACGCGTAAAGGCCTGGGACATGAAGAAAAGCCTAACTGTAATTTCTTTAGTTAGCATTGGTTATTCTTGTGAAATAGCTGCCTGTTGGGAAGAGTGCTGTTCTCAGCGAATATTGAATTGTAACTTTGGATGTGCACAAGGTTGCTTTTCACGCATTTCAGTTGCAGGTGCAAGCACAGGGAGCTTGTTAGGTAGAAAGATCCATTGTTTGGAAGTTAGGATGGTAGGAGTGAGGACGAGTAGGTGCCAGAGGAATGTTCATCTGCAACATTTGGCGAGAAGGTGCCTGGGATCCAAGGACACCGCAACGGACGCTGGATGGAAGGATGCCACACTGGAAAAATCCGAAGACCAACACCTGCCCAGAGGTGTGTGCCTTGGGCGTATCTACACTTTTGGGAGTTTTGTATTAGGGACAGACCCCGAGGGTGGAGAGCAGACTTTGTCAGGTGGTTGCTAGAGCAGGTTGTAGGCAACTTAGATAGCGCTGAGGGAACTTAGGGCAGAGTGTGGTGTAGGAAGGAGCATCTTAGAACAAGCTCAGTACTTTAGACTACTTATTTGAGAAATGTGAATGCACTTCTTAGAGAGTCTTCATGGCTGACACCTTTACTCTTGCATGAAGGGGATTGTTAAGTAGGGATGTCACCTTAGGGATGTATGACGTTATAACGCATACTTTACCAACGCATACCTTTACAAAGCTATTTTTACAACGCAGGAACCATTACAACGAATTAGCATTACAATGCATTTTTTTACAACGCAATACTTTTACAACGCAATACCTTTACAACGTAAGTATTGGTAAGTATATAATATTTTTTTAAATGTAATTAATTAAATTTAATATTATTTATTTTAATTTAATAATATTTTTATTTTATTTGTACCCTGTATCCTTGTATTGGTAATTATATAATATATTTTTTTAATGTAATTAATTAAAATTAATATAATTTATTTTAATTTAATATTATTTTTAATTTATTTTTACCCTGTATCCATGTACCCCAAAACCCAAACCTGGCCCTGAACCCTAAAAATACCCCTTTACCCAAAAACCCAAACTTAGCCCTGAACCCTAAAAATACCCCTTTACCCAAAAACCCAAAACTGACCCTGAACCCTAAAAATACCCCTTTACCCAAAAACCCAAAACTGACCCTGAACCCTAAAAATACCCCTTTACCCAAAAACCCAAAACTGACCCTGAACCCTAAAAATACCCCTTTACCCAAAACCCCAAAACTGACCCTGAACCCTAAAAATACCCCTTTACCCAAAATGCCAAAACTGACCCCGAACCCTAAAAATACACCTTTACCCAAAAACCCAAAACTGACCCTGAATCCTAAAAATACCCCTTTACCCAAAAACCCAAACCTTGCCCTCAACCCTAAAAATACCCCTTTACCCAAAAACCCAAACTTATAACATTTTTACTATAATAATATACTTACCAATACTTACGTTGTAAAGGTATTGCGTTGTAAAAGTATTGCGTTGTAAAAAAATGCGTTGTAATGGTAGTTCGTTGTAATGGTTTCTGCGTTGTAAAAGTTGCGTTGTAAAAGTAGTCCGTTGTAAAAGTTTCGTTGTAATGGTAACATACCCACCTTAGAGTTAGGGTAGGGAAAGATTAACCTTTTCTTTCCTTTTGCAAATGCAGTCCAGACTTCAAATAGGTACAGTAATTGGATGCCTGATATTCCTAGAATTGACTTTGCTTTTCATTCTGAGTCGTCTTAGACTCCTTCGTAGGATTATGTTTGTATTAGTGCCAGTCTATTTCTTGAACCTCTTGCTGAGGTGTTTGTATGTCCAATTATTTTTGGCTTTGTAATAAACTCTTAACTTCAGTTCGTAGTCAGTGTTTTTTTAAATTGGATTTGATTGTTGATTCATAAAGCTGTTTAATTACGAGTTTGGAAATCTCCCCTCTACATTTCTTAGCAGACAAAAAGGTCCAGTTGACCTGTCCTGGGATTCTGGCGAATTGATAAGGTAAAAATGTAGATAAGAATCCCCGCCCCTTCTGTGGTGCTGGAAGAAAAGCTTTGCCTCATTTTCATTGTGCTGTCACCTGCCTTCCCCATGCCAGGGCCCTTAGAGGTATAAGATCCATGCTTCCCATGCAATAAATCATTTAAGAAGACTTGTTTGCTTTATATTTATTATCAGGCAATTCTTAAACCCATACTGAAATTAGTGTATGGTTACTTATTCACTGTTGCACAGAAACACTACATTCTCATACTTTACAGGGAAGATTGCTAATATCGATCAGCCATTCCTGATCCATCAGTTCTCGAACTTCAAAGGGAGGAAGGAGCTGGAGTCAGTTGCATTTACCATACCACCAAAAATGTATGGGCCTGATGTACTAAGTGAATTAGTGGCTGAAAATCATAGGAACTGAGAAAATATAGGGTTTGACAGTTAAATAAAATTTCAATACGATCCAAACCCATTTTAAGATTTGCTAAATTGGTTTAGATTATAAATGTTTACCAAATCGCAGGTTGCAAGATGTATATTTTGGGCAGAGATTCCTATGGCAAAATCAGTAACATATGTATCAATAGTTGGCAACTGTAACTCTAAATCATTGCTGAAATACCTACACTGGGGCTCGGATGATAACTGATTTGCAAGTGGGACAGGATCTACTTTGGCATACTTCCCTTTTGAGAATCAGACTGGTATTTTCAGGAGTAGCCACTATTCCAAGGGACGACTGCCAAATCTCAGTGAGGTTTTTTAAAAATGGAAACCTTTTTAAAAATTTTTTAAAGCCACCATTTCCTTTTTTAATAAATAATATTTTCCATTTTGCAATTCAATAACTGGATGATAACTTACTGGACGCCATTCCTGTGAAAGTACCTTTTCTGAATCATAGTGGGTCACAAACTACGACCTGGCTAATGAATAATCATTTGCCATGTTGTTCTGCAGCCTGCTCCATTTCCCTAGTTTGACTATTTCCCTACTGATATCATCATTATGGCTTTAGTCAATCATTTAAAAACAATCACAGAAGTAAGTAGGACATACAAACATTAAAAGTGAAAAAATATAAGCTGATGAAAAGTACATACACCAAAGGTAAAATTACATTAAACAAAATTAAAACATCAATCCTTTGCTATGATAAAAAGCAGATTTAAATAAAGAACAAACCCTAGATCACACAAGAGGCGAACTAATTGTACATAGGTCAGTTATTAAAATCAGCTTAGGAAAAACATCAGGCTTGGTTCTCCAATGTCTAATCTCATGTCCAGACCCATGTCCTGCCAATACAAATCACTCTTTAGTTCCCATCTTGGTGCTGGTGTTTTGTAAGTTATTGAATTGTTCCATTCCTCTGCCTGCTTCCTCACAGCATGTAAGAAAGCATGTATGTAAGGAATTAGGTTATCAGTTGGGAGTATTGGGAGCCCCACTTAAGTAATAAATATACTCCTTGTCAGGGTGAACGACAAAAGTGGCCTGTGCTTAACCCTTTTGTAGCTTGGCACGAATAGGTGAGGCTTAATTTAGAGGCAATGAGTAAAGTTTTTTTGTAGGTCTCAAACAGTAATAAAGTAAAAACACGAGGCAAGAAAAAATCCAAACAAACTTAGAAAAGTAGAGTAAATTGTGATAAATAAAATTACACCAAAATTACAAAAACCCAATATGTTGAACCAAAGTTATAGATTTAAACATTTCAGATAAAAATTGAGCCAAACAACCACTAAGCACCACTCACGGTTTTCTGGTCACGCTTAACGGGGTTCAACTCACAAGTGCAGGTCAAATAAAGGGACCAGGTTTGTCTTACTGAAGAATTTACCTTCTTACAGAGTCCAAATTCATTCAGCCTGAGCAAGAGCATGCTGTTGGTAGAAGCTTAGCATTGGTAGACAATGCAGGCGGTCGCAGATGGCATGAAGAACAGGTTGTTGAAGCTTCATGCTGGTGGGAGACATAGGCTGTAGTTGCTGATACAAACAGTCTGCTAGCAGTTGTGAATGGCCCAAATATAAGGATTTTCACCTGCAGTTTAATTTTGTCAGACAGTGGTCCAGGATTTGGTGTAAATTTTGGGGATCATGACTCACTACAGCGGAGGCCAGTAGTAGAGACCAGAAAAGTCCAGTTAGTGTTTGCCAGCTTTGCAGTTGCAGAGAAGGCTTCTGGAAGCTTGTTGTTAAGTGTGGGCTGAAAATCTGTTCCGCTCTGGGAATTTGCAGATTTTTGGCAATTTCGCGGTCCTGCAAATTGCGCATATTTGCCCAAAAATCCGCAATTCGCAAGCTGGCGGATTTTTTTGATTGGTCACGCTTCAAAAATACAATCTTGCGCACGTGGCGTTGACTTAATGTGATTCTGAGTTTGCCGAGTTGTTTTTCCTCCCGGTTTGCGTGCGCTGCGCCATTTTGGATCTAGCTGCGTGATCACGCGAGACTTTTCGACCGCGAGTACGTCATAGCGGCCCGCCATCCTGCACTGTGAGAGTTTGAAAACGCGACTACGTCATAAGGGCCCGCGATCACGCATCGCGGGAGTAAACAATTGCGAACATGTAGATGCGACGCGCAGCTGACTTCCGGCAGGAGATTTGAACAGCTCGCTTCCCCAAACTTGCAAAAATACCGCAGGCAGCATGAACCTTCTGAAATTGATGGTTTGGATCAGAATAACTCCTCAGATTGGCATTTGGCTGCACTGTTTTGTGCAAGGAGTCCATTTTTGGGGGGGGGTGCAAGGAAGGAAGTGCCCCAGAGTCTCCAACTTCCTGTTCCTGTTCCTGTCCAGCCGGCTTTGTCCATGTCCTGGTCACTTTTCATTTGGATCTGGAGCTGGAAGGATTACTTTTTGTGGGTGCTGCTGGATATTTGTATTTGAGGACTTTTTGTTTGGATCACTTTTGGATTACTTTTGAATTTGAGATTTTCCAAGTAAGTTGGTGTTGTTTGTTTGGGGCATTGTAGTTGCTGCAACCAATTTTTTTTTAACTTTTTCATAACTTAAAAAAATATATATTGTGGGTAGGCACAGTATCCAGTAGGCCCAGGGTTAGTCATGGGTACACGATACAACTGTTTCTGTGAGTTTTGTTGAACTTAAATATCATTTATGTCATGGAATTGAATAGCTCACTGTTATATGTGTATTTTGTTTTTATTTTGGGGTGCGTGTAAAGCCACACTAGCCAGTAGGCCCAGGGGTAGTCAGTGGTGCATGGACCAAGTCTTTCTGTGGGGTTTCTTGAATTTAAACATCATTTAGTGAATGGATGGCATTGGATTGTGATGATTTTTGTCTGTTTTTCGATTTGATGGGGTGTTGTTGGGGCCTGGCCATGTGGGTGGGGGGCATTTTGAGGCCTGGTCCAGGCAAGGCCTGGCCATGTGGGTGGGGGTCAAGGGGCAATTTTGAAGCCAGGCAGTGTTCTTTGTGCCATAGGCCTGCAGCCAATCTGCCCTGCTTTCATCCATTATGCCCTGGGGTACTCAGTGGTGCATGGACCAAGGCTTTCTGTGGGGTCTCTTTAAATTTAAACATCCTTTAGGGCATGGATTGCATTGGATTGTGGTAATATCTGTGTGTTTTTTGATTTTTTTGGGTGTTGTTGGGCCCTGGCCATGTGGGTGGGGGCCATTTTGAGGCCTGGTCCCGGCAGGGCCTGGCCATGTGGGTGGGGGTCAAGGGGCCATTTTAAAGCCAGGCAGTGTGCTTTGTGCCATAGGCCTGCACCCAGTCTGCCCTGCTTTCATCCATTATGCCCTGGGGTACTTAGTGGTGCATGGACCAAGGATTTCTGTGGGGTCTCTTGAATATTTTTAATATCATTTAGGGCATGGATGTCATTGGATTGTGGTGTTGTTTGTGTGTTTTTTTTATTTTTGGGGGTGGTGTTGGGGCCTGGCCATGTGGGTGGGGGCAATTTTGAGGCCTGGTCCAGGCAGGGCCTGGCCATGTGGGTGGGGGTCAAGGGCCCATTTTGAAGCCAGGCAGTGTGCTTTGTGCCATAGGCCTGCACCCAGTCTGCCCTGCTTTCATCCATTAAGCCCAGGGGTACTCAGTGGTGCATGGACCAAGGTTTTCTGTGGGGTTTCTCTTCTATTAATGTAAACATTCATTTTTGATTAGAAATAATTGCAATTTTTTGGGGGGGACTTTCCGTTTTTGGGTGTGTTGTAATAATAATAAATACCTAGTTGCAAATATTAATTGAAGCACGACATATGCAACATTTATTTAGCTGATGTTCCTCTGGCTTCCTTTGCTTTAAGGTGCACAAAGAGAACCGCGAATCATCCTCATCGTTCATCATCAGTGCCAGGAAGAAGTCCTGCTGTGGTTTGTGCAGCACAATGTCACGTGATGTCACGTGTGGCCACAGACAACTCTGCAACACGTGCAACTGCGGCCTGCTGTTCTGACATCTGAAGAAGATGGGCCCAAAGAAAGGTGGCCGTAGCTCCTCTACCAAGAAAGTTGCCAGTGCCAGTAAGAAGGAGCAGAAGAAGCAATTGGAGCCACTAACCAAGGAGACAGGTGTGCCCACAGACACTTTTTTTGGGGGAAAAAAAACTACGCCTGCAGCAGAAGTGTCCGCTGGGGACCAAGCTGGGAGCAGCACCTCAGCTTCATTGGTCTCAGTGCCACCATGCCAAGTTAGGCCCAAGGCCATGAGTGCCGCAGAGGCAGCCACTTTAATTGCTCAATCACCATCGACCAGTAATGTTGGCGTTGACTCATCGCAAGAAAGTAGCATCCAATCAACGCAGGGTGTAACTCATCTGACGAGTGTTCAAACACAGCCACAATGACAACCACCGGTGCAACAAGGAGAGGTTCAAGGAGAGGCACAAGGAGAGGTGCAAGGAGTGGCGCAAAGAGTAGTGCAAGGAGTGGCGCAAGGAGTGGTGCTAATAGAGGCGCAAGTAGAGGCGCAAGGAGTGGCGCAAGGAGTGGCACAAGTAGAGGCGCAAGTAGAGGTGCATGGAGAGGCGCATGGAGAGGCACAACTGCTCACAATGCTTGTTCCTCCAGAAGTAGGGGCACATCAGGAAATTGAGATTCAAGCGGAGGTATCATCCGAGCAAGCCACTCCTCCTGATGATCCATTGCCTTCCAGATCCCCAGCAAGAAAAACGTCAAGGAGGGCTAGTACAAGTTCTTCTTCAAGCCCCCTTCCTGCTGATGATCTTGATATTGATTGGAACCCACCAATGCAGTCTGAGAGGGAGGCACGCCATCGAGCCAACAAAGGTAGCTAAGCCTTAAAGGAAGGTTCCCGCAAGGCTTTCACTTATGGGTGATGACGACAAACAAGAAGTAGAAGTGGTGGATTCTGCTGCTGATGAACAGTCTGACGATGACGACCCAGTCATCACAGTCGTCACTCCAGCCCCAGCGGGCATGCAGCAGACAGACGTTTTTACCCTATCCCGAATTGCTGCTGAGCGGGATGTGGGCGGCGTGGCACTGGTACCACCACCAACACAGGTAACTTCTACACCAACACGACCTACAGCTTCCATATCTTCTCATCAGAAGGGCCTGCAGGGACCTCCATCCAGCTCGACCTCCATTACCTCAAGTAGTGGTGCTGTAAGTGCACAACAGAGTTACATTCAGCCACGCCCATTCTCCACTTCATCTGGCATTGAAAGTAGCACCTCCACCACCACCAGAAATCTCCAGTCCCCAGTTTAGGACTTCTTTAGTATTAGCAAAAAGGCGGAAAACCTAGTCATTTGTTTGATTTGTAAACAAGTAGTTAGTCGGAGTAAGCTTGGTACCAACTATGGTACCGGATGCCAGAGAGGTCATCTAAAAAAACACCACATTGTCCAGTGGGTGGCGCACCTAAGTAACATCCAGAAAGCCAAAAGTACAAATCCAAATGTAGACATTGATATTGCATCTGATGATGAAGAGGAGCTGGGGGGAGGTGAACAACCGAGAGAGATTCTTTCTGGTACACACAGAACCCCTGGCAGCAGCACTGCAGTGGTAGCGCCCACACCCTTCTCTACCACAACAACATCAAGGAGGCACAGTAGTCTGGTAGAGACACCAATGCGAAAAAGTACATCAATGAGTCTAACTGGGTTGAAGAGGTCTGCATCCTCATCACATATGGAAACCGTCCAGACCACCACTAAAAGCATGGTTTGGTCGGAGGCGCCATTTGAACGCAACCACCCAACTGTATAATGCAATGCTGGCTAAAACGTTAGTGCTGGACTTTCTCCCTTTTTCTTTTGTGGAAGGGGTGGGTTTTCGTCAATTTGTGGCAACAGTCTGCCCTAAATGGAAGGTTCTTTGCCGGTTCTATTTTGCCAGAGTTGCGGTTCCATCACTACATCAAGATGTGCTGGAGGTGATTGGGGCAGCTTTGCAGAAGAGTGCTGTTCACACTATCCACCTGACAACAGACACGTGGACCAGTTGCCAAGCCCTTGATTACATGTGCATCACTGCACACTGGGTCTCTTTTGCAGGGGTTAGAGAAAAGATGTCTGCAGGTGTTGACCCTGCCACAATTTTTCAAGCTAGTCGGAAACATGCAACAGTAGCCATGTTTGCCATGGAGAAATCTCATACTGCAGTAAACATTTTGGAGCAGTTTAACAGTAAGGTCTTTGAATGACTGCATCCAAGAAAGCGCATGATTGGTTATGTTTCCATGGATAATGGCAGTAATATAGTTAGGGCCATGAATGATGGTGGCTATTTCAGAGTGCCATGTTTGGCGCACAGTATTAACATTGTTGTTCAAGATTTCTTGAAAAAAGAAAACACAGTCAGCAAGTTACTGACCACCTGCCGAAAAATCTGCACACATTTCAGCAATTCTTTTAAGGCCCGGAAGCAGCTGAGGAAACTTCAACATGACCGTAGAGTGCCAGTCAGAGGACTCATCCAGGAGGTGGTAACACGTTAAAACTCAACCTTCTACATGCTTGAGCGTCGTCTGAGCAGTGCTTGTTAATCAATGAGTATGTCTTTGCACTGGGTTCTTCTATGAAAGACATGAGGCTAGAGTTGGAGGAATTTGACCTAGTTAAAAGCCTGATAGACATGCTTCGTCCTTTTTGAGGTCTTCACGCGTGAAGTCAGCAGGGAGGACTGTACTTTGGGCAAAGCTATCCCATTGTTGCGCATGCTAGAGCACCAACTGAAGGCGGTGTCTTCAACGTTCAAAGATGATACTGACAAGCAAGACGCATATCCGTTGGCGGAGAGCTTATTAACCCACCTAGTTGACAATGAAAGGCTTAAAAAAATACATACAGAACAACATTACATCTGTGCCACTATTCTGGATCCACGGTACAAAAAGGCACTGGCCAGCAAAGCATTCATTCCTATTACTGAAGCAGATGTCTCAAAGTAGAAACATTGGCTAGCTCTGTCAGCCACTCGGTTCGAAAAAGAGCGGCAGGAAATTGAAAGAACCGGCAGAAGTACTACTGAATCAGCAGGCCATCCGGAAACAAGGCCCACTTCTGTGGCCAAAGGCATTCGCTTTCCCTCACAGCAGTTACCTACCCCAGCAACCGTATCATCATCCTCACCTGCACCAGGCCCAGCCATAATATTGTCATAAGCGGATTGGATAACTCATCAAGGTTTTGCTCATTCCAGTGCTGATGCAAAGGCCACAGATGGTACGCAAAGTGTGGCAGCCCTGGATGACCTTGAGTGGATGGTGCAGGCCTATCTCAATGACCCAACAGAGGTCTACATTGATCACAACCCATTGCTGTATTGGTTTGGGAAAAGGGGTCAATGGCCACTGATCACCAAGCTGGCTCTAAATTATTTGTCTTGACAACTCGCAAGTGTGTCTTCTGAACATGTTTTCAGTGCTGCTGGTGCCATTGTAACTTCAAAAACTTCAAAAAGGCCCCCCTCTCGCCCAAAAATGTGGAGAGGTTAACACTGATCAAGATGAATCAGCACTTCATACCACCAGATTACAAAATACGTGAATCCACGCAGGAAGAAGAGGACACCAACTTAGGTAACGGAAGTTCTTCTCTGTTAGCTGACCTACTCCCGTCTCAATTCACAGAGTTTGAGGACAAGCTCTACTTCCCTGACACCTAGTAACTGACTTCCTTTTTTTTTGTCCTGACTCCTTATTCACTTTTACTCCTGTGTGTCTTTCTTTGTTTTGCAACTTTTCCACAACAAAACTCTAATCACAACGAATCCATCAGCAGCACTGTCTTCGTCTTATTTCCTTATTTCCTTATTGAAGGTGCCACTGTCTGTAATCCTGTCTGTAATCCTGAAGTTCACAAGTTCACAACTCAGTCATGCTCCTCTATCCTCTTCCTCCAGACTCCTCCTATCCATTTCCCTCAAGGCAGATGGCTGGATTACGCAGAATGAAGAAACTGTCGCTTCGTAGACGAGTCTCCTCAAAAGAAGTGGGACTGGAATTACTGACTATATGCTGATTGCTGACAGTTACTTCTGAAATTGACAGTGACATGAGAGGCTGCCTTGTGGGCCTTCACTAAGAACAACAAGATGCGGACGAAAAGTGGAACAGGTAATGAATAATGAGATGGCATGCAGTGGACAGCACTGGTTGTCTGGTTCTGAGGAAAGCAATTGCTGTTTGTTTGTTGTGCATGAAATGAATCATATGTCTTCTGTTATTATTTAATCTTTTACACACTAAATGTAACTCAAGTCTACCTTGTTTAATTCAAATTGTACTTCTACTGCAGGGGCCACTACGTTGCATTTTTTAATATGCAAAATGTCCTTGGACTCACTGTGTGTGTAGACTGCGACTGCATGAACAACATTGAGTTTGCCAATATACCATGATGATGATGAGTGTTGATGATCAAACTTACATAATATCTTTTTTCTTTACTGTCACTCACTGGGATGGATGGATCATCATCGTCAGTTTACGGAAGAACTATGGCTATTTCGTGAGTGGCAAACAGGTAAACCAGTCAACAACAACTACAGCAGAACTACATGTCTGTCTAGTTGTAGTATAGAGTGATCGAGCCAGTGTAGTGTTGTTATGCCAGAGTCCAGACAGCAGTTCATGTAAAATTACGGCTGTGTGGCTTGCTGCATACAATTAGATATGCTTTTTCTGTCTGTGTCAAAGAGGTATGCTACATCAGGTTGCTTCACTCAGTGGTGCCTGCCTTGACCGTCTGCATCGCCCTGGCCTGCTGTGTGCTAATTACTATCCTTGAAAAGGAGACTCAGAGTACACACTTTAGAAATGATGCTGAAAGTGTTATTTTTGCATGACACACTGTACCTTATATATTTTTCTCTGTGGTGTTTTTTGATATCACTTCCTGTTTTTCCATCAACAATTCATGCCGGCTTTTACCCTGTGTGATGGGAAAAACGATGAACTCAGGCTTACCGTTAGCGATCCGCCATTCCGCATCCGGCAGGCAGGCAGTGGACAGTGTATCTGTCTGGTCACCTAGATTGATCGAAGGAGCGTCAGATGGAATGGAGGAGTTACGCGAATAAGAGGAATGGCTGGATGCATGCAACTTCCCAAATTGAACAGGACAACTATAACATACAGTTACAGTATCCTCTTCACTTCTCCTTATCTTTTAAATAATGTTATTGTTGTGAACTTCCATGAGTGTGACTCTGTTTGTTTGTTTGCTCTCTGATTCAAATTCACCCCTCAAGCTATTTGATAAGTTTCTTTGTTATTTCTAAAACTAATTTAATGTACTAATAAGTGTTTATTCTGTCTAAGGGCAGATAGGCAAGTGTAATTGCGTAATTACTGCAGCCCTGTACTGTCAAATAATGTTTCTTCATAGTTAGTAAGTTGTAGTAAGTACTACTTTTCACTAACCTAACCATCCATTTAGCAAACAACTTCATGCATGCAGTAGTGCACTTCCTTTATGTCCCTTAAAAGATTTATGGATATCTTCGTATCCAAAGACTTGTTTTTCTTCATTTGTTGTGTGTCCATGCTGTGTTTTTTTTCCCTCTCTCTCCACAAAACTTTCCAAAAACCCCTATTTCCGTCCAATTTTCAAACCCTAACCCTCTACCCCCGGGCTGTTTGGTTTTCATTGAGGTATGACTAAATGACAGCAATAATTCCATACACTCGCTGGGAGGATAAGGTCAAAGCAACAAAAAATCTATTTCAAGGATGGTGAAGGAATCCGAGGATATATTCTTACTGTGTACTGTACTATCTATCATACTGTTCTAATGCTACTCTCAGGCCACTCAATGTTTTATTTCCTTTTTTTTCATATGCTGCTACTGCCAGTGTGTACCACTACTACTGCCACCACTACAACAATGACATTTCATCTGTCCAGGTTTCCAGAGCCAACCTTAATCACCATTTGCCATGCACCCAGCCCTAGCCCTATTCTCAAACACGAATCACAGGTAAGATAAGCATTTTGGGGGAGGAAGAATAATGGAGTAGGAGGAGAGGAGAGACTGACAGTAGTACTAGTAAAGTAGAAGGACAATTGAATTCACTAACTCTGTCAGTGGCACTTTTGTACAAATTAGGGCGTTCGACAATTTGAATCAACCAGCCAGTTAAGTTTAAGGAAAACAAATGTACAGTTGAGTTAACCCCCCCTGCCTCCCCCACAAAACAGTAAAAAGGCGAATGCTATGTTTAAGTTGAAAATAAATAATTATTTACACCCTAACAAAAATAAACTATCCCACAAGACCCGACTCACCCCCCTCCCTAAACCCAACAAATATCCATGAAATGCCCCGAAGAAAAGTTCCAAAACCCAACGCCCAATTCCCACTCCCCCAAAAGTCTTTAAAAAAGGGGCAAGGGACAGTCTCTCCTCTACTTCCGCCAGTGGTGTCTTTTGGCCAGGTGGTCACGAAGCTCTCTGCGGAGGTCCTTGAGCAGGGTTTTCAGCCTCGCCACCTCCTTCTCAAGGTTGAACACTCTGAGGGTCAAGCGGTGCAGACGAGCCTTGCACCTGCTGTGGGGGGCAGCTGATTTTTTTGCTGCTTGGCGGTGGCGGGTGGCAGCGGGACCACGGCTTCCTACCGCTGAAGGCTTGCGCTGACTGGATGACCCAGGGTGGGCGGAGGAGGATGCAGCTGTCATGAAAGTTGATGTTGACTGCGACTGCGTGTCCTCCTCCTCCTGGGCCACCAGCCGCTGATATTCGGCGACAATTGCCTCCAGCTTCCGTTGCCAGGCCCGTCTAGCCAACTCCTTCCGTGTTAGTTTGGAAGGAGCATCTATATAAAGAAAGAAAATCATACTGTAACCAATGCTCTTTAAGAATTACACAAAATAATTCAGCAGAAAGTTGTGTCACAGTAGCATTAGCAACTTGCAAGCATAGTACATAACATTTGTTGCACGTATCTATCTAACCTCTCACTTCATCGCCCTCTGCTCTAACGTTAGTGGGAGTTTCAGGAATTCTACTAGCACTATACGGACTCACTACATTAGACTCAGACAGTACACCAGTCTTCTTCTTCTCTCTTGTTTAGCGAAATTGGTACGTAAACTTGTGGAAGCCAGCATAATGCCAGCGCAGTCAACTTGCACCTGAAAAAATAGAGGCAAGCCATGATGACACAGACGTGCGTTACTGTTACCAGTCCAGTACATGCAGGGGGTGAAGCTCTTATTTTTCTATTACGGGTGGCACTGGCGATACTCTGTTACAAGGGCTACTGCTTAATTAATTTAAGTTTCACCCTGCCCTGCCCCTGACTACTACAAAAGGAAAATGAAGAAGATAATATGATCATCTATCCCTTCACAGGATATTTCCTTATAAATGGGATGACATTTAGGTGCTTTGTTTTTGATTGAGTGAACACCGATAGGCCACACATGAATGACAGAGTTGTAAAAAAATTATTAACTGAGGTAGTGAGTGAGTGGTCGCCGTAACTGCCGGATATATGCTGTGCTTGCAAACTACTGTTACTAGTCATGGTAGTATTCTGAAAAATTACAACTTCTACTTTCCTCGGCTTTGGTACTCTGGCACGGACATGCGGTGTTACATGCTCTTCAAAGTAACACTCTTCATCCAGTTACCGTCTACTCTGTCTACATACACCTTTGCTAACTATGAGGAAGATACCATCCAGGCAGGGAGGCATCCACCCATTCAAAATAAATGTCAATCATTCTTCTTAATGTCTGACTCTCAACTGGACAAACCTTACTTTTTCTCACCGAAAAACAACCTTTTGCTTTTTTTTTGTAAAACGTCAGCCATGCATCTGTGCTTGACTTGCATTTGAATTTGAACCAAAGGATATATTGCGCACACATACAGTTTCTGTTTCACCCACCCAGGCAGTCCTCTTTCTTTCTCCTTCCACCCATCCTTGCTTCGGCCTTCAACCGGCCATGCATCAGACCATGCATTAGATTCCCAGCCACCCCGGGCAGCATTCAAAAACAAGTATCATTCTTTGCCACTCATTAATTTTCACTCGCTCATCCTTCCTTACACCCTTATTTCCCTTTTCGTTCATACCATCCATCAATTTCATCTCTGATCTGACATGGCTTCTCGATAAAACTATCACAGCTGAGTTGAAGTCAAATTTAAGGAGGCCATTGGTTACTCGTCAACTCCCACCGCTATTGCTAATGAGAAGTCAAGGGTGACTGTCTTCTACCTGGTTGACAAAAACTTAGGGGCATATTACCACGGCGGTCGATATATGATTATCGCCGCTTTAGCGGCTGTTTTTGGCCGCTAAGCGGCGATAATTCTATCACCCTATTAGCAAGCTGACGCTAACAGCAGTTAGCAGCAGCTTGTAGGCGATTGCGAGCGGTTTGTGGCCCGCTTTGCATGTCAGCGATATTCATCGCTAATGACATGCAAAGTGGGCGTACCCAAATTGTTAGCGACTGAAAGCAGTCGCTAACGTCGCTATCGCCTATGAGCAAGGCAGGCGTAGCGATGGAAATATTCGTGCTAAGCGCGAATATCTCCAAAAACTAACACCTGCTCAGACCAGTTCTTAGCCATTGTATCCAATGGGAGGTGGATATAATGGCTAAGACCCTGTTAGCAATAATGCGTGAATATCGCTGTATTCTCAGCGATATTCACGGATTTCGTCGCTATCGCCAGAAAAATTATCGCTTTTGAGATAAACGTTGCTAATAGCACGTTATCTCTGCGATAATTTCAAGCGATGCGCGGTGAAAAATATATTGCCGCTAAGCCTACTTAGCGATAAATATCGCTAGTTGTTGGTAATATGCCCCTTAGTTCTAAATTTGTAAGTCTTCTTAACAGTAAAGTGTATTTGTACTGTACAACATATACACCCCTGCAGAGAGCCCACTCTGCAATCTCAATAAGTAAGGAATATAATAGCTTACCAATGCCCGCCACTACCGTGGCATCCCCCACAGCAGTTCCTGCTGGCTGTGGCACCGCATCTGACCCTGGAGTGCCCACCTCCGCGCTGGCCCCGACACTGGTGGTTGGCTGTGCCGATTGTGTTACGCCTAGAAGAAACATTTGATATTTTTAGATGCCATATACACCACTCCCTATTTTGACTAGAAATGAAAAAGTGTTACTAGTACTACATAAACAAATTTAATAATTTGTGACTCTCTAGTCTGAACTAAAAATTTCCCTTTCTTCAGGGAAGGGTGTTTTTTATTCATGCTTAGCCATAACATGTGATGCTACACTTTTTGACACAACTGATAAATGCTTGCTTTTTTAACACGCACCATTTTTCTCATAACAGACAGAAGCTTCCCTTCTACGAACAAGAGCAAGATCATCATCATTTCTTAGTCGGAGTCGTCAACGATTCATACCCACCAAGACTTTAAGTTCCAACCAGGTGAGGGCTCTCCCACAATTAATGTGTGAAATCAGCCACTTTTCAGTAGTTCTCCGTTTGTTATATGACATTGATTTTAATAAATGTTTTTATATAATGCACAATTTAAATTTTTACAGACTACACACAGAGCTACTTGTTTTACATTTAATAAAGCTTTAAAACTTACATAGACTCTGTGGTTTTTGGTCATGAGTGAGTGAGCGAAAGGTTTTGCAATTTGCAAGCATGAGTCCGTGACTCTATGTTCTCTGGGTTGTTTAATCATTGGGGATCATCGCTGCATTCGGAAGCAAAATAATTACTCTCTGACACACTAGCTAGTCACTAATGAGATTGGTGGTTCAACTTCTGGTATGACTGAGGTATGTGGAAAGTCTAACTGCGCCTATTATATTTTATAACCAATGCCCTAATTCTTGTCCATAGTTCTGTATGTGCAGAATAGTCCCTGCAACAGTAGTAGTATGTCCTCCTATCCAATCAAAAAGTAAACTAGTAACTTATTCTTGGTGGCCATTGACATTTTATTGTTGGGAATTGTCAAAGCATAAACATTTGGAAGACTTCAATAGACATTATGGACAACCCAGACGACTGCACTCAGTGCCTAGAGCTATTGCTGAGTAGGAGTTTTGTTTAATACCTTTTGCCAACTGTGCAAGCTTAGCTAGCTACATAGATAGAATAATAATAATAATCTAGTAGTAGCACAGAGAGTCATAGTAGAGGCAGGATAAGAATTTAGAAACAGTCTACAAGAAGATCAAGGACAATTTAGGAAAAAATAGAATTATGAGGAACGTTTGGAATAAGTAGGTGCTGTACAAGATAGGGAAGTATATTCAATAACATTAACAGGAAAACTTACTCGGGCCAGCAGAGGAGCCCTCGGCGGACCTATCCTGGCCTTCCTGTTGTTGTTCCTGCTCTGCCGGCGCCGCTACCTCCTCCTCTGTCCTCTTGCCCCTGGGGGAAGCTGATGTACAACATGAAAGAAAGACACAAACATGGATGATTGTTGTCAACCAAATCAAACATTTCAAAAAAACAATAACAAATTATTTTGGGGAAATAGACAACAATTCCACTAAATTTATTGACCTATCTGATGTGGTCTACTAGGATATTAGTATTGCTCTATTCGCGGACCGTCTACTTGGAAAGTTATGTAACTCACTAAACCAACTACAAAAAGGTTCTACTAGGACTGGCAGGCAGCACTCCACAGCACGCGAAGTGACAGACACAGTCCGTCAAGTTTGCAGACCACTAAAAAGTTTCCTACTAAATAACCAGTCATAATATACTCAAACTATCAATCCACCACCACTATCTCTTCGCAGGAGTACAAAGGAAGGACTGGACTTGAGTCTCTAGTGTATAGCATTAAGCAGTTCTGTAAAGTACTCACTCATACATAATCAGCACAAAATTGAAAACAAGTAAGCATAGTAGCACCGCAAGTGAGCAAGCGAGCACCTGCAATCACAGAAGCTTTTGAAACATAATTTACCTGCATTGTAAGCGGCAGCATTCTTGCTCTTCGGAAAAAACAAATTGCAATATCATAACACAGAGCAGGAGAAAAGTGATTAGATACTAGCTACTACTACTCACCAAGGCCCGGGATCTCGACTCCAAGTAGGTCGAGCAGGTCTTGCTCCCGGTCCAGGATGTCGGACCACCGGTGCGTCGCCTGGTTGTAGGTGCGCCGGACCCCAGACTCCCAATACATGGCCCGGCACAGCTTCACCCATAGCTGGCGACGCTCCCGGAGTCAGTACCCGGCACCGGGCCTGCTACCTGCCGTGACGGTCTTGGGGAGGTGACGCTGGACGAAGAAAAACCAGTGCGGCCACCTCCACCGCGCTGAAGATCTCCCTGGCTACTACTGTCTCCCCCCTTAAGCGCCCTCAAGGGAGCCGGGTACGGGGTGCGGGACCCTTCCCCTTCATGATCTTCCCGGCTCCCTTTACCATGGTCCTGGGCAGGAAAGGAAAATAAAATAGGAAAGAAAAAATAGGGAAAAAGTGAATGAAAGAAAAGAGTTAAAAAAAAGTCTTTTTAAGTAACCAAAAGTAGAAAAAAACACAAAATATAGATGTAGAAAAATAAAGAGATAGATAATGAGTAAAACAAATTAAAACAAAGTTCAAAGAAACAAAGGATTGAAAAGATTAAGGGAGGATTGAAAAACCATGCCCAGAACCATAGCAATGAGTGAAAAACAAGATGGGCGCGCCCATTGCGACCGCGTGGGTAAGTTTGCGCAATATTTCCCCCGCGAGCACGCAAAACGGACGCGAACACGTAATTGCGGCCCGCACATAGGAAATGCACAACGCGAGCATGCAACTGGCACCGGAAACGGAAATACGCAAAGCGAGCACTGAAAACAAGATGGCCACGCCCATGTACGACCGCATGGGTAACTTCGCGGTCGCCACGCTGAAAAAATGTCGCGAACACGCAAAGGGCCCCGCGAACGCGCAAAAAAAAACAAATTCGCACAAATTTGTGGATTTTGCGGACCGCGAATTGGCTTTCGCGCGAATTCGCGTACTGCGAATTCGCAAATTTCACCCATACTTACTTGTTGTGTCCCTTGTCTAAAACAGGAGGTTAGTCAACTGAGCCTATGAGTCGCTTCTGGGGCTCCTGGGTTTAATGCAAGCAGATCCAGTTTTGCTACTTCAGACAGCAGGGTGGTCCTTCTTCTTTATCTACCGTAGGTCCAGGGATGCTCTGAACAGTTCCGAGGGTGCCACATTTATACCCAGTGAAATCTTTTTTGTGTGGTGGGGTCCTTCTCTTAGTCTACCCATAACTGTTCATGGCCAGTTCTTTCACTTTCCCTTGGTTTGGCTCCAAACTATCCAGGGTAACAAAGGGAAGGCAGGCCCATGTGTGAGCTGCATTTGCCAGTGACAGAGCAGGCAGCTTCAGCAGTAAGCAAGGTGTGGGCACATCCCTCAGACTATTCTTTGAAGCTTACGAAAATTTTAGTACAACCCTCCAGGCCATCATGCACAAAATTGAAACACCCTTTCCCACATGGAAGCACCTTTTGTTCCCAGACTGAAAGAAATATATATCACACCACAGGATAGCTGATACAGTGATCTCACCCTGAACACTGGGAGGGTAATGAGATTGAAATTCGAGGAAAGAAATTTGAACTACAATATTGTCGAGTTGCAAATATTATGGAATTGAAATATCGAGTGCATAGAATATAGTTGTCAAGAACATCGATTTGAAGGTAATATCACTTTAAAAATAAAAGAAGTCATTAATATCGTTTCTAAACATATAGTTGTTTCAATTATCCTTTTTTAATTATTGTTATGTTTTAAGTATATATTTTAAATGTATATGAGATAATATTTCATTTAATTATTGTTTATGTTTCTTACTATATTAGTTACATTTTTAGTAGTTATGAAATGTAATTCAATTACATTTTGTGTTTTTTTTGTTCTGTAGTGGGTTTTGGGTTTATAGGGGTATAGGATGGAAATTAATTTAAATATGATACATTAATAATTAATTGTAATTAATATTATTTTTTTATTGATATTTGATTTGTTAATTATGTTATTACATTTTTATAAATGTTTTTTGTGGGTTGTGGAATTTATAGAGGAAAAGGGTAGGGAGTAACCTATTTTTTAATATATTAATACTTATGTGTTCATTACTAATAATTAATTGATAATTACTCATTTTAATTTTGTAATGGTTTTTTTAAGGTGTGGGGTTATCAGGGTAAAGGGTGGAAAGCAATTTATTTTTAACTAAATATTAATTAGTTGTTACTTAATGTTAGACCTGGCATCTTTGGCGTGGTTTCCCCTATCTTTTTGCCTCTACCTCCTGTATTTTTGATGCTGTGCTGGATTTCGTTTTTGCTGGTTTAGATGCTTTGGACACTCTGCCACTGCTGATCAGTGCCAGAGTGTAAATGCTCCCTGTGTAAATTATTATTCTGATTGAATATGCACGTTTGGCATATTTGTATCACCATGTAGTCCCTAGTAAAGTGCACTGGGTGTGCCAGGGCTGGTGATGATAAATGCTACTGGTGGGCCTGCAGCACTGATTGTGCCACCCACAGGAGTAGCTCTAAAATGGTGTCTCAGGCCTGCCACTGCAGTGCCTATGGGCAGTTTAGAACTGCCATGTCCTCCTGGTCAGTGTCCCCTAACCCTTCCCTTTTTGTGCACATCAGTCACCCCTATGGAAGGCCCAAGGTACCCCCCTGGGCAGGGTGCAGTGTATATAAGAGGTAGAGCATGTACTAGTGCAGGTGACATGCTCTGGTAGTGAATGGCAGCCATTTTCGTTTTTCACTACTGTAAGGCTATCTTGCTCCATAGGTTAACATGGGGGATGCTGGCTACAGTGGTTAACAGCATTTCTTCCCATAGGAACAAGATAGGACATAAGTATCTAGTATCCCTGAACTCAGAATTTAATAACACATCTTTTAGGAAAGGTTGTTTTTAAATCCTGTGTTTGAGAACAGCACTTTTAGAAAGTTGCTGTTCTCTTGTCTGACCCTTCTGTGTGCCTGGGCCTGTTTGTGTATTGACTGTCTGGTTTGAGAGTGACAGGGGCTGGGGGATTCCCCAGGAGGCTGGATGAGTCAGCACTAGGCTGAATGACTGCAATTGCAACCGGAGTGGTGGGAGGAGTTAGCACCTGGGCTGAATAGGGCTGTGCCTGCCTTCCACAATGCTGGCTCCACCCCCCTGCTGGGTGGCTGAGGACCCTGCCCCTCACTCTAAAAGGAAAGATGCAGCCAGCAAAACAAAGTGCTCAGGATCCACACAGAACTGGTTCAGACCGGGCTCAGGGCCCATATGCACCAAGAGAACAAAGACTTTAGGGGTATAGGTACAGGACCCCTGACAACAGAAAATTAGATCATCCTGGAAATCAAGAAGGAACCTCTGCCAAGGAGAAAGCTGAAACTGAAGAAGGAAGATTGTCCTGCTGTTGCTCTGCTGGACTGACCTGTTGCTTTGCTGCCAAGGAGAGGGGAAGGACTTTGCTGCTGAGCTGTGTCCCCTGTCTTGAAGGAATCTCCAAGGGCCTGAGAAGAGCTGGCTCCCTGTTTTGAAGTCCCAGGAACAAAAGGACTTCACCCCCAGCTTTCCTGAACTCTGCTGAGAGAGTTCTGTCCTTCCTAGAGTGCTTGATCCAGTTGTGGGGCCTCTGGAAGTTGTACCTGTGCTGGGAAGCTTGAAACTAAGCTTGAGTGACTTCTGAAACTGAAAAGTGTCGCATCGCTCGCTTGCGGAGCGCATCCCCGACAGTGCGAGAAGTTTCCCGCCGCTACAGAGGTCGAGATCGTCGCAGTGCCTGACGCCGCTGCCAGAGACGTCGCATCCTTCGTTTGCGGGACGCACCAGACCGGTGCGGGAGAATCGAACATCGCTGCGAGTATCGTCGCAGAGCCTGTCGTCGCTGGGTGAGATCGCCGCACCGCTTGCTTGCGGACCGCATCACGTCGCTGCGAGCATTGTCGCAGAATCAACGCATCAAGGAGCTGCGAGAGAGAGGATCCCCGCTGGACCGCGCATCGTCACCCCGGAGATCGTCGCAGCCCCTACGAGATCGTCGCATCGTGCCTTTGCGAGAACAGACGCATCGGAATCCATACAAATGGCCTTCCTCCCCATACAGACCGGATTCGTCGCAACACGCCCGCTGCTGCAGCGGGTCTGTCGCATCGCCTCCCCAGGGTCTCAGGAGCAACGCATCGCTTGTTTTCCACCGCACCAGCTTCTGCTTTTGGAACTTTGTTGCAACTAAAAGGTACTGTGAGTAAACGTGACGCAACTGTGAACTTTTCACGCATCAGTAGAGAATTCTATCGCAACGTAGAGAATTCTAACGCAACCTTAAGAACTCTTTTTGAAACCATATTCTTGAACTGTGTATGTTGGATTTTTGTCGTTTTGGCCTTGTGTAGTTTAGATTAAAAATACCTTTATTTTTCTAAACTGTTGTGGAGTCAGTTTGTGGTGTTTTCACTGAGTTACTGTGAGTGTTGGTACAAATACTTTACGCATTGCCTCTGGTTAGCCTAGACTGTTCGTGCCAAGCTACCTAGAGGGTGAGCAGGGGTTATCTCAGAGGGTTATCTCCTTGCCCTGACTAGAAGCAAGGGTCCCTATTTGGACAGTGGTACCTACCTCTGCCAACTAGAGACCCCCAGATCTAACATTGGTGGTCAGGCGGTGGGATTTGAACTTGTATTTGTACTTGACCCACAGTAATTGGTGTACATCACTAGTGAGTGCAGACCACTACGCCACCGCATACTACTGGTTTTTGGTTTTGATTTTTCTATTTTTGAGTAACTCTTCAATACAGCATGTCTTTGCATGGGAAGGCACCCAGTAAGGAGGCAGAAGTAGAGATGGAGTTTGCCATTGGAGATTTGTATTCATACAAAGTTGAGCAACTTAGGAAATTCTGCCTTGAGTTTGAGTGCCCCATAAAGAGCGCCTACAGAAAGGAGGAGCTGCAGAAAATCTTGAAGGCCTATTGGGAGGCACAAGAGGGAGAGGATGATGTGGATGTAGAAAACGGTTTTCAAGTCACAGATTTGCCAGTGGGCAAAGTAGGTGCAGGAGCTGGCAGCAACCATTCCAGCAGGGGCCTCTCCCCAGAAGAGTTACAAGAAAATCAGAGAGTAAGAGAGTATGAGTTGGAAGTCATGAAAATGAAAATGAAGCAATTGGAAGTAGAAAAGGCGGCGGAGGAGAGCAAAAATGCCCGTGCCTGAAGAGAAGAAATTGCTTTTGACTCACGAGTTGAGCATGAGAGAACTGGATCTCAAAGCCAAGTAGGTGGATGCCAGTTCTAATGGTGGCAGCGCGCAGCCAGTGCATGGGGGTAAAGTATATATTCCCAAGGACCTGGTACAGAATTACCATAGGGGTGAGGATATTTATGCCTGGTTCACTTCGTACGAAATTGCATTGAAGATGAATGGTGTGTCTGATCAGCATTGGGGGGCGGGCCTGTGGAAACATTTTGAGGCTTCTGGGAGGAGTGCTCTAGAGCCCTTAGAATTAGCAGGTGCCATGACCTACCCCAATATGAAGGAGGCCTTATGTCTCAGGTATGGCCTTACCACAGAGCAGTACAGACTGCAGTTTAGGAACTCCAAGAAGAGAGAGTCTGAGACTTGGATGGAGTGTGTGAATTCGTACTCGCGTGCACTGGAAGGGCAGTAAAGTAACTGATTTTAAGGGGTTGTTGCATTTAATCAGTTGGGAGCACTTGAGTAGTCTTTGTGTTCCAGAGCTGCGCCAGCATCTTTTAGACAGCAAGCTGACAGACCCCATTGAGCTTGCTAAGGAGGCGGACCGCTGGACCAGTACCAGGGTCCACAGAGGAATTGTGGGTACCACAGCCAAAGGTGGGCAGGGTCCCCAGCAGAAGAGTGGGGGGGACAAGGGTAACCAAAAGGAGTTCTCAGAAGGGCCCCAAAATAGTTCCCAGGGAAAGGAATCCCAACCCCCCAAACCTAAACAGCCATGGCCCTCTAAGGGCAGGCGGGACAATAAAGACAACAGGGGTCCACCTACCTGCTATCACTGCAATGAGGTGGGCCACATTGCTCCAAAATGTCCCAAGAAGAAGCAAGCACCCACTGGTGCCCCGCCCCAACGTTAGCTAGTGTAGCTTTGGGAGGGAATTTGGTTTCTAGTGATTGGGGGGAGCTAGCAGCTATGACCCTTGTCTCTCTAGGAGACCAAGAGGTGGTCCAAGAAACCTTACTGCCCTCTAACACTAAGAAATATGGGCAGAAGGTGACCATCAATGGGAGGGAGATTGAGGCTCTGAGAGACACAGGAGCCAGCGTGACATCCGTGAGGTGTCAGTGGGTGTCTGAAGAGCAAATCATCCCTGGTGTACTCCGCCCTGTAGTGGCAGCTGACAGTTCAGTGCGCTTCAGCAAGCTGGCGCGTGTTCCCTTTGAATGGGGGGGGAGTCTCTGGTCTTTTGGAGGTAGTTGTCAGTGATGCCTTGCCTGTAGACTGTCTGTTAGGTAACGACCTGGAGAGTTCTCCATGGAAGGATGTAGAACACAGAACTCACTTGGAGATGTTGGGTTTGCCTGCGTGGATCTGTGTGTCCACACGTGTTATGACAGCCAGTAGGGGGGAGTCAGCAGAGCTGGAGCCTGAAACAGTGGCCCAGAGACCTGCCAGGAGAAGAAGAGGCAGAGGGCGCGGGAAACCAGCCCCAGCCGTTCCCACGGTCCAGGAGGAAGCAGAACCTGAGGGGGATGCCCTGGAACCTACAGGGGAACAGGTAGCCGAACTGGGAGACTTACCTGAGCTGACCCATTGGCAGCAGGAAGGTGGTCCCTCCAGGGAGGAATTCTGCAAGGCGCAGAAGGAGTGCCCTTCCCTCATTGGTCTGCGGCAACAGGCTGTAGATCAGGCAGCAGGTGGAGCAGCCAGAGATCACTTCATCTACTGGTAAGATGACTTGTTATATAGCGAGCCTAAGTTTGCTGAGCCCGGTGCAGCCCGTGTGCTGGTGGTACCCGAGCGCTTCAGAAACTTCCTAATGGGTCTGGCTCATGACGTGCCTCTTGCAGGACATCTGGGGCAAGACAAGACCCTAAACAGGCTTGTCACCCACTTCCACTGGCCCCAGATGAGAAAGCACGTTGTTTCCTTTTGCAGATCTTGCCAAACCTGTCAAGCCAGTGGCAAGACTGGAACAAAGTTGAAGGCACCCCTTCAACCCTTCCCAGTAGTGAGCACCCCTTTCGAGCGGGTGGGCATAGACATTGTAGGGCCCCTGGACCCCAAGACAGCCTTAGGCAACAGGTACATCCTGGTCTTGGTGGACCATGCCACCCGGTACCCGGAAGCAGTCCCTCTCAGGACAATCACAGCACCCGTGGTGGGCCGTGTATTGATGGGGATCTTTTCCCGTGTGGGGTTCCCCAGAGGGTATCAACTTCATCTCTAAGTACATGAAGTCTCTGTGGGAGGAGTGTGGGGTAGCTTATAAGTTCACCACTCCTTACCACCCTCAAGGAAATGGGTTGGTTGAAAGGTTCAACCGGACCCTGAAAGGTATGATTATGGGCCTAGCGGAGCCCATGAGACGCAAGTGGGACGTCTTGTTACCATGCCTGTTGTATGCCTACAGGGAGGTGCCTCAGAAGTCCTTAGGGTTCAGTCCCTTTGAATTCCTGTATGGCCACCCTGTTAGAGGACCTCTCTCACTGGTGAAGGAGGGTTGGGAAAAGTCTCGTGGGAAAACCCCCCAGGATGTGTTCAGCTATGTGCTGGCCATCCGCAACCAGACACAACGCTTCAGGAAGCTCGCTCAGGCGAACCTGGAAGCAAGCCAGGAAGAAATGAAAAGATGTTATGACCAGAATACCACTTTGGTCGAATTTCAACCTGGGCAGAAAGTGTGGGTGATGGCGCCAGTGAAGCCTTGTGCGCTCCAAGACAAGTGGACTGGGCCATATGAGGTGGTGGAAAGGAAGAGTGAGGTAACCTACCTGGTTAACCTGAGGACTCCCAGGCAGCCCCTGAGAGTCTTGCATGTGAACCGCCTCAAACCACACTTTGAAAGGTCTGAAGTAACCATGCTCATGGCTACAGATGCAGGAATGGAAGAGGATAGTGATCCTCTCCCTGACCTCCTGGCAGTTAAGGAGCAAGATGGGTCAGTGGATGGTGTGGTCCTCTCGCCCACCCTGACCCCAGGACAGCAGAGTGACTGTCGCCAAGTGTTGGGTCAGTTCTCCTCCCTGTTCTCCCTGACCCCAGGAGTCACCAACTGGTGCGTCCATGATGTGGACACTGGAGACAGTCTGCCTGTGAAACAAACATTTTACAGGGTGGCTGACAAGGTCAGGGCCAGCATCAAGGAAGAGGTTTCCAAGATGTTGGCGCTAGGGGTGATTGAGCCCTCCAGCAGCCCCTGGGCTAGCCCAGTGGTCGTGGTGCCCAAGAAAGCTGCTACGCCCGGTGGCCCTCCAGAACTCCGGTTTTGCGTGGACTACCATGGGCTCAATGCGGTCACGAAGACTGACGCACACCCCATCCCCAGAGCTGATGAGCTCGTGGATCGGTTGGGAGCTGCCCAGTACCTCAGTACATTTGATTTGACTTCAGGGTACTGGCAGATTGCCCTAACTGATGGGGCCAAAGAGAGGTCAGCATTTTCAACGCCAGAGGGGCACTTCCAGTTCCGAGTCATGCCCTTTGGGTTGAAAAATGCCCCTGCCACATTCCAGAGAATGGTTAACCAGGTACTGACCGGGCTGGAGGAATTCAGCGCCGCATACCTGGATGACATTGCTGTGTTCAGCTCCACGTGGGAGGAACATTTGCAACACCTCAGCGAAGTGTTGAAGGCTCTGCAAAGGGCAGGCCTCACTATCAAGGCCAGCAAGTGCCAGATAGGGCAGGGATCTGTGGTGTATTTGGGACTCCAAGTGGGGAGCGGCTAGGTGGCGCCCCTACAGGCAAAGATTGATACCATTCTGGCTTGGGAGCCCCCCAAGACCCAGACAGAGGTGAGGGCCTTTTTAGGACTCACCGGGTATTACCAACGGTTTGTCAAGGGATATGGCACCATTGTCGCCCCCTTGACAGAACTCACTTCCAAGAAGTTGCCCAAAAGAGTTGCCTGGACTGACGCCTGCCAAACTGCTTTTAAAACCCTGAAAACTGCTATGTGCACAGTGCCGGTGCTCAAGGCACCTGACTTTTCCAGTGAGTTCATAGTTCAGACAGACGCTTCAGAGCATGGTGTGGGAGCAGTACTCTCACAAATCACTGAGGAGGGAGTAGACCAGCCGGTAGCCTTCATTAGCAGGAGACTACTCCCCAGGGAACAGAGGTGGAGTGCGATTAAGAGAGAGGCATTTGCTGTGGTCTGGGCTCTGAAAAAGTTGAGGCCCTACCTGTTTGGGACTCACTTCCGTGTTCAGACCGACCACAGGCCCCTCAGATGGTTAATGCAAATGAGGGGTGAGAACCCAAAACTGTTGAGGTGGTCCATCTCCCTACAGGGAATGGACTTCACGGTGGAACACCGCCCTGGCACAGAACACGCCAATGCTGATGGTCTGTCCAGGTTTTTCCACCTTAGTGAAGAGAACTCCCAAGAGGGTGGGCAGTTCTCCCCACTTTCAGCTGGAGGGGACACGTGTTAGACCTGGCATCCTTGGCGTGGTTTCCCCTATCTTTTTGCCTCTACCTCCTGTATTTTTGATGCTGTGCTGGATTTCATTTTTGCTGGTTTAGATGCTTTGGACACTCTGCCACTGCTGATCAGTGCCAGAGTGTAAGTGCTCCCTGTGTAAATTATTATTCTGATTGAATATACACGTTTGGCATATTTGTATCACCATGAAGTCCCTAGTAAAGTGCACTGGGTGTGCCAGGGCTGGTGATGACAAATGCTACTGGTGGGCCTGCAGCACTGATTGTGCCACCCACAGGAGTAGCTCTAAAATGGTGTCTCAGGCCTGCCACTGCAGTGTCTATGGGAAGTTTAGAACTGCCATATCCTCCTGGTCAGTGTCCCCACTGACCGGGCCTAACCCTTCCCTTTTTGTGCACATCAGTCACCCCTATGGAAGGCCCAAGGTACCCCCCTGGGCAGGGTGCAGTGTATATAAGAGGTAGAGCATGTACTAGTGCAGGTGACATGCTCTGGTAGTGAATGGCAGCCATTTTCGTTTTTCACTACTGTAAGGCTATCTTGCTCCATAGGTTAACATGGGGGGTGCTGGCTACAGTGGTTAACAGCATTTCTTCCCATAGGAACAAGATAGGACATAAGTATCTAGTATCCCTGAACTCAGAATTTAATAACACATCTTTTAGGAAAGGTTGTTTTTAAATCCTGTGTTTGAGAACAGCACTTTTAGAAAGTTGCTGTTCTCTTGTCTGACCCTTCTGTGTGCCTGGGCCTGTTTGTGTATTGACTGTCTGGTTTGAGAGTGACAGGGGCTGGGGGATTCCCCAGGAGGCTGGATGAGTCAGCACTAGGCTGAATGACTGCAATTGCAACCGGAGTGGTGGGAGGAGTTAGCACCTGTGCTGAATAGGGCTGTGCCTGCCTTCCACAATGCTGGCTCCACCCCCCTGCTGGGCGGCTGAGGACCCTGCCCCTCACTCTGAAAGGAAAGATGCAGCCAGCAAAACAAAGTGCTCAGTATCCACCCAGAACTGGTTCAGACTGGGCTCAGGGACCACATGCACCAAGAGAACAAAGACTTTAGGGGTATAAGTACCCCTGACAACAGAAAATTAGATCATCCGAGAAATCAAGAAGGAACCTCTGCCAAGGAGAAAGCTGAAACTGAAGAAGGAAGATTGTCCTGCTGTTGCTCTGCTGGACTGACCTGTTGCTTTGCTGCCAAGGAGAGGGGAAGGACTTTGCTGCTGAGCTGTGTCCCCTGTCTTGAAGGAATCTCCAAGGGCCTGAGAAGAGCTGGCTCCCTGTTTTGAAGTCCCAGGAACAAAAGGACTTCACCCCCAGCTTCCCTGAACTCTGCTGAGAGAGTTCTGTCCTTCCTAGAGTGCTTGATCCAGTTGTGGGGCCTCTGGAAGTTGTACCTGTGCTGGGAAGCTTGAAACTAAGCTTGAGTGACTTCTGAAACTGAAAAGTGTCGCATCGCTCGCTTGCGGAGCGCATCCCCGACAGTGCGAGAAGTTTCCCGCCGCTACGGAGGTCGAGATCGTCGCAGCGCCTGACGCCGCTGCCAGAGACGTCGCATCCTTCGTTTGCGGGACGCACCAGACCGGTGCGGGAGAATCGAACATCGCTGCGAGTATTGTCGCAGAGCCTGTCGTCGCTGGGTGAGATCGCCGCACCGCTTGCTTGCGGACCGCATCACGTCGCTGCGAGCATCGTCGTAGAATCAACGCATCGAGGAGCTGCGAGAGAGAGGATCCCCGCTGGACCGCACATCGTTGCCCCAGAGATCGTCGCAGCCCCTACGAGATCGTCGCATCGTGCCTTTGCGAGAACAGACTTCCTACGGAACCTACGCATCGGAATCCATACAAGTGGCCTTCCTCCCCATACAGACCGGATTCGTCGCAACACGCCCGCTGCTGCAGCGGGGCTGTCGCATCGCCTCCCCAGGGTCTCAGGAGCAACGCATCGCTTGTTTTCCACCGCACCAGCTTCTGCTTTTGGAACTTTGTTGCAACTAAAAGGTACTGTGAGTAAACGTGACGCAACTGTGAACTTTTCACGCATCAGTAGAGAATTCTATCGCAACGTAGAGAATTCTAACGCAACCTTAAGAACTCTTTTTGAAACCATATTCTTGAACTGTGTATGTTGGATTTTTGTCGTTTTGGCCTTGTGTAGTTTAGATTAAAAATACCTTTATTTTTCTAAACTGTTGTGGAGTCAGTTTGTGGTGTTTTTAACTGTGTTACTGTGAGTGTTGGTACAAATACTTTACGCATTGCCTCTGGTTAGCCTAGACTGCTCGTGCCAAGCTACCTAGCGGGTGAGCAGGGGTTATCTCAGAGGGTTATCTCCTTGCCCTGACTAGAAGCAAGGGTCCCTATTTGGACAGTGGTACCTACCTCTGCCAACTAGAGACCCCCAGATCTAGCACTTAATAATTAATTACTTAAGCAAACATGATTTATGTTAATTGTGTAATTCATTTTTGTATGTGTGGGATGTGGGGTTATAGGGGTTAATGGTGGGAAGTAATTTATTTTAATGAATATAGATTTAGATTTTCATGAATAGTATTTGTTTAATTGATAAATAATGATGTAATAGGGCAAGTATTCTTTTTTTATTTAGATGTGGGTTGTGGGTTTTGGAGGCGTATGGGTTGAGAAGTAAATTAACTTTACATTTTTAATTTCTATTTTGTATTTAACATATACTTTATTTATTTACTGTTTTTAAATTATTTTAATTTTCTTTAAGATATTTTACTTGTTTTTAATGTTGCACTTACTGGAGTGGCAGTAGTAAATATTCTCCTCCACAATCCAACACTTTCCCTAGTGTTGCACTGACTGGAGTGAGAATCGTAAATTTTAGCCCTCCGCAATCCAACACTATCCCTACTGCTGCACTGACTGAAGTGGGAATAGTACATTTTACCACTCTGCAATCCAAAACTTTCCCCACTGCTGTACTGACTGGAGTGGGAATAGTAAATGTCACCCCTCCGCAATCCAACACTTTCCCTACAATTGCACTGACTTGAGTGGGAATAGTACATTTTAGCCCTCTGCAATCCAAGACTTTCTCTACTCTTGCACTGACTGGAGTGGGATATATTTTATTTTTCCTCTCCACAAGCCAACACTTTTCTTAGAATTGCACTGATTAGAGTGGGAATGTACTTTTTTCCCTGCTGCAATCCCCACACTTCCCCTACTGTTACACTGGCTGGAGTGGGATTAGTACATCTCACCCCTCCACAGTCCAACACTTTCCCTATTGTTGCACTGACTGGAGTGGGAGTATTTTTTTTCTGTTAGTTATAATATTTATTGTTGTGTTAATTCTACTGGGAATAGTAAATTGTAGTATTTTCCAATGGTATATTGTAACACAGTTTTTATTTATTATAGCTAGAGTAGTAAATCGTATTTGTGTGTGTTGTGAAGAATTGTTTTATTGTTGTGTTGTGTTAGGTGGGAGTAATTATTTGTATATTCATTTAGTATAAATAAAATGTAGTAATGTATTTGAATTTGTTTTAATATTTTATCATTTATTTCATGTTTTTATAATTTAGATAAATATGTTTGATTTATTATAATAATAATATTTCAAAATGATATTTTTTTGTGAATCATTTATGATTACATTTTAAAACATGGGTTTTATTTTAAATGAAATTGTTTAAAAAATATTTTATGTATATTTAAAAATATATCTATATATATTTTTGACAATATTATATTATTTATGATTTTTTTAAATTGTATTATTATCTAAATTATTAGTTTATTTATATATGTATGTTCATATGTGTTTGTGTGTGTGTGTTTACATTTTTAAAAGTAAGTTTATTTGTTATATTTGTGTAAACATACATTTAAATATATTTTTTTAAATGTATGTTAGTGTTTGTTATCTTTATTTTAATAAAATCGTTTTTTAATACAACTAGATTATTGTAAACATTATATTTTCTCGATATTTTTATACTTGCCTTTTTAAGCATAGGCAGTCGATATTTTTGTATTCTATATTTTTTCCTCGCTATTTTTTTCTTCTATATTCTTTTCCTTGATATTCTGCCAGTAAACGCACTGATAGAAAGGCACATTTTGTTTAGACTGAAAAGTGCCAACTTTTCAAAAGTGGCAATTTCAGAATAGTAATTAAAATCCTAAATTACCTTTAAAGAGGATTTGACATTTCAATTTAATGAGTGTACAAAGTATATTTCTATTGGCTCCAAAACTGAAGTCCTTAGGTATAAGGGCCTCATCACGATGTCAGTCGGAAAGGCTCTGAATTGCATCTGGATTTTCTTAACACGTGTCAGAACCCATGTTTCCCAGCGACTCAGGAACATTTCCGACCGACTGATTATGATAGAATGGCATTCGGAGACTTCGAGGTGGTCAGAGCCAATTCGTACAGGTCTATTGACCTCGTTTCGACCGACGTGCTATGATGTTGGATTCAGAGAACCTTTCCAAATTGAACTGTCCGACACAAAACAGCTCATGGAAGCTGACTTTGGGGGTCCGTAGTAAGCCCTGTTCACTCTGGAGGTCTCAGTTTTGGGCCGGTGGGTGTACCCATGAGACTCCTCTTTCCAACCATGCACAGTGTGGCAGGCACCATAGGATGCCTGCGACAGGATGCAAGGTTTTATGCAACCACCCCATTTGTCAATGTGTGCCTGTGTTGTCGTTGGAACACAGACTCCCATTGAAGTCAATGGGAGCCCGACTGAACGGTGTTCAGAAACAACGTAATCGGTTGGTCGGACTTGCCTAACCCAAGTCGGTCTGAACCGATTCCGACAAGGAGTTGGTCGTAAAACATTCCGACTTTAATTGGGTCCCTATTTGTAATAATGTTAATCAGTGTTTTTCAAGTACATGTCACACTTTTAAAATACCTTGAGTGTGTAAACATAGCAAAGCGAAAATGGCAGTTTAAACCAGCACTGCATAATGCAGTCGCAGACCTGATACATGTCTTACAGTTCTAGTCTAGGTGTTGGCATATTTATTACTGCAACCCACTCCTAGTATTTAATTTACAGGCTTTGTGTACATTCATTACCATTTACTAGAGACTTAAAAGAAACAAAACATGCTGATTAGATTTATATAAATGTTACCATGTTTAAGGAGTAGATCGTGATGCACTTCCAATCCTTCACAATGGCAGAAAAAAGCATATTACAATCAACGCATGTACCTTCAAGCTTTATATAATATTTTTTTCATACGTATTTGCTGAAAAAAAGTGTATATTCTAAACTAAGATGTGAAGAGTTTGATTCCATGCAACGAGGTAAAATCTTATTGAAGAGGCTTGGTGACTATAAGTAGAGTTATTATTTCACTATACAGGTTTATTATAACATGGTGTGTGGAGGCAGGAAACAGCTGTTTTCCCGCAGGTTAGATTTGCTATATTGTGATAATAACCTGCCAAATGGCCTTTGCATTGTAGTAATACATGTCTGTATCTGCGTTTATTACCTCAGTAGATCTAAATCACATATTATTGGCTACAATTTTTTCATCCACATTGCATAAACACACACATAAAAACACACACTCAGCAACCTAATATTGGTTCTGTTAGTCCACCAAGCACTCTCAGCTTTATTACAATAACAAATAAGTTGGTGCATAAAAGCCAGATCTATCTCTCCGAGCATTGTTCATAAACTTAGTAACCCACAAGCAATTTAAATCATAGCTAAGAAAGTGTCTTTGAAATTGAAGTCTGACTGAACACATTATGCTTCAAAATATGACACTAAACATTAAAACTCAGTGCAAAACATTTCATAGCTTCTTGCCAGGTAATGTACCAACAATAATTGTTATGTAGCCATATATAACCGTAATTGCTGCACCTCTTTGCCAAATGGACCATGAACACTGTTTCACAGCATGGAGATTATGTATGAAATATAAAATCCTGCATTCAGAAAGGAGAATAATTTTTAAATGGCCTGCTTGTTCGAAGGTGCTATTACCTACAAAATATGGGATCAGAATAAAAAGGCTCGCACAGCAAGTAGATAGCGAGAAATGACAAACTTCTACTGCAAAGTTTTGAACAGACCTATTTAAATTCCTGCAACAATATTCCATGCAGTCTTCAGTTACCTTGTATGCATAAAGAGAGGAGATGATTATATCAAAACTTTTCAACCAGTCGAGCATGTTTACTGAATCATGGTGCAACACAGCGCAGTAACCCGTTTCTGAACTGCATTGTGCTGGAGGGAGAGAGCATCACAAAGTCACATCTACTAAGTTATGGCACTTCTGCTATCTTACCCAGCTCTTTCACACAAACAGGCCATCTAGTGCCATGCCACATCTTTGTACCACAGTGAAAAAGTGAGTGACTTATGGCCACACTTCCAGCTCAAAATATTATACTTAGGACTAACTATGAAACTTCACAAACTGGATGTGTGCTGTATAGTGCAGAGCATATGAAGGGGCTGATTCCTATTCGGGTCGGAAATCGGCCCTACTGGCTCGTACCCGGAATGGAGTCTGACCAACATCTACCAGCACCCTACAACCTGTGCAGTATGATGCAAAGCCTGTGTTTTACAACCGAGCCGTACGGAAACCAAGCCGTCCGACCGAGCCGTACAAAATTCGGCCATCCGGCAGGAAAATGGACACGAGCCGCACCAACCAAACCGAACCCGGAATGAACCTGACCGATACGTACCCGTGACGTCCGAGCCGCTCAGTACAATGCCAAACGCATAAAATCAGACCGAACCGCACGGAGCCCCCATGTCACAGAAAACCAAGATGTGGGACAGAATCGTGGACAAGGTGAACGCACAAGCACCAGCGTGTCGCACAAAGACCGACATCCAGAACAGGTAGTATGACGTGCACAGGAGGGTCAAGAAGCTCCTCCATAAGGAACACACCTTGAGCCAGGTCACCAGCAGTGGCCCTCCTGCCAAACCAGTCTACTTCAGGTCCTGGGAGGAGAAGGTGCGGGACATCCTACCACCAGAGGGCGTCCATGGCCTACCTGACATACCAGAGCCTGGTGAGTACACAACCAATGTCCCCAATATTGTGTTGCAATACACACACAGCACCGTTAAGGGGACTGTGAAACCATGCACTGAGAGCAAGGGCATAGGAAACAAACGTCAATCAGCCCAAGAAGTCTATGCAAATCAGACAAACACAATAATGGCCACATCATAGTGAATTGTAACTGTGTCATGGCATGTACAAACCTACCAACAAATAGGGCAAAGCAGTGGCACAAATCTGAGTTAACACGGTCAGACATCCCTGCCACCACAACCAAAAACTCACAGTGAAGCTGACTGAAAGGAAGGAATAGTGGGTATGCTTGTGAAGTGAGTGTATACCAAAGTATGATGGTGTTGTTGTCACAGGTAATGCACCCCCTCACAATTGCACTATCAACACCTCTCTGAACTATGCTCACCTCACAGATGCATGGAAATGGGCTGGCAAGTACTCTGGGAGTGGGCTCTGTTGTGGGGAGCACAAGACCCTGCTGGGAATTGGCCATCACCAAACAACAGAACTCCACTGTCAGCCATCGTGTCAGCACAGGCACACCCCCTCACAGGGAAGCAGAGTCAGAAGGCGGGAAGTGAGGGCATGCTGGGAAGGGGGTGTAGCCCAGAGCATGCTGGGAGTTGCAGTCACTCACAAACCTCAGCCACCTACATGGCCCAGCAAGATCACACTGCACCATGCTCACCTCACAGGGGGTGGAAATGGGCTGGCAGGTACCCTGGGATGGGGCCCTGTTGTGGGCAGCAAAAGGCCCTGCTGGGAATTGGCCACCACCAAACACCAGGACTCTGCTGTCAGCCATCTTGCCATTGCTGCCACACCCCCTCACAGGGAAGCAGAGTCAGAAGGAGGGAAGTGAGGGCATGCTGGGAAGGGGGTGTAGCTCAGAGCATGCTGGGAGTTGTAGTCACTCACAAACCTCAGCCACCTACATGGCCCCGCAAGCCCACACTGCACCATGCTCACCTCACAGGGGGTGGAAATGGGCTGGCAGGTACCCTGGGATGGGGCCCTGTTGTGGGCAGCAAAAGGCCCTGCTGGGAATTGGCCACCACCAAACACCAGGACTCTGCTGTCAGCCATCTTGCCATTGCTGCCACACCCCCTCACAGGGAAGCAGAGTCAGAAGGAGGGAAGTGAGGGCATGCTGGGAAGGGGGTGTAGCTCAGAGCATGCTGGGAGTTGTAGTCACTCACAAACCTCAGCCACCTACATGGCCCCGCAAGCCCACACTGCACCATGCTCACCTCACAGGGGGTGGAAATGGGCTGGCAGGTACCTTGGGACTGGACTCTGTTGTGGGGAGCAAAAGGCCCTGCTGGGAATTGTTCACCACCAAACACAAGGACTCCACTGTCAGCCATCTTGCCATTGCTGCCACACCCCCTAACAGGGAAGCAGAGTCAGAAGGAGGGAAGTGAGGGCATGCTGGGAAGGGGGTGTAGCTAAGAGCATGCTGGGAGTTGCAGTCACTCACAAACCTCAGCCACCTACATGGCCCAGCAAGATCACACTGCACCATGCTCACCTCATAGGGGGTGGACATGGGCTGGCAGGTACCCTGGGACTGGGCTCTGTTGTGGGGACCAAAAGGCCATGCTGGGAATTGGCCACCACCAAACACCAGGACTCCACTGTCAGCCATCTTGTCATTGCTGCCACATCCCCTCACAGGGAAGCAGAGTCAGAAGGAGGGAAGTGAGGGCATGCTGGGAAGGGGGGTGTGGGTCAGAGCATGCTGGGAGTTGCAGTCACTCACAAACCTCAGCCACCTACATGGCCCCACAAGCCCACACTGCACCATGCTCACCTCACAGGGGGTGGAAATGGTCTGGCAGGTACTCTGGGACTGGGCTCTGTTATCGGGAGTGCAAGGCCCTGCTGGGAATTAGCTACCAACAAACAACAGAACTCCACTGTCAGCCATCTTGTCAGCACAGGCACACCCCCTCACAGGGAAGCTGAGTCTAATGTCAACAGGGATCACACCCCTGTGTCAGCCACCTGATGGCCCTTGAGTAACAATGGCCATGTACATGGAAATCCATACATGAGCTAGGTAGGTGCACACATCAACATGGGGTGATTAATGATTGTGTAACTGAATTTGACCTTCAACACTTGAGCACCTGCTTTATTTCATCTATTAGTGCTTCCTGTTGAAGCTAACTTAGTAACTATTTTAGAATGGCGCTGGCAGCTTACCAGCGCCTTTGTAAAATAAAATACATTCGTCGAGGCAGGACAGAGGGCAGAAGGCCACAAAAATGAGTGGGGCAGATGGCAGAAACAAGTGGGGCAGAGGGCAGAAGGGCACAAAAACAAGTGGGGCATAGGGCTGAAGAGCACAAAAACGAGTGGGGCAGAGGGCATAAGGGCACAAAAACGAGTGGTACAGAGGGCAGAAGGGAACAAAAAACGAGGGTGGCAGTGGTGAACCAGAGGGTGCTGTAATGAATCAGACGGTGGCAGTGATGAACCAGAGGGTGCATCGTGGTCTCGCACTGAAAAAAAAAACGCGAACACGCAAAGCGCCCCGTGAACACGCAAAAATAAGAAAATCAGCAAATTCGCACAAATTCGCGAATTTTGCGGATCGCGAATTTGCGAATCCGTAAATTCACGGATCGCGAATTCGCAAATTTCGCCCATGCTTAGTACCTATGCGTATGTCACCAGTGCCTACATTGGGTGGTAGATGAAGGTTGACTGTACAGGTGTTGTCCTGAAAAGCACAGGTCTCATACATACTGTTTGACAAGTCCTGCCATTTCCATGCTGACACCTACCTTGTGGTCACTGTGATGACGGGTGATTTTGACCCTTTGCCACAATGCTCTACTTTAGCTGCACTTTGTGTCCACACATTTTACATTGGATGTACACACTGATGGGGTGTTTTCACACAGTGGCCCAGTGCTATTTCAAAGCTTGACTTGTGTAGCCCACACTCTGGTTTACTTCACACATATGATGGTAGTTACTTTGTGTGTCATGAATCAAAATCACTGGTGGGGCTATTTGTCAGGCACTACACACTGTTGGCATGATGTTGTTGTGGAATGTATTTGGCTGACATGCCTGTGGCTGATGTTTGATGGATGTGTCACATCATCCTCCCTATGGGTGGGGTGGCATCAGTGATAGGCAACATGCCCCTATGGGTGGGTTGGCATCAGTGATATGCAACATGCCCCTATGGGTGGAGTGGCATCAGTGATAGGCAACATGATACATGTGGGTGGGGTGGCATCAGTGATAGGCAAGATAACACATATGAGTGGGGTGGCATCAGTGATAGGCAACATGATACATAAGGGTGGGGTGGCATCATCATAGGCAAAACGCCTCAATGGGTGGGGTGGCATCAGTAATAGGCAACATGATACATATGGGTGGGGGGGCATCAGTGATAGGTAAGATAACACATATGAGTGGGGTGGCATCAGTGATAGGCAACATGATACATATGGATGGGGTGGCATCATCATAGGCAACATGCCCCTATGGGTGGGGTGGCATCAGTAATAGGCAACATGCCCCTATGGGTGGGGTGGCATCAGTGATAGGCAACATGATACATATGGGTGGGGTGGCATCAGTGATAGGCAACATGCCCCTATGGGTGGGGTGGCATCAGTGATATTCAACATGATACAAGTGGGTGGGGTGGCATCAGTGATAGGCAACATGCCCCTATTGGTGGGGTGACATCAGTGATAGGCAACATGATACATAAGGGTGGGGTGGCATCAGTCATAGGCAACATGCCCCTATGGGTGGGGTGGCATCAGTAATAGGCAACATGCCCCTATGGGTGGAGTGGCATCAGTGATAGGCAACATGCTTCATATGGGTAGGGTGGCATCAGTGATAGGCAACATGCCCCTATGGGTGGGGTGGCATCAGTGATAGGCAACATGATACATATGGATGGGGTGGCATCAGTGATAGGCAACATACTCCGATGGGTTGGGTGGCATCAGTGATTGGCAAGATAACACATATGGGTGGGGTGGCATCAGTGATAGGCAACATGATACATATGGGTGAGGTGGCATCAGTGATAGGCAAGATAACACATATGGGTGGGGTGGCATCAGTGATAGGCAACATGATACATATGGGCGGGGTCGCATCAGTGATAGGCAACATGATACATATGGGTGGGGTGGCATCAGTGATAGGCAACATGATAAATATGGGTGGTGTGGCATCAGTGATAGGCAACATCTCCCTATGGGTGGGGTGGCATCAGTGATAGGCAACATGGTGGCCATGGGTTCCCTAAGGAGGCGGGGTAATGGTGGGCAGGGTCTGAACCCCCTGGATTTGTTTGTGGGGTGGGTGTCGGACTTACCGTCTGCACCGTCCGCGTCTGTTCCTGATCCGGTCATAAATGTACAGGACTGGTATGACCTGCGCGATTGGATTCATGGTCCGTCTCGATCAGTTCCTAGGTGCTCCGGTTTGAATCCGTGGAATGGGTTAATGGCGCGAATCGGAGTTTATGTGCAGCTCTTCCGGGTGCTAGGACATCCTGTACGTGGCAACCCGTCCGGAACATAGGAACTGCGCATCGTACTTGACCGGCCGGAAGTAGCAGTGTTTAGGTTGCCGTGCGGCGCGAATTGAGTGTTTCCGGGTCAGGCTTGGTCAGAGATTGATGATGGAGTCGGAACGTGCGGATCGGTCGGGATTTTGGCACTTTTCCGCATCGTAATTCCTCGCCCACACAGTCTCGCTCCTGGTACGGTTCGGGCGTAAGGTAAGGGCTACTGACACGTCTCAGAGGGCTGACCGACCGAGATCGGAATCGGCCCGTAATGTTTAAAAAGTTAAAATAAATGAAACATTTCTACTTCTTGACTACTGCCTAAAGGAGGTGTTATTTTCTGCCCAAAACTCTGTTTGCCAATTTTAGTGGATACGGCTTTGTGTCAAAAGCAGTACGTAGTAGTATTTGAACACCCATGTACCAACCATGAGATGCCTCCTTGACATAAAGTAATGCAAAGAAGTGCAAAGCTCTAATTGTGTTACTTGTATGGCTCTTCCCAGAAAAAAAACACATTTTACACTTGGAAAGTAAATACTTTATCAAGAGTTTGCATGAATTTGAACTGGTGCAGTATCTTGAAAAATTGCACACAATGTTGACTTTTATGTATTTTAAGATTACCATAGACTTTCATCTGGTCTACAAAGACAAATTTAGCATGCTAATTTTATCACATCCTACGATGTGACAGGATGCCGCATGGCAGTGGAAATATTTTGACGATAATGGTACTGCACCCTAAGGATTTTTTTCAGATTATAAGATTTTACTACACATATACCATTTCTTTTTTGCTGCTTTCAATATGTATTGTTTCCAACAATTTAAAGTATATATAGCGTAGGAATTAGATCCACCCAGAGGGGTATTACTCTCAATCTACACTATAAGCTTTTGGTGTATTTTTTCACTTTCAAGGAAGTGTTTCCATTGGAATTCATAAGGGACATTTTACATCTTGAAAGCATGCTCACAGGTGAAATGCAATTATAATGTGATTATTACCACACAATGTTGTTACTGCGCATCCACTGGAGGCCAACAATAACTCCTGCTACCTCCAGTAAGTCTCACACAGCGCAACTGCTTAGAGGTCTTCGGGGGACATGCCCCTTTTCTCCATTACTCTGTAAATGTGCCTCTTGGCACACTGGTGATTGGGGGATGAAGTTCCCTTGGCTCCAGAGGGTCCTTTGAGGCTCACAAGCCCTCCTGTTAGCTCAAGTAGGGCCCATGCAGTGGGATTGCTGAGAGGTCTTCGGAGGCCATTCCCCTTTCTCCACTACTCTGCAAATGTGTCTCCTGGTGCACTACTGGCTGGGGGATGAATTCCCCTTGGCTCCAGAGGGTCCTTGGGTGCCAAAGGCCCTCCTGTTACATTTAGTAATGCCCACACAGGGGGGTTGTTGACAGGTCTTCGGAGGCTATACCACTTTTCTCCACCGCTGTGCAAACATGCCTCCTGGTGCACTGCTGGCTGGGGGATGAAGCTCCCTTTGGCACCAGAGGGTCCTGGGGTCCTACAGTAGCTACTGTTACCTCCAGTAAGTTCCAACAGCACTATTGCTGAGAGGTCTTCGGAGGCTTCCACCACTCTACAAACACACCTCCTGGCAAACTAATGGTTGGGGGATGTAATCCACTTTACTCCTGAGGGTCCTTGGGGGCCAACTGCCCCTACTGGTACCTCCAGTAAGTCCCACACAGCTGAATTGCTAAGAGGTTCTTGGAGGCCATGTCTCCTTTCTACAACACTTTGCAAACACTCCTTCTGATGCACTACTAGTTGGGGGAAGACGTGCTCTTTAGTCATGAAGCCCTCAGGAGTAAAGTGGAATTAATTCCCCAACCAGTATTGCACAAGGAGGCACATAAGCAGAGCGGTGGAGAAAGGGGGCATGGCCTCCAAAGACCTCTCAGCAATCCCACAGTGTGAGACTTATTGGAGGTAACAGGAGGGTTTGTTGGCCTCAAGGATCCTCTGCAGTCAAGAGGACTTCATCCCCCCACCAATAGTGCACCAGGAGTCACATTTGCAGAGTGGTGGAGAAAGGGTGCGGGGCCTCCGGCGACTCATCCATTGTTTTATGTTTTGCTTTAGGAAGGGGGGCACCAGGGCTGTTTTGGGTACCAGGGGCCCCATCTCCCAGGACAAGCCACCTCCCAGGAACCCACTCTCCTCTTGTTCAGGAAGCAGCTTAAAACATTTCTGTTTAGAGAGGCTCTGAATATGGTCTAGTTCCATATCCATGCACTGTTTATGACACAGTGTAGTAGGTTCTGGCCACTCTCCTCCAAGCACTAAGAGACCTGCCGGTGATTAGGGGCTATATAAATACCCCTTAACATTAATATTAACATTTTCAATGGGGATGTCAGCTGTGTGGCCCCCCTACCTGGGCCGATTTCAGCCCTGACCTTTAAAAATAAATAGCTGGGTTATGAAGCAGTAGTGGTGAGAAACAAGGATGGCTTTCCTCTGAGTAGCGGAGGCGGCTGGGAGGAGTAGTCTGAAGGAGGCAAGAGCTGTCTGTACTGCAACCCGGTAGTCAGTTGGTGGGTTATATGACGATACTGGCTGGAAACGAGGATGGCTCTCCTTCAAGTAGCGGAAGCTGCTTGGAGGTTTAGTCTGTGGGAGGGAAGAGCTGTCTATCCCAAGCTGCGAGAGTACACTGGTGGGTTTGCAGCGGTAGTGGCACCTAGGATCAAAGCTCAGGCCTGTTGTCACCCTGCTGGGTTTCATGAATAACACATTGCATATCATGAAGGTTACCTCACATTCTTCTCATTCATGTTGTAATGCACGGTACTGCATAAGTACAAGAAGTTATTGGATGTGTATAATATTAGACTCCACATATGCTTGCAAATAACTATTGCAGTTTGTATAATATTTGACTCCACATATGCCTATACATAACTATTGTACTTGGTAAAACCGGCATTGGTGGTGATCTTTTTTGCACACAATCAACAAAGGAGGAAGGTAGAGTAGTAAAAGTAGGATTCTTACTCCACAAGATAATATGTATAAACAAAAGGAATCCTACCAGAGGAGAAGTGCTACCCATAGGAGGTATGGGAGCACTTAGGGTTTTGTAAAATACCCCTCACACACCAACAGGCCCCTTGGTGTCATGCTTCATCATCGGGGTCTTCGCACCCCTCTATCGGGATGCGGCGTGCTGCGACCTACGGCTACGCGGGAGCACTAGTCAAATGACTATGTGTGGTGTGTGTGGTGCAAGTGAATGGTGATGTGAGTGGTGGTGGGTAGTGAAGAGTTAAAAAGTACCTGGCTCGTAGGTGGAAACATTTTTTTATTCAGGACCTCGAGCTGGCACTATTAAAAGAAGTGTTGTGCGAGGTAAGTTTGTCTTAATAATGAACAGTACCTCCTGTGTGCGTCGACATGTTTCGGGGCTGGCGCCCCTTCTTCAGGACGGGAGCACAACATCCCCACCTTACTCACGTTTTACTAATAGTAACTCAAAATTTATGGTTAGTTACATAAAAGTGACAATTTTTTTTTACAAGTGATATATAGGCTATAATGTGCCTACAGCGGATTATGGCTCAGGATACATGCAGTTGCATGACCTGAAAAAAGAAAACAAAAGAAAGGTCACCCAAAGTCTGGGAAGTTCTACAGGTGCAGTCACCTGGAACAACCTTATAGTACAGTTGCCCTGCAAAAGAAAAGGACTCACAAAACATACAACATAGAGAACACATAAGATGTTGAAAATTAACAAAATACCAAAGAAATGTGGGTCATACTCAATAGAAAAGAGTTGGTTGCTTCATGAGCTCATAAAAGCGTCTGGGGAATGATTGCTACTTTGTGCAATCTGGGTGGAGAAATGAAAGTGACAAAAACGAGATTTAGTGATTAGTTCTTACTTGGTTAGGAGGTGAAGTCTTGTTAACCCTCTCAAAATACTCACAAAGTAGAGACGAAATTGCCACCGTCTTACCCCTCGCGCTGCTCCGCTCGTATGGTTGTTAGAGCCTTTTGCTGGAGGTATTTTACCAGGTGGGATTGATCAATTAGCTCAGTATTTAATTGCCGGATAAGGTGTGGTGCCCAAACATGGGCTTTCCGCCGGCCAGATTACCGTTTGAGGGCTGGTTGCAATAGCTGGAAATAATTGGTTCGTACGGAGGGCGAAAAGAAACGCCCTGTCTATGCGAGCGCTGACGCCCAAGTGTCCCAGTCTTGCGCATGCGCATTGGCTCGCGTGCAGCATGCGCATGTGCATACAAGAGACGCTACACGACCGCGCATGCGCGGTTCGAGTAATTGCTCCCTCGGTTGTTGTGGGGAGTTTGGCATGCTCCAAATAGGTGTGATAGATGCTATGACCCGCATTCACCATTGTGCATCCTTCCTAAATTGGAGTGGGGTGGTATTGAGAGAGGCTGAAGTGGAAATAGTCTTTACAAGTACTTCTGAGAAACTGGTACATTTATTCCGTCCACGAGTGGGTACATATCCATGGAGTGGGTAGTATATTCATTAGGTGGACAGTTGTGACCAAGGGACATCATCATTGAGTCCATGTATAAGTGTGCCCAGACGGAACACCCATCTTTGTTCCTTCTGAAAAAGGCCTTTTTCAGATGGCAATGATTCAATGATTGTCCAGTTCAGGTCATTGACACAGTGTTGTTTTTCGAGGTAGTGTGTTGCCATCTTGGTGGTGCTTTTTTTGCACCTAACATTGCTTTTATGTTCATTTAGTCTTGTTTTCACAGCTCTGGTGGTCATCCCCACGTATTCCAAACCACAGGGGCAAGTTATTATATAGACCACGTTTTTGGTGTTACAATTCGTGAGGCGTCGTTGTTGCCAGGTGGTGCCATTCCTGAATGCAAGGGTCTTGCTCTTTTTCGTCAGGTGGCAGCTACTACAGTTTCCGCATGGAAAATGGCCTTGAATACCAACAGGTTGTGTCCTGGTATCCAAATCCGTTTTTGGTCTGGTATGTACCAGGATGTCTTTCAGGTTGCGTCCACGACGGTGGGCATACATGGGTTTCTCCAGATTCAGTGTGCTGCAATTGAGAATAGACCAATGTTTATTTATAATTTTGGACACTTCATTGGACACAGTAGTATAGGTAGTGACACAAATTGGTCTTTTGTTGTCACTAGTCTCACGTACTCGATCTTCAAGAAGAGCCTCTCTATGGTTATTCGTGGCCCTTTTCATGGCTCTATTGATAGTCTTCTCTGGGTACTGCCTTTGTAACAATTTTTCTTTGAGGTTACAAATCTGTGCCTTGTACTCGGTTAGTTCGGTGCAGTTACGTCTCAATCGTAAAAATTGTCCATACGGCAAATTCTCTCTTAAGTGTCTGGGGTGAAAACTGTCATATCTTAAGAGACAGTTCCTCGCCGTGGGTTTGAAATGGGTGGTACTTTTCAATTTACCACCTTGAGAGTAGACATTGAGGTCCAGAAAGACCATGGAATCACGTGAGACAGTGCTAGTAAATTTTAAGAAAGCATTTTGGTTGTTCAACCATGCTAGGAATTCCACCGCTGATTGGTGGTTCCCGTTCCAGATGATGAAAATGTCATCAATATACCTTTTCCAGGTATTGATGTTGCTCCTGTATGGATTGTCTGGATGTAAGATCCTATTCGTTTCTAGATGGTGGACATATAATCCAGCCAGACTCGGAGCAAAAGTACTGCCCATGCTGGTACCATGGCTCTGTAAATAGATGGTTTGTTTGTACTGGAAAAAGTTGTGTTGTAGTGCCAAAGAGATACATTCAAGGACCAGACCTCTTGGTGTTTGGTACTTCCAAGGAGTGGTAAATAGTACCTCTTCGATGATTTGGAGTGTTTCATCATGAGGCAGGCTCGTATATAAACTCTCCACGTCCAGACTCATCAGAAGTTGTTTTGATGGGTCGAAGTCTCTGTTGTCAAGCAATTGTAAAACCGACTTGGTGTCTTTTAGATAAGTGGTTGTTGACTGGACCAGTGGGCGTAGGAAGGCATCCGCAAATTTGGAAAGTGGCTCAAGAATAGAGCCAATTCCAGATACAATAGGTCTTCCCGGTGGGTTGGACATGTCTTTGTGGATTTTCGGGATGTTGTAGAAGTAGGGGATGCGTGGTGCTGATTGTTGTAGGAATTCTGCCTCATTTTTACTCAACCAATCATGCGCAAGCCCTTCCTCGATCATGCTCCCTATCCTTGCCCTGAGTCTTTCCGTAGGGTCATCCTGTAATACTGTGTAGTTCCGTCTATCAGATAGTAATCCTAAGGCACTCTGCATCATACAACTCTGTTGTTTGCACCACTATAGCACCCCCCTTGTCTGCCGGTTTTATTATTATTTTGTTGTTATGAGCTAATTCCCTTATGGCTTGTTGCTCCTGTCTGCTGGTATTATGAAAAACTTTAGCTGTTGACAGATTGATTTTATTGACTTCGGTCATAATTGCCTTTTCAAACGTTAATATTTCGATGGGCAGAACGGAGTCAGGGGGGGTGAATGTGGACTTTGTTCGTAGTCCTGTATCTGTTGTTCCTTGGATGGACGGTTTGTCCTGAAAAAAAGCCTGTAACTTCAGCTTCCTCACAAAGTCTTTCATTTCCATATTTAGTCTGAAAATGTCTGGTTTGTGCGTAGGTACAAACCCTAGTCCTTTATTTAGTACATTTTCCTGGATCTCAGTTAGAGGCCAGGGAGTCAGATTTACCACTAAGTTCCCCTTTTGCTCGTTGAAGGCTGGTTCGGGAGGGATCCTGTCATACTCCTCGTTGTCCTGGAGTTGTTCTGTTCCTGTTGATCTTCCCAGGCCACATTGTTGCCTTTTCTGTTTCTTCCCCGTGTCCCGGGCGTGAGCCTAAAAAAGGCTGTTGGTCATAAAAACCCTCATTGTATTCTGGGTTCCACTGTTGGTAGTTTGGTACTGCCATTGGTGGACCAAATGGAAACGGGGTGAATTGTGGTGGGCCCAAGTATGTTGGATATTGGGGTTGGGGTTGGGGTTGGTAGCCTCGCCACCCCCTTTGTCTAGGGAATTGTTGTCTCCTTTGTCTCCAGCCACCTCGCCGTGGTTTATACCCTTTATTCCCGCTAGAATTAGATCCAGAGGAACCATTGTCCGAACCATCGCTGTCATAATCGCTGTTGGAGTTTTTTGGAACGTAATCAGCTTTCGTGTAAGGGTAGGCTCCCTCTGGTGTGAATTTTGCTTTATCCTTACTTAATTTATTGGTCTTGCTTTGTTTGAGTGTGAACTCAAAATCAGTCATTTGCTGTTTTAGTTCGTCCAATCTCGCTTTTAGGTCAGCTGGTGATATATATGTGTTCAGTTGGACTTCGATTTTGTTGATCTCAATTTTTAGTTCTTGGGTGATCCTAGCTGCTGTTTTTATTATCAAGACCAGCCAGTCTCTTGAGCAATGCCATGAGATCAATGACCACTCTTTTTTAAAAATGAGATCATTCTGAAAAATCAGTGGTTAGTTTTTAACAATTAACCCTGGTGGTGCCATTTTACTCCTAAGGTATTCTTTCATGAAAAGGCCATGTAGCGCTGCTTTTATTTGGTTGCGTCTCAAATTGATTAATTCATTCCACTCATTGATGTTGGGACCAGTTTCTGGATTGCTCAGGCCTTCGAAAGGGCTGATGTCTCTCAGTATCCGGTCAATTTCGTCTTCCCCAAACGTGAGGCCATGTTCGTCCTCCATTATGTAAACGACCGCTGGCTTCCTTGGTATAAGGTGTGTGTTCCTATATGTATGAGTTTGTGTTGGACTCCCTCAGCTGCACGCTGCCTACTGAACACAATCAACAAAGGAGGGAGGTAGAGTAGTAAAAGTAGGATTCTTACTCCACAAGATAATATGTATAAACAAAAGGAATCCTACCAGAGGAGAAGTGCTACCCATAGGAGGTATGGGAGCACTTAGGGTTTTGTAAAATACCCCTCACACACCAACAGGCCCCTTGGTGTCATGCTTCATCATCGGGGTCTTCGCACCCCTCTAACGGGATGCGGCGTGATCTCATTTTTAAAAAAGAGTGGTCATTGATCTCATGGCATTGCTCAAGAGACTGGCTGGTCTTGATAATAAAAACAGCAGCTAGGATCACCCAAGAACTAAAAATTGAGATCAACAAAATCGAAGTCCAACTGAACACATATATATCACCAGCTGACCTAAAAGCGAGATTGGACGAACTAAATCAGCAAATGACTGATTTTGAGTTCACACTCAAACAAAGCAAGACAAATAAATTAAGTAAGGATAAAGCAAAATTCACACCAGAGGGAGCCTACCCTTACACGAAAGCTGATTACGTTCCAAAAAACTCCAACAGCGATTATGACAGCGATGGTTCGGACAATGGTTCCTCTGGATCTAATTCTAGCGGGAATAAAGGGTATAAACCACGGCGAGGTGGCTGGAGACAAAGGAGACAACAATTCCCTAGACAAAGGGGGTGGCGAGGCTACCAACCCCAACCCCAACCCCAATATCCAACATACTTGGGCCCACCACAATTCACCCCGTTTCCATTTGGTCCACCAATGGCAGGACCAAACTACCAACAGTGGAACCCAGAATACAATGAGGGTTTTTATGACCAACAGCCTTTTTTAGGCTCACGCCCGGGACACGGGGAAGAAACAGAAAAGGCAACAATGTGGCCTGGGAAGATCAACAGGAACAGAACAACTCCAGGACAACGAGGAGTATGACAGGATCCCTCCCGAACCAACCTTCAACGAGCAAAAGGGGAACTTAGTGGTAAATCTGACTCCCTGGCCTCTAACTGAGATCCAGGAAAATGTACTAAATAAAGGACTAGGGTTTGTACCTACGCACAAACCAGACATTTTCAGACTAAATATGGAAATGAAAGACTTTGTGAGGAAGCTGAAGTTACAGGCTTTTTTTCAGGACAAACCGTCCATCCAAGGGACAACAGATACAGGACTACGAACAAAGTCCACATTCACCCCCCCTGACTCCGTTCTGCCCATCGAAATATTAACGTTTGAAAAGGCAATTATGACCGAAGTCAATAAAATCAATCTGTCAACAGCTAAAGTTTTTCATAATACCAGCAGACAGGAGCAACAAGCCATAAGGGAATTAGCTCATAACAACAAAATAATAATAAAACCGGCAGACAAGGGGGGTGCTATAGTGGTGCAAACAACAGAGTTGTATGATGCAGAGTGCCTGAGATTACTATCTGATAGACGGAACTACACAGTATTACAGGACGACCCTACGGAAAGACTCAGGGCAAGGATAGGGAGCATGATCGAGGAAGGGCTTGCGCATGATTGGTTGAGTAAAAATGAGGCAGAATTCCTACAACAATCAGCACCACGCATCCCCTACTTCTACTGCATCCCGAAAATCCACAAAGACATGTCCAACCCACCGGGAAGACCTATTGTATCTGGAATTGGCTCTATTCTTGAGCCACTTTCCAAATTTGCGGATGCCTTCCTACGCCCACTGGTCCAGTCAACAACCACTTATCTAAAAGACACCAAGTCGGTTTTACAATTGCTTGACAACAGAGACTTCGACCCATCAAAACAACTTCTGATGAGTCTGGACGTGGAGAGTTTATATACGAGCCTGCCTCATGATGAAACACTCCAAATCATCGAAGAGGTACTATTTACCACTCCTTGGAAGTACCAAACACCAAGAGGTCTGGTCCTTGAATGTATCTCTTTGGCACTACAACACAACTTTTTCCAGTACAAACAAACCATCTATTTACAGAGCCATGGTACCAGCATGGGCAGTACTTTTGCTCCGAGTCTGGCTGGATTATATGTCCACCATCTAGAAACGAATAGGATCTTACATCCAGACAATCCATACAGGAGCAACATCAATACCTGGAAAAGGTATATTGATGACATTTTCATCATCTGGAACGGGATCCACCAATCAGCGGTGGAATTCCTAGCATGGTTGAACAACCAAAATGCTTTCTTAAAATTTACTAGCACTGTCTCACGTGATTCCATGGTCTTTCTGGACCTCAATGTCTACTCTCAAGGTGGTAAATTGAAAAGTACCACCCATTTCAAACCCACGGCGAGGAACTGTCTCTTAAGATATGACAGTTTTCACCCCAGACACTTAAGAGAGAATTTGCCGTATGGACAATTTTTACGATTGAGACGTAACTGCACCGAACTAACCGAGTACAAGGCACAGGCTTGTGACCTCAAAGAAAAATTGTTACAAAGGCAGTACCCAGAGAAGACTATCAATAGAGCCATGAAAAGGGCCACGAATAACCATAGAGAGGCTCTTCTTGAAGATCGAGTACGTGAGACTAGTGACAACAAAAGACCAATTTGTGTCACTACCTATACTACTGTGTCCAATGAAGTGTCCAAAATTATAAATAAACATTGGTCTATTCTCAATTGCAGCACACTGAATCTGGAGAAACCCATGTATGCCCACCGTCGTGGACGCAACCTGAAAGACATCCTGGTACATACCAGACCAAAAACGGATTTGGATACCAGGACACAACCTGTTGGTATTCAAGGCCATTTTCCATGCGGAAACTGTAGTAGCTGCCACCTGACGAAAAAGAGCAAGACCCTTACATTCAGGAATGGCACCACCTGGCAACAATGACGCCTCACGAATTGTAACACCAAAAACGTGGTCTATATAATAACTTGCCCCTGTGGTTTGGAATACGTGGGGATGACCACCAGAGCTGTGAAAACAAGACTAAATGAACATAAAAGCAATGTTAGGTGCAAAAAAAGCACCACCAAGATGGCAACACTCTACCTCGAAAAACAACACTGTGTCAATGACCTGAACTGGACAATCATTGAATCATTGCCATCTGAAAAAGGCCTTTTTCAGAAGGAACAAAGATGGGTGTTCCGTCTGGGCACACTTATACATGGACTTAATGATGATGTCCCTTGGTCACAACTGTCCACCTAATGAATATACAACCCACTCGATGGATATGTACCCACTCGTGGACGGAATAAATGTACCAGTTTCTCAGAAGTACTTGTAAAGACTATTTCCACTTCAGCCTCTCTCAATACCACCCCACTCCAATTTAGGAAGGATGCACAATGGTGAATGCGGGTCATAGCGTCTATCACACCTATTTGGAGCATGCCAAACTCCCCACAACAACCGAGGGAGCAATTACTCGAACCGCGCATGCGCGGTAGTGTAGCGTCTCTTGTATGCGCATGCGCATGCTGCACGCGAGCCAATGCGCATGCGCAAGACTGGGACACTTGGGCGTCAGCGCTCGCATAGACAGGGCGTTTCTTTTCGCCCTCCGTACGAACCAATTATTTCCAGCTATTGCAACCAGCCCTCAAACGGTAATCTGGCCGGCGGAAAGCCCATGTTTGGGCACCACACCTAATCCGGCAATTAAATACTGAGCTAATTGATCAATCCCACCTGGTTTAAATACCTCCAGCAAAAGGCTCTAACAACCATACGAGCGGAGCAGCGCGAGGGGTAAGACGGTGGCAATTTCGTCCCTACTTTGTGAGTATTTTGAGAGGGTTAACAAGACTTCACCTCTTAACCAAGTAAGAACTAATCACTAAATCTCGTTTTTGTCACTTTCATTTCTCCACCCAGATTGCACAAAGTAGCAATCAACCCCCAGACGCTTCTATGAGCTCATGAAGCAACCAACTCTTTTCTATTGAGTATGACCCACATTTCTTTGGTATTTTGTTAATTTTCAACATCTTATGTGTTCTCTATGTTGTATGTTTTGTGAGTCCTTTTCTTTTGCAGGGCAACTGTACTATAAGGTTGTTCCAGGTGACTGCACCTGTAGAACTTCCCAGACTTTGGGTGACCTTTCTTTTGTTTTCTTTTTTCAGGTCATGCAACTGCATGTATCCTGAGAATCCGCTGTAGGCACATTATAGCCTATATATCACTTGTAAAAAAATGTTGTCACTTTTATGTAACTAACCATACATTTTGAGTTACTATTAGTAATACGTGAGTAAGGTGGGGAAGTTGTGCTCCCGTCCTGAAGAAGGGGCGCCAGCCCCGAAACATGTCGACGCACACAGGAGGTACTGTTCATTATTAAGACAGACTTACCTCGCACATCACTTCTTTTAATAGTGCCAGCTCGAGGTCCTGAATTAAAAAAAAATTCCACCTACGAGCCAGGTACTTTTTAACTCTTCACTACCCACCACCACTCACATCACCATTCACTTGCACCACACACACCACACATAGTCATTTGACTAGTGCTCCCGCGTAGCCGTAGGTCGCAGCACGCCGCATCCCGATAG